>NC_143437.1:79897500-81147500 GCF_987193195.1 Phasianus colchicus
GGATCCACATGGTGTTTGTACAAGCTCTGTGATTGCTTGTCCCCCTTTGCACGATTATAGTTTTACCATCCACATGGTTTTCTGTGGTTATGGGATTACTCCAAGCAGCCTTGTTTACATCTCTCTTCCCAGCCTCTTCAGAGAAGAAACCATAACTAACAATTTATTAAGAAACTAACTAACAATTCCTTCCCACACCCAGATCCTGATATAAGATAAGACAGGAATAAATATTCACATCTGAATTTCCTGGAGTTCCTATCTCTCATTCTCAAGATCTAAGTGTTATGTTTCATGAATACTCATGTGTAATACTCTGGAAGACTTAAGCTATATAACCAAATCTCCTCTCTTCCATATTTATCACATGAGAACCATTTGCATTGGAGAAGAACTAAGTGCAACGCAGAAGTAAAATATTTGCATGTGTCTGAAGAAAGTGCAACAACAAAGCTTCAGAAAATAGAAAGCAACAAACAAAATCTCCCTCCCCCCTTGAAAAGGTGACATTAAGTTTGATAGGTAATAGTCTACACATTTTCAGAAGCAGGAAGATTTTAAGGAAAATAATGATATAGATGTACTGCCAGGAAACAGAGAAACTCAGAGAAGCAGAAGTCTAACCTGGAAAATCCTTGCTTCTTCTGAGTAGTTCTTTACACCTCCAAAATTCCCACTGATTTCAATTCCGGTGTCCTAGGGAACTCCAGTGGATGTGCAGCATAAGCTGATTCTCATGAGCTAGCCATAATAATTTTTCTTGAGTTTTATAGAACAGAACAATAGGAAGTCATTTGTGCAGAGAATACATATTCGTTGTTGGATTAAGTATTTGTGTTTCTAAGATGTAGTGCTTCTGTGCTCAAATATTCAGTCATTGTGCAGCCAACATTTTTATCTTTGCTAAACAGAAAATAAACAAGAAAACATAGATAAACATTGTGTTAATTTTTGAAGGATTTATATCTGGCTAATGTTTAAAGAAAAAAAACTATCATATCAGGGCCACTAATTAACATTAATCATATTGCTTATGGAGTGACAGATTTTTGAGATGTAAGTGATGTATATCTCTCAGTTAGATTTTGTGATAATATTTAATGATGTTTGACTGAAATTCAAATTTTACTTACACCAACATTAACAAAACTATTCAACTGAATATGTTCCAAAGCCACGCTTTTACACCAGAAGATGTATAATAGATAAATACAGGAGATAAGTAATGACATAACTATTCATATACGATTATTAAATGAGAAGTCATTATAATTCTGCTGTTAATACAACAGTCTCTCTTTAGAGGTGGGTTGTTTTTTTTTTTTGATCATAAGACTAAATTGCAAGTGATAATACATTCCAAACTCTCTTCCCAGAATATAACCATGCCAAAGAAAGAGCACAAAAATACATGAACAAAACTTCTGGGAGTGTTCAGAGGAAGTAAATCTATTCAAGGCCCCTATCTGGAATCATTAATAACGAACTCTATCCTAGACATAATGGGTAATATCTAAAGACAAAGGTGTAAATTAGAGCACATATAAAGGCTATAACTCTGGTGAAAAGAAAAAAAGGAAGGAATGCATAGTGGGTTTTATACATAGGGGTATTCTGAATATAGCAAAAAAAAATTACAGGTAAGGAAGGTACACCAGCAGTGAGTTAAAACACTGTAACTGGAGCAGTGAGAGAGAATATACGAACTGATGTGAAATAAAACAAAAGTTCAAAGTGGAGGTCAAAACCCCAATTCTATCAATGTGTCCAACTTTGTGATTGTTTTCATGACTGGTGTCAGTATACATTAAAATTATCACAAAATCCCCGATATCTATCCTTTTTAACTGTGATTTCATTCTTTGTGAGCGACACGAGGTTTATAATCATTTCAGCCATTGCTGTCATTTTTCTTATAGCCCACTCAGTATTGAATTTCACCTTGAGCACCTCTCCTGTTACTTCTCCCATTCCTGTAGTCTTGTCATTACTGTACAAATACTTAAGACACTGATGTGAATAGGGGAACTGTCAGGGCTTGAACTGGTGATCGTGCACCTGGTGAAAGGGTGTGGCAGGCCCAGGGGGCTTAGACACACTGTTTGCACCTCTGTTCCCCCTGTAACCAGAAGGACTCAGGGTGAAGCCACCCTGTGCTCATGTAAGGGCAGCCACTGAAGGGAGGGCATCTCTTGGGCCTAGGCTGCTTCCTGAGAAGGAGCGTTGTGTTGCTGGAGAGCACCTTCAGCAGTTGTGTGAGTTCAACTTTTCTTTGTATGTGTATGACAGCTGTCTTACTAGCAAATACTTCACCTGGCATTGCCACGAACCTGCCAAAAGATTTTTGCTTCCTCATAAGCAGAATAGTGTGTTTAACTCAGTGCTGACTATCCTATCTTTGATTAGGTGCTAATTGCATTTCAGTCCAATTATCGCTGTTATCAGTGATACTGTCTTCTGCATTAAATTCTTATTTTATGTTTAATGATGTGACTTCATCCACTGTCACATTTAAATTATTCTTTGTTTTGGTGGAAGTTTTACATCCCTTTTAAACAAAGTTCCATGATCAGCCATCCTAAAATCTGGCTCCAGTTGTCCTTTGACTGCAATCGGAGGCATCTGATGCAGAGAAATTTGAGATACATTTTAATTATCTTAGAAACGTGAATGAAGGTCTTTTGAAATCCAAAAAGAGGCTAATCTAAACACATTCAAAGAGTGGTTCAGAAAAGTGAAGGGTCAATTTTAGCAAATACTTAAAATTGTGAAATTGTTTAACTGTTCTCAGGTTGGAGAGAGACTGCTATACAAATAGAATACCAAAGCTTTGTTCAGTTGTTCTTTATTGCATAAGATGGGAAAGCTGGATAATGAGCATTAACATGGGTTGTATTATTCTATGTTATCTGAGACAGCAATGTTCTGTAATTAGGAGGTACTTGAATTAGGGACCAGGCCAATCACTGAAGTTAGCAGAAATATTTCTATTGATTTTAAAATAATATTTAGATTTGCTTGTAGTACCAGTGTCTTGAGTTTTATACAGCTGTCAGTGAAGTTAATGCTTCTATGATTACTGTGTGTAGGGAATAGAAGGCAGTTCAAAACATCTCTCATCTAATCTGTACAGCGTTGTGTTTTGCAGTCTCAAACATATGCATACATCTCAGTAGAGTTATGCACAACACTAAGCATAGAGGATTGCTTTTCCCATTAGTCTCCTTAAAAGTTAGCCAGTCTCTACAGGTTTGGGCCACTGAGAAACATATAATTTCTGCAGTAGAGGTTTAAATAAGAATTTTTCTTTCAAGTTCATTTTGAAATCTCTGGAAAAACATTTTTAAAGGGTTCACTGCTTTTTTGAGAGATCAAACTGAAGAAAAATCTTTCAAGTGAATTATAAGATTCCTAAAGAAGCAAAAACAATTTAAAACAACAACAAAAAACAACTACTTAAGAAACTCTCTCTCTTCAGATTCCCCAGAATACTACCCCAAATTTATGAGATTTGCTCTCAAAGTCCATGCATCAATTCAGGCACAAGTCCAGTTCTCAGTTCCCTTGCCTTTTTTTCCTCATACACAACAGGTAATGCTGTGAAATGCCCTGTTTCTGCAAAAGAGGACTCCCTCAGTAAAGAAATTTTTTTGTATAAAATCTGCAGTCTTTTTTTTTTTTTTTTTTTTTTTTAAGCCTGAATTGTATGCATGAGAGAGACTTTTGAAAATAAAACTGCTTTGAATTGGAAGTAAAATAAGGTCATGAAAAGTTTCTGTCAGGTACACAGCAGATACCTATTCATACTCTAACATAACTTTGGGGATAACCCTTTATTGAAAACCCTTAATAAGAAATAGTGAGAATTTTATCCAGTAAATGGCATGGTTAATTATTTTAAGCATATTTAACCCACTGAGTTATAATCTTCATTAATTAGTTCTGAAATGTTATTTTCTTTTCAGATATTGTACATACGAAGGGAAATTATGGGCTGTAGAATACGCCTGACAGCAGATAGAGACATCTAAAAGAAAAGGTAGAAAGCAGGAAAGCAAAAATAACTCTTTTTTTTTTTTTTTTTTTTTTTCCAGAATTTATATTTTGGCCCTAAAATATAGCTTCTGAAGATAACACAAGGAAATTTTATTTTATTTTATTTTTGTGCCCCTAAATCAGGATAAAAACTGAGAAAGTTGTTTTTTCAACAGCGTATTCCAACCATGTTGCAGGTCTTATGGCTATATATATTTATGGCCATAAAACTTGTAATACTATTCCTAGAAAAAGATGCTGCACAATGTAATGTAAAGGCCGTTTATTGTGATTCTGGTAAATATATTGCAGGTGTTATTGTTAAATTCAGACTTAGAATTCTGACTGAATGCAGAAATAAGTTGTCACAGTTTGACTCAGAAACTAAACAAAAGAAACAGTTTCCTCCAGGGAATGTTGATGTCCCTCTAACCTGTCTCATTTTTCTAATTCCAGACTTACCCTTGTGATTCCTGCTTCTTGCAGGTATCTCCTCCCACCACGCCATAACCACCTTCTCTTCATCCTCCTTCAAATTTCTCACACTGCTCCTCCTTGCAGGATGGTGAGGAGGCATGTCACATGTCTCGTTCTGAACCACCTAGATACTAATCAGTTTGACACTGGTACAAATTAAATAGGAGGCAGCAGCTATTCCTTCACTTAGTGAGGGATGGGTAGAGGGGGAACAAGCTGCATGGAAGCCTCCCTGATCCCTCTGTCTTGTAGAGGAAGTTAAAGGAACACAAAAACTTTGTGATTTCTACTGACCTATCAAATAAAAAGTATTCAGCATGTTCCCAAGTTCTGGGTGAATTGAGGATTGAGAGGGACAGACAAATTGTATGATTTAAAAAGCCTAATTTCCCTACAAATCAAGGTTAAATAAATCAATACTGATGTTCCCAGCAATGATGCCTCCAGCTGAGATGCCACATAGCATATTGAAGTATTCTGTTCTCAGCAAACTTTGCAGAATATGGATAGTAAGGAAAGCATCCAATTGTCAATGTCTGACTGCTCTCTAATGTGACATTTTCTGAGGCTTACTGAGTTATTGCAGTATAGATTGCCCTGAAGGTGCACATTTAATACCAAACTGAGAGAACTGTTGGACACAATGGGCTTTTCTAGCTAGTGAAGAAATATATCTAGCAAGAATCAATGGCTGGAGCTTATAGGTAAACATTTGCCTCATCAGTTTGAATTGTTTAACTGTACTGGTGATGAACTATCAGAATCATCAAGGAAAGTGAAGGTATTTTCCCAGTTCCTGATATCATCAAATCAAGGGTGATGGCTGTGCTGAGACATAAGCTGAGCCTGTTATCAGTTATTTGGCTTACTACAGAGCTTAAGTGAAATTGAACTGCTGGTGTTATATTTAGTTCATACTAAGTTATCTAATGATCCTTATTGGCCTTCAAATGTATGAACTGATGAAGTGAAGCTGACATTAAAAGTTGGAGTTTGCAAAAAGCCAGAATTGAGGGAATATAGGATCTTCAGCAGCTGAATAGCAGAGAAGAGTGGCTTGTTACAAACTGAAATAGGTTTTATGCAAAATGTTGGGTGCTTCTGAAAGGAAATTGGGAAAAGAAAAAATGGATTTCCCTAGCAGCAAAAAAAGGTTTATATATGCCATAGTAGCAAGGAGCTTTTTCAACTTTCTTTTAAAAGCTCCTGTGTGACAATGGTCTTCCACCTATCATTTGCCTTCCTAGATGGACAGGTGCATTCTTTCAAGTTTCTTCAAGGAAAAGCAGTTTTTTTTTCTTAACATTGAATGAAGAGTATAAAGAGCTAAGAAGAAGGGGCCTAGATTTCCAGTTTACCTGCTCTACTTATCTCAAGTGACAAAATGCCTAGATTTGCCAGCTCATTCACAGCTGCCTGAACTTCTGATGCTAGCGGAACCAGTCCTAGTAACTTGAATTCCAAGGCACATTTACTTCCACATGATACCAATAAGAAATGGTCTTGTGTTTTCATACAGTTCTAGACAAAAAACATTTTATAGCAATAAGCAAATTTAAATGTTATCGTGGTAGGACCAGCATGATCGTGTAATTCTTATTTGGTTTCTTCATTAAGGTGGTCTCAGTGTTATACACTCAAAGCATCTAACACTTAAATTCCTAACAACTTTTAAATCCTCAGTGAAAACAGTTGTACTTTACAACACGTTAAGAATAGCAAGTAGAAAAACCATTACAGCAGAACTGTAATCAGGTATACAAAAATAAAACAGAAGATAAGAAGACTGAAACAAAAGATGTTCTTAGTAATGTAGAATGTTTGCCTGCTCTATGTTTTCCATCTCTGACCTTTTCATCCTCTATATGAAGGAAGTGATACTGTTATTAAAATTATACCTAATGCTTTGACAGAGAATTTGCACTTTAGATTGCATTAATCTTCTCTCATTTTTTCAAAAGGGAGTTATACATGCTCAGAGAGAGAAACAAAATGAATAGTAGAATATTTTTTTCCTTAATGGCCTCTCTAAATTTTCTATTTACGAAGAGTGTGCTATTTTTTTAAGTTTGTTACATTAAAAGGAAAATCACACACACACAAAAGAAAAATAAAGTTAAAATTCAGAAAGCTGAATTAAAAATCCCTAACATAGTTGTATACTGTCTTCTGTGCTTACCCTCCAATCTTAACAAACATCATTCACACACTTACTAGGGCTCAGAGCATTCCTGACAACTTCACATGAGTTTAAATTTGGCTTCTTCTTCTACAGCATTTCAGCTTCAATCTTTACCTTTCTGGTTCTAAGTTCATCACTGATATTGACTTCCTTCTGAGTACTTCAAGAAGCTGCTGCTACAGGTCCCTTAAGACTGCCCTTTCACTCTTCGGGTCAACTTCAAAACAATTTTAAAGTAAAACATACATTTCATTTTCCCCAGTCCTCAGAAAAAAAAAAAAAATGAGGCAATAGTGACCTTGCACTGAATGTAGCCTTGATTGAAAGTTCACCTGGAAACAGTCACAGAAGGTTTTCATTTGTTATTGTAGCTAACTGTTGGCACCGTTATTTTCATTAGTGAGTTCTATTAAATCATTCTTTAAAAAGTCTCTAAAGGGGAACTATTTCAAAAGCTACAGACCTGAGACTTTTGGGAAGAAAAATCAACTTCTGTGAGAGCACTGAGAAAAAGACAGCAGTGGGAAAACCTTCAGATAGTTCCTGCCAGAATTTAGTTTTGCAGATACTTTGCAGAAATTAATCATATTATTCTACACAAGAGTTGAACCTCATAAATAAACATTTGAGATGCATATAAATGTCCTGCAGGATTTGCTACTGCAGAGGCAGAAAAATGCCTGTATTGAACTACGTCTGCAATTAAACTGTGAGTCTAACTAAAGGACAATCTTAAACAATGTTCAAAAAGCAGCCTTATCTTTAGAAAGCCATCAACAAATCCAAAAAGCATGTTATCCGATTAAGGGGAAGACAGCACTTCTCCTTTCTTTAACACAGAGCACGAGCGTATACTCAAGTCTTTTAAATTTGCATCTTCTGCAGCAGGAGATTCTGCAAGCATGGTTTTGTCTAGAGGTTCTCCAATGTATATTCCAACTCAGGAGTTCAGCACATAAAAAAAATGAGGAAGGTGAAGTTTCTTGTATTTTTTCCTTCATCTCTCTCAAATAGATGTTACCCAGTTTGCTGAATGCCAGTTAGATACAGGACATAGGAGAGACTCTGCTCTTGTCTCAGTTTAACCTCTTGAATATTATGAAAATTACCCAGGAATAGTAAAAATAAAATAAAATAAAATGGTTGTAGTGCTGCTCTATGTGTAAATTAATTCTTCCTCGAAAAGCCCATGCAAATTCTTTATGTTCTAATATAATACAACTGTAATTTCACAAAGCTCCTGCTGAAGACAAATAGATATTTACATGTATTGCTAATCATTTGCTGCTCATTCAACTGATATTTCTGACTCCCTTTGACCTGCATTTCGATGAGAAGTTGGAGATATTCTTAAAATCAGACAGTGACTTATCTTCCTGTGGTGATATTGCTCCTACAGCACAAGTGTTGCCATATGGCTCAAAAGAGTCCAAGGATTGATGCTAAATCCACATATCACATCTCATAGGATGCTTTGCTAAGCAGCTGAGACAATGATGTGAAGCAGTTTTTCTCCAAAACTAAAACCAACACCTTCATTTCTCCACACGGTGTGAAATTAGCTTCCAGTGAGCACTGGAACTAGCCGTACTCTGGTGTGGACTAATAAGAAAGTACCCATATTTTTGCACTTTCCAGTCTTTGCTGAGAAAAACTATCAGGTTTTGCTGAAGCATTGCTTTCTCCCTGTGCCAGAACTGGATTCACCCTCTCGTCTGCACTTGAGAGGTACATCAGGCTTTGTGGTGGCTCCTCATTTTGAAGGATGTTCCTTCACAAAATAGGGAAGGCAGGCCAAGGACACATGTTAAATGTTTCCTGTTCGGCAGTCTTGTTTTGTGCAAGTCAACTCAGTAACACCAGTGGCCTCTGAAAGGCGGGCGGTAGATGGGAAAGAAGAGGTCTCCTCTACTCTCCTCCATCTCATTGGCTATCCCCTCTGACTGAAGTCTCTTCAGAAGAACCATTAGGGTTTTCTTCAGGGCAGCACCTCAGCCATTTCAATACCAAATCTAAAGAGTGGACCTATAGTGCACCATCATAGAGCAATTACCAGGTTAAGCTTGAATCAAACTGTGTGTTCCCACATAGTTTCTTGTGTGATAACATTTTGGGACACACATACTTGGCAGGTGCTCTGCATGTGTCAGCAAATGTATGCACTCACTGAGATCAAGATAGAAGGGGTATGTGGTACAGGAAGTACAGTTAAAATAGATGTACAGATGTACAGATTCAACTACCCTCTTATAAAGCCACAATGATTATATGCTGCTTGAAATGTGGGTCAACATTACCCATCAGCATATTACAATGCACAAAAATTAATTTAATCTTATACTTCATGATGAGCAGTCATGACACAAAAGAGCAGAGCAGAATAAAAAGAGTATCCTGAGTTGGAAGGGACTCACAAGGATCATCAAGTCCAACTCCTGTCTCCACATAGAATTACCTGAAAATTACACCAGATGTCTAAGAACTTTTTCAAAAAGAACTCCATTAGGCTTGCTAACATGAGCACTACACTGGGAATTACATGGTATTGGTATATGATTAGTTGTCTAAAGTACAGTTTTAAGCTGTTTTCAACAACCAGTCTTTCCATCACAGTTTCTTTATGGAACTTGTAGTTTTAGTTAAAAATATAATTCCTGTACCTTACCTGCATTATTTTGAAATTTTATTCTCTCTCTCTTTTTTTTTTTTTTTTTTTTCAGATTACACAAATTTAATTTTATGTTTAAAAGATTATATTATGTACCATAAGTATTGAATATAAATTCAGTGGCTGTCTTCTGTTCTTGAAGATCCTATTCTCATTCTTATCATGGACTGCTAGCCTCACCCATGGTGAGCCCTAGCCTTTTTATGTGTCATTATCAGTGTTTTACAATCTTAATAACATAGTAGCCTGCACTCAGTGTTGGGGATAATTTCAAGATAATTATGGATAATTTTTTCAAAAAACTGTGATACCTTAGCCTTTTGGAAACATTCTCTTTATGATTACTTTATGCATGGTAATAAATAGAATGAAGTAAATTCACATACCTAAAAATAAATCTGGAAGATCATCATTAGTAATACTATAAGTGCCTAAGAGTGGAAGTAGCACAGCTTTTGCAAAAGGGAGAATGCATTCATTCCTGCTGGATAAAATTTTTTCACTAGCAGATTCAGGAGCTATATGAACAACCAGCTGCAATGTGGAACTGTAGAAACTGTAGATACATAAAAGTAACAAAATGTCCTTTAATGAAGGCAAATAGTGATGATGTACTCCCACATAAATACCTGGAGTTTTCCAATTTAGAAGCTCATTATTACTGACACCAAACAAAACTCTGTTCAGTGAAAACTCATCTCTTTGAAAGGTGCTGCTCTTCACTTAAAATGATAATCATTTTATCTGCATTCAGAGAAAGAATAACCAGGAAGACAGGACAAATATTGATAAAAAAAAAAACAACGTGATCAGGTAAAGGGCAACATGAAAGCTTCAAAACATGCTTTAACAACTATTACTCCAAAAGCCCATGGAGTCTAGTCTCCCGCTTTTGAGTGTGATTAGTAGGTAAAAGGGAAGAGTAAAAAGCAGACAAGTGTACAGCTGTTCTCTTCATGGTAAATACTTCCAGTAGCTTAGGGACTTCCTACAAGGTGGTCTATACAGGCATACCTTTTAATGTTCATCAATGACTGTATTATCAAACATTTGTCAAATAATAAATGAGAATCCCTTCATATTTTGATTATCTGCAGCATCTTGTGATACTGCAATTATTCAAGTGTCTAAATACTTCCTTTTAAAAAAAATGAAGAAAAAAGTTTATAAGCCCCTTCGAGAATGCTGTTAGGTACCTCCTCATTCTTACAGAGAATTAGTTTTCTGTCCTCTATGGCATTAATGGAAGAAGGGTCTCAATCATATTCCCTAAAGCGAACCTTTAAACACAGAAGCCAAGGCAAAAATGACAGTCTGGAAAGATAAACTGAAATACCAATACAAGATATCTGGACTGGTCTGGATTCTTTTTCTCTGCATTTTCCACATCAAAGCCCAGTATTTCAATCTAATGTCTACAAGCACTCGAAGTAGCATTACTGCAGTTTCTGTGAGTCCAGTATTCAACTAGACAAAACTAGATCCTTAAATGGCAGTTTTGAAGAGATACTGGGAGAGATAACTTCAGAAGCAAAATGGAATATTAGAATTGCGTAATTATTAAGATTGGAAAAGACCACTAGGATTATATAGTCCAACCATCAAACCTTCGCCACCACACCAAATAACTACGTCCATAAAATACCACATCGAAAAGTTTCTTTAGATGTTTCACCTCCAGGGATGGTGACTCCACCACCTCCCTGGGCAGCCTGTTCCAATGCCTGAGCTCTCTTTCTGAAGCTTTTCCTAATATCCAGACTGCACCTCCCTGTTACAACTTAAGCCGGTTCCCTCTCATCTTATTTCTGTTACCTGGGAGGAGGGGCCTACCCCCACCTCACTACAACCTCCCTTCAGGTAGTTGTAGAGAACAGTAAAGTCTCCGCCGAGCCTCCTCTTCTCCAGTGTAAACAATCACAGTAACCTCAGCTGCTCCTCTTAAGTACATGTGGTCCAGATCCTTCTCCAGCTTCATTGCTTCTCCTGCCGTGCTTCGACACCTCAATGTCTTACTATGTTCTGAACACAGTATTTGAGGTACAGCCTCACCAGGGCCAAGTACACAGGGCGGATTACCTCTGTGCTCCTGCTGGCAACTCCATTTCTGATACAAGCCAGGATGCCATTGGCCTTCTTGGCCACCTGGGCACACCGCTGGCTCATGTTCAGCCAGCTATCAAATAACACTCCCAGATCCTTTCCTCTGTGCAGCTTTCTAGCTACTCTGCCCCAAGCCTGTAGTGTTATGTGTCGTTACTGTGTTGAAAGTTCAGGCAATAAGCACCTCAATCTTTTCCTTATCTTCCGTGGTTTCCCCACTGCATCCAATAAAGGATGGAGATTCACTTTGACCCTCCTTTTGTTGCTAATGTATTTGTAAAAATATTTTCTGTTATCTTTTACAACAGTGATCTGATTAAATTCTTGCTGGGCTTCCACCTTTCTGATTTTCACTCTGCATATCCTAATACTCTTCCTGAGATGTCTGCCCCTTTTCCCAAAGCTATCAAACTCTTTTCTTCCCCCCGAGTCTCTGCGAAAGCTCACTGTTCAGCCAGGACATTCTTCGTCCCCACCAGCTCATCTTAGGACAAATGGGGACAAACTGCTGTTGTGCCTTATAAACTTTTCTTCTTGAGAAATGTTCAGCTTTCTTAGACCCTCTTGCCCTTCAGGACTGTCTCACAAGCCAGTGCCCTAGACAATTAAAAGTATGCCCTCTGGAAGTCCGTGGCAGTGTTTTCACTGATCCTCTTCCTCACTTCAGCAAGAATCGAGAACTCTGTCATATCATGGTTGTCATGTCCAAGACAGTTTCCACACCCCACATCTCCCCTCAGTCCTTCTCTGCTTGTGAACAGCAGATCTAGCAGGGTACCTCTCCTGCTAGGCTCTCTTACCAGCTCTGTCAGATGTAAGCATGAAAAGAGGCTTAAATAATCACAATATACAAACTTTGTCTGTGTTAACCATAAAACCGCAGCTTATTAACCATAATAATCCCACAAGAACACTGTGAACTAACAAGTGCTATTACCATTGTCAGTGCAAAAATGCAGCATGAGAATAACAAGGAGGAAAGAGTTTGATATATCATTATTTTGTGGAAAAAATTAAAGATGTTCAATTTCATTTCTCCTCCTCTGCTAAATGATTTAAATTCTTTCAAAACTAATGATCAAATAACACTTTTGCCTATAGTAGCGACAGAAAAAACATCTTGTGAGTTGTCTGAGAAAAAGGAAGAACGAATCTATGATGAGAAGAGATGTAATTAGCAAATGTTTCAGACATTTTGAAAAAGTAATATCAACAGGAATACTTAGAATTAGGGGGAAAAAACAACAATATTTGAGCTAGTCATAAAACAGAAAAAAAAGCAACAAGAACTTCATGTTCTACAAGAAAAAAACTGAATATATTTCAAAATATCTTCGTAGACAGATGAAGGAAAAGTAGGTGGGAACAGAATAGGAAAAGAAAATTACAAATCTTAGTAATAGACTATGTTGAGAAAATGATGAAAATTAAGGTACAATACTTATGGTTTTATGCTCACAGGAAGAGCATGCAGGTTTGATATATGGAATATTATGTTGTCCTTCCAGAAATTGGTAAGCAGCCTGTTGCTACAAGGGTAACAGAACATAGCTAGGCCTACGTGATGAGGGTTGAGCAACAATTGGGAAACCAGTAACTCTGGGGGAGTTGTAATGTTGACACTGCAACCTTGGAGATTAAGGCCAGGGTGTCTTAAAGCAGAACCTTCTCAAGGGGATGCCTTAAAAGGAGATAAATTGAAAACTCAATCCCGGATAGGCTGTAACCCTGTTTGGAGAACTGGGGGAGGGAGCTGTGGTCAATGATAGGGGTATAAGTATTTGCTGATTGTTTGTTATGGTGTGCTTACCCATTAGAACACCAACCTTTGCAAAAAATGTTTGAACAAAGAGTGCTTCACTGAGACTCCAGCCTGAGCCTGAATAATTATTGGACACGAGCATTTCTCACCCAAGTAATTCATCACCTACCTCCTAAACTTGGCAAGGGTTAGATGCTTACCAGGAAGTCACAAGAAATCCAGCTGCAGAACAGCTTTTTAATTTTTTACTCTGCTCCATAAATTCCATAGCTACTTCATTTTCTTAACAGGAATTTATAGTCCCAAGCCATTCTCGGTGATTTAACTTAAGATCAAATATCACACCCCTAATAAAAAAAATGATAATAATCTAAGCTCAGCCTAATGGGAGTATGGATGTTCTCCCTATCCACATAAATGCTTCATTATTTTTGCTATCTAGTAAATTCTTGACATTGGTGCCATTTTCTGACAGATAGTTTCATGGATCAAAAAATCCTGAAAGGAAATACTGTTTTGAAAAACATATAATTTAACTGTAAGCTGTATTTACTGAATGGTAGCTGTCAAACATATATTTTGCCTCATCAGTCAGTATGATTAGTTGTTCAAAGCTCTGATGCCTTAGTACATCTTTAATAAGATATTGCTTAGCAAAAATAAATAAAATAATAATAGTAAAAAAATCAATGGTTTGGAAAAAAATATATTATCTACTGTTCTAAACCTTTGACACCACACAGCCTCAGTCTTCTGAATTTTGGATGTTCATTTTCTGAAGCATTCTGTCAAAAGCTGTTTTGACAGGGATTAACTGCTTTCAAAATATTCATAGCTTATTTTCACATACAAACCAATAAGAGACATAGATCTTATAACAAATACCTGCTTTCAAATTTGTCAGCAATCACTTAGTTGCCAATTACACTGAGTGGATGAGTAATAGAAAGCTTTTTGTTTTTTTTCTGTTCTGAACATGGCTAGCCTGAGAACAGTCCAGTATGACTCAAACTATTTGAGGATTGCAGCCTTAAAATACTTAAGATTGAACTCATATTTGATAGCTCAAGAAGCAAATTTATCTGCTTAATAAGTAACAAATAGATTATATATTTTAGCACTCATGTTCTTTTATGTTATTGTAACAACACAGTGGAAAATTACTCATTATTTTACTGCCTGCTTCGGTTTTGTTCTCCCTTCTGCACGATCATTCAGTGCAGGTAGGTATGCATATTATATTTCTTCAAATTGATAGTGCTTCAAAACTAGCGATATCTCAGACTGCCACATAATGTAACTCATAACCGTTTTTTTTTCTAACTTACGAAAGTCTTCTAGATTGGGTCCTCAGGATTTGCAATGGATGGTGTTTGGTTAATTTGTTCATCATTTACTATGTCCTGTATTCTGTCTTCTGAAAAGCTGCAGCTGGACAGCAGGCAGGAAGCCTCATGAAGGAAGCTGTACTTTGAAACAAGTTGGTCCTCTTGGACAAGGTGCAAGAGTTTGCCTATTCTGAAACAGAACATGCCAAGAGCAAGCATCTTCCTAGGGATAGAGGCAGGCAGCCAGAAGAGAGATGGCAAGAAAACAGAGCCAGAAGTTGCTGGCCAGGAGAAAACCCACAGCCAGAAATGATGGAAAGAAAGAGTCACTACTAATGATGCACAGGCAATTGTGCAATTTATGGCCCACAGGAAGCCCTTGAGAGATTTTTAAAGTGACCTTAAAGAGGAAAAACACATCTGACAGTGAGCTGATATATAAACCCTTACCTTTGCTTTACTCACTGCCCACTACCTCAGTTTTAATTAGTTCTTCATTGGCATAATTCACATTCATATAAAAAGTTGTTTCTAGATTGAAAGACATGTTTCTATGAGGACTGCTCCAAAAGTAATGCCTCCTATTTTATTATGTTGGCTTACAACTTCTGAAGTGGATGTTGGTGGTATGGCAGGAGTGGTTGAAGCTTCTCACCAATATGCTGTTGTATTTTGTATCTGTGCAACAGATGACAGCAGAGGGGCAGTCTGACAGAATGGTGTCTGACATGGAACTATATATTAAGCAAAGGGATGGAACTGAATTCCTCTGTGCAGAAAAAATAGCACAATCAATGCTTGCTGAATGCTTATGGAGACTAAACAGTGGATATGAGCATAGTGAGGCAGTGGGTGGTGAAATACTGAAACAGTGGGTCACCTCTGTTGGTGGAAATTCTTACTAGTGTGGCATGCAGGCTCTTGTTCATTGCTGGTGAAAATACATGGCTAATGGTGGTGACAGTGTTGAAAAATTGTGTTTTGTAGCTGAGAATTTACATCAAATAGTGCTGTTTTGTTCTTTGTATCTGCTGTTGTTTCCATGGAAATAAATAGGAAGCATTACTTTCGGAACAACCTATGTAATTTTATAGAATCTCAAGGTAGAAACAGTCAGGTTATCTTGGTCAACATAGAATCCCTACCTTCTTTGACTATTTTTAAATTGTTCCTGTGAGCACTATAGCAGTGAATTATTAGTTATGTTCAGTCAACACCATTTCAAGACAGATAGCAGCTGGGGAAGAAAGCTTTGCCAAGACAATACACAATAGCTTGGAAAAATCTTCCAGTTACCCTGCAAACTGAACAGAAATCATATTGGACTGACATGAATATTCTCAATCTTTTGTTAAAAATAGTTGTTCCTTGACTTTCTTCCACTGAGTTGGAAGTTCACATTCTTGTCCTGATCACTATAGGTCCTTAGTGAGATCTTGGTAGAGTATCTGATGAGGGTAAATTACATACACTCAGCAAGTGGTCATGTATTTTTCCTCCTGGCACCCCCCTTAGCTGTCAGTCCGGCATGCGTATGTTGGGAGGAGAGGGTAAAGGCTCAGAACACACAGAGAGCTGTAGTAATCCATTTCAAACTGATTACCAATGATCTATGGGCTTCCTACCTGCAATAGCTAACCTGTCACTGTTGTCATGGGAAATGCATAGGACACAGAATGTTGGGCGACAGTAGACACTAGGAATTCATAAAGGTAGAGTTGCTGATAGAAACAGAGAAAATGGATGACACTAAGGGCATGACATATTAGCCCTAGGAAAGGCCTACTGCGTGGCAACTTTGGAAGCACATATTTGTGCTAAAAGCCTCAATGAATCACTCTTCTGATTCCACATTTTTAGGATACTGTGAGTTAACAAAAATTACTTAATAACATGCACTGTATGTAGGCAGTAGGATAGAATACCTTAGCAGAATAGAAGAAACTGTTTTAGTGCTTAATCATACAGTCAATCAAGGCCTCCATCTTGCCTTCCTAAAAAGAGGACTCTGATAACTCCCTTGAAAAAAAAAAAAAAAAAAAAAGCTGTGTTCTCTCTTTCTGAAACTTCAAAGAGTTATCGTCTTTCCTCAAATTCAAACAGGTACAGACAAAGAAAATGTCATTTTAATGCACTAAAAATCTAAGAGGTGCAAATACTCCTGTCATTTTATTATATGCAAGGGAAATTTTAGATTTAGCATGTAGAAAGATGGAATTCTGGAAGCTCAACAGAAGCTAGACTTCTTTTTCTCCAAACTTTAAAGGAAATCTTTTTTCCTGTATAATATCTTTAGCTTTTGAAGCTGGGCTGCCTGCTAGAAAGCACAGACAGTAAGTACCACTGTGAAAACTGACACAGTAGGGTGGTGTCACAGTTTTAATGAACTCTGTTGGGAAATACAAATCTGCCACCACAGTCAGATTCTGATGCAAACTTTTTATACTAACATAGAAAGAGCTTGGAAGAAGGTTGGAGAGATGACAGTATAGTCAGAATAAAGAAAACACTTCCTGGGAAACTTCCAATATAGAAAGGAAACATGGAAGTTCTTCCCTTTAAGGATCACAAGATCTTGGGCTAATCAAGTAGAGCTCCTTCAAGAGAGCAGAGTTGTCTTAGAGAAAGAACTACAGATCCCAGTGTAAACAGGACGAGTCACACTGAGCAGTAGTTATCACTCTTCTCTGCCTTGATATCACACAGTTTCTGTAATTTTACCTTTTTACTCTCAGATTAAAAATAACTGCAGCAAAGATCCATTATAATGCATATTTTCAAGGTTTTCTTCATCCAAACTGGAAAACCAGAAACAAGAATCCATCCTTTGGATTCATATTGGAAAGGCTCTTTCCTCCAATTTCAGTGATTTAAGAAATCTGACAAAGGGTTTTAAATTAGTCTTCAAGTGAGTCAACTGATCACTGTAAGCTGAGGAGATCTACAAAGAGCAAAAACTTGCAAGAAAACATTAATGTCTGCTATGTGATGTGGGTAGGGAATACAGTTTAACTCAACCTGTGCTGCATGAAGACAACCTTTTATCTCTGTTGTAGTGAAATTGTCTCTCAATGGGTGAAAAATTAACTGAGGTCTTTTATTAATTCAAAGTTCTTTTTTTCCTTTGCTAGGAGGAAGCCGCATGAAGAAATGAGTTTTGAATTAATGAGTTCAATAGAGAAAAGTAAAGAAAAATGCTAAAGACTGGTAACTGGAGGCAATCAAAAATCAAGTTTTCATGACTGTGGATTGTGGACATGCTCCCTGAAGCTGAAAGGTAAGGTCAAGAATATATTTTTTTTAATAATTTTTACTGTTCTTTGGCTTCATTCTGAGATATCATCTCTGCTTACTTTGAAAGACTAGGATCAAGCTTGCCAAGGACAACAGAAGTGCAGAGATTCACAGTCAGAGTTGGCAGCATCTGTACCTAGAAACAAGTATTTTAATGAACACTTCAATACCATTCCACTATTCAAAGCTCTATTATAGGCACAGCTAACTGTATGTCATAAATGTGACAATAAAATGCATCCAAGCAGAAATAGAATCAAATATCAGCTCTGTAAACAGTAAAACAAATAGAATACTTTTATTTCATTTTCTGAATGACAAAATAGAGTTGAGGAGTCAGTTGATAAAAAGCACTAATTACTTTGACTCAAGAAATCCAAGGAATCCTTAGGAAATGCACAGTGTGAAAAGGCGATTTGCCCATACGCATCCTGGAATGGTCTAGGCTTTTTTGGCTTACTTGACTGAAGAAACTAACATAATTAGAACACTGAATAAAGTTAGGTAATGTCAGGGATAATATCTCATTCTTCAAGCAGATAAAGAAATGGATTGCTCTGTGAAGATAAAGCAGCAAGCAAAAGAGAACACTGACAAATACAACTGTGGTTCAAACCCAAATTATTTAAACTCCAGGAAACAAATCCTGTGATTTCAGCTATCTTAGATTCAGAAAGAATTTATGAATAAAATAGAGAAGCTTGCCTGCTGCAGGGTCCTGGAATATCCGAATGCACAAACACTGTTACTTCAGCACAGAGGTACATAACCATTGTGCCAAGGCACAAAATCTTCATTTCCTTTCAAACGCATTTAGCTGTTATCCGTACTGAAGTACTAACCTTTCTCACCTTTGTGCTTCCTTGCAAAGCATGGCAGGAGGCCAGTGAAAGGATGTCTTTAATGATACCAGAGTCTATTTCAGAACTCAAAGACTTTAGAGATTACAGCAGTCATAACTAGTTCTACACACATGTCCCTTAGGAGCATGGAAAGTGGGGACAATAAAGGAGGAATATAGCAAAAATAGTGCACAGGAAATGCCACAATGAAAAGATGGGAGTTTGAAGAGAGAAAAATGTTCCCCCGGAGTAACAGATGACCTGCTTAACCTCAGCATAGTATTCAGAGTGCTGTATACAGCCATAGCATGTTTCATAAACCCCAGAAATAACCACAATGAATCACACTGAGACTTATATCTATGCCTGTACTCAGGCTATTTATCAGCTCTGTTTTACATTCATCTGCCAAACACAACATCCTAGAAATAATAATGCCTGCTTCACCTCATGCTATGCAGTCCCTTTACTTACAATGCTGAGTGGTGACCAGCTAATTGGAATTGCCATGATGGGTCCGGGTCACATTCAGGCTTTCCTCTCCCTCCCGTTTCTGAGTACAATTAGCATCATTCTATGAAACATCTGTTGTAATGGACTCTGAAGTGGACTATCATAATAGTGTAAGCTACCTCCAGGGATACCTTTATCATCCATCACTAGCAGAATTGGCTGTGTTCCAAAGAAAGCTGAATGCCACATATTGCAGCTGGAGTTTGCAGGGAAGTGTTCAGGTCTTCAGGGCCCTTCCTTCCCTGAGTCAGAAATGTCCCTTCTCAGAGAGAAACAATATCTGACAATGCTGCTCTCTGAGATAGTTCAGCTTATTAACATGTCCTGTAATATCTGAGTGATGCCCTGGATTTTTTTCTGTAAATATTACAAAGTGCTATTCATCAATAAAGGTTAATAGCTAGAGCTTAAAATCACCTACCAAAAAAACCCCCCAAAAAACAACAAAACAAAACAAACCACAAACAGAAAGCATGCAAACAATCCACTTCATGTTTCTAAGAAATGAAGTGTCTGGTTTTAATTCCCACTCTCTGAAAGAGGTTAATGATGGCCAGGCTTATTCACAGAACAGGACTGAATTTTCTACAGAAAATACAAGTGAATCTACATCTTATAATCACATTTCTCTGCAATGGAATTGTTATACACCTGGAGCACTTAGAATGCTAACCCTCACTGCTGGCATTTCCTGAGAAGGCTCAATGTCACAGCATAGTCTTTGCCTTCTTAATAGCACATGCAGCGCTAGTCTGCACGATATTCAGAAGTCAAGCACTTGACAGAAAGAGCTGCTTGTGGGATGTAATACTAATTCCTGAAATAGTCAAGAGATGCAGGTATTTTTTCCTTCTCTATCTTGTCAGTGTGATCTAAGTGGACAAAAAAAGTCTGGGGGGGAGAAGAGTCACAAAAAAGTGGTACTACGGAGCCTGTGGATTCCACTGTGAGGACTGTGATGCTTAATTGCACTCGCTGATAATTTCCAGATGTAGAAAGCTCTGAAAATAAACTAGCAAGGGTGAACACACATGCACACACATGCATAGAGGAAAATTAATGGAGGTTTCCTATGGGGTTTATTGACTAGAATCTTTTCTTCTGAAGATGCTGTGCTAAAAAGTGGAGTTACCATGAAGGAACCATATTAATGGTTCACACGGATCACCCAGGAACAGTGCTTGCAGTGCTCTCAGATACCTGTCCTTGCCAAAAACACTGACCAATTCCTTTGTGACCCCTATCTGAACTGCCTCTCCCAGACAAAAAACAGGCATCTTATTAACTGGGGATCTCCATAAGAATGCCCAAAGATTGGTACTGAGCCAGCACAGCATTTAATCTACAGAGACATCATCTCCAGCCCATGCGTCCATAGCCTGTCTTGCCTCATTTGTGAAGCTGTGGAGCAGAGCCCTACTGAAGCTGTCTCATGACCCTCCTATCTGGCCTCAAAATCAGCAGCCTCTCTCAAGGCAGTCTGCATGCTTTCTTTTTTCCTCTGATGTCCAACCTGCCCTCTACAGCAGCCTCTCTTCACTGTTAAGACACAATACCTGCCCACTGACCCTGTCTCTCAAATCTATTACTGAGTTTGAGCATAAGCAGGAAAGAAATCACAGAATGAATGTCAGCTCCCCAACCCTGCTTTCCTTTGATGACCAGCAACCCACTAAACTTTCCTTTGCAGTGCCTGCCCATAGCCGTATTTCTTTTTCAACAGTGATTAAATACAGAGCCATAAGACAAGAAAAAATAGCTCACTGGTCAATCACCAAGCACTGCTCTTCATCCCATGTTGCCCATTTTCCTCCTCTAAAATGAGGAAACAAATGAACAAAATGAACAAAAATCCTCAAGGATTTGGACTTTAAACAAATTTATAATTTAAATGGAAAAGTTTGCCTGTTGCAGGCAGCTGGAACATCTAAATGCAAATTCCATGTGTAGACTCCTCAGAAGTGGAGTAAACTATCTCTTAAACTGGATTTTTACCTAGGGCTGTAACTTGACTACCGCAATAACCTCAGTTATATGATTCCCTTTGGTGGATAACTTCCCAGCTCCACCAACTTACTCATCTTCCCATCCTCAAACAGGAAGAGTTTGAGAGCTAAGCCTTGAATTTGACACAAAAACTCTATTTATTAGCATTTGTTCTCCAGCCATATTTGTACCCATCAACATGTGTATTATGTAGGCAATTCACAAAAAATGAGAAGGATACATATGTGAAAATCTAACAGTACCAAAATCTAAACACCAAAAATTAAAAAAGATGTACTACTGACACTTATACAGCTAGAGAACTGAGACAGTGTAGATAGAGAGAAGCTACAGCAGGTGACTGAGGAATAAAACTAATATAAGTCCTCACCTCTTTGTCCTGGCTTCAGCTGACACATCATTAATTACACACATGTACTTTTGCTACTGCTAAGTGATAGATGTACACTGAAAGCGGAGCCACTCAGTCAGGAAGATCCATCTCTTTTATGGGGTGGAAGCAGGAGGTGGGGTGGAGTCAGGTTAGGTTCCTGAATAAGTCCAGAGGTGATTCCATGCTATCTGAAGCTGTGCAGAAGGTCATAAGGCTGCAGGCAATTAAATGGGTGGTAGGTGGGATGCTGCTTGAGGGTTGTCTAGGTATCAGTCAATAGGTGGTGAGATGTTTCATTGCTAGTGTGGCATCAGTCAGCAGGTGGTGAGTAATTACATCGCAGATATAGACAATGTTATAATTGCCTTTTTTTTTTTTCTGTTTTCCTTTTCTGTCTTAGTAAAGAAATTTTCTCTCAACCCACAAGTTCTATTTTATTTCCAGTTCTCTCCCTCATCTCACTTTAGGGAAGTTGAATGAACAGATGTGTGGTGCTGAGCTGCTGCTGGGTTAAACCTCAACACCTCTTTACTGTCAGCCCTGCATCTAAATGTCATGTACTCAAATATCAAGGCCCAGAAAGAAGCCCAAAGATTGGAGCTCTCAAGATTGTTCAAGTAAATAACACTGATTTTGGATCAACCTTCAACTTTTAAAAGCTCTATCCACAAGTTCTCAAAATGCAGTTTCCAGCCTCAGTTAATCAGGTCCCTTATGACTCTCAATAGAAACCAGTATTGAGTTCAGAGTTTTGTCAATACTGAAGATCAGTAGATCAATTTGTTTAAGACCTTAAATATTGACTTAGAACTGAGCAAATGCTGCAACCATCAGTAAGTCTATGACAATCCTTGTATCAGAATAAAGGTTTTTATTACAGATTTTATACAGGCTTTAACATATCAAAGGATCATAGAATGGCTTGGGTTGGAAGGGACCTTGAGGATAATGAAGCTCCAACCCCCTAGAGCAAGCAGGGCCACCAACCTCTATATTTAATACTAGACCAGACTGCCCAGGGTCCCATCCAATCTGTCTTGAACATCTCCAAGGACGGGGCATCCACAACCTCCCTGGGCAGCCTGTTCGAGGCTTCCAATATCTTAGCTATTTCTTCTTGTTGTGAAAATATATTCCTTCTAATCAAAGTAACTGATCACATCGTGGTCAGAGCATGGGGACTAACACAAATAGCTAGGAATCTGAATCCTTGAGAATTTTGACTTCATTTGTGATTAATATAATTGGGTAACAATTATCTTAAAAGAAGCATGACAAATATCAGCTCCTACATTTTTTGTCAAAATCCTGAAAAAAATTTCCAGCCAGTAGTTTTGTTTTTTTTTTTTCTTTCCACAGCCACACAATCTTCTTAAAGTGTGAAAAAAAGAAAGAAGTTGTTTGTTTTACTCAAAATCCCACAAGTGCTGTTAGAAGGCATAAGTTCACCAGAGGAAACTATTGCTGGCTGTAACATGATTTACAGTATAGACAATGTTGCCTCATCCTATATTCCTGCTGCTTCAGAGTTCTTCAAACATGGCAATGAAATGAATGGTGCTTTCCAGGGACTGCATCATTAGCTGGTGCTCCTGCAGCTGTTCAAAGGCAGTGAGCCTCATAATTGATTTTTACAAAAATAAAAAACTGCCACTAACCTGCTGCTGACATACCAGTGCTGTACTACAAAAACTGTCATTCCATTGAAGAGGAGACACTCCTCTAAACTGTCTGAAATGTTGTGCCATCTTTTTCAGCTGGAAAAAGTATTAACCAGAATTAATTTAGCCTGTACACAACTTTAGAATTTACAAAATGTCTATTGCTTCAGGATTTATATTATCATTCTATACATGTCTATGTATATTATGTAGATATAGTGTATGTATAAACATATACATCTTATATAGATATATACTTCTTTAGAGATACATGTATAAACATGTATATATATATGCATGCATATAAAATTACATACACAGAATCCTAGATGTATTTGGGATGGAAAAGACAAATGCAGTCAAGTCCAGCCATCTACAAATCTGTTCCTAAACCATCTCATCTACATGTCTCTTAATTACCACCAGGGACGATGACTCCACCATTGCATTGCACAGCCCATTCCAATGCCTAGCCACCCTTTCTGTGAAGAAATTCTGCTGATATCCAATTTAAATCTCCCCTAATGCAACTTGAAGCTGTTGCCTCATGCTCTATCAGTTGCTGCAAAAGAGAACAACACCCTACTCACTGCAATCTCCTTTCAGACTGTTACACAAAGTGATGAGATCTCCACTATATCTCCTTCTCTCCTGATTAAATAGCTTAAATTCCTCTGGCTACTTCTCATAAATCTTGTTTTCTAGTCCCTTTACTAATCTCATTGTTCTTCTCATTATTGTATAGTGCATATGTAATCTTAATCCTGAAGCAATAGGTATATGTTTCAGTCTCAAATGCTGTTTCATTATCAAATTTGACTAAAATTAATCTTAAAAATCCATTCCTGTGAAGAAAAAGGCTACCCTGCCATTTCAGCTTGCATCTTGATAATTTTTCTTAACATAACGGAAACCAAAATCCAAATTGATCCTTCCCCACCCATCCAAATTCATTTTGGTTATAAGACTCAATAAAAGCTTTGTTCTGCTGTGCTGAGCATTCAACTTTTCTTAAGATGCACTCACAATCCTCCAAATCATTCAACTGATGAATTTTAATTTAATAAGATACAGTGACAAGAATATTTGCAAGCAAGTATATCATATTGTGGTTTTATAGTAGGATGTTCAATACATAGTATGGTCAATTTAGGAGTTTGTTTTTGAATATGTCCTAATCTGAGTAATTTTCCTTGAATATGATACTGCAGAATTGCAGAGGTTTTCCAAATAAGTGTTCTGCTATGTAGCACTGTGACTGACAACAAGAAAGTAGATTAACTGTTTTAATAATTGCAATGAATGAGAGGGGAGTGGGTAAATGACAGTGAGGTGTTAAACCACAACAAATATTCAATACCAAATATTTACTTTTAAAAAAAATTGATTAAAATGATTAAAATAATAAAATTGAAGGTGTTGCTGTTTCAAGCGAAAGATCTGAGTGATATGACTGTAACTGACCATCCTGCTACTTAACTCTACATACATTTATAGCTTTAAAGTACTAAACAGCAGTAATGTTTTTCTGCCATAGGCAGCAATTTTTCTTTTCTAGGGAAGTCATATATGTCATCTCTTTTGTTAGTATCAATGGATTTACTGAGAATCAAGTGCTGACAGGAATAATTTCTCAATAGTAGGATTAGTTCTGCAAGCTTTCATGCATCTTCTAAAAATAAGCAATATATTCAACATGAAAACATCAGATGCTAAGATTTACCCCAAATTCCTTCCTTGAGCACAATTTTTCATAGTTTTTCTGAGTATATTGTGTTTTATTATCTAGTTGTGAATGGATGTTAAATTTAGAAAAACTGCTGAGTAACACTTAATTTCAAGGCCATAAAATTTTAGTGGTCCCTAGCGTAGCTCTAACAACTCTAATTCATGAAGATGAATTTAAGATCTCTTCCAGAAATAGAGCGTAGCTGTGCAGATCCTACCTTATGTCTCTGGACTGTCAGGTAAAGCTTGTGTACTTTACAGTGATCACCAGATGAGAAACAAATCTTACAATTAAGTGAGTTTTAAAATTAGCTAAGTAAAAATTCCAGAGTTACATTCATATATACTGATTACTATGAAATGATTGGAAGTTGCTTCTTTTGTTAATATAAGAATATCAGGGCCGGGGATGTCGCTAGGCTACAACAACTAAATGTGTTATGGTAATTAGAGGATCAAGAGTTCATATCTCCATCTGTTGAGACTTTGTATTGCATGTAACCTGGGACTTTCTTTAGCATGAGGTCACTGAAACCAGCTGAGCTGTTTCTCAGGAGCCAAGATTCAAATTTCATGCATCAGAGTGGACTTTGCCCACATGAAGCAGTTTGTGAGTGTTCAGATTCCACTCCTTCTAAGATTCCAGCCAAAGAAGGAATAGAGATGGTATATTTATTACCTTGCTACACACACATTTTTTAATCTTTAATAGTGGCACTAGTATGTATGTAACCTACCTAGATATTATAGATAGACTGGCAGCGTCTGGCATGTGTACAGCTGAGGTTCTCTGACAATTGCCTGTCCATCCCTGGTTATCATTCCATATAGTTTTTCCAAGCTTGACTCATTGAGCTTAGATTTCCTGTATGGGTGTCTGCTCTAAGCAATTTTCAATAAAGAAGGTTTAAAAATATTTCACAGTGCTTGGGAAGGAAAACATCATGCATTTCATAAAAAGAGTGAACTTTTGAATTGAGAAATAAATGTTGCATTTGGGGGAAGAAAAAAAAAAAAAAGGCAGTTAGTTTAAACACTAAAGTACTGCTCTCAGCATGGCCTTTCTTAGTCTTCTCCAACATAAGCTTAGTGTTTCAGAGACCTTAATTATTTGAGTGTGACAGCATCCCAGATTACCTGGTCTTATCTTTTCTTTGCACCCTAGGAAATAAAGTTGAAAGAGGTAAAAGTCAAACCTGTCAAAGTAACTACTAATGTGGGGCACCTAATTTAAGAGCATGATGCCATGATCCTCCTGAACACTTAGCATTTCACAGGGCCTTGTATTTTCAAAGCAAAATTTTAAGTGATTTCAGCTGCAGGTGTATGCTCAAGTCTTCCATAGATCTGCTGTTGGATATCTCACACTGAGCACACAGAAATATAAAACTAACTCAGTTACCAACTGTGAAAGAGCTGTGTTATTGGTTTTTTTTTTTTTCTTTTTTTTCTTGATTCTGCCTGAATTTGCTTTGCTTTTGAAAAAGGCTAGACCAGAGCATCCCGAACTGCACAAACCAGATTCAAAAACAAAGGTAGTTTGAAATTTCACAGTTAAATACAGTCACTATAGCGAGCCCAGAACCTTTCAGAAATGTACATAGTTAAAGTAGATCCTTATAACCCAAAAACAAAATACATTTCTGTCAGCTTCCATGACACTCATCACAGGAACGGCCATGGGTAAGTGTGGAAGGAAGAAGGGGATACACAGGATGTAGTCCTAAGGCATGAAAGGGAAGCCAAACTGTACTAGTGCAGTGATTGATTTGATTTTCTTCACCTATTTTTAACTGTTATTTATTTACATATTTGGAGGGAAAAGGAACTCTGTGTGAAACCAACGAGCTGGAATATATCAGCCAAGTGATATATCAGTGAAAAAAAATATATGAAAAAGAAAGACCAGGGGAAAAGTTTGGGTGAACTTTTGTTTCCCTCCTAGACATTTCTCATTAACCTTCTATTTTTCATTTTAGCTGATCTAATCTGTTATCTCCTGTTCCCACAGGCTGACATACCTGCCTGCATCCTCCAAGATACTTCTGCAGCAGAGGACTGACTGAAAGTCATAACCCTATAGCAGAGGGTTAGGACAGACTCTTCCCACAGAAAAAAGATGTGGGAAGCAATGCAATGGCAAATACCACTGAGAGAATGACTACCCTTCTCCCAGAAAAGCACAGCACTATTTTATGTTCCTTTTGCAACTGTATCTGCAAGCCTGGCTCTGTCTGAGGCCATACAGGCCAGAGGCAAAACCTGGCTGCTCAGAAAGCAAGTGCTGCTTTGACCAGCACTTCCTAGGTCTCAGCTTCCTAGAGAGGCAGAAATCAGATTGGAAACAAAGCTAAGGAACATTCACGGGGTCTCCATATAGCAATTCCAAGGAATATTTTACTGCAGTTTTCAACTGCAGGCAAGTACTTACATTGCCTGTGCCCAGTATTGGCCATGTCTCCAAATACATGTCCAGAAAGGAAGGCAGGTGGGGGCAAGAGTGAAAAAGATTTAACTGTGCAGATATCACTCATTTAGGCACCTCCTCATTCCCACCCACTTCATTTTGTATCCAAATATACTTTTTTAGATATAAATGTTTTTGGATGCATAAATTCCATCCAGCAAATTTTAGCAATCTCAAAATACCTTGAAAAATGCCATATCCCAAACTTTCAAAATATTCAATTGATGGTCAGTCTGCAGGATCCTTCCATCTATCTCTAACTGAAAATCACCATCTTCTGTAATACCCTTCATCCTGGTTTCAAACATTTAACACTTGACCAGTAGGTCAAACGAGTTCAATTTCGCTTTCTACTCCATTCTTGTGAGACCCCATCCACAATGCTACATCCAGGTCTGAGGCTCTCACTGTGAGAAGGACACAGACCTGTTGTAGCAAGTAGGAGGGCCATGAGGAACATCAGAGAGTGTCCTATAGTGTCCTATGAAGAGAGGCTGAGAGAGATGGAGTTGTTAAGCCTGGAGAAGGCTCAAGAGAAAACTTATAGGAGCCTTCTAGTGCCTACAGAAAACTGGAGAGGAAATCTTCATCAAGAAATGTGCTGATAGGACAAGGGGTAATGGCTTTAAGCTGAAAGAGGGTAGAATTAGGTTAGACATTAGAAATAAATTCTTTACTCAGAGGGAGATAAGGCACGGGACAGGCTGCCTGGAGAAGTTGTGGATGCCCTAACCTTGGATGTGTTCAAGGCTAATCTGGATGGGACTTTGAGCAAACTAGTCTAGTGGGAGGCATCCTTGCCCATGGCAGGAGGCTTGGAACTAGGTGATCTTTAAGATCCCTTCCAGTCCTAGTCATTCTGTGGTTCTATGATTGCATACTAAAGACTATAATTAAAGTTAATGGGTGCCTTAATCAGGCAGAATGCACAGGAAAGGAGCTTCACAGGTTTATTGTTTTCTCTCCTGTGTGCTTGGTATTGAAGGTAACATCATATGTCACAAATACTCAATAATCTTGATGGGTAATATTCTTTGCTTGCAAAGAAACATGCAAGAATATCTACAATTCAGCTATGTTTTCACATTGTTGCTGTCACAGTTTGGTCTGGTTTTGGTGACAAGGGGTTGAAGAGACTCACAAATCCATGCCCCAGAGAAAAGGGGTGGGGAAAAGGGAAACAGTATGGAATTAGACCTGGACAAAGGAAAACAGCCGCAATGAGATAAGGAAAAAAAAACCTTAGTTTCTAAATATTGTATTGGAATATGAAATAATAAAATACAATACAATATGTTTGGAATTGAAGCTAATAAAAAATAAAATTAGAGTTTTCAGAGCCTAAGTCCTTACTCTAATGCTCTAGATGAAGTGACCAGAAAGCCAAAAAGAGCGCAATATTGACAATCCAAGGAACTGAAGCATTAACTTGTTAAATCCCAATGCACTGCATGATATTATGGTGTGGAATACTGATGAAAAACCATGAAAATGTGACAGCTGCTTTGAGAAAAGCAGGACTGTCCATAAGGAGAACAGAGCATTAAGCATTACAGCATGATTTCCAAATTTGTTTTTCATAGTTCTTCTGTGACTGTACATCTATATTTACTATCTCTTTCTACAGAGTTATCCACTGTGTTGTAAATTACTAATTTCATTTTCAGCAGTTTGGTAGCATCGTGATTATTGTGCTCAGTCAGAAGACATTTGGGACCAAAAAATGCTATAGAGCTTAAGCCTGCTAAACTGTCTATGACACGAGTGAGAGTTGCTTGCAAAGATGAGAGACAGAGGATGACCTCAATGAATACAAAATAAAACAACTTTAAAAGATGGTTTGTCTACAAGAAAATGCATCATTAACTGGCTGTGTAGCTTGAACCTGTCTACAGGGACATATATATGCATATATGGAAAAAGAAGAATGTTTAATGCATCTAGCCTTGAAAAGTCAGTTTCTTTGTTCTTTAAGTACACAAATTCAACAGGAAATGTGTGCACTTAAATTTTTTATTTTATTTCCTTTGAGGAAATGATAGATATTTGAATATAGTTGATTTTTTCAATAGAGAAGAAATGTTATGTATGATAAAAATACCCTCCCACACACACATTTCTATGTTCTCAGTTTAACAACCAACTTTTTTCCCAATTTGACTTTCAGTGTGTGCTCCAACAGCCCAATTTGCTTGTGTTTACATAATTTTATTTGTTGTATGTCTTATATGTTGTCTAAATTTATGCAGTACAAATTTTAAGAAAAATTGAAGAAAATGTCATAGATGCACAGTTCTGCCAATTAAGAACAATTTTTTGTCTTGTTAATTGTTTTAGTATTTTTTTTACAAGTCGAATATACTTATTTTACAAAGGGTGACAATCAGTTAATATGTCTCAATTCTTACTCCTATTCTAATTATCTGTGTTTTGCTATTGTTAGCAAGCTCTTGAATCAGAGCCCCATCTCTCTCAATACAGTATACATGCCTAAGAAACTTTTTTTTTTTTTTTTTTTCCTGAGAAACTCAGACTATGAGGTATTAGGATTTTATAGCAGTGGTATTAATTTTGATCCCTATTTCCAAGATCTTATTTATGCTTTAAACTAATACAAGCTTTAACTGAGGCAAAATTTCACTTGCCATCTCTAGGTAGTTTAAGTTGTTTATTTAATGGCTTAGTAAATTGCGCAGGTTATAAATTCACACCACATCTTCATTTTCTTCCTCAAAAGTGCCAGCTTGGAAGTGAAAGCACTGCAAAGATTTGACATTCTGAAAAACTAGGGCTCCTCGAGACCTTCTCTGACTGTGCAGCTCTTGTCTGCTGAAAACTTTGCTGGATCAGAACTTTAGGTATCTGAATGTTTCTTCTAATAGAAATTGTTAGTTTACTCACATCCCCAGACTAGCCCCAACTTACTGCACAACCTCTTTTAAATTAGTATTTAAGATTATGCCATAAAATGAAAAAGGCAGGAGAGACAAAAACTGAAAGTAGGAGCAAAGGCAGCTATTACAGCAAGTTTGGAAAGAAGAAGAAAGCATGAGAACTGAGATGATGGTGAACTATGAAATAAAAGACATTTTTGTTGATTGTGGGAAGGAAGCAGTGGAAGCTGAGCTGATGAAGTGAGTTAAAGGGTAAGATCTTTTGGTAAGAATGAGATTGAGACAGAAATCACAGAGTCACAGAATCACAGAAACACCAAGGTTGGATAAGACTTACGAGATCATCCAGTCCAACCATCCACCTATCACCAAAAGTACTCACTAAACCATGTCCCAACACAAAATCCAACCATTCCTTGAACACCCCCAGGGTCGGTGACTCAACCACCTCCCTGGGCAGCCCATTCCAGTGCTTGACTACTCTTTCAGAGAAGTAGCATTTCCTAACTTGGAAATCTCCCCTGGTGCAGCTTGAAGCCATTCCCTCTAGTCCGATCACTAGTTACATGAGAGAAGAGGCCGACCCCCAGCTCACTACAACCTCTCTTCAGGTAGTTATGGAGAGCAATAAGGTCTCCCCTGAGCCTCCTCTTCTCCAGACTGAACAATCCCAGCTCCTTCAGCCACTCCTCATCAGGCCTGTGCTCCAGACCCTGCACCAGCTTTGTTGCCTTCTTTGAACCCGCTCCAGGGCCTCAGTGTCTTTCTTGCAGCGAGGGGCACAAAGCTGGACACAGTACTCAAGGTGTGGCCTCACCAGAGCTGAGTACAGGGGGACAATCACTTCCCTGTTCCTGATGGCAATGCTGTTTCCGGTGCCAGCCAGGATGCCATTGGCCTTCTTGGTCACCTGGGCACACTGCTGGCTCATGTTCAGCTGAGCATCAACCAGCATCCCCAGGTCCATTTCCTCTACACAGTCTTCCAGCCACTCTGCCCCAAGCCTTTAGCGCTGCCTGGGGTTGTTGTGACCAAAGTGCAGGGCCTGGCATTTGGTCTTGTTTAACCTCAGCTATCCAGCCTGTCCAGATCCCTCTGTAGGGCCTCACTACTCCCATGCAGATTAACACTTCCAGCCAACTTAGTGTAATCTGCAAACTTACTGAAGGTGCACCCAATGCCCTCATCCAATTCATCAGTAAAGACATTGAAGAGACTGGACAGGCCCCAGCCCAAATCAGGACTGGGGAAGAAGTATCACAGAAGAATTTAACACATTAAGCAAATGCAAATCTGTGAACATCTAGAGAAAGGAACAGAAATAACAGCAAAAAGACTGGGAGGGGAATGAAACACTGCAATATGAGAAGAAAAGATGGGCTGAGGAAGGGAAGGGAAGGACCCTGGCTAATAAGGCCATGAGGAAACAACGCCTAAAGATTTTGCAGTACAGTGCAGGAGTCCTTGCACTCACTAGCCTTCTGGCACTAGCATTAGCTGCATCTTGTACGGGGATGCAAATCATAGAACCATGGAATCATAGAATGACTTGTTTTGGAAGGGACCTGAAGAATCATCAAGCTCCAACAGGCAGCTTCTCAGGCAGGGCCACAAATCTTCATATCTAATACTAGACCTGACTGCCCAGTGTCCTATTCAACCGGGATTTGAGCACCTCCACGAATGGGTCATCCACAACCTCTCTGAGCAGCCTGTTGCAGCACCTCACCACTCTCTTAGTATTTATTTCATAAATAACAACAGGTACAAAGAGCACAATAACGCTATTTGATTGAGCAAATTCTCAACTCAAAACATTTTTCCACATAGTAACCACAATTAGTTATGCATTTTTTCCAATGATAAATAAGAGCATGCATTCTGTGCTTGTAAAAGTCTGTATGTTGGAGATGACCCACTGTCACTGTTGTCACAGCTGAAACACACCACATCACTGACTCACATCCACTGTTTGGTCTCTGTAAACATTCAGTAGATGCACTGCACCCCATTCCCTGTTCTCATTATAGATGGGGTTCATAGTGCACTGATTTTCAGTTAGTGCTGAGGGGCCAGGCCCACCACACAACAGGAAAAGCCACCACCATGATAGTGTGAGGCAAGGGTCAGCAGCATTTTGAGCTGTGCTAGTCCGCATGCAGCCTGATCCTTCCATGTCTCATAAAGGGTCCTAGATGAACTGTTTGGAAATACACCTCTTAGTGCCCGTGAGAAAAAAGTATGAGATTTGGAATGAAACCCACGAGAGGATGAGTGTGAATGACAGAAATCAATGGTACTTAAATTTTGTCTCCCTTTCCATAATATTTTAAATTCAAATTTATTACATTAATCTCTTTAATCTGATAAACACCAGTTTAGGATTTTTTTCAAAAAAAAAAAAAAGAATAGAGCTTAATGTGCACAAAACAGTGAACAGCATAAAGTGAAAACATCCATGAACACTATGTGATACGTTTAAATTAGAATGTAATTGATTAATCACTGCTGAAGTGAAAAAGAAACATGGGTAATAGTATACTTATAGCTTTCATGTGAGTAGATACAGGTAAATACAAAAACAAACAGCTTCAGGTGTATACCTTCCTTTTAAAGATTTGGGTTTTTTTCCTTTTTTCCCTTTTTTTTAGAGTTTTTGAACTCAAAAAAATGTGAAGGACATGTTTTTAATGAAGTAGAAAGTGCTGTTAAATTTTTCTGAGTCATATTTTAGATTTTATTTGTACTAGAAGAAACAGTTTATACATTTCCGCATAAACATATATTTTAGATCTCACTGTGTACCTATAACATTCTTTCCCTTGCATGTGAATCAAGGATTATTTTATCCTCCCACCTTACTGCAGCAGAGATTTGCTGTTATGCACAAAAGCAACATATAGAACATAGGACAAAAAACATTTTATGCAGATTTGAGATTTTAAATGAAAATAAACATACCACTCTTCAATTTAAACTTCTGTAAAGTTTCTGTAACTTGCTATTCACTGCAGTAAAGGAAACATTATGATGTTTTTTTCAGTACATCACATTACTAAAACAAAGCCTGGATAAAAGACATATGGTGCTATAGTTTAGAGCAGACGTTTTCAAATGGTGTAAGAGCATACTAGATTATTTGACCTTTTATTCATCTGTGCTTCATATTATCTGAGATAATATGTGATAACATTATTATCTGAAATAATAATGTGATTACAAATATGACCATGTAGCTAATTGAGTCACTCTAACCTTGTAAAAAAAATTCAGGCATCTACAGAACATGTACTGTATTCAAATACAACTTATTCATGCTGCAACCTTAAAGTTAAACAACTACAAAACTAGTATCTTGGCTAATAAAGTCAGGTTATCTGATTTGATTACCATGTTGAAACAAAATAGAAGTACTACATCTGTGCAGTGAAACTGAATCATTGTCATTGTCATTGCTACAACCTTCCTTTTTCAATGTACAGAGGTATTTTCCAACTTTAGTGATTCTATGATTTGGTGATTATGTTCTGAAAAAAATCTTAAAACCATATGAATGCAAGTTTTTCATATTATTACTTACTAATATTTGTTTTGTGAAAAAAAAAAAAAAAACAGTATAAAATTTTTAAATGTCTTAAAATAATTCAATTAAAATAAGTACTCTTACATAATTTTGCCGAAATAACTTCATAAAATCTCTAGAAGACCTTTGAAATAGGCCATGGTCTCACTATCTGCAAGTCCTTGGGGCATCTTAAATATCTTGTGCTTACCAACAGTATATTTGTTTAAACAAGTTGAATAGTTTGAATACAATAAATGTGACAAAAAACAGCATTTGGGGTCATACATCACAGGGACAGTTAACACACAATAACTGATATACATTGTACAGAGTATATATAAAAAGTGAATACAGAAATACATGATCTAAAACTCTGTAAACATGCCAATTCCGTGAATTTTATTATTGAAACTATACAATTATTCATTTCTACCATTTAATTTTGGAAAAATACATTTTTAATTTCTAAAATTTTCTTCATGGAGACAAACCTAATTTGCAGCTACTGGAATATGCTGACTCTGTCCACATGCTTCCTCTGCCATGTATTCATTTCAGTTCTAAAAATCTGCTTTTGTTGTAAAAGATCTCAAATTTGAAAGTTATAAGGTAGCAGCAATTCCAGTGGACAATAATGTATACTTCTTTTTAAAAATTTACACAACTCTGCAATGTTGTTGAAACCCACTTATTCCATCTTCCCTTCCCTTTACTTCCCATCTTTGGCTAGATGGGAAGGGAAGGGATGGGAGGGGTGTGTAGAAGTGCAGAGGGCTTTCTGAGAAAGATCTGGGACATTTAAGCTGTGGAAACGTATACAAATATCTCAAACACTTAACCTGTATAGACAGATATCCAGATTATTACTTTTACTTGAATTTCAGTGCTTAAGTTATTTCATTTGGACAGAGTCTAACTCAGGGTCAAACTTGTCTCCATTGAAAGTTTCACTTACCAAACTGTTTTCAAAGAACAGAGCTGCAAGAAAAGGGGAAAGAAAATGAATACAAAATTCAATTTATTTTCTGGAAAGGGACTTTTGGGACATATTTTTAAGGCAATGAGATTTTTGGACATCAGCAGATCTGACAGCTCAGCAGTGGCTGCACAGATATTTCTACCACCCCAAAGGTCATTTGCAAACATCAGTAGCTTTAAAATGTCACCTAACTGGTGATGGATGCAAGTGCCCTGCATTTAACTTGGTGTTAGAATTCTGAACTCTGTAAGTTGCAACCTGACTATAAGATAAAGGAAGTTCTACATCACAAGGTGCATAGGGCATTAATGAACAAAGACAAATAATGTATCTTGCCTACAATATTTGGCATGGATTAAAAAAAACTGCTATGAGCTAAGATTGTATGCCTTTTCTTCCTTCACAGAGAAAAGCCCTGATGGAAGGGGAGATATTATTCTAGCTTGGTTTTGCAAATAAATATATCTGTAGAAACAGAATAGACCATTTGTATATATATTATGATTCACCTTTATGTGGAAGAGAAGGATGTATTCAGAGTTTCTGTACCAAGAAAACAACTATTTTTTTTTTGCTAATAGTTACCTACCTGATCAGTAGAACCAGATCCAATTTTTAAAAAAGGTTTTGTAGTGCATATCTATTCAAATTCTTGAAAAGCTCCCATAGATCACATAAAACACTAATCATACACTCTCATTGGAAAGTGTGAGTGACATGAGTTTCTAAACAAATCGCAAGAGAATTTACAGCTTTTAAAGATAATTCAAGGTGTCTGAAATACATTTGTCCAGCGGTTCTCTGTTCAGTGATACTTCAGAGAAGTCTCTTGCTGACTTTAGTTTTAATTACTTTATTATAATGTGAAACAACCTGTGCTCAACACCAATAAATTAGTCTTTTCTCAGGTTACAATGGTTATAAATCTATTTTACTGTGTAGACAAGGAATGTGTACAATTAGCTGAATTTACCAACAAGCATATAAATAGCTGCATATTCTTAAGCTAACAGTAGTTTGGCAACCACTACATAGAAGCTCTAAGGAAAGCCAGAGCCTGCATATCATTGTGTTATAGGAGCGCTGAGAGCCAGCTGAGCTTGTTCATTTTATTTCAATTGCATTGGCCATACACTATGCACAGAAATATGGTCTGCGTCTGTCCTTACAATCTCGTTCTATAAAGGAATTCAACTTGAAGAAGTATCATTTTGGTAAGGAAAAGGAAATGAGGAGAACTCTGGAAACCTAAGTTGCATTTACTAAGAACATTTTTCTGTGCAAGTACTTTGTCACAAAATTCTTCATATAAAATGAAATTCTGCTTTCCAGTTATTCTTCAGCATCAGGACCTGCTCGTTTCTTATTCACAGATAAACCACTCCACCCCATGCCTTGTAATCTGCTATGAACCAAGATCTTCTGAAAGAAGTTCATGAATAGAAACTAAAACTCATAGATTGAAAGAAAGTCAAGTTAAAAAAAAAAAGTAATATAAAGATTTATTGTAATAAAATATTGTCCTACCAAACTCTCACAAGTTCTCTCAATTAGCAATTTCTAAAAAATAAGTAATCATATAAACTTGAATGAAAACACGTAACTATTAATCATACTGAAAACTAAGGCAGATACTTTTTCCCCTTTATCTAGTTGTTCAGTAATAGTCTGAGAATCTGACCTACACTCAATGCCATGAAAAAAATTAAAGAACAAGAAGATTAACTCATCTGAAGTTTCCTTTTCCATATATGCATTCCCATATTCTATCATAGAATCAAGGAATCATAGAATGTCTTGGTTGAAAGGGACATTAAATACCACCTACTACTTCTAATCCCCTATTGTGGAAAGAGATGCCAACAACTAGATCAGGCTGCTAAGAGTCGCATCCATCCTGGCCTTGAATGCCTCTAGGGGTGAGGCATCTGTAGCTTCTCCAACCATCCTGTTCCAGTGCTTCACCACACCCTGATTACCTCTTAATATCTAATTTAAATCTCCCCTCTTTCAGTTTAAAGCCGTTTTCCCTTGCCTTGTCCCATCACTATGTGCGTGTGTAAAAAGTCACTCTCCCTCCTGTTTGTAAGCTTTCTTAAAGAACTGGAAGGCCACAACGAAATCTCGCCAGAACCTTTTCTTCTCCAGGCTGAACAATCCCAGCACCCTCAGCCTTTTGTCGAGGTGCTCCAGCTCTTTGGTCATCTTCTTGGCTCTCCCTTGGACCTCCTCCAAAAGCTCTACAACTGTCTTGTGCTGGGGACATGGATGTAATCCTTCTGATGGGGCCTTACAAGGGCAGAGTAGAAGGAAGACAATCACTTCCCCCACCCTGCTGGCTACCTCTTTTTTGATGCAGCCCAAAATACAGTTGGCTTTCTGGACTGCAAGTGCACACGCTGCTAGCTCACATTAAGCTTCTCATCCACCAGAATTTCCAAGTCCTCTGTAGGGCTGCGCTCAGTGAGTTCTTCTCCCATTCTGTCTTGCACTTGCCCTGTTGAATCCCTTTAGGTTCATGAAGGCCCACATTTCGAGGTTGTCTGGGCCTCTTTGGTACCATCCCTTCCTTCAATCCTGTTAACTGCACCATTCATCTTGGTGTCATCAGCAAACTTTCTGAGGGAGCACTTGATCCCTCTGTCTACGTCACTGATAAAAATGTTGAAAAGCATTGATCCAAAGATAGACCCTAGGGGGAAAATACTTGTCACTGGCCTCTACCTGGACATAGAGCCACTGACCACAACCCTCTGGCTGTGAGCATCCAAGCAATTCCTTATCCATGGAATAGTCCACCCTTAAAATCCATGTCCCTCTGACTTACACATAAGGATGTGATGTGAGACCATGTCAAAGGCCCTGCAGAATTCCAGGCAGATGACATCAATTATTCTTTCTCTGTTCATCAGTGCCACTATTCCACCACAAAAGGCCACCAGAAGGTTCAGGTATGATCTGCATTTTGTATAGGTGAGTTGGTTGTCTTGGACCACCTCCTCATCTTGCATGTGCATTAATCCATGAGGATTTGCTCCATGATCTTCCCAGGCACAGATGTGATGCTTGCTGGCCTGTAGTTTCCCAAGTCTTCCTTTCTCCCTTTCTTAAAAATGGGAGTGATATTTCCCTTGTTCCAGTTACCAAAGATTTCACTTGACAGCCCTGACTTTTTGAAAATGGTGAGAGTACCTTGGAAACTACATTAGCCAGTTCATTCAGGACTCTTGGATGCGTGTCGTCAAGTTCCATAGACTTGTATAAATTTAATCTCATCTGATGTTCCTGAACTTGCTTTTTGCTTATAGTGGGAGGAATTCTGCTTCCCCAAAGCCTGCCTGGAATTTCATGATTGCAAGAGTTGTGAGGGCTTAAAACTCCAATTTATTGATACTAGGAAGTCTAAAGATTGGAACCATTAAGTAAATGTAGAAAAATACCTTAAAATAATTCATTGTAGCTTTTCTACAAAAGATTAAGAAAATAACCACAGCAAAAATAGAAATGGGAATTATACTATATCCCTATAAACTTTTTCAAAAAAGGGGGAACAGAAACTTAAATCAGAGACTGTTTTATGCATGGGCCAAGCTACCCCACATAAAAACATTTGTAAAGAACAGCCATTGAAATATCTAATCATCAGAAGCTTTAGGTTATAGCCATAATTAAATGTTTTCAGAATTGAGATCTAAAGTTTGTATCTGCAAAGTAATTAATGAAACATTAGTCTCACTAATAGTTTTCAGGTTTCATTTGTGCTTGAAGAGATGACATAAAAGTATTCAACCAACAAGAAGCCAGTTCATACAGAATACGCTCTTTGAATCCAACTGCACTAAATATCACTAAAGCAAATTCTAAACAGGAGCACAGATGTTTCCAATGAACAACAGGCAGCACTTCTTTTCTGTGCAGGGGACTGGGCGCTGGCACAAGGCTGCCCTAAGGAGTCTGCTCTTTGGACATCTTCAAAAGGAGTCTGGACATGGTCCTGTGCACCTTGCTCTGGACATACTTGCATGAGTGGAGGACATAGAACAGAGGGCCTCCAGAGTTTCTTTCTGCTTCATCCATTCTGTGATTCTGTAGGTTTTCTGAGTAGGAAAGATGTTCTTCACTTACACGCTTAATATTTAGGCCTGGCTTCAGAAGTACAGCTTATAAGCCTGGACTAAAACCACAACTTATGCTCAGAGAAAATAAGAAAAATAAAGTTGTGAGGTTTTTTTGTGTGTGAAATTCACTACCTTTTATTTCAGTACAATACTGCAACTTTACATGCGCTGCATGGGGACTACCTGGCATTACCATATTTGAGGACGAACAGCATTTATACAGAAATTCAAAATACAGGAGACAGGAAAGCAAGAAATTATACACATCACACTCAGTAAGTTCACAGATGACATCAATTTGGTAGGAAACAACTATCTGTCTGGGTATAGGAAGGCCCTAGAAAAGGATCTGGGCAGACTGGATTGCTGGACTGAGGCCAGTGGGATAAAGTTCAACAAAACTAACTGCTAGGTCTTGCATTTTGACCACAACAACCCCAGGCCAACATTCCAGGCTTGGGACAGAGTGGCTGGAAGACTACGTGGAAGAAACAGACCTGGGGATGTTTATCGACACTCAGCTGAACATGAGCCAGCAACGTGCCCAGGTGATCAAGAATACCAATGGCTTCCTGGCTTGTATCAGAAATAGTGCTGCCAGCAGGAGCAAGGAGGTGATCATCTTTCTGTACTCAGCTCTGGTAAGGCCACTTCTCAAGTACTGTGTTCGGTTTTGGGTCCCTCACTACAAGAAAGACATTGAGGTGCTGGAGCATGTCCAGAGAAGGGCAACAAAGCTGTGAAGGTCTGGAGCACAAGTCTTATGAAAAGTGGCTGAGGGAACTGAGACTGAGTCTGGAGGAGACTGAGAGGAGACATTATCTCTCTCTACAGCTCCCTGAAAGGAGGCTGTGGGGGATGGGAGTTGACATCTTCTCCTATGTAACTAGTGATAGGACAAGATGGGAGATTCAGATTGAATGTTAGGAAAAATTTCTTCACCAAAAGAGTGGCCAGGTGCTGGAATGGGCTGCCCAGGGAGATGGTGAAGTCATCATCCCTGGAGGTATTCAAGAAATGTTTAGATGTTGTACCAAGGGACATGGTTTAGTGCGGAAATATTGGTGATAGGTAGATGGTTGGATTGGATGATCTTCGCAAGTTTTATAAGGAAAGTGTAGCTTCTTCTAAGCTAGGTATGAATTTTGAGTAAGTCTGTCTGCTGGTCTTACCTGAAGTGCTTAACCTCTTAACAGCTTAAATAATTACCAGTGTACAATGCTTATTTCTGAAAAGCATAGCATGTAGTTCTAATATCCTGGGCTGTGTTTAGCGCAAAGTTAGCAATATAGAATTTTCGTATTTGCTATTAACAATTCAGGAACACATTAGATTTTGTTTCCTTGTAAGTTTCCACACTGGAACAAATCACCCAGAAAGGATATGCAGTTTCCATCCTAACAGGTTGTCAAGACCTGACCAGCTAAATCACCAAGAAACTGTGGCTTGATCTCAGAGCTGTCTTTGAGTGGGAGACTGGACTTTACAACTCCTGAGGTTTCTTTCAATCTGATTTTTCCTATAATCTTGTGTAAGGTTGCTGTCTTTATCTGACTTTTGCAGCAAGCTTTGATAGTGCTTTTGTAAAGGTTTTAAGTAGAAGATAAAATCTGACTGTGTTCTAATGCTGAACTCATTGCCACAGCACCTGACTATAAGAGTAATTCTATCTTCTGGAAAATGTCTGCTAACATAGACAAGACCTTTATCTATATTTCTAATTGGTTGAGTGTTTTGTTTAGTTTTGATGAGGTTGTGGAGAATAAACCCAAGACAAATTTTGCTGTGAATATATTGTCTAAACAAACATACATAGACGATTTTCACTCATTGCTTCAAACTGTCATTTGCATTTAGAGTTGTGCAAATCATCGTCTGAGTTCCATGGAACAGCTCCTAGTTTTCTCATTAGATGGCAGAGACCTGAAGAAGAAAGGCTGCCAGATTGATTTCAAGCTCCTTATTCTTCTGCTAAGAGAGCCAGTGAAATAAACTAGGAATTGTGACATAAATAAATACACAAATGAATAAATCCTTTACCTGTATTACCAATCTGATTAAAATGCTTTATCTGAGATGTCCATAGAGAGGATCTCATCCAACTGAGAAAAACATACAAATCAAAACTTTTAGCTATGTACTGTGTACTGAGTATCTTTTTATCACAGCATGCATCACCTGTAGAAACATCCTGCATGGTGCTACAACTGTGCAGTAAAATTTGGTATCAAGAGTTGCTATGTAGCTATGTATCTTGACTTCTGGCTTGATTAGTTGTATCAACATCTGACATTTGGTCTTGAGACCAGGGAACCTCTGACATGAGTTTTCTTAATTCCATACTGAAGGAGTTTCACTTTTCTTGCAAGAATGAGCCATCAATTGAAACTATCACAGAGAAGGAAATTATTCTAATAGAAAATGTGTTTGTAAAATACAGTTTAGCATAAAATTCACCCACTGACAAACATGCTGATGAAGAGTCCCTTGAAAGAGTATTATGGTTTTGGTTTTTCTTTCTGACATTAGTTATTCAGGGTAGTAAAGACTGTTTATGTGAGAAAGAAATAGGTATGAATGGAACTATTGTTTGGTAATGAGCCAGCTGAGAGCACATAGCTGAGGGATAGGGAGAGGTTGTTCTGCACCAGGGATTCAGTGTAGTATGAGAAGATACAGAGAACCTGCAGGGCTCTTTCCAGATCTCAGTAATAATGGCAGAATAAAAAAAATAAATAAATAAAATTGCTGTTTCAATAAGATAGAATAAAAAGGAGATATCTTAATGATATTATTAATTTGCAGCAATATCTGATGCCCCTTCAGATAGTAGGAACCTCGTATTTGTGTGGCACTGGATGGAAAGAGTAGGCATAGCATGCTGTGTGAAAATTCATCCAGAATGTTTCAACTCTCACCTCATCTGCACTCTCCCACTGCTCAGTGTAAAACATCAGCTAGCATAGCTAATGTTGACTGCTGTAATAAGACAATGGCCACAAATTAAATTTCAGGAAATTCCATGTAAACAATAAAAAACATTTTCATTGTGAGAGTAGTCAAACAATGGGGCAGGATTTATAGACTAGCTGTGATATCTCTATGATTTGAATTTTTTGAAAATTCAGTTAACACAGGTGTCTAAATCTGATCTGATTGAATCTGTTTTGACAAGAGGGGATGGCTAAGACTATCTCCAGATGTCATTTCTCATGCTCTTATTGCTTCCATTAATTCACTGAGTCCAGTGGAGGGCCACAAAGATGATGAGGAGCCTGACGCATCTCCCATTTAAGGAAAAGGTGAGAGACTTGGAGCTGTTCAGCCTGGAGAAGAGAAGGCTAAGAGGTGATTTCATCAGTGCTTATAAATACCTAAAAGGTGGGAGTCAAGTGGATGGGGTCAGGTTTTTTTCAGTGTGCAGTGACAGGATAAGGGAAAATGGGCAAAAACTGCAACACAGGAAGTTCCATATAAATATGAGGAGAAACTTCTTTCCTGTGTCAGAGCACAGGAACAGGCTGCCCAGAGATGTTGTGGAGCCTCCTTCTCTGGAGATATTCAAGACCTGCCTGGATGCCTACCTGTGCAACCTACTGTAGGGAATCTGTTTTAGTAGCAGGGTTGGACTGGATAATCTCTAGAGGAATCCCTATGCACAGATTTTAATACAAAGAGTAGGTGGTTAACAATTAAGTTTTATTATTCTCACTTTTATATTTAATGAACAAATAATAATATTCTAGTTACTATTAACTATAAAGTAGTAAATCTGAGGTACTTCGGTATCTTTAAGATAAAGAAAAACTCTTCATAACAATTTATATATTCAAAGCACATCTCTACGCAACTCTGCCAGCAGCTGTGATTACTCAGCAATTATTAAAGAGAGGTTTCAGCTATCACAACGTGAATCCCTCGTGTACTTTCAATGGCCAATTCTGAAGATTTTTACTTAAGTAATTTGTCCTTCCTCATGTGCCAACTTTACGGCATAGGCAATGCTAAAAAAAAAATTCCAAGCTTATATTTATCTTCCTTAACCTTCAGAGACTTTTTTCTCTCTGCCACTTTCCTTATTCTCTGCATAACACTCAACTTCATTATCAAATGAGGCAAGGGCCTTCAAGCCTTCACTACACATATACAATTCATTGTTGTGCACTGGACGGATGTACCCGGTGCAGTCAAAGGCACCTACTGCCTTCTGCAAACAGAAATGTGACCATTGATTAAAAGAACCCTCCTCAGGACTTTCATAGCAATCCCAGGGTACAGGTACACATTCTATTTATTCTGTTTTGGTATAATTACTGTGTAGCCAAACTCTCTGCTATATTTCATAACTATAACATCTGTACATTCATTGATTATACAACTAGCTAGAGTAATCTTCCTTCTATCAATTGTGTCTTTTTTTTTTTTTTTTTTTTTTTTTCATGAACCGAAGTAGCTTTTTCTTCAGCTCTTGAAGGTTTAAGGTATGCACAGAAGATCTGGCTTGTGGAGAACCAAAAGATGTGAGTGTACACAAAAAGAGTGCCCTTACCTGCCAGGGAGATCTGAGCAAAGTCATTTTTAGAAAGAAGCCTCTAGCAGGCAAAGTTTCCTAGAAATTGTAAACACATCACTCTCCTGGGCTAGTTTTGGGCATGGTGCTGAAATAAATGCTACCAGAAATGTGATAATCTGATATCAGTATCCATCCTTACATCCTGAGCTAAATGAACAGTTTTCTCCATAAAATATCTTCATTTAAAAAAAGAAAAGCTGTAGAGGAGAGTAAGAACTAACTTCTGTATTTGTGAAGGTTTTCAAGAATGACTGAATTACTCGGAAACAATACTCACTAAAAAGAAATTAATGGCTTCAAAAAACACCTGTTAATTCTTTCCTTCTTCATTCTGAAAACAGAAATTTCTCTTGCTGGTTGTATAGAAACACATTAGCAATGAGTGGTTTAGTGTTTTTTGAAGATAAATGATTCATCTTTTGAAACATGAAGTAACTTGAATTATCTCAGATCAATGCATATGAAAAATAATTCATTTCACAATTGAGTTAAATTTTCTCCCAGAATAAGTTCTAGTTTTGCCTAGAAAAATTAATGGGAAGTGAGCACAAGCTGAACAGAATCAATATTAATTGAATATTTCAATGTAAGGAATTTTCCATAAAAAACAAAAATTACCCTGAAAGTAAAGCAAATTTTATCTTTTACAGTCCTGTTGTCCTGCAGCTCTAATGCAAACACTCCTTTCAGACAGCAATCTACTGTTGCCAATTAGCTATATAAAAGTTATACCTCAAGTTTAAATGCAGCACTTGTTGAGTTTAAATAAATTTCAAGCATGATAAAATTAATTTTGTTACTATTTTTTGCATAAATGTTCATAACTCCATCACAGATAGAAGAAAAATAGCAACAGTATTCCCCACACAACCATTTCAAGTGCTGTTGTGTTACAAAGTAGTTATAAATGAACGTAGCCTTTTCATGTCATTTTTTAGAAATAGTAATATGCTTTTTCTTGATTGACACCTTAGAACAAAATACCAATCACCTAAATTCCTGGGATTTTTAAAAATAACTATGCAGGAAATCTGAGAAAAAAAAATCCACTTCTGTTTCTGTTAACAAAATGTGTACCGTCACATTCCTATTACAGAAACGCACATCAAAATAATCAACATGGTAGACAAATGCAATTATCTCTGTTGCAAGGCAGTACCTCTTGTATAAATATTTGAGAGCAGTAGACATAGCAGCAGTGTGAGAGTGCTCATATTCCATATAAATAGTGAAGTATCTATCAATTAATTCTCATACTAAATATCGAAACAGAGGATAGAAAGTATTGACATAAATATCCTTATGGGAAAACGTCTCCTGTTATACAAACCATAAGAAGAATAACTCAGTGTGCTTGAGTAATATTGACTTAGAATAAATTTCCAGTTTTTTAAGCAAAACCTGTTAATTGCAGTATTAATGGAGTGAATAACTGGTCATATTTGACACTATGCAAATCTCAATTTCAGTTACCTACCTTCCTATGGTTTCATTTCCTTCATGCTATGAATTAAGCTATATTAATAAAGTGTTTGAATTACTTATGAGACTGATTTTAGAGTATATGATGATTATTGGAAATCTAATGGCATAAAATGAGATCTGTTTCCTGTTTTAATTACCATTCAAATCTGTTTATTCTTCCCTCCCTCTTTCTTCTCATGTTCTCCAATGCTGTTTACCACTTTCATTTCAAGGGAAAAACAGGGAAGGGAAAAAGAATCATTCCTAAAAGCTAGAGTGGAAATTATTTAGCGACTATTTTCACAAGATTTTTTTCCAGGTTTTATGAGCAGCCCCTCTCATAATGTAAGCAATTAACAGAAAATGATTTTTCCATAATACAGAATTATAAGAACAAACCATATCAAAACTCAAGAATGTGCTGCAGGAATATCATAATAGAAGGAAAACTTCATATAAGTTTTCCCTCTCAAATCAAATCTGTAAAGGCTTCTAACAGAGTAGAAGGAAATAAGCCAATGTCTGAACAATACCTATCCTACTTGTTAAATGAGGTCAAGACAAGTAGTAATAGGTTATATTACTGAAGCAAAGGATATTTGTGATAGTGAACCACAGAATCATTTAACTGTCAATTAACCATGCCAATTAACCATGTCTCTAAAAAGTTTCTTGAACATCTTTCAGGTATGGTGACTGCACCAGCTCCCTGGACAGTCTGTTCCAGTGCATTTTCATTCCTTCTAAGATTTTTTTTTTTTTTTTTGAAATATCCAATATGAAACTCCCTGCCACAACTTAAACTCATTACCTCTAGTCCTGTTGCCAGATACATGGGAGAAGAAGCTACAGCATCCTTTCAGGTAGTTGTAGGGAGAGAGAAGGTCTTCCCTGAGCATCCCCTTCTTCAGATTCAATGATCCTAATTCACTCAGCCACTCCTCATAAGTCTTGTGCTCCAGACTTGTGCATTTTAAGAGAGGCTTCCCCCACATATTTCCCTGACAGTCTCCCTGATCAATTTCTTCATATCTGAAATCTCAAGTTGTTACTGAAATAAACACATAATCACTCCAAAACTTTGGGGGAAACCTTGCCATTACTATTTGCAAGTGTTCTTTTTGCTCTTTTTTTTCCGCCTAGTTTTAACCTGACATGTTGTCTCATGATAAATTTTTAAACAACATTTTGGTATTTCTAGGAAAATAAAGTAGTGGTTGGACAAAATATGATGTATTCATTGGTGTTCTCCAGTGAACACTGAAATTCTGATCCAACATGTAGTGTCTTTCATCATACTAGGCCTAGAGCAAATAAACCCTTACTTCCTTTCCAGCTCCTCTCAACTACTTTTGAATTTTGCCAATGCAAAACCCTATTCATAGTTGCAATCTGTGCCATTTCCAAAGATAGTGACAGACTCACTAGAGAGCCTATTAGACCTTTGAAAAATAGGACTTAGATCCCAAGAGACAGAAGTGGTGAGGCTTCTGATACATTAAATGTGTATTATCATAATCATAAGAATGTAGGAATGCCAATGAAGAATTTATTATTGTGCTCAAAGTGGGCAATAAAAGTATTTTCTTACAATGCCACAACCCATGCATTTTCAGGTTTAACAGTAATTACTACACATCCATTAAGAAAATGGGTTATGGTTTTTGATAGACTGTGTCTGGTTTGAGGAAAGATGTGCTGTGCCAAGAAATTAATGGTATGAGTGTTCACACAGGAGTGACTGGGATAATGATAATAAAGTTGAGAGCTGCATCAGGGAAATGTCACCTCTTTTTGTCCTCTACATCTGCTTCAGGTCAGCTTCTTGTTCTCACAGGCCAACATCTTTTTGGTGGATTGTTCATCCAATACTGATTTGTTGTTTTTTGGGCTCTGGGCTATTTCTTTCTTCCTCTGAGGGTATTTATTTCCTTAAAAAGCAAACATACATAGTCAATAACTAGTAATCATAAAATTCACACTGCAATACAGAGGATGTATCTATCATTTTACATAAGTTTTCTCAAATAACCTTAAATTGACTTACTCTTGTAATTATAATAGAACAGCTATAGAATTCAGTGCAAGAAAAAATTAATGAGGATTGTATGAAGAGCTAATTTATAGGACAGTGCACAAGTGTGAGGCCTCTGTGTATCAAGTTCCTTTTCCTCCCAGATGTAATAGTGACTTTGAGCCCAGAAGAGTATTTAGGTGGCTGTATCTGGGATAGCACAGGTATCACATAGTTCAAAGTCAGTACATGTGCACACAGAGTTTTTGATTACAGTATCAGTGAAACCAGCAGAACACTCCTTGATGAAGGCTGAATTTCAAATAAAGACCTCCCTTTTATAGCAATGAATTATTGTTCTGCTCCATACACTCCAAATGAGGAAAATTAAGAGGAAAAAGAGAAAAAAAAAATTTAGCATACTTGCAAAAAGGCAAGTATTAACTCGCATTCCACATACTTAAATACTTTTCCTTACAGTTCTTCTGTTCTTACTAATGCCATAGAGATCTCACTGATGAAGACACTGATTGTACATTAAAAAATTCTGAAGAAAGTGGAAAACATTATGTAAGTGACAAAAAGGTGCAGAAATTAAAATATTTGCATATTTGAATAGTCTGTCTGGAGATCTGCAAGACAGAAATGAAATACAAACCATTTCAAAATGTCCAACCTTTATCTGTTACATATACTCCTTAGAATAAACTTGATACTTTACAGAATAGTGGAAAATAAGAAGTGGATAGCTCCAAATCATGAGAGAATATCCACTATCTGTCACAGTAATGTAAAGCGAGTACTGAAGCACAGCAACAACAGCAAGGAGAACAGCATGAAGGAAGTGCATAATCAGCATCTGTTTAGTTTGTAATACTGGGAATTAGTCACAAACTGTACTCTGTTTACTGCAGAAAAATACTACAGCAAAACAAACATCCTCCACAAGAAGGTGCTGGTTTTACTAATAGAAGATTTCTGCTTGACTTGAATCTTGTCAGCCATTAAACTCTGGACCATGTGTGAAAGACAGACAAGGCAAGCTTCTAAAAGCATTACTGTCCATGAGTCCCTGAGGTATTCAACCAACAGCCAACCCCCAGCTGAAACCATCCTTTAGTGTCTCTTTTTGGCATTGCTCCAGAAACATTACCAAAGACATGAATTTAGCCTTTTGGTTGATTGAAGGATAGCACTTGTGTAAGTGGATACTACTTCATCTCTGTGCACTACAGAGCAGGTGCTAAACTCATCCAAAGGAAGCACTCCCCTTCTTTAAGGAGTTAGGGTACTGACCTTTATTATCAGGTGACGCAACTCTAAAATTCTCCAAAGCAGGGCATGGCTGGTCCCCAAAACTGTTTACTCTGTATATGCTTAATCTCAAATAGTTCTTCCACACCTATGAAATAAACTTATTAAAACTAGAACTTGCAATTTCCATGCTTTTTTTCAACACTCAAAACGTGTTCACATAGTATATAAGACCAAGCTTCTACTTATCCCTTCTACATCTTGCAACTGTTCATCTCCAGAAGAAAAAAAGGAGATAGTGCTCCAATACAAGTGGTTGAAATCTGTATCGCATCAATACAGCACAGCAGGATTAGACAAATACTTAAAAAGCAAAAGGATTCTGGTCATATTAGTATTCCCAGTGCTAGATCAATAAATAAATAAATGTTTTCTTTTTTTTTTGTTTGCAGGGGGCTTCTTAATTTTTGTGTATCACCTTTTGAATGAATTTATCCTTTTTGTGCTGAATGCTGCCACAAAACCCAACAGCACAAAGTTCCTACCAGTTCCTTTCTCAACAACCCTTTTTCCAGCATACTGGAAGCAAAAGCATCACAATGGCTGGAAGGGCAGATGCAGCCCTTATGTTCTTTTTTTGCTTGGAGGGAAAAAATATCCCTGTATTATGCCTCCCAGTGCAGCCTATTTCTTCTGTAATACAGCAGGAGTACAAAGACTTCTCAGTTTAAGCGCTTTTGATAGAAGCAAGAACTAAGTTTAATCATTACTGGTTTAATTTCTACTCTTTTCTCCACACAAATATATACTACTGAGCCCATAGGCAACAATAAGAACAGTGGGCTAATTCCTTCTGCCTAATATTGACTTTAACTAAATGTTACCTTTTCCCTACTTAGCTAGGCGGCATGGGACACGAGAGTTATTTGAAAGGACTTGGGAGTTGTTTCAAAGGCTAATGCAGTAGAATGAATTTTTTCCTTGCAAAAGGAAAGACTGATTTTCTGCCAACTAGTTTCTTTGACTTGTTCCTGCAATAGGACAGTCAAGATCTCATGACTGAAATGAAAATGAGCTTTCATTTACCTGACAGTAAAGAAGGCACAACTGTTCAACTACTCATATGCCTACCCAAGGCTCCTCTGCAGCGCACACCTTGCAAAAATGCTTACAGTGTACTCACATAGTCTTTTCACATGGGAAAAGAGGAGTTTCAGATGTCTGTGAGATGGTCAGTATTGCTCAAAGACAGGATTCTGAGTCTCTGCACTTTTTACCCTTAATAAGCTATTACTCCTTGTGAAACACTGATCTGGAATTGGTCACCCCAAGACAAAGAGTAATTAATTCACTGCTGCAACAAGAGATACGCATTAGAACTTACTTCTCAAATTTTAGGTTATATAAGCAAGGTAACTTCAAATAAAACAATGTTCTAAACATTCAGGCTTTTTTCTCCTTTTTAAATCTAATTGATGGGCAGATGCTTAATTAAAGCTAATGCCTACACACATGAGGACGGTTTTTATTTTGCAAAATCTAATGAAGTAGGAGCAATATATAACAGGGAAAAAAACTCTCTGCCACACTGTGGTAGAAAGATGATAGCATTCTGTCTCCAATTAAATAAAAAATAAAATAATACATAAAATAAGATACTAAAATTCCTTTTGGAATGAATAACATGGGCTCTAGATTTTAGAAATTCTGAAAATTTGTACCAAAATACTAATTCAGTGGTTATATTCATAAAGCACACTGAAGGAAATGCCTACACATTCCATTAGCATTAAGGTTATTATTTCTTTTCATAACTAATACTCCCAGTCTTCATACTAATCTTAGCTAAACAGGGATGGAAAGAAAGAAGAGATTCAGATTTCGTATTTGCTAATATTGAAAGCCAGGACACTGATTTAGGCTTTGTAAACAATAGGAAAAAAGAAAGCCATGGGCAGTTTGGTCAACACTTTGACATTCACAGGGGTGCATAAGAGGAAAAACACATGTGATCAAATCACACTCTAACTCCTTGTAACACAACATTCAGTCTTTAGCTTTTATATTATCTTTATGGGTTGCTTCCAGCAACTGCCTCGAATTCTTACTTCTGATAACACCATCCATTCCCAATTCTGTGTTGCTACTTTCTTTACTGAAATATATTGCTTTTGAAAGTCCACTTCAAATAGATTTTCTCTTCATATAGGTTACATTGTGGTGTAAGAGCTATTATGACAGTATATGTGGTGAAGTATGTTCTTGGTATTGAGTGTGAATGCGGACCATTAGACACTCACTGAAAAGCTGAATGCATTCAGGGGCTGGTGGTAGTTCCCCTAGGGCAGTCAGACTGCAGAAAGACAGTGCTAGAAAGCATCTCCCTTATCCCTCTTGAAATGCAATCCCTTTGACAGAACTTAGAAACAGAGGATGGTTTACCTCTGCCACAATGATGTGCTGTAAGCTATATTCTTCCCTAAAAATGGCTTGTCTCCAGCCTATTCTCTTGCTACAATATGTCTTTCTTCTTTTCATTTGTGCAATTAATTATTGTTCCCTTGAGAAACTGCTAGCTCCCTCAATTCATTTACCTTAAATTGGTTTGCCAGAGAGCTTTATTTACTAGTTGATAATTGAATCGGCTTTTCCTAAATCTAAATTTTTTTGCTCTGCATGTTTATTTTTGGTGCAATTTGACTACTTCTAAACTGCTGCTATTGATCACAGAATCACAGAATTGTAGGAATTGGAAGGGACTTCTAGAGATCATTGAGTCCAACCCCCCTGCAAAGCAGGCTCCCTACAGCAGGCTGCACAGGTAGCTGTTCAGGAGGGTCTTGAATATCTCCAGAGAAGGAGAATCCACAGCATCCTTGGGCAGCTGGTTTCAGTGCTCTGTCACCCCCACTGTGAAGAAGTTCCTTTGCATATTGATGCGGAAGTTCCTATGCTCACATTTATGGCCTTTTCCCCTTGTCCTGTCTCCACAGACTGCTGAAAAGAATGAACTTAAAAATTTTATGCTTACACAAACAGAAAAAAAACACAAGCCTGTATGCATTGCCATCACAGTAAAGACTGTCACCTGTTTAGATATAAACCACTGAAACTGAGGTCAAGGTAAATGAAATGGTTCTGTGTAGATAATAATGTGCCAAGATGGTGGAGGCACCTCAGGCCATGTCTCCATGTCTTATTCTCTCTATCATTTCATTATATGGAAATTACATCAGCCAAGGAGAAAATGTAAATCAACATCTGAAATTCTTTATAATGTAAAACAAGGAAAAAAAAAGTTCTGGAATTGCTGTGCTAAAATAATATAATTCCAATTGAAAAAAAAAAAAAAAAAAAAAGGAATCGGAATTTTCACTTTCACTTCCAGGTAAGATTTTTTTACAAGACAAATTCAAACCTGATGTCAAAATCTCGTAGGTAATTAGGGTATTTGTACTTTGTTTTCTCCAGGTATTTTGCAGTTTTATTCTACAGAATTTTGATAAGTAATTTGCTATAAAGTAATTTGCTTTAAATAAAATTCAGGTTTTATGAATGATCACAGTTTCTATGGGCCATAGTACAAATTTTCCTTTGCTCATTTTCCAGCATAAAGTCTATTCACAAAAATGTCCACATGCCAATTTATGCTGAGGAGGAGGGGGAGTAGATATAGGGTTTATTTAAATGAAAATTATATGCAGAATACAGAGATAAAATTGGTTCATTGTTAAGTGCCATAAGAATAAATTTGATCTGAATATATGAGATTAGAAACTCCAGCAGTGAAATTATCAGAGTAAAATTACATTTGCTCTCTTAAACAGTCAATTGTTAATAAATACACTAAAACATACACACAAAATAATTAAAACCAGCAGCAGCTGTCAAGTTTGCAGCATTTATTTGTTCTCCTCCCAAGAAAAAGCGAGCAAGCCATGTATTACTGTGTAGCTTCTGAATGCAATTGGTGACAAGAAAACAAGCCCCACAATAATGCAAGTAAGGATGTGAAATGACAGGTGCATGAGTCGTTTGTTTTTGTTGTTTTCCTTTTTTTTTTTCTTTTTTTTTTTTTTTCCTAACAACAGTTTAAGAAAGTCTGATTTTGATAAAGTGAATAAACAAAAGTTTTCATATAAACTGCACTAGATTTTTTGCTTGGCTCATAAGTTTATTCTCCAAGGACATTTTAGCATTTTATCTTAGATCTAGAGTAAGAAATTAAATGCAGCTTGATTAAGACAGTTTAAAGACCTGTCACTACAGACTAGGAGATGCTATAAAGCCAGGAACATCTGCTGCAGTAACGTGGAGGTTTAGCAGAGTATAACCCACATAGTACACAGTCGTTTAATGTTACATAATAAAACTGACATGTTTTAATCCTTTTTTATTGGAGTTACACACTGAAGGGCATTCAACTGTGTATAAGGCTTTCACCTGGCTCCTTCAAGCTGGATCACCCTGGTAAGTGGTAGGGAGGACTGCTCTTCACAAGTGAATGCACAGAAACCTGATATTTATAGCAATAGACAAAATGATAAACATTGTCTTTGAAGTTCAGGTCAGTAATCATCAAAAACATTGATGAACATTTGTGCATGCTAAATTGTCTTTTTAGGAATTTAAGAGAAAGTGAATGTTACTGCATGGGAGGTATGCTGTCCAATGGAGGTCATTGCAAAAGTCAGGATTTACATTTCTACCAAAGTTCTATTTAGGGAAAAAGTGAAGAGGAAAGAGGAGAAAAGAGGAGAAAAAGATTAAAAAAAAAGAAAAAAAAGAAAAAAAAAGAAATCATAGGTTTTTTACAAAGTATTTTTCTGTAGAAGTAAAGCAAATGATACCAAAATTCAAAAGGACTGAAGGGATAACCCGGCCATACTGTAATCAGACTTCATTTACTTATCTATTACTGCCTGATAGATAGGGAATGTTTTCTACCAACACTTTTTATTTCTAATTAAAAAAAAGATAAATGTATCTGTTGGAGAATATATATTTCCTCTATGTAATAGCAACATTTCCTATTGTCTGTGATAAAAGTTTTTCAGTTTATTTTTCTCTGTGAAATTACATAAGGGTTATGCTAAGACCCAGGGAGAGTGCAGAACAGAGAGAGGAGAAGACACAATGAAAAACACAACTGTGTTTTTTAAAGGTTATATTTTAGAGTAAATGTTTCAGGAGAAAAAGAAACTGAATTGCAATCACAGTCCTACCTAGATCTCTGACTAGGAGTGTCCCTGGAAGGGCACAGCATACCTGAGGTTTGCTGACAGCATGCCTCAGTTCAGTAGCCTTGGACAAATGCTGAGGATGAAATTTTGTTCACTTATTAGTAATAAAGGAACTCTATGTAAAACTCTTTCTTTCTTCCATGTTAGGTTTTTAATATTGAGAAATTGATGGGTCAGCAATTTAACTAGGTATTAGTTTCTAGAAGAAGCAAGGTTATTAATCAAGGAATAAGAAAGACATCTTGTTATGAAGCAGTATTTGCACTGAGTTTCACCTCTGAGAACCTCTGTGGCCACTTTTAAACTTGCGACTACTTTTATTCTATAACCAAAATGATAAAAATAATAAAAACATAGGTTATATAGACATACAAGCAGGTATGCAGAAGCCAGCAGTAAAATGTTTTGCCATATTAGGAAATCTGTGATTTCTGTGAAATTTAAATTCTGATTTCTTGCTGTTTTTGAGACAAGGAGATGTTTTGCAACATAAATAATGAAAAGAACTCAAGAGTGAATGTCACAACTAGGACAAGGAAAGTAGAGGAAAATGTGAATAAATAAAAACTGGTTCTTAGATAGGTTCTTTACTGTTATTAATAGAAGCAGTTTCATCATTTCAAGTATATAACATTATGTACCCATCTCTTTTTATTAGGTATGAGTTATTCATGATGAGTTTCCAGATTATGTTTAAGACAGAGTGTTCACATCAAAGTGCACACCCAGCACAAGCTCTGTTACGTGTTGTCCGAAAAAAGGAAGGACAAGCTTTGGTAAAAGGTGTTAATTTAAGAGCTGTCTGTGTTAGTCATTTGTCTGATCTAGAGCTTTTGTAATCTTAATAAACACAGCCTCCTGTTAGGGATGGCCCAAAGATATATCTTGCCAAAGAAGAGAGAAAGGATCCTAATTTCACAATTATTCTTTTCCTGCACATGCTGGAGTTTATTACAGCCACTACCTATTAAATTGCACAGTCCATGCAATGCAAAATCCACACAAGAATGGATTCTAGATATATTTCTTAATCTTTTCCCATTTATTCCACAGGATGTGATAAAAATAAAAGCTAAGCTATGTGGTGCATGTGGAACTTTTGTCTGTGAAAGTACATGTCCTTGTTTCTAAACATGACAAGATGGTTGGAAAAGCCTTAAGGATGTTGTATACATTAATAAATTGAAAACAAATTTCCAGTAGGCCTTAGTAGCACAGTAACTACCCTCAGGGAAGACAAAGGCCAGAAACATACGGAAACATAATAGAAAGTGAATTTCTGATGCTTGCACAAAATACTATGTAGCACTTATCTTCTGTGTGTTGTAAACTTGATAAACTTGACAAGTAGGTGCTGCAGATTGGTAGAGTCAAAAGAAATGCTAAAACTCAGCAATATCAGCTCAACTGACAACAGACTTTAAAAAAATTCTTCTTATTTCTCTTTTTAACATCCACTACCTTCTGTACCTGGCAGCAGTATTCAGTCAGGAAACAGAAGGTAACTTTGCTGATATTTGTGTCATGTGTGTTGGGATATTGCCAAGTAGGAATTTAGATACAGGAAAGAGGAATGGAGGGAGGGAGGGAGGGAGGGGAAAACAAATAAATAATTTTGCAACAGAAAAAGTAAATGCATTTCCAAGGATCTAGATAGCTATTATTTTTTCAATTTTTCTCAATTATTCAAATGTTTATTCTAAATCTTATCACAAAGTATTTAAAATACAAAATATAAGCCATAAAACTAACAGCCGAAGACAAAACGCAAACATACATGTAGCCCCTGGACATCTGTCAGCTGAATGCATGCATATGCATACATAATGTAGAACATTATATGTTGTAAACCTCATGCATGCAAAATAGCCTTTAGTTTTCTATACCCTGAGGACATTCACATTATCATTTACTCAGAACTGATTTTTCTATGCCATTTTCTGCCAAAAAAAGTAAAAAATGAAGAAGGTGGAAACACAGAAAGAAGAAACATCAGTATCTCTCTGTACTACCAAATCTAACAGATATTTATTTTATTTTACCTATATCAAGGACATAGAAAAATTGCAAAGGCAAAGAGCTTATGGATACATGATGTAGTGCTTTATATATATTAAGCAATTTTTTACATTTCATTCCTCAGCTAGATGTGAGTGAAGAACTTTGGTAGAAGAGGTACAGAAAAAAATATATACACTATAATTAAGAAGATTAATTGATCTTATAATTGACTGTCTCAGAATACATGATAGCTACATAGAAACTATTAAGCATCAGCCCTCAAGATATACTCAGTCCTTAAATCTGTCAAATTCATTCAGTATATAGCCAAAAAAATACTTTAAACAACTTTCTTATTTGTTATGTGATTGATAAATTTCCTTCTTGAGATACGAAAGTGAGAAGCCAGAATAAAAATCACAGAACAAAAAGGCTGAGTCAACAGATTTGTTTACCTTACGTGAACACTATCTACCATGTATCTAGAAGAAATGGCAACTACATAATGTATTTTCTTTTTTAGATACATTTATTCTTCTCTATTCTTTTTTGGCTTTTTAGTAATTTTTTGTTCACACATTCACGTTCTTGCCAAAAGTACAGTCAAAAGATCTACGGAAGGTCTAGAGAGGTAGTACAGGACAAAAGATAGTATAGAGGTACTTGTATAGTCCCTGTGTAGAATCACAGAATCTGAGACTGGCAGGGACCTCTGAGTCCACTTGGCCCAGAATCCACTCAAGCAAGGACACCCAGAGCAGGGTGCCCAGGACCCATGTCCAGGCAGCTTCTGAAGATCTCCAAGGAAGATACAACACAGCCTCTTTGGGCAGCCTGTGCCAGTGAGTGCTCAGGAACTTGAAGAGATTCATTAACTCAGAAATTATTTTGTCTACTATTTTGAGCGTCACAAAAAGTCTAATTCATCATAGCCTCACTGTGTTTAATTTTGTTAGGGGAAGAAAGCACAGCCACTTCAGAAAGCCACAGTTGTAGCACCAGAAGTTCACATCTACATCATACTACAGCTTTAACAACAACAAGGAAGACAAACAGAGGGTAAATGACTATTGATTCAAGCTCAGGATGGGCTCACAAGAGATCTTTGTTCAATAACTAACTTCCAGTCTGAAAGTTGAGCAAATAATTTGTAGCCTCTAGCCTTGTTTTTCTCCCTGTGACCCAAAAAAGTGGTATTGCCCTCCTCTCTGTTATTTAAATCTCATCTGCACATAAGTGGCTCACTAACTGTACAGTGCCTGATGAAAGAGTGCTCTGATTTTAGCTGTGACCTTCATGAGCACTATAACAGAAAAACAACAACCACCAACTTTTAAATGACTGTACAGTCACACAGTTTTTTATTTAATAGTTTGATGTTTCCAAACTACTCAGAAGGAAATATATCTAAATCAGATTCTATAGGCCACATGAAGAAACAAGGACTGAGGAAGGTGAAAATGAACAGATCATCTTTATCAATCAATGCAGACATCTAACTGGTTTTTGAGAAGGTCTCAGTAACCAAGTGACTGAATGGACAACTTAGAGTGTAGTGGTCAGTGGCACAAAGTGTAGTTGATGGACATTAGTAATGACCAGGGTAACCAAGGGGTCATTACTGGGTCTAGACCTGTTCAACATCTTCATTAACATTCTGAACAATGGGATTCTTGGTAAATTCACTGCTGACGCAAAGCTGGAAGGAGAGACTGATTTACCAGAGGGCCATACTGACACCCAGACGAACCATAACAGGCTGGAGAAGCAAGCCCACAAAAAATCTCATGACGTTCAACAAGAAGATATGCAAAGTTCTGCACCTAGGACCAGGAGCCTGCAACTCCTGCACATTCTTGGGGCTGCTCAGCTGGAAAGCAGCTCTGTGGAAAAGGATCTGGGTGTCCTGATGCACACCAAGATGAACACAAGTCAACAATAAGTCCTTGCCACTAAGAAGTCTTAAAGTATTCTTGGTACATTATGGAAAGTATTTCTTGCAGTCCAAGAGGGGTGACCCTTCACCTCCTCAGGTCTGGTGAGGCTGCACTTCTAGGAATGGTTTCAGTTCTGAACCCTCCACTGTAAGAGGCATGGGCATACTGGAGAGAGCCCAATTGAGTTACCAAGGTGATGAAGCCTTGGTACATCTGGACTGGAGCATCTTGTGTGGAAAAATATAGTTTATGTCCTGAACAGGCAAATAACCCATAAGAAACTGTTCATGTTAGCCTGGAAACACAAGTAAACTGCCTCTAGCTTCTGCTAAAGATGTGCAGCTAGAAGAAACTTGTTTGTGTGAAACTGTTCTGCAGATGTAACTAAGTCTTATTGCTTTCTGTGAATGACTTTGCTTATCCTGATACATGGTGCTTTACTCTCTTCTGCTGTTATATATATGGCCATGATAATAAGGGGTGGTACACACATCTTGCTAGCTTGCTGCCACCAGTATCTGCTGAGGGAAAACCCAGGGCAGGCTCTCTACCAGCCAGCCACTCCAGTAACATGAATACTTCTCTATTAAGCTGATGAATATTAATTTGCCTCTATGTACTTCCTTTGGAATTGGTAAACCTTACACAAAAGCACTGATGTTTTTGTGTTACACACCTCTCCAGTGATGAGAGGCTAAGGGAGAAGGCACTGTTCAGCCTGAAGAAGATGAGATTTGGGGACCATCTTATCAGTTTCTGTATGTATGTGAACAAGATGCAAACAGGATGGAGCCAGTCTCTTGGTGATGCCCAGTGACAAAACAAGAGGCAGTGGGAACAAATCAAAACAAGAGATTCCCTCTGAACATCAGGAAGCACTTCTGTGTTGTGCAGATGACTGAAGACTGGTATAGGTTACTCAGAGAGGCTGTAGAGTCTCCTTGCTTGGAGCTCTTTGAATGTTACTTGGACTTCAGAAGTTTACTGCAAGTTTTCCTCTTCCTCTTGAAAAGCTCTCCATTAGCATGTAGTACATGAGCATAGCCTAAGTACATTAGCATGAGCCTAAGAAAGTCTTGCATGATTTAGAAGAGCCTCCTGACTTCTTTCATCATTTATTTAAAGCTGTACCTAGCTGCACAAAATAGAAAGATGTAGCATATCCACAGTTCTGCCTATATATTGACACCTGTAATGTCTACTGCTTGTCATACTTTCTCAGATGAGGGGCCAACAGCATCCCTAACTTTGCCTAGTAATTGCAGTTACTAAAATCTTTATTTGCTTTTCTGGCTCAGAGCACCATATGTATTGCTAAAAATAGAACTAAACATAAAAATTTTCTCATTCTTTGGATGAAAAATACTTTACGATATGGAACAAGACGTAACTCTTTTAGGGGAAATATAACTACTACAGGAAAGGCATTCGTTGATGCTGTTGACTTTTGCAAAATCGTTTGCATCTATTGCCTACTAACAAAGAAAGATTCCTATTCCTATGTTCCCTCTGAACATAAATGCATTTATAGGACCTTGTAATGTCAATTTATTGCTTTCATGTGAAAAACCAACCAAGGAGATTTCTAGTCTAAAATGTTTTGCCAGTAGATCAGTTACTGTTCTGACACTCACTCAGTGTTAAATTCCTGCTGCCTACAGTCAAGTTACAGAACCTACTGATTTATATGCCTGACTTTAATAGCTAATCTACTTTCTTATTTCTTCCAGTAGTAGTCCTCAGGCAAATAAACGTACACAGATATGTGTATATTTTTAACATCAGAGCTTCCACTAGCATTTCACCTCAGCATCTCCTCTTCTGAAATTTTAAGATCACTTTGTTGCAGTTGAAATGTTTTATTTTAATTTTTAAAAATTCATTATCCTGTCCTATGAAAAGAAAAAATACCAATGCTTTCATATTTTCTCTCAGTGTTTAGGGGATTTCTCCACACACACGCATCCTTTATAATGTTAACTCAGGTCTTGTGTTGAGTGATTTCCTTACATCCAACAAAGTCATTTGCTTTTTTTTTTAGTGGATTTACAGAAGAGATAAGTTAAAGCAATTTGTTTAATGTATTTGCTTCTAGAGCTCAAAACTTCAAAGGAGCTGTGTCAAGATGATAGGGAAACTTAAGTGAAATTGAAAATCAGTAGTATGATAGTGGAGTATAAATGCCATACACAAGTCTCCATCTTTTACAAATAAGTTATATCTGAAAACATGCCAAAACTGAAAATTTCAAACTGCTTCAATATCTTACAACGCTGATATAAATCTCTTTCAATGGTCATTGAAGATTTTAAGATTCTGGGCAGTCTGTGATGTCACAACCATGCCCTGAATGAGTTCTTGATCTTGAGAAATGTGAGCCAGGCAAGGAGTGAAAGTCAGGACTCTGAACTTCAGAAGGGTAAACTTCTATCTGTCTAAGGATTTATTGGATGACATCCCCTGGAAAACTGTCCTGAGGGACACAGGAGAAGAGCAGACCTGGCAGCTCTTCAAGGGCACCTTTCTGAGAGCATAAGAGCTCTCTATACCCCAGCATAAGAAATCAGGCAGAAGAGGAATGAAATCAGCATGACTGAGCTGGTCAGGCTGAAGTAAAAGGGAGGAAACGTACAGGCATTGGAAGCAGAGATGTGTGGCCTTGGAAGAATGGAACAATGCCATCTATATATGCAGAGATGGCATTAGGAAAGTCAAAGCACAGATGGCACTTGGCATGGGATTCTACAGGTACACTGGCCAGAAAAGAAAGGCCAAGGAGAGTGTACCCTCTCTGAAAAATAAGAAAGAATTTGTAACAATAAACACGAAGAAGGCTGAGGTACTTGATCAGTTCTTTGCCTCTATGTTGTGGTTTAACCTGGCAGGTGACTGAGCACCACACAGCTTTTCACTCAATCCACCCCTTACCAATGACATGGGGGAGAAAATCAGGAAAAAAAGCATAGTTTTACCTCACTCCAGGAGTTCTATTTACTAAGACAGAAAAGAAAAGGATAATGGTTATGACTACATATATAAATATATATTTTAATGTATATAACAAGCAATGCATGAGGAACTGTTCACTGATGCACAGCTAGCCCCCTGAGCAGAAGAAGTGAAAGAGATGAACTTCTGCACCCTTCAAAACTCCTTCCACACAACGTGATATGATATGTAACATCCCTTTAGCCAGTTTAGGTCAGCCATCCTAATTCTATTCATAGATCAAATCCATCAGGAAGGTATGTTCAGGCACGTGCAAGATAAGGAGATAGTCCAAGACAGCAAGCCTGCCTAAACAGAGGGCAGATTATGCCTGAACATTGTGGTGGATTTTTATTACGGAATAATGGCTTTAATGAACAAAGGAAGGGTAACTGATGTCATCTGCCCAGAATTTTGCAAGGCCTTTCACGTGGTCTCACTCCACATTTTTATCTCTAAGTTGGAGGGACATGGATTTTACGGGTGAACTATTCCATGGATGAGGAATCTGTTGGATGGTCACAGCCAGAAGGCTGTGGTGAATGGCTCTATGTCCAGGTGAAGGCTAGTCATGAGTGGTTTCCCCCTGGATGGTCTTTATGGTTGCTTTCAATCCAAACCATTTTATGATTCTATGATCCTTTGACCTGTTGGTATTGAAATGGATATTATAGCACAGTTGGATACATTACTTCTTAAGGTATTTTGTTTGTTTATAACATCACTTGCTGTGTCAAACCATTTATTTTTCAGATGGTTCCAGAGAAAAGGGATATTTCCTTCATTTTATTTGGCCAGAAATCAAGCCCACTTATAAACTTGCTATCTTGTATATTATTTATAAATAGCTATAATAAGATGACCCAAATTTAGAAATAAATATTTTGAAAATATTTGAATAGTATCCTCTCGCATACACAACTCACTTATGTATTTCATGATTTAATGGATTATTATTGAATTTCTAGAAGCTTTTTTTTCCCCTTCGTCTATGACTTTGTTCTCTCAAATTACCCTTAACACGCTACAAATATTTATTTTAAAAAATTACAGGCTAGTGATTTTCCTGCTTTGGAAATTATTTGGAACATTCAGTCCTTGAAAACATCTAGCAAGCCAATATAAATTATTTTTGCCTTGGTGGAGAAGTGCAGTCGAGTTCAAGTTCTTTGAAAGACCAGAACACTTTAAAATACTAAAACATTTTGATACCTGGAAACAGAAATAAATCCTGAAAGCTAGTTTCTTTACAGAGTCTCCTTTAATTGTGTGTGACCATTCAGACAAAGTTTCCCTTTGTCTCTCAAAGCTTTAAAGAAATTGAAATACAGATGAAAATAGTGTTTTATGATATTGTCCCTTCATTTTTTTTCCTGCTTTTACTGCTAAGAAACTGACAGTTCTCACAACAGAGGTAGTAAAACACTTGTATTTTCCCCCACTGCACTGTAAGATTTTAATAGCAAGAAATTCATGGGGGCTCTTGACTCATACCTAGAACATATGTAGGAATTGATAACAAATTATTATCTCCCCAACAACACACGCCAACAGAAAGCAACTGAAACCCAAGAGACTAGAGTGCTTACAAAGAAGAAAGGTTCACTCCTTGGCATAAGGGGCCTCCAGCTGCCTTTGCTTCTGCTCCCTACAAAGCTACAACTGTATATGCATATTTTTCTGATAAGGTAATACCAGGCAGTAGCACTGCCAGTATTTCTTCCTCGCAGTTCAGGAACTGTTGCTTGTTTAGCACAGGCATTTCTTACTTGGGATGGTGTTTTCCCAGTGATGTTTCACCTCTTCTTTTTTATGTTCCTGTAAGGATGTTCTTCATGCACATATGTAGATATGCCAAGATGACATGTTTGTGCTTCTGAGGGGAAAGCTAGAACCTATCTAAGGGCTAGATTGTTTTTCTTTTTAATCTTACTTTTTTATTGTTCTTGAAGAAAAATTCTTTCTTGGAGAAAAATTAAGTAATGTTAAAAATATTAATTTTTTTTCAAAAGACAAATAACTACTTCTACCATTCTAGATGATTAAATCATGGTTTATGTATTTCAAGTACAGAAGAGAATAGGAAAAAAAAATTGAAACTTACAATTAAAGCTATACCTAGAAGAATGCCTACCTTCATATAAGGTAGGTCAAACAGAGATAAAATGTCATCTTCTCTTCTGCCAAATGCTATGGTTATAGTTCAGAAAAAGGAAAGGCAGACCTGAAATGGTAGCAGCAACACTAATTAGTGAGTAGTTAACAAGTTGTAGTGTACATGCTCCTAGGGCTTCAAATGCCTTGACATAGCATCTCTGATTCCAATTGTTGCAAGAGGTTAATACTTCAACTACGTTTACATATATTATTCATAGAGTAATAGATATTATAAATATTTAAGAATTAAGAGCCTGTTCAACTTTTGAACTATTAATATATTGTGATAAAAATTCCTAGGATGATTGCCAGGGATTTCTCCAGTGCCAAAAATGATCTGATTTTATAGCTTTGTCTAGTTATAAAGTCAGAAATATAGCTAAAATGTATTGAATGGAAAGTGAGTGCATAGAACAGCACAGGAGAACTCTGTTTGTGGGACTGCTAATGACATCTGATGCTGAAGAGTGCAGAAATATTCTGAAATAAAGAGTCTACAAGAGTTGAATTTAACAAAAAGTGATGGCAAATAACTAATAAATATGCTTTCCATTTCCATAGCAACTTCCATCAGAGGAATAGAAAGTGCTTGAAAACATCAATCAATTTACCCTCAATACTACTGTGTGGCAAGCAGAATATATATTTGAAGAAATAAAGTTGCTTTCTGGTGATTGCTGGACTGTATTTTAGGAATCCTTTACTCTACCTCTGCACTAACTTTCTCCTTGACATTCTGCCTTCCAATCTGTCTCTTTCATTTTCTGTCATGTGGAGAGTGGCAAAAAAAAAAAAAAAAAAAAAAAAAAGAAAAAGAAAAAAAAGAGTGATTAGAGAAATCAGAACAAAGCATGAAGACCTAAAAGTAATTCAGCTATTACTGAACACCATATCAACTTAGTATAGTCTAGGTAGTCTTACCTACCATAAGTAATCATGACAAATAACTCTTTACAATATTGCATATCAAAACATTACTAGCTTTCAACAGTTGCCACTTTCACTAAGCACTTTGCCAGCGCATATGAGCAAAACATATATTTTGGCTAATGAGATCTGGCAGGTGCAATACACGTGTTGTAATGCCCAGAGAGTAAGTGCCATGAACCACAATGCATTTTGTGCCTGTAAAACATGGGTGGCTTTAAAATATTTTTAAAATAACCTTATAGATTCAGTATGTCTGCAGATAAAAGAGAAACCAGAAGATGTCTAAATTATGATATTACTGTCCTCAGTAAGAGAAAACAGAGCCTGGTTCCTCTTGCAATGGAATTTTAGGAATTCAGGATCAAAAGGCCAGAAAAAGTTAGATTGATGCTCTGCAGTTCAAATACACAGAAATTGAAATGGCTATCTTTTGTTGAAGACTTGTGATAACTCTTAATGCTTTCTTTTGTTGTGAAGGTGGATAAACTGGCTGGAATGAAAGTGAAGGTGACAGTCAGGATTTTGGCATCTGGAGAGAGATCCCAGTTTAAGGCTGAAGGCTGTGTGACCTCCACCAGTGAGGACAAGGTTGGAGTGGTCAGTAAATAACCTCCCTTTCATTTGGATACTTGGATAGGCTGTTTGTTGTTGGGTGGGTTTTATGTTTGTTTGTGTTGTGTTTTTTTTTTTGTTGTTGTTATACTGAATGTGAAGGTTATGGTTAAGTTAAGTAAATCTAAATACTGAAGACATCTTTTTCTTCCTCTGTGAATGACTCTAAGAGTTTTTTGAAAAATACTAAGGCCCCTTTTGGATGGTACTTATTCACTTTTTCAGAAGAAAGGTGTCCTCTAGCTATTATCAAGCTTGTTAAACATAGCATTTAGGAAATCACAATTGAAGATTTTGATTGAATGACTTTTCACAGTTCAAAGTATTTCATCTTCTTTAGTACATCACAATGAATCCCTGGGATTCAATGAAGATGAAAGAATTATTTAGCTGAAATATCCAAACCTTAACTACAGAAGAGTTCCTTCCCTCTCTGGGAGCTAAACATCTCTAAGTGATAGCAAGATGACAAGGGCTATTTTCAGTATTCATTTTTCCAAAGGAGATGGATTCCCTTAGCAAGAACTGAAAGTTAAAATTAGGAATGGTACCAGGATTTGCTAATCCAGGGATAGAAAGTGTCATTGTTTCAAGTTAAGCAGAAGCTCAGTGTCAGTTGTGGCCAGCATGAGTGTTGTCGTAGGCGTTTACGAGGAGGCGGGACACGAGTAAACGCACGTGGACGTAGGAACATAGATAAGCATGTAAAGTATATAGGTCGCTGTTTCGCTTGCAATAAACGCCATTTTGCCTAACATCACATTGGTGTGCACGTGGTGAGATGGTCAGGTCACAGCGGGGACGGCGTGAACCCTGGCCAGGCCATAGGAACATGAGGAACAAGGGGTTTCCTACGCGGAAACACATGAGATGAGCACTTTCATTGCTAGGATCGATCCTGTATTTTATTACCAGAGAATTAGGACAGGAGAGTATAAAATATTCTCTCCTTTGCCGTATGCTAATGAGTCTGAGATAAGGAAGAGATAAAGCAACCTTTAAGTCCCATGTCTTACATACATATTTTCCAAAGAGATGGAACCCTAGGCTAAAATTAAGATTTGACACACAACCTGCATCCCTAAATCAGAAGAAGAAACATCAGCTTAGTGTTCAGTGCTGCATGGCTGATAAAGCAAAGAACTGTGCTGCTGTTGTCAGTTGTCAGCTGAGCGGTGCGGTCGACACGGTTGAAGGAAGGGATGCCATTCAGAGGGACCTCAACAGACTTGAAATGTGAGCCCGGGTGAACCTAATGAGGTTCAACACAGCAGAGTGCAAGGTTTGGCTCTTGGGCTGGAGTAATCCCAGGCATCCATACAGACTGGAAGGAGCAGTCCTTGAGAGCAGCCCTGTGGAGAAGGACCTGGGGGTCTTGATAGATGAAAAACTTAATATGAGCCAGCAGTGTGCCCTTGCGGCTCAGAAGGCAAATGGTGTTCTGGGCTCCATCAAAAGAGGGGTGGCCAGCAGGGACAAAGAGGTGATTGTTCCCCTCTACTCTGCTCCATTGTACCATATGGAGTAATGAGTCCAAATGTGGAGCCCCCAGTACAAAAAAGACAGGGAACTGTTGGAGAGGGTCCAGAGGAAGGCCACAAAGATGATTAGGGGACTGGAGCACCTCCCCTGTGAGGACAGGCTTAAGGAGCTGGGTTTGTTCAGCCTGGAGAAAAGAAGGCTGCGGGGTGACCTCATTGCAGCAGTTCAGTACCTACAGGGAGCCTACAAACAGGAGTGGAATCAACTCTTTGAAAGGGTTGATAACTGCAGGACGAGGGGAAATGGTTTTAAGTTGAGGGAGGGGAGATTTAGGTTGGACATCAGGGGGAAGTTCTTTACAGATAGAGCAGTGAGGTGCTGGAACAGGCTGCCCAGAGAGGTTGTGGATGCCCCATCCCTGGAGGTGTTCAAGGCCAGATTGGATGGGGCCCTGGGCAGCCTGGTCTAGCATTAGGTGGGAAGGTTGGTGGCCCTGCGTGTGGCAGGGGTGTTGGAGATTCATGATTCTTGAGGTCCCTTCCAACCCTGGCAATTCTGTGATTCTGTTGTGGCTGATTCTTTGCTATTTCTTTCACTTCTTGGGAAATTCTGCAAGTTATAACAAAGGTAAAAGCTACTTAGAGATTCAAAAACCATAAGCTGAAGAATTTATCTCCTTGATCTCTTTATGTTAAAGAGATTTTGTTCTGTTTTCTACAAAGCTGCTATACTAAACTGAGCCTTTGTTTTGCCATGAGTTTTCAAACCATGTTAGGCTCACTGCATTAAGTTTCTTATTTAAGACTAGATGCATGAATACTATTCCAAGAAGAGGATGAAAGACTAAAAATGAAGCATTCTTCAATTGTTTACATACTTTTTAAACCGGACAGTAAAAACATTATTATGATTTCTAACTGCTTTTGTTAACTTTCATTCTTGTCCATCTGTAACCAACGCAAATGGCTTTGTCATTTATTTTCTATTCTTTGAATAAACATAAGTCAAGTGCATAGTCCCTCGTCAGCAGAATCCCAAGCACAAATACAGGATAGGCACTGAACAGCTTGTGATCAGCCTGAGGAAAAGCATTTGGGAGTGCCAATTGATGAAAGACTCAACAGGAGCCAGCAATGTGCACCTGCAGCCCAGAAGACCAATCGTACCTTGGGTTGCATTAAGAAAAGTGTGACTAGCAGGTCGAGTGCGGGGATTCTGCCCCTCTACTCTGCTCTCATGAAACCCCATCTGGAGTACTTCATCCAATTCTGGAGCCCTCAGCACAAGAAGGACATGGAGGTGTTGGAACGGGTCCAAAGGAAGGACACAAAGATTATCGGAGGGGTGGAGCATCTCCCCTTCTAGGACATGCTGAGAAAGCTGGGGCACGTCAGCCTGGAGAAGGCTCCAAGGAGACTTTATTAGAGGCCTTCCAGTACCTGAAAGGATCCTACAGAAAAGCTGAGGAGGGACTTTTTACAAAAGCACATAGCAACAGGACAAGGGAAAATGGCTTTAAACTGGAAGAGATTTAGACTAGATATTAGGAAGAAATTCTTTACTGTGAGGGTGGTGAGATACTGGAACCAGAGGTTGTCCAGAGAGGTTGTGGATGCCTCCTTCCCAGGAGGCATTCAAGGCCAGGCTGGATGGGACCTTGAGCAACCTGGTCTAGAGGGAAATGTCCCTCAAGAAACAGATAATCTTAAGTGTCCTTTCCAACCCAAACCATTCTATGATATCAGCGTTAAAAAAGAATCTCTGAGTGTATATTGTGGAAGCTTTGATGCAGACCTGAGGAGATATTGTTGATTTAACCACACAAAAGAAACTCAACTATTCTTGCTGACAGTTTACAGCATGTAACTTTGTGTTTCAGCCTTCTCACTTGTATTTGTGCACATACAGCGAACTCTAGAAATGCCAGTAGATAGGAGAAAAGACCTTGCTTTCTGTGACCCGAACAACGGTTTGAATGAGAAAAGCAGCAAGCTAATATCCTTGTTTACAGACTTCCTGCTTTCAGAGAACTGTGCTCATTCTGCTGCATGCACTCAGAGGAATTTCTTCAGACCTGGAAAAGGTAATTTAAAAGAAAAAACCCTCAGGCTCTCCATTGTATGAAATACTGTTGTCTTTGAGGCATCATAGGTGTTTTCTTTCAAATCCATAACTCACAACCCATAGTTAAGATAGAAGAAAATGCATGTAATTGAAAATGTCTTTTTTTCCCCCAGGTGTAGATATTACTGTAATTGTCCTTTTTCAACACTAAGAAGTTTAAATTGCAAACCTATGTTTCCTCTGTGAAGATTTTGTTTCCCTTCCACTGGCAGAAAATAAGCTTCTCTTAAATCAGCTGCAGTTCCAGGCACTTCAATGATTATTTGAAGATATGCTGTTTAATTTTGTACACAAAGTAAACAAAATATATAAGCCAACAGTAAAAAGATATGGATTTAAATGAGATATTTGGAAGAATTTGTTCTTTTCATTACTGTAGCATGGAATAGTCAATCTCAGTTTGAACAATAACTTATTGACACAACGTTTCCAGCAGATCCATACAGTTGACTCAAATTGCCAAGAACAAAACTGATTTTGGAGAGTATAATAGCACTATGCCTTACTTTGTCAAAAATAATGCTGTGATTTAACATGGCAAACAGCTCAGCGCCACACAGACTTTCACTCCACTCCTCCCAGAGGGATGTTAGAGGAGATAAGGGGGAGAAAGAGTAGAACTTGTTAGTTGAGATAAGAACTACTTACTCAGAAACAGAAAAGACAAATCGCAATAATAATAATAATAATGTGTATCTATCTATCTATCTATATGTAGAGAGAGAGAGACACACAAAACAAGTGATGCACAATGCAGTTGCTTACCATCTGCTGACCAATGCCCAGCCTGTCTCTGAGCAGCAGCTGCCCCTGGCCACCTCCTCTGGTAGGAGATCCACACCTCCCCCCATCCCCCACAGTGCCATATAGTACAGAATATCCCTTTGGCCAGTTTAAGACAGCTCTCCTGGTTTTCACCTCTCCCAGCTCCTTGTGGCCCCCTAGCCCATCACTGTACGAGAAGCTGGGAAAACCGAAACATTCTTGTCTCTGCACAGCACTGCTCAGCAGCAACTAAAACACTGATGTGTTTCCAACATTGTTTTTCTCCTAAAGCCAAAACATAGCATCATACCAGATATTATAAAGACACTACAAACTCTGTCCCAGATGAAACCAGGACAAAGAATTACATGTTGAGAAATCATTGACTCTGTATTGTGTTCTTTCTTTGATAACAGAATCTTAGCACTTCCCCTTATTAGCACTCTCATCTCAGGATTTCTTCTGCTGTAAGAAGAATTGTATACTAAATGCTAACTTGCAGATCTATGTTGCATAATTCAGTTGTAGGGTTCAGAAAAAAAATGAGAGCTACTTATTTGTTTTCTTATTTATTTTTGTTCCTTACATAATCAAACTTGCCATGATGAGTTTTAATGTGATGAATTACCGAGATTAAAACCACCGTGCTTTGTGCCGGTTCGTTGCATTTGCAAATGCAGTGGAATCTTCCTTATTATCTGTGGTGCACTCGAACTATGCAACAGGATGCCTGCAGAAATCAGTCATGTAGAAAGGTGGTCAAGTCTTTTGGTATAATCATGAAGTCTTTTATTTTGTGGTTTATCTTCATTTTAAAACCTAAGCCATAACTATGACAAAAAAAATTGTTCTTTTTTTTTTTCCTCCAGTGTGTCCATCATTTCAGTTCTAATCAGTAAGATCAGGAAATAAACTAACTCTTTCTCCCCGAAAAGATTTATATATATATATATAACTTTTTAAATATTAATGTGTGACTGCATATTTCCTTGTACAGAACAACATCCAGGTTGCTTCTGAACAAGCTGTGTCCTGCTAGTAAGCAGTCTTGTTTAGAAAAATGCCAAATGTATGTGGTCACTTTTGAATCATCAAAACATTACTTGTAACTGGGCTTCCCTCACACAACTCAGACCCTAAACTGTAATCTGGAAAATCTCTCAGGGATCTGGATATTCAAGTCAGTTTGAATTAAATAATAAACATGACATACTTCATTTTCTGTACTTACAAGCACTCACCTAGGGCACAATTTTTTGAATCTTTTCCTGAGGCTTTTATTACATATGTCATAAAGGATCATTTAGGGACAATTTCTTGCTTTGTAAAATACATATGGACTATTTTCACCCTTCCTTCACCATCACAGTTTACCCCTGGGGCAATTAGATTGCTTACATAAAATAAATGTGATTTAGTGCTGGGAAAGAAGGTGGATGCCACACAGGCTGGCCAGCAAAAGTAACTTGATGGTTTACACATTGACTTATTAGAGGTCATTTGAAACCTCATACTTAAGCTCCTATCCAGAGTAACTTCACTAGAGCGACTAGTTATTTACCACCAAACTTCAGGATGTCTTTGAGCAAGTTTCCTTATGCCTTCTTTTCTCTCCATTTACTGTCTTGGGCTATTTGGAAAACAGGGCTCTGATACCAAAAGGGATTTCTTGGCAGCATTGTGAAATAATATTCAAATGTTTAGGATTTCCAAACCACTATTTCACTGTTAGAAAGATGATAATCTTACTAGCTGTTTAGTGTGTCACTTAGCTAAAAGAGTTGCATTTCATTAAATATTTCTCCTGCTCTGTAGCACAGGGCAAAATTTTTCTGGAATGTAACACTATAACATGATGAAAAATATAGCAATACCAGCAGGATGGCAAAGTCTCTGATTGCAGCTACAGAGGACAAACCCAACACAGCAGCTGTGGAAACAGAAATGAAAAAAGAAAATCAGCTTACCTATGAAAGGCCTCAGGTAGGCAGGGATCTCCAGCAAAATACTTCCACCTCTGCTGCCAACCCTTAAAAGAGGTCTGGGAAGGGGGGAAGCCAGGATCCATCCCTTCTGGTCACTCAAGTCACTCACACACAGGTGCATTGCATACACCTGAGCTCCCCTGAGTTGGCCCTGCCTTCCCACCAGGTGCTCAGTCACTGTTTCAGGCTATGACTTAGCATTTCCGCTGCACTGGAACAATTCAGTTATGTTTGATATTAATAATAAAGAAATAAACAAACAAACAAAAAAACTCACCTTTATTATGGGAAGCTCTCAGCCTGGCCTCGTGGGTCAGTGCTCCAGCACTCCAGTAAGCTTTGTGGCCCTCCTCTGGTCCTGCTCCAACAACTCCATGTTCCTCGTGTTGACAGCTCCAGAACTGGATGAAGTACTCCATAAGGGATCTCACAAGAGCAGAGTAGAGGAGTAGAATCACCTCCCTTGTCCTACTGGTCACACTTCTCTTAATGCAACCCAAAATATGGTTGGCCTTCTGGGCTGCAAATGCACATTGACAGCTTCTGTTGAATCTTTTATCAACTGACATCCCTAAATCATCTTCCTCAGAGCTGCTCTCAAGCCATTCTCTGCCCAGCTTGTATCTGTGCTTGGAATTGCACCTATCCAGGTGCAGGACCTTACACTTGGCCTTGCTGAATTTCATGAGGTTGGCATGGGCCCACCTCTCACTTCTGTCATCACAATAAAAATCACAAGAAGAGACATCCTCTTTCATAGAGCCTTCTTTTTCATTTAGAAGAGTACAGGTGTGAGCTGTTATCACTGAAATTGTTTATATATTGTGTCTAAGGTTAGCTGAATGCAAAAGAACAGTATTTTGTTGCCTCTTTGTATTTCTTGTGAGACTGCTCCAGGGTAAAACATTACAGGAAGAAATGGTGTCATCTGAAGAATAACTTTGTCAAAAATATAATATCTTTAAAAATACAGCATTTGCTGTATTTTGGAAGTAATATTTCAAACACTGATTTCTAGTTTCAACAATGGGACAGACATATGTAAAAGATGCAGAGGCTTGAAACATGAAAATAGCACAGAATGGAGTTCAGGATGTTTGAATATTGGTAGCCATACACTTGGCCTTGTAAGTTTCTTGCTACATAAATTTCTGCACATAGTCTGGAATAAAGATAGATATTAAACAAAAGGCATATAGATTGTAGTGAGTGATTGCAACTACAAAATGAGCATGTAACCCAAAATCACAGTTACCGAGCTCCACTTGTTACCAGAAAACCATTAAATTATCTCTCCAAACATCACCAAAAAATATTAATACAACTGTTTAAAATACTAAATTTCTCCAGGATGAGATCTGCAATGGAGAAACAGCTATTTACCATGTACCATTGAAAGAAGAAAATAAAAAGATTCAAAATGCTTTTTTCAGCCAAATGTATGGATTATTTACCTTAACTACTGTCCTTTCAACATGTTCATTACATTTTCTGTACCAATAATGGTACCTTGTAAACTGTTCTTGTTTTCTTGGAATAAATGTTTCCACAGCTCTTTTACAAGATAAATATAAGAATCAAACCCGAACTTTTATAAGTCTAGAAGAAACTCAAGGATGCTGCCATTCATCTTTTTGCAACTCAAATTAATTACTGTAAAACCACAAGTCAGGTTGTGGCCTTCAAATAACTAATATTCATTAGTTGTCAATGTAAATAGCTGTTTTGTAAGATAAGCAAGTTTCACACAGAAATATGAACAATTAGAGTGTGTTTTCAGTTCAGACTTTAGTAACTCAAATTATTTGAATGAAATGATAAATTCTTAAAGCTATTGCTGATTCTTTGCTTTTGGATTTAACATTCCATTTCATACTGTTGTGTATTGTGCACTGGGGGCCAGTCTGAAGTTATGTTTGCACATCCACAGATGAAGGATAGCAGGAGAAAAATGTACCACTTACTTGTGGTGATTATCCAAGTTCAGCATTAATCCATGGTATGTAAATTGTAGCGGTAGCTATCATCTGCACTAATCATTATGTCCGAGGTTGTCTGAGCAGAAATCAATCTCTGATATGTTGTGACATATTAGTACTCATTTTCAGCTTATTTCAGAAGAGAATTATCATGACATGCTCAATTAAATAACTAGATGGTCCTGTCTAACTTTGCTTGTTCTCTACTGGTAATATTACCCGTCTAAATACATAATGACTAAATTAGGACAAGTAAAGGCTGGATTTTTAAGAACTTTCTAATGCAGTATATTTTCATAGGTAATATCCCAAGCCCCCCCGGGACTGAGCAACATCTTGTTTGTCTTCAGTGATGATTATATTGCATTTATTATTAATTGATTTGATGACAAAATGAAACTGTTCTTATGACTATATTGCCTAAGTTCATTTTTAGTAATGTCCATGCTAGAGCTTAGATTGTGTATCTTTAAATTTCAAAATTTAATCCACTTGTTACTGATTGAACTTCTGTAGGAACTGCATAAAATAATGTCTGCATGTACATCGAGTACTTTACTGTTAATACCTCTTATTCGTCAGCTTTGCAACACAGCGTCATGATCTTTTTATCTTTTGTTTACTACTAGCCACAAGAAGAGTCCTCCATCCCTACATTCACAGCACTCTCTACCCCTACTGAGACCAAGACACATGCTGTAACTTAAGTGCCAAACTCGCTACTGCTCTCAGCTCTTCTGGGTGAGGGAGACGGCTTTTTTGGAGGACTCCTGGTGCCTCCCTCAGGCAGGATGAAAACTGTAGATGATTCCCAGTTGACCCTTTAATTCATGCAGTCTGGTTTATTTACCCTACCCCGCAGCTGCTGTTGCTTTACATCTCTCCTCTTCACTCAGCAAGCTTCTCCTAAGGCAGCTTGTTGAGGTGCACCAACATTTCCATTCTAGAAAATCTTGCTGCTGGGAATGAATTACTGAGGACACTATACATTTCAAGTTGTGAGGGTTTAGGCTCCTTTCCCACATTACACTGATTGGCCAAGACGAAGAGCCTGAGCTGGCAGAGAGTAGTGCCATTAAGAAAGCTCAGAAATAGGATTCCTCGAAGACTTGAGCCAGAATATCAGACTCTAGGAATATCTTCCCTGAAGCCCTTTCATGCTCTACTACGCATGCCATCAGTGGGCTTCTGCCTCTGGAATTTGGGCAGTGTCTATAATGTATGGGCTGGATTGCAAACCACCTGAGCATAGTTAGTGCTACTGAAGGGAACAATAACTAATTAGACTTAAGGCAGAGATTATATTGCTTTTGTAATTGAACACATGCTTCACTCTGCTACTGAATCAAATCCTCCTTTTTTCTCTCAAGAACACAGGTACACTTCACTGGAAGCTGTATGGAGAGGAAAATATAAAATGGAATGAAAGGTGGTTTTAACGCTCGTGTATAACCAGGTTGTGTAAATGAAATGAAGGCTCCACTCAGTCTCTTCTCTTCCCTCTGAGAGCTGTCATGAGCAGAATTTATTTTGCAGTAACTACATCATAATTGCTATTTGTAGTTGTCCTTTTTCAAGCTACAACATAATGAAATAACGTTTCAGAGCCAGGTGTGCTATTTAATCACTCCTTTCTGTTCAGTCTTGTGAAAGTTTTCCTCATAAAAATAGGTTGGTGAGTACAGAATTAGCATAGGACCCTGGCATGAATTTTGAGGCAGCAGTTGTTTTATTACATATCTTTTCTGCTTTAATATTTCATGATTCAATGCTTCAGAAAGCAAGAGTTCAGGAAATTTTGATTTAAGAGCATTCATGCTTTCAGCTAACATTCTGAAATTGCTTTAAGAAATCCATTTCAGAGGCTAATCTATAGCAGCTTTTTAATATATACAGCAAGAGGAGCCCATATACTGTATTTGACTTTGGTGGTTGATCAGGGCAGCCTGGCCTAGTATTAAATGGGGAGGTTGGTGGCCCTGCATGTGGCAGGGGCGTTGGAGATTCATGATCCTTAAGGTTCCTTCCAACCCTGACCATTCTGTGATTCTGTGATCTGGGAGTCCCAGTGAACAATAAATTGACCTTAAGCAGACAATGTGTTTTTGCAGCAAAATAGTTTATAGTATCACAGACTGTGTTTCCAGCAGATCAAGGGAGGTAATCCTACTCTACCCAGCACTGATGAGACATCTGGGTTCAGTTCTGGTTTTTCAAGTAAAAGAAAGACATGGACATACTGGTGCATGTCCAACAAAGGTCATGAGGATGGTTAAGATACAATACAACATGTGATATAAGAGGAGAGGATGAAGTAGCTAGGATTGTTTAGCTTGGAGAAGCGAAAACTCAGAAGTGGTTTATTGATGTAAGTAAGAAAGCCCTTGAATCACTAGAATGAATTGAAGCATAGGCACAGACGTAATGTGAACATGAATGAACATTTCACAGAATTTAGTAAGACATATCTTCATTTCCATAGTTTCTGAAGTGCTGTCATCATGAAATGTCCTTGAATTATCCATGACTTTAAGAGTCATTTGGTTTCTATGTTGACTGCAGCAAAAGAAGAGTCCTTCAATATATCAACTTCTACCTCTTAATCTCTTCCTTTGAAAACCTAATTATTCAAAATACAAAATGCACATATAAACATAGATAGATATCTCACATCCACTAGTTCAATAGAGAAGATGACAGAAAAGTTAACTTAGTCTTCATATCTCCCTTCCATTCATCTCAAACTCATTCCAATTGCTGAAAAGGATGTTGGCCTTACAGTTCTGTCTATTATCTCCTTTTCATCCAAGGAGACTGTAGAATTACTGTACAAATGTAAAAGCTGGTGGGAAAAATTTCCATTTTGTGTAAATATTGGCTGCTACTCTGCACATCTGATCAATACTAGCTGATTTCTAATACTATTATTTTTATTTATTTATTTATTTATTTAAGATGACATTACGATGGTTGTAGCAGTAGCAAGGTTCATAATAATTATGGATAGATCAATAATAAAAAGTGCCTAGACCTGCTGCTGTTTTGTCTCCACTTGAATCACAGATAAACAATCAGGTAATGACTCTGATTTGTTGTAACAAATATGAAGAGCCAGAGTGTTAATAGTATAAGGCAGGCAGAAAGCTTAAGGATATGAACATGTGCAGTGAGATTCAGTTTGAAATTAAGACAATGAAATTAATTTCTTGTATATGCAGTAGCTGTATATCTATTACACTGAATGGTGGCTGCTCAGTGCAGCCAATGGAGCATGGAAAGTGTACAGCACATGCTAAAGCAGATGTTGTTTGGCTGGTTGTTTGAATCTCACTCTCTTGTAAGTGAGGATAGACTAAGACTATACAATAAGCTGGTGTGGGTGTACAGTGAGCACAGAGAACTCCAAAATGCACGAAGTACACTAACTTCCAGATGACCTTCAGGTAAGAATAGCTAGAGGTATGACTTTGAGTAAAAGATTATTTGTGCATGGTTTTTTACACTTTTAGAGTGAGAAACTTGCAAAGAATGTTAGTTCTTTTTAAGCAACGGATGTAACCAAGCACAGACAAGCTGAAAACGTGGCTCCACAAAGAAAGGGACAGTTACCTGGACCAATCTTAGCTGTTCCGAGCACATCTGGTCACCAAGAACCTGAAGGGAAATTAGACTCTTGGCAATGAAAATGTCACATTAAGGCATGTTCATTGGGTCCTGCTGTTCTAGGATGTAACTCCCAGAGACATGAAAAAATAAATATCTGCGTGGTAATTTCAAAGCCACTGCAAACTGAAAGTGGGATCTTGCTACAAGCAGTACTGGTGTGATTCTCATTCATGGAACAATACTGAAGAAAGAGCACTTGGAAATCTTCTCAAGACTCCTCTTATGTAACACTTCATCTTCCCTGTCTGTTTCACTATTGACAGATTTGAGGGAGGCCTGGTTTAACTCTGGAAAAGGGCAAGTGGTAGTTGTGGCTGCATTCCCAGATCTCTGTCTTTGTACAGTTCCTTTCTGCTGAAATAACTGCAGTGAAATTTGGCTGTATTCATTGTCAGGGAAGAAGGCATTGCAAGTTTAAAACAAGTAAATATATGCAGGATGAGAAACTGAGGCGTTGTTTCCAAGTAACAGCTGAATGCTGTTCAGAGGATGCCATCAAGAGAGACCTAGACAGGCTTGAGCAGTGGGCCCAAGAAAACATCATGAGGTCCAAGAAATACGAATGCAAGGTCTTGGACCTCGACTGTGGCAATCTCCATTATCTATATAAGCTGGGAGAAGAAAGGACTGAGTGCAGCCTTGCAGAAAATGACTTGGTGGTACTGGTGGACAGCAAGCTGGACATGAGCCAGCAATGTGCTTTCGCAGCCCAGAAAGTCAACCACATCCTGGGCTGCATCAAAAGAAATGTGGCCAGCAAGGCTAGGGAGGTGATCCTTCCCCTCTACTCTGTGCTGGTGAAATCTCACCTGGGGTACTGTGTGTGAATGTGGAGTCCTCAGTGCAGGAGAGACACATACTTGGAGCGGGTCCAGAGGAGGGCCACTAAAATGATTTAAGGGATGGATCTCCTCTCCTAAGAGGATAGACAGAGAGAGCTGGGGCTGTTCAGCCTGGAGAAGAGAAGGCTCTTGGAAGATCTGATAGTATTCTTTCAGTGTCAAAAGAGGGGCTATAAAGAAAGAAGAGGACAGATTCTTCAGCAGGATATATCAGGCCAGACAGAGCACTGAGCAACCTGATCTAGCTGTGGATGTCCCTGTTCATTGCAGGGCAGTTGGACTAGGTGACCTTTAAAGATCTCTTTCATCTCAAACAATTCTATGATTCTGTAATTCCATGAATATTCTGTAGCTCCCCCTACAGTGGAAGGAGGAAGAGACTACACAGATCCTCATGCTCACCATGAAAATACTTCAACAGTACATCAGCATTCATGTACCAAAGCATGCAATATGGACAAGGGCAGATGTCTTCTTCAGCAATTTCAAGTTGGATTTCTGCCTGTAATGTGAGACAACTTTTCTTCTCCTCTGATGCAGCCAAGAAAACGAAGCCATTTCAGATATATCATTTACAAGTTAGATAATGAGCTTGTTTTTCATGTCTTTTCCTAATAGAACTTGGCTTTTCACAGATTGATTTCAGTTTCTGCAGCTGGAAAAAAATATTTGAAAGTTTCTCCACCAAGAAATGTAATTGTATTAAGTCCTGAAATCCTTTAAATTCTGCTAAAATTTCATTTTGGAGATAAAAGGGAAGATGTTTAGATACTGTCAAAATATTTTGTTATTTTCTACATGTAATGATTTCAAAATCTGTTTTATTTGTATGGAATGCTATAAAAAATTTAAATTGTCAAAAATCAGAGCATTTTTGTCAAAACAAAATATTTTGATTAACTCTAAATGAGTTTTTTTAAGTTATTAAATTTGCAATTCTGCAATATTTTCAGTCTGAAATATGCAAATAGAACAGTGGTCATCTGTTCAACAGTTCCAAACATACAGCTCCCCCATACAGCTCCACCTTCTATGACCAAGAGGGTCATAGAAACGGCGAGCAAGGACATCTGTAAGATGCACAGAACTCCTTGTATTTGAACCCGCCACTAGCTGCAGTTGTGAGGAGTTGCACCTGACTACATATAAACATTTTAAGAGAGAGAACAATCTGTCATAATGATACCAGAGCAACAAAAGATGCAAAGATTAACAGTGTGGCTGATGCAGGTGAAAAGAGGTGAAAAAGAGGTGTAATTATTCATACAGAAAGATTTATTCTGACATTGTGATACATCTGTGAAAACCTTATGGCACTGTAATTCATGCCAGATGAGATATGTATCTTCCAGACTAGAACAATTAAAGTAAGATAGAACTCCAGCAAAACAAAACAAAAAAAAATCCATGTAGTGATGCAGGGAAGATTATGCCAGTAAACCAAGCTACATCCATTTGGAAACTAATGCTGAACACAAAGATAGCTTTAGATGTTATGTCCAACAACATACTTTTTTTTTTCTTCTTTTTTCTAAAATCACTATCCAAAGCAGCAACAGCAACTACAAGCAACAGCATAAGAAACGGGAGTTCTGCATCTACAGTCAGCAAATGCAATCCTTGAAAAACTCAATATAGAAATACTACTGGTGTCATGATTATCTGTAGACTTAAAGACACACATGTATGCATACATGTCAGATGTCTCTGAAAGTTGTTTTCAGTTATGAATATCTTTCGTACGGGCATGAGCAGTCTTGTCTGCTAGCATTTTTCCACTGAACAGTAAATAAGGAAATCCCGCAAGCCATCACCAAGGCTCACAGGCTGCTGCCAGAAGACAAATGAACATGTTCTATGCAATTCTTCAGCATTATGCTTCATCCATTACACTCTTCCTATTATTAAGAAAAATTCTTTTTAGAGCAGTTTCTCTCAAAAATTAAATGAAACATAAAATACACATCTATATAGTAAGCCATATGAATTATGTAGCTTCACCCCATCTATCTTCTGATGTTTGAATGAGTTCTCTGAGCTAGAAGCCATGTCACTGTGGTCTCTCTATATGCTCAAAAGAACAGAAAACATAGGAATGGAAAATATCTGGACCTCAGGAGATCTAAGTCTCAGAGAATCCCCCTCTCTCCGCTGACTACATTACAAACCGAGAGTGACTGCATCCAAGAGTTGGCAATGAATGCAGTTCAATTTCTTTGAAATATTTTAGCTGTCTTATCTGGCTAACAACCAGTTATCAGCTCCAATAACACTGTTTGAATACTGAAAGTTAAACACATATCTAACTGGCTCAGATAAGAAGCAGGTTCTTCTGAGAGTGGCCAAACTGAGTTGTTGTGTTCACAGAACTCTGACTGCTTAGTTCAGTCAACAATTACTTGCCCTCTCTCATCATTCCAGGACCTCAATTTAATTATTCTCTGATGCAGAACTAGAGTTCAATCTGTCTTGATAACCCTACCTGCTAATGATGTTGTAAACATTTTGGTTTTGTTTTCCTCCTAGAGCATTTACAAATTGAGGGACAGAAACAACACACTTAATCTTTGTAAAAGTCAGGACAAATATGCAAGCTTAGCTTCCTGACCTATCAACTTTTCCACTTGGTTCCACTCCTATTTATTGCCCTATTGCTCTTGAAGTTTTTGCTTAGCTTGGGCTGTGCTGTAGATGGCCATTGTGTTGAAAAGGGAGACTCTCTTGAAATCTTTCATTTCTATTTTGCCAGGCACAGATAATTCTAAATTACTTTCTCCTTTGAGAAAAGAAGAGAAAAAGGCAAAGAAAAAAAAAAAAAAAAAGAGCATGGAAACGTAAGTACTTTTTATATCTTGATATTAATTAACTCCCTGAAAATGAGAAGTTTGATGAAAAAAGAAGTATCAAACTGAGTTTCAATTACCCACCCATTATCATTTTAAGTAACAACATGTTCTGGAGTGTTTGAATTTATGAAACTGAAATATTCCAAGAAAGGAAATATTCAGGTAACAGTTATGCAAGACAACTCACATTTGAAAAGACAGCTAAATTTCCACAAAATTGAGGTTTTCAAAGCCAAATTCCACTGATTTCTATACAAATGAAAAGGCAATTAATTATTACATAATATTACTTAAATGTGGGATTCATTTGATAAAATACGTATTCTATGTACACCTTCTTTAGTTACTTAATACTTCCTTTACAAACAAATTCTTCCAAAGAACAATTCATTCTATTTCAGCTAAAGTACATCAGATGAAGAGTTTTAAAGCACATTTATCTCATTATAAACAGTGCTTACAGAGATTAACACTGATGAACATTCTACATTACTGGGTGAGAGGAATGCCATCAGACTACAGGAAGGAATTTTCTACCAGCTGCAGAGAATAATGAAAGATTATCCATCTAGAAGTATTCATGGATTATATCAACAAAGGAGTAAATGACTGCTTTATAACTTTCTCTTTTGAGCAAGTGATCTTTTTTTTTGCCTTACAAGGCTCTGAAAAGAACTTCTGCATTACATTTTAAAGGGGGGGGGGAGCTTTATGCTTCTGACATATGGTATCTAACTGTAAGTCACTGAGTTTTGCATCCATTTCCTACTGATGGTGGATAATAATGTATTAATATCTCTCTCCTCTGCCTCCATCTGAACTACGTGGTGTAGCTACATAAAGCCATATTGAAATACTTTGAAAATTCTGAACATATAAGGGATGCTGCAGTTTTTCTGGTAGCTCAAAAAATAGAAAGCTGTCATTCAACTCTACAGGTGCCAAGCTTTCATCATGGTTACAAAAATTCACTCTGTTCTGAATGCTTTATTCTTATGAAAGATGTAGCACTGACGTTGCAGAAAAAGGTCTTCTGATGCAAAACCAGTGACCTGACAAAACTGTTAACAAAAAAAATCCACTTTAATGATCCAACATCTGCAATAAGTATCCTTCATAAGCAATTTAAAATGAAGTCTATAATGGAATTAAGACCCAAATGAGATTTTCATTCATGAGGTCTTCATTCTAAGGAGGGTTCAGAAGAGATGATAAAAATTTGCTGAACCTCTAGGCTGGATTAAATATTCTGTCTTCAGTTCTTCTGTACTGCAACACAGGACAATGTACCTACAAGATTTCTGAATGGCATGAATTTCCAAATGTAGCTAATAATATATTGATATAGACTATATTATGTATATTGATATAATTAACATGAATATTATGAATGTAATATTTATTAACATAAGATTTGTCATGAGCTACTCTGGCATGAAAAGTGGCAACCCAAAGTGCTGTTTTTTGGTTTTTTTTCTGTTCCTTTTTTCTCAGTTAAAAATACAGGTGTCAACTCTTCTATCTTTCCATAGCCCCCTTCTGAAGAAAACACTGGAAACAGTGTTGTCTCAAACACAGAGAGCGTTGTATTGAAGGTGACTGAAAGACAGGAAAACTTTAATAGATAAGAAATAGCTAAGCTATAAGAAACAGTCTTAAACAAATTGTATCAGAACAAATCTGAAAAGATAGAGTTGCTGGAAATTAATTTGCCAGCCAAAAAGTGAACTTTTGCCCTTAGTTGAGTAAACAAGTAAAGGGAACAGATGAGAGCGCAGGACATTTTCCACAGTGTCCTAATAAAAATATACTTGGAAGTGGCTGCATCTACACCATTAGCTCAGCCTTGGTCTGATTCTGGGTCTGGCCTTGTCTCATTCCTGTTAACACAACTGCAGTTAAAATATCTGTACTCAGCAAGTTTGCAGTCAGTACAAAGTTTGAAGGAGATGCCAGTTTAATCCGGAGACCAGAGCTCTTGTTCAAGAGAAACTAAATGGGCTGTAGCCTGACAGAAATTTCATGAAGTTCAAGAAGGACAAATGAAAAGACCTGCACCTGGGATGGCATCACTCCATATAGCAGTATAGGCTAGAGACCAATTGACTAATAACCAGGGAAAGCATTCTCTAATGAAATGCTAACTTCCGTGTATAAATCTGAGGTAAAAATTTTAACTAGTTCAAATCTTAAAAATAGCCTGGACATATATCAATTTTCAGAGTTTAGATATACTAGAAACTTAATGAAGTACATGAGCCCCCATACAGAGATTTCCAGCTAAATTATCTTGCAATATGTAAAATTCAATGCCTACTGAAAGGTTTCTTCCTCTTTCAAATATAGTTGATGTTTAGCTATACCCTGATCCTTTCTGACAGTTCCAGATTTCCAAAGGAAACAGAACTGAACACAGAGTAAGCTAAGAAATAGATGATTCCGGTTAGTTACAGGAATATTTACATTCATAACATTCATTACATTCATTCTTGGGAAAGAAAAAAGACTACAGTAGAATAGCTGGAGAAGAGATTTTTCCAGGTGGAACTAAAATGCTCACCGACACATGCCACGTATCGCTGACAATACTAAATTGAGAGGAACTAGTGACTCCATTGAGGATGGAGAGAAGTCTAGACAAATTGGGAAGATGGACAATTACCAATTGCATGAAGGGCTACAAAGATGGTGAAGGTCTGAGGGTAAGATGTATGGGAGCATCTGACGTCCCTGGGTTTGCTCAGCCCAGAGCAGAGGAGCTGCCTCATGGCAACTGCAGCTCTTCACAGGGGAGTGGGCAGCAGCTCTGAACTCTACCGTGACAGCAACAGGACCTGAGGGAATGGTATGGAGCTGTGTCAAGGGAGGGATGGGTGGGGGGTTAGGGACAGCTTCTGCACCATGGAACAGGCTGCCCAGGGCAGCGGGCACAACCCTAGGTAACCAGCACTGAAGGAGCATTTGGACACCACTCTTAGACTTAGGGTTTGAATGTCAGGTGTGCTGTGTAGAACCGAGAGTTGGAATAGATTATCTTTATTGGTCCCATCCAACTCAGGATATTCTGTGATTTTATGATTAGCTGAAGCTTTGGACTTCAATGGCAAAGGAAAAAACATATCAATAGCCATTAACTTAAAAAAATAAAAGTATAGAGCAGGTCTTATTCTACTCTGAGAGCACATAGCAAAGTTCTCCAAGATTTTTAGAACAGAAAAAGGAAATGTTTCTATATATGTCTGTACATATAATATATATTCTTAAACTTTGAACCCTAACATCCTGATAGAAACAAGTAAATATGGTTCTGAAGTTGAGCATTCTCTAATGAGGTAACATTTATTTATTTGCAGCAGAAGTCCCTTAAGAACATGAGCATGTGAAAAATCAGCAAGCTGTAAAAGCTAGTTGTATCCCCTTTGAGGACAGGGACAATGTCTAGTGAGGAAAGGTTATTTCAGATTACCCAATGGCACTTACAATATGTGGGTGAAATAGTTACTTCTCAGAATCTTTTGTCAGTGTTGAACTTATCATTTTGAAGAACGGTCATCCCACAGACAATGCTTACAGCAATTTGAAGGAAAGTAAACTATGCTTTCTGCTTTCCTCTTCACCCTAAATTAAGGCTGATTTTATTTCTTTTCCTGACAACAACTATCTAGACATGCTGATTGCAGTAATCTATCTAAATATTGCAGATCTTTGTAATAGACAATATTCTGAAGAGCTGTTCAGCCTTGAATACACACCTTCTAATAAAAGAATAAAAGTATTTGACATTTCTGGAAGATACTTTCCAGCTTTATGCCTTTTTTTAAAAAAAAAAAAAAACTGGAACAAAACAGAGGTTTATAGATTTGGGAAGAGAGGAAAACTTAAATCTTTTTTTAAATTTTCTTTAATTGATGAATTAAGTGAAAATAGGGGTTTGACAGTTCTGGATATATTCTGAGTCAGTTCACAATGATGCGTGTAGCATCTCTAATCACTCCAACAAATGCTGTTCATGCCACGTCAGTAACGCCAAAGAAAAAAATATTTTTAATCTTTTGAATATTCATTTATCCATCATATAAAAGTAAGCCAGTAAAATCATAGAAAATTCATGCATCTGCTGTTTTCTAAAACCAGGCAACTATATTTACATTATTGAAAGTCACTGTAAATATAGAGAGTTAAATATATTGATAGAGATGTGAACTATGACATCCTGCAACTATAGAATGCCAGTCTGCCAAGGAGAAGAATAGTTTACCATCTGTCATCTTATTTCCTGAATTTAATTTGCATTGTGATTTGTATCACTGCATTATTAATCAAATGCCTATCCGGCATGTGATTTTAAGAAGGTGAAGGTTGCTATTAATATTCACAAATTGACAATTTCATCAGGTGAAAATTTCCACTTCTTGCAAAAAATCTCAAATTATAAGCAGGGTGTTTTCAAAGTATTAAGATGCATTTCTGTCCCATTTATTTTATTATTTCATAATAGACTACAATTTAACCATTGGAGATATCTAAAAAAACAGTTTTTAAAAAGCTAATAATTTCAAAAGTTTATATTTAGAGAGATAAAATCTCTATGATACCCAGAATGAATATTAATCTGGTTGTATGCAAGTCAAGTAATAATTACTGTTCTCCTATCACTGCAAAATAATGATAAAATAGATTATCAAATTACAGTAATCTGCTTCAGAAACTTAACACAAGTCCATTGCATCAATACCAATACCATTATGTAGGCTGAGAATATAATCTTCTTTACTTTCATTTGAGGACCAAAAATGTCAGAGAAAATAATGTTGGTATTTAACTAACCTAAGGAACCTAACTATTAGGTAAAAGCTAACTTGAATAAACTCTGCATAAAGTAGAAGCAATTATAATTTTAATATTAGGTGTAAATATATTAAAAATCAGTAGAACATTTTCAGTCCCCTGTTTTACATTAAAATATATTAATTTGAGTTCTAACTAGTTTTACTTCTACTTTGATCCATCTCTCCCTAGTGAAGCTGTGTACCTGTGCCAAAAGGAGTTGTGGGTGTAGAGGGTCAGCATGGTACAGTAAGACAGAATTCTTGATAATTCACCACACCATCAGAGCACTTTGGAGCACAAGGAAGTCTTTGTATTTTATATTCAGCAATGATGGGATAAAATGCAATTAAATTAGAAATGAAAGTCCTGGAGTAGGCAGGTGCTGAAACTATGAAACTGTTGTGCAAGATGAAGGGGGAAGTAACCCCACTGATTCCTGCTCTACTCCGTAATAAGCCATACAGCAGTGCTCATCCTTAATTGATTCACCCGGTAAAGCTGCTTACAGAAAAGAGATGTTCTTCCAAGGAGGTGATTTTGCACCTCCTCAAGCTGAAAAGGCAACTGAACCAGAATTTTTCACTTCCCAGAAGAACACACTTGCAAACAGATAAGCAAAGGTCAACACCATCCCTATCCCTCCTACTTTTCAAAAGCCCACTGCAGGAATTTCAGATATTTTGGGACTACTTCCTAAAGATATTGTGAGGGATTTAATGAAGGAACGACTGGAGGTGGAAGTGCTGCATGGATTTTGGTCTGAATGTGTGAAATGCTCAGCCAAGGAAAGGCTGAGATAGTTATTATCATATAGAAGTTCACAACTTCCCAAGAAGTACTTGGGAAATTTTGCAATTAAAATGGAAGGTACCACGGAGGCCAAGTTCTGGATTATGCACTAAAATTCTCTGCATTCCACAAATTCAGATTTCAATTCAGTCATGTAAGCACTTTATTAGGTTAGTTGTTTAGGTGTTTAGTTCTCACCTTTATTTTTCCCCTTCTACATCCCCAGGGATATAAACCATGTATTCCCTGTGACAGAGTATTCTCTATCTTTAACAAAGAATTTCAAGCAAGTTCCTCACCACAGCAAAATTACACTTTTAGAAGTTCTGCATTTGCATTGCCCCATACCATACTGAATGACTGAGCTAGAAGAGCCCTTAAAGACCATCTAGTTCCAACTCCCTTGCAATGGGCAGGGATGTGTTCTGCTAGACAAGACTGCCCAGGGCCTCATCCAAGCTATTCTTGAACACTTCCAGGGAGGGGCATCTACAGCTTCACTGGGCAATCTGTTCCAGTGTCTCACCACCCAAATAGTGAAGAATTTCTTCTTTATTCCAATTTACATCTCTTTTCTTTTAGTTTAAAGACATTACCTCTTGTCCTATCACTACAAGCCCTTGTAAAAAAAATCCCTCCCCAACTTCTCTGGCAGACCTCCATTAGATACAGGAGGGGCACTATATGATCTCCCCAGAGCTTTCTCTTCTCCAAGGTGAACAAGCTCTCTAAGCCTATCATAGCAGAGGCTTCCTTCTTCTCATGGCTGTCCTCTGAACCCACTCCTATATGTCCATGTCCTTCTCTTGTTGGAGGCCCCAGAACTGAACTCCGTACTCCCAGTGGAATCTCATGAGAGCAGAATAGAGTTGGACAGTCACCTCCCATGACTTGCTAGTCACACTTATTTTGATGCAACTCAAGATATTGCTGGCTTTCTGGGCTCCAAGCACACACTGACAACTTGAGTTTGTTATCAGATACATCTAAGTCCTTCTCCTCAAGGCTGCTTTCAATCCATTCTTGCTCAGCTTGTACTAGGTATTGCCCTGACCCATGTGCATGACCTTGCACTTGGCCTCATTGAACGTCATGAGGTTTACACAAGCCCATCTCTGCAGACAGAAGTGTCTGTTGACAGTACAAAATATTGCTATCAAATAATTCCCCAAAGCTAGGGTTCTTAATAATTCCTTGTTAGAGCTTATTCTGTCCAATGAAATCACAAGAGATGGAAACAGCCCACATTGAATACCTGTGGAGAGAACTAATTCAATGGTAACTATGAAGAATAGAAGGCGAGGCAGGAAAGATTTAATCACATGCACAAAGAATTCAGGAATAGCAGAATATCTCAAGACCAGCCCTATGAAGAATTTCTGGCACAAACCAATACCATTTGTTTAAGTTATGTGACTGTATGCTATGTTTTGATAACCAGCAGTGCAATCTCCTGCAGTACATATGCAGAAACATTGGCTTTTTCTTCTTTTCTAGTGTTTCTATTTCAGAAATTCTAAGTTATATTAACATACATCCTTGCTTACAATGGTAAGTATAAGAATTAAATTCAGCCTAAGGAAAATGTACCACTGTCCAAATTAGAAAACAAAGTCATCAGCCACGGTTCAATCAGTACAGGACTGCAAAAAGCAGTAAGTCAGCAGCAGCAATCAAGTCGTATTTTCCAATCAATTACTCCAGTAAACATGGCATAACAATTAGCAACTGAAGACCTGAGGGTTCAGTGAACCAGATACTATAAAAAATTAATATGAAACATAATGATCTTAGTTGAGAAGGAGCTTGAGATTGCATTAGGACAAAGGTAAGCAATCCTTAAAGACTTCTTAAGAAGATGGTTTAATTTTAACTGTAGTGTAATCAGCGATATAAGCATCACTTTAATCAGCCACCACTTGATAACTTATACAGGATGCGAAAAACCTGATTCAAACAGGACTTACATGAATCTGGCTATGCCAATACTTTAACTACTGCTGAGGTCTTGTCCTTGGCACTGCAATGTGATCCCTTCCACCATTCAATAGTTAGAATGGTCCATGACAGTTTTCATACCAAATCAAATTATTTTCTATTCCCAAACATCTTCTACACACGGTTGAAAGGTTAGCACAGGCAAGGAATCACTCTTAGAATGAAGCCTGGTTATGCCTGTTGTTTCTGAGAGCCACTAATGGTTGCTAACTGGTATACCGTATTAAATACTAGCTGGGGCTCAGTGATAGAGGACAGGTCTTGCAAAAGCTCAGTTTGTTAATATAAACACAAACATTATTTGCTAATAATCAAGTGTTGTCATGCTTCACATACTCACAATGATCTACTGGTTCAGCAGAAAACATATCAAATCCTTGCAAAACTAAAGGGACACAGGGATCATGGTAGGAAATGTTGCATCAGAGACATTCTCTAGGATCCGCCTGTCTTGACACATGAACTTACTTCTTCAATAATCTCATAGAAGATCTTTCAATACATCCTAGTAACTACAGTGAGCACTGAGTAAAAAAAAGTTTCAATAGAACGAAAACATAATATTTGTTTTAGTCTACTTTCCAATTCCGTTACACCAAAAATTCCTTGCTGAATTTTTTCTTCTTATACCTTAAGGACTTATTTTCTTTTTACCGATGTAAGAACACAATTAAATCTTATATTCAGATTAAGCATATGTAAAATATACAAATAAAATGTGTTTTTCACATTTGCTTACCACAACAGCATTAAGCAAGTTTCACTGTGTGCTTAAGTTGTACTATACATAGTAATAAAGGTTACAAAAAAAGGAGTGAAAGACAATTTACATTTCATCGCTTAACATACATTGCATGCGTATACAGTAAGTATAGTATTGTATCATCTGTTAACATACATCATACATATATTATACATCATATAATCATATATATAATACACACTGCATAATAATTTATAGTATCCTATCCAGGTATGTCACGAATTTGGTTACTTTTTACTTCTAAATTCTTTAGTTTTGAAAAGCTTCTCAAGTGACATCATACACATAATTTAAAGTACTGATATAACTTTTAACCTAAAATTACTCATAGTTTACACTTGATGTTTTGGTAGCAGTATTGCCTCTGCTTCTACTGGTGTTTATGCTATGTTATATTCACAAGGAGCTACTGTATCCACTTTCATACAGCTTTTTTAAAGTGAAACAAGAACAGAACTTTAAATCTTCTCATGTTAGAAAGGATTTTTGTTCCCTGTGGAGCCATTTTCTTTATCCAGATTTTGTCTTGTTTACAACATTCTACAGAAAATCTAACAGGGCTGAGTAAAAAGAGACAGTCATTGCCCCAAAGTTATTCATTTGAGGATCACTCCAGCTTTTATATATATATATATATATATTTTGTTATCTTAGCCACTCTTAGACATCCTGGATCAAATAAGGCTATTAGGCTTCTCATAATTTTAGACTGATAAAACTCTAATTTTAACAAAAAAATCCTACTAAACACAACGATTACCACACAACTTTCCCCCCCCCCTAATTCTTACCACTATTATTCATGTGATGATTCAGTTCTCCAGTATGTATACAGTGCTTCAAGTTGGTCTCACTATCAGTCATCACTATAATCCTAATTTTCCTACCAGGGTGTTAAGGAAAACATTTTATGGGTTGTATACTAAAATGAGTCCTTGAAGACGGACAAGTAATAAGCTCTGCCTTATTCAATAACATTTGTATTCAACAACAACTATTGTTACTGTTGTCATTTCCAGTATAACATAATGAAATAAACCTTAATGCCTTAACATAATCTACCAGGTTGAAATAAAAATTTTTCATATAGGAATATATCATATTCTCCACTGGAGTTTCATGACATTTTACTGCATAGAAAAGAAGCAAAGGGAAAAAAAAAATACATCTTCACAAGCCACCATATCTTATTCAAATGGATAATTTCAGTTTCTGTGCAAATTGTTACAGTATTCAAAGTTATTTGAGCACAGAAAGAGGAGTTGATCTTCATTGAAAACACGTTAAATTATAAAAAGACTTGTTTGAAAATAGTCTTTTTATACAATCTAAATCTTTCCTGGACATTTGTCATGGTTTTGTGATTTTTGGTTATCTGTATTCCATATCATAACATCATGTAGAGCAATGGGAGTTAAAGATTTAATGCTCCAGTTCCAGGTACCTGTCCGGAAGAGAAGAAACACTACATATCCCGGAAGACTTTGTGTTCAGAGAGGGGATATAACCCCTGGCAAGGTCATGAGGCCCTCCCTTTTGTTGGCTCTCCTCCCTGCTGCTTGTCTTAACTGCATGCATCGCTTCAGCACTAGTGTAAGGCCTACAGCATTTGGACACTCTCTCTCATTATATTTGATCTATTAGCTTCAGTTCTAATTATGCTGTATTATAGTGTGTTATCTTGCATTCCGATACCATATTTAGAAAATTTGTTTGCTTCTCCTCAGAACGTTGCTGCTGTTTTTAACTACTTGGTGTCCCCTGCTTTCCCTTTCTGTAGGTGCAGATTCACAAAGCCCTCTGACCTGCTAGTCACAGAACTGGGCTGAACCAGCCCATAAACCATTTACATTGTTTGTGGATAATGTGGGCAGAGGCTGCTTTTTATCTTTTAGAACAAATTGAGGAAAATGAAAACAAATAGCATACTCACAATTCCCTTTGGTATAGCTCTAAGTATTTTGCATAGTAGATCATGAGCTCATTGCAATTAAATTGTTTAGGAAACTTTAGGGTGTACTGAATCACTTAGCATACGTCAGTGACAACTTTAGAGTACAAACTGACTAGGTTGCAAGTCTTCCCTCCCTCTACTGTTCTTTTAGACCTCCACACATGTAGTCCCCAATATTCTACTTTCAATTAGCTACTGTGGGCATTTATAAGCATTCCACACATTTATAAGCCTACTAATTTGAATCATGCAACCTACAGGAAGTTAGAAAAATATTTTCAACTAAAACCTAAGGATATCACAGAATCACAGAATTGTAGGGGTTGGAAGGGACCTCCAGAGATCATCGAGTCCAACCCCCCTGCCAAAGCAGGATCCCTACACCAGGTCGCGCAAGTAGGCATCCAGGCGGATCTTGAATATCTCCAGAGAAGGAGACTCCACAACCTCCCTGGGCAGCCTGTTCCAGTGCTCCGTCACCTCACCGTAAAGAAGTTCTTGCGCACATTGGTGCGGAACTTCCTATGCTCCAGTTTTCGGCCATTTCCCCTTGTCCTGTCTCCACACACCACTGAAAACAGTCTGGCCTCGCCACTCTGCCCCCCACACCTTAGATATTTATAGACCTGGATCAGGTCTCCTCTCAGTCTTCTCTTCTCAAGGCTAAACAGACCCAGTTCACTTAGCCTTTCCTCATAGGAGAGATGCTCCAGGCCCTTCACCATCTCTGTGGCCCTCCGCTGGACTCTTTCCAAGAGATCCCTGTCTTTTTTGTTCTGGGGAGCCCAGAACTGGACACAGTACTCCAGATGAGGCCTTACCAGGGCAGAGTAGAGGGGGAGGATCACCTCCCTCGACCTGCTGGCCATGCTCTTTTTAATGCACCCCAGAATGCCGTTGGCCCTCTTGGCCACAAGGGCACACTGCTGGCTCATGGCCAACCTGTCATCCACCAGGACACCCAGGTCCCTCTCCGCAGAGCTCCTCTCCAGCAGGTCATTCCCCAACCTGTACCGGTGCATGCGATTATTCCTCCCCAGATGCAAGACTCTACACTTGCTTTTGCTAAACCTCATCTGGTTTCTTTCTGCCCAGCTCTCCAGCCTGTCCAGGTCTCACTGAATGACAGCACAGCCTTCAGGCGTGTCAGCCAATCCTCCCAATTTCGTATCATCAGCAAACTTGCTGAAGGTGGCCACTATCCCCTCATCGAGGTCATTGATGAAGATGTTGAACAAGACTGGACCCAGCACTGACCCCTGAGGAACACCGCTAGTTACAGGTCTCCAACCAGACTCTGCACCACCAACAACAACCCTCTGCGCTCTGCCAATCAGCCAGTTCCATATCTCTGGAACTCACAGAAAAGAATAAAAGGCTTATCCTTACCGCTAATGGAAAGGCATAAAATAAACCAATACCAGAACTGAAACTTGAACAAACTTCCGGGTGATAGTGATTTCTCTACAATTGTCACCTCAGTTGGTTGCAGGTATCAGCAAGATCAGGAATTGATATAAGTCAGTACTGAGATACTCTTGGTTTTTTTGTTTGTTCTACAAGACAGCCTTTTCACCTGGATATTACTAAAGTGTCATTGCTGTCACCACAAAGCTCAATTCAGAGACAAGTAAATATCCATTCATGAAACTGGGGATCCTAGAGTCTTGAACTCCAGGGGGATATATTAAGGCTACACGCCAAGAAACAGTCCCTAATGTCAATCTAGCTAGTACAGTGACACTACTAGAATGATTCCTGGCACAATCAATTTCACTGGAATAAAGGGAGCCAGTAGTTTCTCCCTGCACGTTTGGCTGCACTTCATCTTCCCAAACCACAAGCACAGCTTCCAAGACAAAAGCAGAAGAGGTTTTTAACAAGTTGACTTACACCATATCATCCATTACTGTGTTGTTTCAACCATTTAACAGACTCATATTTTCTCCAAAACTCTTTTTTGGTTACTTTTAATGCTGTAATATGATGGAAAATACAGCAATAACAGCAGGGTGACACAATCCTAGGCTGTAGAAAATGAGAACAAGCCCCAGTGTGGCAGCTATGGATATAGAAACAAAAGAATATTAGCTTACCTTCAGCCGGCCTCAGATAGCAAGATACCCTTGCCTCGACTGCCAACACTTAAATGAGGTCTGTGAGGGGATGAATCCTGTCCCCACATCTTCCGGTCACTCAGGTGTGTTGCATGTACCTGAGCTCCCCTGGGTTGGTCCTGCTTTCCCACCAGGTGCTCAATTAACAGTTCAGGCCGTGACTTGGCATTTCCACTACAGTTATGAACCTCCTAAAAATCCCTTCTCTTTACCTTGTATGTCTAACTATAAGTAATTTCAGCTTCAGGTGGGATTTGGTCTGCTTCCTCTATCCCAATCAGTTTGATACATTCTTTTACACTCCTCCTTTGTTGTCTATCCCTTTTTCCACTTCTCATGTCATCTTTCTGCATTTTCATAGAAGGGACCTCTACATGCCATTTAGTCCAACTCTTCTGCAGTTTACAGGGACATTCACAGCTATATCAGGTTGTCCGGGGCTTGATCCAGACTCTGCTTGAAAATCTCCAGGGATGGAGCATTCCTAGGCAACATATTTCAGTGCCTCACCACTCTCACTACAAAAAACACTTTCCTTATAACCAACCTAGATCTATCTTCTTTGATCTTGAAGCTATTCCCCTTGTTCTATTATTACAGAGCCTGATAAAGAGTTTATTCTCTTGTTTCCTGTACCCTTCCTTTAAATACTAGGCCACTATCAGGTAACATCAGAGCCTTCTCTTCCCTAGGCTGAACATCTCCATCTCTCTCATCCAGGCCTTGCAGGAGATGTGTTCCATCCTTGGATTAATTTTGTAGCTCTCCTCTGGACATGCTCCAATATGTCCGTGTCTCTCCTCTACTGAGGACTCCATATCTGGATACAGCACTCCAGGTAAACCTCACCAGCACAGAATAGAAGGGCAGGACCACCTCCCTCTCCCTACTGGCCCCATTTCTTTTGACGCAGCCCAGGATATTGTTGGCTTTCTAGGCTGCAAGAGCACATTGCTGGCTCACATCCAGCTTCCCATCCACCTGTACCCCCAGGTCTTTTTCAGCAGATCCTCCACCTTGTATTGGTAGTGAAGATTGCTGTAACCCAGGTGCAAGACCTTGCATTTGTATTTGTTGAACCTCATGAGGTTCACCTGGGCCCACTGCTCAAGCCTGTCCAGGTCCTTCTGAATGGCATCCCACCACTCTGATGTGTTGACCACATCCCACAGTTTGTGGGAAACTTGCTGAGCATGCACTTGACCTCCATGTCAATGACGAAGATATTAAAGAGTAGTAGTCTCAGCAATGATGCCTGTGGGATACCATTAGTTACTGATCTCTACCCAGACATTGAGCCATTGACCACCACTCTCTGGAAAATTCCTGCAGCCTATTATTCATCCACCCATTAAATCCATATCTTTCTATTTTGTATAAAATTATGGGAAGCATGTTGGAAGTGATCCTTAACTATCCAGTGAGCAGAGAAAAAAAACAAGTCCTGTAGTCAGCAGATCAAAACCTGTCTGGTTCAGAACATGTGAGGAACATGCAATAGGCCATGGTAACCTCAATTCTCTAAATCTGGGAGAAAATATCAGTTAAAGAATATTAATTTTTCTCTACTCAACCATGCAAGAATTAGCCATGAAGGAGAATTAAAAAGAAAAGAAAGAAAGAGAGAGAATGAATGAAAGAAAAGAAAAAAGACTGAATTGCTAGTGCTTTTCCTGATGTTTCCTTATGCATGTCAGCTGTTATTCATTTTAAAACCACTTTGTATTCTCTCTCATGCCATTCCACCACCTGAACCTCTGGCATGGCATTCATACACATAGCACAGCTGCTCTCTGAGCCTGCCTATTAGAGATGGAGCCTCTGAATAAGATAGCTGGAGGAAGAGCCTAGTGCTTTTTGTGAAGACAATTATTTTGTTACTTGATAGGGTAGGGCCACATGAAAGTACATAAACACTACTCAGAAGTTTACTAGATTGAATGTAAAAGTCTAATTCTTTTCCTAGGCTGGTCAGAGTGCAGCTGAATTCTTTTGATGAAAGAAAAGCATGTTTCCTTCTTTTAATGCAGCTTCTAACATTTAAATTGTAAGCTTCATACAGCAGCACTTTCCTCAGTGATGCAGCAAATTGGTAATTCAAGGAGTGTTATATGCTGCAAGAAAGAAGTTTACTGCTTGTCTTTAAACTTCTTAAATATTTTTAAACATAAAATATAATTTAATTTTAGTTCAAAAGGCATGTAAGCTTCTATGGGAAGTAACCAAAAAAATATTAGATATTAGTTATAAAACCTCACATTGAAAGGCAACGCACCCACAGTCCTTGCTAACATCAACCATTGTCAAACTGAGCAATTGTAATACGTGTAATTACTTATGACTTTGAATATAGATCAAAATTGGTATAAGCCTTATGTGTAAGAGTCATAAAAAGATGATTGATAGAATAATATGTTGTGAAGCATTTTTAGCCAGGATCTTTTATGTCATTCAGTAGGCATAACTAAAGAAGGGAAAAAGAGATAGCAGACGGCTGTGAGTGGAATGGACAGCACATCAAAACTGTAGACCAAGCAGGCTGCCAGTCAGATTTTGCTTCAGGATACATCAGTGGTGTCCACTTAATTGCACTCAGGTCGTGTCTTGCTTGTAGAAACTTAAGCACAAATTTAGTTGGTGGTAGCAGTAGGCATCTTCAGAGCTGTATGAAAAGTGCATCCTGAAGTGATTTCAGCTCATAGTGGCACAACATACTACGTGATTAGGAAAATAAGTCTGGGCATCAGACAAGCAACACCATATCAGCTATACTGGAAACTGATGCTCACAGCATGCTCACTATGGCATTGGCTGCTGCCCGTTGTTTTCGGTACTAGTTATGGACAATTTAGCATTGTTCCCAGACTCTGTGCATTCCCCTCATTTCTACAATCAGAAAATGTAACTATTTAAATAGTACAATATATGTCAGGTTTAAGATATTGTGAGAAAAACTCCAGCTGTCACTGAAGAGACAGTAAAAGGCATCTTACTACTTTGTTATTTACCTGCATAAATCCAGTCATTACCCCCCTCTACTCTTCCATATGACATAAAGTTGTTTGCTAACTTTGTTGCAACAATCAATCAGAATACAATCAGAAGTTCTCACTATCCCAGGAAACAGCCATACATCATTTAATGAAATGGCATCATCTTTGGCATCATTTTTTAGACTTGTTGGACAATCATTTTGATTTTAAGAGCTACAAGATGACTGTAGCTGAGACAGATAAGAAAAAGACAATAGGAGAGGGGATAATTTTTTGTCTACCTTCTGTCACAACTTTTGCTGATGGAGAGGAAGTCAAGCATGCTTTATGTCTCACACCAATTGTTAATGTATTATCTTCTATGGATCTTCATATCATCTTTGTCCATAAAAAACTCCAGAGGGGAAAAACTTTTGCTAACTTTTGTTATTCCTCTTTGCTTGAGGAAAAACACTTTCCTATCAAAATTAATCCAGAAACAAACAGATGTTTTTAAAAGTTCTTATATCCAGGATCACTCTTTATTCCAGGACCACTGTCATCAGAATCCTACAAACAGTATCATTTTTTACTACAAAAAAAAAAAAAAAAAAAAGCCATCACCAGTAGCAGCAAATATTTTACCTTAAGATACAATTTTTTTCCCATTTCCAGCACTATTCACTGTTAACCTCCTCTACTCACCTCAATTTCACTGAGGAATTTCTAGCAGCTCTCTGGCAAAGAAGGAATATGCAGCTAAGCATGGTTTTTCCTGTAGTACATGACAGCAAACCACTGGCTGCTTTTCTTACGATGTGCTGCAGTGCAGCAGAAGGTTTACTTGTGTATCTCCTCACTCACTAGTTGAAGTTCTAGATCTTTCTAGCAGAATGTAAAATAACAGTCATATAGCTTTTCCTTGAGGTAATTGCAAGATTTTTCACATTTGACTCCTACAATAACTTTGCATAATTCCTGGAGGACTTAAAGCACCTACCCAAAAGAAAACTTCACCATCCCAGTTGGCAACACACTATAGGTTGTTTCCACAAGATCAGGCTTTCTTAGAGCATCAGAGAGACTCTGAAATGCAGTTTTTCTTCAATATCTATTTCAGGCAACCTTCTTTTCTTGAGAAAGACTTGCTTCCTTTTTGGTCAGTCACTAGCAAAGTTGGATTCCTTCTTGTTTGAAAGTCCTGGATAACTTTCGTGTGTAAGAATGCATGAATCTTACCTAGGTTTACTCTTTTTCTATAATATGCACTTTCACAGGGAATTCAATGTTTTTTTTTCAACACTACTCTTTACATAAATCAGTGAAATCCAATGAAATTGACTCTCTCTTTTTTTTTTTTTTCTTTTTTTTTTTCCCTAGAACCAAAGTGCTATTGTATTATTAGGAAGTTTGTGAACAGGTCCATAGAAACGATTCACAACAAATACCCTTTGCATATGAAGGACACATAACATGGAGGAGGTGTGACAAGAGAAAGGCCAGAGTAATGTTCAGCATTTATGAAAAAATTCAAATTCATTATTAACAAACTTACACCAAAAGAGAAATTTATATTAAGAAGGGAGGTAAAATCAAAAAGAATTGGCAAGGCTTCAGCTGAAATATTTCCAAGTTGCACTCAAGCAGAGAACATGCAGGCAAGGTCAATTAGTCTCATTAAAAAAAAGTTATGAGTACTGACTAGAAAATTCTGCTGAAACATGTGATAAGAAACATGCACAGAGAAAAAAATAGGAAAATACTGACTGTATTTGTTAAAAAAAAAGCCAAAAAAGCAAGAGCCATACTCATTTTTAAGTGAGTTCCATCAAAGTGAACATCATAGAAGAAAGAATATAAATCTCCATAATGTTTATAACAGGGATCTTCTGAAGATACAGGTTAAATGCAAATTTAACACAATATTTTAAACAATATATCTAGACCCCTTTACAAGAACAGAGAAGCTGAAATCATGCTATGAAGGAAATATATTAGCAGTAAAGAAAATACTGTTGTTTGATGTGTTCATCATACATCTTATTTTAATCTGCAATGTTACTCTTGCTCCATTTTCCCATAATCATCTTTTTCCTGTTCTTAATTACACAAGAACTTCTTTAGACTACAAAATTCCTAAAATGAAAAAGATTTTCTACTTGTATTAACTGTTATTTCCTGTGTCAGAATATGAGATAATGAATTTCCTAGTCCGTGGCAACCCTGCCCACAGCAGGGATTACTGGAACTTAATCTTTAAGGACGCTTCTCATCCAAGACATTGTATGATTCCATGATTCTGTGGTTCTGTAAGTCTATGGTTTTGTGATTGCATGATTCTATTATTCCTTTCATTGGCTTCAATACATGTATGCAATTCAGTACCAAAAAAATATTAAGACAACATAAACAGAAATTGTAATACACCTGTAATACCTCCTGAAGAAAAGCAGAAATTCCTTAGCTTCCTTTACCAACCTCTTTTATTATTTTTTTTTATTATTTTTTTTCTGCTAGTCTGGAATCTTCTTCACAAATGCATATATACCTCCCCATTTCCTGATCCTTTCCCAGTCCTACATCTTATCCTACAAGTTTCAAGTAATTACAGTATACATATGTTCATCTTCTTTTTCTCCTTCTGCAAATAATTCTATATCTCAAACTCCAATAATAATAACAAAAATTTACTCACAAATTTCTCAGGTGTCTAAGCAATAGGAAAGATTAGTTCAGGAAGTTATATAAATGTAGAATACACAACTACAGTCCTTTGAGAAAAAATGAGGGGAGCAGGAAGTGTTTTTTAAGGGACACTGAATTAAAAAACTAATGTGCTGCTAAGGACTTCACATTCTTTATGTCCGTATTCTGGCAGTCTTACTCCGCAGTACCTAAAGAGGAAAAGTACAAGTTGTTTTTTTCTGTCTGCATTGCTCAAAGCCTCTCCAATATACACATTCTGGAAAGATTTGCACATTTAATCTCTTTATTCATGTCTTCCCAGCTTTGTCTGTACACAGTATTTGTTAAATTTCTGATATGGACAACAATTCTAACTACATATACTCAGACAGAAATGTATTCATTCACTCCTTGTCTTGCTGAGTATCTTCTGTTCTTCTTTTTTTCAATACCTGTTCTCTTCAGATTTGGATGATGATGCTTTTATGTACTCTACTGACATTCCTTCTCTTGAGAAAAAAAAAATATTGAAAATTTGAAACTACTACTCTTTTTAAGCCTAGAGAGGGAACACTGGCCCAACTGAAGTCAACAGAAATAGTCTTTTGCTGGCTGACATCAACATCAGGATTCCAACTGTATTTCAAGAAGGAGCATGTGACATTTGCTATCATGTTCTTAGAACACTGCCAGGAGCACAGTGTCAGAAACATTGCAAATCAACAAAACCTTTTCTTCCTATATAGTACAAAAGCAGATACAAGTCTTATTGATGTATTTGATAAACATATTTCTAATATAGATTGATAAATTTTCACATCCAAAGCTATACTTGTAATAAAATTTAGACATGCTTTTATATTCACAGTCTATATACACTTATTTTTAAATGTGCATTTATAAATCCATTGGGGAAAAAAAAATAGACTTGTAATGGGACATAGACATACTTACTTAAAAAATGTTTTATTTATACAAACCTATTCATCTCACAATTTATTTTTTTTCCTTCCTAATATATTGATTGTACTGATTAATATGTCATAGTACTAGTAAAAATAGAGATGAAGACCCAATCCAAAAATAACAATATGTTGTCAATTCTGTTTTACCACTAAGCTCTTTGAAGTACTTACTGTTCTGGAAGACCTTGACAGGTGATCCACAGAAGGATACTAGATAGGCTAAACAGTTTTGAGATAAAAGGGAAAAAAAAAAAAAAAAAAGAAAAGAAAATAAAATTGTCAGTCAGTCAATTACTAGACAGGATTTGATAGTAAAAGCAGTGGATTCAACAGCCAAACTCCCTCATTAAAACTTAATAATTACGTATCTTTACCTACTATACTAGGTTCAGTACTCTCTAATATATGTAGAAGGGATCTAGAAGTAAGGAACCAGAGAATGTCAAGGCAGCTGAATTTCTAATGACGTAGAATAGCTCAGCTAAAATCAGAAAGCAACATGAAAAGATTTCAGAAGATTCAAACCAGTGGAGTGAATCATAGTGACAAGTGAATATCCATGCCAATGAAAACAAATAAGAACATATCAGAGAATAATTAACAAAGGCTTTAAATCACACCTGGATTTTAAATTAGGGCTTGCAGGTTAAAAAAAGGACAGGAACTTCACTGCATATTAGTTGATAATGACTTCTACCTTCTAAAGCCCTGCTTACAGCTAGTCAGAGAAATGGCAAGGTGGCTAAAAATAACAAATATATAAGAAAATCATTTTCCATACAATGTACAATCAGACTATGAAATTCACTGTCAGTAAAAATAAATATAACAGTACTAAAAAAAGTATTGGAAGGTGATACAAGTAACACCAATACCAGATGGGTAATAGTAAATCTAAAGGAAGAACAAACTCCTATCCTTTCATGATCTAAGGCATAAAAACTGTTTCCTACTAGTACTTAACAGGAATTGCTAAATGGAGATGGGTTCTCTCAGAATTCCTTTCCCTTGAAAAAAAACTGTTCAGGAAACCTTTAGATGTTGCACTTAGGGACATCATTTATTGGGAAATATTGGTGATACGTGGACTGTTGGACTGGATGATCTTAGAGGTCCTTTCCATTCTCGGTAATTCTATGATAGATTCTCTGATTCTTGCAAATAGGACACTAAGCTAGAAAAGTCGTTCTCTGTGCTGTATGTGCTGCAGCTCTTTGAAAAGAAGAAAGGTTGAAGACGTCAGAAGAAGCATGTTTCTACTGTAAACTCAGACTGTGATTTCTACTAGTCTGGCAAATTAAAGAACTAAAATAGCATTAATCAGCTGGCCACTTGGCATACCAAGTAAGGGTAACTCATAGCAAATTGTTGAGTTTTGGAAATCTGAGCCTCCTGGGCTGTCCTAGAGGTGAGATAAAGTATCTGGCAAGACACTAGAGTGACAATCAGGACAGCTTAGAAGACCACTTGTTTCTACCGAAGCACCTGCAGAGCAGACACATTCCTTCATCTGTGATTTCTGCATAAGAATTTCCTCAGAAATTAGTTCACTGAAGCTAGAATCTAGAGCTAAAAGTTAAAAATCAATATTCAGAAAGTGAAGAGGCATCTGTGCAAGTCAACATTAGAGCTCTGTAGTTTTAAAGGTGTTACAAAAATTACTGTTCTGCCAGAATTCATATTCCTTTAAAAATGAATACTTGACTGCTGACCAAAAAGTCAGAAAACAGATAATTTCATTGCTTTCAAGTTATAAGCACAAGTGCTTCCTAAGCAGTGTTTCTGCGTACATATGTATTAATGCACTATAAGATATGATGTAATTACTGAAAAATAATAAATGTCTAATAAAATTATTTTCTCTTATCTATTTTATATTTTCACATTCATATCTACCTCTTCTCATGCCCAATGGAAAGTCTTTGATATTGCCACTGCCATTATACCCTAAAGTTTCAGCTGAAAAGAAGAAAAAAGTGAAAAAAGTTTTTGTGTGTTTTAAACAAAAATTCTAAACATGAATTCCTATCACTTTTGCATTCCTCGGCAAGTGAGATGCTACAAAAGAAGTAATTTGGGAAAATAAATGAATGAAAATAAAGCATTGTCAGCTCCTGATGGTTTAAGATCTAGAAGTACTTAATGATTCCCGTTGTATTCAATTGATTAAATAAAAAAGTTTTAGAGAAACTCATCATTCACTTTCATTATACTTTTTAAGTTCCTTTTTCATTCTTTAGGCTGTAGAGAAAAGCTGGAAGACATATTAAGTCAAAAGATAAATAAACAAGCATACTCCTCAGATGCATTGCTATTGTTTAAAATGATATCTTTAAAGATACTCGGTTACATGGGTTTTGTATGCTCAAAGGAGATACGCTTTGAAAGTCTGCAGCCCTCAGCTTCAAAGGACAAATTCAGAAGGACAAAACAGTCTCATTTTTTCAAAGGTTTCATGGAAGAAAAAAAAATAGTAACTCCTTTAGTCCTACTTTCATAAGGCAAAGAGACCTGAATTGCAACTGTCACCTGGCTTTCTTTCTAATGCATGGATTACACCTAAGACATGCAGACTTAGCCTTGAGAGCTCCATGGCTAGACTTCAAAATTGAAAAGCAGAACAAAAGCTTGCAAGAAGGAGCAGGTTAATTGAGAGAAAGGTAACACAGCAGGACATGCCATCTGCTGTCCTGAGGATACAAGCTCTCTGGTTGCTGCTCTCTGTCCCCCACACGTCACTACAGCACAACCTCAGCACACCCTCATGGACACCCTCAGTAAAGCAGCTGTTTTCCAAGGTAGGAGTGATGGAGCTTAATCAAAAGGATGACTAATGTCCAGTCCCTTCTGGAAGGCAATTAAAAAGCACAGCTAATTATATACTTATTAGACTTTTATTTATACTTAGAAGTTCGTGAGCAACTCATCCGAGTAAGGTGAATCTAATCATCCTTCAAGCTGAGAGCTCTTCCTTTGCGTTACAATGATATCTTATTCTCAGAAATTACTTTAACGTTAAATGTACCTTATTCCAGAAACAAATATTTGTAGCTTTGTGCTGTCATTTCAGCCAGTGTTGGACTGGAATCTATTCTTCTATGATTGACATTCTCAAGTGTGTAAATTCTAAAAGAACTTACCCAAGATTTTAATGATTTTCAGTGCTGATAACCAACTTCTCATTACTATCTCATCTTATTTTCAGCTATCACTATGGATTTTCTGCCATCTATGCAAAGTATTTGTACCACTGAAAATTTCCTTTAATATCAAGTATTAATTTTCATCTTAGTCTGCTTAAACATAAATACAACTTTATTCATTCAAATGAGTAAATTCATAGATTGTTATTCTAAGAGAAAATTTGATTCATTTAACGTAGATTCAGACCTAATGGTCAATACTTAATTTACTCTATTAGAGGAATCATGTTAAAGTGATCTTTTTTTCAGACTATATCTCATAAATATTCATTAGGATACTACCAATCGTATTTCATTTTCTCATAGTTATTTTAAAGCAATATCCTTCCCCCGGAAGATATAGATTTTAAATTCGAGGTTTGTGAATTATTGACTGCATAATGGAACTTAAATTTCCCTCTATAGATGGTGTATTAGCAGTGCTTAAGTCATTGCTATGTACACTACACAGGGATCACCTTTTTATAAAAAGAATAAGAAATAACTAAGTACAAAACTACTATATTTACAGACAGTTAAATGAATTTTTTAAGGAAGAAAAAAAAAAGCGCACAACAAAAACACATGATCTATTGACAAAACCTAGTATTGTTGATTTTCAAAAAATATTTGACTGGTTTTAAGCTGAAGTAGAATTTTCTCTTCTGAGTTATCAAAGTGACCTTGACTTAACCTTAATAATTTTTCTCACTTTCAGTTATGAAGAATGCAGTTTTTCCATTCCGTTGCCAAGTTCTGGTGATTTTCTGGGTAATAGCCAGTATTTTAAAACAGTTATATAACACTTACTTAGAGTGTATTTTTCATTGCTGAATTCTCAACTGCATAACCTCTTCCTGAGATTCACTATAATAGTTTCACTGCTAGAACACAGCATAAAAGTTATAAAGAATAAAATGTCTGAATATATAATCCAAATGCTTTGTCATTCAAACCAAACAATCTATTCACTAAGGAATGGAATGGAATGGAATGGAATGGAATGGAATGGAATGGAATGGAATAGAATGGAATGGAATGGAATAGAATAGAATAGAATAGAATAGAATAGAATAGAATAGAATAGAATAGAATAGAATAGAATAGAATAGAATAGAATAGAATAGAATAGAATAGAATACCTCCAAAGATCATGTAGTCCAATTGCCTGACCTTTTCAGGGATAACCAAAAGTCAAAGTGTATCATTGAGGGTGTTATCCAAATTCCTCATGAGCACTGACTGGTATGGGGCATTAACCACCTCTCTAGAAAGCTTCTTCCAGTATTTTTATCAGACACTGGAGAAACATTTTTTTTTTTTTAACAGGGGCTTTCAGTTCATACCTCTCAATTCCTGTGTCAGATAACTGCCTATTCTTGCAATGAAGGAAAAAGTGACACAGTTCTTTTCTTCCACTTCAGAGGATCTCAAGAGTCAGGGGAGACAGGCAGGGGAAAGTAGGGTCTACAGCTAAGCAGTCAAGCTGTACATTTGCCATCACTTAGCAATATTTTTCGAGATTTTAACCACTCTTCTCCAAAGTGGAGCTTGCAAACTGGTCATATGAAAGATTTTTTTTCCATAGTTTGGTTGGGACAGCCAACTTCACCCTTGTAAGACATAAGGTCCTTTTTCTGAATGCTGTTAGCTTTTTTAAACATCTCTTTTGCGCAAATTCAGGGAATCACAGACTGGCTGGCAATGCCATGATCTCTTTTCAGATGCCTCCATAATGCCAATGTTTTGGTGGAACAATGTGAATTAAAATGATGAAAAAACATTAAACAAACGTAATGCTCCTCCATGCTGTACCATCAATCAAGCGTTTTTATGTCCTGAAAATTAGAAAGAAAAAAAAACACAGAAAAACCATGAACTCTTTATTTGTAGTGTTATTTCCTTGCTAGTTGTTCTCCACATCCCTAATATAAGCAGGTTCTAAAGTAAGAAAGGGTCAAAGATTGTAAACGGTTCCCTGTCATGTATGAGAAATGTTGGAGGGGATTGTCACACAGTTAACTAGGTTAATCTATGCCCATGACAGAGGGGCAGTAGGCCCCTGGCCCTCCCAGACCCACAAAATAGGAAGGAAAAGGAAAAAGGGATACAGAGATGGGAGATGGGCTCAAGGAAAGAAAAAATAAAAATAAAAAAAACAGCAGCAACAATCTATGGATTTTAATCTACTTATTTTACTATGATATCAGAATGCTAGATAACACAACATCATACAATCTAATTGAAATTGAGACTAATAAATCACATAGGAGAGAGAGAGAGTTCCTGAGACTGAGTCAAATCTGAAAAGCTTGGTACAGCTAGGAAAGCACCATCCAGCACCTACTGCAAGGCAGTAAGAGACCGCCCAACCAGGAAGGGCCAGATCCCATGACTTCTGTGATGTACAGGGACAGGTACCCAGAATTGGAGCATTAACACTTTAACTCCCAGTGCACTACATGATGTCATGATGTGGAATCCAAAAACCAAAAAACACAAAACCATGACAATTTTTTGGTGAGGCGCTCGGCTCAGGGGTGGACATGTTCCATGACAAAGCAGGGAATCACCTCAGCCGGTGAGGGAGAGCACCTGCCAGGGAGAAGCTGCCTAACTTGCACACTGTCAGGAAAAGGCATACTACATATGTAGGCTGAACTAATACATAATCAATTGTTTCCAGGAATTTGGATACATATTCATTAGATTTCTGAGAACCAGTTAGCATGCAGACCCTCCCCCTCGTGCATGTGTAGTGAGCTGTAGGGGTCTCCTCCTGGTAGTTGTGGGATGAAGAAACATAGTCTTCCTCATGAAGGCTCCTTGTCTACCTCGCTGTAAACTTCTGACCCTGTGGGAGGGACAGCCCCCAATCCAGTTCTAGCCTGCCCTGAGGACATCTTATCACCTCCCTGCCAGATGGCCTTGGGCTGCTCTCAAACTCTTATCTTTATGTTCTCTACCCCTTCATTGTCTCAGTCCCAGTGTCTGCGTTCCCCATTCTTCTAACAACCTCTACATATCTGCTTCTGTAAGCTACCTCTAACTATCTCTATCCCCAGTTCCTGTGAAGCCCTTTTCTCTTCTTTTACTGTGGGACCCTTCTCTCATCCTTCAGAAGCGTGGTCAGGATGATTGCGTAGTGAGGTCGACTGTGAACTGGCTGAAGGAAAGAAGCCAGAGAGTTGTGGCCAATGGGACAGAGTGAGTCTAGTTGGAGGCCTGTATCTAGTGGAGTCCCTCAAGGGTCGGTACTGGGACAAGTACTATTCAATATATTCATCAATGACTTGGATGAGGGAGTAAAGTGCACTGTTAGCAAGCTTGCTGATGACACAAAACTGGGAGGAGTGGCTGATATGCTAGAAGGCTGAGCTGCCACCCAGCGAGACCTAGACAGACTGCAGAATTGGGCGGGGAGAAATTTAATGAAATATAACAAGGGCAAGCATATAGGCTGGTATCTGGACAAGAACAGCCCCAGGTACCAGTATAGGTTGGGGAAAAACAGCATAGAGGAAAGGGACCTGGGGGTCCTGTTGGACAGCAGGGTGACCATAAGCCAGCATTGTGCCCTTGTGGCCAAGAAGGCCAATGGCATCCGGGGACATACTAGAAGGGATGTGGTTAGTAGGTCAAAAGAGCTTCTCCTCCCCCTCTACTCCGCCCTGGTGAGACCACATCTGGAGTACTGTGTCCCGTTCTGGGCCCCTCCATTCAAGAAGGACAGGGAATTGCTTGAGAGAGGCCAGCACATAGCCACAAAGATGATGAAGGGATTGGAGCATCTCCCTTAAGAGAAAAGGCTGAGGGAGCTGGGTCTCTTTAGCTTGGAGAAGAGGAGACTAAGAGGTGATCTCATTAATAATGTTAACAAATATGAAAAGGGTGTGTGCCAGTAGGATGGAGCCAGGCTCTTCTCACAGTGACACCCAGTGATAGGACAAGGAACATTGGGTGAAAACGAACATAGGAAGTTCCACAAAAATATGACAAAAAATGTCTTCATGGTAAGGCTACGGAACATGGGAACAGGCTGCTCAGAGAGGTTGTGGGGTCTCCTTCTATGGAGACATTCAAAACCTGCCTGGACGCATTCCTGTGTGACTTAATCTAGGCCTTCCTGCTAAGGCAGGGGGATTGGATCTTTCGAGGTTCCTTCCAATTCCTGACATTTGGTGATTCTGTGATTCTGTAACTGCTATGGAGAACTTAGAGACTTAGTAAAAAAAATACCCTTTTCAATTCTTAGCCACAATTCAAGCATTTAATTTTTTAAAATAATTTTTTTTTAGCTCATCTGTTCTTTTCTTTTTTCTTCTCTTTTCTTTCTTTTCTTCCCTTTTTCATCCTCTCCTCTCTTCTTCTCTCTTCTGCTCCCTCCTCTTCTCTTCTGCTCCCTCCTCTTCTCTTCTGCTCCCTTCTGCTCCCTTCTCTTCTCTTCTCTTCTCTTCTCTTCTCTTCTCTTCTCTTCTCTTCTCTTCTCTTCTCTTCTCTTCTCTTCTCTTCTCTTCTCTTCCTCTCCTCTCCTACTTCCTCTTCCTCTTCCTCTCCTCTCTTTCTCTTTTCTCCTCTCACCTCCCTCTCACCCTCCCTCTCACCTCCCCTCCCCTCCCTCTCACCCTCCCTCTCCCACTTCCTCTTCCTCTCCTCTCTTCTCCTTCCCTCTTTCCTTCTTTTTCTTTCCCTTCTCCCCTCCCCTCCCCTTCTCTACTTCTCCTCCCTCCCCTTCCTCTCCCCTCCCTTCCCCTCCCATCCACTCCACTCCACTCCACTCCACTCCACTCCCATCAGATTCCCTCCCTTCAGATCCCCTCCCCTCCTTTTCCTTTTCCTTTTTATTTTCCTTTTCCTTTTCCTCCCCTTCCCTTCTTTTCTTGACTTTGCTTTGCTTTGCTTCGCTTTCTTCTACCACCTCCACCGCTGAAGACAAAATTCTCTGATTCTCCTCCATGTATTGCTAAAAAAAGGAAAGTGTCAAGTCATGACTGAGTAATTTTCACCTCAAACAGACTTTGAGAGGAAAAAAGAAGAGCTGCTTCCTCCCAGGATCCCTCTGGCAGAGGCAAGCTACAACTGTGACCGCAGCAACAGCAAAGGCAGGAGTGCCAATACCTGTCTGTGGGCCCAAGCAGCCGGGAGAAGTTGTCAATCGCAACCTCCGTGTGGCAGCGGGTGAGGATGACCACCGCCTGGCACACAAAGGGCATGAACATGCTCTGCTGTGTGGATGATGTGCAGCTCCGCAGGACATAGAGGATCAGTGGCATCTGAAAGAAGAAGGGGAGAAAAAACGATTTGCCACATCCTTGACTCTGTAGGAAGTAACCACGGACATTCAGCACATGAGCAGTGCCTGCTCCCTTGACATGCTGCCAAGGCCTAAGACTAAATTTCACACCAGCGACCCTGTCCAAGCCCTGGCTCTGCGCTCAGACTGTGTTTCTTTAGCACAAGAGGCAAACGACATAAGGCGTAGAGCAACAGCAAGAAAAAATCCAAGACACGTGGAAGAAAGTCTCTTACGTCTCGATGGATGTCCTTTCTGTACATCTGCAAAAAGGTGATCATCCACTTCCCAGCAGCACGCACACGCATTCCTTTGGCCTTCCGGAAGGTCTCCTTGATGGCCATCAAGAAATCGATGGTGCGTTCCAGGGGGAAGTTTCTGCACACCATCTGCAGAGAAATGAGAAGCAGGAGAGATCCCATCACTGCTCTGCAGCAGTTCTTCAAAACAGAAAGCAGTCTTGAGGGCACTCTTAATTCAGCGGCTTGCCTGTCATTCAGGCAGCAATCACAATGCTCTTGCTGTCTGTACCCTGCTATTTATACGGAAAGTGGTTGAGCCTTCTCTCAGCTTCTCCTTCTTTTGCTTATATGCAAAGCCCAGCAGCCACAGACACACACGCATACAAACACATACAGTCACACACACACAAACACAGACACACACACACAAACGCACATCATAGAGTCAGCTCCTTGCACTGGGCACCTGAAGGCTAGACATAGCTCAGAGTCTCCTGCTACTTGCTGGAGAAAAGTGCTCTCAGGTTGACTGCTCATTCTGGAAATGGTGTGAGAGGCTGTGGAGAGCAGAAGGGTGTGCAGAAGCCTACGCACTGAGATCCCACCAGCCCTTTTTGGGTCCACTTACCCTTGCGATTTTGGACGAGGTCTGGAGCTGACAGACCGTGCTGCAGGCATGCAGCCCCTCACACAGGCTCCCAGTGTCTCCCATCTCAATTACTCTGTTGGTCACCTTGGCTGGAAAGAGCACAGGGAGAAAAGGGAAGTACGTAATGCTTCTGGAAACAGAACTGCTTTCCAGGGAGAGACACAGAGAGCAGAGTGGGGACGAGAAGAGAGCTGCGCATGGTGCCTCTCCCTCCTGTAAACAAGGGCCAGCCTGTGGGGTTCTGGTAGCGCTGTGGAGGAGAGCAGAGGGCTGGTGCACACCCACTCTACTTGCCTTGGATTTGGAGAAGGGATCTCAGGCAGGTGACAGCCAACTGGCGGGATGTGGGCTTGGGGTCACATGTCAGTGGCGCCAGCAATCCCACCAGGGAGCCAAAGTGCTCGCAGACATCTTCTCTCTGCAGGGATGAGAGGCAGGAACAAAGCTGTAGGCAGCCCCAGCTCTCCCTAGCTTCTCCCACCAGTGCCTTCCTCACACGGCAGGTGACACAGCACACACAGCAGGGGAAAGCTCGCCTTCCAGCTCAGGGGCAGTGGAGAGGGAGAAGGGAGCGTGCAGTGAGGCTCTTTACTCACTCGAAGCTCTTCACATACAGCCAGCAGCTGGGAGCAGACCTGCAGGGCCCTCTTGCGTTCCCACACGTTGCCTGATGTCAGTGATCTCCTCAGGACCTGGAACAGAGCACCTGTCTCACTGCGGATGTCTTTTCTTTCCCTTCCTGCCATTCCTCTCCCTGTCCCTCCTTTACTGGGACTTTTCCTCAGGGCCTGCCCTGTGGCTCCACATGGCCCCCCCCTCACTGAGCACCAGCACTGCTGCCCCTGCTCTCTGCAGATGCTCCTGTCTCCTAAGCCAGGAGCTTTCCCTCAGCTGTGGCCTGCCAGGGGCCGGCTCCTGCCTTTCCCCCTGCACGGTCCATTTCTCTGCCCATTTCTGAGCTTGCAGTGAGCTGGCACATCAGCAAGAGATTTCTCCCGCTCTGAATGTCTTCTCATTTCCCAGATCTCTGTCCCCACTATCGACAGGCACCATGCTTTCTCCCTTGCCCCACATGTACTCACATGGATTATGTTCTGGAAGAAGTCACGGGTTGGCTCTGTCTCGAGCAGGACTGCCATCAGCCGGCCCAGAGCTTTCAAAGATGTTTGCAGAAGCTGGAAGTAGAAGAGGGGATTGAGTGAGGTGTGGCATCATGGCTGCTGCCAGAGCATAGGCCGTGTGTGCTGAGGTAGGGTTCCGACCGAGAGGTGGCCGGGAAAGTTACAACAGGTTACCTGAAGGTACCGAGCTGCTTGCTGTGACTTCCTGATCTTCAGCATCATCTCTGCTGAAGGGTGTGTCACAATGCTCTTGCAGCACAGAGCCAACATTTCACACATGTCCTTGCTTCCTAGAGAGGGCTTCAGCTTGCTGACAGGAGGAAAAGGGGAAGAGAAAGCAGAAAGGGCCTTTAACAGTGCACTTCAGACTGGTTCAGACAAAATCTGAGTTTCTTCTAATCGACAGCTGCAAAGCCAACACCCCTAGCCCATACTGCTGAGTATTGTCTTCAGTTCCAGTAGCGCCCATCTCCTCCCCTGCAGCAGTGAACCACCTCCCGCTCTGAAGGGAAGGAGACCCCAGGTCTCCCTTCTCTTCCCTGCTAGGAGACAGGAGCACCAGGGCCTTTCTCCCTGCCCAGAACCGCAGCTCTGCTGGGCACAACAGCCCAGCCGTCTCTCCTGTAGATGCGGTTCTTCACCCCCTGCCCCCTCCAGGCTTTCGGGAGCTACACAAAAGGGGGACCACCATCCTGCCTTACAATCCCAGAGGCTCCAGCCCTTACCTCAACTGCTCCAGGGCCAGAACCACCTTGAGGGGCACTGGGGAAACACGGGTGCCTGAGTGATACTTCTTCAGCAAGTCCTGCAAGTCCCAGAGAGACACAGTCAAAGTGGGCAAGGAGCATGTGAGAGCTCTTCCTCCAGCCCAGTGACAGACACAACTGCCACACACCAGCCCCATCACTCCCATGTTTCCCACGGAGGTGTGGCAGGATGCAGCAGCTCCACAGCTGGTGGACCTAGCCTGCTGCCTAGCCATTGCCTGCCAGCACCCAAGGTCCCCACCAGCTGGAGATATGTGGCTGAGGGAGACCTGTTTGCCTCCAGGAAAGCGAGCCCTGTGGCACAGCCCAAAATTGCGCTGCATACAGCCCTGGCTCTAAGCACTCACCATCAGGATCTCCAGCACTTTGCCCTTCAAGGAGGAGTTAAAGAAGGGGCAGTCACCCACAGCTTGGAAGGCAGAGCTGAAGTCGGTGATGCTCTGCACCAGTGCAAGCTTGTTCTGCAAGTCCTGAGGCCCAAGAGAGAAGAACAGTCTTTGAACTGCAGGAATAGCCAAGGGCTGCAAGGGGACATGTGGGGGCAACACTAAGGGAAGGGCTTGGATCTTCATCTGGGCATAAAACGTTCCCTGTGGGGCCTTTGAAAAGAAGGCCCATCTCAGCATCCCCCCATGTGGAGGGGCTGCAGCTGGGCGCTCAGACACCCTGGCACACTTTGAGCTCCCACCTGGCAGCTGCAGCTGTAGAGCAGCAGGATGTTGCCCACAATGTCTCCCTCCAGGTGGGCGAGCAGTTCTTCCTTGGAGGCACACAGTGCTAAGCTGCCATGGGCGAGCATGAGAGCGCTGCGTGTGGCGTGAGCTCTCGTGCTGTCCAGCTCCATCTGTGTGGGAAGAAATGCCTTGAGACACTTGCCCAATGGCCCCAGGGCCCCACGATGCACCTGAGCTCCTAAGGCAGGAGCTGCTGTGAAAATAAGGCGGAAGAAAGCCAAGATGGAAACACGTAACGCTTCACCTTCTTGTGCCTGGAAATCCTTGCATTTCGGCCTTTGCACAGCCTGGACGAAAACATGGTGAGTGTGTCCAAGACTGCACGGAAGTTGCTCTCAGCAGCATGGCTGAGGAGAGAGATCATTCCCTGCACAAAAGAACAAGCGGCAGTTGGCGCAGGCCTGAACCTACCGGCATGGCCAACCACAGTAGCCAGGCCCGTCCTTGCCTGAGGGAAACGGCAGCAATGAGGAGATGGAAAGGCCTGGAGCAGGGCCGGAGCCCTTTGTCCCAGGGACAGAGCAGGGACACTCACAGAAGCTGGAGGAGAGCTCACCTGGGCCTCAGATGGTTCCTCTGCATTTGCTTCCTGCAGGTGTTGCAGCAGCTTCTCTTGGACATGGAGGACTCCCTTACAAGCTCCCAGCACTGTCCCCAGAGCCTTGTACAGGAAGGACTGCATGGGAAGGGAAGGAAGAAGCTGAGATGTGGCAGCAGCCTGACCTGCTCAGACAGAGCCAGGTGGGAAGGACCCACACTCCCTGGGAATTGCTGAGAGCAGCTGCAGGGCTGAGCTTTAGCACCGCCCACCACTTGGGCACCTGTGGCTGCTCTGCTGGATAGAGCTGGGGGGAACTCACCTTTTCTCCAGAGCTGCTGGGAGAGCTGCTCAGATACCGGCTCAGCTCACAGCTCAGTCCCTTGGTCCAAGCCTCATCCTCCATGGTCTCCAGTGATGCCCTCAGGAACTGTTGGAGAACAGGAGAACTCAATGTTCCCTTGCCCTTTGTCTCTTCCCGTATTCCCAAGTTGCTGCAGCCTTCTGGGGAGAGGTGTCTGGAAAAACAGTCCCCCTCCCAGCTCCCCCCAGCATTCCTCCTTGAGGGGCTCCTTGAGGCAGGCAAGCACTTCTCTGTACTGTACCTCCTGGCAATGCTGTACCTTTAGCAGTCGGTGTTCCCATGCTGCAGAGTCCGGGAAGCTCTCTTCTTTCCCTGCACAGCAATAGGAAGCAAAAGAGCCTTGCTTGGGATCAAGCCACAGAAGAAGAGCGGCTGCAAACCTGGCCTGGCCTGGGCACTCAGCACTACCAAGCTGGGACCTGCACCCCCTCCACAATGACCTGTCCCTCCCCACAAATGCTGTCCCCGCAGGAACACAGAACTAACTGCTCCAAGACTGCTGTTTGAGGGGACATAAAGGGCCCATCATTGCCCTGGAATGGGCAGATTTCTGGGGGAAAGATCCCCGGGCCTCAGCGCTGTCCCCCTGGACTGGGAACAGCAGCAGAGCTGCATTTTCACTCCACCCCTTCTCTGCCTCCACCCCTCCCTATCCACCAGCACTTACCTTGGACACACTGCAGCAGCAAGGGGATCTCCGCATCCCACATGGCCCCCACAGCTCTGTGGATCCTGCTGTGGAGCTTTTGCAGGAGCAGTAAGGCAGCGGCTTGGAGATTGCTGCCTGCAACAGGGCTCCCTGCCACCACCTGAGCGAGAACAAGGAGAAGCAGGGTCACTTGTGCAGCAAGAGCAGCGGCGGCTTCCCCCAGGAGGGAAGCAGCTTGGCTCTGCCCTGATGGGCAAGGAGCAGCCAACAGCTTTGCCCATGGCCATGCTGCTTCTTCCTCGGGGCTCATGGCACCAGCCTCCGGAGCATCTACTCACCAACAGGCGTGCCAGCAGTGTCTGGGGAGTCAACCATGGGCCTGCAGGGAGAAAGAAGTACTGAGTAAGACTCCAAGGCACGCCATGCCCTGACACACGCACCTTCGCTGTCCCTTCTGGGTGCTAACACAGGTCAGCAGAGCTCACTGGGGGAGTTTCTGCTCCTACCTTGAAACATGGAGCTGAGAAAATGGGGATCCAGTTCTTGAATCTCCCGCGTTGTCAGGCTCTCTCTCTCAGCCAGTGCTTGGACACAGTGGGAGACTGGGATCAACATGCCTGTGTATTGGGCTGGCACCACAAAGAGCAGCAGCCGCGGCCACAGGAGCTGTAGGGAACAAGGAAATTCAGCATGTCAGCATTCCTGTCTCCACTCAGAGATGAAGGGGATTCTGTGAATTTCCTTGAGTCTTGTGTGCTGTGTCTTATGACCACATTGGAGAAGAGACCTGGGGTGTTGGAATGGGACAAGGAACATGTGCTGCGAAGGCAAGGAGCAGCAGCAGGGCAGAGTGTGACTTACTTTGGACATCCCTCTCATAGAGACATCCAGTGATCCCAGGATGTCCATGCACAGCTGTTGGAGAGCTCCTTCTTCCCGGGCTTCCTGGGCAGAAAGGTCTCCGGCTGCCTGCACAACAGTGTTGTTGAAACAGTGGTTACTCTCAGTTCTCAGCAGCCTCTCAGGAGGCTCAGATGGGGCCCCACCAGTGCTTCCGTGCCAGCCTCTGAGCAGCACAGGTCTTCCAAAAGAAGATGCTGCCCACTGTCCTTACCCTTCTTCCCGTGGTGCGGCTGAACTCTCTGAAGATGTGCCCCACCACATCCCAGGATGAGCAGCTCCGGGTGTCAGCACTGAGGAGATCCTTGATGAAATACAGAATGGCCCTCCGCACCTGCCAGGAGTCAATTGTGGGTGTGATTTTCCTGGTCAGAAGGCAAAGGGAAGCCACCTGCTCATCGGGACAGCCCTTTGGGCAGGAGCGGAGACAACAAGAGCAGAGAAGAAGCCTTGACTCCTGAGATGAGGGCCAGGCTTTAGCACCAGGCTGTGTGCTTTCCATGCGCAGCACAGGGACCTGCCTGCTCCACTCCTCCTGCTCACCCCACAGAAGCCATTGTGGCCATGTGGTTAATGCCCCAGCACCTCCCTGGTCACCCCAGCCCTGCCCACGTTGGCAGCAGCATCACCACCCCAACAGCACTTTCCATTCCCAAACCACCTCACCTGGGGCCTGAGGTCGCTGCACAGACGCTGCACAGCTTCCGCAACCAGGGGCAGTTTCTCTGTTATCATGGGCTCTGCAAGAGATGCACAGAAACCTGCATGGAGGCACAACCCAGATGGCAAAAGGGATCCCTGGAAAAGATCCGATCCATGGTACTGACCATCAGAGCGAGCCAGAGAGCCGAGCAGACCCAGGGCTGCCACGCATCCAGCCTCCCAGTCATCCTCCAGCTGCGACTGAAGAAACAGGACTGTTTCCTCTGGGCAGATTCGGGCTGCAGGGAGGAAATCCCACACTGTGTTAGCAAGCAACTCGTGCCCCTTTCTGAGGTCTGCAAGAGAGGTTTTGGCCAGGGCACCGCCAAGCACCACCAAAACTCCTCTCCTTACCCTGCAGCAGGATGCAGTGGGTCAGCTCTGCACTATCAGCCTCGCTGTGCTGCTTGATGTCATCAGAGAGCTGTGGGAATAAGGTCCATTTGAGAAAATCACAACATCACTGAGGAAGGAAAAGAAACTGTGCTGACAGCTTTCGTTTTCCTTGGCACTCTTGGGAAGAGGACATGCAGACAAAACTCAGCCTGCCCCACAGCATCCCTGGGGGCACACACAAGGCTCTGGAGCAGCCTCGGGCATGTGGGAGATAAGGCTGAGCAGCTGTCAGAGGCTCAGAGACTTGCAGTCCTCCTGAGACTTAGCCAAGAGGGAAACTGCTGTGGGCGCAAGAATAGGCTTCCCTTACCTGGTAGAACACAGCACTGGTGATGGCCAGAAACTTGTCCTTGGGGATGACAGACTGAACTCCCTCTAAGACCTCCAGGAACATAGTGAGGCTCTGCAAGAGACCAGGAGAGGAAGGAAGGGCTGAAACCATATCTAGCCACTTGGGAGAGGAGAAACTGTTTCCCAATGGTTTGTCTGCTGGGAGAAGCTCCCACACAGGCATTCTTGTTTGTCTCCCTAACCCAGTGGCACCAAGAGAGTCCCCCTGCTCTCAGCCGAACACTGCTTGGGCACTGTTTGCAGTCATTTCCTGCCCAGCAGCCCTCTTGTCCCCCATCAGATGCAATTGGACATGGTCCCCCTAGTTGTTAGCACAGAGCTCCTCAGGCACTCAGAGCCCCACAGTGGTGGCGGTGAAGCCTCCCATCCCCAGGAGATGGGTCACAGTGACTCTTGGCTCCTTCCTGGCTCCTGTCCGGGTTGTTCCTTTCTTGACTGAAGAGGTCAGGAAGCCTCAGACCTCTCGAATGCCTTTCTTTCTCCAAGGGCTCCCCACCTCCTGCCTGCATCCCACTGACCCCTCGTGGCACTCTGCATGGGTCCCACATCCACACTGAGTCCAGTGCAACATCTCACCTTGGCCACCCTGCAGATGTCTTGGATCTCCTGACATGGGTGCATGAGCCAGAGGAACTGCTCCCAGACGTGTTCTCGGTGCAGCTCCTCTTGCAGGAGGACAGCCATCATGGAAGCCACAGCCCCAAGGACAGCCTGTTTGTCCTGGAGAGGGATGGCAGAGGCCCAGCATCAAAGACTGAAGGTCTGCCCTTCCTACAGAGAGGGCTTTCTCTTTTCTTTTCCCCTTCCCCACACCCCCGTGCCCAGCGGGAGATGGGCTCTCTCTGGAGGGCAGGGAGGTTTTCCTCACACCCCCATCCCCAGCTCTCCCTGCCACAATGCTGTGACATGTGGCTGCTTCCTGGCAGGGAGATCCAGTTCCAAGCACAGAGCCAGTTTGGGGCCCTTTGCAGAGTCAGCCCATCCTTCTCATCACCCCTCTGCTGTGAGCCAGCTGGGCACAGACAGAGCTGCCATCCTGTGCTGGGAATGCAGCAGTGCTCACCTTTTCCTCCTTGCTGTCCTGCCAGTTCCTCACCACAGAGAAGAAGAGCTGGTGAAGATTCTCATAGATTCGCTCTTTCTCCGTGGCAGGCCAGGGGCATTGCTTTCCAGAGGACAAGTGATCCTTGACTCCATCTGACCATTGTTTCACAGCTGAAAAAACAAAACAGAACAAACAAATAAATGAATAATTTATATATATATATATATATACATATATATATATATACACACACACACACACAACAAAGCAAGACAAGGGAAAAGGGAGCCTGTGTGAGTCTGCAGCAGGGCGAGATGCAAGGCCTGTCCCGATCCCCCCCTGCTCTGGGGCCAACACTCACCAGCACAAGCGATGCGCAGCATCCGGCCGCTCCTCACCTGGCCCACCAGACTGCGCAGGCCGGCCAGTGTCAGCCACACAAAAGGGATGCATTGTGGAGCTGCAGAGGAGAAGGAGAGGATCATGTACAGAGCTCCAGCTGTGATGGAAGAAGGGCTGCAGCCCAGCTCAACATAGATCACATGCAGAGGGGAAAGAGCCCTTTCCCCCACTGTCACGGATGTCAGGAGGCTGAGGGTGCTCTACCGTAGGTGCTGAACAGTTTGCTCAGGGTGATGAGCACAAACTCCTTGGTCATCTTCCCTGCGGCCTTGAGGTGGCCCTGGAGCTCGGCCATCACCAAGCTGAAGTGCGTCCTGGCCAGAGCCACCAGGACATTGCTGGCAGCCGTCCGCACGTTGTCTGTCACGTCCTGAAAAAGAGTCACTGGTGACACACGGCACAGGAGACTGCCTGAGGCCTTCCCTTGGCCATCCGCCAGCAGAATACCAGTGCAGGCAGGCAGCTCCCTTTGCCTTTGCGAGTGACCCCTTACCTGGGCCACCGTCAGGTCCTGGGACACCTCTGCCAGCAGCCGGTTCACCACTCCGCATGGCAGGCGGCCGTCATCTTCACACAGGACGCTCTCCAGCTGACAGTACACCTGCGCTCGGACACCCTGGGGACAGGGACCAATCATGCTGGCTTTGCCCTTGTTCCCGGGGAGCCGCCCACTGCCACCCATCGCTATGTGGATGTGCTGCCGGGGCCTGGCACCCAAGGGGCCATTGCACTGGGCCAGGGCAAGGACTGATGGTTGTGTGTCCCCAGCTCACCTCCTGGTCTTGCAGGCGCTGCAGCAGCAAAGTCGCGGCGCAGGCAGGGACAGGGCTTTCCACCCTGCCTCTCTCCCTGCGACGCGTACGCCTGGGCACGCAGCCCACACAGGCAAAGAGACCTGCAAGGAAAGAGCAGAGCATCTGCCGCTGGTGTTGCTTGGAGCCAGGGCCGAGCATCTGGCCAGCCCTGGGAGGAACGTTCCTCCAGCCCCACAGCACAGGGCGGGCTGCACTGGCACGTGTTTGGTTGGTGGGGAGAGGGGAGAAAGCCTTCCCCTTGCTGGGGTCCCGGGGAAACCATGGCAGGCAGCTGCACGCAGAAGAGCAAGGACAGTGCTGCTGGCACGTCCCAAACAGACACTGCAGGCACACATGTGCTCGGGCAGCGTCACGGTGTCCTGAGAGGTGGAGGGACCTCACCTCGAAGGGCTCTCAGCCGCTCCATCGTAGCAGGATATCTCCAGATAGACACAACACTCTCTCTGGGTCCACTTCCTGCACGTCCCACAAGAGACTGAGCCACCACTCCCACCACAAGGGTGTGAGAGGCAACAGCTGTGACATCACACTGCAGAATGTCATCTCACAGAGAATGACACGCCCTGGGCTGGGGACCAGACAGCATGCAGGGCAAGCTTGCAAGCCCCAAAACACAGCAAAAACACAGCATGTTAATCTAAGCCCATGACAGGGGGTCAGTAGTGCTCCCCATCCCCCCGCCCCCAGCCCCACAGAATGGGAAGGAAAAGGAAAAAGGGATAGGGAGATGGGAGATGGGCTCAAGGAAGGAAAAAAAAAATAAAAAACAGCAGCAACGATCTATGGAGGAAAAATTATTTTACTATGATATTGGGATGCAAGATAACACAATATCATACAATCTAATTGTAACTGAGACTAATAAATCAAATAAAGTAGGAGAGAGACAGAGATCCTGAGACCGAGTCAAACCTGAAAAGCTTGGTACAGCTAGGAAAGCACCCTCCAGCACCCACTGCAAGGCAGTAAGAGACCGCCCCACCAGGAAGGGCCAGATCCCATAATTTCCCTGATGTACAGGGACAGGTACCCAGAATTGGAGCATTAACACTTTAACTCCCAGTGCACTACATGATGTTATGATGTGGAATACCAAAAACCAAAAACACAAAACCATGACAGGGATACACTTTAAAAGCCACTAAGATCCTGTAGAACCGTCTCCATTGGACACACAGGCAGTACTATGGTGAGGAAAAAGAAAATAAATCATAGAAAATACCATAGCCTGTGCAGTACAGCAGACGATGTCAAGCAATCACTATAAGCAAAAACACCTGCTCAAGCTGATAATGAAACCTTAAATTCCCCAGAAGGACGCTACTCTCTTGGAACATCTCTGTGCTAGACTCAATATAAGCATGAATGCACATGATCCTAATAAATTTAAAGTTTCAACAAATCTTTAATTAGGCAGAAGAAACACCCAGGTCTGTCCTTTGTATCTTGAATCATATTGCTACAACCTGCAAACAGCTAAGGAATGGATTACATCCATGGCTCAGAGAATCTCAGACAAACAGCTCTGTCACAGTTGTTCCCTGTGTAGTTGAAAGGACAAGTTGGACAGGAGCAAAACCTACAACAACTATTCAGGTAGCTGGTAGTTTCACTATTAAAGCTCCCTGATCATTTTTAAAATATTTCAGGTTTTTTTTAGCATTGTATTTTTTTCATATTGTACCTCACCTTATCATGTGCTTTTCTGTTTACTTATTGTTAGCAGTCACCAGAACTGAATTGTTTGGTTGGTTTTTTATTGTTGGTGGTGTTTTTACATATCTGTAGCTACAAGAAGTCATGGAGTTTGTTTTCAGAACTCACTGCCATCCACTCAATTCCAATAAATGGGAATCTGTAGCTATGCCAGAATCTTTTATTGGTATTTATGCTATCTATACAAACAATTAAAAGGCTCCCCTCCAGTCCTCAAGATATCAAACTCAGAGAGTTACTTTTAAATGTATATTTTATTTAGCAACGAAATTAGACCTTATCGAATACAGTCATTAAAATGAATCAAGTTCAATAAGCAGTTTCCTCTCAACTCAGTACAAATACACTTTGGAGTCTTTTTGGATAAATACATGTTCCTCGTGAATATAAACAGAACAGCACAACCATATGGTTCTAGCAAATTCTCAGAATCACAGAATCATAGAATGGCTAGGGTTGGAAGGGACCTCAAGGATCATGAATCTCCAACTCCCCTGCCACATGCAGGGCCACCAACCTCACCATTTAATACTAGACCAGGCTGCCCAGGGCCCCATCCAATCTGGCTTTGAACACTTCCAGGGACCAGGCATCCATAACCTATCTGGGCAGCCTGTTCCAGCACCTCACCATTCTCTATGTCCTCCTGACATCCAACCTACATCTCCCCTCCCTCAACTTAAAACCATTTCCCCTTGTCCTCAGTTATCAACTCTTTCAAAGAGTTGATTCCACTCCTGTTTGTAGGCTCCCTTTAGGTATTGGAAGGCTGCAATGAGGTCACCCTGCAGTCTTCTGAAAATTGATAGTTTTCTGCTCAAAAAGTATTTTTTACATTTGGGATGAAAATTCAATTGCCACATCCACCTTATCATCTTGAATATTTTATCTGCATCCATTACATCCAGCTTCTTACTGAATATGGATTTTTATTGGCTAGAAAACCTTCTCCCAGGTGCAAGCATCATAAGTAATAGCCTTACAGTACGAAGACACTCTGAAAAAAAAAAAAAAAAAGAAAAGAAAATGCAGTTCGACTAGTCACAAATGCAAAACCAAAGCTGTGAAAGACAACAGCTGTTAACGTCAGCAAGAGAAGACAAATCATCATACACTGCCTAGAGTAGAATCACTCTACATTATCTGAGAAAAACTACAAATGCTAGTTCAACATATGAATAATCAGCATGTCCAGGATAAATGAAATAGGCACAGAATCTGTCATATTAAATAAAACGATGACTAATGTGACAAACAAGATGTTGCGTTTGGATTAAGATAATGGTTTTCACAGTAAAGGCTCTTCAGAGCAAAATTGTACTCTTAGTCTCTAAAGCCCAAATTCATCTTGCTATTGAGAAGCTGAGTGATTGCTCTAATCTAAGTATCTAGGGTAAGATTCAGCTCAAGATTAAGATGTCTACATTTAAACATCCATACGTAGTTTTCTACAGGTGCACTAGGCATTTACATCTTCCTTACATAGGGCATGATTTGTTTTCCTCCAACCTGACATCTAAATCCATGTGAAATGTTCCACTTGACCCTTCATCTTCTTTTTCAGAAGGATGGAATTCTCCAAAATGTCTGTGCCATGCCTGCCAGCCTTTTTTTTTACATCCTGTTACATATTACAGCCCTTACAGTGGAGCCTCAATGCTACCAACTGAGCCTAAGCAGATATGCTGCTGAATGCTGCCATGATCTCCATTGACTACAAATGGAGCTCAGGTACTTAGCATCTGTGTAGATGTCTTAAGCTCACCTGATCATGGTGGCAGATTTACAGCAGAAGGGACTGATACAGCTTTTCTTGTCCCTCATTTTCAGAATCTATTCTCCACTTCAGTTGTAACTCCAGCATCATTGTGGTATTGCAGTGGTGATACATGTGCTATAAGGCAAAGGAGAAGAGTCCTATTGCAGAGTCTGAAATTACAAGCTGTAATTATAGTGAGGTGGCATAGATCCAGTGTCTTCAGATCTGTTTTTTCCATGCCAGGAGGCAGTCTGTCCAGTCACATGGCTTCAATCTACTGGAGCCAGGACCTTCACCATGCCCTTACTAGGTCTGTCAAGTCTCATATTGAACTCTGCTGAGATGACCTGTTCTCCCATTTGCATCTGCTTCGGGTGCTGTAAGAAAAGAGTATAATCAAAACATTAAACATTTGTTAATTTGACACATCTTCACAGAAATTACAGACAAAAACAATCTTTTTTAGTATTGTAGGAACATATATAGACTTTTCGTCTATGCAGGAAGATTTTAAATAATTCTTAAGGCAAGGTCTTTGTTAACTAGCAATTATTTAGTGTTCATGCCAGAAAATGTGATAATTTTCTTAAAAGATGTTTTTTTATTGCCTGTAGACAATAAAAATAGAGAAATTTTTAGAAGTGTTTTCTAGGTAGTATTGTCATTATCTTTCTGGATATTTTTCTCTTATGTGCTACCTCATCTGAATATACTGGAAATCACCTTGGTTTATTATTACTCCATATAATTTATTTTTCAATTTGATTTTTGGAACTTAGCCACCCTTTGTATCTGAGAAATTCATTTTTTATTATCACATTACTGATCTTTTTTAACAGCTTCTGTCTGCAAACAAATTTTTGACCAATAAAAGCATGTTATAAGAGAGAAACTAATCTCAAATAGTCGTCATTTCTTTTTTTCTACATTAACTTATTTCTAATGTTGTAAGCAGGATCTAGGGAACTACAGGCATGTCAACTTGACCTCAGTTCCAAGGAAGGTCATGGAACAGATCATCTTGAGTGAGACCACATGGCATGTGCAGGACAACTGGGAGATCAGGTCCAGCCAGCTTCATGAAAGGCAGGCCCTGCTTAACCAACCTGATATTGTTCTATAAGCAAGTGACCCTTTCAGTGGATGAGGGAAATACTGTTAATGCAGTCTACCTAGACTTTAGCAAAGCCTTTGACACTGTATCCCACAATATTCTCCTGGAGAAGCTGGCAGCCTGTGGCTTGGACAGGTACACTGCTGGTAAGGAACTGGCCAGCAGGCCAGGCCCAGAGAGTGGTGGTGAGTGGAGCTAAATCCAACTGGTTACGAGTGGTGTTCCCCAGGGGTCAGTGCTGAGGCCTGTCCTCTTCAATATCTTTATTGATGACCTGGATGAGCAGATTGAGCATACCCTCAGTATGTTTGCAGATGACACCAAGTTGGAAGGACATGTCAATCTGCCTGGAAATAGGAAGGCCTTACAGAAGGATCTGGACAGGCTGAATCACTGGGCTGAGGCCAATGGGATGAAGTTCAACAAAATCAAGTGCCAGATCTTGCATTTTGGCAAAAAAAAAAAAAAAAAAAAAAAAAAAAAAAAAAAAAAAAAAAAAAAAAGCACCTAGGCAATGCTCTAGGTTTGGGACAGAGTAGCTGGAAGACTGTGTGGAAGAAATGATCGATGATCAGCTAGACATGATCCAGCAGTGTGCTCAGGTTGCCAAGAAAGCCAACAGCATCCTGGCTTGTATAAGAAATACTGTTGCCAGCAGGAGCAGTGAGAGGATCAACCTTCTGTACTCAGCATTAGTGAGGCTGCACCTGGAGTACTGTGTTCAGTTTTGGACTTCTCATTACAAGAAAGACATCAAGGCCCTGGAGTGTGTCCAGAGAAGGGCAACAAACCTGGTGAGGAGTCTGGAGCACAAGTCTTATGAGGAGCTGCTGAGGGAACTGGGATTGTTTAGTGTGGAGGATGCTCAGGGGAGACATTAGCGCTCTCTACAACTACCTGAAAGGAGGTTGTGGTGAGGTGGATGTTGGCCTCCTCTCCTGTATAACAAGTGATAGGACTAGTGGAAAGGGCCTCACGTTGCACCAGGGGAGATTCAGGTTGGATGTTAGGAAAAATTTATTCTCTGAAAGACTGCTGGAATGGAGCTGCCCAGGGAAGTAGAGGAGTCACCTTTCCTGGAGGTATTCAAGAAACAGGTAGATGTTGTACTAAGAGACAGGATTTATTGAGGAAATATTGGTGGTAGATGGCCGGTTGGATTAGATGGTCTTGGCGGTCTTTTCCAACTCTGGCTATTCTATGCTTCTATAAACTTCCATTGCTTTCTCAAAAAACACTCAATTTTCTTCTGAGATCTAATATTACAATTTTGTTTTTCTTTTTCCTCTTTTTACTCATAATTTGTAATTTGATCTTTGACAAACAAAAACAAAAACCAGTTCAATTTTAGTAAATTTATGCCATCCAGTGTTTTACTAAATAGCTCTGCAGAGCTGAGATCCAAACACTCAACTGAGAAAAATTTTGAAAAGAGTCTGATTCACATTAAGGCATCTCTGCCTTTTGCTACATAGGAATCGTCCACAAAGTTAAAAGATATGGATTTGATGGATGGCTTGTTCAATGGACATGGAAATGGTTGCAAGATCATACTCAAAGGATAGTGGTCAACAACTCAATGTTCAATTGGCAAAAAGTAACAAGTGATCAGTACTGGGATTGATGTTCTTTAACATCTTCATCAGTGACATCAATGGTGGGATTGAGTGCACCCTTAGCAAGTTTGCCAATGATGCCAAGATGTGTGTTGTGATTAACACACCTGAGGGATGGGATGCCATCCAGAGAGACCTTGTCAGGCTCAAGCACGGGTCCAAGAGAACCTCATGAGGTTCAATGAATTCAAGTGCTAGGCCTTGCCCTTGGGTTGTGGCAATCCCCACTATCAATACAAGGTGGGGGATGAAAGGATAGAGCACAGTCCTACTGAAAAGGTCTTGGGGTTACTGATGGAAGGCAAGAAGGACATGAGCCAGCAGTGTGCCCTCACAGTCCAAAAAGCCAACTATATTTTGAGCTGCATCAAAGGAAGCACGGCTAGTAGGTTCAAGGGAGGCGATCCTTCCCTTCTGTGCTGGTGAGATCTCAGCTGGAGTACAGTGTCCAGATGCAGAGTCCTCAGGGGAGATTTAGACTGGGTATATGAAAACAGGCTTTTACAATAAAGGTAGTTTTCCTACTAACAGTATTTCTTACTAGTAAAAATTTCCTACTAGTAAAAGCTAATGAGAAATGTATAAGAAGAAATAATACATTCTTGGGCATGAAAACATCTGTTGGAAACAAAGCCATCTGTCATAATCAATGCTAAATCTACAACTGAGCCCAACACTAGTTTCTGCTTTACAAATATTATTAGCACTGGTGTCCTTGTGAGAATCAGGTGACCTCAGCACCAGCCACATATTTGGCTCACGTGCCACTCATGAGAGGCTGAGAAGACTTTTTGCTGGGGCATTTTTGGTCTTTCTGTGTATGAGATGACTCCAGACTTAGCTTGGAGCCATTCTAATATATGTTCTGATCATCTATCTGCTGACACTTGGGTTATTGGCTACATACATTGCTGCTGGCGTGTTCTTCCATGACACCTCGGTTTTTAAATCTGTCTTGGCACAGCACATCTCATAGAATCATAGAATCATAAAATCACAAGGTTGGAAACAACCTATAAAATCATCTAGTCCAACCGTCTTCACATTACCACTGCTACCACAAGCTACTAGACCATATCTCACAGCTCCTCATCCAGACGCCTCTTGAACACTGCCAGAGACAGCGACTCCACCACCTCCCTTGGCAGGCCATTCCAGTGCCTGACCACTCTCTGAGAGAAAAAGTTTTTCCTTATGTCTAACCTAAACTTCCTCTGATACAACTTGTGGCCATTTCCCCAGGTCCTGTTTGTTCCCTTCAGGAAGTTGTAGAGAGCAAGAGGTCTCCCCTGAGCCTCCTCTTCTCCAGATTAAATCCCAGCTCCCTCAGCTGCTCCTCATAGGACTTGTGCTCCAGACCCCTCACCAGTTTCATTGCCCTTCTCTGGACACGCTCCAGGGCCTCTATGTCTTTCCTGTAGTGAGGGGCCCACAACTGAACACAGTACTCGAGGTGAGGCCTCACCAGTGCTGAGTACAGAGGGATGATCACCTCCCTGTTCCTGCTGGTCACACTATTTCTAATGCAGGCCAGGATGCTGTTGGCCCTCTTGGCCACGTGGGCACACTGTGGGCTCATGTTCAGCCGAGCATCAACCAACACCCCCAGGTCTGTTTCTTCTTCACAGTCATCCAGCCACTCATCCCCAAGCCTATAACACTGCATGAGGTTGTTGTGGCCAAAGTGCAGGACCCTGAAGAGCTCCCAGAGGCACTTGGCCTTGTTGAACCTCATCCCATTCACCTCAGCCCAGCCATCCAGCTTATCTAAATCCCTCTGACGGGCCTCCCTACCCTCAGGTAGATCCACACCACCTCCCAACTTGGTGTCATCTGCAAACTTACAGAGGGTACACTCTATCCCCTCATCTAGGTCATCAATAAAGATATTAAACAAGATAGGCCCCAGTCCAACCCCTGGGGGACATCTCTTGAAACAGGTCGCCACCTGGACTTAACTCCATTAATCACTACCCATTGGGCATGGCCCTCTAGCCAGTTTCTTACCCAAAGGAGTGTATACCTGTCCAGGCCACAGGCAGCCAGTTTCCCCAGAAAAAGCCTTGAGAGACCATGTCAAAGGCCTTGCTGAAGTCTAGGTAGACTACATCAACAGCCTTTCCTTCATCTACCAGTCTGGTCACCCAGTCATAGAAGGAGATAAGGTTGGTCAAGCACAACCTGCCTTTTATAAACCTGTGCTGGCTGGGCCTGATCCCCTGGACACCACGCACATGCCCTGCAATCTCACCCAAGATGATTTGCTCCATTACTTTCCCCGGTACTGAGGTCAGGCTAACAGGCCTATAATTCCTCAAAACCTCCTTATGGCCCTTCTTGAAGATGGGAGTCACATCAGCAAGCCTCCAATCCTCTGGGACCTCTCCAGTTAACCAGGAGCGCTGATAGATGGCTGAGAGCGGCTCGGCAATCACCCCCGCCAGCTCCCTCAGCACCTGAGGATGTAGGCCATCCGGTCCCATGGACTTGTGACAGTCCAGATGGAGGAGACATGGATTGGACTTACTGAGGTAGCAGTGTTGAGCCACAAATGCTGGAAGTCAGAGATCCCTTATCAGTTGCATAAAACAAGGAGTATAAGACACCTGTTTCAAGACTGAGACCATAAGGAGGGCCGGTGGCCCAAAATGTACTGGGTGCAGGCAAAACACAGTGCATCTGAAATGATCAGGTATCAAAATAAGACTATAGCAAAGCAGTAAGAGTTTAAAATTAGGAGATATTCCATTTGCCTTGAAATATTCTGGTAGCACAGAACTGAAAATATAACTGTACAATTTTTGTAAGGTTCAAACTAATAACATAAAGAAGTAATGATAGGAAAGTCTATCTTGAGACATAGGAAATATCAAGGAGTCTCCAGGGTCATTTTCCCAAAGCAATTAAGATGAAATTCAAGGATGACAGGACAAAACTCTTTCTGTGCTGTTCAACAAGGCAAGCTTAAGGACACGAACTTTGCAAGAAACATCACTGTTGAAAGGGATACGTGTTGAGTGAGTTCTGCATCAGCTAATATTTAAAGGTCTCCTGCATGTCTCTTCCCTACATGTGTTACAGACCACTCAAAAAAGGAACACAAAGTCATCACAGCAATATGTGAGCTCTTATGAGCTCTTATATACACACCCTTTGCCAGGAAGTAAATTTGATGGGAATCTGTTGTGTGCTGTAATCCTATTCCTTTTTGAAAATACATGAGATGACTTCTAAACATCTAGTTATTTACATAGATAAGAAAGTGTAATTACACTTTCAGTTGCACTGCACACACAATGCAATTCAGTCATCACATACATAGAAACAATGATTTCAACATACAAAACAACCCAATATCAAAAATCATTCATTTGTAAACTCATCCTTCCTTGGCTTAGAAAGCCAATATAAGTAAAATTTTAAGTTTCCTTCCATCCAACACACACCAGAGGGAAAAAGGAACAGGGAAGTAAAAGCATATTTTGCTAGTTGTGTCTCATTAGTGTTTGATTCTGCCCTTCTTTCCTATCCCCCATTTTCCCTTCAAATTTTAAATGACTTCTTTCCCTCACCACAGCTGAATAGCTTTGATCCTTTAATTCTCTGAATTATTTTTCCATGTTCCATGTTTCTCTGATAATCACTAATCCATCTTATTGTGCACAAACCATTAAAAAGTTCAGAATTTGCTCTGAATGGCAACAACTATACGTTTAGCTCACACATCCAAGAGGTTTTGAAGACCTTGTGATTCATTGTATGAGCCAACCAGCAGGTTTTTCTGAGGCTCAACAGAAGGAATAACCTTGATGTGTCTGCTGTCATTGTTTCCCCTTTCACTATCATACTCCCTTGAGTACCACCATCAATCTGACTTCTGTCAGAGATAATTAACTCCTTTGCAATTGTATCTTTAACAGAAACATCAACTCTTAAAAACCTCTGTCATGATAATAACAATAATCTTGAAAGCTGATCCTCTTAGCATTAACTGGCAAGCCTAAGGAGTTGCTCCTTCAACTCATGTTGAAGGAAAACCATATGTTTCAGAAACAACTTGGCAGGGCTATGGTAACTTATGAGTAACTTATCAGCTCTACAGTAGATATACAACCCTCTCTTCTGCCCCAGTCATCAGTTCTGTCTCTTCTACTGCTCCCATCCAACACCTTTCTTCTCAATTTTTCACTGAACTACAGTATATTTTTATCTTGCAGAAAATTCAGAAAATTATTTCCAGAAACTCCCTCATTTCTTTACAACTTTATAGCTGATGGTTCCATTCTAGCTGTTCTTTCTGAATTCTGAATTATATGACGTGCTGCCTACAAAAAATGCATCAGCTTCCTCTTCAGCAGTGGTTACCTTCCTCCCAGACTTCCAGTACTTTTTCTCTGCTGTAGAACTCTTACTCCAGTCTCCACATTCCCTTTCAGAGTCAGAAGCCAGGACATTTGCATTCTTATTTTTTTAGATATGAATCAACATTTATTCTTTATACCAGTATTTTATTTTTGTGCATATTTGAAATGATACTCTTTCCTAGATACTTCCTTGACTTCTGCAGCAGTCCTCAAGGAGGTATAATAGTTTCCCTGAGATGAGTCCCAAGGTTCCTAAACTTGTCATTTGCAAGCACTTCTTAAAGATTCACTTAATGCTTGGGTCAATGGATCAGCAATCTGAATTAGGACTTCACAGGCTGTGAACTGCTTCTTTTTAGAAAGGCAAGAAGCATACAGCACATAGTATGAATTTTGCAAATATTTTGTTATGTGTTATGAATTCTCAGTTTCCACTATATTCTAAGAATTGTTTTTAAATTATTCTCCTTTAGCTGAGGAAGTCTAGACAAGAGAAGGATTTAATAGAGAAAAAAAAAAGGAATATCATAGCTGGCTGAAAAGACCTTGTTTGCTATTCAGACTGCAAATAACCTCCAATAACAAGGGCATGCAGTTATGAAAATCAATTTGCTATATATATATATATATATTGCAATATATATATATAATACCCTTAAAGAAGCCATTTGGTACCAGTGACAATGCTCAGACTCTTGAATGTTTGAATTCAGAAGAAAACGGCTGCATGACTGTGGTTAATTCTGGAAAGAGAGGTGAATTAAACACAAATTCTAATGTCAAAGAAAGAAAGTAAAGCGACCATAGAAATATTTGTCAGCTTGAGTAAAAAATAAACAAAAAACACCGTGCAACATAAAGTGCAGTTGCAAATATAAGTCAGCTACTATGAGAATCTAGCACAGGATATTTTCATTATAATGATACAATAATAATCGTCACCTACAAAGAATCTATTTTTTGGTTTTCTTCTCCCAAGCAATTGAAGAAATCATTTCAGACATAGTGGTGCAGACATACTAGTGGATTAAACTAGTAACAATTGCTCACACATAATGGCTTGCTAAAGAAAATTGCATTTTTAACCTCTCTATATGTTAATTTCGTGCAATTGCTCCTCCACCTCCTACAAAATCTCTTAATGGTGAAAGGAGAGGGAAATTTCTAAATCAAAACTAAGTATTATTTTAAAGTACTTCTTCGATGTTTATGATACATCCTGAAAGAAAATCAAATGCAGACTGGAGTCTGCCATTGGTCTCTGTCCCCCTTAACTGGAAATAAAGACTGGCTGCTAAAAGGTAAACAGACTCTCAGGTTTATCAAAACCCGGACAGCTTGACATTTAATTATTCTATGTTTCTTCTTTCCGTCAGTGCTAATTACCAAAACGAACTTCTAGGAAAAAAAAAAAAAAAATCCCGGGCCAGATGCTGATCTCAGGTAGCAAATTTAATCTGATTAATCCTGGGAACATAATTCCAGACTTGCAATGATATATCTAACAGTTCAATCTGGTCCCAAGCTTAAATAACTTGTAAATCTCTTCCCATTGTCATCTGGTGTATGAAGTCCAAAAAAAAGGTAAGTTATTTTGATGTTTTAGATGATAATATACTTTAATATTGAATGCACTGACATGCAAGAGCACTTATTATAGCAAGAAGAGAGAAACATCTGAATCAGAGATTTCACTGTTACGTATTATTTCTGCAAAACAAAGTATTCAAGATGAATGCGAAATTTGTTTATCATTTTCTGTTTCAGAGAGGGTTTCCTAGCTTACGATTTTAAACATTGGCTCCAAAAATGACTGCTTGGATACTCAAAATTCTATGTGCCGGGGAGGTAAGAGTTTGATCATTTCTTTCAAGACTCACCCTGAATGTGCAGTCAGCATCCAGCTTGTTTTTCTGCCACCAAAATACTAGTAACAAATAAACATGGCAGCAAGTGTATAGGAAGAGATTCTTTAACAGGCTGAGTGACTTCTCTGGAACTCATTATTTTAATAATGAACACAGTCCAACCATGACAGACACAAGATTGAATTTTTATGCAAATATATTCATCAGTTCTGGAACCACTCCAGCCCTAGAAATCAAATTAACAATGTCCATTATGAGATATCATACATTTGCCCACAAACAAGAAATAAAAATGAAAAAATAAAGGGAGGAGGTGCTTTCTACTTAGTAGCTGAGGTTAAAAATTTTATTTTCTGCTATTGATGATGTCATTCCATAGGTAAGAACTATTCCATAGCAACAATTGCTAGTGCTTGGGTATAATTTTCTAGTTTGAGTACAAATATGCTGTATGAATGTGAAAAATAATGCATTGAATAATTTAAGAAATACCAATATTATACATCAAATGTCATTCATCGCTAATTAAGTCCTAAAAATGTGTGGATAGAGACACTGTTGTACTACTTTTATGTTTCTAAAGATATAGCAGCTGCAAAAACTATTAATTCTAATAGAAGTATTGAGGCAAGTTAAATTAATAATACAAGGTCATAAAGTTGGATTCTTTTAGAAATGTCCCTGCAGGACCTACCTGAAAGTTTGAATGACTCCGCTATAGAGTCAGGACATGAAAAGTAAAAGTAAACTTGCTAACTGTCAGCTTATCCCAGGGGTCTGGAGAACACATTTCTGGAATGAGAAATAGTCAGAACTGCAGCATTTTAAAAAACACTTAGAATTGTATCTCATAAATTTTAAGCCTGAGTTACACAAACTCACAGAATCACAGAATATCCTGAGATGGAAGGATCCCATGAGGATCACCGAATCCAACTCAAAATCAACCCCCATGTCTGATGGTGATGTCCAAGCACTCCTTGAACTCTGGCACTCGGTGCTGAGCCCACTGCCCTGGGCAGCCTGTTCCATGCCCACCTTTCCCTAACCCCCAGCTGCCCCTCCCCTGACACAGCTCCATACCGTTCCCTCGGGCCATGTAGCTGTCACAGAGAGCAGAGCTCAGCGGTGCCCTTCGCTCCCTGTGAGGAGCTGCAGGTACCATGAAGGCTTCCCTCAGCTCCTTTACTCTGGGCTAAGCAAACCCCCAGGGACTCAGCCACTCCTCATGATGCAACCATACAGTTAGTAACATACAAACAAGATATGCTACTTTCTTTGGAGACCTTCGCAGTTGAATGCACCAAAGAAACCATGCTCCTGCCCCGAAGTGCAGTTCTACCAGCAGCGGCTCTGCCACATTCACTCTTGGCATCCATCCATTCCTCAAAAATGCATCTTCAGGTGGATGCAGATAAAACTTCATTTCCATAGTTGTGGCAAGTAAATGTACACTGCATTTTTCCTAGAGAACCAAGCATATCCTTTGGTTAGAGAACTTACTAAACTCTTTTTAGCTGATTATTTATATGCCAAACACAGATATATAAATAGATCATTTCTACAGTAGCCAAAGTAGTTGCAAATTTGGGTTGAATTTTGCATAAGGTATTTTTAAATATTCAAACAGTTCATTTTAAAATATTCAAAGTTGCTTGTTTGGCCATATTTAAAATATTGTATTTGAAAGCACTTAAAAAAATAACTAGGGAGAGAAAGCACAAAAAAATTATGTACTCAAATTAATGGAGACAGATGACGTGCGGAATCAAACTCTGTAACCCAAGTAAGATTACAAAGCAGATACGGTTTATTCAGCGGTGCGTATACGCTGGGTGCAAGGGGGATAGATCCGCCTAACTTGCAGACCATCAGGAAAAATCGTGCTACAGATATAGGCCACACTAATACATAACCAATAGTTTTCCCAGAATTTGGATACATATTCATTACAACCCCCAAGAGTTCATTAGCATGCAGACCCTCCCCTCTTGCACACGCAGTGGGTCGTGGGATGAAGATTTGGTGTCTTCCTTGCAAAGGCTTCTGACCTTTCAGGGGGGCATCCCCCCAAACTGGTTTCTTCTTGTCCTGTGGACATCTAATCACCTCCCTGCCAAATGTCCTCAGACTGTTCTCCAACCCTTATCTTTATGGCCTTTATCCCCCTCACTATCCCAGACCCAGTGTCTGCCATGCCTTATTTTTCTAACAAGCTCTACATTCTTGCTTCTATAAACTATCACTAACTATTCCCCTTCACCCCCCTTATTCTCAGGCACTGTGAAGCCTTCTTGCTTTTTTACTTTCACTTATGGGGCCCTTCTCACCTTTCACAGACACAATTTTTTTCTTTTTCCTGTGAGAATCCAAAGCTATGTCTTCTCTAAAGCAACCTAGCTACAATATTTTAAGGTATTGATCTAGAGAGGTTTGTTCACAGCCTCTCCCACTGATTCAGTTTTTAAGAAGTTTACTTTGCATGGACAACTTAAATATTCAATAACCCAGTGAGAAGGGACTTAAAACACCTTTCAGGATGGTGACAAATCTGGGCTCATATCTGTGTTGTTTTAATTCAGAACAGAACTTTGAATCAAAGTCAATATTTTCTCAGAAGTTTATTGTAACAAGGTTTTATTTTTTTATTTTCTCTTTTTCAAATTTTCTTAGTGAACATTAGCCTCTACAAGATGGAAGAAAATCAGCAAAAGATGTTGCACAAAAAATAGAGTATAACATGGTAGTTAAGTCATCATGGAAGGTGCCAATTCAAATCTCTACAAACCGTCTTCCAAGGATGAAATGGAAGAATTCACCAGCTAAAGGGCATACAGCCACAGTACAATAAGCATTTTGTCTGTCACATCCTCTGCAATTATAGTTAGATACGGTGTTTTGATCCTTATATTAGAGTTCAACCTTAATGCAGAAAGCAGTAAGTATTCTTTGGATGGCACAAAGGAAGACTTCTTAATATCCTAAAGAGGACAGATTGTTATCCTGAAGTCTCCAGTGCCAGGAGAAATCTTAAATTTAAATTCTATTTCAGCATTTGGATTTCTGAGGCAATGCCCAACTGAGCAGTAGAAGCAGTCTGCAAAAAATTTCACCTTTTGCTTCAAGACCTATAAAGTGCTGAAAATGTTAATACATTACGTTTATATTAAAAATTAATATATGTTAAATGCTTATACAGTAGTGCTGCTAAGAGCTGATTCTATCCACTGCTAACAACTGTGCTGGCAGAACTAAGCCACCATTCTGGGACACGTTATTCTGAGGCTACTGAAGGATAAAACGGAAGATTACTTGCCATGGCTACCATATTCCTGAAAGCTAAAGGAACGCTTCAGAAAAAAAGATGCCAGTATTTCAAGTATTTCAGCTCACATAAGAAATGAGATCTTCTGTCTTTTCCCTTCAGTACAGAGGATGGATAAAACCAAAAGGATAACTTCAACAGGAACATATTGTTTTATATTCTGAAACATCAATTGATTCATTTTTTTTAAGGTGCAATTAGTACAGTTAGGTAAATACTTAAATGTTTCAGATAATTATCACTGACTATTAATTCAAATCCCCTTGAAAGCATTTAAAAAAAAATTAAAAATGATGCTTTACACTGAAACTGGATCTAGGTTGCTCTGAAAGTAATGTCTCCTATTAATTTCCATGGAAACTACAATGGACACAAAAAGCACATTAACTCTATTTGATAGATAACATTATCAGCTGCAAAACACTATTTTTCGACATAGTCACCAGCACTAGCTATGCATTTTTACCAGTAGTGAACAAGAGCCTGCATCCAGAACTTGTAAAAATTTGCATCAGTGAAGATGACCCATGTCACCTCTGCTGAAATGCACCATGCACTGCCTTACTGTGCTCACATCCACTGTTTAATCTCTATCAACATTCAGAAAGTGTCAATGAATGTCAGTGGGTGCAATTTTTTTCCACATGGACACATTCAGTTCCTCACCTTCACTTCATTCACACTTTCATGTCTGATACCATTTTGTTAGACTGCCCCTGTGCTGTCATCAGTCACACTGCAACAAAATATAATGGAGTATTGTTAGGAAAGTTCAACCTCTACTGCCATACCACCAACATCCACCTTTGACTATGTGGTCCAATATAATAATATATGAGGCATTACTTTCAAAGCAGCCACCTTATTTATCTGAAGGATGAGCAAGTCACATTCATGGCATTCAGCCTGAAACACCAGGCTACAGCACAAGACCCAAGAGTAAGAAGCTTTATGCTCTTCTCCATGCCTTACTACATAGTCTTGATAGGAAAGAAGCCACCAGGAGCCACCAGAATACCCAACCTTATCTACAGAGAACAAAGAGAAGTGAAACCATTCATACAGAAGCAAGCAAACAGGACTATACCTGCATTGACTCAAGGAGGCTCTTCACCTGAACACCTCCACCAGAGAGGCAATGATCATGGAAATCACAGAGGCATCCAGCACAGCTGGGTGGCACACATAGAGTCCCTCTGATGTACACTTCCCAACAACATCTCATTCTCCACACTCCTGAACTATTTCTGATCCCACCAAAATTTCGAGTGTTCCAACTGTTCCAAGACCTCTAAAATGAGACAAAAATCGGGAGGGACAGCAATTAGATGATTTACTGTTTGTAACCCAGATGTAATTTTTAGTCTTTTTGGTTGTCTGTGCAAGAGACCCAAAGGAAGGATTTTTGTATCATGCATTTTAACATCTTTTTTGATATGTTTATGAATAACTCTGCAATGTAAGTCTTGAGTTCTTCCCCTCGTGTATTTTCTTTGAAGAAAAATCTATACTCAAACCTGTCTGTCTGCAAATTAACATTTTGTTTACCATATTAAAGGCACCTGATAAAAAGCTTCATTATTAAAACTAAGTGCTGACTGCCAACACTTCTAAGTTCACAAAAAGGAGATTTAACTAAATCTTCCTCCCATCTATTGCAAGTGAGCAATAGCATATGTTCATGGACAGATTGATTCTATATTGCCTGTACAGTGAGTCCAAAGATCTCAGAATGCAAACTCAATGCACTTGCACAGCAGAGCTACTCTCCTTTATTGAACTGTAAGTTTTATGTCTTCAATGGCTGTGCTTTCTTTCAGGGGCTACTCAGATGTTTCTCTTTTTTCATTTTTGTTTAGGAAAGAAATCATTTTGTCATCAGCAGAGAGAACAGTTTTTTACTCTTTTTTATGCTGACACAAATTCTCAGATGAAATCTTCTTAAATCTGCTAATGAGTTGGGAAAGGATGCATTTCATTTCCACTACTCTAATGCTGTACCACTGAGGTTCCACTGAGGTTTGAAATCTGCTGAGGGTTCAAAAACTGCTAGCTGCCAGATGGAACACTTCTACATGGACATCTTCAGAGCAAAGTTGTACAAAAGTTGCTTAGATATGGATGTGTTACAGTGAGCTCCAAAGATAAACTCAATTTTAAATCATTTGTCTAGCTGGCAAAATAGCACAAAGTTTTAAAAATCCTCATCTTCTTCATGAAAAGAATCTCAGGAGAAAATGATAAACCAAGTTATAATTACAGCAACAAGGACTGATTTCAATTAAGTACAGTCCAGATATCCTCCTGGCACTAAATAGAGCAGACTGACTTTAGATATTATGTGCATACAGTTGGTTGAATGTAAGTGGATTAATCTAAGGAGAGTATTAGTACAACAAAGAACCCTGACCACCACATACATAGTGATAGGCCATGAAGATCCATGGCCAATCATACTGAAGGACTATGCTATAATTTCTGAATGATATTGAAGCCACCTTAGAAGTTAGTCACCAGAGAGAAGAGTCGCTGAAAATATTAATTTTGACAAACAGAAGTGAAAAAAAACACCTTATTTCATTCTCTTGTCTATGCAGCTAATAGCTCTAAAGTTCTATGTTATCTAGTGGTTTTGGACAATCTAGTACACTACAGACACAAAACAGGATATTGTAAAATTATAATATTTTTTCACCTTCTATAGTTCCATAAAACATAATGATATATATTAATATGTACATATCCACCCAATTAGCTTTGTGAAAATTGGTAATTCTAATAATAGCATATGGATATGCAGAAATGAATTAGAACAGATTTATTCAATATTTTTTAAGGGTTTTTTTTTTTTAATAACTAAAACATGTAAGCACGATTTTGAAGAGCTCTTCAAATATGAACTTGTCAAATTATTTTCTACTGGGAGAGCATTGACAAAAGATGAAATCCTGATGATCTCCATTAGCCAATGACAACAGCACATACCATTCTGGCTAGTCTCACAAGCCCAGGAAGAGGTAATAGCCCTAAAAGCACCAGCTCCAAAGTCCAGTGGCCACAAAGTGCTAAAGAACAACCAAAGCTTTAGCAGTTCAAAATCAGGTATTCTGGGGAGAGACAGAGCTGATCTGAGTAGCATCTGAAGGTATACTCATAGCTGGGAAAGAAAGGGATCTGCCAGATGATTTTTCTTTTATCCTTTAAAGGCCAAAAATACTGCCCACAGAAAAATGAGAGTTGCAAGGTGTAGTGTCTCAATACTTGTGTCTCAATACTTTTTTCATATTAACCACTTTTATACTTAGTATGTAAACACTTCATCACATTTTGAGCCTGATCTTTTTCACTGTCACTAAAATTGAGATATTAAAACTCAAGTCTACCTGGCAGCTAACGTCAGCAGTAGCCATGGTAGCAGAACACATCAGTTCAGAAAGGGAGCCCAGGTCACAGTTCAAGATATCACGCACAACAGCGTGAAGATGCTTGAATTACTACTGCTTCACACTCAGCTCTATAAAGGAAAAAAAAAAAAAAAACAAAAAAAAAAAAACTAAAATCAAATCATATTTTATTTTCTTCTCAAGTAATGTCAGACAAAGAATGGATACTCAGTTGAGTCTAAATTCTGTTGCTTTTTTTTTCTGTAAAGGCAATTCTGTGATTTTTGAATTATCTGCTAGATTGCTCCTAATACCACAAAAATGAGGGTGATTTCAGTAAAACCGTGAACATTTTTCCATGACTTCATCAGCATTATCGTCTTCAAACGGTACATTTTCATATACACACTTATACTGCAGGATGGCATTATACCCAAATGCTTCAAATAAATGCAGTGTGGAAAACAATGTAATTCCATCTCTCTGATTATCATTAATAAGGACTAAGATCTCTCCAGTTGTAGGCATTATGATTCAAGAAAGACAGGAACCAGCTGAGTCTTAGTAGAGCAATGTAAAACAAAAGTCAGGAAATCATGACCCACAAACGATAGTTGAAGGTGTAAGGGTTATTTAAATTAAAGCATACAGAAGAGGCACATAACAGTATTCAAATACATAAGAGGCTGATAAATGGAGAAATGAAATAATTGGCAGTGCCAGTGGCTTATAATACAAAAATTTACTTATTTGAATTAGAGAGAAGATTTAGACTAGATATCAGCGAAGTTCCTCTGATGATAAGTGTAATGTAGTACTGAAATAGATTACCTGGGAAACTTGTTGAGACTATGGCACTGGAGATCCTTCACGGGATCAGAGAATTGTAGGGGCTGGATGGGAACTTTAGAGATCATCCAGTCCAACCCCCCCTGCAAAAACAGGCTCTCTAGACCAGGTTGCACAGGTAGGCATTCAGGTGGGTCTTGACCGTCTCCAGAGAGACTCCATAATCTGTCTGGGCAGCCTGTTCCATGGCTCCTTCACTGTCACTGTGCAGAAGTTCTTATGCACATTTGCATAGAACTTTCTATGGTGCCACAAACTGCTGAAAAGAGTCTGGCCTCGTGCCTTTGCCTCCCGCACCGTAGGTATTTACAGACATTGATTAGATCCTCTCTCAGCCTTCTTTTCTCAAGGCTGAAGAGACCTAGGTCACTCAGCCTAATCAGTTCATCCTTGAGAGCTGCTTAGACAAACACTTGGCAAGAATGAGGATGGATTGGTCTCCCTTGCTGTGGAACAGAGGAACACAGATGAAGTCCTTGTTGGTCCATAAAGATTAGAATGTTCCTGGGCACAACAAGTTTAGGAAGAATTTAGTTATCCCTAGTTGTCATATTTAAGTTCAGTTGTGATTATTATATGTAATTTAAGGATTACTGGCTCTGCTCAAACACATAGCTGGAAAACAAATGTGCATCTTTTCTATATTGATCAAATTGTGTAATCATGATCAATACGAAAGGAATATAATATTTCATCTGCTAATCTATTCTATATTTTAGATTTGTGATTCATGTCAGCTCACTTTTGTAGTCTAAAGGTAAGGTGTCTGGCAAAAGGTTTCTTCTTTAAGATTCAAGATCTCAGACCAATTCACCCTATTCTTAAAACCTAAACTAAACAAATTGGTTTGCTTATGATGGCCACACAGGAAGCCTAGCCAGGTAGAAAACTATTTGTGCAGATTTCCAAGATCACAGAATCATAGAATGGGTTGGGTTGGAAGGGGCCTCTAAGCCCAACTAGTTCCAACTCTTCTGCCACAGGCAGGATTGCCACCCACTCTAGCAAGCACTAGATTGGGCTGCCCAGGGCCCCATGCAGCCTGGCCTTGAATGCCTCCAGTGATGAGGCACACACAGTTTCCCTTGGCAACACGTTCCAGCACGTCACCACCCTCTGAGAGAAAAATTCCCCCAACCTCTAATCTAAAAACTTCCCTCTTTCAGTTTAAATTCATTCTCCCTTGTCCTATCACTATCTACCCAGGTAAAAAGTTCATCTCCCTGATGTATATGAAGAGATTTTGAAATGAAGAAGTAGCAATCCTATTGTGGAAATGTCAATAGACAATTCAATTTACATTGCACTACTGATTACATAGCATCAGTGTAAATGGTCACATGTATTTCAAGGATCTTGCTGAAAGGGTACAGCTTCTGCAGAATATCCAGGCATATTTACAACTTTATTTATAGTGACTGAAGTGTGTTGTGAATGAGCCATTACATATCAGTCGGATGGAATGCCCAAAGATAGGCTTCCAGAAGGTAGATTTATAAACATATTTCTCCATAAGCTCAACATATAATTGCTTCTTCAGCTTTGAGACTGAATTTGAAAGCCTGACCCTCCTGTCATGCCATTCCATTATCCTCTCCAGTATTTGAACTTTGGTGTACCTTCTACTAAATAAAAACTCAGCAACTTAGCAAGTTTTACAAAGTCCATTTAAGCTGTTGTCATAACAAAATTAAACAAAGGTATATTCAGATCCAACTATTTGTTTAAATAATACATGAATCATCAACATGAATTATCTTGGGTAACTTAGACCCAACACCAGTAAGATTACTAATTAGTGCTTATGAATAAGAAAGGCAAGTCCTTTTATTTGTTCAGTTTTTATTACAGTGAAGGAAAATATATGATTTAAAAGGATTGTGTGAACTTGTGCACTTGTAAGCACACACACAGAAATCATTCTTTCCTAAGCTGTAATTGATACTATATACAATTTGTAAATAACATAATTACAAGGATAACTCCTTCTGGATGGATAAATAAAATATATTTCTTAATTTTCCATATAGCTTTGAAAGTTAAGAACTGTTGTCATTGAGCACAATGTTAAACGAAGATCCTGCCCCAAAAAATCCTAAGATAGAAGGCGACAGACAATTGCACTGTATGAAAAGTGTCAGTGAAACAATCTGGTTGTTATCAACTGAGATGGCATTCAAGTAATATATATATCTTTCAAGACACTATATCATTTCTTCGTGAAATTTGAAGATACTCAGAACCCAACTGGACATCACCCCCAAACAGCTTGCTCTATCAGCTCTGCTCTGAGAAAGGTGCATCTGACTGGATGACATCCAGTGCTGCCTTTCTACTGCAGCCACATCTGTGCTTATGTCATTTTGTCGACATAGAGGACTGAGGAAGTGCAAGCAGCAACTCCAATCTGTGTGAATATTCCTTTGCCTGGAAAGTTGTCTTTCATTTAAAATCTTTATTTTCTTCTTCTTCTTCTTCTTTTTTTTTTTTTTTTTTTTTTTGCTAGACATTCAGAGCATTGCCCCAAATCCTTGTTTTTACAGATAGAATATCTGCCTCAGAAAGGTCTAAAAACCAAAGACAAAATAAAATCCAACAGAAGGAGTGCTACATAGCACACTGGGAGGAATGCATATTTAAGGCAAAGTGACGGTAGCATTCTTCTTCAGTTTTATTATCTGAAAATATGGTATTTCTTATAGTCTAACCATCTTAAGAGACCTCTGTGAAGCAGGTAGGATTAAGGAAACTTTATTAGGCACTATCTTTAACCAGCCTGAAAAAGACCTTAGGAGACTGATTGGTCACATTGCCCAGTTAGTTTTTAGATAGCAAAAGTTATGGAAAATAAACCTTATAATAATTTATTTAAAATAAAAATAAGAGAGAGAGAGACATTGGGAGACAATAATCTTAAAAAAATACTTAACTGAATACTAGGAATGTGACATTAGTTGAAGAAAAGTAAATCACACACATACCTTACAATAAATGTGTTTAAATCTCCCCATGTTATCAACAGGCTTTTTTTTTTTTTTTTTTTTTTTTTTTTTTAATTTAAACACAGCTCCTGCTTTGAGGAATTCACAGTAATTCTTCCAGTATGATATTTCTTCCACATCAGATGTGCATTTTCACAATTTCATTGTCTGCACAACTCTTTCAGTTCCCAGTTGCTCACAGCAGCAGCAGAGCCTGTGTGCTCTCAAGCAGAACAGAGCAGATGCAGATGAATGCGTGAAAGTCACTATGAAGGCTTCAGAGACATCAGGTAAAATCTGCTGTGATGGCATCTAGCCAGAAGACATTACTCTATAGCACCTCCCAAGATGCAGCACTGTGTGTTCAGTTTCATGAAATGCATCGCTCTTCCTTTGTTCTCTATTCCAGTATTTCTTTAAAATGAATGCAGTATTTCTCCCCCCTTCTTTTCATTCTTTCCAAATGGCAGGTCCTTTTGCTATTGCTTGAGAAAAAAGAAAGTCTATGAAGTCCCTTTAAAGCCTTTCTTGGAGGATGGACAGTAGCACTACAAGGTCTGAAGTGGTGTTAAGACTGTGAGAAATGAAGATGTCCTGGTTTGGTCCCAGTCAAAACCAGAACGGGAAAAGAATTTAAATGCACTTGGATATATTTCAGTTCACAGCATAGTTTAGCATAATGTTAGTAAGCAGAGAATAAGTAGCAAAATTAAAAATACATTTTTTGTCTTCAGCCTTAGCAAATAGTCCAATGCCTTACTGTTTGAGATGAATATTGCTAAGAAGGTGTATGACACCTGTACTATGGTGCTTTAGGAACTTCTATAGTATGCTGAAAACTGAACTAGTTTTCAGTGTTAAAGACACAGATTAGAGCTTCCATATCTTTCCCCGAGGAAAAAAAAGTTATGCAATAAGTAAATTTCAACTGCACAAAGCAGCTATTTGGACCACAAAAGCCTTTTCCCCTGATTGTTCCCCTGATTTTAAGGAGCCCTCGAAGATTAAGCTCTATATATCAAAAATAAAACTTGACCCTGCTTTATTGCAGTGACTAGCAATTACAGCACACAAAATAATCAATGAACAAACTGAACTGTAAAAGAAAGTTTTGTCCAGATGATAGAACACAACATTCAGGTAGCACTCTGGTGAGCTCTTTGACTCATAATCTAACAAAATGGGAACAGGCAGCTTCACCTTTTGTTATCTAATGCTCTACAGGAGCCTTACAGGAGGTACTAAAAGCAAAGACTCCTGTTCCTGCTAGAAGCTAATCCCAAAGGCAGTCCTCTATCTGGCACCAGGCGGCTGCCTGGCTACAGAACATCAGTTACAACAGCTGGGCAGGAGCTGCAGCTGAAGAACATAATGGATTGATGGTGATGGACGGCAGTCTGCTATCATTCACACTGCAAGAGAGACAGCCTTTGTTGAATGAAGTCTTCAAAACTGAACAAAATCTCCTTCTAATCTCAGGTCTTTTCCATAGGACTTGTAGCCAAAGAGTGGAGTTGCACACCCAGTTGGTCACCTAATAAGCTGTGAGTGAATTTCATGCACAATAAGATTTGATCAGTATTTCAGCAACTGTGCTGAAACTGTGTAATGTTCAGAATGCAAGCAGTAGAGGAGAAAAAGGAAAAGGGATTGTTTGGAAAGGACAAAGCAAATGATGATTTTTCTCCCAATTTTTTCTTGCATCCCCATTTAAAATAGTCTAAGAACTCACATATTTCCCTACTGATGGATGCTTTCAGTGATCAGAGAAATAGGAAGACAGAAGGAGTAGAGTCAAGCCAGAGCTCTAGTGCAGTTTCTTTCATTCACTACTACACAGTGAAAATTGTTCCAGAGAGATAAAATGAGGAGAGAAAATGGGAAGTGATCTTGTGCAGGATTTCTAAGCTTATGAATCTCATAATGTCAGTTCTCTTTCATTTCCAAAGTAATATGAAGCAGCACAGCAAAAAAAAACAAAACCAAAACTTACTAGAGTATTGTCCTGCCACACACAGTGAATCAATGTTCATTACACATGGCATTCTGATAGGGGGAGAGAGCAAAGTATGGCCTTCTCCTCCCCCCCGGGTGATTTATTCACCATTGTATCACTGTAGCTCTTGTGGGGCTCACCAAAGGCTTGATTTAATTCCTAGTGATACACAGAAATATATTGCCACTGAAAGCTTTCCTCTGCTTCTACCTCTAAATTTCCTTTTTCTTAGAAATGATCAAATTGGGAGAGAAATTTTTATTTCAGCTTCTTGCCAAGTGCAAGTACAAAACCAGAGCAATTAGGAAATTTTTTCCAGTGGAAAATGTCATTAGAATGAATGTGCTGGTTAGTTGTTGTGATGGTTTTTTTTTTGTTGTTTTTGTTTTTGTTTTATTATTATTATTATTTTTGCCAAATTAAACTGTTCAAGAGAAAGCATCCCAGCTAGTTTACCTAAGCTATGAGATATACCTGTCCTGAACAATTGTACTGTACTGAACAATTGTAATACTGCTCAACTGGACAAAACTGACACCTATCACCTCTAAGAGGTCAGCATTTTTAAAAATTTATTTACAGAATCACTTTACCACCACTTATGTTTTTGCATGCAAATAAGCAGAACAAATACACTAATGAGCTCAAGATTATATGCTCAAAATATAATAAGCCCCATGCACAAATTTTCCAGCCTATATTTTCTTTACAGAAACATTTGAATTATGTGTGCACAGTTCACAATTACTTAATTGCTCATAACAAAATTTAAGTGTATTCTTTGCAATTAGTTCTACATAGTAGGAATATAATTGAAGGCATAGTTGGTAATGTTCTGAAACCTAGTCATCAAAAGTGTGCACCTGGTTAAAAACAGTCAAATCACTTAGCAAGTTTCAAAAATATTACTGTGTTTGGCCACACTAATTTTCTGAACAACATAGATTTAAAAGAGGAATTCTGCATTCAAATGGCTGGACTTCAAGTTATGACAAAACTTCAAGGAGTATCACTAGGACTTCAGCTTCATGTCCCTCAGCCATTTGGCATTTTACCTTAGTCACAAAGCTGCAGTTCGGCTTCACATGGGGAGCGGTGTCCAGAACACAAGTTTCAAAGAAGAATAAAAACCAGATCTCAAAAGTGAGTCTCAGAACAACTGGGTTTCTTCTAATTTTGCATAGAGGTTCCTTGTGAACTTCCAGCTTGAGAACATCTATTGCAAAATTGGCATTATCTGCTTGCTTCACATGGAGAACAGCCTATGGGGAAATGGTTACAGACCTTTTGCTAAATTAAAGAAACAGTAATCTCATATAGCCTGTTTGAAACTGAAATGTAATGTGAAATCTAAATATTCCATATGATTTTGAACCTAGTCGCAGGTGTTCCCCAAATGTCATGCAGAATCACAGAAAATCACTAGTTTGAAATTATCCTGAACCCAGGCTGGCAGGGAGTGAGGGAGAAGGGGGAAAGTATAGGTCTTCTATGTCATTTGTATCTGAAAGCCAGAGCTAAGACTATAGTGGAACACCCTGTGATGTACAATTTGATCACATTGGTTTTTAATTTGATTTTCATATTTTTATAGCCCTTACTATTCTAATGGATCTTCAGGCAGCTGAAATTTACTATTATGAATATTTTTCATAAAATAACAGTAATATTTCACTCAGTTCTAGGAATATACATAGTCAGCTATGAAAAGTGAAACAATAAATTCACGTTTTTTGTAAAATACAAATTTCAAAGCAGGTTTCATCACAGAAAAGTGGTACCAGATTCCATGTGAGAAAAGGAAATGCCTATCAAGTTTATAAGCACCTTTAGCAATTAACATTTTTGAAGTGTTGCAATCTATTCAAGATCTATTTGTAGGCATGAATAAGCAAAACTCAAATATGTTCTTGTATAGAAATCATTTTTGTGTTCTCATGGTAACCATTTTAACAGATAAAGAGCAAAAACATCAGCTTTTCTCATAAAGTAATTTGCTGATTTTGTCTCTATCCTGCTGAGAATGGCAAGTATAAGGTTACAACACTTTTTCATGTATTCTCTGACTGCAGTTTACCCGATTTGAAAAGCTGGGATGAAGCTTGTACATTTTGACAAAAGCAAAAGGATTCTGCCTTTCTTGTTAATTCCTAAATAGGATTTTCCTTCAAAAGAATACTTTGGTAGGAGGATTCACAAAATAAGGTAATATTCAACACAGTTAAAGATATTACAACCCACTCTCAAATGCAAGTTATGATAAAAAAAAAAAAGTAGGGCAAATCATATTTTAAAAATTTATGCTGTATTGAATTACAGAGAGTAAAAATTTTAGATATTAATCTAAATTCAACTTTATTCACAATCATACAATTACAACTATAGAGAATCTGCTAGAAAAATTGTTAATAAACGTTCTATTTCATTCAAACCATATACCCACAATTGGTGTCTTGTTCAAGTCCCTTTGGTCAAAATATGATTTTAGATACAATGCAAGAACATTACGTTCTTATTTGTGTGATTTCTGCTTCATGTTTTGACTGGCCTACCGTTGCCAACATATACCAAGAAAGGTATAAGCTTTCAAACTCAAAACCAGAGCCTTATTTCTTTTCTTTTCTTCCTATTTTTTTACGCTTTTTTTTTTTTTTTTTTTTTTTTAAGCAAATAAAAAGAGGTCCAGTTTATCTAAGTGTTTGGAAAGCTCACAAGTTAAAGCTTTCCTCTCTAAGGAGAGATTTTGAAAATATCTACCCATAACCTCTGGACACTCAGGATTTCTCTGGCCTTTAATTTATGTGCTTATGTTTGGTGTTCATATCAGAAAAATATCAGAAAGATTCCAAGATCTTATATTTAATGAAAAAAATATTAGAGACCTTTTTCTTCTCTTTTTACATGAAAGTGCTTTGTACAAAACCAAGTTGTTTTGCTGAATTGTACTGATCATTGTTGAATTTTACATACATCAGGAAATGTTCATTAAATATCTTCAAAGCACTGTGAAACCCATTTGTTGAGAGGGTTAGAGACATAATTATACACTTTAAACACAAACTGTGAACAGAATTGTAATTGCATGCCTTTACAGGTCTCCAGTCAGTGGTGGTGAGAGCATTTACGTGGTAATGGTAATGTTATCTGGAGTTTTCATTTGCTAATGCAAGGCATGTGGACTTTGCTGGGAACTTTGTTGTCCATGTTTTGTATCCTGAGGTTCTTAATAATAACCCAAGGCAAATCTCTCAAAATATGTATATGCAGTTGTGGATTTGGAAGGAGTTTCTATGCCAAGCAACAGAGGGCTCTCTCCAGGACTTTTAGCAAAAGTGAGATTCATGGTTCCTTCTAATTATGCAGTTTATCCAAAGCGCCAGCTCCAGTTGCTAAAACTTGGCCTCATTTTCACAACATCCCTCATCTCCATTGTTGAATATAGCTTTCTTTCACACATGTAAATTCCAGTTTAGGGTGCATGTTCTTATCTATGCATGGGAAATCAGCATTCAGCACAGTTTCCCATTTTTGGAAGCTAGCAAGTTCCCTACTGAGTTATGTGGGCTAAAGTGGTATATTTAGCCAATCAAAGGGAAATATAAAAGGCCAAACATATCAACACACTGTGATTTTTTCTGGCACAAAAGATTAATGCTGTATGTAACTCTCATTTCTGAATGCCAAAGCAGATTGGGAAGAATATTTTCCTCTTGTATTCTGAAAGCTGAGCTGAAATACGTCCTTAAAAGAATGAAGGATAAGATTGAATTGGTCCAGTATGTTTTTGAGAACACAACAGACAGTTTCATGCGTGAGTAGAGAAGGTGAAGGACATGATTCAGCTAAAACTTTATGTGGTGGCCTTTTTATTTGGTTTCTCGGGCATACAGAAAGCAGATACAACACAAGGCTTTGGGAAATTGGCAAGCACAGTTCTGGAGTTGTAGCTACAAAGGTCTGGAGAGTTAATTCAGGCCATGGATTTCAGCTCAAGATGTCCCAGGAACTTTAACTATGGTATACAAAGAGATCAGTTTTGAAGATAAAAACAGATAGACCCTTGGGTAACAGCAGTCACACTGAATGTCCTAACTTGTGCATTTATTGTCATTTTAGCCTGTATCCAAGTTCACAATCTCTGCCTGATTTTTCTTGTTCAGGATTGCCTCTGCCACAAACTAACAGATTCCTCAGAATTCTGCCCTTCCTCCTTAACACTTTACAGTTGTTTTTGCTACATGCATGTCCACAGATGATCCTCCTGGACACACAGGCCACAGCTAGTAAATCAAGTATTTCCTTCAAACTATTCTTTAGCAGTGAGGCTAGGAAATACTCAGGTGGCCCAGAGTCCAGTTAAACAATAGCACCCTACAGAAGCATGAATGGATCCAATCTATTAAATAGTAATGGTCACTTACCCATGTTTACTCCCAGACTCCGCCAGAAATTTTTTGAGGAATTCACAGCTGGTGAGGCTAAAACCATACTAAGAGTCTGTTTAATCCTTTTTGCATCATGTGCAATCACATCTCAGTGCTCACAACATTCTGGCCCAGGTGCCATTCAATTTGCTGGTACACAGAGAGAGAGACAGTTTTTGCAGGAATTTAATTAGATTTTCAATCCATCCACAAATAGGAAGTTCAGTTATGTCTGGCCAAGCATATCATCTGGTCTATACGAAGGAAAGTGTTTTTGTTCTGGTTTCTTTCGCAAAATACTTCAAAGGGAGAATGCTGTCTATGATTCCTATTCTCAGAATGCTCAACAAGCAGAAATGTAGCAATAGAAGAATTTTTGCATAATTTTACTCAGTCTGGGAGAATTTTTACTATGATATAGAAGTCTTGGAGTCATGGTGAGCATGCTTAGGATGGGCATTTGAGCAAGATGCACAAGGAGCTACTGCCAATGCACTTGTCAAGGAAAAGACCTAGAGCAACCCAACACCTTGACTTGGGAACACACCTGCAGACTTCAAATAAACTACAGAAAAATGGAAACATGTAAGAACAGGAAACATTAAAACCAAACTCTCTATGAATTCACTGCCCCACCTGGTTTAGCAGTTACTTACTTTAATAAAAGGTCTGATAAAAATACACTGATGATTTCAGAAACCCATTATTAAGTATTTAAAATAACTATTCAAACATAATGGCTCAGTCTGAGCTCAAGTATAGAAAAGGGACATTCTCCTGCCAAGGTAGCATGATACACTGAAGTTGGAAAAATCCCTAGAGAGCAGACTATTCCATATGAAATAGGAAATATTCTCTGACAAATTGGACCTGCCTGAAGGTAACTACAACTAGTGATGTTTTCTAGCCTTGTTTCCCCAACTTAATACAGTTGAATACAGGAGATTCCTACAGAAAGTAGCAACGCAGTCTTGACACAGAAACTAATCTTTCATAAAAACTAGATATATTTAGGTACAGTAGGAAGATGTACAGCAAATTGGAAATGAGTTTAAACTGAATAGATGGGAAAAGAGACCTGCTATATTTGGATTACATTTTTAAGGCAGAGAAATTGAACTCAATTACCACTTTATATTTTTCAGTACAGTTTTTAGACTGATAAAAATATATGTTCTCCTCCAACTTCAACAGGACTGTCGCTGATATAATAGAAGGGAAAATATTAATTCAGAGTTAAAGAACAAACTTTTTTCTTTTTTTAATTATTGTGTAACATTTATTCAGAAAATTCTAGTACGAACTGGTGAGAAAAATGTTTTGCTGTTTTAGAATCACTGTTTTACATATTTTGCTCCTTTCCCTATTTTTTCCACATCTTCTTCTGTTTCAGTTCTACATGTATTTTTTCCTATTTGTGTCACATTTGAAAGTTTTCCTTTCTATGCTTCCTAACAGAAACTTTTATTACTGTACAATATGAGGGTGGTATGTGAATAACACAAATATACACAAACATAAACAAAAAAACAATACAACAACAAAAGGCCCTCAAGCAGGAGATGTATCAGATACCTGACACAACCTAAGCGAAAGATTTAACACAAATGTCAGCTTCCAGTGGAACAGACTCCCAGGAAGGCAATCTCATCATGGGATTGCAAAGAGAACAAGAAGCCCCTTCTCCAGCTAATCGTTTCCTAACAACAGAGATGTAGGCAGCTAATCTTCACTACTCTCTAAAAGCCCCTGGCCTTATCTTGAATGAATGAACTTTGAAGTTCATTGTGTCCAAGTTAAGAACATCATAAACACAAAATGTGCTCAGTTGGCAACTCCTTTAGCGAAGGACAGTTTTGCAGACTCGGGTTCCCTCTATCTCATAGAGATAATCTGTAACTAACAGTGGAACAAGAAGCCTGCATTGGTAGTACTGACATGATTCCTGGCATTGGCTAGGGATTCTCTCAGTAGCTAGCCACCTTACTATTCAAGGAACTGGCACAATCAATATTGTCTCTTTTGCCTTTGCTCTTACTTGGACTAGTCTAAAAAGTTAGTGGATCCATTTCAGTCAGGGAAAAAAAAAACAAAACAGATAGATGAATGCGTTGTCATTGTAAGATGTGGGTAGATTTTTGATAGATATAAGGAAAAAGTCTTTTACAGTAGGGTGGCGAGGCACTGGAACAGTTTACCTAGTATTGTGATTGATGCCCCATCCCTGTAGACTTTCAAAGTGAGGCTGGATCATTCCCTGGGCAACCTGATCTAGCTGTGGTGTCCCTGTTCATTGCAGGGGAGTTGAACTAGATGGCACTCAGAGGTCCCTCCCAACTCTAATGATTCCATGATGTCCAGTGTTGTGGTAACAGCAACTAAGTTAGGCAAGAATCATAAAGAAAAATCCACTACAGGGGGAAAAATTCCTAATAATCTGAACACTTCATGCAGAAAACTACTCTATAATTCTTTGGCAGAGTTTTGCAGATTTTTCATATTTGGATAACGATAAACATTGAACAGTGAGTTCCTGGTTGAAGTTTTACTAATAAATTCCAGCATAGAGTAGAAAAGCATAGTTGGTAACCACTAGAAGGATAGCGCAGAAGATGGATGGCATATAGTACACAAATTTGCAACTGTATAATAATCACATAATTCAACCTGAGAAGAGGGAAGATCATAATTAGCAAGTTCATGGCAAACGAAGGTAATGACAGTACCTTCAAATGAGAAGCAGGCACTACAGAACACTACAACACATAATAAGGAAGGAAAATCTGCTTATCCCTTCCAACAACCAATGATGGCTCAAGAGGAGAACAATCTCTATCCAGAGAGATACTGCTTCCCCAACTGCTAACCCTTAAATGAGGGTGATGAGGAGTGGATCCAGGCTCCATCCCTTCTGGTCATTCAGGTGTATTGCTTGCACCTGAGCTCCCTGGGTTAGCCATGCCTTCTCACCTGGTGCTCAAACACTGGTTCAGATCAAGACCTGGCAATTCCACTGCAGCAAGTTCAATGTTGATGTCATGAAACAGAAAACATTAAATAGTAGGAACAAGCAACCAAAATCAAGAGAGTAAGATACCTCTTCTGGGCAGCTACTGAAAATAGCTACCTCTAAACAAATACAAAAGCTAAAGGTCATTCTGAGTATGACATTTAACTAAACTCAAAGCAAAGAGCTACTTGTGCAGCTGTAGTTGTCACAGAACTTTCAGTCTATAAAAGGCTTATCAAAATTTGTTCTTATTGTTTAAACAAGTTCTTGTGTCAGCATTGATCTCTCTAACACACTGATAATGCTTTTAAGACAGTTATTATTTCAGAGACAGTATCAAGGTCCTACCAAGATATTTTCTATAATTGAGTTTACATACGAACAAATGTGGTAAAAGAGTCAAATTTGAGAGCTGTAGAAGAAGGCTAGTAAATACTGTAAATATTTTACTTGAGGAAGCTTGGGGCTTTAAAGAACAAATAATTGTCACTATGAGATTTATTTGGTAGCATATTTGTCCAGTCAAACCCATATCAGGAGGAGGTAAAAATATTATCCTATTTGTCTGAAGTTAGACATTGTCCATGTCATGCTAATTACAGAAAAGAGCAAAATTAGTTGAATTACTCTGGTATAGATGGATGCCTTCCATCTTTTTACATATCTGTGTAATAAAAAATAAGTAACATGTAAAGGTTAAACATGCAAGCAATGCCTACTGTTTTATTATGTTGGTCCCCCTACATCAGAGGCAGATCCTGTTGGCATGACAGTGGAGGTTGAACCTTTCTGCCAACATTGTTACATTTTGTTGCTGTGTGACAGATGACAACAGACGAGAAGTCTGACACAATGACATCTGACCTGAGAGTGCATATGAAACAAAGGTGTGTCATTGAATTGCTCCATGCAGAAAAAATGGCACTCACTGACATTTGCTGAACATTGTTGGAGACTAAAGAGTGGATATGAGCACAATGAGACAGTGGGTGGTGCCTTTCAGCAGTGATGACATTGGGTCATTTTCACCAGTGCACATACCTACAAGCACAGCATGCAGGCTCTTTCACAGCTGGCAAAAATGCACAGCTAACAGTGGTGGCTACGTTGAAAAATGGTGTTTTGTAGCTGAGAATTTTCTCTGTCAAACAGTGTTATTGTTTTCTTTGTATCTGTTTTAGTTTCCATGGAAATAAATAGGCAACATTACTTTCAGAGTGACTAATGTATTTGAGATGTGACAGCTCAAGGCCCCAGTTAAATGAACGCCTAAAACATCTATGTAAATGAAGTCTAATTATTTTAATACTTTTTATGTGAGGGAGATGAGTTTGTGGTCTGTTGATTGATTAGCTGATAAAGTACTTTCAGACAATAAAAATGATTCAGGGGGCCAATTATGTCTGTTTAGGCAAACAGGGATAGAATTAAAACTTAACTAGAGTTAATGATACAAAATAAAGTTAGACACCTTAAATATGAAATAAGATGCACATTTTTAAAATTGAGGGTCATCGTGCACTGGCACCAGAACATCTGGATTTTGTTTTTAAAGTGCTCATATCAAGACAGACTAAGATCACATATTTTACTTCATCTCTAATGCTGCTCAGTCTCATAGCTCTTCCTGGTGTTAAAAACTATACATCGCCCAACAGCATTATAAATCTATAAATTAAAACCTAAACATCATACCTTAAATATGAAGTTCAGTGTTTAGATCTGAGATGTTTGAAATGTAGCCTCTTCTGCAAATACCACATTTTGCTAAAGTTTCAATGATAAATAATGAATGTTTATCTTTTATAATTATATGACTGTATTAAGTGCTCACTGTTGTAATCTGCACTTCTGAAAGGAAGAATTAACTATTCAGAGGGTGTGTGGACTCAATAGGACTCCATGCACTTATAAACAAATCACACAGTTCTGCCTATTAATGTCAAAATGGTCAGTCTACGGGTCAGATACACTGCCTACTCTTCAGCAGAAAACAAATGTGGTATTTTGCAAAAAAGAGAAAAGTACTTTTCAGAGAACAAAAGTGACAAACAAGCAATTAAACGAGCAAAAGTGGAGAAAAAAGAGGAAGGGGAAGAGAGAGAGAAGGAAATGTAAAATGCTATGGTTTCATTCAAAAATTTTTAAAGTTAAATACATAACAATCTGGAGACATAAAAGTTAAGGTCTTCCACTTCATTTGTCAGCCATAGTTTCTGAAGATATATTAGATGATGTTACAAGAATTACACAGTCTTAGACAAGTATTTTAATGACTCCTGTCACAGTTTTATTTCGGTATGTCAAGACAAATGGATTTGATAAAGAGTGATGAGCTCACTAATTGCCCTGGTTCTAAGATGCTTGAAGGATACCGTTACTCAGTGAGGTACTTTCAACACCCCGATTATAGAACTCTGCAATGCCCTTTCCCAAGGGTTCCCATGTCTGGGCAGCTGAGCAGTTCAAGAGGTGCAGCACCCAAGACTTTCATACCTGCTGTTTTTATCTGCAGACGAATTTGTATTCTTTAACTATCGATGTTTCCCTATGTGGAGAAGAAGAAAATCTTCATTTTTCCATCTGAAGTTCAAAAAGAACACTCCTTGCCCTTGTATCAAGATGTTGGTTTTTTCCCCCTATCATTGCTTGGTATTTCAGCTATTATGTCTAACAAATAATTTTGTTCATGCAATCAGACCAGTAGCAGTGACTGGATAGAAAACTAGTAGGGGGAAAAGAAAAGTAAAGGGAAGAGAATTGCAAATTTTTTTTTTTTTTTTTTTTTTTTTTTGCTGTTGCTTGCCTTGCCTGTCATCTTCCTACATCCAAGATAAAACCTGCGAGTGAAATTGTAGGCATCAGCCCCCACCTTCTTTTCTTAAAAATTATTTGACGTATTTATCACATAGGAAATAATAGAAATAAAAGGAAAATGAAATAATAGAAAAGGAAAATGTTACTCTTTCTTTTTGAATTTTTGCTCTTTGGAATACAGGAAGAACACCATATAAGATGTTGCAGTAACTGTACTCACAGACATAAAATATGTTCAGAAACAAACTTTGCAAATTGCAGTTAGCATAATTTTAAATACAACCCTTAAAATTATCTGCATTTTTCTGTCCCTTCTTCAGAAGAATTTAAAGCAAATACATTGCAAATTCCTCACAACTTTTTTGACATTATATATACACAACTTCATTGCAGCAGTCTGAATGAATCTATTCCAGAGAAATATCTAATTTTGTCCCAAGGAGATGACCTGCTCTAGACAGACACTAGGTGGGTAGGTGGCTGCCCCTACCAGCAGACTGCTTAGAGAAAGCTTTTCACTCATGATCTGAGCATCAACTTTGCTCTGTCTCACCCAATGCCCTCTTCAGGCTTCCCTAACCCATCAACAAAAAATTAATTTCGCTAAAACTAAAAATGAGAACAGAAAAAACAACAAACAAAAACACTTGAGGTGAAAAAAAATGCAATTTATCTCATAGTTCTGAGAATCTTTGAGTCAACTCTGTCTTACAGTACTTGCTTATCAACTGAAGCAAATAAGATCCCAACATATTTTACTGTTGCAAATACTCTTTGTAGATTCACTCGGACTCCAATCATCAGTTTCGTGTGAAGTCCAATAAGTAAATTCAGGAGCTCTTTCACAAAATTATCTCTACAGACAAAGCAAGATGCTATACTGAACAATAGTACAGAATGATTATCATCACAACAGAGATAATAAAAAAGATTATATCCTACATTTATATGTAAATCATCATTTGTAGAGAAAAATAATGGCCAATATCCTTAGAGATTCAGATACAAATCAAAATCTGATTATTTATAAACATCAAATTAGTATTTAACCTTTTATTTTTTACTAGTTGATTGTGATTGAAATTTGCATACAAATATCCTTAATTTTATGCTTAATAGTTTTTTTTCCTATGTCACATTCAAATTACCACTACTGTATTCATGCTTTTAAAGATATTTTATTTAATAACCTCATTATATTTTACTAGATTTTATAATGTTCAGAGTACTCAGGATAAATATAATCATAACACTAAAGATATTTATTACTTGTGATTCATGAACATCTGGCAATAAATGACTAGAAGCAAACAAGATTTGATAGTTAGACTCCACAGATACTACTGAATAGTATCAAATAGAAGTGAAATCCAATAAATGCATATTTAAAGACTGCTTTCACTTGGAAATCAAAATGACCTTTTAAAAGCAAAATTGTTTTTAGTAGCCCAAGCTACCTTTTTTTCTCTCTGAACCTTGGGGACAGTAAAAATTACATCTTTTAAAATTTCATCTTTGCTGCAACATGACAAATTCACGGAAGTACCAAATGAAAGAGATTTCTCTCCATCTAGCAAGGAATCAGAAATGAGGGAGAGAAACAGTTGCAAAAATAATCATTGTTATGAGTACCAAATATAACAATTCAACAAGCTATTCTGTTAACTCTTTGTTGGCTGTCACAATGAGAAATCCAGCTATAAAACTGTTCTACATTTATGGATAATTTTGAAATGTTAAATTCTGTATTACTTTGGTATTTACAATCAGTTTTGACAAACTACATGTTTCAAACTAACTGGGATGTGATGTTCAGTTTGATGCAGAACAAGCCATTTCCAAGGTTCTCTACCTAAAGATGAAGTCAGATGATCTAGACTGGCACCAAAGGATTAGCCAATACGTGGATAACGTAGATGACTGGGGAGCTTGGGTATGAGCTAGAGCTTCCTCTGCTACAAACATAAATCCAGTATACAAGGTATGCAGTCACCTAATTATCGTGAGTAGTTCACCTGCAACAGAGATCTGTCATGCCATGAACATCATGGCACACAGCCTGGCTCTCAAGAGACTCCATCTCAGTGCTGAAAATATCTTGCTTTTTCTGTCAGCTATGGTTGATGAGCAATACTGCTACATTTACCAGAAGAGAGCCTTTGCTACTAAACTTCTAAGACAACACTGGCTCTGGGCAGTGGCATGGAATGGCACTCATCTTCATATTGTTCCCAGAACTAATGGAGAGAACAGTGCACAGGCAGGCCCATAAACATCTCTGCAGAGAACAGCTACCATTCTTCAAGGCTGGCCCTGAGCTACAGCACCTTGCTACACCCAGGTTGCTCTAGGCATGGCTCTGGGGTTCTGTCTGTACTGCACACCCACCATTCTCCACCTTCCAGCAAGGTTTTTTTGCTCAAACACAAGACCAAGTAGATAGGAAAAGGGGGAATGGTTTTAAACTGAGAAAGGAGAGATTTAGTTTAGATATTAGGAGGAAGTTTTTTTTACTCAGAGGGTGCTGACACACTGGAACAGGTTATTACCCAAGGAGGTGTTGTGGATGCCCCATCCCTGGAGGCATTCAAGGCCAGGCTGGATGTGGCTTCGGGCAGCCTGGTCTGGTGGTTGGTGACCTGCATATAGCAGGGGCTTGAAACTAGATTATCATTGTGATCCTTTTCAACCCAGGCCATTCTGTGACAGCTTCTGTCAGAAGCACAATGCTCTGACACCTGGGTGACTTTGGAGGGTATCTTACAAAGCAGTGAAGAAGCACAGCCCATGTGATAAGACCACAGTGCAGCCCACTATCTACATCCTGTTATGCAGAGAATCCTAGCTCCCACAGAGGTGCAGAGATGATGACCACAAAGGCAACACGTTTTTAAATGTGTCACGCTTTATCTATCAAAATTCTACTTGTTATTTTTACCATAGAACTGCGTAGGCTGGGAAGGACTTCTGGATGGAGATCATTCAGTCCATCTCCCTGCCCAACATAGGGTCAAACTGATTCCTGTGCAAGCTGATCTAACGTTCTAGTAGGGTCTACTTCCAAGTCCCTTCCATTTCAATTGTCTTCCATTAAATACATAGAAATAGACTGTTTTTCATTTCAGGATTAAGCCTCCTTTGCAATTCAAAACCATTACATTCTATGTAAGTCTCACATAAGCAGAATGTTCTCACCCAGAATTCACTGACTCATATCCGTACTGTCGTTGAGCTCTGCTAGCATTCTGAATGCAAAATTTATTTACAGAGCAATATGCACTCTCTATAAGACGACTTCAACTAGTTACAGAGCCACAATTTGCTAAGGACACCATGTGCAGGCAGAAACTGGCTTGCACAGTTTGATATGCAGTGCTGCACAATGTTCAACTGGCAGTAACGATGAGATGTTAAGAGTATATTTTAGAGGGAAGAAGCCTAATACTGTTTAAACACACCACATAAAGCAATCAATCTGCACAAAAAAAAAAAATAGTAGTATAAAACAAAGCATTAATAGAAAAAAAGAAAAAGCAATAAACGGGGATTTAGCATTTGTTTTGTTAAAACTATCATTTCTACTTAGACAAAAAGAACTAATGTGAGAGATTCCAAAATGTACATGTTCCTGTATCTCTGGACAGTGTAATCACAAATACAAACAATATTTTTTACCAACTGTTCACATGAAACAATATTCTTTCAATTATTTTGCTATTCTCCCCCAAAATCATAATGGGTTTTAGAAGATCCATACTAGTCACAAAGTAAACAGGCCAAGCACCCTTTGGGTGAGCTCTAGATGGCTGTGTCATTCTATATGTGTTTATCACACAGTACAAGGAATATTCTGCTCAACACAGACAAAAAAAGCTGCCTCTTCCTCCATAAATTAAATGCCTGTGAACTATCAAAAAAGAAAGTGACACTACATCCTTTCAGATCTATTTGTAAAGGAGTTGTGATTTCATTTGTTCCCTTCCTTGATTAAAACTTCCTATGTTTTTGAAAATCTTAATTAGCAGATACCACGAGTGCTGAAAACTACATTGATCTCCTTAGAGTTAACCTACAAGTAGAATAAGGAACAATTTCATTTCTAGGTCTAACTGATCCAAAGAAATAAAGAATATTTTTCTCAGAAGCTCTCACTGAGGATCTTTTCTCAAAGCAGAGAGAAATTATTTCTGAGGGCTCTCTTTGATTTATGTAGTTTCTTCCATAAACCAACTATTTTCAGGGAATAGAAAGAATTATCACCTACTCTGGGCTGCTCCAAGCAAGACTCACAAACAGGTTGATCAACCATGCAATGGCCACCTAGGGAAGCACACTTTAGCCATAGCCTGAGGCTGCCTTTCATCTCTCCATTGGAGTAACCTGCCCCAGCACACTGGAGACTGCATAAGGCAGCCTTTTAGGCAACCTGATGGCACTTGTGCATTTCTCTTGAGACAGATTTTGAGAGCTGTTTAGGCATATCCAACAAATCTTTCAAAAATTTTTAATATTAAATCTCCCACCTTCATAATGTACTAGTAAGACAGGGGTATTTAACCCTCTTTCTCATTCCTCCTCTGCAGGCAATGCACACAGAGTATAGCAGCTTATTCTAACTACCATCTGGTGTAGCTGTGTGTTTAGCTTTACTAAGAGAGCTTTATGTGTGGGCATAAAGGTTCCAGGGTTCAAACTCTGAAATGCTTTTAATAGAGAATTTTTTAGTTCTGTTTTAATTTGAGTCTGCTGAAGGACAAAGCAAAGACGTTATTTGCAGTAGGCAGTGAATCAGAGCTAAGCCTGAAATAGAGGAATTTTGGTGATAAACAGAATTCTGTCACTTTGGTACCCCCATTAGAAGACAAGAATAAAACACCACCCTGCTGTCCTGCCTGGACTAGCTACAAAGGGGAGATACAGCACTTACTTGACTGCTGCATATTGTTACCCTCAATAAGTGGAAAAGGGAGTTGTGTAGTGCAGCTACATAGCTGAAGCTGTAATATTTTACAGGGCTAAGCTAGAATTGAAACAGGGCAATGAGGAGAAGTAAAAATCGCTTGGCACTGCTTTTCCCCACACATGTGGGGGGAGGGAAAGCAGCAGCCAATTTTGCCAGTAAATTACTCAAGAACGTAAATACTAGAGCAATGTTCAAAAAGAATATAGAGTTATAGAATCACAAGGCTGGAAAGACCTACAAGATCATCTAGTCCAACCGTCCTCCCATTACCATTGCTACCACAAGCCACTAACCTATATCTCATAGCTCCTCATCCAGACTCCTCTTGAACAGTGCCAGGGATGGCGACTCCACCACCTCCCTGGGCAGGCCATTACAGTGCCTGACCACTCTCTGAGAGAAAAACTTTTTCTTCATGTAACCTAAACCTCCTCTGGCACAACTTTCAGCCATTTCCTCAGGTCCTGTTTGCTGCCTGAGAGAACAGGCCAAACCCCTCTTCACCACAGCCTCCCTTCAGGAAGTTGTAGAGTCCAATGAGGTCTCCCCTGAGCCTCGTCTTCTCCAGAGGAAACAATCCCATCTCCCTCAGCCACTCCTCATAAGATTTGTGCTCCAGAACCCTCACCAGTTTTGTTGTCCTCTGGACATGTTCCAGGGCCTCAATGTCTTTCCTGTAGTGAAAATCCAAAACTGAACACAATACTCAAGGTGCAGCCTCACCAGTGCTGAATACAGAGGAATGATCACCATTCTGCTCCTGCTGGCCACACTATTTCTAATGCAGGCCAGGATGCCATTGGCCCTCTTGGCCACCTGGGCACACTGTCAGCTCACGGTCAGCCAAGCATCAACCAACACCCCCAGGTTCCTTTCCTCTTCACAGTCATCCAGCCACTCAGCCCCAAGCCTATAGTTAATACGTTAAAGAGAACACGGCTATAGCTATGGAAGCAAATGTCAGGATGTGTAGAATCAATATAACATGAGAATATGGACATTCTTTGTATTAACTTAGCTAAAAGCTATGTCAGGCACTGTTTCAGCAGTAAACTAGCATTCCAACTTGACTCCTGTTCAGTAAGTCATTGATATTAAAGTTTCACTGCCAAGGTGACAATGAAAAGACGACAATTGTTTCTTCCAACCTGTAACAAGAACCAGCTACACAGTCTGTGCTACCAAAGAAACTAAGAAACATATTATGGAAACCTTCTCCTCATATGCAGTAGAATGTTTTTATGTCTCCCAAAGAAGTAATACCAGTAGAAAAGTCCTACTTAGGATATGAAGTCAGATATCTTAACAGAAGTGAATGAGCCATTTAGTGAGCCTTGCTAGCTCAGTGCCCTCAGCGGTCTTGAAAATCCCTGCCCCAACAAGCATCAAACACAGGGCAAAAACACTCTTTGAATAAGTCACTTTGACTTATTCAAAGAGCAAGGTTACCCATTAGGCTTGCCCAAAAGCATCAACAAGCCAAGTGATTAGTCCATCTTGGAATTCACTACTGAGTTTAATTTGTATATGCATACATCAAAGAAATTTTAATAATCCTTATGCATATTGGTTGGCACTGTCTGTTACTAAGTCAGTTACTTCCCATTGCAGCACCTTAACCTTCTTTTTCCCCAACACTGCCAAGTGAAATGGGCAGAAATTTTCCAGGCCAGATGTCTGCTTGAGGTCACATCTTAATGGAAAAATTCCAGAACGATTCAGCTGGGAACACAGCCAGATGAAAATATATATTTATTTAAATATCAAATGCATTTATCTTTTCTTACAGAAGTCCTACTGGCCCCTGACTCTACAAAAGGTCCATGAAATTTCACAGGACCAACCTTTCTAATCAAGAATGTGCCTTTTGCCCCCTCGTGTAAAACTCACCCTATATAATTTCAAAGACTTTGCAAAGTTAGGGTTTGTGTAGCTACGTCCAATAGAAACTTGCCAAAGTTCCTGAAGTTTTGAAGTTAAGGTTTCTGAAGGCATATCTTCACTAAGAATGCTTGAGCCTCTTGTTGCTCCTGCTGACAGAAGTGCAACAGAAATAGCAGAAAGCACAAACTAGAAATTAAAAAAAAAAAAAAAAGGGGGGGGCTTTCTGGAAGCAACAAAGGAGAGATGGCAAACATGAGGAAAAGAAACAAAAACAGAGTCTTAGCCAGAAAGCTATCTGAATATCTTCGGAGCTGTGTGAAAGGATGCTCTGTGTTCGGGAAAGGATACCCTGTGAATTTCTTTGCAAATAAAAGAGCAACAAACCTTCTCATCAGATCTTGCTTCTTACAGAATTTTAGCTAAATGGATGAAAAGAGGCAATAAATTTTGTTGCAGCACAAGATCCCTTCTTTCTAGGAGCATGATTTTCTTCAGGATGTGTACTCTAAATTTTTAATTTAGTTTGAAGGACATGTTGCTAATGATCACCAGCATACAGAATTCATACCATCTGAACATTAATGTTAGTAATCCTGTCAGAATTTTTTTTTTTAAGCTTTATATAATTAATAACAGTTATTTAAGAATGTTGTGGATGCCCCATCCTTAGAGTCATTCAAAGCCAGGCTGGATGTGGCTCTGGGTAGCCTTGTCTAGTGGTTGATGATCCTGCACATAGCAGGGAGTTTAAACTAGATGATCATTGTGGTCCTTTTCAACCCAGGCCATTCTATGATTCAGAAATTATGGATACTACAGAGACAACTGTCAATCACTGTAGATCTCTTCTTTGACATTCTCTTTTTGCTCTTCTACTTGAAACTACTTTTGTCAGTAAAAGTAGATTTACAGTGTATCATAAATAAGCATATTTAAATCCTACCATAATATGAGTAGCACGTTGTCCCAAAAAGGCATAGGCTGTCAGATTTGACTACAAATGCAATTTGATTGTCTCCAATGGTCACATCTCATAAAATGGAGCATAATTTGTCATGCTTCTGTTGAAAAGTTCCCCCATACAATAGAGTACAGAGCTGCTGTCAAACTCAGCTTTTTTTCAGTGACATAACTTCAAGGCTGAAGGGAACAACTGGTCTTAATGCTTCAAGACATGGCACATAGTCCACCACTGCTTTTAGAAGCAGACTCTTCTCAGAAAGCATTTCTCAGGATCAATTTCCAAATACAGGAATAAACAAGTAAATTCTCCTCTTTCTGCCAAAAATTATGCTTCTTTCTCAAGAAGCATAATACAACTAACTATAACAGTGCAAGCCAATTAGAATTTGTTAGCTGAGATGTGGCATTGTCTGACAAAACCTCTCAACATGCAAATGTGAATCCATCCAATACTTGCCCAGCAAAGGTCTCTGCTACCTGGGTGTTTTTGTACCATCCTCCATTTTGCGGTGTAGCTTTTCCCTGAAGGTGGCAGCATCGGTAGCTATTGCTCTCTAAAGGGAAGAAGCAGGAGTTTAAGGAAAGATTTTATCTTAATCATTGAGGTTTGCATTTCTTTTTTATCCACGTAGCAGGCAATTTCAGCAATTGCTGATTGATTTTCAGACAGTTGCAGCAAGTAGATTTGACCACTGAAATCAGGAGGGCAAAGACAGTAGAGTAAGAAGCAGGATTGCAGAGAAAGTGAACTTTTTATGAAAACAGAGTATCCTGCTGGGTAAGCTTCTTTATCATCTTAGCTCAGCTCAACTGCAACGTAACTAAAAGCAGGCTTATTTGCTGTAGGCAAGCTCCAGTGCTTGGAGTGCTGGACTCTTGCATGGTCCACCTGATGTCTGTGAAACTGCTTGACTCCAGTGTTATCCACACCTATCCATTTGCCATAGGTATCAGTTTTGAAAATTTTGTCTGTAGCTCTGCTGTCCATGAAAAAGGACTAAGAAATATTTTTCATCATTGTTTAACTTTAAAAAAAAAAAATGAGTTAAGGCTATTGCTTATACATTGCCTTTTGATGAAAGCTTTTACACACATGAGCAACTTCCAGTCTGGTATCTTGGTGTTCAAAAGGACTGCGAGGTAACTCTTACTCGGTAATACAAGCAGCACAATTAATCACAAGGATATCATCTTTTCACAAATTCTGCCTCTCTGCTAGGAAAGAGCACAAAATTGCACTAATTAATATATGGGTTTCTTATCTGTCTCTGAATTGTCTCCAATCATTCACAGATTTGTTGGCAAGAGATTTTCTTATTGAAAAGCTCACAGGTATCAGCTTAAAACACTTTGGTCTGTTTCTTTATTACTGTTCTTCAGTAAGCTATTCATGGAATGAAATGAAATCTTACTTCCAGTGAAATCAATGTGCAGTTTGAACTGGATTTTCCCTAGGGTCTTCTTCCCAAGGGCTTTGAACATGTTACTCCAATTCATTTGTCACACAATTTTTGCAGCCTCTTGGTATGAACCGAACTTACTTTTCCTTCCCCTCCCCCCCCATCAGAATTAAAGCTTGTCATGACATAGACTAAATTTGTCTTCACTGTAAAGCCTTCAAATAGCCTTGTGCAGATCCTGCAAATAGCCTCCTGTTTCCCTTTAGCTGGAGGGAGAAAACTATGAGAATTTTTTCTTCTATTCAGAAGCACCCTAACTTTCCACTTAACATACTTGTTGTTAACATATATTGGACATTCTGCCACTATCCTTTTGTCTTGTCTCTTTGTCTATTAAATTCTTCCCAGAAAAGTTATAAACTTAAACTAATATTTTCCGGGATGTTCAAAGGTATGGCAATATCCTATGGCATACATTTCATGCTCCCATTTTGTTTAACAAGAAGTTTGTAATGTTACTAAGCAAGACAGATTTCAGAACCACCGAAATCTTGACTTTCTGATAGATCTTTATTTTTCTTATCCCAGACCCAGGGCTGCGGTGTAGTCACCCTCCCTGCACTGCTGACTGAAGCCCAGCTGGAGAGTATGGCTCAACAGGTAAGCCTCCAGCTTTCCAGGAGAGACTACATTTTATGGCTTATCTGTACCTTTGTATAAACAGGGAGGATGTTAAGATTATCAGACTTCCAAAGAAAAGCAGACTGGGACACAAGGGAAGAGAGAAAAAAAATTAAGACATATGATATTGAGCAAGGAAGTAATAAAAAGGAAGGGAATTCTCCCAGGAACATGAAGTAGTAGTGTGAAAAATATGAAGAATATATATATATATCTAAGGTTGAACTGTTGTAAGAAAGTAATGTACAACTGTCACGGACTGAAGAAACAAGACAGGTAGTTATGATAAAACATTCTTTAAGAGCATCTCTGAGCGGGAGGACAAAATAAGAGCAAAAATAATCACTGTAGGTATATCTGTTTCCTTGACTAATGACGTTATGCCAGAAGAAGAATAATGAGATTCTTTCATGCATCAGATTAATTGCATTTCAAATATCAAATCTTTCTTATAATTGTGAACATGTGAAACCTTTATCTCCTTTTTTCTGGTCATATCTTCACTTCAGACATCTTCTAATGATAGTCTCTCTTTATTCTATCCTGACATTTCCTTTTTTTTTTCTCCACACTATTACCAACTCACTTAATATTTGATATATAGTACATTGATTTATTTTCATATATGATTAAGAAACACTTACAAATAAATCAGTCATAAAAGCATAAGTTGTTTATTATTAGTCACTTCATGCTTTCAGTTAGTATTGTATGTTTCTTATATGTTAGCAAAGAATGAATAAATTGACAATTAAGGCTGTTAAAACATCTGAGATTACCTTTTTATTGGCTTGTCTCAGTATCCTATTAATTAATAAGAATGTTTACACTCTTTCTGCCCATGCCATGTGTGCTGCAGTTATTAAGTAAAGTTTCTACTAAAAAGCAAAAAGACAAAATATCCTCTCCCAAAAAAAAAATCTTGCTACTATTCTAGAGAGAATGGATTGAATTCTATGCTGCAAGGTCAAAGCTACAGTAGAAAGAACTATCCTCATTATAAAGCAAGGTCTTTGGGCTAGAAAATTGTCACATTAAGAAAATAAATGTCTGCATGGTATTTAGATAGTGAAATGTCAGTTAAAAAGTGAAAGACATGTTTAAGCAGTATACAGCATGCTACATTTGAAAAAAATTACACAAATTTGTGGGAAGGACAGGAAGTGGGATTGGAATATATTGCATGTATGGGAAAGGAATCCAAATTTATGATGGAAAAAATGTAGAATGTTTTAATTGCAGTGTTTGATTTTGGGACATGAACAGTACATTGCTTTTGATTTTTCAGTTAATATAGTAACAAAGAAATGCATTTACTAGGTTAGAGGAACAACTGCAGTAACTGTCCAAAGTAATTGTAACATTTACAATGGACAAAAATTCAGCTTTTGTCTCCAGATAAATTAATTTTTGAGGGCAGAAGCATCTGAAACATGTCTTGATCATTCTAAGAATGCAGTAAAACTACATGTCAGTTTTGAAGTGTAATGATACTAGCTAAAGCATTAGTTAACAATTTAAGAAAATGTCTATGAGATCATGTAGCCCAGGCCAGCAGTGTAGCTGTTGGGCACCTGCTCATTTTGCAGTGACTGTCCCTGCTCCATTGCAGCTCCTTTGTTTCTTAATGCTGTGGGATACCATAGTCCACCATGCAAAATGCCTGTTAGTTATGAGTAGCTTTTCTAGTTACAAATAAAAACAGAGTTCAAAAACAAAACAGAAATCTAAGCTTACCTCATCACCTTTACTGTTATTTGAAAGACAGAATTGCTCTTCATATTTGTGAGTAATAATTTCTGCAAAAATGAGTGTAACTTTTCCTCTGGCTTTCATTTTTTTCCTCTTTTCGTGCCTCTTTCTCACCAGACTGTTCATTTTTGTCCCTGAGGGACTTCACAAAAAGCTGTCACAGACAATTTTAATTAATTTGCCAACATAACAATGACATCAATACTGCATAGCAGGCAGAAATGCTATCTAACCTTTGAGTTCATCTTGACAATAGTTAATACCAGTACGTAGAGAAGGACCGAGCTTTGATGCTTTTAATTCACATTGAGCAAACTGTAGGAGAGTATTAATGAGGGTGAGTGATGCATGCCCTCACACAGGGCTCAATGCACTCCTAACCTTCATAAGCAAACAGTGAAGGCTTGCTACATACTTAACAGTGGTATTTCTTAGAAATTCACAAGTTGATGAATCACAGTCATCAGCAACAACAGCATGCCAGACCACATACACTAACTACCCTGTTGAAAAGGTTAATCCTGCTTCCTATGACAATATCTAACTGTTGTGAATACAAAAGTCACTTTCCAGCCTGCCAGTTCAATTGTACATGCCATAGGTGAGATCTGAGGATGATTCAGTCCCTGCCTGGGAAAGAAATCCAAGAAAGCAGGCTTAAATAGAGCCTCAGGGTACTGTACACTTCCTTCTCTAGGGCTGGAAGATTGGGTACCACAGTTCAAAACCACTGGAAGGTTTCCATGCACCCAGTCTTGCAGCTAAGCTGAGAGTTTGGAATGAGGGAAAGATATAGGAATGGGCAAGACTTCAACAACAAAGGATTAGCTTTCTGAACTGAGACAAGGTTTAGTAATACTTAGTAAAAGTTGGACTCAGAAACATCATTCCTAGTGTTACACATTATCCCAGTTTTACAGAAGCATCCAACTTCTATGTCTGCTTCCAAAGCTTAGTGGAAAAATAGCGCAACTATACTCTTCTTTCTAAATGACCATTTTCTTAAGTAGTAATTAAAAATATACATTAATTTTATGTGTAACAAAAATAAGATAACTTATAAACCATGTAATTGCTTATGGTTAACTTTTCTGTGTCCAGGGATTCTTCCATATCACAAGTAGGTCATGCACTGTTACAACTGCTTACAACAGTAAATGTGTCAACATATTTCTGCAAAATTTATGTTCATTATGAAAAAAAATCAGTATAGTATCTAGAAGTTTCTTGCTAAGCAAAAGGACTCACACTGAATCACTGCAACTATGTCCAGTATTCCTGGAAAAAAAAACTTACTGACTATATTTTCTTAAAATTAATGAATAAAATATTCACAAGAGAGAAAGATGTGTACACTCCCTAGATGAAAGTTGAAACTGATTTTGATCAGTTTCTAGGATTTCTTGAGCTCAGAGAGGATCCTTGCCGCCCTGACAACACTCATGTTGAGGCCATTGAGGTGTGCTAATGGGCTGCTGTGCATATTCTCAATCACCTCACAGATGAGAAGTGTTTTATTTTCTTATAGATATTCAGCAGAAGAATTTTCTCCTGTCATTTGTTAGGGCGTATTGGAATGACAGAAGTGGCAAAAAGGACTTCTATTACCTTAACACTTTTCTAGTCATTTGGATTTCACTTCATGTCAGCTGTAACCAAAGACAGGGCATAACAATCTTTCCAGGAGGAAAGAGAAAAGTCCTTGTAGGGTTATAATTATCTGAACGCTAACCTTGAGCATTTGTATTGTTTGTATTCATAACATTTATCACATCATCTTTGTTAGTGCTTAGAAATTTGCTTCTGCTTACAGATACTTTTCGTCCCATTGTAGCACTACAGCAAGCTGTACTAAAGGTGCTTGACGCTGTTCACTCTCTACTCTCAGTGATTCCTAGTCCTAGTATATAATTTACTGGCACTATGTCTGCAGTACACTGAGCAAGTCAGATTATGAAGTAGTTACCGCTGTTCTTGTAAGGCAGAAATGTCCATTTTTACTCATAACCATTGCATGTCTAAGATCTTACACAGCTAATAGTGAGAAAACATAACTGGCTACATATTTTTCAAAATCTTGGATGGTAAGTAAAGGAATATGTTTCGCAGTCCTATAGGCATTCATGGCCTCTGACTTCTCACACATAAAAATGATGTGCCCAATTACCCATTCCCTTCAGCATCTGGCTATAATGAGGATCCAATATGTCAATGAGTGATATCTAAGTACCTTTAGCTTCCTCATTAATATGACTTAGGTTGTCCTTAACTCTACAAGATGATCAACTGATTATTCTGTCAAATAATAGGAAATTCATTTAAATAGGTATTTAGATTCATGACTTATCTTAAACCAAAACTTATATTTCTTGTTAGATTGCAGTCTCAGCGTGCAATTTGGCAGCTTCATCCTAACTGCATCTAGCTGCACAAGCACTAGGTTAGTCATTAAATAGCCAGTGTAAATGCAAAGAAGCATACGTCTGGTGGCTTCATGACTGCAAACGTGACAGGCATAAACTACTTCAAAAACATCCACTGATACGTTTTTGAAATGAGAGCTATTCGTCTTCTGCTTTTCATCTACTTTCTTCCTTTCAGGCAACATTTCAAAAGATGCTGTAAGCTGAAGTAGCCTATTGAAGGTTCTAAATTGTCTTAAGTAGGGAGATTTATCAGGCTCATGATTGACAGATAGTAACAAGTCTCAAAAGATTTATTGAGCATGAGAGCCTTTGGTCTTCAAGAGCTTGTTATATTATATCTAATATGTAAAGGCTACAGACTACAAAGCAGAGAAATCTTTGATTTTTTTTTTTTTTAAAGAGGTCCTGAATTGGAGCACTGAATAAGAATGATCAGCAATGCCAAACAACGGTGATTGAAAGACAGTCCACAAAAAGAATTTCTGTACATTGTGCAGTGTTCATTGTTGTAGCATCTAGCTTCCAGACACTTTACCTTTTCAGATGAACCTGTAGATAGCCTTTAGGTGATGAAGAGCCCTCTAAAAGTTATCACAGGAAGGAGACCACCTAACTTTAAGCATGAGAGAAGAAGAGTGTCCCTTCAGTTGACTCCAGTCCTGAAGGTACTTGAGGATTCACTGATCTGAAATCCCTCCCAAATCAGCACACCTAAGTTACTTCTTCAGAAAGTGAGCTAGGCATTTCATTCCAAGCAGTGATTCACACAAACTTGATCAAACATTTCTAGTCTTGCAGCAGTGTGTGCTAATTCCTAATGGGGAATACCTGTTTGTTGACTCATTGAAACTATTTCTTCTCTCTCAGAACATAAAAAAAATCAATGCTTCTTCCCTCTCATCTCTCATCAATATGCTACTGAATGAAAGGGGAAGCAAGGATTACTGGGAGAAATCCAATAGGTGGACCTCTCACCTGCCATCAGCTTCACAAAAGTAACGTTGCTATTCGGAAAGAAAAAAGTTATTAATATAACAGACTACACTTAAGCAGCAATGCAGTTTTCTTCAAGCCCTGCTAAATCCTGTGATCATGAAGGATGAATTTTCCCCTTTGGACTTCTCTCAGCAATTGGGAATATCAGACGCTGGATGTCAGCATGTGAATCATCTTTTCTATCTCTTTACCTACCCTACCTAAAATAAACTTCATGATTTTGATGCAATTTTCTACAGGATACAAAGAAGAGATGGGAGGTGGCCATCAACTGTCTGCATCTGCAGCAAATGAATCCTAGCCAAGATCCCAGTATAAAACTCATTAACTCTGAGCTAGAAGTAAATTCTAGGTAGTCTAGAGAAATACAAATGTGAATTAGTAAAATCTCTAGATATTTTCTGGATTCATGGATTCTGGAACCATGTTCTGAAATTTGCAAATTTTGAAACATAATTTTAAATGCTTCATCCTAATCATGTCCAAAATGTACATTCATTGGAAGACAAAATTAATTAAAATGTGGCTTTCATTCCCTATATCTAATCATAGAATCCTAGAACGGGTGAGGTTGGAGGGGAGCTTAAAGGCCATATAGTTCCAACCTCTCTGCCACTGGCAGGGTTGCCACTCACCAGATCAGGCTGCTCAAGGCCCCCATCCAACCTGGCCTTGAGTGCCTCCACAGATGGAACATCCACAAGTTCCCTGGAAATCCTGTTCCAGTGACTCTATCACCACCTGAGTAAAAAAAATTTCCTCCAATATATAATCTAAATCTCCCCTATTTTAGTTTAAAACTGTTCCACCACGTCCTATCGCTATCTGCCTGAGTTCTCCCAGTTTGTACTCGTATCTGTGATTGCCTCAACTGAAGTGCAGCACATTGCACTTGGCCTTGTTGAATCTCATTGGGTTCATAGTACTACTACCAGTTACAGATCAAATTCAACATACTGTATGAAAACTACACATTATGAAACCAGTGTACCCAGTCCCAAGGAGGTCACTAGTTTCCAGAGAGCTAGGAAAAAGATGGAAACTGTTTGTCCATGAGTAACAAAAATACATAGACTGTAAACAGAACACTTTTTTTAAAATTACAGAAACAAAATTCCTGCAAATTTAAACTTTTGCTCTGTGTGCATCTAGTAAAGCATAAACATACAGGCAGAAACTCTTAATTTTGTATGACTGCTTCCATTCTTTTTAAGGCCTTTACAAGACAGTGATTTCTCTTGAAAACCCAGGGAATAAGCTACAAGCCATGTAATTTGCTTATCTATTGATTAGCCAGTAGAAAGTGCACGCTCAAAGAGTGAATCAGTTTTGCATAGAAGCACCTCGAGTTTAACAATAAATGTCAAGTATAATTTGAGATTAAAAACAGAAAAGGAAGCGACTGCCTTTACACATAATCTGACAACTCAAATACATTTGTCAAACCTGAAGGAGCCTAATAATATCCTATTCAGGCAAACGTGACACAGAAATGTGCTAGAAATGGTTCATCCTTATTTTACAAAAAAATTTCAGTGCCTCAATGACAATCACTGGAAAGAATGTGGCAGACTAGATATTTCCTCACATTTCTTGAATAATTATCTTTTTATGTATAAAATTTATTTCTATGCATGAAATGGAAATATAAAATGGCTCTTATGTTTCCATTGAAATATCTGGAGTGTTACAGCACTTCTTGCAGTTTTCACTTCTATTCTGCTATAACTATTTCGATTTTAATTGCTTATCAAAATAATGACACTGCTAATTGATTTCACACTGTGTCTACCCTTTGCCTCCTGCCACAGAGTATTAATTCTGGGGACCCTTCCTCTTACCTCTGTCAAATATATAAAAGTTGCATTTTATTGGTAAGTACTATGCCACCACACATTGTATCCCTACACTGGCTCTGTTTCACACATCATCTAGAGCTGCACAGTGTGCCTAAACCACTCCTGGGAAGCTGGGTTAAAATGCAATTGACACACTTTTAGCCTGGGGGCTGAAAGCAGTTGTGACAGCTACAAACCTGAGAAATACCTCCACATAACTCAGTACTGCAGACAGTTTTATATGTCTGGATATGTCATTGTGTACATTCCCAGAAAAAAAACAGAAAATTTTGATGAGCATTTTTTGTTTATCCTTAGGCAAACCTCAAACATACATTTATTTGATCAAAACCAAATAACAAAAAAACTAATAGCCGTTTCATGTTTGTGCTAATGATTTTAACAATAAATGCTTGAACTACTATACAAGAGTAAGAATTATTGTCAATGCTGCCTATAAATTTTCATCCCACCATTAAATTTACTAGTAACAAATTGTTAATTTCAGCTCTGTTAAACCACAATTTCTCTCTCTCCACTAAGAGCTGTGGGATAACAAATTGAAAATTCCTACTCATCATTCTGATTTGAAGAAAGACAGCTTTTGCAGCAGTGACTTGGGCCAAAGTAATTTTCAGCTTCCATTTTAGAGGTAAGTAAATTTGAAATAACTTAAAATAGCTACTTAATTTTGACTAACTCAAAACTATGTTCATAGCCTTTTTTTCAGTACCATTGTTTTTAAAAGATTACAATTGCTATTCATTATGCAAATGAAACGATTCTCAGTACATGGAAATTCTCTGTGCACCACCTGTAAAAATTATGTACAAGAACCATATATTGGAAAATAAAAGTAATAAAATAAGATGAAAGTTGTAAGAGAGTAAAATAATTATGTTGTTATGTAAGGGGAAATTTACATGTCTATGGAAGAAAAATTTAATTGAGGATTATCTACTCTGTCAATCCAGGAGTTAATTCTGACAAGACTATCCACAGTTTGATGTTTTAGTGAAAATTAGATTTTTTTTTTTGTAGTTCTCACTTGAAAATATGGACTTCACTGGTTTAAGTGTATTTCTTGAAGCACTGAACATAGAGGATCATATTCATCATACTGTGAAGCAAATAGTTTTATCCTTGGCTTCAGTAGGAACAGAGCACAAGCATTTTTTATTTTCTTCTTTAGCATTATTTCTTTTCTACATAAATATATCTTGCTACCTAACATTTTGGGAAGAATCTTCCTACATCTACAATCTATCTATATCTAAGGTGATAATAAAAGGTTTGGAGGGTGAAAGTAATATCTTTTATAACACTAGCATAAGACTTCATCATAAGATAACAGTCTTAGAGGCTCAAAAGCTCCCCTTATGGTCTCCATTACGATAAAATTGTGGTTAGAGTACGTTTTTATTGATAAACCAGTAGCGGTTTTTTAAAATGTCTTCAAAGTTCACTAATAAAAATAGAATATAAGAGTTGAATGAGCAGTATTATCATCATACTTCTTCCTTCATCACAGAATATTAGAATGGCTTGGGAGGGACCTTAAAGACCATCTAGTTCCAACTCCCTTGCCGTGGGTAGAATTGCCACCAACCAGCTTAGGCTGCCTAGGGCCCCATCCAATCTGACCTTCTACGCCATCAAGGGTGGGGCATCCACAACTTCTCTGGCAGCTGTGCCAGGGCCTCATTGTGCTCTGAGTAAAGAATTTCCCCATGGCATCTAACAAATTTCCTCTCTATTAGTTTAAAATCATTCCCCCTTGTTCTATCACTGAGTTTCTCTCCCTCCAGTTAACGAGGTCCCTTTAAACACTGGAAAGTGAGGTCTCTCTGGAGCCTTCTCCAGGCTGAAGAAGCCCAGCTACCAGCTATAACCTCCATTCATAGGAGAGGTTCTCCAGCCCTCTGACCATCTTTGTGGCACTCCCCTAGACCCTCTTTGACATCTCTATGCCTTGCTTTTGCTGGAAGCCCCAGGCCTGGACAAAGTAAATGCTACATGCTCAAAAGGACCATCCATTAATAGAATCTTTTTAAAAAGCAGAAGAATTACACGTAAAACTTCATAGCCTTTCTACAGCGAACATGAACTGTCTGAGATATGAACTAAGTCACAACTTCTCCAAAATTTAAATTGTCACAAAGTTACTCCACTAGGAAGGTCGAAATACTTAGTTGGTTTTGAATGGTTATACATGTTTAAGAAAAGTATACCAGTCAGATTTTCAAATCCTAATTAAAATTTGATTTTTTTTTTAAACAAGCAATCTGATATTATTAAACCTATCAGAAATTCTTAAATTATTTTAAAGTGTATTTAAAGAAAATCAAATTTTCACCCAACCCTATACACTTTACATGGATAACTTGAAATCGATAAATAAAATTTAACATGAATAAAATACTTATTAAACAAGCATAATTAAACAAGTTACAAATTCCTATCTGCACCTATGCATTTAAATCAGTGTCAAGCAAGGAGGAGAAGGATTGGGGGTGTCAGCTGATTAAAGATTCGCTACGAGCCAACAATGTGCACTTGCAGCCCAGAAAGCCAACAATATCCTGGGTTGCATCAAGAGAAGTGCAACCAGCAGGTTGAGGAAGGCGATTCTGACCTCCTACTCTGGTCTTGAGAGACTCTACCTGGAGTACTGCATCCAGTTCTGGAGCCCCCAACACAAGGAGGACTTGGAGCAGGTCCGGAGAAGGGCAACAAGTATGATCTGAACTGAGCACCTCCCCTATGAGGTCAGACAGAGAGTTGGGGCTTTTCAGTCTGGAGAAAAAAAGACTCCAGAGAGACCTTATAGTGACTTTCAGCTCCTGGAAGCCAGGCTTTGTGCAACCTGATCTAGAGGGAGGCATCCCTGCCTATAGCAGGGTGTTGGAACAAGATGATCTTCAAGCTCCCTTCCAACCCAAGTATTCTCTGATTCTAAGGATAATTTCAGTGGAGTTAGAGGCAATAATAGTATTAAACAAAATTTCACATTAACAAAACACATTATTAAAGACAAACTACTATTTCTTTTCCTTAGGCATGAATATTATTTCATACTTGAGTTCTGAGCAGAAGATCTGCAACACATACGTATCAGGTCCAACCCTCCTGGGCTTTCCTTTTCCAGTTGATGTATCTATAGAAGCCTTTCTCATCCTTCTTTGCACTCCTGCCAAGTCCAGATCCTGATTCCATCCCTACATAGTTTGGCAGCATCCCTATATTCCTCCCATGTTATATGCAAAAAAACCCTACAGTTTAAGTACGTAAAGAAAACCATATTTAGGTATTAAAGTATAGAGTTCATATTTCAGGAAAACATTACAAGCACTTACCTTCATTACAAAGTGTCCCTCTTCCTTGTTTGTAGATATGAGCATTGGTTTTTTTCAAAGAGAGATTTTGAGAATTATACAAAGACTGACGAACTTTTGACTGCCAGAAAAATATAATTGTTTTCTCTGCTGGAAGATTTAAATTCATAGAATTGCTCGGGTTGGAAAAGGCCTTAAAGATCAAGTCCAGCCACAGCCTAACCAAAATACCCTAACAACCCTCTGCTAAATCATGTCCCTGAGCACCACATCCAAATGGTTTTTAAACACATCCAGGGATGGTGATTCAACCACCTCCCCAGTGCTTAATAACCCTTTGTGTAAAGAAGTCTCTCCTGATATGCAACTTAAACCTCCCCTGGCACAACTTAAGGCCATTTCCCCTCGTCCTGTCACCAGTGAGAAGAGACCAACACCACTCTCACTGCAATCACCATAAGACCATAATCCAAGAAAAATATTTTATTTTAAAAGAAACAAGAAAGTTTCTAGGTTCAGAACTGAATTTGAATTTCAAAGGACAAAATGATTCTTTTCTGCTAAGGAGAGTAGAAAAGGGCTATGGTTTAGGACAGCATCTTCTATAAGGTCTTAAAACTACCTGGTTCTTCACATTTGTTAGATGATGGGAACTATAATGAATATTACTGCAACTGTCATCATTGCTGAAATACACATTTTCAACCTACTAATATAATGATATAGAAGTTCTCTGAGGGAGGTTTGTAGAGAGCAGTGATTTCATGCATTTTGAAACTGTAGCATCTCCATGGACCCACAAGTTTAAGTTTTGAAAACAGCTGGGAGCTATTTCTCTTGAAAAAACACTATTAGTCACTAGAGTTTCCTGTGAATCTCTTATTGAAGAGTAAAAACAATGGGGGCAAATTATCCTATCAGATTACCTTGACAAAAGGAGGTGCCTTGCCAAGTAGGTAGACAAGGCACTTCTCTTTTACATGGCTGAAGTACATGAAAGAATTCTTTTCCTAAACAATATGAAACACATGCTTCCTATTTCCATGTTTATTTGATATGTAATGAGAATGCTCAGTAACCAATGAAAATTAAGCAATAATACAGTATAAGCTGTAATTATGTAGCAGTAAGGGAGTAAACGCACAAAAGACTTTAGAACTGTAATTAACCTTAAGAAATGAAAAAATGAAAAGTGACTTAATGTGCACTCTAATAACTGCAGGATGAATTATGCTGCAGTGGCAGCTCAGACAAAAGACTCATTTTTCAGTTAAAAAAGGTGAGTTCACAGATAGACTGAATTCTCCATTTTGGAATACTAATTCTGTAGAGAGCAATTAATATAAGAGTTTCTAAGGTAGCAATGAAATGCCCAAAAATTTTATGTTACGTTCTCCAGTTCAATAAGTTCTAAACATTGTGACTCACCAGTAGGATAAAGATGTTTAGGAGAATGTTTCAAGGTTTTCAGCTACAGTAGATCTTACTTCTGTCATCCTAATCTATCTGTTCTCATCCCCACTAACTGCCCCAAAATAGGCACCTCCAGCTGCACCAGAATTTTGTTCTATTTTTCTTAGTTACTTAGCAAAACTAAAGGGAGTGATCTAAAATTCAACTTCACTGTCTTGAAAAACGTCACTTTACAGCGGCTCTACCACTGTTCATCATCTGTGTGATGATCATCACCTTCATCTTTGTGACTTCCTACATGTTGAGGAGCACTAGGTTGATTAGCAAAGTAGAGCTTCTTTCTCATGAAATTTCTGCTTCACTACATGGACAGTGCTCAGGGAAGGATGCAAGATAATCTATAGCATTTAGTAAATGTTTCCAGCAGCCCTGATTTTTGAAAATTCTTATGTGATTTGCAGCAGCACCTGGATTCAGTGTGAAGAAATTTAGTGTAAAACAAGACACTCAAGTTCTGCTCCTGGAAACCACAAACCAGGAGATGAATTTAATACTACATAGTCTTCCAGACTAAATCACCTGCCTGTAAAATAGATATATCTACTTTCTGGATTGTTGTGAACATGAAGCCCTTGTGACACACTCTGATTTTATATCATGAATCATGAAGATAATGAAGAAATACTCCATTTTTTCTTTTATTTGATTAGTATGGAGAAGATAGTGCATATAAATATATAATATATACGTATAAATTATATACGTTATACAAATTATAATATATACCTCTACATATGCTACCTTAGAAATCCTATATTAATTTCTCTTTAAAGAATTAGTATTCCAAATGGAGAGTTCAGTCCAAATGAACTCACTTTTTTACTGAAACATAAGTTATTGAAAAGCAAAACCAAGCATATTAAAATGTATTTTTAGCCTTAATTCAGGCCTGTTTATATATGCTACAATATACACATAATGTAGCCTGAAGTTTAAAAAAATTGTTCAATTTTTAAAATATCTCATTACCATAATCTTTTGAGATGTGCTACCTAGTTTGAAATCATACAGACAGTCCCAAAAATGATTAAAAATACTTGCAATACATATGTTCCATTTTGAACACAGCATGCTTCAAAAAAGAGAAAGGGAAAAGAAGTCATGGAAGACACATCTAAGATGTTTCTTTGAAAAAAAAAAAACAAAACCAAATCCACCAAACACCTATTTTTTCCTATCCCAAAGAAACAAAAACAGTCGACAAGCTTACTGTCCCATCTTCCAGAATCAGATGCTAAAAGTCCTGTGAGCCTATTGGACATCTGGGGAATTCTGCTTTCAAGATGTCCACATTTTTCACTCTGAGGGGCTGATAGAAACAAGAATTTAAGTGGTCACTGGTGATGGAATGATGTCATACACCCTCTTGTGTTTGGATCATCTTGTTTTGCTTAGATGAAGTACAATTGGATTTGATTTTTAGAAGCTAGGGCTGGTTTAAAGCTGCAGGTTTAAAGCTGCTTAGAGATTTAAAGCATTTAAATTTCCCTAACCAAGAAGGGATTGTAGACAGAGAAGTGATGAAGCAGATAAACTATTAGAGGCATAATAAATGTGGTTAATGATCTGACCTGGCTGATTATGATCTAACAGCCAACAGCCATGGCCTCTGCAACAGAAATAAACAGTTAATCAGGACAAAATCATACCAACCCTGCATTCAGAGATTATTTCTGGTAAATCAATGGTTGCAATGTAAAAACAAATCAAAAAGCAAAGATCTGAGCTGGAGTGATAGCTGTAACGTCATCCTATTAATATAGCATTGTGTATAACCCAAGTAGCTCCGGCTGTCAGCTAATTAGTCAAAACAACTATACTAGTGGCTAGGTACTGCACTGCACCAGACCTGAATCAAAAGTGTCCATACGTATTTGCAACTAATTACCATCACTGTTGGCCAACAAAGTTCTAACTTAGCCTCTAACTAGCTGCACATTTCCAAAATATTTATCTCACTTTAAAATTCTCTACTGAATATTCTAAATGCTGTTCCATAAAGCATCAAAAAGTACTGCCTGCTTGTAACATGGACTGTGTGAAGCATTTGTATGCTGACACAAACACAGTTTTTCTTAGTCATCTTCTTAAGTCACAATTTCCTTAAAAACCTTCATGAGCATAATCACTAATGATGGAAATTAAGCAGTCTTTAATAAAACCTTGAGGTCTACTTCATTAGCACTTGAATGACTTAACAGCTTTGACCAGTAAAATCATGTCTTTGCACCTGGCAGATACTGCATTATTTTTCAGGTATGAATCCTCTGTGCCTCAAATGGAAAGAAAGTCTTTTTGTATTCAGACAGAGAGTGTTCAAAGCCAAGTTCATTGACAGCATATTTTTATCCACACAGCACAAGCATAATCCCATTCTCTTAACACATTCTGTCACTATCTCCTCACAGAAAACCACTCTCACCCCATATCATAACTCCACAACAGAATTGTAAAAAGTGCTATTATCCTCCTGCAAACTTTCTAGATGAAAGAAGCACTTGACAGCAAACAATACACCTTACATAATTTTTCATAGAACTTTACAACTACATATTTTTTAGCTTTGATTTGGATTCAACTTAGGAGCTGAAGATTCAAGATATATACCATTGCCTGGACAGCAATTGCCATTGCTAGACAAGAAGGATCAAAGACAAGAAGGACAAGAAGCTAGACAACAGCTCCAAACCCACTGCAGTTAGGAATCTAACATTGTCATGTAAGCTGATACTTCTTTCCAGTTACCTTTGTACGCTCATCTGTAAATGCTTCAGCTCAGGAACTAGTCAATCCTCCTATTCGTAACAGCAAGATCTGCTATAAAACAAACAGGAAGCACTAGCTGCTTCACACACATGAATTTAATCCACTCATTTTCATCTGTATTTTTGTTAATATCTCTGTAATGGATATAAACTTCAAACAGCAGTTAAGATGTGTAATAAATAACATTATTCTATACATAAGAGGTCTGAAAATAACATGAAAATTAGCAGTGACAACTGAGCGGAGCTACTATTGATATTAATCTGATTGTTTCAGAAGACATGTCCTTTGAAGAACTCACAATCTGCAGAGAGAAACAATATCCGAAAGAAAAAGAAGAGACCACAATCTGAAACATGCTTACACTGAAAAAGACTCAATCACAGTACATGAGCTAATGAAGCATTAACATCCAGTGCTACAGATAAGGAAATGACTGATTCCTGGATGCTTAAACCAGCAAATAGATTACCAGTACTCCCAAGTCATTTTCAACAGGGCCACGCTCCATCCTTACACTCCTCAGCTTGTAGTGATACTAAGGGTTACCATGACCCAGGTGTAAGACCTTAGGTGCTGGATTTACTGAACCTTCTGAGGTTCATCTGGGCTCACTGCTCAAGCCTGTCCAGGTCAATAAAAATATGACAGCTTTAGACAGCTTAAATAGATACAACAGCTTTAGGATTGAAAAATCCTACATCATTTCTTGAAAGCGAATACAGCTAAGTGTATCACCTACATAAGTCTGCTTCAGAAATTACTTTTCCTAATACTAAATACTTGTGCACTACTTTTAAGCACTGCTAACTGCTTCCATCAAGTTAACAAGTCTTTCCTACAAGGAATAATATCCACTAAATATAATATTTAAGAACTCAGAATGAATTTATATAGTCATCACTATGAAATTTAATGTTCTGTTGTTAGGTAGTTAGTTGTATGCCCACTCTTTTCTAGGTTTCCCTTACTGTAATTTTTGTCATGTTCAATTTGTTTCTCAGTCCCCCCTTTCACAAGTACCTTTTCTGACCTGGCATCACTTTCCACATCTGCTTCATATTAATTTCCTTTTTTAAAATACTCTGTATGAATGAGCAATTGCCCATACATTGTTTTCAGTCACCTGCTACCCTTCCGCCCAGATCGCCCAGATCTCACATTTTCTTGTGCCAATCGCTACTTATGTTCCTTCTGTTAATTTTTTTTTTTTTTTTTTTTTTTTAGAAACATCTCCTTGTTCTTGTTACCTGTATGCAGAAATGTAAATACGTATTCACACGAAATTGTTACCATCCTCTACAATCTCTCCTAACTACCTGGTGTTTTTCCTATAGTCCTCTCAAAAAATTCCTATAAACTGCAGAGTGCTGCCTTGTTCTTCTCTGATTCATGGTCCATATCTCCAGACTTCATGTAGACAGTTTTCTGTCTGTAAGTCTAACTAAGCTCACTGATGTGTCTGAAAACACCAAGGAATTTACCACATGTAAATAACAAGATACTGTTCCCCTGAATTTCTCTCTCTTTTTCCTTGCATCTCACATTATCTGTTACTCTCAGGTCTTTTTGGATGTCAAAATTACAGAGCAATTCTTTGTAGATTTTTTATTCATTCTGCCAATACATTCTGCTCACTTTTGGCTGCTGCATAGATAACGTAAGCAATGGAACTTTTGTATTAATAATATGAAAAGAATTTTGCTAATATAAGGAACAACTTAAGAAAGGATAAATCCCAGAGGAAAAAAATTTAAATACTTCACTACATCAGGAGAATACAATGAGGTAGTAACGAAGAGACAGGTGGTTAATAAGTAAGGCCTAATAGCCAGTGGTGATATTCAATGTTATTTTGGTAATGTTCTCAAGCATATGTGCATCCTTATTTTAAATGAATGATCTATCACAGAAATACACAGCTGCACTGTCAGCAAAAGGTAGATATTGTGCTCAATGGTCAGGCCAAAGATGAAATGGAATCTGATCTAGAATGTGAAAATGCAATCAAACTAAATTTGGGTAAAAATATTACAATCGGTCCTATGTGCCGAAGTCTGAGATAGTCTGTTCTGTAGTCTATGTTTTAAATGACAGCATCAAAAATAATTAAACTTATGACAGAGCATTTTAAGTTATTTCCTGTGCAAGACGACATTTTGATACCCATACTTTAATGCCCACCATTTCAAAAATAAAAATGAAATGGTTCTTAGTCCATATCCATGCTTCTGTGTACATAACTATACTTGAGAACCTAACATGGAAAGTTTACACATAGACAGTGAGCCTCTCTCATTAGATATCCGCCTTTTATCCTCTATTCACTTCTGATAAAATATTTAGAGACAAATTTTGAGAACCTTAAATTTTGAAGATTTTAATTTTATATCCTGAAGAACAACTTCTGGCATCAACTATATCTGTATATACTATACATTAAAAGTGAAAATCCCATTATTTCTACTCACATCAATTACGTTGATCACTAGATAGCATCACAAAGTTAAAACTTATGCTTTAAAACTTTTTCTAGGTGTATTTTACATATACTGTGTCTTTCACAAAAGGGTGAAATGAAAAATACAGTTCTATTATTTACAAATGTCAAGATGAAACTATTTTTACAAATAATTCAGTAATGTCCCATTACTAAACAGGTTTTAAGTATTTTCCTCCAAACATTTTTTCATGAATTTCAGTCTTACAAATCTTTCAGAATGGTTGATGAAAAGGGAACAATCTAATCTTACTTGAAACTGTGATAGAATTATATTTTGTCATTAATGCCTTCATAAAGAACATTCTCAAGCTGCAGATGTACTTAATTTAATTAACAAATATTGTCACAAACTTCCTGGGAAATACTTGTTTTACAGTGATCATCCCAATGACACTGTAAAGTAGAATAACTGAAGTAGCATGGCTCTTTTCAAGCTACATCTCTAACTCTCTTATCCTGTTTGTTAATTTTGAGATCAAGATCAACTTATAAATTAACAAGCCAAATATCAAATGAAGAATAAATTATAAATCAAAATAGTATAATTCTGCCTCTACATACAAACAATTTTTCATTTTAATGACTGAATTATAAAATCAGGTGAAAAAAAGATACATTTGAATTAAATATGTAAACGTTTTCTTAAATTTTAAAAAGCAATCTCTTCTTTCTTTTCCTCAATTTCAGGATTAACTGCTTTTCTCTTAACCTGAACCAGAAGGATGTTTATTTTTTCCATTTTCTTTCTTTATTTTTTCCTCCATATCTAGGTCTTAGATAGGGTAGACATGGAAGGCATTCAAAGAATTAATGGGAAAGATGTGATATCTTTTTCTCCTAGAGGCCCAAAATCAGGACCTTTCATTCAGATGCAAGACTTACTTATGTTCAAAAACATGTGTTCTTTTTTCGTGAAATTTGAACTTCCTTATCACCTTTCAGTATATTTCCCAGTAAATTGTTCTCAATCTCTCCTCTTAACATAAATACATTCTGTAGAAAAAGTGTAACACACTTCACATTAGAAAGGTAATAAAATTTCTTAAGCAAGCTATCTAGCAGCTATACGATGAAAGTTAGATCCCTAACAACCAAGACGCATTTTCTGCAAGTGTAATAGCATGTAGAAGAGATAATGCAAGACAGCATGCTTAGAGGTTTCCCACAAAAATTTTGGATATAAAAGCTGCAAAAGTATATTTGACTAAATGTACTGCAAAGCACTACCTGAATTATTTTTCTGAAATACTTCTTTGTTCTTCAGAATCATTCAATTAAGAAAAAAACTTTTGCAGTAAAGTTGTTTCTTTGTGTTTTTTTTTTTTTAAACATATCTTAAGTAAAGAAAATCACCTTATATTATCCATACCCTGAGTGCAAAAAACATCCAGATATTTTTGAAATAGAGCTATTATTTTGACAATAGGTGAATTTTAGACACATCTATTTCCCTGACTTTCAGTAGCAAATGGTTTGGGTTATCTGAAAATATTATTGCTGGTAGTTCAAATCTGTACTTGAAAAAAAACTTTGAAAGATTTGCATGTCAGTATATGCTTAGCTATTTTTCCCCTCTCTTATTTTTGCTAAAAGAAGAAACATTTCTACAGCTAGGTCAATACACCACACTAGCAAATTATTGCAGTGCAACACCAAATCAATTGCATGACCCACAGAGGCTACAAGAAGATAATCACTTCTATTTTTTTCTATTGAAGTGTTGAAGGAGCCAACTTACTGACCATTATGAATCAACAGGTAATACTTTAACTATGGAACCGAACCTTATCACAGGGCAAACTTCACAAGATAAAATACTTCAGTCTGTCAAAGGAGGCTTGTAAATGCAAGCCACTGCAACCCCTGAAGCAATTCTCACCTCCCAGTAGGCAAAAACAGCCCAGACAAAGTAAAATGATTTTAGATCCCAAAGGAGTATTCCAGTGACACTAGAATAAACAAATACAATGCGCTTTATAAACAAATAAACTATGCTAAGCTTAAGTATTCAGTGAGTAGTCAGGACTGCCTCTACAGGGCTACACTGAATGACATGAGCATACTTACGGATGGCTCTCAGAGACTTACAGGTAGAGTAGCCAAACTCCTACATTGTTTACTAGATGGGCAGAAGGATTTTTACATTGATGCCAAGTTAGGGGGAACATATATGAGATATAAACATGCTTTTTAATAAAGAATAATTCCTAAAAGTTGCTTCAGCTCCCTAGGAAAAACAGTAAGCTGTACCTGTTGACATTCTTTTGAGGATTACAAGTAGTACCCAAAACACAGAACAACTTCTGAAGATTCAAGTATCACAGCCAGCTGGCAAGCCTACAGCATTTCCAAAGCAGCAGCCAGAATAGACTGATTTTGTTTCAGGGTCAAGCGTAACCCACACTCCTTTGTGTGCTGTGATCTCTTGTTTATTTTTATTCTCTCTTTCTTATTTATTTACCTCAGCTCATAAGTACTCTAAATTTTGCATCTCTGATTTCTTCCCCCATCCAACAGGGGGAGGGGGTGAGGGGAGTAAGTGAGCAAGCAGCTCTGTGTTGCTTAACTGCTTGCAGGAAAGGACTAAAACTCAACTCCTCAATAAATGAGGAAGATACAACACCAGATCAGTCACAAGCAGATTTTTATCTTCTTGAAGCAAATGAAACAAATGCATTGCCTCAGTCTACAACTAGACTACAAAAATACAAATTAATGGTACACAAAAGAATCTATGTTAAAAAGCGTTGTTAAAGTTTCCATTCAAATGTTAGAATTCAGACACAGGAAATGAGAAAACTATCTGTACAGATATCATTTACCTCTTTTCCTTTCAGGAAAATATCATTTACACCAACATTTTGTTGCATAATCATACTAAGAGTAAACCTTCCTAATCTCATAGACTGGTTCGTATCTCGTTCTATCCCACTCAAAGCTCTTGAGGTCTGCACAGGTAAATTAGAGATGGCGTTCATCAACATTTTAAAAAGTTGCCAGATAGTACTTTACCTATCTAGGTTATCCATTTAAGGTAACATTATCTTAGTTGAACTCTCTAGAGGTGCTGTAGGAAGAGAGAATTTAATTACTTCCTGTTGACGTCATACAGGGCTACATGCAGAGAATTTAAGAGGACTATGACAAGAGGAATCTACAAGTTTTTGGTTTTGTTTTTGTTTTTTTTTTTTTTAAGAACAGGATTGCCTGAAGCTACCTATTTCTAGATTCCCAGATGTCCCTATTATAACTGAATTCTAACAATCTAAGAGAAGTTGTGATGTAAATAAATGCATTTTTCTAGTTATAATGCCTGCAGCCTAAATAATTCTTACCTAAATGAGGCAGATAAAGTAATGCTTCTGATGAGAAGGCTTTCTAGTTCTCTGTTTATCCAGAGTGGGTGATGGGACCTGCATTTACTTGGAAAGATGTGGAGGGTTGTTTGTTTGATTTACTTAGTATAATTTGTGAACTGAATTTTCAAGCATACATGAAATCTCAAGCAGACTATTATGCCTATGCAGAGCTTCATGGAAGTACACTTTTGCAGACCTTAATAAAGGAAAAAATGCTCTAGTTTTGAGATATTTCTTCCCTCTACACTATCAAAGAATGAAATTAAAAGATGAAACTCCATGGCAACACGTGTAACTTTAAAAAAAGAATATTCAGCAAATATAAAAAAGATACATGGAAAATTAAAGTTCTTACTCAGTGCTCAGCCATCTATCTTCTTAATTCTGCCAGCTGAATATTCCCCAGTTTTCACTCTTTTTTTTGTGTGAGCTCCAAAGCTATACTTCAAGCCACAATTTTAAAAATACAGGTTTCACAAAAGCTGAGTATAGTTAAAAGTTTCTATATAACAGTCAATATTTTAAGTTGCCAAGCTAAAGAAGAAAACTTGTCACCACTAAAGTGAATTTAATTATGAAAGTCAGCCAAAGCGCACATTGAGTAAAATGATATAAACTGAATAGTTTAGAAGCACTCTGACAGAGGGTTGTCAGAAGTGCCTTGGATAGATCTGCATGACTATCCTAGGTCATTATGACTCTAGACTGAGAGATTTTAACAGCAAAAGAAGTTTACCATTGAAAGAATCTTACAGATATTGCCTGTATATTGATAACGTGTTAAGGTTTCTTATTCCCCGCAAAACTGGTTATCAGGCACTCATGTTCCAAGACTGGATACATTACTGTGAGTTTTATCATCATGGCTGCCATCTCCACTAAATCCTGAAACCCCTCAGCATAAATCATGCTTTGAAAGATCTGACCATTAAGCAGCATCAATCAAGTCAGATTGTGAGGAACATAATCAAGGCTTGTGACTACGTTACAAATAGCATGCAGATGTGGGATCCTGCTCTGCCAATGTTTTTTCTAACCACTTTTACCCTTTTTTTCCCTTAGAATACTTCTGTCTTCTTTCAATAATATATTAGCTTAACTTACCAGCAATATCTCTCAATTATGTTTCTAGATGGTGTAAGATCAATAAGTGTACAGACATTATAAAGTATTGGATGATCAATAAGTATACAGAAAAGTCCAACTATCACATTGGAAAACATAATCAAAGATAAATGGAAAGTGCTCACCAGTGTTGTAGGCTCACAATAAAACACCAGGAGGAGCAAACTCCAGAGAGAGCCTTCCTCACTAACACTAAATGGGGTCTAGGAGAGGCGCAGCCAGGCTCTACCCCTTCTGATCACACAGGTGAATTGCCTTCACCTGTGCTCCCACAGCTGACTCAGTGCTCATCTCTGGTGGTCAATCAGAGGTTCAGGCCATGATTCAACACTTCCCCTACAGATGGTGATTAATGAAACAATTAAAAATAATTCTAAACAAAATATGTGATTGGCAAATATCTGTACAGCTTTGGAGCATGCTACTACTGCAGTCTTCCAGCAATAAAATTGAGAGTTATTATCATCCTCACAACTACCTTAGTCAAGTCAGCCAGGCCGGGTGGGTTTTTCTAGCGAGAAACACTCAGTAGCTAAGAAATAAACAATTTTACCTAAACAAAATTATTCAGTATTCACAGATGTTGTTGAAGTTTGATGTATACTTCAGAAGCTTTATCATCTATCATAGCCATATGAATAAGTTACCACGGTCATTTGCTATAAACTCAAAAAAAAAAAAAAAAAAAAAAAAAAAAAGGCTGTTTTCAAAGAGAAATTCCTCTCATTCTGACATTCTTGCTCTAAAGGAAAGAAGGGAAAGTTTGTTTCATAACACACTGCAGACTTGCACATATTCAATGGAAGAAGAACATGGAGAAGAATTAGTGGAACAATGGAAAAGTGCACTATATGTTTACTGGATCTTATACTGGACCTGTGCATTCTAGAAATACAACTAAAAGGATGTGGTTTCACTCCATTTATAATTAGAATTGTTATATTTTACTAAAAGCTACACATTTCCATATAAACTAACAGAAATAAAAATAGCAAGCAAGAACAAGTAGAAAAAAATATATTGAGGTTTGTTTTATATTCATCCACAAACGTTTCAATTTCTTATTTTTTTCTTCTTAACGAGAACTACCTGACAGGTGGCTAAAAGCCAAAACTGTAACAATCAGCAGGAATATTCTTCTCAATCTCCTCATTTTTTGCTGAAAGTATTTTCTTTTGTCTTTGGAACAGTCAGTCAGAAAGCTACACAAAATCAATCTGATTTTTTTCTTGGTGGGGCAGCTTTTCATGTTTCACACTGAAATCTTAGTAACTTTAAAGCAACTCACTTTTCCCAGGGGAATAGAGCTTGTTAACAGCTTAAATGTACTACATGGACACTGTGTTGTATGAACTAGACAAGGAAATTTTTATTTGTCAAACTTTATTGAAGCAAAATTCTATTATGTTATCCCAAAGTTGGATATAGAAAAAGTCAGTGAGACCTCACATAACAGAAGAAAAAAAAAGATGAATGAATAACAGTATCGTTCAGCTGGGGGCTTCTAGATGAGAATGTATACAATAAACACAATTACTTTTCTTAAATTAGTCTGCAGAATCTCAGACCCTATCCTAAGGGGAGATTCATTGACTCTATCTTTCATACCCTTTTCTGTCACCTTTGTGACCCCCTCCTCATTCCAAAACCCATGTTCTCCCAGTCCTATGGGCTCACCAACGACCCACCTCCACTCCCTCTCCAAAACCTCACCTGTTTGTGCTCAGTGACCTACAATGAACACACCATCATTAGTTCACATGCATTACTTACATCGTCTTCTTTTAAGGAGAGGTAACTCACATACTGCAAGTCCTCAGCAAGAAACTAAGCCACTGGATCAGCTACTTCCAGCTGGCCAAGTGTGCCGAGGTGTTTGAAGCCACACCAATGAGTGCTGACAGCCTGCACTCTATGACATTAAGGCAAAGAAAAATCCTAATTTAGATTTCTTTAGCCATTGCAGCATAACTGCACCAGCAAACTATTAGAGAATGAGAGTTGGTCTTAGGGCTTGCAAGTATTTGACACCCTGCAGCCTAGTCTTTTTATGTATCTAAAAGACAAACCCTGTCAGAAAGAGCAGATCTGCAGATCTCACAGAAGTTCTTGGAGTAAGAATATGGAAGCATCATTTCAAACTGTCTTCCTTCTTTTATCTTTATCTTAGGTACACAGGCAGGAAATTAATCTCATCTCAAAATTTAAAGGACTTAATTCCATATTCTTTTGTGACTGGTAAAAGAAAGAGGAGGCAAACTTAACTACAGTGTGAGGTTCAATTATTTCAATTACCACCTCCTGCCTAAATGAAGTCTGTTCCTTCAAAGACATCTGCAATTTTACACTCATTTGTTCTTAAAATAGCATTAATTATATAGTTTCCTTGGAAATAGAATACATGTACAAATTAAATAATTACTTACATACATTAAAAAGTTACACACATTTAAATTCCAAGTTAGTTATTTACTTTTCATAATTAAGGGTATATCTAAACAAATATCTCATGAAAGGAATGTGAGATTTTGTTTTCATTTAAAATATCCTTTTAAGAGTTATATCAATATGGTAGCCATTTCATAAAACAGAAAAAAAATACCCAAAAGATTTTAAGTAATTGATACTTAAGAAAAAAAAAAAAAAAAGCCCAGTAAAGTGATATAAACGTACACTTTCATGCCTTTTCTGGGTTGGGAATGATGAAAGTTGGTGGGATTGTTTCTTCATGTGGGATTTTGCTTGAGCACTGATCAATGAAATAACAGAACAAAGAAGAAGGAAAAAAAGAAGCTTTAGGAGGGAAAAAAATGATGAAGCAGAGGAGGAGAGAAGAGAATAAAAGACTGAGTTACAGTCAGGAATAATAGTAGTGACTGTGATGCTTGCTATGAGGTCCATGCATGGTCCCAAGACCAGTGGTCTCATCCACTTCAGAAAGCCTGCAAGTGAAAACATGAGTAAGGGTCATCACAGGAAAGCAGAAAGGTCTTTGTTACATCAGCTTTAGGAAAAATGTATTTCTTAAACTCTGTGAAAGGACTTAACTTCAGTTGTACAAAATGGAAGTGAATAAAGGCCTTACAGGGGAGAAAATACTTCAGTGTGGGAAGTATACAGGAGAGAAGTGAGTTTTAATTAAAGGCAATGATGTGGTATGGTTATTTTAACTGTATTTCCTTGGAACAGAAAAGTATCTGACACAAAGGGGTGTATTTCTGAAAGATCAACTTTAAATCATAGTCACGCTTTTTGAATTATCCTAGGAAAACGTTTGTGCACAGAAAGAAAGGGCAGGTGCTTTAATTTCATTGTGAATAAGCAATAAAGTCACTGAATTTCTGCTTAGACTGCCAGATGCTGTTCCATCTTAACTATGGCAATCACCCTTTCCTTAACCAGAGAGAAATGGAATAAAAGACATATAATTTTAGCATGAACAATCTGCATATAAAAATTTAATTTCCAGACTTCAGCCAGATAAGCTGCAGTAGGCATTGCTAGTGGTGCAAGGAAGCCTTCCTTTCTCTGCTCTGTTTACTCTGCTCCAAAGCATAGATTGATGCTTGACTGGGATCAATGCCAAAGACACCCCTACTTATCTTCTGAGTACTTTTATGCACCAATCTGTCTGGATTCCTAAGATGTACATTCCTCATTCTTACTAGTTTGTAGGGCTGAGTCAGGAAAATAGAAAATTATGCTTTTTTTTTTTTTTTTTTTTTTTTGTGCAAACCTATAGCAGTTGCTCTGTTTAGATCAAAGGATGACGTTTATCATGGCTCTGCTGGGAGTGAACTTCTTGTGTTAGCACACAGCGACATCATTCAACAAGTAAGTAATAATGAATCAATGCCCTGAGTAGACGGAGACTGGACAATTAGTCTAGTTTCTTGTGGATACTGGTTCACAATAGAGAAGCAGCAGCAGAGCTGGAGCTGTGAACTGAGATCTGAGAGAACATTATGGAAATTTAAAATAAGTCTGTGGAACCTTTCTAATTCTGTACTGCTGGTCACACTCAAGTTTGATTTGTCTGGTGGATCCTCACCACAAAACCCACAGGTCTTTTAATGTTTCAGAAAGCCTATTGAGATTTAATTTTTTTCAAATTCATCTCATTCCAGAACTGCACAAAATCTGACAGATTCCAAGCAATTTTTTGAAAGAAAAAAAAAAAAAAAAAAAAAAGCAAGACTTTTATTCTGGAACCACAGTCTATTTATCTAATTACAACTCAGTGAATCTCCATGAACATGTGGAATCAGTAACTGGACCTTGATGCTAGTAGCATCACAGGAAATTAAATTGTACATATATAATACAAATGAGTTAAAACAGATAGTATTTACTTGCTATGTATTTCAAGGAGTTAAATGATAATGAGAGTTGAAAATCTTAGCCTTGAGAAGTCACTAAAAGCTCATTTTCAGGGTCTCTCTGAAGGAGGAGATGTAGTACGCCTGGGTCAAGAGATTACTCTTTCTCATAGAGCAGTGATTAATGACTGATGTAAAAAGTGGGTGGAAATACTGTGGAAACTTGTACTCCTCAAAGATGTTCTATCTGAATAGTGAGATTTCTAGATAATAAGAACTGCTGGCTCTTTCTTCCTTTCAGGTAATTCCAAAAGAAAATATTACATACAACACCCACTCTCTGGCCTCTGATCTCTTAAACATTCTCTGTACCTTACTTTCTCTCATTTCACAGCTCACCTAACAGCTGAGAAAATTCTGCAAGTATGGCATGGTAAAAACATCTAAACAAATAGCTGGAGTACATGTTTAAACATCTAATACTGCTGCATTAAAAGTATAATTCTTTTGTTCAATGGAAATTCTTTTCCTCTGCCTAATCACACACTGACAGAAATAGACAATGATTCCCAGAAATGTAAAAGAAACACTGAGCAAAATCCTTTCAAACTTTTTACATGATTTTTTTAACAGATAAGATAAAATTGGGGGGGGAGGGGATGGAACATCCATCTCAAATCATCTTCGTTAACTCTCCACAGTGATTCAACCAGTTCTCTGTGTGCCCTCAAAATCATTTTATAGTTTAAATAGTTTAAATATTTAAAAGGAACTTTCAGATAAAGGAAAAGTTTAGAGAAACTGGATGTAATTTTACTACCCAATTTTCTTTTAATTTAAAGTTATAAAATCAATGGCATATTATTAATTGACAGCCTTTAAAATTTCATCTTAAAGCTCAGCCCATGATACCCTAAGGAACCTCATGCAGGAGGTTTTTTTACATACATTTTCTTCATGAATAAACATTACTTCTTTACTGTGCAGGTGACAGAGCACTGGCTCAGATTGCTGATTGGCTGAGGGATCTCCTCTGCAGACATCTTCAAAAGTCACCTGAGACAGTGAATACAAGGTGTGCTTGAATAAAAAAGATTGGGATCTGAAGTGGTTCTCCTGCTAAATGGTTGTCTCTTTAGGAGGACAGAGCAAATAGACTGTAAGGCCAGAGAAAGCCAAGAGGTAAGTAAATACCACTAGCAAAAGTAATGGCAGAAAAACTGTCCGGTCCCCCTGAGAAAATTTTGCATGATCTGAGGTTCACACCAGAGGCCAAGTTGGGGGGAACTGCTGTTCACAAAGTCTGATAGACTTTAAGAGACAGACAGAACCTGGAAACAGGGTAATGGTCAAAGAGGGAAGAAATTGCTCCTTGGATTTTTCATCAAGTCCAACAAGTCCTCCTCATCAGGTTACTCATAATCCATTCTCATTTCAGCCTCTATTTGTACTCGAGATTGCCCCAACTCAGCTGCAGGACCTCGCTCTTGGCCTTATTCCCCGTGCTCACGCAGACTCTATTCCTCCAAGACAATGGAGTTTGAACTTTTGTTTCCAGTTTCTTCAAGAAATCTAACAATGAGACAGTTCTATAAAATGGCAGGCATTGAAAACTGGCTTCTAGAAAACCCTGACTTCAACATGGAGCATACTGATAACTTTCATTCAAGAAGTACAGTGCTGACATTGCCTGTCAACCAGTGATTCTACCCTGTTCATATGTTTTAAAGAATATAAGTCATGATTTTCAGAGAGAAGCAACTCTAAAGCATAACTGTGAAGTATTTTCCGTCAAGCTAAATCAATATGAGGCTTTTTGAGTTTTACACTAAAACAGATCTAATTTCTTTATTGCTTAAAAAGGGAACCCAGGCACCTGTTGTTGATGCCACTGGAGTCAAGAATCTAACCCTTACACACTGCAATACTTCAGCAGGCAGAAGGAATCTGCATAGCTCTTTTTTTCTTGTTACTTGATCATCAAAGTATGAGTCATCATTTTAATTCCAGAAAAGAACACCAAGATATTAGGAAAATGAGGCAAATATATAACTTAAAGAAGAATGTGCATTTGTTATGGCAGATTCATGTATATACACATCTTTTAATTCACCTGGTCATATCTTCACTGTTTTCTAATACTGTGTCATACAGATGGGATTTTATAAAGGTATTCAAGTCACTGCAAATATCTACAATGAGGCTATTCTTTCTGACCTTTCTAGCAAGAGAGATTTTGACGTATTGTAAGAGATTATTCTTTTACATCATCTCAAAGCTTGCTGGGGACAACAGATGGAGAAGTCCAAGCAAGTACTGGACAAGGGTTGAGAAATCCTTTGTCCGAGGGACACAGATGGACAAGGCCTGTGGCAACAAGAGAGAGAGAAAAGCCGCAGCTTAATGGCTGTGAAGCGGTCTTTTGTGTGGACTTATCTCAAGGAAGGTGGCCATCTCAGGGGGTACTCACATGATACTTGCTCAAGCACCCAGGGATATCACATAGGCAGGAAAAAAAGGAAGATAAAAGAGGGATCAACAACCATAGGATAGGTGTCTGCCATCAGATTCCTCACTACAGAATGCCTGCATGCTGACGGACTCTCCTAGGCCTGCTGCTTACCTCCCAGATTGGCTCTGCGACTGCCTCCTGCTACCTGCTTACTGCCCAAGGCCAGCCACGCTGCTGCTGCTGTCCCCCTGTGCTTTTGCCTTGGACCTTTGAAACATCGTGCAACGGGACTGCTGCTGGATCCTGGTGGTGACTATCCCCCTTCATGCAATTCTTGCTTATTTCCTATCTTTTCTATCGCCTTCCTTTCCTTCCCTGTCGCTCTAATTCATAATAGTCGCCATCCTTCCCTTCCCCATCTCCCTGATTAAGATTTATAATAAACTGGTTGGACCAACATTTGAACTGCTATTTCTTAATCTCACGCTGGGTATACAGATATCAAAGAACCTCCTCTCCCTCCTATAAATTGGAGTGTGACACATATTTTAAAGATGAAATTGACTCTCAAATTTTTCAGAATCCCTTATTTCAGGAACATAAAGCAAGTAAATCTGTGCCCCAACTCTATTTCCATCCTAGAAAAAGGGAAGATTTAATACTCTTAATATCTAAGTAGAAAACCTAGTAGAACATCTGGAATTCTTTTTTCCAATATAACTGAGCTTTCCTCAACCTGAGGCAGAAGATACTTCAGGAAGGGCCCATCAAGGCACTGATGCTCAAGCTAAAGTGTTAATTATATCAAGAAGGTTTTCAACTGCTTTACTACTAAATTTTAAAGCAGACAACAAAATCACCTTGAGAATGGAAATGTAAACAATACACATACATGAAGAAGTGCGGGCAGCTAATGTAGCTAATCCATATGTATTATTTCCATTGAATAATACTGTACATAAATAATACACATTTATTTTAATACTGGAAGATGTATCAAACAGGAAAACATGGCCTACAAAAGAATAAGAGAAGTTATACAATCAGAAACTTCTTTCAGAGGCATCAGAGAAAATATACTCTCCATGTGTAAAATATTTAAAAGAGTGGAAGCTAAAGAACCATCTAACAACTGTAATTTCTGTTATAATTATCCTTCTCTGGGTTTCTCTGAGCAGGAAAAGTCCTGAAATGTTTTTCATTATCCTCCTTCACATAACCATCTAGTTTCATCTGTTTATTCCAATTTCTTTCTGCCTTTGCCATTTCAAGTATTCAGCCTTCCCTCGAAGGCCTAAGAAAACTGGACTAAACTATAACTACAGGTCAGTGCTGAAGAACTGCTGGTGGGCAGACAAGAAAAAGATGAAGAAACCAAGAATCTATCAAAATTATTCTGCAGATATTTTCCGTTTCCACACAAAATTTCTCGCCTAAATGCTATTGTAGATACAATTCTGAAGAGTATAAGAAAATAACATTATTATTGCATACTATTATTATTTTAAAATATTATATTTTTTCTACCAGTGTTTCATTTCAGCCTATGTAATCGGAGTGTGAAGTCTCTGAAAGAAACAGCTGTGTGGAGAGATGTATTCTAAAAAGAGCTTGCTATCAGCCAACAAAGCCACAGGGGTCACTCTTCAAGTAAAAGACCCATGGTTTTGAGAACAGAATTGAATGAAAGGCTGTTTAGCCCAACATATTCTCCCTGCCCATAGGCCAGTGCTTAGGGAAAGAATACAAGAAACAAGACTAGATGTTAAGCTTTTCCCTAGAGGATTTTTCCAACTTTTTGAAAAGAGCAGATAAGAGACTTTCTTTAGCCAGAAGCTGTATACAGAGCCTATCGTGTTTAGTAGTTGCTTCATAAACCTATCCATTCCTTTCATTTGTTTTAAACATAATGTCTGGTGGTTTTATTGGTATCCCTTTCTGCTTGTGTCAAATAAAGCAGAATATTCCTAGGTATTTTTTTACAAGTTTTGGGACTGTAATGTTTAGTGTATTCTCATGAAGAAAAGATCCTGTACTGTCTTTTCTGTCCATCATTGTTTCTTTTCTTCCAAGTCTAACATGAGCAGAGCTTCATTCGGCACACGCAGTATGCGCTTTACTAGAGATCTAAGACATAAAAATATGCAACAGTATTCATAATTCTAGACTTCACCAAAATTGAGCTCAATTATGAATTTCACATATTAAGTGCTTAAACAACCAGGTTTTAAAGTAGAGAAACGAACTGCATAACAAAATAATAGACGCTGAAATTCAATTATATCCTTAGCTCTAAGCTATAGAACTATACCTATGATTTTTATGGTTCTTATTTTAATTATTAATTTTAGAATAAGGCTGTTGAGTTTCAGCAAGCATCTTTTTATAATTAATTCTGCAATGCTCCTGGTAAACCCAAGTTTATCTGAGAAATTACAACCTAATACTATGACAGACTGTAAAGTGACAATCATAAGAATATGCTTTTCAAAAATGAGGAAAAGAAGAACTTGTGTTAAGCTATATCTAAATTAAAAGATTTCCCATTCAAATATACATTACTTATACACAAGTGGAACATAATACAAAGTACATTGCTTTTTCTGTCAGTTCTTTTTTCTTGCATTGATAATCCTTCTAATGCATTAAATTCACAACAAATGTTTTTAAATCCTAAATAGCATGCTAAGTACTTGGCCTTCAATACAAATGTGTAAATTAGCTGTTCATGTCTGTACTACATATACTAAATAACAGCTTCAGTGATAATCAATTATAACAAAGCTGCAATAACAAGCCACTCTTTTAAGCAAAGTAGAAGCTGTCTGACCTGTTACAAGATAAGTGCTATGTGCCTCTGTGTGTTTTCTGGGCAAAATACTCTCAAAAAGTACTGTTTAACTATCATGTTAAACTCATTCCTTTCAAGGAGATATATTTTACTTCAGAATGCGCTTACAGCTCTCTAAACCAGGAGATAATAACACAACTGCTTGTACTGTGAACCCTACCACAGTGTAGCTTATGCACAGAAGGCAGAAAACACTCCAGATGGATCCCTTTTGTTCACAATTTATAAGTTATTTGGAATATAAAGACTTGAAAATCAAAATACAACATGAAGTTGGCTGAAGAAGCAATGGAGAATACCTCCCCTCTTAGCACTTTTAAGTATCTTTTGATACAATAGTTGTTAGGAGGAAAAAAACTTTTCTACCATCTTGAGGATAACAGTGGGACTCTGTCAATTCCCAGCATGTAATTAAGACACTAAGATCAATATACTTATTTCTCTTTTCCAATAAGTTTTCATGAGTACACAAATGCCTGGAATAAGGCCTCAGAGATCATTCTACTTGGAATTTCAAATAAAAGTCTTTTAACACGCTGCATTCCAAAATCATTCTTTGACACCTACTACAGAATAGGTATTTTCAAGTAATAAATAATGAATCCTCATGAGGAAAAAAAAAAAAAAACAACTCAGTAATACTGTCTTGGAATTTGCAAATTTACAGGATACACCCAACTCATTTCTTTCAGTAGCAGCTATAGCCCAGAAGCAATTACTCACTACATAGCTTCTCCAATGATTTTGAGAAGATAGTCACAGAAAGAATCAATCAGAAGATTAACAAGGACAAAAATCAGCATCACTGAGTGAAATGGGGATTACTCCTAACATCAGAAAACTGATGGTCAATAGCGCTAAGCAAGTATATGATAAAAATCAAAAAGCTTATTGAGGAAGAGGAATATATAAATTGAATGCATCCATAAAAAAGAAACTGTGTGCTAAACAATTACTCTGAACCTAGAAAATAAAGTGTTCTTGCAGATTTCAAGCTTTTCACTGGAGTTTCTTGTTTTTTTCTTGTGCAAGAAAAGTGCAAGGGAAAAATAATTATTACAGCTACAGATATTTTCCAAAACATGTAGGAATTTTATAAGATATCCAAGTTATTTTCTCTCATGAGAACAAAAGTAGAGTTTAGAATAAATGACATCACTGCAAAGTATCAGCTGACAGAGCAGCAGAAACTTGTGTAGATCGCTGCTGTTATTTTGGTTTAGCTAAGTGGAGAGAGCAAGATTTTCAAACAGCTATTAACATTTCAAGAAACTCCAATCCCTTCCTGACACTTCAATTAGTGGCAGAAGCCGATGCAGCTGAAATCCCACCAGCCTTGAGGGACTGTTCTGTTGGACTCACAGAGCTCTGCAGCCCAAGATTTGATGTAGTCAGCTTTTCTCAGTACTAATCTGATACTCTGGTTTGTGCTTGCTATCTAATAAGAGTAAAGGAAGTTTTATAACATTGAAGGGTTGTACTTTGTCTTCAGAAGCACTCATCGGTAACAATATAAAATTCACTAATTCCCCAGAAGATCCCTCAGTGTTAACTGAGCTAGGCTTAGCTCAGACAAACAAGGAACTGTAACTTTTCTGATAGCTCCACGTACACTCTAAATTTCCCATTAATCACAATGCTGCAGATCTGGTTTAACTGATTTTAAGAACATATTGGTTGGGTTTTTTCATAGCTGTTCAGAATTATATGAAAAAACATACTTCAGAATTATTCCTAGAGGTACTTTATTTAACACAAATTATGTGTTTCTGTCATTCTATACTAGCTTATTTTCATGCAGGCAGATACAATAGATTAGGCAAGTTTCTCTGAATTCAAGTTCTCTAATTTTTAAATGGATTACCACATTGCATTTAAAAATATATACTTTTAGACTTCATTTCATGTATTTGCATCTAAAGGAACATAAAAGGGCTGTTTGCATTCTTAAATTTGACATATAGAAGTATAGAATTAATATCATATGAGATACAAGTTGTTTCCCTTCTCAAAATACTGCACTCTGTGCTTTACATTCTTCAAATTAGTTTGCACTTCGTGTGTGGGAGAACATCATTGAATTTGTATTTCACATTCAAAAAGATGAAAAACTTTCAACTTCAGAAAAACATAATAACTTCAGCATTTATCTAAATGCTATTCAAGCTCTCTACAAAGCATAACAAAGCACTATTCCATTCCTCTTATTTGAGAATATGATCTAATTCAATGCAACTGCTGAAGCTTTTAATACATATTAATGACGATACAAATTTATACATCTCTTCTTGCAGCCTTTAAGGCAGAATATGATCCTGATTCTGCTCTCACGTACATCAGAGCACCAGTTGCTGCCAAATCAATTAAAGTGTAAGAATTTGTTTAAACAACTTAGCTAATACAATGTCTGATGCAAGGAGTCACACATTTTGTATACACAAACTATACTGATAGAAAATAAATTGCCTAATACAAATCCTCAGAAAAGTAGAATTATCACATAGGTTCTGCAGGCATTCTTCAGAGTTTGATACTGTAGCACTGTAACAGAACAACTTGGGATGGATAGATTTCTGCCATAAGAGGTATCCCAAAAGTCAGTCTCAAGTCAAAAAAAAACAACAAAAAAAAACAGTTTGGTGAAATAATATTTGAAGAAGAAATTTAATCAATTATTTTTTCTCTTAAGGGGAAAGGTTTCTCAATTTGATCCTTTGGCAGTATGTATGTCTTTTGTTCTGCTTGTGAGTCACAACACCATTCCCATGAATAATTAAGTACATTGTCAGGACTCAAAAACTTACTCTCAATGAAAGAGAAAAACGTATTAAAACAGTAACTCAAACAGTCAATAAACTAAACCCAGTGAAGAGAAAGTGGGAAAGATAGCTAATATTTTAAATGCTGAATTTAAATGAACAAAATAAATGTACCTTAATCTTAAGAACTTGCTAGGAATAAGAATACAGCAGAACTGACTTGATGTTGACATTAATAAAGTTCCAGCCAGCCAATTACTCAGTGGTTTACATTCAGCTGACCTCTGTTTGTCCCTTCATGCCATTTTCTTCTGACAAAATGTTATTTCTCACATTTTTTAAAACTCTACTGACGAGTAGCAAGCAATTTAAAGTGAGACAGATTCAGAAAATGGACCGCTTAGCTCTGAAAAGATACCAAACAATAGATTTCAGTTCTACAGCCTTTTATTTATTTTCCCAGCTTACCTATTATGTGTTCTATGCATGTCTCTATGTATTCAAAAATAATACATACTTATCCAAACTAAAAACCTGCAATCAAGTTAGAACACAGCACAAAACAAGTAGCGATAAAGTTGAATGATCTATTCTTCTGAGTTTCTTCCATGAACTAGAGATCTCACATAAAACACAGTATTATCTTTCAAATTAAATATATGATTCCAGTCACAATTTTTTTAGCCATCATAGAGAATTAGTATTTACCCCCTTGGTTAGACAAAGTGATTTCATTAACCAGAACTCCCATTTCATAGGGAGTTCATCAGACTCAAATGTTTCATAAACAATTAAGAAACTCCACTTAAGGAACATTTACTGAAAAATGATCAAAAGTATGTTTTTAAAATGCAACTCTGAAACCAGAAAATGTGGATAAGTATTTCACCAAACTCTCAAATTACGCAGACATGGAGATGTCTCTACTTCCTTTAACAACTAGAAAATGTATAATACAAGTAAATAAACATTGCAAAGGACTGGAAAAAAAATATTAAGAAGAAATTATTAAAAAGGCATTCACTTGAACTAGAAAATAAATAATTGTATAATGAATTTTCCATCAATTGCCTGAAAATAGTGGCTCATACATGTATTATCTGTGTCTATTATTAAGTAAACCTAATTACAAGAAAAACATACAGACTATTTACAGTTCTAACAGATTATAGGTTAGTACAACATACTAAGACAAATTACTTCCAAGTAAAATAGTTGCTTAAATATCAAGTAGTTCAGTCTAAATCCCTCCTTGGTAGGTAACAGGCATCCCAGCTGAGAGTTCCAGCACAAAGCTGTAGTGTTATCTATAATTACTTCTCTGCTATGGTGGACCATAAAGCTCATAATTTCTGAAAGGAATATACACTACTCAGAAGAAATATAACTCTAGCATGTTACATCTCTATGAGAAATTCAAATGAAGCCAGAGTGCAATAAAGGCTTAGATCCCCTTAGGATGTGGTCTATGAAATCTTAGAAATGAAAACAGATTTAATTAAACCAACACTAACTCCCCCTACCCTCACCACCTCTGCTTCCCCTCTCCCCGCATCCCCCCAACCCGCCCCCCCCACCCCCCCCAAAAAAAAAAAAAAAAAAAAAAATCAGAGTTCTGGCATTTTTTCTCCAGATATTATCAAGAGATGTTAATACCATATCAATCTACAAGACAAATAGTGAAGGAGAGATGGTACTGTTTTATCAGTCTCCAGAAATAAGGCAAAAATTCAGATCTTGGCTGAGACAATGAAGACCTACAGACCATTCATTTTAAAATAGTAACACCACCAACAACAAAATCTTAACATTCTTTATTTCACTGAAGATTCATACAAGTTCTTGTACTTACTAATTCAGCAGAGAAAGCAAAGCTCAAGGGACATCTTAGTGCTATCTACAACTACTTTAATGGAAGATTATAGAGAGGATGGAGATATATTCTTCTGAAAAGATAACTGTAAACAATAGGAAATAAAAGAAAAAAAAAGATGTCTAGAGTCCTCTTATAACGCCATATCATCCAGTGATTCTGTTCAAGTATTTATCAGAGCTACAGTATAAAAGGGTTTCAAAGAAAACAGAAAGCATATTAAGGTGATACAGTTTCACACAGTAGCAATAACTGCATGCACTGCATGCAAAGAATTGTAATGTCGTAGAAACCTAAGTCTTCTGTAGAACCCCATATTGAGAAACCTGAATTTGTATGTCTTATCCTCAGTTTGTGCCTTTTGCTGAAGTATGAAGCCTTGGGCTATTTGTTTAGGGGGAAAAAAACTGTGAAAGATCATATGCATCATTTTCCAGAGGTTCAAAAAGTTCTCTAGAGAATTACTATTACTACTACTAGTAGGATCTGAGTCAGCAGTGCGCCCTAGTAGCCAAAAGGGCCTACATTTCCCTGGGATACACCAGGCCCAGCTTTCCAACTATTGATATTCTATGTTTCTATACTATTACTACAATTTTTACAACTGCTACTACTTACTCTGCTTTTATACTTCTCCCCTAAATATTTGCCATTGGTTACAGGGGTGGAAGACAAATCAGAACAAGTATTTGGCCTGACCTGCTGTGTTTGTTCATATCTTGGTTTCTTATGAAGAAAATGTAGAAAATGAAATATATACAAATACTTTCTCCGCTATTTTTAAAATGATACCTTTATACTGTAATTAATTTTTTTTTAACTACAAGCTAGTATCTAAGTTTGCATTAAAAATAAATGTAAAATACAAATCAGCTTTCAACAAAGGATTTAAACACCAAAGACTAAGCAGATTCCTCTACTTAATCAGTACAGTCACCATTGCATACTGCTTAGTTGCTATTTATGAGTAATACTAGAATAATAAACTCTATCAAAAACAAAATAATAAAATGAAATAGAATAAAGTAAAACATAAAAAGAGAGATGAAATTCTCAAAGCAATTCTCAGCAACCTTGTCCAAGAGGGATAACTATTTCAGAATTCTTTTAAATTTTTCATATCCATGTTGTTAAATGTTGTACTGCTTTATAGAATTGGTGGAGGATAATCATTCACACCAAAATAGAGTCAAAGATGAATTTGTATGCACAGATACATGTACTTTCTCAAATTTTATATTCGGTAGGTGCTTTATCAGAGATGCTAGGATTTTGTGAATGATTTATATTATTTAGATGGTATAGTAGGTGCCGGATGAGCAGTAAACAGGTTTCACAGGAATATCAGATCGTAGACTGACATTTTGAATCAGTCAATATTCGTGGTGTCTCTTTAAGTTAGAAAACTTTGCCCTCTTAAATGCTAATAGGATGTAATAATAATAATCTGCACCTATTAACTCACCTTCTAACCAGAGGTCTCAAGATAATTATCAAGCATTCATGAATGAAAATCAATGTTACATCAGATTATTCCAATGGAAGAGAAATGGGAAAAGAATGGTTCTATTGGTCTTGCTGGATTTTGCACAAGAAATGTTTTAGAGGAAAAGACAACAGAATCAGGCACAATATTCCATTATGTACATTACATGGAAACTCCACTGTGAGTTCAGGACTACTTCTATTTGGGGTATTTACTAACCTCAACTCCATTTTCAACAAGTTCAGTGGTGATGATTACATTATTGTATCTGGGTGACTCTGTATTAAGACCCCAGTATAAGAGATGTTCTACTGCTCAGCTGAACATGAACTAGCAGTGTGCCCATGTAGTGCAGAAGGCCAATGGTATCCTGGCTTGTATTAGAAATAGTGTTACTAGGAGGGGCAGGGAAGTGATCATCCCCCTGTACTCAACTCTGGTGAGTCCACATCTTGAGTACTGCGTTCAGTTTTGGGCTCCTCACAACAAGACAGTTATCAGTGCTCTGTAACACATCCAGAGAAGGGCAACAAAGCTGGTGACGGAACTGGAACACAGTCTTATGAGGAGCGCCTGAGTCTGGAGAAGAGGAGGCTCAGAGGAGACCTTACTGCTGTCTACAACTACCTGAAAGGAGGCTGTGGTGAGGTGAGGGTAGGCCTCTTCTCCCATGCAACTAGCTATAGCACTAGAGGAGCGGCCTCAAGTTGCACCAGGGGAGGCTCAGGTTGAATATTAGGAAAAATTTATTATCCAAAGGAGTGGTCAAGCACAGGAAGAGGCTGCCCAGGGAGGAGGTTAAGTTACCATCTCTGGAGGTGTTCAAAAAATATGTGGTACTATGGATCAGGGTTTACTGGGCAATATTGATGGTAGGTGGACAGTTCAACTGGATGATACTGGAGGTCTCTTCCAACCTTAATGATTTTATTATTCAATTCTTCTTTCAAACATACATTACATTGTATATATCAACTATAAATTTACTGCTAAGTTTCCTGATTGCCTCTAGAGTTCCCTTAAAGTTCAGGTATAGAATGATATACAAATACAGATCAGAGTAATCATGTTTTAGACTGGCCAATACCTCTGCTAGTATACTGGGACAAATTCTATTCTAATATATGAGTAAAATAGTATGGTTCCTTTGATGTCAAAGAAGCTGAACAGATTTCTGAATATAGACATAAACTGTTAAGTTTACCCCTTTTAATCAAGAAAGGGGTACACCTTTTTTGCCATCTATTCAATCTCTCTAAGCAGAAAATATTGTTAAATAATATACAGTTTATTTTTAATTTTTGCTTTACATTCATTCTTCTCTTAATAATCAAAGACAAATTGAGCTAAAGCACAAATGCATTTTCATAGGATTTTTGTCTGTATCTACAACTCTATGCCTTCAAAATTTCTGATAATTTCAGAAAGAGGAGTCTAGAAAAAGTACACAAAAAGGAGCAGAGAAAAAAAATTCAAGCTATCTCTTTGAATCTAAAAGCAAAGTTCCTATTCTACACTTATGTAAAGAAACTTGAAACAGCCTTTACCTTCTCTACAAATAAGCTATCACTCATGATACAGAAACTGCTGCAAAGATGATAAAGACGATACCTGAAAATCCGTCTTAAAGCAGACATAAACAGAGCAAATGTTCAAAGGCAGGATCTTAGTTTAATTCCTCAGGAGAGATATTTTCAAATAGATTTTTATAAGGAAAGTGAAATTGTATGGAGAAACATTACATCAGTGATTTAAAGGTAAAAAGGAAGGCCTATAAAGAATGAGATGTCCCCAGAGTCCACTAACATTTCCAATATAGAAAAAAAATCTGTCAGGGATTTTTTTTTTTTTTTTTTTTTTTTTAAATATTTGGTGCAGTAGGGAGCCAATGGGAATTACATAAATCCTAGAAAGATATTAAAGTTAACTTGGCAGTGACAGGCAGTGTGTCTTTTTGTCTTAACAACTGCAAAGTTCAATTAAGTTTTATATAATAATAATTCCCACTAATGAGTTATCTCTTGATGAAAACAGAATTGACCATCCAGAAGTTTCTTTGTTAGTGATTTTTTTAAGCCATCAATTTTAACTTGAAATTATCTTTTCCAGTAATTCAAGAAAAACATTCTCTTATGTAAGAAGGGAAATATATAACATTTTGATTATAACAGTAACTTATTAAAAATATATCAGCTTCACTATAAACAAAAAGAAAACCTTTTGCAGTATTTGTTTTTAATCAATATATTTCAAATACAGTTCTAATGTACAGATTGTACATTTAATACAGGAACAATGTAGATGCACGGGACGATTACTAAACTAATATGAACTCAGGAATGAGAGTGAAATAGCAATCAATCATCCAAACTACACAAATGTTACTCTGATACCACAAACAAGCTATCTGTGCACACATATGATTAACAGTGAATCATAAACTTGAGCAAAAACCCTGCAAGCACCTTTTGAAGGTATAGGTAATGTCAACACCTAAATACAAGTCAACCTTCCAATTTTCAAATGCTTGTGGTACTTCCCTCACTATCCTGAAAGCCCTTTTTAACATGTTCCTCCTCCTAGAGTTTGGCAAGTTTTATGGAAATCGGTTCAACTGTTCAACAAAGCTGCAGCTCATCAAAGCCTGACAAATCCCTGACTCCTCCAGACTGCAGCCATGGGGATCTGGCTCAAGGGCTTTTCTGAAGGTCACACAAGATGCTTGTAGCTGAACAGAAAATTCAATCCAGCTTTTTAAATCCCCTGAACATTATTCTAATTACACTTCCTTAAATTCCTATGCTTCAAGGAGATTGCTGAGATAGTTTTCCTATTTGAGCAGTACTCTAACGTTTTGCATACAGATACCTCCTGTCATTTTAAAGCTAAGTACCATTTACTGACAAAATACGTGAGGGGGAAAATTGCTGGTGTTATGTTACTACAGTGAGGTTTCACGTTGCACGGATCAGGATTATCTAAGGTACTTGTTCACTTGACAGTGTCATTCAGGACTCTCATTCAAGTAATATTCAATTTTGATTATATAAGGTAACATTTGCACATATGTGAGATAATTTTCTGAATACCAGCTTTGGCTGCACCGTCTCAGCCTCTTCTGTGTACGCTTCTTACCTATAGTGCGTTGCCATAGCCTGAGGAATGAATGTGTTTAGCTGCAGTCTCTGATTCAGACATTAGATGTCCCTGTGCACTGTGAGGGACTATGTTAGGTGTAGTCCCCTGTAAACAACACAGAGATGAACTAAACTGGTTCTGGGAAGTCTGCGTGTTGTATTTACATTTGTTACTATCCTATTAAATTAAATGAGTGCCTCCTCTAAGAAAGTCTGTTATTTACCAGTTCACAGAATCCAAGTAATTGCATATTCAGAAACTTCAACTGGCTAAACATAGCTCCTTTTATTCATTAGTACAAGATGATGACAGTTGGCCTTTAAGTCAACCCCTTTGTGCCCCAGTTTAGATTAAGGCTTCCACCAATGAGAACTAAGATCAGACTGAGTTCTCATCTCTGCATCATCCTTTCCCCTCTCCATTTACTTCTGTGTTTTTCCCCAACTGTATGGCATTTCTCTCTGTCCATCCTCCTCATACAATAAGCAGTCTCCTGAATAATGGAGTATGTTCCATGCATTTGAAAACTTGCTGATTTTCTCAGAACTTGTCTGTTTTTCATTAATTTGGAATTTTTTCATCAGCAGTGTCATAGCCATGCCCCATCATATTTGCCACAAATTAGTGAAGCATACAAAACTAAACAATTAATTATATCCATGTTTGTATTTTATAAAATACCACACAGTAGTATTTCCCTTGAGACTATAATCAACTCCAACAGGAGCAATGACTGCACAATTAAGGCAAAACAGCCTAGTCTGTGTTATATTGAAAGGATGATTATTTTCTGCCTTATCGAGGTGAGGAATGCATTTTCACAGTGCACTCAGCAAGCAGTGGAAGTTTCAGCACCAAATATCAGTACCAAAGTATCCATTGAACATCTGTAGTCTTGAAATAAGCCTTGTAAAAACAGAGAAGTGATTTTCTGCCCTCTCACTTGTCAAACTGAACTTTTGCCTAACACTATACTCATATTCCCTTTCTTTTAAGTAGCTGTCTTGTGAATTTCACAAAAAAAAAAAATACTCAGAAGCAGATATTGTGTTATTAAATGTTTTCTCTCTATAATGAAGTCTCCATACATGTAACAAAAGCAACTACTTTAATGATGATGCTAATTACTTTTCTGTAGCACAAACAGAAATTATGTCATTTTAATGGCTATTTAATCTCTGCAGTTTGACAGATGTGTATCTCTGTTATTTGCCTCGTATTGTTTCATGTATTATGAGCACACGTAGGAGTGGGTTTCCCCACTCTCAAGAAATGTTTCAGCAAAAAGATTTTTCATGAGCATTTTACTAGCAGAAAATGCCATAAATAACCTATGTGTTTTTAAAGAGCTTCCAACAAAACATCTAAATGTTGTGATACATCTCCATTCTAGTCACAATCTAAAATAATTGAAACCCAAAATCCAAAAGAAATAAGTAGTTTGGCTTGGTGTATTATTCATGCCATGTCTTTACCACTTATTTAACATTCTAAGACAGCTGACAATCTGAGGAGACAAATACATTATGTCAAATTAGGAAACTATTATATAAGCTTTTCTTAAGTCATGTTAAAGGGCTTTTGTCAGGCAAACACACATACGTGCTACACTTTTTTGCAAGTGGAAACAGTAGTTTCGATGAACTTTATGTACTTAAATTATGTACCACTGTGTAGAACTCAAGCCAAAAACTTGGTAAAATCAAGCCTTTTACTGAAAGTATACTTGGGGCACTTTGTTACAGGGCCCTTCAGATTACAGCTCTCCATCTGTTCTGTGTTAAGGGAATTAGAATAAAGCTAATTTTAGACCTGAAAGGCAACGCACTTTCACTAAAAAGGCACAAATCCAGTCTACTAAGAGGGTTACGAGAAGAAGAATCAGTAATGCATATATAAGATACTTAACTAATGTTGCTGGCTCTGTGCAACTTTCTGGAAGGAGGAGCCCTTTTCCCGTTCAGCAGAAGTCCTACCTTCCATCTCTGCAGTTTGTGGTAGATTCATCTGCTGTATTCCGTACCTGAACTCTGTGATAGAAAATGATTAAATCCTATGTGGGACTTTTCAGTTACTCTCATAAAACACTTCAACTGATAACTACTCTACAGCTTGCAATTCTTCAAGGAAAGTAATATAGCTTAAATGCAATAAAATTAATCCATAGCTTAGAATCATAGAATCACAAGGTTGGAAATGACCTGCAAGATCATCTAGTCCAAGCGCCTTCCCATTCCTATTAGTACCACAAGCTACTAAACCATATCTCGCAGCTCCTCACCCAGGCGCCTCTTGAACAATGCCAGGGACGGCGACTTCACCACCTCCCTGGGCAGCCATTCCAGTGCCTGACCACTCTCTGAGAGAAAAAGTTTCTCCTAATGTCCAACCTAAACCTCCTCTGGTACAACTTCTGGCCATTTTGTCAGGTCCTACTATTTGCCTGGGAGAAGAGGCCAGACTCTTTTTCATCACAACCTCCCTTCAGGAAGTTGTAAAGTGCAATGAGTTCTCCCCTGAGCCTCCTCTTCTCCAGACTAAACAATCCCAGCTCCCTCAGCCGCTCCTCATAAGACTTGTGCTCCAGACCCCTCACCAGTGCTGGCTGGCTGGGCCTGATCCCCTGGACACCACGCACATGCGCTGCAATCTCACCCAAGATGGTTTGCTCCATTACTTTCCCCAGTACTGAGGTCAGGCTGACAGGCCTGTAGTTTCCCAGATCCTCCTTATGGCCCTTCTTGTAGATGGGAGTCACATCAGCAAGCCTCCAATCCTCTGGAACCTCTCCAATCATCCAGGAGCGCTGGTAGATAGCCAAGAGAAGCTTAGCAATCACCCCCGCCAACTCCCTCAGCACTCTAGGATGAAGCCCATCCGGTCCCATGGACTTGTGACAGTCCAGATGGAGGAGGAGCTCCCTAACCACCTCCACCTGAATCTCCGGGGGTATATTCTGCGTATCAGCCCAGATTTCCAGATCAGGGCACAAAGTGCCCTGAGGATAACTGGTCTGACTATTATAGGCAGATGTAAAGAAGGCATTGAGGACCTCAGCTTTCTCCTTGTCTTCCATGGTCACATTCCCCACTGCATCAATTAAAGGATAGAAATTATCCTTGTTTCTTCTCCTGCCATTGATATATTTGTAAAAGGATTTCTTATTCTCCTTTACTGCAGTGGCCAATCTGAGTTCAAGATGGGCTTTGGCCTTCCGGACTTTCTCCCTGCATACCTTAGCAACTTCCTTGTAATCTCCCCTAGTAGCCTGTCCCTTCTTCCAGAGGACATAGACTCTCTTTTTCTTCCTGAGTCTCAACAGTAGTTCCTGGCTCATCCATACCTGTCTTCTTCCCCTACGGCTCGCCTTATGGTATTCAGGGACAGTCTGTCTTTGCGCCTTTAAAATTTCCATCTTGAGGAGCGTCCAGGCTTCCTGGACCCCTTTACCCGTAAGGAGCGACTCCCAAGGGACCCATGCTACAAGCATCCTGAACAGATCAAAATCTGCCCTCTTGAAGTTCAAGATAGTAGTTTTGGTAGTCACCCTTCTGACATCTCCAAGAATAGAGAATTGTACAGTTCCATGGTCGCTCTGCCCTAGACAGTCCCCAACCTTCACATCACCTACCAGTCCTTCTCTGTTAGCAAAGAGCAGGTCTAGCAGGGCACCACCCCGGTAGGCTCTTGTACCAGCTGTGCAAGGAAGCTATCTTCCACACACTCTAGAAACCTCTTGGACTGCTTCCTTTGAGCCATATTATATTTCCAACATATATTCAGGGAAGTTGAAATCCTCCACGAGAACGAGTGCTGGTGATTGCGCGACTTCCACAAGCTGCTCATAGAACGCCTTGTCCATCTCCTCATCCTGATTCGGCGGTCTATAACAGACCCCAACCCAATGTCTCCCCTACAGGCCTTCCCCCTGATCCTCATCCATAGACACTCCACTTTATCATTTGCAACCTCAAGCTCTTCAACATCAAAACAGTCTTTAATATAAAGGTCCACACCACCACCCTTCCCTCCTTGTCTATCCCTTCTGAAGAGCTTGTAGCCATCCATCACAACACTTCAGTCATGGGAGCGGTCCCACCATGTTTCAGTAAAAGCAGCTAGATCATAGTTACCCTGACGCACAATTGCTTCCAGTTCTACCTGCTTGTTGCTCATGCTGCGTGCACTGGTGTAGATGCACTTCAGCAGAGTCATTTGCCGAGTAAACTACCCCATGGTCAAAGAACCCAAAGTTTCTGGCTCGGCACCAGCCTCTGAGCCAGTTATTCATTGCTTGCACCTTCCATGCCCGCTCCGAGTCCCACACTGCCCCTGACAGTACAGAACAAAAGATTACTTGGGCTCCCGCACATTGAACTAACCGCCCTAAACCCCTGAAATCCCTTTTCATTGTCTGTAGACTTGTCTGAGCAATTTCCTCACTGCCCACCTGAACTATGAGCAACGGAAAGTAATCAGTGAGCCTCACCAGCTTTGGTATTTTCCTGGTTATGTCCCTGACCTGGGTCCCAAGAAGGCAGAACACTTCTCGGCGGCTCGGGTCTGGTCTGCATATGGGGCCCTCTGTTCCTCTGAGAAGGGAGTCACCCACCAAGACCACCCTTCTTTCTTTCCTGACAGAGGCAGTTTGGAGGCATGGGGGTGGCCACCTCACCTTAGGCTCCCTCCTCCTAACAGGTTAGGAGGGATGCAGGTTATGCAGGTTAGCATATAACAACCTAAATTTGTGACATTAACTGCTTTTCTGCAGGAAAGTACTATATAACATGAAAACATTTCTCATATGTGAATACAGATCCTGTTTTGAAGTAATGATGATGTCCTATAGAAACTTTTCTGTACCTTTTTGTAGGTTCTGTAATGTTGAATGAGGAGCTGCATATCTTTGTTTTATACTTCTCAGACAAGAAGCATTTGTTCTGCCAGGTGAATCATTTGTATCCCTAGGTCTAGGCATGTGAAATCAGCAGTCTCCCTCACAGTGAATGCCATTTTTAGCCAGCTTGTTCCCATGAGACATGAAACACAAGTTCAAAGCAGCTTCACAAATTCAGGAGTGAGATGATTCTATTCACCAGTTTTGCTTATTTGTTCACTGTGCTGTGATATTTGCTATGAAAGTAATGTTTCCAAGGTGCAGCAGGAAATCAATGTCAGAAGTCTTGCTGGGGGAATTCTAATGTCTTGGAAATAATTTATTTAATCTCTGTTGTTACTTAATCTCTGTTGCCTTTCTTATCAGTAATCTTTTTTTTGTCACATCTGATAAGGCTTCTTGTTACAGCATTAGGGAAAAATGAATACTGATAAGAGGCTATTACAAATTATGAAAATTTGATCGGGCTGTCATATTGTGGCAGAACAGAACACTGCTTCTTACTCAAAAATTACATTAAGAAAGAACAGGCAGTATTCTAGCTCTCTTTCACAGCTGACGTAGGAATATTGACAGTGTAGGACCACTCACAGATTTGTGAAGTGTTTGTACGATTGAGTCCATCTCTCCCAGTGTCTTGCCTAAAGTTTCTTTACTAAAGTTTCCTAAGTGCTTAATAAATATACTTAGCACCATATTCAATTTATTTCCATCATGATTCCTACCCTTGTTATTAATAAGTGTTTGCTGCTTCTGGACCTCCTGTTTCTTTTCTGTTTCTTCCATATGATTCATTTATTTCATTCCAACATCTGCATTCCATTCTCTTTTATTGTGCGGGTTTGAAAAGATTTTAATACTCACTTTCATATCATGAGTGACTGGATACTGAGGAATTTTTGCTAATCATAACACAAAGAATTCACTTTTTTAATCTATTATTAAATTAACTTCTGTTTACTGACCATTAAGTGTCATATTGTCTAAAGCTTGTTTGAAGCTTCTACTGGCTTAGAAAAGTTATGTTTTTCATCACAAAGGTTAAAAAAATGTAGTATTTCTCATGAGAGGCCATTGATCTCTGCATATCCTACCACAGTGTTAGATTTTTCTTTGAAAAGAATATCTCACAGCACGTTCCACTTAAGCATTGCAGGAGTAGATTTTGCAGATATCTGACCCTAAATCTGAAAAGCACCGAAGCCTGAAACCTACAGTCCTGAAGATGCCACTCTGGAAATCCAGGAAACTGTTTCACTTAAAAGCTAGAAAGCCTGACTAGCAATAATTTGTACTACACCCTGTCCTATGTAACTGACCCATAACCTTGATTTGAAGCTCAGACTGACAGCACTATTCTGCAAGTTTATGTGCTAAAAGCTTTCATGAATAACTAGAAAAGCAGCTTATTACTGAGTATTGCTCTCTTAAAAAAAAAAAAATAATAAAAAATCAGCTGTTTAATTTGCACTGCTACTAATAAGACACAGCAATGCCACTTCAGAAATTTCACTTTAGGGAATATTCCCTTGCATTGTTCTCACAAAGGGGTTGTATGTCCCAGAGTAGTCACTGTTGAAATTGACTATTCTTAACTAGAAAGCATTAACTAATGGCAATATGTCTTCCTTGGATGAGAATGAGATCCAGGGAAAAATATATGAAAAATGGGGATAAATATTCATTTGACATTATCTTCCATATGAAAATAAGACAAATGCTGCTTTCACTTTGTCCTTGTAATGCAGCATGGACAATCATACGCTTACTTGTTTCCTATGCTAAAGCAAACTTCCTACAGCCAGAATTTCTGTGAAGCAGGGCCATGTGACTGATGAAAAATATTTAAGCCTAGATAGAAGGCCCACCAATTACTTTTAAAGAAAGCAAGACCTTCTTTGCATATGATGGCAATGATTACTCATTTGAAACTGCAGGGCAAGAAAAAATAGCTGTTCAAATCCAACGTGGGTTTCCCACAACAAGTGCTACCACAGAACCTAACCTGGGATTCCTCATTTTCTGTGCCTCAAATTAGGATTAACATGCTTGCTTTAAAATAGATAATTCAGTCACTGCTAAGAAAATAACAAGGAGCTTTTCACTATCTTACTAATTACACCCTTTTTTTCTTGCCTCACTTTCTCAGGCAGTGCTGAGCATGTGCTGCTGGTCCCCACCACAAGCTGCATCTGAACACAGATGTACCATGGGTTAAGAAGGTCTCAAGAGTAGTCATTCATACTGAAAACGGAGGCATCCATAGCAAATACTAGGTGCCAGCATCCCTCCAAAGACACTCTTTCCTTTCATTCTAAGTTATTCAGATTGCTTGAGGAAATAAGTTGGAGCTACCTCTGATGCCACATGTCTCCAGTGTCTTCATGTGAAGACAGGTTAATGAGACCTGTGTATTTTACATGCTATTCTATGAAAATGCTCCTAGAATATTTTTATGTAAACTAGCACCCAAGAACATGTCTAATCCCCCAAAAAAGCCTTCAGCCTGCTCTGATGATGTCAGTGAAGGCATTTAGTTCCACAAGCAGTACCTCCAGCAAACACTGGTAAAATAATTGTCATTAATACCCTACAGCAGCCTCTGATGACCTTCAGGTATAGCGTGATATTAACATTTATGTTTGTTACCACAGTACATAAGAAAGTGAAGCTTGCACAGTATCTACACAGCATCCCTGCTCCACAACAGCTTCTTATCTAAATAGACAAGCAGATAAAAGCTAGAGAAAAGGATTAAATATACAAACAGAGAAAGAGAAGCATCAGCCTGCAGATTTCATGTCATTTCAGCTACTCTTGTTTATTTGCCCTTTGGATAGGTTTTAATTAGTAAGGGATTAATTGACAGACAGAGGACAAGGGATGGTAAAGAGAGGATGAGGCAAGGCAAGGCAAGGGAGAGAGGCAGAGTGTGTCTGGCACGAGGCTGAGATGAGTCTGTGAGAAAGAAGGTCAGGGGGTTGCAGAAGGTGTCCTTATGGTGCATTGGAGAGGAATTCATAACCCAAATTGTAAATAAATAAATAAATAAATAAATAAATAAATAAATAAATAAATAAAGATCTGATGGCTATAGTGTTACCTGTAAAGGGACAGGTGCTCTATCCTGTCTTGCCATTTGGCTTATAGCAAAGAGGCAGCCCTGAATTGGTAAGGATACTCAGACTGCCCACAGCATGCTTCATGATCTTTACAGAAACATAACTGTCGTGCAGAATGCTATTTGTTTTACCATCCTCACAGCCAAAATCAGCCTTAAGCTGGTTTCTCCAGAAGTTGCTGTCTGGCTGAGTGCCAATACGATGAAAAGAGCTGGTGCATCCCAGAGGGTCTCTGTGCTTTACTGTGCCAGATCAAAGAGCTGAGAAGCCCCAGGGACTCTCAGCTCTTTAATGCCCACATTCTCAAGGCTGTTGTTGGAGGAATAAAAAAAAATAATAAAAATTTTAAAAAATAAAATAAAATACTCCTTTTCTATCTGCTTGAGCAGAGAACCAGCTGAAAATAAGGCTTGGTTTCTGGAACCTGCATTGTATCGTAACAGGAGAAGGCTGGAAACCACTGTGGTGGTAAATTCTAAGGTGGCAATTAAGAAAGAAAAATCAGACTGAAAAAGATTCCAGAAAAAGAAATGAAATTAACTATGTTACACTAACATAGTCCAATGCAGGGCACATGGAAAAAAGTACAGAGATGTAGTTGTTGTTTCCTTTTCCTGGTAAAATATAAGATATGCAGCCATTCTAAATGATAATACTCTTGCAAATTCTGAAGACAGGAGCTACCTACAGACTGCTGTAGGCTGCAGTGAAATGAAGAAGGAAGGAAGGAACTGCCAGCGGAGGGTGATATTGTACAACATAAAATAAGCAGCCTCTTCTTTCATCAGTGTTACTGACAGAGGGTAGAGGTTAAACTTCACAACAGCCCTCCATTCTTAATTTTGAAAATAGCAGATAACTTCAGCCCAAGGACATGGAAGAGATGCAGAAAGAAGATGAATGAAATTAAGAGAGAGGATGAAATGAGGTCAGAGAAGAAGGAAAGCAGAGAGGATGCAAACCTGAGAAAAGAAGACCAGATGGGGCTGACAGTCAGTAGGGCAGGGAATCAAAAAGAAAAAAAAAAAAAAAAAGCAGCATGAGTAAATACTCCCTTGGTGAATCATGTGACTTTTAAAAATGGAAAAATAGATCAGAGGAAGATTGACTATTAAAGGTTAATTCTGGACTGAAGAGTGATGAACAACAAGACCTATGTAAAACAGATTTCCTGATCAAGCTTCTCCCTTCTTGTCATGTACTTACTACAATGAAAAGCACACCAATGGTGGCAGAGCAGCAAGGTCCTAGGCTTCAGCAAGTGAGGATTTGCTCAAATGCAACAGCCATGAGCACATAAATATGGATAAAATGCTGCTTACCTTCAGAAGGCCTCAGGAATGCAGGGACCTCCAGTGAGATATTTTTGCCTCCACTGCTAACTCTTAAATAAGATCTGGGAAGAAGTGAGTCCTGGGACCTTTAGCCAGAAAGCAGAATTCTTTTTCAAAAATTAATAAATTCTAGATTTTTTTTTCTTGTTACTCAACCTGAAATTTTCTTTCCTTAAAATGTAATTTCAGCTTTCTAGACTTAATAGACTCTTAACTGTACACTGTGTTATTCCTCTTGTTCTGGATAAAGTATACTTTAAAATGTTTGTGTGTATTTATATTAGCCACATTATCACACTGAAAATACTATTTAGAGCTAAATGTGGCTTATGGAGTACCTACAACAGGCTGAAGTGGCGCTCAAATGAATTTGAAAAATTTGCCTCTTTCCGCTGTTTTTGTTCACTCACTATGAGAGGTTTATAAAATCACAGAACAGCTGAAGTAGTAAGGGGCCTTGGTTACCATCTTGTTCAACTCAGTGAGACCAGAGTCAGCCAGAACAGGTTGCTGAAGAGCATCCAGTTGGGTTTTGAATATTTTCAAGAATGAAGACTTAACAAAGTATCTGGATAACACTATTCCAGTGTTCAATCAGCCTTATATAACGTCTGTTTAAATTTCTTGTATTTCAGTGTGTGCCCATTGCCTCCTATTCTTTCAGTGATCTACGCTGAGAAGAGCACAGTTCTGTTTTCTTTACTCCTCCCCATCAGGTATCTGAAAGTGCTGTTAAGATTTCTCTTGAGCCTCCTCTTCTCAAAGCTAAACATCCCAGAACTACTCAGCATGCACAGTAGAGCATGTATAATGCATCCAGTTCTGCGGACTAGTACACTGAAACTGGAAACACTTCCAGAAATACAAATCCGTAAGAAAGAAAAATTAATGGAAGTGAGAGGCAGCTTCATAGGAAAACAAGGTCATAACATTTTTAAATAATATATGACAACTCCTCAAGCTGCTTAATGAAAGCAAAAAAGCTATTTTTAAACAGGAGAATGACTTCACAGTAGTCAAAACTTAATTTTTTTTCCTGTTCAGAATATATAGTGAATAAGAGCACATCTAATTTATTTTTCCCTTAAAGTTTATCAGCAACAAAATTTCAAAATGAGAAAGGGCAACTGAGCAACACAAACAAGAACTATAAAGTGGTTTGAAAGAACAAGCACAAGCATCTCAGTGTCATTAGGTTGCATTAGCTGCATTTCCAAAATGAAAGGAAAATCAGCCACTGGGACAGGCTCCCCAGGGCAGCAGTCATGGCACCAAACCTGATGGAGATCAAGTAGCATTTGGACAACGCTCTAAGACATAGGGTTTGATTTTGGGATGGTTGTGTGCAGCCTGGAGTAGGACTTGACAATCATTATGGGTTCCTTCCAACTCGGGATATTCTATAATTCTATTATTCTAATGTAGCTGTGAGTTGCAGAATCAGGCTGCAACAGAACCATTTGGAAAGAACGTAAAGTAATAATACAAGTTTATTCAATAGTCTAAGATAAGGTGACTAATGATACAAGGAACAAGACTTGAATCTAAGTCACGGCAATGTTATACTGGTTAATCTCAACAAATCATAAAGCATGTGAGATTCTATGGAGGGATCCAGCAATAAAAGCACTAGAAAGAAAATTTTTTTTGCACAGGCACAGAATCCATTATCTAAACAATGACATGTACAATACTGTCAGCTGCAGAAAAGAGGCAGGAATGTATCAAAAGCATAAAACAAGATTATTTAGATGGCTGGCCAGTACTTGAAAAGTCAGCATGCAACTTACTTCTCAAAGAACCTTCAACATAACAGATTTTTTACAGAATTTCTGAGTTCAAACACATTAGGTTTCTTACTGAAAGTAAATTAAGCAAAAAGACCAAAAATGCAGGCAACAACAGTGATTAAATTACTCAAATACTTCTCCAAGATTTGCCAGACAGAGTTCAATGCAGCCTCCAAACTAGTGCCAGTTTTCCTACACTGTGTTAAGAAAAACCTTGGAGTTAAGTTTGGATGTTTACTCTTGATAGAATTAAGTGTTATCACTGCCATTAACTTAGTTAGTGACTATTACCAACATATGTAAATAGTGAAGATCAGGGGCACAGTAAGGACAGTAAGAGTTCTGTTGACTGTTGGTGCTGGCACAGGGTTCACCAAGAAAAAAGTAACTCACCTCTCCTGAAAAAGCAGAGTAAAAAACTGCTAGTAAAGTTGTTCAAGCAAAAAATTCCACAATAAGAAAATAAATTTACATACATATAGTGCGTATTTTTTATTTATCTGGGTAGGTTTTAAATTTCTCTTCTCTCAATGGTTTAAGTGCCACAGTGCACTAGTCCACATATTATGTTATTTGCAAGACCATTTCTTCTGCCAAAAACTCTTGCCTACCAGATCAGTCCTGCACAGGAAATATGGTTCTTACCCATCTCACTCTCATCTGGTAAATTTAAAAAGTCAGATACTGATGAACAAATGCAGCCATTCTACATGGTGAGGAATAGCTTAAAGAACTGTAGAAGACAAAGCTGAACAGAATTAGACTCAGCAATAAGGCATAGCATGTCATGCTAAATCCTTCACAGAGAAAAAACTAGTCTAATAGAAGGGTACAAGCACACAGAACACTTTTCTGTTTCTGGTTTCTCACTCACTACTAAACACTTCCCAGTTATCATAGAAATAGAAAGTGAATTATCCCATGATAGCTGCTAGTGTTCAGATAATTTATTTTAAGACCACATCTCTTCATGCCCTGCTTCAATGCAGAAACATATAACTGGTCACTACAATGGTCTACTTAATTTGCTGCACTACCTATGACTATTTTGTGAATAGAATCTATCAACTAACTCCAGATTTAGCTCTTAGCTGAAAGAAAGATCCTTTATGAGCACCAAGAGAAAAATAACTTGGAAGAAACTTGGTTCAGCTGAAGACAATTCTCCATGTTCTAAGCTTAAGCAGTTCTAGGAACACCAGGAAGTTTTGTATGGGTACATGATAATCTGCGTGAGCGGATGTACTGTAGTCTTCATCTCCGCTGACAGGAAGCTAACTGTCAACTTGCTGTATCTCTGCCCGCTAGAAAAAAAAAAAGCCTATTTTGATATTTGATGACATCAAAGAAATAACATATAACTATCAACGAGAGCATAATTTATCAGGCTGGGGTATTTTTCTCAGAATTATCATGAATTACTCAGTTGATACCATGCTTTTTCCATGCCCTTATCTCCCTCATCATACTAAAAACATCTACATTCATTGCTCCTTTTAACATAAAAATAATATAAAAATCTTCAGAAGAAAGCACTGGTGACGATGTCCAGCAGTTGTACCTGTAACTCCTCATGAAAATGTATGCTCAAAACATTTATTCCCACTCAAAACAGTAAGAGGGGCCAGTACTACCTAACCGTGTTGATAGTGGCAAAAGGGCCATCAAAGATCACAAAGAAAAGTAGAGACATTTACAGATTCCAGAAGAGGTGTTTGTGAGAGGAGAAACAGGATCACATAATGCACCACTTGCTTCAACTTAATGTTCAGGCCAGGTTCCCACAGTGTTTGCTGAGCCTGCAGAACAAAACATCAGACTCCTTGTGTTGGAGGAGAGATATCACAGAAAATGACAAGGTTGCCACACCATTCAGTATAAGCAGGAGTTGTCACAGCTACTTAGTAAGTTTGATATTAACATCAGGGTGGACCAAGTTAGGGCCTACATCTCAGTCCTAAGCTTATAACTCAGTGCCTAGCAATAGCCATGTTGGATCAGATCAAAGGCCCAGTTAATTTCTATCTCAGCTTCGTTTATGACAAATGGCAGATGGATAGGGAAAGAAGATAAAAAATAAGCAAACATGAAGTGATCTAGTTCCTATCGTGCCCTTGGTGTTTGGTAATCACTGATTAAACAGTATGTATACCACATTCCATGAGGACTGTTCAATTTACTTCTTATTCTTATATATAGGAAGTAACTTTCCATAAGGCAAACAAATTGGAAAAATTATTGTTCCAATAAGCTGCAGAGACCAACAATACAAAAGGCTCAGGAATAAGATAGACAATAGATATCTGAAAATTAAACTGGGTGGTTTTTCTGTTGTTGTATTATGAGAAAAACTAGATAATTCATCCTGTCATCTCACTTTCAGGCTGAAGACTTCTATAATCTTATGATCAAATCTTCATCACCCTCCCATTAGCACAGTGTTTCTATATATTATTGCTATTAAAAAAAAAGAGAGAGAGAGAGAGAGAATATTTAACTACCTGTGATATACCAAAATTCTATTTTAAAAAAATTTCTTTGCTTTTATTCCTTTCCAATAAAGTAGTATACTCTGCTTCTCATTTTTATCTTGTTTAAACAAGAGTTGCCATTATCAGAAAACTGTTCTTTCAAACTCTCCCTACCAATGATAATTATCATTAGGTTGGGTAGTTATCTGTTCATTAATGGGCTTTTGTTCCCCATGTTTAGCTTTGCTATATATACAGTCAGCAGTGGAACTCAGGAGAGAAATGAAAGACAAATTGCCTATGAAACACAAGGAAAAAAGGTTTAAAAAAAAAAAAAAAGGGGGGGAATTTTTAACTGTCCGGAGAGGTAAGGGCCCATGTTACTTTCTTTTTCTTTTTTTTTTTTCTTTTTTTTTCTTCTTTTTTAAATTTTATTTACTCACTAACTAGAAGTCTCTTATATCAGGTCAGTAAGAAAAAGACAACCTGATGGCTGGAAAGCGGTAGTGGACAAAATGCAAACATTGCTCAATTGGAAAAGCTTAACAAAAAGACAATTTATTTGCTTCATACAAGATCATTAATACAGGATTAGTGCTGATGACTAGCTTTAATATGCAAATCAGAACATCTACAAATCAAAAAATAATTTAACTCAATTTTTTAAGATTAAAATAATACTTTTGTTTATCAATGTTTTAGTTGCATAAGAAAGGGGAATAAAGAAACATTCTTTCTTTCTTACACCTACAATCTTGTTTGTTCCTTCGGATTTTTTTCTAACTTTCAGATTCATCTCTCACTTTTGTGGATACAGAGGTTGAGAGGTTTGTTTTTTTTTTTAACCAAACTTAGCAGCAAAGAAAGGAGCAGAAGAGTGCAGGTTTCCTCCATTTCATTCAAAAGCCTACGTTTATGTCTGGTGTGTGCCCACTGTCAGGTACCACTCTGTCTCCTATGTAGTCAGATAAAGACTTCAGGTTATTTAAAAGATACTTTGTAATTAACAAGGGTCATCCTTGCCTGGAGTGGGGCACATCTCTCAGGTAAATATAGCCTGGAATTTATAAGGAAAAAAGTTGGCTAGACCAGTAGGAGAAATGACTAAGGACATCTGAGTCTTTGAGTTCCCTTCCAATCCAAGCCATTCTATGATTCTATGATATAAAACCAGAACTCAAGCTTAGGTGGTACAAATTTCTCCTTGGAGGAGACAGTCTATTTCATTTGCTTTGTGAACTTGAGTTAGCTGACACATTGATTTTCAGATCTAAGTAGGGTACCTATCATTCAGTACTATGCATAAATAATTTCAGATCATCCTTATGTGGCACCAGTTTTGCCCACCATTTACATAAAAAGTCTTCGAAACAAGATCCTTGATGGCCCAAATTGTCATTTTTCTGCAAACAAAGGAAACAGCTTTTGTTGTATTTAAACAGCATGTCAGCATATTATTTTAGATATGTGCAGTGATTCATTGAATTTACCATTAACAGGTCTAATTTAAACCATTTACGAGCACTTATCTTGGATGAATGGATATTTTAGTATACACTTTTGCCCTTCCCACATCTTGGTAGCATATTTGTAATGCACTGTTGAATTTCAGTAGAATTTTTTTTAATTGCTTCTTTAAGAATATATAATCATTGTTGTCAGCAAACCAACTAAAAGAAGCATTTCTAGATTAATTAACAGTGACCTATAATTAAATGCTACAGTACTCAGAGATGGAGTGGTCCCTAGATAATACTACTTTAGCTTTAATGAATGTTTATCATTTTTCTCTGCTTCCAGTGTGGCAGTTATCAAGCCTAGTTACAAAATTTCTTAATTAAATGGAAATACATAGAATTTATTGCTTTAACAGGAAAAAAAAGCCTGAAATATTCATGAGTTAAACACCAGTCCAATTTATGCAGACTCCAGCCCTACAGTTTTTTAGTCAGTTTATCCATGGAGCTCAATATTTTCCTGAAATCATACCTTGATGTTAAATAACACTGTGGAGTCTTCTAGGATTGTTCCTGGATATGTTCATTTTAAATTATCTGAAAGATAAAAGCATGTTTTCTTGTTTGCATAGCTTCTCCAACATGTGAAGGGCTCACTTAATATTTTTAAATTATAGCTTTGGTAAAAGACTTCTGATTCTTGGTTCAGGCTTCACTAACAGACTTCCACAGTAATTAAGAAAATCTCTTTATTGCATATTTTCAAAATGCATTCTGATGCTTAAATTAGATTCATAATGGAATTAAAGGATCATATTCCTACTAAACTCCATAGGAAGTTTGGTACCTAGGATGCTCTGAAGAAATAGGCTGTGACTTTCAGAAATATGAACCATGAACTTTGAAATGGTAACACTAGAAAAAGTTGATTGCATTGCTGTGAGAAAAATCTGTTTCCAAATGATGCAGATCCAAAGCTAAAGCAGCCAAAAATAAGATAACATAATGGGGGAACTTCTTCATTCATCTGCAAATTTGTGTCTACAGATGTGTGCTAAAATTTGCCTGGATTATGGAGGTAGTCCTTATATCACTATAATATATACCATATGATTATGAAATATGAAATACCTAAAGTCAAGTATTAGTCCTGCTAAAGAATGATCCTCCTATAATATTCAAATTTTATTTGGTAGAAATCTTGATCATGTCCCCTATTGCCTTGCATTGGGCTGCTGAAAAATTCCTAATTTGTTTTGTTGGAATGGTAAAGCAGTAAACATGAAACAAAATACATAAGGCATTACAATGAGCCCTAAAAATTGGAAAAAAAAAAGAAAGAAAGAAAAATAAGAAGCAGCAGACTTGGTTTTGTGTCATCGTCTCTTTACTATCTTTTCTGAACAGCTAAAATTAGGCAATCTTAGGATGAGAGGGAAGCTGCCATTTTTTAAATCCCAAGTAAAAATAGAATACTGATTGGGTTCAGATGAAGGTTATTCTTAAAGAAACCTGTACTTACAGTGCAAGGAAACAGATTCTTGCTACCAAACTAGGTATTTCCTATGATAAAGCACAGTTGCACAGAAATCTCTGAAACTGAATGGGTCTTTACAAATGCCCACCTGGGAGTTTTTTAGGTGTAAAACACTATAAAACATTCTTGAAAACAAAAAGTAGGATACTCTGTCACATTCCAAATATGTAACAGGAATAGTTATTTGGGAAACTGAACCAGAGCTGTTTAAAAATGTTCACTCACTGACAGCTCATGGCTTGGTTATAGCTGTATGCTTGAAACAGCATTTCCCACTGTCTGTTTCTTATTTTTCTTCCATGCAGCATCTTCCCTCCCCCACAACTAATTTGGAATCAGCTTGTGCCAGCCCTGAACACTGCTGCAATTAACTGCTGAGTCATGTCGTTTCCCTGCTGTCACAGAACAGCATCACTACTGCCGTGATAGGAATATCTCAACAGCAACCTTTTGGCATGAGGACAGAGAGGGGTTCCCAAGTCAAATGCAGAGGGTAAGTTGAATATAGTATATTCTTTCTGAAAAATCTGTCTTCCTCTTCAAAGGAAGTTCCTTGTTTTTTGTGCTCTCAGGTTTGAAAATAGCACAATCAACCTTCCCCATTATTTCACCTCTGCTTATGGGCCATACCTCTGCAATGCCCAAATGATCAGTGTTCGAAGGCAGTAGGCACCAGAAGAGACTTCCGTTGTTTATCATAGTGCTACTGAAGTCTACTGGAGTTGACAGATGCTGCTCCAGAAGGTTAATAAGATGAAGAAAGCTCTTCCAGCTGGACCGTAAGAGGGATTATGTCTGAGCAGCAGATAAAAAGATTATTCCAGAAACAGACACTGCTTTTTTTTAAAACATCGTCACTCTTGTCTTACCACTCCTGTCCCCCAGGCTAGAAGTATTTGCTTTGGAGGGGTTTGTCCAGTTCTTGCATCCTGAAACCTGTTGCACTCTTCACTTTGTCGTGATTCAAAGCAGTCCACAGCTGAAGACACCTGAAAAATAACTAAGAAACAAACAAACAAACGTCAAACAAAGAAGAAGGAAGTTACTTGGGTATTTTAGTTCTTAAAAAATCTTCAACTTGACCTCAATATTGTAGTTCCTTGCATGATTTTTTTGGAAACTGTGACTGATCAACAGACAGCATGCATTTGAAAACTGGATTAATATTCTTGGCCATTTGCCTTGCTCTCCAAGTTCAGGGAAGCAGAGGTAAGTTCATATATAAACGGATTATACTAATTTACACTGCATTGGTTGAAAAGAAATGGAAAGAGCAGGTCATTTTATCACAGAATTTGTTTCATTATTACTTCTCTGGAATTTGGTGTCATGATAATTCTGAATGAGACATCATAGTTTGTGAGACTGCTGTAAAGTTGAAAAGAGAAAGGTTGACAACATTTCTCAAGTGTGTTTCCTTTGTTTTACCTGCATATGTTCTGTTGTGAAAAAATATATTTAATTTCAAAAACAATTATATGGAAGGGCTAAAATAACTGACATAGCATCTAGAAAAGTGCTGACATTGCTAGAGGTTATCCATTATCCTTGAAAGGAAGAGAAAGTAGTGAAGTATATTTTTGTATTTATTTGTCAGTTTTAGAAAGTTCAGAAACTTTTAAATGCACAAATTCTTTAGGAAGAAAACGTACTTACAAATAAAGAAGAAATTTCTCTGTACAGAACAGAACAAGCAGGAAAATATAGATGTTACAATAGGAAAATAAAAAAAGGATGCATCTGCTAACGTAAGTACATCTTAGGGAAAGAAAACAGAAAGAAAACACCCTATAATCACAGTAACAGCACAGAATATGCTCCTTTTGTGATACACAGTATGATTTTTTAAACACATTCTGATAAACAGATCTCAATGAAAATAAAATGAAGTATTGATTTGTAAAATTATTTCCAAGTATACAGATATATAGACAACTTTGGTGTACTTAGTACAACAGATAATTACTACACCTTTTCAAAACATCAAAAAGTTCAAAGCAATTTTAAAGTTTTTTCTACAACAGAAAGTAAAAGTTGATGATGAGATTTTTCCCTGTTCAGTTCCATGTTCAATAGATTTAGAAGTCTGGGGAAAGTCTTTAATTCTGAGGGAGTTTTCTTACTAACTTTTTCACTTTGCCACTTATGTAATGGAATTAAAAGCCAACATCACAATTGCTTTATACTTTGCTCAAGTGAATCGAAGTTTTGTTTCCGTGAAGTCTTTTTTACATAATATATTCTTGTCCTTTAAAATATAACAACTAATTGCTATGGCAGCTGTATAACAAAGTTTATATATTTACATGTGTATATAGATAGATAGTCTTTTAATTTTTAAATTATTGATAGCTTTAAAGAGAAAAAAAAAATTAACATGTATTGGAAAAATGCTTTTCAAGTAGTTTCTTAAATTCAACTTGATATGAACAAACATATAATAACTACTTTTTATTGTCATTTAATTATGCCATATTTAATATCTCTAAACTGCATTGTTATCTCAAATATATGCATACAAGTTTCAAAGGATTTAATAAGCATTAAGTCTTAGGAATCTTCTTGACCAGAGCAAAGTTGCATCCAGAACTGATATTTTATGCCTTAGAATTAGGGTCAGGTACTTTGGGAAAACATTTTCAAAAGTACGCAGACTCTCCCAGTGGTGTGAATACTTATTTTAATCACTCTATTAATAATCCTAGCATAGATGATTAGGGCTATTCCAGTTTGAAGTATATTTCAACTCCAAGAAACTAGAAAATAAAAGATTAAGATATAATATACTTCCATCTTAACAAAAAATAACAATAAATATAAAATCTCCAAATACTTATAGGGTTGGTTGCTATTTCATGAAAGAAAGTATCTGAAATTCAAGTTCCTTTTTCACTTTACTTTCACATCAATTTTTCAAGGTAAATAAAAATGGGACTTGCTCAGAAATCTCTTTTGATCCTTTCTTCCCTACCCCTATTTCAGGAATCATCTACCTTGATGCTAATTGGAAGAATACCTCCAATTCCACAGCTAACAATCAGGAAAGTGTAGGGAGCAACATAAAGCCTTCAGAGATGGAGTGTTTATCTTTGGTCATGGCTAGTGCCAAAATCCAGGAAATGACCTCAGGACTTGAACTCAGATCTTTGCCACTGTCCTGATGCAAACTGTCACTAATAATAGGAAGAGAAAGTGAGGGGAACAAAATTTGTGTGATGGCAAAAAATATACAATTAAAATAGGACGGTAGTTATTAACTACTGAACTTCTGAACACTGAGCAGTCAGACCAACCAGCAAAATTTAGGGAAGCTTTATACTCCCAAAAACTATGCATTGATTCTGAGTAAATCTTAGAACTTGATACTGAGAATGTAAAGGAGACAGAGCATGAATGGCTGCTTAGTGTTAGTTTTTAATCAGCAAGCAAATATTCTCTGTCTACTCAGTCATTTTCTAGGACACAAAAGCTTTCTGTATGCTCTTTGAAATCATTTTAATTCATTATGACTTACTCCTTCCCTCTCAACTGTTCTAATTCAACAACAGCCATTACAGATCGTCATTACTATAATTGCCCTTGAAAAAAGGGTTAAGCAACTCCCTGCCAAACACAGAGCAAGTCAAAGAGCATATAAGGTTTCAAAGAAAGAAAAGAGGAGAAGACATCGGTTTTCTGCACTAAGATTATTCTCTACATTCACACATAATGTACGGATTACCAAGTTAAAGCTTGCTGTCCTGATTATGCTTATAAACAGATGAGAAGTAAAACATTAAAAATATATGTATCGAGAAGTAAAACATTAAAAGATATATATGGGGGTTATTTAATTCCTATCTATTTAAAAACTTGAAGAAAATTACCAAATATTGACATGGAATCTTAAAGATTAATTCTAGATGTCATCACACCCATTAAATACCAATTAGTAAATTGTAAATGACTAAACCATTAACTGTGTGAGTATTTTTTCTCTGAATACAACCGTGGACAAGAGAAACATTCTTAATAATAAAATGCTTAGTGACCTTACAAATAATTTTTGTAGGTAACAACAAAATAATTTTAGGAGTTGGTCCTGATTTTACAAGTTGGATTTGATGATCCTTATGGGTCTCTCAACTCAGGATGTTCTAGGATTCTGCTTGGAGTCTTAGCCTGCTAGAAATCCAAATTACAGTTTATATGAATCTCTATTCCTCAGTTAACTGCAGAGTTAACTGTTAACTGAAGCCTAGTGGCTTCAGTGGTACACTAGGTGGAATAGACTGCATTCATCAGATGTAGCAAAACCTATTTATTCTTGCCAGAAGGAAAAATATGTTTTCCCCTTTACTTTTGTACCTCTGTCCTATTTTATGTCACTTCAGGATCAAAGCAAAAGGCATTTACTCCCTCTCTATTTTTTTCTGATTTTGTCAGGTGCCTTACCCTGCATACTTTATGCAGTTTGCCAGTTTTAAAACACATCTGCCACATTGTAGGTGTGTTTATATTCTCTTAGGTCATTTCAGCATGACTTACCACAATATGCAAGCATACAGCCTGACAGAGCAACATCATTATCCTCATGTCACAAGAGCATGACTACCAGAGGTATCGCAGAGAAACTCCCCTGTAAGAGGCTCTGGAGTCATTAAGCACGTCAACAGCGGTTTAGCAAACTGAGTCTTAAAGCAACTGTCTAATCACAAAAACATCTGCATGTCAGTAGGACCCAGATTCTATTTAATAATTAGGAAAACTAGGAGTCTACATAACTGATTGAACTTAGGCCACCATGCTTGTCTTTTCAGCACTGAAGTTCTATTGGCTCTAAAATTTCTACTTCAGTACAGAGCCAAGAATATCTGCTTGTTTACCTCTCTGAATCTTTCACTAGCTTTCTCAGGCATTATCCAATCATGTATTAACAGTCTTAGGATCCCTGAACCTAAGTTACCTGAAATGCTAGTTTTAGTAGGCGTGCTCCTTTCCTATGTATTAGTCAACACAGAAGTCCCAGATATTTCGGGAAGGAGGTAGTAATGCACTCATCTTTTACATTCTGACTTTGTTATGGCTCTAATAGTGACAGTTCTAATGAACTTCTTTTCCCTCTTTCCTTCTCCCTCAAAAGTGGATAAATTTTATCTAGATCAAATAATTGGACGAGTACATCTCCAGCTGTCCTTCCAACCTAACTTGCTCTGTGCAGATTGACACTTAATGCTTTTCAGCGATTCATCCTGGTTCAATATGGTTGAGACTAAATCACTCTCTGTTAAAATAAGAAGGAATCAACCATCCTAATTGTTGTCATATTTGAACAGAGCTACTTCAATTCTATTCAGCACAGCAACTCTTTGACCTGTACCATCACAATTGCTGAAATCTTTATTTATGTGGCAAAATATTACTGTAATTTGCACTTATGCTGTTTCACTGAATTCTCAGAGGCTGGTTGTACATTTTTAGTATGACTGGTTAGAAAAACAAATAGCAAAGGTGCTAAAGTGAGTGTTTTACCACTGAAGATTGGATGTATTCCTCCAAGAACTACTAAAATATTTAAAGCATTTTCTTAAATGCTCTGATGGAAACCACATCAGATAACTTCAGGCCAAATGTTTTTAAGATGGCCAAAGTAACACAGATATGTATATATTTCATACATCAACATTTAAAGTATTCATTCTTCAATACTGTTTCTAGTCTGATTGATGCATCTTAGACTGTTACAGGATCCGAATGATAGCAGTGAAACCTTGGATGGCATTTGATATTTCCTCTATGAATCCCAGCAGCACCAGTTAGTAGAGATAAGAATTAACAATGAAGATTCCTCACCAGAACTTGCACTTATCTGTCTGAAAGTGAAGGAATATATTTCTGCTCTAAATGAGACATATGATGCCAAGGAAAACATGACTTTCAGTTAGAAGAGAAACACATCAGAATCATGTTTTGATTCTAAAGGTTTTAACATGTTCAGTATTTGTGGATGGTACAGGCTACATTTACAGCAAATATGAATTCATTGCTGGTTAGTATATGATAACTCTATTCACAAAAGCAGTCAAATCTTCCCAGTGGCATATTATGTTTTCTGTTCTCATTTGTAATAGGCAGATAATTCACCAAAATTCTTACATTATGAGTTGTTTAGTTAGAATGATTTGAGGAGGCTACCAAATTGTCTACTTAGGAAGAAATTATTTTGTTGGTCTGTAACAAGACCTAAGATTACATTCCATAAATATTATGTTTCAAATGACTGTCTTCTTGGCTTTCTTTCTGGTGCTGATTGATTTAACAACTGTGTTTCTCCACCTGGCATACAAAATCACACAGATTTCTGCAAGTAATTGGGAACAACTAGGGGACTGTGATGTCTAATTTAGTTTCTCAGCATTAATGACTTGCAGATATGAAATCCTCATTTACTGACAGACATCTAAAGCACCTTGGTTGATGAAAACAGAGATTTTTTGTACCAAAATATAAATCCAGGTTAGTTTAAAGGATTGAGCACAAGAGAGAAAAAAAAAATGTAATAATAATTGTAAGTATATATGAATATTTACAAAACAAGTGATGCACAAAGAAATTGCTCACCACCTACTGACTGATGCTCAGCCAATCTCAAAGCAGTGGCTACCCACCCAGACAACTCAACCTCAGTTTTCAGTTTTTTTCTCATGATGTCATATTGTATGGAATATCCTTAGGCCAGCATAGGTCATCTGTCCTGGTTCTGTCTCTTTTCAGCTCACTGTGTCCCTCCTTGCTGGTTGGGCAGTATGAGAAGCTAAAACATCCTTGGCTCTGTCTAGCACCACCCAGCAACAACTAGAAACATCAGTATCTTATCAACATTGTTTTTCTCCCAAAACCAAAACATGGTATCATACCAGATACCAGAAAGAAAATCAACTTTGTCTCAGCTGAAACCAGGACATCTGTGAACATGTGCAGGCATTTTGCATTTTGTTGTGTGGAATGCAAGTGAGAGATATAGGGACTGGATTTGTTGTGTGTTCAGCAATTCCTTGGCTTGTAAGTGATGCTGAATGTAGTAAAATACAAGCTACACAGTAGGTACACTGGAGCTTTTGTACTTCTGGGGATAGGACATCAGGTTCATGATACTTAATGGGAAGGTTTCTAGTGGACATCAGTCAACTAAACAACAGAGGGTCTTCCAGTCTGGAGACCTGTCCCTGTCCCCCACAGCTCTTTGCCACATCCAGATACCAACACTTCATTCTACAGGTAATGTTATTGTACAGTGACTTATAAGAATGACATTCACACAAGACAACGTGCCAAATAGCTGACTCATTTTTGCCAATATTAATTTTAAGGAAATGAAATTACTTAATTAAAGACATTTCACTGTCTGCATCAACAATAGTTGAAGAATATACTTTATCAAATATAAATACAAGTAAACCATATAGTCTTGTAAACATATTTAGAACCTAGGCTGCATTTAATCATAAAGTTGTGCCATATTTTAATTTTTCCCTGTTCATCTAAGCCCCTTCAGTCTGGTCAGACTATTCCACACAACAGGGATTGAGACAACGTGGCATTAAGGGGATATTAAAAGGAAGACAAGGAGAGAACACATCAGAGGCACCTTGTCTGTTACTGGCATGTGTCATTTGAATTTGGGTCCTTGCTTTTGCAAAGAGAGGACTGATTCTGAGAGACACAAACATCCTCTGTTGTGCTTTCTGTGCTCCATCTGGTATTTACAGTAATCAGTCCTTTCACAGATCTTAGGATCAACTATGACTAGTCATCCTTGCTTTTTCCATTACTAGTCATCCTTGTTTTTGTTAACTAGATTAATTATCAACATGGGTGTTGCTAACCATGTTAGTTCTGCTGTATATTTGATTAGGTCACATAAATACATTTATGGCATTTTTCTTTAATTTGCCTTCTTTGATAAGCCCTTCTCTTGTTTTATTTCAATAGTTTCTCTTAAGTAAGACTTGTCTTTTAATTAATAATTATTTCACATGACGGCTATATATCTCATTTATCAAACAAACATTTCTCTCTTTCCTAAAAATATCCATTTATTTTTCAGATTAATCATGTTCTTCACACGTCAAATCTTGTGATGATTTCAATGATGAATTTTTCAGACTTCAATAGCTTTGTCCTCATATCACTCTGAATTTTGCTGCTAAAACCGTGTTACCATATTTAGCATTCTTCCCTGGTCAAGTGAAACCAAAAGGTTACTTCTGAATTTATGTTATAGATAAATGTTCCTACACAGAGACTGTCGCTGTTGCTAAAACAAACAATCAAGCAAACAAAAACCCAGTGACAAAATCAGAGGCCTCCAAAACTATTACGATTAACAGCGAGGCATGAAGAAATCTGTATAGAAAGTAAATGAGGATTTCGAGTTTTTTGAGAAATTATTACTGTTTATCTTCCTGAAAACAAAACCTGAAAAGCCAGCAGCACTACAGACTTGAGAGACCTCCATAAACATTAAAGCACTTTGGATTAGATTCCAGTATGATTAAGATTGCTTTATCATGCTTTGAAAAGTGCTTTATCACATTTTAAAAAATCATTGGCATATTTGTCTAAATTCAGGACAAACATTGACTGACATTGATCCTTTGTAAAACTATATCATTTTTTTCCCCAAATAGAGAATTCAGAAAATGGGGATAATTATGCAGATTATTTCATGTGAGCATAAGGAAAGACATTTGCAGTTCTGTGCAAGGCACCCTGGAGATTAAGCTTAAACAGAGTCAAATATTAACAGACTTTGACAATTACCTACTCTTCTGATCTAAAACCATCAAAAACCCCTAAAAATCTTAGACTTATCTTTTAAAAGTATAACTGAGACAGTCACCAAAGTCAAATTGGGCAGGGTAAACATTAAGTATATTAACTACATATATTTAAGAAAAGATAATGATGATAACAAAATATTAGAAAGAGAACTTAATCTTTAAAAACAGTAAAACATCTCTGTATTATTTGAAATTCTTTTACACAATTAAATTATGTACCCTGTAAAATTTTCACCTTGCCATTTCACCCAATTACTGGGTTGAACAGCAAAAAGGAAAGGGTTCAATGTTGTAATAACACAATCCTTTTATAATTTTGCTCAACCTAGGACACTGAAAGAAAAGCATTTTGTAAGCTGTAGATGGAGTCATATTATAATCAAGCACATGGATGAAACATCTTAGATGAAATTAACTTTTCTTAGGTAAAAGTTTATCCATTGAAAATTTCCAAAAACATGGAAGAAAGCACAGCTTGAAGACTTACGAACAAATAATGTTTGCACGAGAGAACCAGTCTTCTTCCATTCATACTTAGTAAATGAACTTAGTAAATATTAGGAAATAGGTATTGAAAAATAATTTGCAGAGAGGATGGTTGATGTTTCTTCAAATTGTGCTTGAGCTTAGCAAAAAGTCATTTCTAGAGCTGCTGATAAGATTTAATCAAGGAAATTTACTAACTGAAAGATATAAAAGGAATTAAACCTGTTAGAGTAAGCATGCTTAAGCAACATATTCCTTACATTAAAAAAAAAAAAAAAGGAAAAAAAAAAAAAAGAAAAAAACCTGACACCTACCCTGAGTAGGCCAGCAGAACAGTGGTATCTGGATGCAGATAAAGTATGGTCACTTTTCAGATGCAAAACCCCAAATAGCAATCCTAATTTGAGAACAGGGAGAGAATTCGAGGTCATTACAGCAATCATTTGTGAAGAATCTCCTTTGTCAGTCTTATGAATAGTATAATTCTTAATTCAAGTTAATGACTTAGGGGCAAATCCTAGGAAAGAAGCAAATCCTTGAAGAAAGGCCTCTGCTCCATGCAAAAGCTATCAAAGAGCTTACTGGAAAAATCCTCTGCCCCAGTTGGTCAGACTGCCTGGGCAGCTGGGCTATAGCAGTTAATAGAGCTTGTAACAGGTAATAGACTTACAGCTGGCTTCTTTCCATGTAGATTTTTGGTATTTTCTTCAAGAGGATTACAGAGGGCAGCTTTAAGATTTTACTGGCATTGTCTTTTCCTTGATGGTAAATCTATCACTCTCTCCTCATGTATCATTAAAATAATTCAGTGTCTCAAATGATCCAGTGTTTGGTCCCATTTGGTTTCTGGTGGACCTCCAGCCATGTTTTAACAGTGCAAGTTCCTTTTATTCCTTATTACTGTAAGGTTCCTTTAAGGTTACTGATCTGACATTATTGAGGAAAATAATTACTTCCATTGCATTTTATAACACTGTATGACTGCATCATCATTTTCCCTTATCTTGCAACATTTAGAGACTTCTAGGCCTGCAGGCTGCTGCTTCTGGCATGTTTTGCTAGGATGTAACAGTCACCTGTGTGTCTTCACTGTATAAACATTTACATTTGTAAAATATTCCTCATAATCAAGTAGTCAACTAATTTCCATCTCAAAGTATCATCTACTTCATAATATATATGTCATTTTTATGCTTTTTACAGTAAATATTGAATGTTAATTCTGAAGTTAAATATGAACTGAGATATATGTACGCATACATATGCAACTGACAAAGATGGTAGAATTTCTCCTGTTCTGTGGTCGAAATTTCAATAATATGATTTCCTTTTATTTTTCTCTTATCATTTATCCGCCAACTTGTTCTTTAAACATTTAAATAACAAGGTTATCAATTGTTAAGATAACGTGCTTTTAGCTTCCTTAGTTTCTCTTGATTTATGTAAGAACATGATAATGTTTGTTAGACACAGCATAATATTTAGTCTTTCTCTACCAAATTGACAGTGTTTTACTCTTAATTTTTTGGAGACTATTTCTCTCACTATTTCTACCACTCACTGATCTCACTCTTTTTCTAATGTAGCTGTTCCGCTTTGCTGGGAATAATTAAAGATCTATTGAGAGCACTCAGGTCGCTGTCATCAAGTGGCAAAATGCATAATTGCAGTCTGTTCTGATTAATATTTCAGTTTTGGTGAGGGATGGAAAGAGCAGTGCACTGTGAAATGAAAGACTGGAAAAAGATATTTCTGTCCCCAGAGACAAACTCCTGTTCAGCTTTTGAAAGAATGTTTTTCAGTGTCTAGTTCTGAGAGTGGGTGCGAGCCTGCACCCACTGAAGAGAGATGTGCTGAGAAGCCCAGAGTGAAGATAAGAATAACAAAAAGAATACAGCTATTTCTCATATCTGTTAGCATAGACTTCTTTTTATACAGTAAGCTAATACGGATGTGCTTCACTTTCTCCAGGATCCAAATAGCTATTTATTAGAGTGCTTTACATTTCATTATAGACTTATATACAAATGAGATGCTGTAGCACAAGTTCAAGTGCCTAACTATCTTTTGTGGATCTAACATAAAATCTCTTTTGAAAACAAGATTTAGGGCTTCTGAAAATTTTTGTTTTGTTAGACCTGGAAGTTGTATGATGAGCTATAAGTAAATTACCAGGTTTTTCAGTGCCGGTTGTCCAATGGGACATTGGACAATTAATTCAGCATACTGACAATAACACAAAGAGCCTTACATTTGCATGCATTTTTCAAACATGATCTTGCATACTACCTATGCAATGTATGTTTATGTATATGTTTATCTTTTGGCTTTTTCAGAAATCCCCAATAAAACAAATCGTGGTGAAGCCAAACAACTTGCAGATGCCTCAGGGTCAGACAAAACAGAAAGAACAACAAAGAGATCCAGAGTGTCAACTATAAGGAGAATATTTGACATGGCAAAACACCGAACAAAGAGATCACCCTTTTTTTCTACTGGTGTGAAAATTTGCCCACAAGAATCAGTGAAGCAGATTTTAGCCAGTCACCAAGCTTACTACAGATTAAGAGGTAAGATGATAATTGTAGATTGTACTTTTTCCCTGCAAATATTGACAAAGATGTTGCAGAGTCTTGATCTTTAGCTCTAGACAATGTATCTGATATTTATTTTATGATCAAACAATACATGTACATCAGTACACCTCAAGACAGGTAATTACCATATCAGAATAAAACAGTTCACTCAAAAGACTAATTATCTCAGTGCAATTGTATAGTTTTTTAGCATGGCAGAACATGAAGACCAACTCATGCTTGCACTACTGAATGAAGATGTACCACTTTTCTAAAAGTGTAGCAGGTACTATCTTTGCTACTCAGAATTAATCCCACTCATTCAAGACAGGTGATGAATAGTATGTCATTTCACAAATACATTGGTGAATCTGCAGTTTTATTAACAGTGTGGTTGTGCTATCACAATACTGACACCAAGATAATTGCCAGTAACACCTGCCAAGACTTCATTCTCATTTATAAAAATCTAGAAGTTTGGAGTTTTTTTTCCTGTTCTTTTCCAACTTCCTCCCTCTCTTCTTCCCCCTACTTATTTTCCTCTCATATCTTTAGAAAACTTTAGAGAACAGAGCTATCTCTTTGGCTTTAGGTCCCTAGAAACCATAGGGGAAACAGCCATCTGTTTCTGATATTTTTTTCTCTTCCTCCCCCTCTCTCTCCCATTCAGTTGCTATTCCAATTTGTTTGTTTGTTTGTTTTTTAAAGCAGAATTTGGGGCTGCAACTGGACTTTCCAAAGCTAACTTTAAAACCGAGTCAGCCCTTCAGGGATGCAAGTATCTAAGGTGACATCTTAAATCAGCTCTCGTATGATCTTTGAAATCAGCTTCACTTACACATCTGTTCCTTTCTATTGATCTTCAGCCATTCTCAGAGCTCCTTCTCAGCTCTTTTTCAGGGAACCACTAACTCATATGAAATCTATACATGGAGCTGTGCAAATTTTACTCCAGCAGCCACATCCCACTTGCAGCATGGACTAGCTACACTAGTGTCTGTAGTCATTCCTGTGGATACAAACATATTCAGAAACTTTTGTGGGATTGAATTCCAAACCAGTGGGCATTAGAGAGAATTCTGAAACCTATGTCAGAGGATGATCCTCAAAGCCTTACTTAAACACGAATTAATCCCGAAAATCCCTAAAACTCACTGGTCATGTCCCTGATTGATCTGAAAACATAGTCTCATAGGACACACTTGCATCATTAGCCTGAAATCAAGTACTGTGACTGATACTCTCTTTAAAAACTGATGACATTGCTATAACATCTTTTTGGAAAGCAGCACATCAGTTTTGTGTGAAAGATTGAGTTCTATAAACCTTGTAGTGCAAGCAGGTTTAAAATTACAGATCATCTTTCCCAGCAGAGCATCCTACACTCAAAAACTTCTCTGAGTAGATGTCACTCAGTTCTTCAGCTGGAACATTTACCAAAAAGTACATGAGAAAACAGAAGTCTGCAGCTTAAAAATTTGTATACACATTCAGGAGAAAGCTACTACTTGGAGAGCTGCATGTTTTCAAGATATCTGTCCTACCAGCTGAGCATGCTAGCATATCTGTTGAATGTGATAAACGAAGGAAAAAAAATATAAGTGAATATTTTGTGATGCAAGCATTATTCTTGAAGCAGCACCCGGTAACTGCAGTACAAGCCTACACAAAAACATGCATCTGTGTAGCCATGCTGGAGACTACACTGTGGAACAACCTTATCTTCATTGCATTTTTCAAAGGTCTGTTCTTAGCCTTATATAAAGTCTGGAAGACCATCTTCATCCCTCCAAGTCCCATAACACATTTAGAAATGTAACAACTTTGTAGATCACATCTATTCTCTAGAGAATGTTACTGCTTCCTTAAGTTTTTTTTTTTTTTTTTAATAATTCTAATTACTTTATGCTAAAATTCCTTCAGGAATGAGCACACAACACAAAGCTGCTCAAATATATATGTGCTCAAACAGTAACTATTGGATAATCTTCATCAGGTTGTAGACAGACTCTCAAGTGCATGCAAATACACGTGTCCATGCCCGAGGCCCCCAGCACAAGAAAGACATGGAAGCGTTTGCCCAGAGAAGGACTATAAAAATAATCAGAGTGCTGGAGCATTTCTCCTATGAAGAGTGGTTGAGGGAGCTTGCTTGTTCAGTCTGAAGAAAAGAAGGCTCTGGGGAAACCTCATTACGACCTTTCAGTACATGAGAACTTATTAACAGGAAGGAAACTGACTTCTTACACAGTCTGACAGTGATAACACAAGGGGGAATGGCTTTAAACTAAAAGAAGGGAGATCTACATTAGAGGTTAGAAGGAAATTCTTCACTCAGAGGGTGGTGAGACACTGGCATAGGCTGCCCAAAGGAGCTGTAGATGCCCCATCCCTGGAGGTCAAGGCCAAGCTGAGTGTGGCTCTGGACAATTTGATCTACAGACAAAGAGGATGGAACTTGATGATCTTTCAGGTCCCTTCCAACCTAAGTCATACTATGACTCTATGAAAAATGCATGGAATCAGCTAAAAAATCCCTTCATCTGGCCATGTGTCATTTTTATCTAAACCCTGAAAACTGGATTGCTTTTTGACAAATTTTTTATGTTTACATAGTATATATATATATATATATATGCAGTTAATACACATTAAAAAATAAATAAAATTGAGAGTTGTGACAAAAAGATAACAGAATGTAGCCTTAACCTCTAACTCATGAATGAATGTTTTCAAAAGACAGCCTGTTGCTTTTTAATAATCTGGCCACCTATGCTTCCCATACAGCTGTCCTGTTTGGAGGACAAGTTGTTCCTGAGTTGTTAGTATGATGTCCTAAGAAAGAAATGTGAAAAAACATCCCTACACCAAGTTTGGATAATAACCATTTCTAGCACTAATTGCAGACACTGCTTTATTAGATAATGAAGATAATTATCTAACACAAAGTCAAAGCAGGTGTCAGGTACTGAAAATAAATGTCCCATCTCACAGTAATGATCTGTGCAAAATAAAGTGCTAAAGGCAACAATTAAATTGCTAGCAAGGCTTTATTAAAATTATTTTTCTAACATGCTAGAAATTCCCATTCTCTAAAAGCATTTAATTTCAAGCAACAGTCTGAAGTCTATTTCTTTATCTCAAGTGAGTGAATACTATCCTTTCACAAAGTGAAAATGCAGCAGGCTTTGTTGACTCTTGGGATACCAGAGGAATCCTCAAGTAGCAAGATGCAGTCACCTATTAATAGGAACGTAGAGTGACATCTAAGATAAACTGAAATGATTCTACTCAAAACACATTGGTTCTAGTTGCCACCAGGCTATGATGGCTATTTTCAACAACAGTGTTCAAAATGCCTGCAGGGGACAACCTGCAGAAGTGATCATTTCTACAAGTGATCAGGGACATTCACACAGAACAGCACATTCTGGTCAGGTTTGTGCTAGCCTGAGGATCCCTTTGCACCAGTCAGTGATTTTAAATATTACCTAGGTACACACAGGATTGGTTCAAGGCCTAGCCCCAGGCTGTGCAAAGTTAAGTGAAATCCAAACCTTTTGGGTTTGGGATAGGCAAGTTTATGAACAGGGATCCAAAGAATATTATGTTAGCCAAACAGGCGGTAGCTGTCTGGAGGAGAGACCAGTTTATCTTTCAGAATCTTTTGAAATTATAAATGGTTTCGACTTACAGCAAGGATGAGGCTTCAGCAAGATGTTGGTAAACACGCACTCCAAAGTGTAGTCCCACCTGGTCCTCTCTTTGCCCCATATGGAGTACTGTGTCCAGGTCTGGAGCCCCAGTACAAGAAAGACAGAGAGTGTTAGAGAGGGTCCAGAGGAGGGCCACAAAAATGATCAGGGGGCTGGAGAACCTCCCCCATGAAGACAGGCTGAGGGAGCTGGGCTTGTTCAGCCTGGAGATAAGAAGGCTGCAGGGTGACCTCATTGCAGCCTTTCAGTACCTAAAGGGAGCCTATAAGCAGAAGGGGAATCAACTCTTTGAAAAGGTAGATAATAGCAGGACAAGGGGAAATGGTTTCAAGTTGAAGGAGGGAAGATTTAGGTTGGATGTCAGTGGGAAGTTCTTTACAATGAGAGTGGTGAGGTGCTGGAACAGGATGCCCCATCCACAACCAGGTTGTTTGTTGTTGAACTTGTTCAAGGCCAGATTGGATGGGGCCCTGGGCAACCTAGTCTAGTATTAAACGTAGAAGTTGGTGGCCCTGCCTGTGGCAGGGGGTTGGAGCTTCATGATCCTTGAGGTCCCTTCCAACCCATTCTGTGACTCTCTGCCTCTCAAAAATTCATTTCTGTGGAGATACTTAGGACCACCGTGGTCCTAAAAAGGAAAAGTAAGGAAAACAGACCCTATAAAGTACTTCTGAGCAGATATTTTATATCTAAGCTACTGGTGTTTTCTTCCTTTTTTTTCCTACTCCTGCATGTTGCAGACCTCACTCAAAATTTTAAGACAGCAAGTTCTTTGCAGCAAGAACATATCTTTTGTTAAGTTTTCCTTAAAATGCCTGACAAAGTCCTGACTTCTAGAAAACAGTTTAAAAAAGGCAACAGTCAAAACCAAGGCCAAATGTTTAAATCAGTTAGCATCCAATAACTCCTTTAGAGCCATGAATACCATCTTTTCCAAACCTCTTCCACTGTTACATTTTCTTTGTGTTCACTTTCATTTCTCCAGATGATGCAGAATGCTACTGTTCTCACAGTCACAGCCCTGGTAACATCCTTTGAGGTAGCTTGGCATTTAATTGGACTATTCACCACCACAGAGTAGATTTTTGATACTGAATATGAGCGTATAATGTGTAGAAAGAAAGGAAGTGGAGTTCTTTCCAAAGGAACTTTACCTATACTAAGTAATTCAATTTTTCCAGAGGTGCTTAAAGAAACATAAAGCATGTACATGCTACAGAAAACCTTTATCACTAATGTCAAAAAGGCTGACTGCATCGGAAATTTAGAATATAAGCAAATCATTCCAAAAAAATAAAAAAGACACAATTTAACACTTTCTTACATAAATGAGCAATATTAAGATCTTATATATTTTCACTGTAACCTGTTCTAAGCCTAGTTGTGTATGAAACCTCTGTATATGGTTAAAATTTTTATTATTCCAGTATGAAGACTGCTAGATATTATTAATCTACTTCCTTGTTTGCTGGAACTTCCAGTGTGTGTATCTTTGAGGTGAACAAAGCGTGCTTTGTGTTTGCCCTGTATTCATGCTGATGATATTGGACAACATTAATCTGTAATTTAAAATAAGGAAAATAACAGTCCTTAACTGAGAGAAAATGAATCCCTCAGCAACAGGGCAAATAACTGACGACTTAGAAATACTTAAAAGACCTAGAAATAACAAGAAGACAGACTTATTTACTAAGCACAGTAAAATGTGTAAATCCCAAATCACTTTAAAAAGACTTTCAGCTTTAATTTTTGGTACAAAACATCCATCCCTAGCCCCTTTCTTCTTACTCAGTCTGCCAGGAAGCTGTGTGGGAAGCCTTTCGTATTTTTCTGGATCGAATTCCCGATACTTCTGAATATCAGAACTGGGTTACTGCCTGCCAGAGGGAAACCTTCTGCATATTCGACATTGGCAAAAACTTCAGCAATTCCCAAGAGCACTTGGAAATAATCCAACGGGTAAGGACTATTGACATTTATTTAAAAACTGAGGGAGAGTTCCCCGTCTGTTTATAGAAGGGCAAAGTATTGCTCAGGAAGAGGAGGGGGCATATACTAGAAGGAAATAGTAAAAGGACAGTAAACAAAGGAGCTAGCAGCCTTCTTCTCAATGGTTGGATACACCCACCAGTAAAATGCTGTTTTTCTTAATCTTTCCACAGCGAGTAAAACATAGAACCTTCCAGGAAAGGTAAGTAGCACAAGTAAAACCTCAGCACTTAATGTTATTGCCCTTCTTGAAAAAGATGCGTAGATGTGTGGATGTGAGCATATATATGGATAGCACTGTGTTGTATTTAGTGTGTGCTGTGAGAGATGTGTACGCTCTATGTTACAGAACACAGTAATTAGATCACAAATAATTAAGGCAAGAGAATACCCACATCATCTATTCAATTTAGAAACATCAAAGACTGTCTTCTTAGACTAGTATAAGCACAAATCCATGTCAAAGCCACAGCCTTACATTAGAATAACATTGATGGGCAACATGACAAAAGAGTATACACAATTCCTACAGTTTTTAAAAGGAAAGTCAGGGAGCTGAAAAAACTTTATCTGGGAGGCTACATGATAAATAGTTTAAAAATTCTGTTCTTTCACTTTATCTTTCGTCTATATTTTTACATGGCATGCTATTATAAATGAATATAGTACTTTACTCTGACAACTATACTGAAAAAGGATAATGCTCCTGGCAATAATCACAAGTCAGAGATGGCAGGATTAAAGTTGCAACACTGAATTCTCTCCCATATAGATATACCATAGTACAGATGAAAAATATTGTTGTCCACCCTTTCTGATGAATGTATTATTTTACCTTCAAATATTCTTAAATTTTCAGAGAGAGCAAACAATATTTTCCATTCATACATTGTACTGTCTCAAGAATACAGAGTTCTTATGTATCTTTACTGATTATAACATGGGAGCTTTGAGTATTCTTCTTTCTATTAAATGTATTTTTAATAATGTAGGACTTAATTAAACTTAGCTGGAAGTCCAAAGGGAGATCTTCTCACTCAGTGTAGTGCAAACAGCAGCAGGAAGACAGTAAGTGAAGTGACTGATTTCAGAGTTCTTATGCTCTGTGTAAACAGCATGGTTTTCTCTAGGCACAATTCAGAAGATGAGGTAAAATCTAGGAAATTACTCAGATTTCAGCTGGAAAAGCAGGTAGCTGTGATTATGCATTGTTGAACTTCATTTTTACTATTATGTAGTTTGGGGAAAAGTTCTGAATCTCTGTAAGATATCACATAGAGGGATAAGTCTCAAATTATTTGACATTATGAAAACAACATAAAAGTTATTTCTCACCACATAGGATTATCAGAGAATGTGGTAAATTCGGAGCTGTCCATGCTGTTTATTTATGCTATTCAACACTTGGACTGGTCCTGCATGAAAATGCAGCCCTGCCATCTTTTCCATCTATGCTACAAGCTTCTTCTTGTCACAGTTAATGTCATACCACATATTTGCAGAGCTGTAGTTTTTTCCATTCACATCAGTTTTCACATATATTCCACTTGAATATTCTACTTTAATGATAGCCATTTCTATACAAATGTTAAGGAATTCTATTTATCATTGTCAGTTTCCATGATGGGGCTTATCACTTTCATGCTCTTTTTATATTTTTTTCCCACTCTATTTACAACCCAAAACAAATGAAATTCTTCACCTCAACTTACATGAAAGAAAAGATCTCAATGAGTGACTTAAAACATTTGTATCTATAAAACTGTTTTTAAAAGGTACAAAATAATAAATATTGTTTTTAAGAGTAGAAACTTAACTGCAGAAATCTTTAATGCATCTACAATAAAGTGTAACTGTTGTATGTGTTTATACATACTACTTTGCTGACAGTACAAAAAACAATCCTGTAAGGTAGAAAATTCATACTCATCATATACTTGAGTTTTCAGCCATCTACCATAGGGATCATGGGAGGCATTAACTCACAGATATTATATCCAGATCCAAATCTAAATGTTTTTACAATTATAATAATCTTGACCTAGGAATCTGATTTGAAACTATCATTAGTTTGTAGTAGTTTGATGATATTCTAGTGTAGGCTAATAGCAGATCAAAAGGTCTTCTTCTCACAGCAAATCATGAAATGTCCTTGAAATCATGGTATTTTCATTTACTCAAATATTTTAAGGCCAGAGAACTCATGAAATTATCCTGACAGTATGAAATATAGCAAAGGAAATAATCTGTTTGTTTAGATAATTCACAATGTCTTGTTCACTCTACTGCCAGTGCAGTGGTCAACTGTTCAGTGACTTAGAGGTAAAGAAGAATCAGCACTGTGTTCACCCATGTGACCCCCCTCTCTGACTGCTCAGAAAAATATCACTACGAAATCTCACGAGCAGACTCACAGGACTGGAAGCAGAAATATAATCTGATCAGTATTTTTGTTCATTGAAAGAGCAAATACCAGATAGAAGAAGAGGAAAGCATTTCTATAAACTGCTGAATATAAAGCAGCCCTGTTTAACCATATCATCAAATATTTCACTACAAATAACTTCATTCATTTAACTACATCTAATGCAGATGTCATTTCACATTTTGTTACACCTTCACATTTGCTTGTAAGCATGCTGATAATTAAGTCATTCATTTCTATCTGATTGATAGGAAAGATGAAATAACCACAGACAAAACAGGTGGCAAAAAGCTGGAAGACATTCCTTCTGTTTCTACAGGTAAAGTCAAATCTCCTTGCTCTGTACCTGTCCATCAAATAGAATTGCTAAAACCAGTGATCTTAGAAGGCTGTAACTGAACAAATGCTGTAGAAGCACAGCAAGTTCAGTCAAGTACAACAAAAGCGGCTTAGCAAAATAGTGTGTAATAAGCAGTTCTTGTTTCTTCTACAGTGTGTCTGCTATTCAAGTGTAGCATTTCATATCTGTTTCAATGTCTTTAAATGCATCTTATAAACTATATTTTGCTAGTTTCATGTGTAGCGAATAGAGCATATTTCTCTTCAGTTATAAAGTAGCATTTAGAGCATCCGTTGCTGCATTTTTTCAGCCAAAATAATCAAACAGAAGAAAATTAATATTATTTCTGACAGAAAGTCACAGTGAAGCCAAGACATTAAATTGAGTAATTGCTTCATTTAGACATACCAACACTACTGCATACCAGAATTCTTTAAAATGATAGAAATATATGTAATTATAAAAATCTGTAAATATATGAGCATTTGGCTCAAGGAGGAAATGCCCTGTGCACATATTTATAGAAGGGTTGAATAGGACAGAATCATTGATTGTGAATTCATTCTAGCATAACGGTTTTGCCTCCAAATGGAAAACTGTCAAAACCTCTTGTTACTTTAAATTAAAGGAAAGGAAAATCACCATTATGCAGACAAAGATCTCTAAGCAAGATGACCAATAGAGAAAGGGGAAGACTTGTCCACCTTAATGCACAAACCATTCTCACATGATTTTATTCGGAACCCTGCCAGGTCCCCCCAGCGTATCCCTTTCTTACACACTGGTACCTAACAGAACACTGCTCAATGAGATTGTCAACGAGACCAAGACTCCTGTGAAGGTGAGATGAAGACTCTCAGCCTGTTTTCCTATTCAGCCTTTTCATTCACCTTTTCTTTTTGAACTAAAAAAACAGAAAAAGAGGGACAGAAAAAAAGGGGGAAGCCTTTTAAATGCTAAGTGCTGGCTAGAAAAGTCACAAGGCAGCAGCAATACATTTATAGAAAGTAAGTTTGCCTTGATCTTGTGTTTATATTGTAGAATGATCTTTAACAGATGAGCCATATCTTTATATAGAGTGAAAAATACATTTTCCTTCAAAGCTGAGGCATCCCAAGTAGCAGCTTAGAAGAATTAAGCATGGAGAATTAATCGGGGCAGAAAACATTCTTTCCAATGAAGAAAACATTGCAATTATATGTTTCCTCTACTACTTATTCTTAAAAACTATCAAAATCCAAGCATACATATGGGCCTTATGCCAGTCCATCCTAGAGCAGAAATGGAAATCTGATCCCTGCATGGGATTCAGGCTGATATGTTTTCTGTTCTTTTGGACCAGCTTCACCTCAATCATCATCTTGCTCTTATTGTGATTTTAACACAAGGTATAAAAAGCCTGGCTAAGAGTAGAATTATCCTAGAGCAAATTCAAATATTAAAAAATGTTAAAAGACTATAGAATATAAGTTATTAATAAGTATAAATAAGCCATGTATATGCAGTCAGTGCAGTAAAGTTTCTGGAGTGATGTCTCTGTATCACTTCCTTAGGCACTTGTGCTCCAATATTTTGAATCATAGAATTGCGAAGATTGGAAAAGATCTCCAAGATCATCTAGTCCAATCATTCACTTACCACCAATGTTTTCCCACTAAATCACATCCGTTAGTACAATATCCATAGAGTTCTTGAACATCTCCAGGGACAGTCACTCAGTCACCTCCCTGGGCAGCTAGTTCCAGCATCTGACCACTCTTTTGGAGAAAATTTTTTCCTAATACCCAATCCCAACTTGAATTTGAAGCTCAGTTTGTGAATAAGGAACAAGACATATCCCTCAACCTCAAAATTAGCAAAATTATACTATATTTGGGATGAGTTAGGAAATCTTTCTGAATGCACCCCCAGTGGCCAACAAACCACTGTTGGCTTTTGGAAAGTAATGTTATGGAAAGGAAAAATTACTAAGCAGAGACCAAAACTGTTAACAGTACTGGGAATTAATAAATAAAATAAGAGTACTTTTAATAGCTGTAAAGTCATCTGCACAGGAAAGTTGTAACATGGGTAGAGCCAATTCTACTTTATCATTGGGAAAACAAATACGAGTGTCTGAACATGAAACTGTAACAGACACATTGGCAGTTTTTTCTATTATTAACCAATATATTCTAAAGGTAGGATATCGACCAGGTTTTATCGTTTACTTGTTCCTTTTCTTGAGGTCAAGAACTGTCCTCCAAAGTGGCAAGCCATACCACTTTAATGACATTGGAAACAAGAATTGATAACTGCAAAAAAAAAATGGTTTGATTTGCTTCATCTTCTTTTATGAATATAAGAGAATGTAAAAGGTAGCTCTGAAGTCACAGTAATAAAAACTCATTTGCAAAGACAGAGGAATAAAACCAAGTGGCTGTGAACTGTCACCATTTGTAGAATCTGGTTCAGAAAGCTTTTTGGGGTTTAAAAAGGAACCCATCCATCTATTAAATGTTGAAATATAGGGGGAAAACAATCACTTGCCTTTATTTCTCTTTTTTTTCTTCCTCTCCTCTTTTAGGAGCTAGGAACAAATACAGTCCCAGAACTTCCTACAGAGCAAATGGTAGAATTCAGTGTCACTCTCACTGATCAGGAATACACAGCTGAACTTAGCGATCCCAACTCCCCACAGTATCAACAATTAGCTGCCAAATTTCAACTACAGGTAAGGAGACTTAGTGAATATTGAAATCTTGGTCTTATACCTTGTATAGATTCATAACATGAAGCTACCTCCACCATGAAAAAGGACTAGAATAAACCATTCTCATTTAAAGGAGACAACTGTCTCAAGACCTTCAGTTTCCCTTCAGGTATTGCCATCTCTTCCCACTGTTTAGGCCATCTGTCCAGCTGCCAAGCTAACAAGCAATCATCTTGGTCATCAGCGAAACCTCATAACTGATGAGGAGAATGTTGTTCCATCTGTAACTTTAGGAATATCATTTGGGATTAATCAGGAATTCATGGACAATATTACTTTATCATAATTTAATTTCTGCAATAAATGTAATGAAAAATGTAATGTAAATGTTAAAAGTAATTAGCTACTATGGTCTGAACTATTTTTCAAAGGACTTTCAGTCATTTTTGTTGTTCATTACCATAATTTCTCTAAGAACTGGAACATCTGCAGTGTCTTCATATAATTAATAATGATAACGTAATGTTCAGCTACCATTTTTAGAGATAGCAGTTAATGATGATGTTCCCAAAAGCTCTTCTAAGTAAAATTAAAAGAGCCTTCTCATCAGTTTCATGAGTGCTCCTCAGTACAAGATATTCCACTATCCTTGTTCAGTTTCAGATATATGTAGAAAATCAGAGAAGAAAATGTTTGCAGAACCGATAAAAACTGGATTCTCCAGTATTATCCTCAAACAGAACTGCCTGCATACTTTGTTTGTTACACATGTAATGGTGCAAGTCGGCAATATGACTTTCATTTAACTAATTTTAAAGTATTCCTATATCATAGAATAAGTAGAATATGAGGAAGTGCATACAGGAGAGAAAAATACAAAGTTTCTTGATTTATAAGCTGTTTTCCATTATTGTGAAATTTTATCTGATCGCTCTGTAGCATCCATAGCTGTTCTTGACATGAAATGTTGACAAGATAATGATTTGTGGTCCAGTAGCATGAAACATAGCCGACACACTTCTCTCCAAAGAATTTCATGAAGGAGACATTCTTATTTACATAATTACATAATTACTACTTCTACATCATTTTTACTGTTAGATCAAGTAGTTTCCTCCATTCCTTTCCTTACTAGCAGAAGAAATGCCTCCATGATGTGCTGCCTGTTCCATAGCACGAACAGAAATTGAATCAGAAAGGAGCTGTGTTTTTAGAATCCCTCTTCTCTTCCAAAAAGGATGTACATAAAATAGTTAATTTGGCTCAGCTACAATAGGAAAAGACAAATTTGCGTTTATCCATTAGCTGTAGCTCAAAATCGATTACTGAGAAAAATTTATTCTAATCTGAAAAAATGCATACAGAGGTAACATTTATTTTGAACTTCTTTTGCCTATTAACAGGTAAAGCAGACAGCAAAGATTTTGTTACAGTTGAGCAATGACAATTGCACAAAAAGGGCACTTCAGGTTGTTTCCTAAAGCCCTCTCCGAAACATGAAAAATATAGTCTAGGTATACAACCTGTGGTTTTGCTTTTTAGCAATAAGAGTTACACTGAATTAATGAGTTTATGTTTTTCTATAGATGCAAAAAATATTTGAGAAACTTCCAGGATTTAAAGAAATCCACGTATTGGGATTTAAGTAAGTAAGAAAATGGGGTTCATTTTTCTATTGGCTACTAGGATTCTACTCTCCCTTCTTTCCTTCACATGGAGAGACTTATTCATAATGGAATACGTGTTTCTATAAATAGAAAATTGTTCTCTGGGAGAAATACAGCAACAATAAGGAGAGAAGTGCAAATACATCCCGAGTGAGACTTCGAGCTTTCAAATTATTAAAAAGTAGCTTTAATTCTCTGAGAAATCCTACTGTAGGTGAAATAAAATAAGTGCTTTGAAATCATGGCATTAAGGACTTTCTTAAATGACAAGGAGAGTTGAAGGCAGGATAATTTAGCTGGCTACACTTTTGTGTGTGGATCTTGTGCTCTTCACAATCAAAGTGAAGGTTCTTTGGAAAGAGAAAGTTGCATGAGGACACATGTTCACCTATGTTCACCTATTTTCAGCTAGGTTTCTGCCAGGTATGTCAAACAATTCCTTTGATTAGATTCCTGTTCTGACTTGCCAGTTCTGTTAGTCTTAGCTTCTTTCCATGTTTACTGCTAATACAAGCTGCGGTGTTGTTTTTTTTTTCCAATAGAGAATATACAGTTCCTTTCAAAAACTTCAGTTGTTGTGCTTCAATAGACAAAAATACATTATATAAAGAGTCAAGGGAAAACCAAATTGCTAACAGCAGTAAATAACGTAAAATTGAAATTAAAAGAGAAGGAAGAGACAGAAATATATGGGCTTATGGCATAGCATTAGGAACATTCAACTTGTAATACATAACAGATGATGAAAAACTTTTGTATCAAAATGAAATTTTAGAAAAGCATTCTTTTTCCTGGCTGAATGTGGCTATGGGCAGCCTAGTCTAGTAGTTGGTGACTCTGAGCATGGCAGGGGAGTTAAAGCTAGATTATAATTATGGTCCTTTTCAACACAGGCCACTCTGATTCTATGATTCCTAGCTTTTTGCTCATAAAATTGCTTGTAAATAGGAAAGAAAAGAGCAAACAAAAGTGAAAATGATTTGCATATCATTTTGATAATTAAAGTAAGAAAAGAAAAAGCTGGCTACTGCATAACAAGCAAATATCTGCAATAGCACCTTACAGATACAACTTACATTAAGTAATCTCAGTTCTGACTCTAAGAGATCTGTAATCTATTTCTGCTTAGTATCGCATTCTTAGCTCTCTGTAACTGATAAGAAAGTACATTCATCAATGTGAATGACCAGACCTGCCCATCACCCAGTGATTTACTTAGCTAAGTGCACAAAAACAGGCCTTAGATATGTTGCTGTCCACAGAATCACAGAATCACCAGGGTTGGAAGGGACCTCAAGGATCATGAATCTCCAACCCCCCTGCCACATGTAGGGCCACCAACCTCCCCATTTAATACTAGACCAGGCTGCTCAGGGCCCCATCCAATCTGGCCTTGAACACCTCTAGGAATGGGGCATCCATTCTCCTTTGACCGTATCACCACATTTATTTGCAGCACTTTCCACAAAGCAATATGAAAAGACAGCATTAGTGATGTGCCAGAGAATTCATCAAGGGAGATGAGGACAAGAAGGTCAACATAGGCACGTCCTTCAAAGTGATTAATAGATCATTACTCCTGTGACTAGGATGAGAGTAGGTACAATGTGCAGTCACAGTAACAGTTGCTTCTACTGTCAAAGGTGTTCATTACCACTGTAAAGAAATGATAAGCAATGCTCAAATTGCACCACTGGTAGTGAAAAATAGGAAAGCTATTTCAAATATTTCAGACTGTCAAGATAAACTAAAATTCCTGTTTTTCTACTCAAAACATGATGTTTTCCTCTACTTTGAAGGGAAAAAGAGCAATGATGGAGAGCAGGCTGTCATTTTCACACAGAAATAAAAATCATAGGTAATGCATAGAAGACAAATTGTCAGCAGATATTTTTGATGTACAACTGATTGATTTACCAGTATATATAACTCTTCATTTCTTTTTCTTTTGCAATCCTCTATGGTACTCTTTTTTTTCTGGGATGAAATGAAGGCAGAAGAAGGAGAAAGATGGGTAATTTGCCTCTAATTCATAATGAATTTTGATCATTTTATAGTCTAAGAAATTAAGACAAATCAATAAATAGTATTTATCTTGTTGTGACCAAGTGAATTGATTTGTGTTCTGTTCAAGTACAGAATTTGTGACATAAAGCAGCAGGGACAGCTTTCACTTTCATCTGCAAGATTCATATAATCATGCCTGTCAGGATGTCTCTCAAGGAAAGGAAATTGCCAGACATAAGAAAATTTACATTCAGATGTTAAAACATTTCTATCAGTCATAAACTTAAAAAAAAAAAAAAAAAAAAAAAAAAAAACTGCTGCATATTAAATTTTCAGTTTTGATCATTTGTGTGTTTCCACACAAAATGTTATCTTCAGTAAGTATGCAGGATTTGCTTAGTTACCTCTGTTACGGCAAATAGAGTGGCAAAGAGACTAGTTACTAGCTTCATAAAATGCAGGGAGCTATTCACTTGTAATACAACTATGGGTGCTTGTTTTGCTTAGAAATGCTGCTGGGGAATAATATTTATGGCAGATCCTAGAATTCCTCTTTTACTCCTAGTTTTAATAGAAGGATTTTCTACTTCTTTTCCCAAATTCTTGCAACATCACATAAACAAAAATACATAGCATATACTAGATAAGGCGTACTTCCTTTATCTCCAAATATTTGATATTGTAGAAAACAACAAATGTTTTACTTGTTCTTTTTCATGTTAATTATGTGAATTTACAATTTGTGAAAAGCGATGTATCAATAATTTAGAAGATTCAAGTCTTCTGTTAAGCAAGTAAGAAGCTATGCATACTCATTTGAATTTTGAAAGGCTGTTCCCCATTGTGAAATATTATTTTCTTGCCAAATAAGCTAACTTTCCTGACTTGTTTCATTAAAAAAAAAAAAAAAAAAAAAAGCCCTAGATCTGATAGGGTTTTTTCTTATCTGTAGTTTTATGAACTTTTAAATCCCTTTTGGTACGTTCCTGTATGATTGGTAGGTGAATGTTGCTTCTTGTAACTGCCAGCATGCATTTATGATTGTTTAAATCAAAAATCAACTGTGTCAAGCAATATTACCAGCACCACAGGTTTCTGAGTAGTCATCTTAAACTGGATTATGTTAGAATATTTTTTATAATTTTATTCAATATATGAAGTTTAATTTAAAAGTATGAACAGAAGGAGAAAAGGTTTAGGCATGGTAAAAGTAATTTGAAGATTACAGTATCATTAGAAAGCAGTGTATTTGTGTTATTTTTGCAGTAGAGAATACATTGTGGTTGCATGAATTTTTTGTTTGCTTCTTTGTAAGATCAGCCTTCAGGCAGTAACTGATTTTGCTGCACTGGACACTTTTGCATCTTCCCTTTGCAGGTCAAGCAGCACTATAGCTCGATACATGGTAAACTTTGAGAGAGATGGCTCAGAAATCAGAAGCACTGCAGATGATATCTCAACTATTGGATCAAATAAGGTTGAAAATGAAAAAGCACCACTCTCTGCAAAGGAAGAGAGGGAAATATCAGCAACCAAGCTCACGGTAACAGACCTTCAGCAGCTGGTTGCTACAGCACTCCATGAAGACAGGTCCCTACCAGTGGACCTCGGGACACTTCGGTTTACTGACGGTCAGTAGGCAGACCAATACTGGGCACAAGTCTGAACCTTGCCCTTGCAAATTTATGCAGTTTCAGTACAGTGTCCTTAGCTTTGTTCAAGGTGACTTTCATTTGATGTACCTACGTCTCCTAAGTGCTGCAAAATAGTTAAAGAATGCACAGATCAAAGTTTGTAACAAAATACAACTGTGTGTTTAAATAGTCAGACTTCCACTCATATTAGCGTTTCCATTTGTTTATAAAATCTTCATATTAGCGGGTCTGTTTCCATTTGTTTATAAAATCTGGATATTTTCCACACTATGGCAAACCAGAGAAGAAAAAATAAGAATAGCTTGAATATTCACTAAATCGTTCTGAATTCCCAGTATGGACAAACACCTTTCTTTAATAACATAAAAAGTAAGGCATTACTCTAACCTAAATTTAGCTTTCTAACAGCTAAACCTCTATTGCAAGCAAGCTCCATAACCTCCTGATGGAGAAACAGAGAGGGACAGGCACCTTAAAGGGCAGAGATGAATACAAGTTTAAGATTTAAAGCAAGGGGAATACAAATTTAGAGTACTAATAAAAATGGGTGAGAATAGCCCTAGCTGAAGGGCTGCATCTAGTATAGTACTACAGCTAATAAATACCCCCTTATAGTCAATCAATAATTTTTTCAAACCCAGAAAAGCCCTAGCTTTGGGGAGGCGAGTTGAAATCAGGGAAATAACATTGAAGTGTTCCTCATATGTATGCTTGTCAAAATGACATTAAAACACAAACCATCTCATAGCTTTACTGTTTCATTTACAGGCAGCAGAATCTTCTTCCCTCTAAAAAAATATGAAGATGAATTAATATTTTCTATAATATTAAAATATCATATTTTAATATAGATTAAAGGTGCCAATCCAAATTTTCATGGATATAGAACACTTAAATAGTGTCTATTTTTAATCAACTTTTTCCCTCTAGTTATGTTTAATAAACAGTTTTAGAAAAGCAACATGGATGTATGTGTACTTGAAGAGCTCCTCTGTGAGGGTTAAAGCAGTGCTAAAGCCAAAACGCTGAGTAGCAATGGTGTGGACTCCTGGTAAAACTGAAAGCAATTTGGGCTTAATGAACAGCACAGTGTGATGAATCATCATAAGCCATGTGAGTGTAACTGAGTGGTTCAGCTAATTTTAACCATTCATCCAGCTATGCCCAGTTCAGTTCTCTGCAGCCCTCTCCCATTCATACTAAATAAAGAATACAAAATACTATATAAATATATAAATAGTATATAAATCTCCTGCTTTCTTCATAATTACCAGTGAAATTTGAAATTTATGCCTCTCTGTTCTTAACATGGACTTTTAAAAAACATCTTTTTAATGGAGAATAGTTTTAATACATTTTTCCTCTGTGTCAGAAGAGTTTTCAGTGTGCTATTGCTGAAATATTGTTTGTTTTCTTTTTTTCCCCAGAACCTATTCGACCATCAAGTGATTTTGATAATGACATCCAAGGCATGGTCACTATTCCTCTGGCAGGCCCTGATTTGGTGAGTTAATTGCATCCCTTTATTTTGTCTATTTCTTCATGAGAAATGACATTAAGCTCAAGAAAGTGCTTGTAAATAGACAGTAAAATGCTCTTTTGCAAAAATACGTATCTGTCTTTTATATATGCTATAACAATGAGTGCTGTGGTGATATAGTGCAAGAAGAGATATGGTTTAGAGCATTCACAGGTGAATATTACCACTTGATTGCATTTTCCATTTTTAATTGAAAATAAACAACTGCTCACCAGTTCAGTAGTGCATCTCAATGAGAGGAGAAAAATTGACAGGGGGAGAAAAGGTCATCTTTCTTTGACTGCATTTAAAACACCAGGCAATGTGGTTGGGATCACATGCATATGTCAGACCTTTGGTGTATCCTATCTAGTTCATGCTGAACTAGATTCCCATGACTAAAGATTATTGGCTGTTTTAGCAGTGAAAGTTAAACAATAATGAAAACTACCTTTAAAATCTGCTTCCCTCTGAAATCCTTTCTTAGGATGACACCATAAGTGCGGAACTTCCACTGGTTTATCCCAGCCCAGCAACAGTGGACCAAACCAGAGGCTTCTTTGTTGATGAATTTACAACTGGAATCTCTGCTCTAAGCAGAGAGATTGGTGGACCTGAAGACTTTGATAGTAATTTTATTACATCTGAACCTGCATTCCCTACCAAGCCCTCCAGAGAACCACCTCACGACAAATCTCCAGACACAGAAGATATCACTACTGATTACCAACGATTCACAGTGCCTTTCAGTGCTCTGGTTAGCACAGACAGTCCTCCAAAGCCAGAGGATTCCTACCTGCCTCCTCCAGCAGATGAGTCAGAGAGCAATGACTTGATCACTGATGACAGTGAGTCTCCAACAGAGCAGGTTATCACGCTGGCAGTTTACACCACAGGTAGTTTTACCCTACCTACTTTCCTGCAAGCCACAGATGAGCATACTGAAGCTGAGATGAAGAAAGAACTGCTTGGAGTAACAGAACCACCCTTCAAAGAAGCTGACGGAGACAGTCTGTCTGGACAAGGTAAGATGCAATAGACCTTTCCAAAAGAAAGAGTAGGAGAAATGTTGTTATTAAACATACAGTCACATGTAACTACAGGAAATATTCTTTTAACTTTTCACTTTCAGTTGTGACACAAATATTTCTGTGCCATCAAAGAGAAAATCGTACTTTGCATTTTTGAAGCAAACAAGAAACAAGCAAAAAATAAACCACAAATGCTAAACCATAAGGAAATAAGGCAGGATTTGTATTGTGGTAGAATTTCAAACTGAAAGAGCAAAAAGACATACTGGAAAAAAAAAATAATAATAATGTCAATCCCAGCTAACACAAACAAGAACTATTACAGCATTTAAAAAACAGAAGGTAAATTACTGTGACTTCTATAGGCAGATCTGGATGATAGCCATAAGAATATAATGAAATAATATATTCCAAGCAAGGAGTACTGTGTATCAGAAAAGACTACATTTCTGCAGATCTGGAGAAAATACTTCTTAAAAATTACTATTTTCCATGTGTTTACTCAGTCTTTTCCATTCAGTAGGGTTTTTAATGGCACTCAGAGGTATGAGGAAAAATAATTGATAATGATAATGAATCAGAAAATGTATGTGTGCTTATATCTGGATGGAGAAAAGTCTGCATAATCTAAGCCTTAAAATGAAAAATATATGTTAGCCATGTTTCCCACACGTGATGACCATGCAGATGAAACAAGTTAGGACAAAGACACCAGGATCAGATCAAGGACACAGGTATATTAAAATTTTCTCTAGAGCCACAGAATATCAGTAATCCCAAAGTCTCCATCACCATCAAGGCATGGAAAAACAAGAGAGATACTTCAGGATACTGTGGTGTAGCAGCCGCCTCCACTGGCAAAGCAATCTGAGCTACAACTGCTGCCATTGCACTCCAGCTTCACCAGTCTACTCCCTCTCCTGTTCCCAAGCCCGCTCTCACCAATTCTGCATGCCCAGAAATTGCAAAGGGGTTCCTTCATCCCTTCTGCCCAGCATCAGCCTGTAAGCCAAAGAGGCAGTGATTGCACTGCTGACCAGAAATACCCAGCTGCATGATGGAAGCATCATTCACTGGGGCCTGCGCAGCAGAAACATGAGAGGCGTGGAATGGCCATTTTGTGTTATATCAGTAGGACTGTACTTTCTGGGTGCAGTAAGTACCTAGATGAGCATCTAAGAAGAAAGAATATAAAAGCTGCCACTTGAGGCAGGGAAGAGCCCAGCGGTGTGCATGGTCATGTTACTGCACCTGGTAGCTTCTCTGGTAGCTGGAGTTAGCTGCTGGTACCTTTTTAATCATTATAGTTCTGTTGCACAAAATGCACAGGATTACCTTCTGCTGAAAAGCGTATTCTCATACACACAGAACAATGGATGCATTCTTTTGTGTTTTTTCCCCTAACTTACCACATGCCATGAGCAAGCACAGCTCTTCGTCACTGCATATGCAGGTTTATTACAGCACTGAGTTAAGGATTTGCCTGTATACAAAGAGTTTTGAAGTGAAAGAAAAGCAAATACTTCATCATTAGCAGAGCGACTTAAAGATTAGAAAAATATTTCTTATAAGAATTAACTGTGAAATGTTCCTGAAATGAAAGTTTGTGATGGAAAGTGTTGAAAGCAACAATTTTCACTGTGTACTGACAAGTCTTACAATGCTGCTGCTAACAGTACAGCAGGGAGAAGACCTATGAACTTTCGTTCTATTCACTCATGGGATCAGGGATGTGTAATAAAGCGTGTTTGTTCTACATTTTGCTAAATAGCTGAAAAGCCTTATAGCCTTGCATCTCCCAGTGACTGGAGAAAAGCAGTTAGGACTGTTTCACCTACCAGAGATGCACAGCAGCACATGCTGAGGATCTTAGGTCTTTTATTTTCCTTCAGGAACTGTGAAGAGCTTGTTTACTGCAGTGTTTTCCAGTTACTGCCTGAGTGCTTTTGACTGGATGGGAGCAAGAGACAAACCTCCCTCTGGCCCCAAGGTTAGAGCTTGCTTGACTGTTCCCAGGTGGCAGTGCAGGAGAACCCTTCACTTGGCTCTCATAAAGGTTTCAGGTCAAAGCTAAATGCTGTGCTTCTAAACCATCCTCAGACACACTGCATTGCATAGTTTAGTGACTAGCAATTCCATGAGGCAAATATCAGGAAATTTTAGGAAGTATACTGCAAATAGAAAATTGACTATTAGAAGATATCCAGATTTTGTTTGCAAGTTTTTCTCATATAGTTTTAAATTCATTGGGAAGGAAAAAAAAGGAAAAGAAAAAAGAGAGAGGAAAAGGCTCGTGCTTCCTCCTAAAGCCATTACTGTCTGTGCCCACACAGCATTTAATTTTTCACTTAAAACTTACACTTCTGTGAGTCCTGTGAGTGCAGATTTGATCTTTTGGAATGAACCTTTTAATCACTACTTTCAAAAATTATTTGTTGTGGAGCCTATCAATCTGCAAAGCAGAATAAACTGCTTAGAGCTGTAAAAAAAAATGAAAGCTTCCCCCAGAGAAGGGCCACCACCTCGCTCCTCCTTGTTAAGAACAAATTCTGTCTAAAATAAGCATTGGCATATAGGAACTTCATCATCACTTCTGCAAATGAGTAGCAGGAGAAACGAAAAAAAAATCTTCTTTCTCCAAAAAGGTGGGATGCCACATTAGCAGTGACACATAGCTGTATTATATTTGCTTAAAATCTTCTAGTATGCAAAACAACATCAACAGAAGAGAGACACTGAACATTTACTGAGTTCTTAAAAGACTAAGTAGTGCACAGTCTTTAAAACTTTTTTTTATAGTTTTTTTGGAAGTACTGTATGCAGCAACTTATCTATTCTTTTATTTTCCTAGCTATTGCTTATTTTATAGGAAAAATAGATAAGGAAGCTTAACAAAATTCATTATATAATTTTTATGAAAGTCAGTAGTACTGATGATATTAACTGCAATATTGCAAGTAAAATTAATGACAAGCAGGTATAGACTTTTTGCCACTTTGTGCTTGGCTACTTCATTTGAGAGTTGCATTTCTTATCAACCTTTAAACTTTTAACTACTGCTGGTGTGAAAGAGCAAAAACTACTTACGCCGTTCAGTATGAGGCTGGACAGCTTGCAATTCTACTGCATTTGTTCCCAGCCATTTCCCTGGGCTAGAATACAAATTACGGACATCTAGAACTTAATAAAACTTTAAATTTACTCACATTTATTATGAAGGAAAGAGATGGCTTGCAATAATAGCTTAGTCTGTTATTCTTTTTTGTGTCCCTATCAGCTTTATGTTTCACAGATGAACTTAATTGCACTAGTTATCACCTGTGCATAACTAAAGACCGTGCATTACTACAGAGTCCTCAGCACTGTGAGGCTGAAATCCACTCTAGCCACTTTAATTGTGTCCACCTGAAGTCTTTGTGCAAAGGAATATAAAAAAATTATTTCATAGCTCGCAGAAAGATCTGCAAGCCCACACACAGAAAGTTCTCCATACAAGATCTAGGGAAAGGAGAATAAAAGCAGGAAGGAGTTAAATCAGTGAGAGGTGCTTTTAAGACATGAGGGATGGGATTAGTCAGGTGTGGGCAAGCAGTGGGAAGAATAATCTAGAAGCAGATGTGAGGCTTCTTTTAGGTGATACAGTACTCATTCGAGGTGATGGTGATGTCCATAGACAGTAAAAGGCAGGCCAGTGAGATTTAGAGAAACTTTTTGACCAGATAGGATAGTAATTACTGCAACCTTTGAAGCAGCCTAGATCTATTAGGAAGACGTAAAGCTACATTTTGAATAAGCTTAAAGTGTGAATTTCAAATTATGTTTTGAGATTTCCTAGTAACACTAAGAGAAAAACCTTCATACAAATGTCCAGTCCTCTTATTGGAAAGTTGCCTGGCTATGGGATTTAAACTTTAAGTAATTATAAAAAGGGTTTTCTTCGCTCTAGCACCTTCAAAGTCTGGGTTTTCATTTTCTATTTATAAATAGTGCAAACAAAACTGCTCTTTTCTACTAAGGTACCTGTTCAATGTCGTCTAGAATTCTTCCTCTGGAATCAACTCATCTCTCCTTTTTCTTTGCGGTTAAATTTCTTCTCCCTTTCTTTCCAGTCTTCTCATGAGTCTACCTAATGCAATGTGATTATTCAGAAAGGAGTGCTAGATGTGTTCTTATTTAAAAATCCAAGAATATTCCAGTAGTAAAACAATGCAAATAAAGGTAAAAACAGATAAAGGTGTTCATGAAGTCTGCAATAACAATAATGAAATACTTTTATTCCTAAACAGTATGAAGAATTTTAAATTGCAATTGTTTTGACAATAGCCACTTACAGTTCATATAACCCAGGTAAATGGTAATCCACAAATCCTGACTATCGTGGGGGAAGAACTACTTCTAGAGATGTTGTTACAGAAATACTGGAGAAAATGAAACTAGTGCTAAAATACTTCAGCTTTTTTGTCATTCTCATATCTTGATCTCATCAACCTGGATCACCCTCAAGAAACACTTTCAGTGAAGATAACTCTGCAGAGTGTATCACAGTGTTTTTCCTGCGAGGAAAAAAACCCACACTGATGTGTAGATGGTTGCAATATATCTGCATGTGTAGCTGGTAAGAGATGTGTTCCTTTTAGTAATTGCTCTCATATTTTATACAGCCCTGTTGTGAGGCATCCTATGGTTTTCTCTTCCTGCCCAGCAGTTAATTCAGTTGTACACTCCTTCTCTCTCACTACTATTTTGTAGCAATCTCTAGAAAAACTCAGTTTTCTGGATGTTTGGGGATTCTTTCTGCCACTGGTTCATTCCCAGCTGCTTGTAGGCCATCTATGGTTAGCACAGCTCTCTATTTGGCATAATCAACATTGTCATGGAAATGAAACAGCCATTACTTCTTACAAGAACATCCCCAGGTGTTTTGGGTACTGGAATTCATCTCTACTTTGTGCCAGGAATTCACACGGCTGTTTATACAAGGTAAGGACTCTTTTCCTTGAATGTTTTTCTGTTTTTCCCTGCATGTTTTCTTTGACATTAAACTGACAGACTTTTTTCCACATTCTCCCTCATCAGATTCTCTTGATGCCATTTCACTTGTAACATCAGATGTGCAAAGAATGCTTTTCGTGAAGGTGCTGCTTTAGCCTGATGCTTGGAAGAGTGAACAGGTAGGTTTAGCTGTGTAATCCTCTCAGGCAATATATACAATAGCAAAAAAGTTATCTGTAAATTGAAGATGAGGTTGAATGCAAAACTTTCAGCAGGCCAATAATAAGATATGATAGGCTTAAGATTTGTTCATCATATATTCACAATTTAATTATGTAAGTTAAATAGTCAGAGTACTACAGATATCCTGAAGAGTCCCAAAGAGTATAGGTTGGTATACCACAGCAACTGGTAACAACCAGGTATTGTTTTTAGACCTTGAAACTCCCAAAGAACAGTGCTCTGGTTATTTTGTGCTGCACCAACCACAGTGATCCTTTAACAGGCACAATCATCCCTAAAGCATCTGGTCCAAAATCATTATCCATGTCACTAAAATTGAAACACATAAAATAAAACCAGCAGGATCTTCTCAGTTAGATGCCTTCCATCTCTCTCTTACTTCTTCCATAGCAAAACTATGATAAAATCAAATTGTGTATATCTGAGATGCACCATAAGAATAAAGTAGTCCTCACTGTGACCTTCATTCCATTAATTCTATGTTTTTCAAACCACAATATGAAAAAAAATGTATTCAGTGTTTAAACTTTTCTTTGCAAGTCTAAAAGCACTCATTTGATGACAAAATTTTAAGATAATCTCAGATTAAACTTTCTAATTTTATGTTTTTCTTCTCTGTTTTTAGGTCCTTGGGTCAACATGTTACTTGAACATATATCATGCGCCTTCTGTGCTCTTTTTACTATTTTGCAAACTAATAAACTTGTCTGATGGTCCCATGACCTACAAAAATTTGTTCTTCTACTTTTTTTTTATTGCACAGTAGTGGGAAACATAGGAATTGAAGAGGAATTTGGAGGATACTTCCAATTCTGAAGGATAGGTAGCATAATTTTTCAGAATATGTTTCTAATCATTCTAAAGTAAAATAAATAAAAGATAGTATTCCCAGCTGTGGGATCTCAATTTAAGGAGCTCCAAAATCATGTCAGTGGCATGCAGCAGTATGTGTGGCATTTTGCTGTCTGTTTCTATATGATTTCTGGTTTCTAAAGCTTTAGGTTGTTGTCACACAGTTTCTTGTTTAAAACTCACAAGGTATTTTTTCCAATTTAACTTTAGAGCCATCAACAACTGGAATAAGAACTGTTAATCCATCTGAAGCTATGGTTTTAAGCAAGATGTTTTTTATTCAAATTTGACTCTGTTTCTTTGTAAAAGCATATTCATATTTGCAAATTCAGTGCTTCTCAGTTGTTTCTCTTTTTATTTCATTAATGCGAATACCAATCAAGATCAGACATCTCAGTTTCGTTTAGTATTTAGTTTACTTAAGGTATATTTTTATTATTTTTAAATGCTAGCAAATATTGCTGAATTTTAATACAGCATGGCTTACAAGAAATGGTAGCCACAGCGGCCTCGGGCAATTTTTCCATGTTTTCACTGTAAAAGAAATGGGTTCAGAAGACAGAGGAAAGGGAATTCTGTTTTCACTGAACACCAGACCTGGTTTCTGGAGGCTTCATACAGACGGAATAACAGCTCTAAAAATTAAAAAGGCAAAATTTGTCATCAGTTATATACCACAAGATATTTGCTGTGACCCATTAGGTTAATGATCTTGTTCCCCTGTTGTTCTCTTAAACCTCATCTTATTTGAGCCTCAGTTAAAAATGGAAGACCTCGAACTCAAATTCAGCACTTTACCTGTTTGTTTGTATATAACATTCCTGCATCCAGGGAATTTGTGGCATTTCAATATGCAGAAAACATGTAAATTTGAATTCAGCTCCTTGCTGTACTGTTCCACCTAATATGTACATCAGCAGAGCTGTCCGTATAGAGATTTTTTACTCTGATTGTGGATTGTTTTAACTGCATACTTTTTCCTTTGTTAGTTATTTTCTTCAGTCAGCTTGGTTACAAATATCTCCACATAAAGTGTTATACTCTCATGTCAGTGGACTTGTAAAATGTGTCCATTTCCAATATGAAATGTCAGTGCTTATTAAGCTCATGAATGAAATGAAATGCCAGGTTCTCCTGATGTACAACCTTCTGGGCATACTTATTAATGCAAAACCACTAGAAAACCTTTCAATTACAATTTGAACTTTTGCAAACAGCAATTCCTTATTCATGGTCAATTTGGAGGCTCTTCCTCACGTAAAATATATAAGAGAACAAACTAATTAGACAAAGTTGTTGAAATGGCAATCGATTTTTTTTTTTTTTTCTGATAAGTAAGTTGAACCTATGCATTTTAATCCTCCAGCTGGGGAAAAATGCCTCCATGTAGAACTCCTGTTACAAAGATTTAGTACAGCAGTGCACCCAAGAAATTGCCTCTTCATTTACTGTTTACATGTCTTTGCCAATAGCAGTTTAATTTTAGATATAAAACTATCTTCAGTACAAAATGGACCTGCCTTGTCCATATAATACATAAAACACCTACAGATTCCACTGAACAACTTTACAGGATGTAAGTAGTGGCTGAGAGTTAGAGTTAAGTTTTTTATTACTGAAGGTAGTATTTAATTCCATGCCATTGTTTAACCTTCAGTGTGGTTCCTCTGGGAGATATGTTTGAGTTCAGCATCTTATTTCACGTTCTCTGTGGGTTTCTTACACCAAGATGATACAGCTGTAGAGTGAGCTGTGTGCTGAAATGAAGTCTGCTGAGACTGATACCTGAACCTTCAGTATTCATGCTTTTAAACTTCTCATAAAATAATTGCTTGTGTATTTTCTGTCCTTCTGTTGTAATAATCTCCCTTAAAAAGGCAAACTGCATAAAGGGTTACCACTAATTGCTCTATGAAGAAGTAGTTTAAATTTGCTTTGAGTTCTATTTTAAAATATGAATGCATACATATATATGCATATATATAAAAGCAGTATTTTAAATGCAAAGGAGTCTTCTGGACTCCAAATGTTTGGGTTGTCTTTATCAAGAATGTTTTTAACTCTCTAAGACTGATCTGATTTCATCTCAATCTCATGCAGACAGAGGAAGAGCTTGGCAAAACCAGTTGCAAATCATTTTACAATATGTGTCTTGTGTAAGCAGTAGCACGACACAGAATGCAAAAAAAGAAGAGTCAGAGACCCTACAACTTGTGCTGCGTTGCAGTGAGTGCTCAGCAGGTTTTTAGGTGAACCCATTTCCTATCACACTGCAATGGACTGCCATAACCTCTGTGCTCTATCACTGTCTCAGCTGGAGAGAAAGTGTCTGGGAGGCAAGAACTGGCAACATATGAGAACTGGTGATGAATGTATCAGGGGTCAATTTGGTACACCCTCAAGGCCTCTTAAGTTACTCTGTAATAAGAGAATGCCAGAAGATATATATAGTTTATGTATAGCTTTTATGTATATATATATATATACACACACACACACACACGCGTGTACAACTACTCATATAGAGATGTATTCCAAATCTGTAATATATGTATGATTATACTTCTTCACACTTGCTGCAGTTTCACAGCTGTTTCAGTACCTACTTCTCCTGCAGTTACATCTTCCTAAAATGTAACCCAACAACTCCATCACAGCCATATGCTCAGGTGTACGTAGTCCTTTCCTTGCTCTGTGGAGCCACTCATTCATCCCATCAGTAGATTATCCTGCATTAATGCCCTGAGCACTAATGCTAAGAAATCTTTCTGGTTTCTCTTAACTAATAAGGGACTCTCACTCCTTATCAGCGTCACAAGTAGCAGCAAGAGCTTTGTAAATGGAGAGCATCACCATGCTTGTTTTGGATGTTTGCCTAATCTGTCTGTATCCTTGATTACACAAGAAACACAAGGACACAAGAGAAAAGTGTCTCAAGATCCTGATGAAGCACTGGGACCTTGAGCTGTGCTGTAGTGTTTGGTGCTTCATGTTCCATCCAGAACCCACGCAGAACCCTGGGTCTGTACAGCACTTTGTTCTTCTCCTTTGCATACTGTCTAGGGTTGCCAGGATGAGGGCTGTTGTCCTTTTATTATATTAGCATCTATTATTACTCATTACTTTTTAAAAACAACCTTAAAATACACTGTGCTATCAGACAGATATTTTTATAATGGAATAATGTTAGCACTACTTACAGATATAGTGGCTGCATACATGGAAACAGCTGCTGTAATGGTCTTTCAGTTTTATCTGAAAACTTCTGGTTCAGCCTATTTAGGTTATTTCTGAAATTATCTCTAGGAGTTCATTTTCCTGCAGAAAAACAAACAAACAAGCAAACAAAAAAGTAGAAATCTATATCTTTCCTATTCAGAGCATACTAAAATCTTACAACAGATATAAAAATGAAGAATTAAGAGAAGGAACACTTGATATTTGAGCATAATTTTGATGTTCTATCGTAAAATGCACAGAACATTCACCAGTGCCAGAACTACGCTTGTCTGCTGGTAGAGTCGAACTATAACACCATGTGAACTGTTTCACTTTCCAAAAAAACTGTCTTAGTTCTCATCACTCTAAACACTTAAAGATGTCAGTGAACCTCAGTAATGCTAAGCAGAGCTGAAAGAATTGATTTAGATAACAAAAATCATGTAAGAGGAAAATTGGGCATCAGATGATCAAAAGATCCAACATATGTTTGGATGGTTATCTTTATTTGAGATAAGTGTTTCTCTGGGGTCTAAAACAGAGAAAAGATGAATGACTGGCTTAGAGGATGCACTTAACTTTTAAATGCCCCTAGAAGTACGATAAATGCCACAACAAGATGTATTCTCAAGATTCCCAAGGAGGCTAAAGCTGAACCAAAAATTAAATCTGGCTCTTTCACAACCCACTCCTATAATCTAACCATTAGTAAGTCATGTGGCTAGCTTAGCAGAATGAGGCTATACATTCCTAAAAAAGCATGCTAACCTCATCCAGTGTACAAAAATGTATGTTACATCAATAAAAGAAAGAACAATGAAAGGGAAGCAGTGTTTTAATAGTGGCTCTATAGAGAAAATAAATAAATAAATAAATAAAAAGAAAATACACTGGCATTAGTCTGCCTAAGTCTGCAGGGAGGAAAGAAAGAGCACATCAAAATACTAGTGTAAACAATATAGGCAGCAATCTTGCCTTAAGGTTTTCTTCGTTGAAAACATACATTTTTTTCTAAAAACAGCAATACAGCAGTAGGTTAGTCCTCATTCAATTTGAAAGCAAAGAAGCAAAAAGGGACACAAAGACCATCCGTGGGCAACTCCTGTGTCGTTTGTGGAATAGTTGCCACCTCTCTTAGTGAGGATTATTCCCAGAGCAAACAATTGTTCAGTTACTTCACTGGCCCCTGAGAGGAAGTAGAGAATGGAATAATTCATTAGTTGGAGGAAAACTGTCCTATCAGCTGATGAGTGATATTGCCCTGCTAGGCTGCTTGCAGTTCAGAATGTGGAGCACCCATAAGTATATTGATGGAAAAGAACAAAGCTATTGAGTAGACATCTGTGGAATAGAGGCCATCATTTTCTGTGAGATCATGGCAGGCAGGTAGCTGAAAGTCACTTTCAGAGTTTCATCACACTTCAGATTCGGATTTCAGGTACATGCATCACAAAGCCTAGGTCCATGCCAAGCCTTAGTGGGAACCTCATGAAATTTTAGCATCAGAGTCAGATAGTGACTTTTTGAGTGCAGCAAATGATTTCTTAGGGTTGGAATTTGTTTTCAATTTGTTTTCACTGCTGCTGTTGTCTTCTAGGTAAATCAAAGGAGATTGCTTCACGATTTTGCTTAATAACGTTTTATGATTACTGGCAACTAATAGCCTTAACCTCTAGCAGAGAGGGGAGCAACAGAATGATTCTGGCATAGAACCGATCCAAGCAGACAACTCGAAGCTGCAATCTACTCTTTCTGTCAATATAAACTGACAGCACAATTATATGCCTTCAAAACAAGGCATTTGGGAATTGCTCAGGAAATACTTACAGGGTGTAATTATTACTTAAACACATCACCTACAGAAATCTCATCACACAAACAAGTGGATGTGGTGTTTCATTCCTGTAGCTCTTCTTTGCTGATGATGAAAATAACATTTTCATGTTTAGGTAGCATTAAGTCTTCCTTTTAAAAATGCTACAGTGGAAATACAAGATAATGTTGGCTCCATGCTTGAGATTTGCTACGCTCATTTTTTAAACTAGCTCTTTGTCTTTCTCCTGTTTTTCTGCAGCAGTGAAGATCATAGATGAACTAGAATCATCAGGTGATGACATTTTGGTTACAACCAGCACATACAAAACGTTGCCTTTCCTTATCGGTTCAAGCGATCTCTTTGCCACGCAGCCGGAGGTCACTTTTACAGGAGCACTGCCACCAGACCAAACTCTACTGCCCACAGTGACCAGCCCATTCTACAGCCATTCTGTTGTCATTGACCAGTCCCCCGAAGTACCTGACACCTCGATGCCAGCGGCTGCCAGCGCTCTTCCTGACCGTGCCAGCACAGCAGTGCAGGACATCGCTGCTGAGTTGGACGGCACTGGTGTGAAGAGCACGGCAGTGCTGGATGAGGCAGAGCATGGCAGTGGCTACATCTCAGTGCAGACAACTGAGCCTGCAGAAGTCACCCAGGCTCCCACACTGAAGTACGTGACCACCAGCTCCATGACAACGGCAGCCAAAGGCAAAGAACTTGTGGTTTTCTTCAGCCTGAGGGTAACCAACATGCACTTCTCCGATGATCTCTTCAACCGGAGCTCGCAGGAATACAAAGCACTAGAACAACAGTTCATGCAACTGGTGGGTGAAGAGCAACTTGAACAACACATGCAGTAGTCAGACGCAGTCTGAAAACACATGCACATCCCTCATCACTAAATTACATTAATTATTGCTCCATAACTCAGGAAAAACAGTAACTAGCTTCTGTGAAAGCTGTACCAAGGGGTTTTGGCAAAGAATTTCTGATTTATGCCAGTTGGCTCAGTCAGCCCTGGAGAGCACAGTATTTTAACTTTTTAGTTATTAAATTTTAGCATCGGGCCCCACTGCAATTCGGTCTGATAAGCAGCACTATTAAGGGACTTATAACCCAGGGATGTTGTCAGGGTGTGAAAAAGCACTCAATGAACTCAATTATTGAAGTGTTTACTTGTTCAAGAGACTCCAGATATATGCCTTGCATGTCATTATCTGGCTTTATCTTAGATTATATCAACAATTCTGAATACATCTAAGACTTGTGTCTCTATGCCAAATTTAAAAATAGCCTCATAAAAGATATCATAGCTTACAAAGGCTAAGCTAGTGATTAAATATGGATTTTCTTTATGGGTACAATAGGGCAACAGGTCAGCTCAGTAGCACACCTGTTATACTATGTCCTAACCTGCCTGGATTGAACATTTGAAAATAATTAGAGTTGGCTTTTGAGTCTGGTGATATTTTTTCTTTCAGATGAATAAGTTCCCCAGCTGCCATGCATTTCATTAGAGGGAAAATTGCTGCTGTCCAACTCAATAAATTATTAAGAAAGACGCAAGAGTCCCAAAAATACCAAAAAATAAAAAAGTGAATTTGGTGGTGAAGTTTAGCAATGATATTAAAATCAGAGAAAAAGCGTGTAACATGTACTTGATAACTAAAATCAACTAGAAGAGAAATTACAGTAGCTAGACATTGACAGCAAGGTAAAATAAAAGCACTCTTTTGTTTTGCAGCTACTTCCATACCTTCAGTCCAACCTCACAGGTTTTAAGCAACTGGAAATACTTAACTTCAGGAATGGAAGTGTGATTGTCAACAGTAAAATGAAATTTGCCAGAACAGTGCCATATAATATCACAGAAGCAGTACATTGTGTTTTGGAAGACTTCTGTGACGCTGCTGCCCAACACCTCAATTTGGAGATTGACAGCTACTCCCTGGATATTGAGCCAGGTAAGATAGCATATATACTAAACCAAAACCTAGCAGCTATTTTTTTTCCCAAATTTTACAGCTTTAGAAAGATTACATGTTTGGAAATAATTATATTATGAATAGCCTTCTAGTGAGTAATCAGAAGTAATACAAAAAAAAAAGATCCTGCAGATTCAGCTATCTGCAGATCCATTTCCATACTATAGTGAAATGCTGAGTGGAGGTGTTGGTCTCTGCACATACACCAACTGCTTTTCAGGTCAAGAGCCAAGTACAGGGAAACAAAACTTAGAGCAATGGCTGGGTGAAGACAGGAATAAAAAAAACCCAACTGTGCAGTTCACAGGAATGACTCATCCAGACCTTTTACCTGAGTAGGTAAAACATCATTTCTGATGATTTTTGCAATGTAAGAAAATCATTGCTTAGGACATCATTAAATCTATCTTTAGAGGGCTATAGATTTCAGGACAGAATGAAAATTTCTAGGAATACTAGGATTCTATAGATACTCACTGTCCTAAATAACAGATAGCTCTCCGTGGGTTTGTGATTCCAGAATCTCTCCTGATTTAAAACCTTCCATAGTCATAAAATAATTTAGGATGGAAAAGATCTTCAAGATCATCAAGTCCAGCCATCCACCTGACCTACCACGTTCCCATCTCTAAACCACGTCCATTAGTGCCATGTGCACATGTGTCTTAAATACCTCCAGGGATGAGGACTCCACCACTTCCCTGGGCAGACTGTTCTATTGGTTGACCACCCACTCCATGAAAGAATTCTCCTTGATATCCAATCTAAATCTCCCCTGGTGAAACTTGAGACTATTTCCTTGTCCCCTGAGAAAAGAGACTGACACCCTCCTCGCTGCAGTCTCTTTTCATGTAGTTGGAGCAATGAGGTCTCCCCTCAGCCACTTCTTCTCTAGAACAAACAGCTCCAGTTCTCTCAGCTGCTTCTCATAACTTTCTTTCTAGTACCTTCACCAGCTTCCTTGCTGCTTTCTGCAGATGTTCAAGCAACTCAATATCCTTCTTGTAGTGGGGGATCAACACTGAACACAACACTCAAGGTGCCAAGTGCAGGAGGACAATCACCTCCCTGCTCCTACTGGCAACACTATTTCTGATAGAAGCCAGGATGTCATTAGCTTTCTTGGCCAACTGGGCATGCTGCTGGCTTGTGTTCAGTCAGCTGTGAGCTAAAACCCTCAGATCCTTTCCTCCAAGCAGCTTTCCAGCCACTCTGCTTCAAGCTTGTAGAGCTGCATAGAGTTCTTATGACCCAGGTGCAAGATCTGCACTTGTCCTGGTTGAATATCTTGTGACTGGACTCAGCCCATCAAACAAGCCTCTACAGGTTCTCCTATCGAGCCTTCCTTTCCCTCAAGCAGATCAATGCTCCCACCCAATTTGATGTCATCTACACCCACCTTGTTATCTCTATACAAATATGCTTCTAAGTCTGAAGAATTTGTTAAGCAGAAGAGAGTCAGTAACAGCATGTCTAGACACCAGTCTAACATGGGAAATTTAGAGTTTTCTGAGTTGCACCTTTTTGGTGCTATTTTTCTGCACTGACTTCTGACAACTTGAGCACAAAATGTCCATTTACTATTCATGCAGACACTTTCTAACCTGTCTGCATTTTAGATATTTCCTTGTGGCCACTAAGATAATCAGATGCGTGTGGAAAAGAAAGTTAAAAAAAAAAAAAAAACAACTACAGTGTCTGAACTCCAGAATGCTGCTGCAATAAACTGATGTTTTACTGAATGAGAGATAAAGGAAAAACTGAACTCTGGGCCCCCATAGGTTCTCTGCTTTGGCAATAAATATTGAATAAATCACGTTTAGAAATTCAGTGTGTTTCCATATGGGTGTTTCATAGCCCCACAGTATTTTTATTTTGTGGAAGGGTGGGAAGTATAGTAAATTAAGGATATGCCAGCAAATTCCTACTTATTGTGAAAATAAGAGCCATCTAGTGGTAACAGCCTTACATCACAATGAAACGCTGATGGGAACTGACAGCCCAAAGCACATAACCAGACTCAGCAGCTTTTACAGCTGTAAAAGGACTAACTACATCAATCATAAATAATAATAAAGAATGATGTAGCAGGCTTTTAAAATATCTGCACTCATTTTGTTTTTTGTCAGCTAAACAAAGTGAAAACACAAAGAAGGTTAAAGAGCACGGCAGGTACAAGGCCCAAAACTTTGTTAAGGGAAATGAAACACTATCACCAAAAATGACCCTTTAAACACAGCACTCTGCTCATGTCTCACTCACCCTGTCACAAAGAAACACTGATATCTTCCATCTTCTTAGTGTTGCAGGACTGTAGCACATGCTGACCGCAGAATGAGAGAATGGCTTGGGTTGGAAGGGACCTCAAGACCCACGTATCCCAGCTCCCTGCAGTGGGCAGAGCTGCCCCCCAACAGCTCGGCTGCCCAGGACCCCATCAAACCCAGCCCTGAGCACCTCCAGAGATGGAGCAGATCTCTGAGTGTTTTTGATTTCTGCAGACCAGTCCTTAAACCAAATTCTTCACCACAGCTAAGAAAAGGTGCATTAACCTCCTTTGGAGAGTTCAGGTCACTCAGGACCTGCTGTGCTATGTAGCCCTGCTCCTGCCTGTCCATCTGCCCTCATTTCCATTCACATGGTCATTATTTTTTGCCTTACTGGATTCACACATCTTATTGAAACAGCGTGCTGATAAAAATAGAGTCTGTATCCCTATACTACTTCTCATCTTCTGCCTTCTATCCATGGGCCTCACCTTATGACGTGCACGAAACTGCCTCCGAGAAACAAGATGGCTGCAGCCTTCCTTCTTACATCTCCATCAGCACTCAGCTGGGCTGAGCTCTGCCTTTAATAGCTCCTTCTGGGTCCTTCATGCCTTTCTAGGAAGAAGCAGAGAATGGGGAAGGAGAAAAAGACTTGTGTGACAGCTGAAGTCAGGGCTTTGCAGTGCCTCTGACCTGGGCCTGCCCAAGGCCCAACATTGGCAAAATCATTTTCATTTAATCTCAAAGAGGCATCCCTGACTAACATCAAATATATATATAGTAAAATAAACACACAGCAAGGTTTTCCCCATGCTAATGCACGTATTTTCTGTGGACAGTGCTGTTATTTCTAGCTTGCAGTCTTCATAGTGTTTGCAATACTCACTAAGATTCTTTCCCCTTGTTATGTCCTAAAGTATGTGCTTCAGATGATTACAGCAGAAACTAGTTCTTAGGAGAGAGTAGCATAGCATCCTTGAGTACAAAACAAGCACTTTAAAGTAAAAAACAAGAATGGATCAAAATATTAAAGTATGAAAAGCCTTGTCAGTGAGACAAAGGTAAAATCACAGGATGGAGTAAACAACTGTACAAGTAAATATAAGCTTTGCATGCTTGCTGGGTCACCCAGAGAAGAAAAATGTGTCCCCTTATGCCATACTATACCCCATTAACATGCACTGTTAAGAAGTGTGCACTGTTTTCCCTGGCTGCCACCCAGCTTGCCAAATACTTGGAGGGTGACATCTCAATGCTCCCATTAATGATTTACTCATCCTTTACAGCTGATCAGGCAGACCCATGCAAATTCATGGCATGTGACGAATTTTCCAAATGCATAATGAATGAGTGGACAAAAGAGGCTGACTGCCTTTGTAAACCCGGTTATGCAAGCCAGGATGGATTGCCCTGCCGGAGCCTGTGCGAAATGGAACCTCATCTTTGTGACAATGGTGGGAAGTGTGAGTTAGTTCCAGGAAGAGGAGCTGTCTGCAGGTAAATAAATGACGCTTAACTGGAACTCTGTTAATGGACCCCTGATTCTATTCCATGAACAAATGAAGCTGAGCATGTACTTTTCAACAGCATAAACTGTGCTGATAAGCCAAGGATTCAATATTCAGACACTTCAACTAACACTGCCACAATTCATTTTCTGCAGTAGGAGTCGCAGAAAAGGGAGTTCAGCACAGTGACTTGCAAGATAGGCCACAGTGCAGCAGCAGTATTTCAGCTGGGAGCCCATCATCTAATAGGGTCCTCCTGAAAGCTCTACTGCAATAGCAAAGCGAGCTTCGAGACCAACACACTGCATAAAATAATTGCTTCCCACTTCAGAAAGGCCCAGGTGCAGAAATTACCAAACCAATGGTAAGAGTAGTAGAAGTTCTAAAAGTAATACACAAAAATTGTGTAAATTATAGCAAAGTACATACAAACTTAATGCTAGTCTCAGACTAACAGCTTCTGCCCATTCATACAGTCTGTATAGTACGTTCTCACCTATGTGGGAGAATTTGTTTGTGAATTTACTCAGAACCACACCAGTTTTTCCACCAACTGGAAACCCTCTGTTCTCATAAAATACAGTAATCTTCTGCTTTGCCTTGAAGAAGTTCTTTATAGTGGAACTCTTACTTGAGACCCTGCTAGTCAGATTAAAGCCACCAGTAAACAGAATATAGGCTTCAGAGGGATGTTCAAGAATTATTCTGAAACACACCTGAACTTCTAAGGTACCACAACACGAATGTTATTTGACCTTCATTAAGTGAACAAAGAACCAATCTGTGGCTTTTTGTTTAACACTCACTGTCATGAATCTAAGAGTGTTTTCCTTCCTCTGTTATGAATCACATTATTTCATAGAGATACATAGCAACGAATTGTATTGTGAATATTGTGCTTGTATTTAATTGCATGTTCGCCTTTGTTTTCATCTGAGGTATTCTGCATTTTCTGCCCTCAAGTTCTGTATATTTGTCTCTTCCTCTCCCCATTTTAGATGTCCTGTACGCAGACACAAGTTTTACCAAGAACAGCGCTGTGAAAAATTTGCTCCAGAACCCACACAACCCTTCACTTTTAAGCCTGTCATTCTTGGCTCACTGAGCCTTGCTTTTCTTTTCATCATTTTAATTGTTAAGTTAAGAAGAAAAAGCAAAAGAAACTCTAATTTGGAGTAAGCGGCTCATGATCTTTTTCCTCACGTTTCAAAAAAAAAAAAAACCCTTCTTTTTTTTTTAAATTTTGCAATTTGAAATTTACCTAAACAAAAATGTTCTGCATTGTAGAAGGCCCACTCTCAGCAGCCGCAATTCAGAAAACGCTGCAAGGATTAACTCCGCTTTCGAACGCGATGAAGCCATAACTAGCTTTTGCCACACGGTTTGTAGTGTAAGTGCTTGTGCCAGTAGCTCCTCAGAGACCACTGACCAAGAAGCATTACACAGACTTGAAAACACAATTCAGTACGGAGGTAAAATGCATGGAACTTCTTTCCTCAGCACATAGCACCACTCAAATAACAGCTCCATCTGCATGTCTTACCTCTATAAATAAATTAAATCTGATTTTAAGCTCTTGCTCAGCAATTTCAGAACTAAAAACACTAAGTTGGGTATTTACTTTTCACATTTACTGTCTTCTTTGTTTCCTAATAGAGCGTAGAAGCGCTTAACTGCTTTTCTTACAGCTCTTTTGCATGGCTTTGATGCTCCACTCTATCCAAGTGCCTTTTGCAAATTATTGAGTGAAATAATTTTTTTTTTTTTTTTTTTTTTTTTTTTTTACCTCTCCAATTTCATGTTTTAGGTCACCAGACCAGTTTACAAAGCCAGGACTGACAAGTTAGTCTGTGAAATTCTGCATTTCCCGCATCAGACAGACAAAACCAAGGTTTGTGATTTTCAAGAGCTTTAAACCTCTACTATTTCCTCTTGGCAAATGTTACTAGGAAGCCTCTGTAGATCAAAAAATCATAGAATCGTTAAGGTTGAAAAAGACCTCTAAGATCATCCAGTCCAACCTCCAACCCATCCCCACCATGCCCACTAACCACATCACGCAGTGCCACATCCATAAGTCCTTGAACACCTCCAGGGACGATGACTCCACTTGCCCTCTGGGCAGCCTGTGTCAATGTATCACCACTCTTCCCGAGAAGAAAATTTCCTAATCCAACCTGAGCTCTATACAGAGAAAAGCTTGTTTTTCTTTGGAAGCTTAATAGGACAACAGCAGCAGTCATTAAAATATGAAGAAGGAAGGAATATCTGAAATAAAAGTTGAAAGTTCAACACAAATGCAAACCAAAGAGGAAGTTTTAATAGGAATGAGAGATTGTTTAAAAAATACTGCTTAGTGCAATTTAAATTGTTAGAAGTGTACTGACACAGCTCTCCCCAAGATCTGGTCATGGAAATGAATGTAGTTGAGAAATGAGGCAACTACATGGAATAAACAAATAATTAGAAGTATTTGGCCATTTTTCACCATAAGTAAAGTTCAAAATGAGTATGCACTTCAGAGGCTTTTGGTAAAATATGCTTTTAACGACTGGGAAAAAGTCGTTAAGGGGGAGGAAAAATAGATAGAAACTAAGAGCAACACTTCTATGTCACTTTCAAACTCCTTTGAGGACAGGATTTTAGAACAGAATGTGCTACTCTAATCAAATTTCCAGGAAGAGATGGATAGCTAGAATTTTTAAGCCGAACTGAAAATGGCAATTTTATAATTTTGCTTTGCTTTGCATTGCAATGTGTAAGAAACACATTCCATGTCTCTGTGAAGAACTGGTTCGTCCTTTTCCAAGCTCAGAAGAGAACAAATTCTTGCAAGCGGGTGACAATGACAGACAGCACTGTGCATGGTTAGCCTCTGGGAACACTGCCTGTCTTGCTCAGCAAGCAGTCATATGAAAAAGAAAAGTATTGTGAGTCAAAGCAGAATGCAACGAGCTAGGATGTATGCTTTCCAGAGGATAGGCCCCTTCAGACTGAAACAGCAAACATCCGGAGAAAGTGATCCTGCCGACCTGATTTCTCTGCTGCTTACCTCAGCATGGCGTGTGCTCTTTGTTCCTTAGAGATGAAAGCTGAAAACATGAGCTCATTCAAAATGCAACATTTCTCTTGTAATATCTCCTGTCCCTATCAGGGATGCTGCTGGATCTTCTCTGTTCAGCCAAAAGGCTGCTGAAAAGTAAGACGCTGCTTTCAGCTGAAAGAGTGTTACCTCCAGCTGTCTGTAACATCTATTACTTTGCAATTGATCTGTCAAATGCTGTTCTATCAACACGTCGTTTATTTGTGCTCATACACGGCATTTGGGGTGAATAAGCTTCGTTTTCAACCTGTTATCTGGCAAAATTCAGTAATGGATCTAAACCCAAAGATAAAAAAAAAGATGATACTAAATCTAATTCGCATGGATACAGACGACTTATTTTGATGCAGTGCTGATCAAGCTTAAAAGCTATTATAGATTCCCCCTCAGAAATATACAAAATGTCATTCTTTGCTCATCAAAACCAGTGACTATCATGCAGCATCATCCTCTGCAAGAGTCACTCTCAGCCACCAAGATGACTGAAATCATATCTGAGAAGAAAACAAAGACTGCCATTTATTTTATTCTCATGTCAGTCACTTGGATGATCGAACGAATGGTATTTTGGATTAAAATACGACAGCACTTCAAGTTTGAGCTCCCCATCAGTATCACAGGTCAGTGTTTCATTATCACAATCATGAGACGACCTGAAGCATGACAGGGATGGATGAGCTGGCCTCTTAGTTCACGAGTAACAGACATCAGGCTTCACAAACGTGTGAGTTTGCTCAGCACTGCTGCTGCTCTTATACCAAACCAATGCTGAGCAACTAAACATCCCAAATTGTAACTTACTCCAAGCATGTAATTGTGAAGGGCCCTGTAGGCCCTTTAGCTATGGCTTCTTTTGCAGCACAAAAAAATGCTCCAAGCACTAAAAAAAATGCTCACAAGTATGCTCTTCAAATTATGATGATATAGTCAGTATTTATTATTCACACAGAAACACAGCATTGTCACACCAGGGAAGAAAAATCATAATTCTTCTCAATGATTTAGTATGTAAAATAGCTTCAGGTGTAGGATCAACTTAATTCTCTTTAGAAGAAACTAGAGATGATCTCAAAAGTTTTGAGTTCTTTGCTATGAGCAGTAGTTAAATCATGTATTTTGAAATTCTAAATGCTTCTTAAATGTCTTATGAGAATTTCTTTTACAGGTACTCAGAATAAGGAGGTCTGCATTATTCAAGACTGGAGTTCAGGTGGACAACGCGTAACAAAAAAATCTGAGGGTTCCTAAAAATGCATCACTTTCTCTTTAAAATCAGTACACATTAAACACATCGTGTCATTACAGAAAAACAGCTCGACTTATTGCTCAACTGTGTGACCATGTCTAAAACTTGCCTGGTAAGAAGTATCCTGTGTTAAGGTGCGTGCATTAAGCATACAGAACGTATACATCTTAATGCTATTTGTAAGAGCCTAGTGCTAGTAACAGCTTTTCCTCAGAAATGACATTTTTTGCCATACTGTATCATTACAAGCAGCCTGGTAGAACAGACAAAACTTTAAAGCAGACCTACACCATTTTATTAACCTTTCTTATACACACTAAAGCAAAGCAAGTGGCAAACATGGAAATAAGAGCTGTCACTAGTAATGTTCTTACCTCTTACCAAAGGCTACATGGAAAGTATTTGGGAACATTTTCATCCTCTCCCCGTAGCACTCAGACCAGAAATCACACAGAAGTTGTAGTTATTTTTAAGGGCTTCCCTAAATTTAAGATTCTTGTGTCTCTGTGTATACATATACACTTCACTAGTTAATTCCTGGTGACAGAATCCCATCACAGCTGAGGTTGGCAGGGACCTTTGGTTCACCCGGCCCAACCCCCTCACAAGCAGGGACACCCAGAGCAGGATGCCCAGGGCCACGTCCAGGCGGCTTCCAAAGAGCTCAGGCCAACTGTCTGATCCTAGGACTTCAAACTTTCTGAATAGGTGAAACGCTTGTAGTTTTCTCCATCCTTTAAGAGCATGTGATTCACATTCCCAGCTACCTAGGAAATAAATTACAGTCGTGCACCAACACACTTCAAATTCAGTACGTACCAATCATATTGAGAGGTTACTCTTAGTTTCTCTAGAAGAAATCTTGGCAGACAATGAGTGGCCATTAATTGTTTAATAGGCTTAACAATTCATGCTCTATGAATCCATAATCCTGATTCAAACAGGAGCATTACTTTATCTTGAACACCTTTTTTCTTGAGTATATGCAAGTATACGTGCCATGCCAGTGTTGTGTAACATTCAGGCACTGTTTGCCACTTGGCACAAATCAGAAGTTGTATTTACAGCTCAAAGTGAGCTTCTACAAAGTCCACAGCTATACTGGATGACAGCTCCTCACTCAGATGTGAAACTTTCATGTATTCAGGACAGTAGCTGATTTCAGTTGTAAATCTTTCTAGCTTTCAGTACCACACAGTTACCACAACAAAGAATGAATTTTACCTTCTTATACACCCTTGACAGTGTTTATAAATTCCAAATAACTGCACAAACAGGTCTCCTTGCAAAACCAAGAGAACTGATAATTATGTACAAATGAAAGCAATGCACCAAGAAAACAATTTTAGGATTCTACAGCTGAAATTGTATTTCTACGTTCTCTATTTAAGTAGGAAATACTTTAAAACAAAACAGACCACTAAAGATGCTGTTTTACACAGTAACTTCAGTATAAAGCTCACTTCAAAAATACTTCTTACACGGCATGGGACATCATCCATGCCAGCAGTGTTAGCTTTTTACTATTGCTCACATAAGTTAAGATGCATTAAGAATGCTAAAGGCATTCTTTCCTTTTTTTTTTTTCATTACAAATGTATTTTTGTATGTGTTTAGCATATCTCTCCCCGTACCCACTATTATTAGCTTAAAAAAATAAGTAATTTTAAGTTGTGTACTTTAATAATGATTATTCATGACTGTATTTATCACTCTTAACTATTAATTACCAAATATATTTGCTGGATGTAAGCCTTTTGTATTTCAATAAATTATAATAAAACCATCTCCTTAAAAATTTTTGCTGGGATTTGAACTGGTATTTGGTCTCACATTAAGGTGCATCACATTATTTTAAATGTGATGTTAAACTGTACTTTAACCGTAGTTCCAACCGTAGCATAAAGATACTGACACAAAGTTATGCCTAAAAAGATCAAAGCCTGAATTACTTCAACTGTACTGAACTGAAAAATAGCACTCTGATTTGGCCCTTGAAAGAGGCAAGTTTGATAGCCTTTCCTTCTTTTTTCTTCAACTCCAAAACTCTCGCAGCATATAAATTCAGCACATCCTAAATAGTTTCACTAGCCACTGTTAAGAAAATGAAGCAGATGCAAATGGTAAATAGCATAGAAAACAATATTTGCACTGATTACAATAAAGCTCTCGTGGTAAAGCAGCAAAGGTTTGAAAAACAACTGCAATACAAGGATACAGGATTTAGCACAGAAGTCTTTCCATCTTTCTCATACCTTAATTTACCCTTACATACTCCACTTAAATTTTTTAGAACAGCAAGAGAGATGCAAGTGAGGTTTCAACATGGAATGTATTTTATTTTTATTTTTTAGATTTTCAGTACAGTATTAGGAGGTCATTTAAATACTTTAAAAATATTTTTGGAAAAACAAAAACAAAAAAACAACAACAAAAAAAAACCAACCAAACAAGGGCTTCAGTGACAAAAAGAAAACCAATCTCAACAGTGGGTAATAGGCAAGTATGTAATGACCTTGTGATCCTTGAGTAGCACTCTCTAGACTGGTACTTAGTCAGGAATGTAGCCCAGTGATTCTCTTCCTCTCCTTATTTTCTGGAGTGTTTCATGAAGTTCTCAACTATAATGGGCAGCACTGACAGGGAGGAGGAAATGTTTATATAAATCAGACACACAGAACCTCATTTTCCTTCAGAAACAACTTTTTTTTTCTATTCCCTAGAGCTGTAGATCAGAAGGGCATTAGATAACAGCACAATCCCTAAGACCAGAGACTGGTTCTAAACCATCCAACAGTATCACAATCTGACACAGTAGATGAGACAACAGAAAAGCTGGAGAAGCAGATGAATATTTCTCATTTGAAAAAAAATTAGAACAACAACAAAAAATTCTGTTGCACAAAAAGATTGACAAAAACTGAAATTGAGTTGTTTTGATACAGAATGAACAGAGGCATGCTACTGTGCAAACTAGAATACCCTGATTTATGGAATGTATCTTCTCAAGCACACTGCTCAACCTGTGCAGAGATGGGGAACGTGTAAACTGAAAACATCCAGCCACCACTTCCTCTTCCACTATTTTATAGTCCAATACCTAATATTCGTTTATCGTATAACTAACATAAATTCCCATGCACTCAAGTCAGGAAAATAAAGTTTCCTTCCAATACCAGTCTGTAGGCAACTTACTGTCAAGAAACAGCTTCAGTCAAGGAAATACTGGCATAATGAAAGGAACAGACTGGAAAAATTAAGTTAATGATTTTATTTAGAGTTCCCCACAGTTACATTTACAGATACACATATATACATACACACATATGTACTTAAGCATTTAAGTATATATATGTGTATATACATACACACACACACACACTTAAGTACTGAGGTTCTTTGCTTAGTGTTCAGTCTCATTAAGATCTGCTTTATATATATAATCTGAGCCTGAACGGGAATTTAAATCCAGATAGAAATAAATGTAAGACAGGGCTCCTCAGCCCTATCAATTCAGTGATTTTCTTTTCCTTGTGTCAAATATAAGGTCAAAGCTTTTTCAGTTTTAAGTTTTTGGAGACTGGAAGTTCTGAAACCTTCATTCCAATTCAATAATGCTTCATAAGAAGCACCCTGAAAGTCATGTAACACTGTAGTCAATTCTCCTTTCATCTTCCAGCCAAAAATTACTGCTGCAGTTTGGAGGGCATTTTCAGTAAAACAAAAACACATTTGCCAGTTTGCAATCACATGATCAAAAAGCAGAATGGGTATGCAATGGAAGTTGAAGTTCCCTGATGACCAATTCATACAGAACTAATGTATTACTCAAATACCTTTGCATGTATTACAGTAAGGAGTGCATTTTAATAATAATTAGACATAGGCATGCAAGCATAATTTATGGTGAGGACACACATATTATGAGCTTTCTCTGCCTGTGCTACAAAACTGTACCTCTTGGAAGTCATTAATGACTTTTATGTATTTATGTAATTATAAACTAAAGTTTATAAACATTTTTCAAAAAGTTTCAAGCATAGTAAACTGAAAGGAAATTATTTTGCACTGTGAGAAAGCTGTCAATTTGTAGAGCAAGATTTCATTTCTGTATCAGGTTGAATAAGTACTGGGACATCAAGTTATTTATATTTCCAATTCTTAACAGAGAAATAATACATAATTAAGCCTCCTTTGTTGAAATAATGGCCAGCATGGTGAAACAATCACATCAGTAGACAGGAATCCATCTTAAAACTGAATGAAATTAGTAATTCCTATCCACAAAACCTCTCATTGCTTAATTAAGGAACTGTTACAAGCTAGGACGCTGACAAAGGAGATCAAGATAAAGATCAGTGTCTGAATGACTGCAATAGTCTAGTATATTAAAAATTGCAGCTAATTCATCAGCACATAGATGATGCATTATGTTACTAGCCAGATTTTTACAACATCTAACCAAAGGTACAGACTTCATACATCTCATTACAGTTAAAATAAACAGGTCTCAGTGTTCAGTTAAGTTACCTTACCATCCAGAAGCTGACCAGATTTCCCTTATGCTATCCTTATCTGCCTCCAGATACAAGTCTTGAACAATTTTGCATGCTATATTTAAATTATACTACATGGATAAGTGAGTTGTCCAAGAATGGACATATTTTCTTAACAGAAATTTGGTAAAAAAAAAAATGAGATTTGTATTTAAAGGAAAAAAAAAAAAGAAACAGAAATATGTGGTATAAGGTGTAATGAGCAGTACATTCTTTGTGTACAGTATTACTCAATATTGACACACATGAATTCTCTTCTCCAAATGCACAGAAAAAAATGTTTCTCTTAAGTCAAAACAGAGAATACAGTAGGAACAGTAACAGAACAGTAACAGAAACAGTAGGAAGTTATGAGTCTCAAGTATAGAAGGATTTCCCATCACTTTCAGAAAAAGTTAGTAAAAACAGACACTAACCACTTTTCAAATCAGGACATAAAATATCTCAGATTATATAAAAGTACACTCCAACTTCTCCAGAACAGAAGTCAAAGCTAAGGCCCCACAATTCCAGTTATGAGATACAGCATATACTCTTTACGAGTCCACCACTTAAAGCCCACTATTTAGTATTTTGAAGAGGGAATTTTATAAAAAGATGGTTGCAATGCCGTTCTTTGTACTATGTACCCAACTACTGATAGATCATTTAAAGGTGTTAAGTGTTGTAACAGAAACTGCTAAGAAAAATGCAGTGTATAAACATAATGCTACAACCTACTGACTGAAAATTCTTCAGGGTTCTCATACCTAGTAAAGCTGACTACACAAATTAAACATAATAGAGTACAAATTAACAAACCACATGATTAATAAAATCTGTTCACTTTATATTAAACATCTCTAATATGATTAAAGAACATTACGTCCTCTGTTGCACAGAGGAGCTCTTCCCTTTGTATCACGGGCAAGGGTTCTCATCATGAATGCTACTGTGCAAAATGACAATTTATTTTAACAGGTTCTGCAGCATAGCTGTAGCATATGTAGGACGAGCTTGTCTGCTTTCAATTGCATTTTGCAGGTACTGGATACCTCCACAGCGCTCCCAAATTTCTTCAAACTGTCTCGGCAAAATTTCAGCACCTCGCTTTCGAGTTAAGCCAGTCTCTTCAAGATTAAGCTCACACATATCCATATCATCCTTACCTGAAAACGTAGAGGAAAAAAGAAAAATCTTTATAATTTTTTCACATCATTCAAAGGTTGCATTAGCAAAATTTATATCTTCATTAATTAGATTCCCTCTGTCAAGCTCTGGTTTGTTAATAGACTTCATAGCTTATCAGGGAACCAGTCTTCAGACAGATTTCTACTCATGGGACAAAAAAGCAAGATCAGAATAAACTACTTTTCACATGCTGAAACTGCAAAATTGTAGTTAAAAAAAAAATCAAGCGAAGAGGAACAAAAGCAAGATGCCAAGAAAGATCAGCATCTCAATATACTCTCCTGAAATTCATTACAGCATTATTGTTTTGCACATACATACAGTTTTGCAGTCAACTGTTGTTATAATTTTGTTTTGTTTTTTAAACAAAGCAAAGTGACTAGGAACTTAAGACTTGATCAAATTGCCTGTACCCTTAATCTGTCAAGCCTCCTATGCTAAACAAACTGAAAGTACTGGTGGTACTGCCCACATGGAATCCAATGAAGTGATGAGTGCAGTTCACCAGCTGTATTTTGATCTTACTTTTCATAGGTGATCCATTGAGTGTGGTATTCATGACAGCACTGCTACTTTTAGATAAGGGCTTTGAAACTGAACAGACAAAAACTTGTATAATTATATTAAAAATAATTAGTAGAAAACCAAGGAAGTTTTGTTGCTATTAAAGCATCACTTTGTAAAACTAAACAAATGGATTTGTTTAGTTCTCGTCAGTTCTGAAGTCAAAGACAAGAACTCAAAACACTGAATTGTAAACCAGTGATTTTTACCCTTTGCATTATCTACCAGAAAAAGAAGATACAGGAACGCCAACAGTATCATGGGCTGCATTTAAAAGAAGCATAACTGGAAGCATAGAGGAGGTGATTCTCCCTTGCATCTATGCTCTTATAAGACTCCACCTTGAGTACTGCATCCAGCACTGAGGCCCCAGTATAAGAAAGACATGGACCTTCTAGAGCAGGTCCAGAGGAAGGCTGTGAGGATGACCAGAGGGCTGAAGCACTTCTAGACAGGATGATACTTTGGGTTGGTTCAGCCAAGAGAAGGCCGTGGGGAGACCTTATATCAGCCTTCCAGTACCTAAAGGGACCTACAGGAAAGGTGGAGAGGGACTCTTTGTCTTGATAGGACAAGGGTTAATGGCTTTAAACCAGAAGAGGGTAGATTTAGATTAGATATAAGGAAAAAAGTCTTCACTATGAGAGCACTGGAATAGGTAGTTTAAGAGAAGACGTGGATGCCCCATCCCTCGAGGAGTTGAAGGCCAGATTGGATGCAGCCCTGAGAGCTGGGTGGTCTTTAAGGTCCCTTCCAACAATTCTACAATTAACCATCTATTGCCACATCTAGTTTTTATTTCAAATATTTAAGGTTAAAATCCCAATCTTTCATAGCAGGCAACACAAGCATTGTAAAAGCACCAGTTTGCTACCAGCATCACCCAAATAATATTCCATGACATTTCACCACTATCAACAGAAGTCATAGATCTTCAAATTCTGCCCAGACATGAACTGCTGATGAGGCTGCAACTAGGAAAACTTTCATCATCTGACTTTTTTTCTAAAATAAGTTGTCAACTCTGAACCTTTCCAACTGAACTCTGCTTTTGATACCAACCAGCTACAAGGAGAATGGGTGCCTTGTCAGGATGAAGTTCCATCTGTCGAGCAATCCACGGCCCATCAAAATGTGCATACCACCAACCCTTCTTCTTGTTTTGGGGATCTTTGTATTGGTCCATGGGACGGATGAAGGGAATGCGGAAGTAACGCTGTTGTCTATTTATTTCAATCTCCTGCTGCCTCATTGGTAGCTGAGCTGTTGGGTTCTGTTGAGCTATTACACAAAACAAAAGCCAAAAATAAGCAAGAATAATCAAACAAACATTAACGACTTGCTAAATTAGTTAGCAAAAACAACAAAACAAAACACGAAAGTCTGTCTGAGTACAAGTCTCATCAAACCTAAAGCCTTGCCATCTCATAGTCCACAGTTGGATGATCTTATAGGTCGTTTCCAACCTTGTGATTCTATGATTCTATGATATAACGTGCGTTCTTCCAACTACTCTGATGACAGCTCTAGTGAAGAAAGGTTCATTTTAACTACTACACCTACGTGTAAAACAATCGGTCAATGACCTCAGGTAAGTTAAGTTTAGACAAAAGCAAATAAAATACCACATTCTGCTTTAGACTACTATTTAAAGTATAAATTTCTATGTAAAATTTTTTACCAACCAGAAACATAAATCGTAGCTGTTCCAGATCAGTCTCTATCTTTGTAAAATAAGGTCAATGTGCAAAACAGCATTTTCAGTTACAAGAATACAAAACACCACTCAAAAGACTTATCTTTTGACAAACAAGGGTGTGTAACACTGTTAGAAATCACTAATTTGTTAATAGAATTTGATAAATAACCACTTACTATGCTAAATAGTCCTCAAAAACAACTGCCTCGATTGCTGCATACTGAACTCCAGCTGCTTTCTTTTTCAAAGGAACTGGTTATATCTGACCATTAAAGTCAACTGACTGAACTTCTCCAGAGAACAGGTTCTTGATAAACATTTGTCATGTGTCTTTTTGTAGTCACACACACTTATATTTCAGACTCAGGAGAACTTTCTTTTGAACAAAAGCAAATATTCTACATTAACGTATCAATTGATCAACCTTCTTAATGTTTGGTATACAATATAAATCAGTTTTAAATACTAGATGCTCTTATAAATAAGATCCTTTCCTTTAATAACTGCCTCCTGCAAAATTTTATTCATTTGCTTCTAATGGTTTACAATAAATATTCTGTTTAAGAAGTTCTGAATTTGAATCTATGCCATCTATAGAAAAAGACAGCTAATAGCTCAGCGCTTCAGCAAAAACAGAATAATTAGAAGTGAATTCCTTTTTTTGTCTACTGTATATGAAGAAGCAAAACTGATTTTTGAGTTAGAATTTAATATATGAAATTGACAATCATTTCTAATAATGCACTTTTATATTCATGAACAGGACTGACAGACTACAAGTGTACCTCAAAATTAGTTATATTACTTTTGCTTGAATCTGAGTATTTCTAAATACGAAGAGTGGAATTTTGAACAGAAATGTATTATATAAATTATGCCCCCAATTTTTTTGCCCATGCCTACATAAACAAGAAAACAAAAACATATTTAATAGAATAATGCTACATTTATACATCAAATCTGAAAAAGCATGTTTTACATGGACATACAGGCTACAGTACACAGCAAATTGACTGAACAACTAACAATATCATTTGAACATCATACTAAAGATCAGTGCTTTAGTATTGTCAAACACTTACTGTAATGTAACAGTAGTTGCTAAGACTTATTTCTAACCCTTTGCATACTTAAATTCAAGAGAAAATCTAGAGACTGGAAATGCTAAGCAGCCAGTAAAGACTAACTTTCACCACTATGGAAAGTAGTTCTTTACTCAAACAAAACCACCACCTGATGACAGTTAGTGTGCTAGGAAAACAGCTGTTATAATTAATTTGATTCCAGAGTTTTGCTACCAAAAAAAAAAAGTGCAGACAGTAAAAAATGCTATTTAAAAAAAAAAATTTACTTATTTTGGAAAGAAAATTGTTATTTCCTCAAGTAACGTACATCACTCTCCTTTCTTATGACAGCTGAAATGGGAAAGGATCTCATGAAATAAACAGTGAAGTACATTAGTAAGTTATTACAATACTACATAATAACCAGCAGTTGAATAAAATTGCAAAATAGTAAAATAGCATTTTACTTGAACAGTTAAATTCCACACAGATGTGTAGCAAAACACTGGATTAAATAATGTTAGTACAGAGCTCTTGAGTGTTCCTAATCTTCAAAGTTAGCTTAAGTAACCAACTCCCCACTTACTTGAGTTGTTCAAAAATGGTGCAAAATCTGTGAACAAATATTACATGTTGAACAAAATGCAGTAGTGCTGACCTTTTTAAGTTACAGTTTCGTTACCTTATTTTTCACCAATGATACTGATGATATTAGACAAACAGAAATTCTAATTAAAAAAGTACACGTTGAGCTACTACTATTTATTTTCTGCTCACTGACATGAATAACGTCTCCTTTGTTCAAGTTTCATAGATACCTAATTGCTTCTAGTTTCATCAGGATTTAATTTAGAAATTGATTACTTTGCCATACTGTATGAATACATCAGTACAGACTGCAACAAATGCCCTCAGAATTAACACAATATTTCTAATTTTTCTGTTGTATTTCTGTTACAAAAAAAATAATAATAATAATAATTCCCAGGCCTCTGGGATGAGATGTGATGAGAATATAAATATCCCAAACTTTATTTGTGGAAGTCCAAAGATTTTCTGCTCTTTAAAATTCCCCATTAACAGCATAACAGAAGAATACTTACTACCCATTCAGTTCCAAACAAATTTCCCAAGCTGAAATTCAAAGCAACTTGCTACCTCATCAAAGTAGTTGAAATGCCTTTTCATAATGTTTTATTCATTAGCTTTCATAAGCAGTTAAAGCAATATTCCTACAAGAACCCAGTCTTTGATATGGTCTTTTTCAGGAGGCCAGATCTCCCCTCCTCTCTGTTCAGGGAACCAAAGTTCTCTGAAAAGCCCAGATTCTCACGTAATGCTCAAGTAATGCCTAACTCACAAAATGAAATCAAAAGAAAGGAAATATTTTTGTATAATGACTGACACTGGGAATAAGGAGTGTGCCTGGGATCTGCATTCCCCCTGTTCCAAGACCAAGCTCCGTACCAGGGCTAATGGGACTCAAAAAACATTATCTCCTCACCTGCTCTTTCCTCTTCTACTCCCACTGTAGCCAAGACCAAAGGATGGGAATAAAGACCTGGCTGAATTATTCTATCAGTTTGTTGTATTTCTGTTCATTTCTTACATTCCTATCATAACAGATGGTTGTTGGAAAAACAAAACCAAATCACCACTACCGAATTTAAATCACTCCAGAAACTGGACACCTAATTTTCAGGTTTGGCAGTTTCACACATGGTAACTCCTACACATTCTCATTGAATTTAAAAAACTAGTCACTGACTTTCATTAGCATTTTGCTTTGAAAAATAAGCACCAATCTATGAAAAAAGCAGAATGACAGCGTAATATAAAAGCAGAAACCATGCAATAATTGTCATCCTGCAATCAAAAAGTGCAGTATTTGTAGAATTAATGAAAGGAAAATGTAATTTTAAATATGTAACATTTAGAACAACTTAGATGAGGAAATAATTCTCTCCTTTTAAAAACTTCCCTAAGTGCCTATCCATATCTTAAGAAATGGTAAAAGCATGAGAAACCACTAAGGCGTTTTGTTTTGTCTGGACCCTAAGTGTAATAGTACAATCACATAGAACAAGATTCCTTTCTATCTTGGATTTTTTTTTTTTTTCTAGCCCCAGTAAACCACACAGACTATTGACTACTTATGACACACTGGACTATTGTTTTTAGAGATGGTTCAGAATTATACCGAACAGAACTCTCACTGAAAGCAGTATTTTATCTACAAAGGTCAGAATTAGTATGAACAATCAAAGTCTCTAAAGTCTCAAAATGCAAACTGGAGCTTCATAAATGGAAAATCTACCTTAGTCTTGCACAGCACAGCAAATAATGTTTCACAGAAATGCCTGTAAATGCATTACCAAATCAAGAATAGTTTTTGATCTTTAACAAATGCGAGTTGTTATTGAGTACATATGTATTTTCATCTTCAGAAAGTATTCCATCTTCTGCACTGTATTTGCCAGTTTCAAACTTTTCAAAATATTCACCCTAATTCAATGTGAAAATACTCTCAGAAAACATCTCCTTCAACATAACAAAAGAAAATTACACTAGAAACATTTTCTCTGGAATACTGTCTCAAAAATTATTATAAACACAAAATTATCTCTTCTCACCATAGTCTGTGACTGATTTGGGAGCACGCTGTTCTGTTTCTGCATTGCGTTTCTTGTTCTTGGATTTCCAGGCATGATATACCTTTAGCCTTCTGTGAAACTCTTCTCTGCAAGCCGCCAGTAGTTCAATATCTGTCTCAGAAGCAAGAAATGAAGAGAGGAGTAAGAAAAAAATCAGAGGAACGATTCATGAAATGGTTTTTCTGTAATGACTGGTATATAAGATTTTAGAACCAGGTATAGCATTACTGTATTATAATAGCAAGAAAATGAAATTTTGTGAGCTCTAACTGTAAATGTAGCTAAAAGCACAGGATTTCCACAACTAAGGATAATTTCTTAAAATATTTTCTAGGACAGCTTTTAATTAATGATATGGTATTAAACATATATACCTTGTTCTTTACAGAAACAGGGACCTAATCTTATGGCCTAGAAAATCCCTTGCAGTGCTACATATCCTCTTGTCTTTCGAGATATGACAGTGCTCAAAGTAGCTGTTTTACTGTGAGATTTGTAGCAGTGAAATGCTACTGTTGTAATTTTCCATTTACTGAATTTGCTTGTTGACATTATTGCAAAAAAAGCAGTAGAGAGGCAAAAAAAATTTCACCCTTGAACTCCACTTCTGAAATTGAAAAAAATATCTTTTTAGATTAGACGTCGATGTCTTTTCCGCTTTGATACCTGAATTCTTTGTCTACTTTATTAATGATATTTTAATTTTATTGAATGTCATGATACTAAAGACTGAATGATCACAAGAGTTCTTCATTAGTCATCTAAGAGGATCTCTACTGCATTCATTAAAGGTAAATACACATTAGCACCACGTTACTTTACATGTTACGTTACTGAACCTGCTATTCAGCTGAAACACATTATATTACTGTGCTTTATATATTCTTTTTGCAAGAAAATATAAAAAAGTTGTTGGAACCCATAAATTCCAGAGCCTAGAAAAAATTCTCTTTTTTGAATTACATAAAAGAGAAATTATAAGAAAGTATGACATATTTTATGGCCCAAACAGCTTAATATAAAACATCAAATGAGTAAAAAAAGTAACAAAGCAATTTCTGTTTCCACAGTATAGAGAGCAGCAAGCCAAATTTCTTTAGAGAAACAAAATATTTTGAAATTAACTTGACATTAATTCAAACCTGCATAATTTCATGACCAAGTTTTTATCTTTATTATATGATGTAACACCTTTCATACAACTACAATCTGACTACTTTTTCTCTCAAATAAGAAGAAAAAAACCTACCACAAGATGTGTTGATGGTATCACGAAGCTCTGCATATTTCCATTTACTCAGATCATGCTTCTTAGCACCAGCAGCAGCTTTTGTAGCTTGAACTGCAGGACCTCTACAATTATGAAAAAAATAAAATAAAAAAACAAGCAAGCATGTTTAAATATAAATGTATTTTTTAAGGGACAGGTTAGTATAGAATAGGAATTGCTACAACAGTAGGAACAGATCCTATGAGCAATACTGCTGCATTCATACAATAGCAGGACTGATTCAGAAGAAAATTAAGAAATTACTTTCATGATGCTCCAAGTATTAAGAAAAAAAAGGAAGCATTTTTTATGTACAAAATCTTTCTGTAAGAATAATCTGGTCAGCTGCCCAGAAATCAAGAGAAATTGCCATAAATATCTAGTGTTTATGTATAAGAAAATACATTCTATGCATCTGTATGTATGTACATCCCCCCTCATTTTCCTTGGTAGTAGGTCAAGATGCAGAACACAGACACACACATTAGCCATGCATTTTCAGTTCCATTATTCCATTATAAAAACAAATAAGGAAGGAAAAATGTTTCTGATGTAGACAAGAAGGCATAAAAGGCATTTGTGCTGTTGTTTGAGACTTGAAGTATAAAACTTTGTTCAAAAACCAGAAAAATATTCCATGCTTCTGACAGAAGTTTAATTTGAGAGATCAATTTAATTCTATAATTATTTTATTGCAACTATCCAGGAACAGCAATAGCTGGGCTGCAGAAGGAAAAAAAACATCATTATTTGCAGAGATACTGAAGAATAAAAACCCCTCCTTAAAGAAATGCTGACCAGTATTAAAAGGCCCAACCAGAAACAGTGTGTTTCAAAGGCATACAGTATGCCACGTAAGTACTGTGCAAGGAAGTTAACAGCATGTGAGAAACCATTACTAAAATTTCTAACTTCTTAGCAGTATGAATAAATCATCCATTTAACAAACAAATGTTACATGTGTACAAAAATAAACCTGAAATAACTCATTCCATTTTACCTTAAAAATGAGATACATAAAGAGCAGAAGGAGACTCCTGTAGGAACAGCCCCATGGACTATAACAACACAAACCAAGATGGAAACACTACAGCATTCAGTGAAGATCAGAACACTTGTGTCTGCTGTTGAATTCCTTGGTGTTTAACGTGATTTTATCAACCTCTATCAATGCCCATGAATAATAATATTAGGCAATTCTCTTTCAGGCTCTGAGAAGACTCATTCAGAAGACATTATTAGATCTTTAATGGAGCAGCAAAACCCCTGATGCAATATTTTAAGTTACAAATTTACAAGAAACAGTGGAAGCCACATCTCTTTAGTAAAATTCTGTTTGTGACGCAGTATCTCTGTGGGGCTATTTTATTATTTTAGCATTTAACAAACCAATGAATATTATTTCAAGTTTATTTCTCTGTAAAATCTAAAAGTCTCTCATGAGAAACCATGTTGCTCTGCTATATATTTATGCCGTATTTTTCCTTTTTAGTGAAGAGGATTTAAATATATTTTCTATGAAAGTTTCCTCTGCATAGATACAGCAGTTCCGAAAAATAAATTGCGTTTAACTTTTATAGAATAAAACATCTGTTTAGCCAAATGTTCTTCTTAATAGCAACTGAACCATCTCTTGAAATGTAATTAAAACTACAGAATCTTCGTGTTCATTGCAGCATCAGTTTAATTATGCCTGTTCACACTATTAATCTGAGCTAACATGCAGCTCCCAAGAAGTTTGACTGAAAACCTACCTTGTCTTTTTATCAGTACAGATCTAAGGGGCAATAACACTTCCTCATTCTTAGCACCATTCATGATTAACGTAAAAGAAATCATTAAACAGACAATTCCTTTCAAAATATGTTTTAATATTTTGTTATCTCCAGTATGCCAAAACATTAAAGGATTGCTACTGAATGCCATTTCCGCTACCTGGCGTCTAACCTTGATGAACAAAGGATTTGACAAATCCTGAGGATTTTCCTTATTTAGCAACACTACCCACCACTCTAAGTGTTTGCAATATAATTTAGAGCAGCAGAAGTAGGCCGTAAGATCTCTGGTTAAAGCAGCAATCTTTAAGAATGCTAATCCAATTGAGTGGCTTAGCTTCCCCATTACAGTACTACTCTGCAGATCAATGTGGTTTTCTGCATGACTTTACATGTAACAGTCTGTCAGTAAGAGGAGAATCATGCTTGACAGTCACTCTTCACCACTCAATTTGACGTTACATATTATAAACAGCATTTGTAGATTTCATCATAGAGTCTCAAGTCAAAAGTTTTGAGTATGAGAATAGCAAAAAAAAAACCCAACAAACATTAAGTCAAATAAGCATTCAGAAGCATTCAGCACTGCAATTTTAATTCAACCATAAAACAATGCCTCTGATTTGGTCAAAGTTTTGTGATTGTTTTGCATATAAAGGTTTGGCCATCATCACTGGAACTGCGTCCATACATGCAATACAATCTCTCCCTCTAAATCTGCAGTCTAACAATTAAATGCAGCACTATTTACACCCATGTTCATAAAAGAACACCACAAGAAATGAATTTACATGCCAGCTGCTTTCACAGTTATCAACATTATGGCTACACATTAATCATAGTAGTTGGCTACTCTGCACACGGCAGGGGGGTTGAAACTGGATGACCATTACGGTCCTTTTCAACCCAGGCCATTCTATGATTCTATGCCTAGTCAATCTTATCTTCAGACTATGTATACACAGCATTCTGCTTTGTTTTACAACTCCAAATATTTTTACTTCTGCTATAAGACATCAGGCATGTAGTGTCAGAAGACATTGTTTTTATCCCCACAGTCCATCAAACACTTAATTGCCCTCTAATATAGAGGTCATTATAACCATTCTAACACTCGCAACTATGAGATTGTTGCAGTACCATTGTATTTAGATCTAAACCTACATCCTCCCTTACACCTGCATTGTACATAAACCCTTCTATTATCATCCAAGAAATCTCAGAATAAGATTTTATTTACATGTCTTAAGAGAGTTTTAATATACTCTTAACAACACAATTTTCTCAACTGGTTTTATTTTAATTAAAATATAGGTGGAATATTTTCAATTAAATTGAGTTATATTAACTTTAAGTAATTTAATTTAACAATTTGTAGAAATTCTTCTTTTGAAGATGCAGAGCCTAGTATTTTATTATTATCATAAGAGCAGTGATGAGAGAAGAAATCTGAATGAACCTTCTCAAAATTATACAAAATACAAGGCTACTGAAACTTTTTTCAATTGTTATTTATATAATCAAGTAAATTAGCATCTAAAAATTATTGAAAAATCAGGTAATGATTGTTGATAAAAAGGTGTTGATAAAGGAAACTTATCTGAAACAACGTGTTTACTTCTCTGCTTAACGCTTAAAAAACATACTCATTATTTTTTAACACATTTCACATATGATTTCTTTCCATTAAATGATTTATTCATTCAATATTTTCTTCTCACCTACCTAGACAACATTTCTGACATTTCTTTGGCCATTTGTTCCCTATAAAAAAATTGACATATAAGCATAAACTGAATATATTAAAATAAAAAAAGCCTTATTAACTGTGACAGTCTCTTGCCAACCAAGCCAAAGCTGATTCAAACACAGAAAATAAACAGCAATTTTATAATATCCATTCTAATGCATAATACACACACACGATTCTTTGTTAAGAGCAAATTAATCATGTAAGGCTGTGAAAAAATGGCTGTATGTGGAAAAAATTACAGTAATTATGATCTTTAAATAGCTGTTAGGTTATTAACACATTCATTAGACAATTAGGGAATATGTTGATTTGAAGTTTACAGATGCATTCTAATGAAGATTATTACAAGGTATTAGTAAATAGTAAGACTAGATCAATCTCCTTTGAATTAATTATTGTTACTTTTTTTCTATTAAAGTATTCAAATGGAGAAAAAGTGCCATACGCAGTCATTTGCAGCTTTGTTCCATTGGCTCTGCAAACAGAAGATACTTTTGTTAGCCTATTTTCTTAGTTATCTTTCTAAGAATCTGAAGCAGGAAAAGGTGGGCCATGGTAGTTCACTCTCATAATTTATCATCTTTTCTTCTTTTTTTTTCTTTGGTATTGTTTTATGTTTTATTGTTTTATTAAAAAAAAAAAAAATATGAGACATACTACTCATACGTTTTATGTCTGGATAAACACATCACAAGAAATAACAATCCTTATTTAGCTGAAAAGAAGACAGACAGTTTCTTCCTGCAAGCTGTGAAAAGCACTGCACCTAACTGCCACAATGAAGATGCCCTCCCATACATACAGAAAAGTGATAGCATTAGATATGCTACAAATCAACAATTATTTGGATTGTTGGGACAATCCACACAGAATAGATACATTCATATGATCTTCAGTGAAGCAATCTTCTTTTGATGCTTTGTGTTATACGTGCTTCACTAAGTCACATAAATTAAAACGTATTGCACAGATGAAATCAGGTCCCTAATTCATTTTTGCCCAAATGCCAAACACTTAACGTGAGCTCCATTTATGTGCAGTAAACTCCTTGTAGACATATCTGCAAACTGTGGATGAATAATAAAAATGGGTGAAGCTAGGAGAAGTCCAGCACACTCAGTACATAATAAAAAGCTGAGTCTGCTGTCCTACCAAAAAACAATTCTTTGAGAGGAATCAATTAGTATATTTCTGAAAGAAACTACTAATACTTTTGAACTTGTAAATATCTACGAAAAGAAGGTATTGAGGAGAAAAAAAGAAATAAGGCAGGGGCTACCATTTTCAACCATGCCAGCACATAAGTGTCACAGGTGTTTTAAAAAATGAGGAAAGCACAGATGAACCTTCCAACTTGTACATAGACGTCACCTTGCTCTTATTAATTTTGCACTATCAGTAGTACAACACTGAAGGAAATAATCCTTTCCTCACGCCAATGTGTAAAGCTGGAATTACTTATTTTCTACTTAAAAAAAATAGTGCAAAGCCATTGCAGACTCTGTTCACTGCATGATTTCAGTATGCAGTAATGCGCTCTGCACCTCACTCTCCTGAGATTTAAAAGGAAAAGGAAATACACATGCATAAAAGTCACCGTGACTTCAACGTATCCTGCAGTAGTACGTAGGTCTGTAATCCAGAAGATGCCTGAACACAAGCCTCTTAGACTCCAGTAAAATGTTAAGTGATATCAGTTAAAATAAGTCCTGAGGATTTCAGTTTAAATAATTAAATTGTATGTTTGGCTCAAACCAGTGGAGAGATTTGATTTCAGAAGGGCATGCCCACACAGATAAAAAGAAAATTCACATGGGTAGAAAAGTGTCTATTACTTTTTTTTTTAGATTTATATCTAATCTTGTTCAAGAAAGGATTTACACTGCTAAGTTAATTTGCTCAGACCATTCTGTACTTTCTCATCATTTCAAAGAGTCTCAGACCACTACACAGTAGAGAGAAAGCAGCAGTTTCAGCTATCAATATGATTAGTCTACCATCCATTCCTGGATTTCACAAGACAAATGCTAGCACCACCTGGGAGCAGTAGGAAATACTGTGGCAGATGGGGCTTCACTGACCTCAAAAAATTACTGAATTCTCTGAGCCCTTCTTTACCAATCCCTCCCTTCTTCTACCTTTGAGAGAAATTTGCCAAGTTGAAACACTACATGATTTTGGGTTTACCTTCACAGGCAAAGCATGAAAATATCCAGAATGCTGTCTGTGAAGCACTTAATTTGGATATTCAATTGAGTTTAAGTCATGTCTGAGACAATACGATAGCAGCTGTAAAAAATCTGAGGGCAAAACCACAGTAATTTGAACCAAGATGTCTACAGATTAACACTGTACATGACAAGAAAACCCTACCTAGGTATGACATATAGGCATACAACTATTAAAACTACACATCTAAATGAAATTTGATTAGCAAAGAGAACACATCTAGGAGCCTGAAATTTCTAACACAACCTTCTTTCAACTACAACAACGCAGTAAAGGTGGTCACATCACTAAGAGAATGACATGATCATGTTGGTATATTCTACATACAATCTGACCAATCAGTGTCATTTTTATTGAATCTTTATGCCAAATTCTCACATACATTTTCTGGCTACAAAGCTTCTTCAGACGGCAAGAGATATCTTGCTTTGCAGGCAGCGTGGATTTGTACAACAAAAACAAGCAATTCCTATGACGCACCCAAAAACTCAAACAGAAGACATTTAATTTTCAAATCCATCCAAATTACATATATTCAATCTGCTTTAAAAGAAACCAACCAAACAAAAAAAACTTCCCAGACAAGACACACAAATAACTATTATTTCTGCCTTCAAAGAGGGCTTCTTTTTAAAATAAATTAAAAAAAGAAAATGAAGCAAAATAAAACACACAGAGACAATAATATACTATTGGAACTAAATGTACCAAAAAGAGTACATTGTCACTACTTACTATTGAAAAATTCCATTCCCTACTCTAAATGGCTCATAACAATCAGAATTTAAAATGCTTGCCATTCTTGCCATAAGTCAAGAAATAAGAGAAAACTGCATTTGTATTCAGAAATACCTACTAAATTACTGATCTAGCAGTAAGCAAAACAGAGAAACTCTTTAATACAAAAATACATAAAATAAGCAAGAGCTTAGTATTCTCCAAAGGATGAGGCCAGTGAGAAGAAAAGAAATTTAAATATTGAACTCCATACCTGCACAATCCTACATCAAGCTTTGTCTCTTCAGTGCTGAGTTCTGCCCCAGTTTGGGCAATTCTCATTGCAAGTTCACGATCACGACGTTCCTGTTCAAGAATTGCCTGGTGCTGGGTTTCCTCTTCTCGTTCTTTAGCTAGCTGAGCCTCAATTTCAGCCTGTATTATGAAAACATATAAAAACATACATTTAATCTTATCTAATCAAAACACTACAATAAGCAAATGAATAGCAAAAATACACCTAGTATATTTACAGTTTTAAAAGATACTAAATTTAGTGAATTAATTGTGTTAACAGTATTAGTACTTTTGCTTGACTCAAGAAAAGCAACAGTTACAGACTGCTATCCAGATTCTCATAAAATTTATCAAATCATTAATGTATTATCTATTCAGACTGAAGTGCCAAAAAATGTTCTTTATTTAAAAAAAACATTACAGCCTTTTAAAATTATATTTTATTACAAAATATACTTAAAATTTGCCTACAATCATTAAAACTCTTATGATACAGAGCCCTATGTTTTTTCTCCACATCACTAACACCATAATCCCTTGATATCCTGCACTTAACATTGTAAGACATTGGAATAGGTACTGCTTTGCACATAGGTCTGGGAGTTCATTTTGAAAAGAGATGAACACTGGAATCCTCTGTGGACTTGATCTGGGTTTGAATTTAAATGAACTGCCAAATTTCAACTTACTGCAGTGGAAGAATAACTCAAATATAACGCATCTGCAGAACAAAGCTGTAATTCCAGCTTACCATCTTTATTTATCCATCTTTATTTAACAAAGGGTTATGCACACATAGTGAGAAGATGTGACCATTCAATTCCTAGTTCTAAAAGTCACACATGCCAACTGTTAGTTGTGCCTTCCTTGGTGTTCAAGTCAACACACGAGACAAAGTCACTTCCCCCTCAGCATCACAAATTTGCACCAGAAAAGGTGCAAAGTACAGCAACACCAGTAACTTCTTGCTATGAATCCCATTTTACATTATCTAATAGTAACTACCACAAGGAAATATGTAACATACCAACTAAGGAAAGATAATGAATAATTAACTATGTAGAAGAAAGAAATGCCCTACTGGATAATATGTCTGCTTAACATCCAAATGCAAATTAAGTGTAAATTACATTCTGTAAATATCCACATCTCAGAAACAGAAGCACAAATATAGACTATGCCTAGAGATGATCAAAGTGCTGTCAGACCAGGCTTTTAAAGTTTCTGCCAGGAGTCCTGTTTGCTTCCTGAGTGGACACATACTTTATGTTTCAAAACTAGCTAAATAGCAGCTTACTCCCTTTTTATGTTTAACTTCTAAAAGCCAGATTTGGTTGCCTACTGATCCATTTTTCATCAATTAGGCTGTAGTGCTGGTGGTAGTTCCAGACACATACTTATCAGGAATGATGGTGAGGACACAGAAACCTGGCAAGGGTATGCAAAAACCAGGAGGATAAGCAGCAATTGGCTAACTCCAAGTGTAACAAAATACAGAAAAGGGGAAAAATTCTGTTTCTGATTAATCACAGATAGGACTTAAACACGGCTGTATTCATCAGCAACCACAGCCCTGTGCTTGCTGCAGGAGCCACTTAAGGAAAGCTTTTTCTTTCTGAAACTTCCCCTCTGCTCAGGTTGCCAGTGAATCTTTAAGGAAAACAAGGAGATCAGGGTCCTGATACAACTCGGAATGCGAGTTCGTGATATCCAGGATAAGTCAGAAGAGTCAGGAATCAAGGCTGATGGAGAAGGAGCAGGATTCGAACTGCACACATCTTACACAAAAGTAGCTGAAAGGCTACTTGTAGCCTCTCACTACTACCAATATTATGAAAATGTTTACAGGTAAGCTGACACTGAACACAGCCTCAGTCCACACGTGACTTCTAGTTTAAAAAAAAAAAGAAAAAAAGAGCAAACTTACTTGGCATGCAACATCTGCAAAAATTCATAACTCTAAACTACAATTCTGTAGTGTCACGTATTTTTAAATTAGAATTAAAATAATTTTTAAAGTCACTTAAAAACAAGTGCACTTCCAGTCCAGTATACCTGAACTTGCATGTGGACTTTCTCAGGATGTCCTAATCATGATTTTCTCTTATGTTTACTACCAAAGCAAATGACGAGATAGTGAAATTTTAACTGCTTACAGAATTTCCCTCATAAAGATAAAATGACAAGAACAACTAGGACAAGTTTTGTAACATGCTATTAATTCCAAATTCCTGGACTTTGCTGTTATATTAGCATGCAAGAATTCTGTGCAGTTTTGGGCAGTGTCTTTGAGAACCATAAAATAAATAACCCCAGTCATTTCTATGCATAACATTTTCTTTGATTTTCATTTTCTTAGCAGTTTTCACTGATTTGGGCAGACACCTTGTCTTACTCCAGAACAGCAACCAGAATATGTTACTAGTTTCAGCTCTAGAATACCTAGAGCTGACCTAACATACATGATAAATGTTCACCTTTCTTCTCTTTTCCTCTATCACAAGCACATTGCAGTGAAGGCCTAGTTAAAAGGTTATTTCTCCAAAATAAGCACATGCTTCCTCTCTTGAAATGTCTGCACTAGAAACTGAGCAGTATTAAGCTGCTTGAAGGCTTTCAATTAAAAAAAAAATCCATGTTCTTTAAGGAATTATGATGATTACTCATAGCCCAAGTCATAAGAATGTTGTATATAATGTACCGCAATCAACAGCTTAATGCATATCACTACACAATACTACTGTGAACAGAAAACAAATGAGTAACAAGTGGCAAACAAAATAAATTCAGTTTTAGCAACAACTACCCAAACGAGAGGCCAAAGAGTGACCAAAATGGTAAGGTTAAAGAACACTGCTAACCTCTTCTTCCTGAACTCAACGCCTTCCCCTGACTGCATGACCTTTTCAAAGATAATCAAAAGTAGCTTTGAAGTGACATTGGTCTGCTCCTTCAGCACTCACAGGCACATCCTATCAGGTCTTTTGGACATACACAGTCCATATATTAAATACTGGACCTTATCTGAATATTCCCTTATCTGAATTTTATTTACTTGCTGCAGATTTCTGAAGAAGACTCAGGGACCTGGAACTCCTGAAGGCTAGTCTTATAAGTAAAAGCAAAGAATCATTCAGCTACTTCTTTTTTTAAGCTTTTGTTTTATTCTCCTCATTATTACATTTGTAAGATGCCAAACAAATTTTTCTCACCTCTTTCTGCTCTCTATTCCCATTCAACCATGTCAGCACACACTATCAAAAGAATTTTAGTAATAGTAAACTTTAAATATTATCCTTTTGACCCTCTCTTATGTCTCAGAGAAAATATACATGCTTAATACAAACATTTCCCAAGCAGAAGCTTCTATATGGGTCTCATTCACATACACATTCTTTCTTATCTGAAAACTGAATTTAGATTATGCATTTTTCCTCTTGTAGTTATAATTCAGTTATAGCACTACTTCTAGACAGATTACATTAGGTGTACCAAATGCAACACTGCTGTACAGTTTTGAGACCTATTTATAAAATAATGCCATTAGACTCCGTGGAAATTGTAAGCTGTGAAAAAGATTTAAAAACAAAAAGAAACAAAAACAAATCAACAAAGCCACAGCTAAAACATTACCTGAATACGCTTTTCTTCGTCTTCCCTCTTTTTCCTTTCTTCTTCTTCTTGTTTTCTCTTCGCCTCAATCTCAGATTTCCTATTAGAAAAGAGGAAATCAAAACTTTTAGTAAGTTACTAAAAAAATGCAAGCAAACAAGTAACATCAAAGCATCCTCCATAAATTTAAATGACAATCCAAGAGACTGTACAGTTAGGACAAGACCTGTATTTAAGTTAAGGACCTTTGCAAGTCCATCTGTATTTCTGCTGCATCATAAAATCTTTTAAATACTTTATTCTGACTACACTTAACTTAAAAAACTGCTGGGAGAGGAAATATTTTAACAATGAATAGCACACAACACGCACAATTCAAGCAACATTCTTTAAGCACAGTAATAATAAAAATAACCTGAGCACTTTTTCTATTTTCTTCTTATTCTAAAACCAGCAACTTATTCAATACTCACAGACGCCTTTCTTCTTCTTCCTTCCTTCTCCGTCGCTCTTCCTCTTCACGTCTCTTTCTTTCTTTTTCCATTTCCTCCTGGATGCGTCGTAACCTCTCTGCTTCTTCCTCTTGCTGTTTTTTCTTTTGCAGTGCACTCAGAAGCTGCTCTGAGCTTCTAACTAATGCATCATATTCTTTCATTATTTGTTCTCTAGTCATCATTGTGGTCTGCAAAATAATAATAACAAGAGGGTATAATATTCCTTTGCATTTGTAATCCACTTTAAAAGAATGTGTATTTAAATATTACACTTGAGAAATGAAAAGTTTTGAGTGTTGCAATTAAGCTACACATATACCATACAACCATTCCCCCTTGCCCTATCACTATTCACCCTTGTAAATAGCTGTTCCCCCTCCTGTTTTTATGCTCCCTTCCAGTACTGGAAGGCCACAATGAGGTGTCCCCACAAAGACTCCTCTTCTCCAAGCTAAACAAGCCCAGTTCCCTTAACTTTTCTCCATAGGAGAGGCGCTCCAGGCTTCTGATCATTTTGGCTGGGTGTTTTGTTGATAAGAGACTATAGAAGCAAATTCAACTTAAATTCCATTTACAACCAGGTCTGAAAAAACTCATAACTGAAATATAAACCTCCTCACTCTGTGATGCTTCTAGGTTTCCCTCCTGATTAATAATAAAAGCAATAAGTAAATTACTAACAACACCCATCTCACAAGATCAACATACACTCATACTTTAAATTCTCCAATGGCGATTCTGAAACACAGGTAACGGTGATAAAATCCACAATTACTTCAGTAACATTCACAAACAATTTAAACAGGATTTAGTAATGTTCACTGTCTCTAAAAAAATGATATTTCTATATTTAAATGTATTTCTTACAAAAAACTGAATACTTTATCTTTTTAAATTAAGTTCTCAGAAGATTTCTATTTTCTGGATTAATATCATACCTTAATTTTGGTCATTGAAGCATCAATTGAATACTCCAGCTCCTTGATCTGCTTGCTTGTCTCTGCCTTCCCCTCCTTCAGAGCACTTACTACTTCATTAAACTTATCAAGTCTCTTTTTCAGCGTACGGACCTTTATCAGACCATCAATGCTGTGAATGTAAGGCAGTTTATTTGAGATGTTTTCATAAGTCTGTATTTCTAAAACTACCACTACTGTTCAACATTAAAGAGGTAAACAGGAAGACAAGTTATGCTTTCAGATAGAGTCCAGCACCTTGAAATGCAAACATTATCAATGTGAACTAACTGAAGCAAAGGAGCCTTTTACTAATAATCATCATTAATACCAATTATCAGTGACCAGGTCTTTAAGCATATAGGAAAATCACAGAATCACAGAATTGTAGGGGTTGGAAGAGACCTCCAGAGATCATCCAGTCCAACCCCCCCCAAAAAATTGATTTTTATTGCGAGAATCAATGATTGGGTTGCTTTTGTTTTTCTCCAGTAATAAACCATCAGAATCATCACCACTTGAAAATTTTCAGTGGAGTTGAAAAATGTGAGTTGTGCCATTTACAGAGCTATAGGGCTCAAGATAAAAACAGGACCAAATCTGGTCAGAGAACCCAGGATATTTTGCAGCTTCCTCAAGAAGCAATACTGAAGACAATAGATACAAGTTACAACTCTGAAAATACAGTCTTCTAAGAAGTCACTGAAATCAGAAATGCCAAGGACCAAAATGAAACATAAATTTCAAAGGATGTAGAAAAAATATTTTATAGGAAGTCCACTAATAACGAACAGAGAGCCAGATCTCTATCAAAGAGAAAAAGGTGTCAGCAATGCTTAATGACCACTTTTTTTTTTCTCATCAATACTCCACGCAATCAGATTACAGCTAATGAAATCATTTGATTCAAAGAAGAGGCAAAACAGAACACAATTATTACGATAAACAAGAAAGAAGGCCTATAATGGAAGGTATGAATGAGTAAAGGGCAAAAATTCATGAGCTTAAATTGCAGTTACAGAGAATTAATTAAGTACTCTCAATAATTACAGTTCCATGAAAGGATTTTATGAACAGAACCAAACAAATATCTCTTAGGAAATCCTCAGATTTACAGAATCATACAACCATAATATGGCTTTAGTTGGAAGGGTCCTCTAAACACCATCTAGTTCCAACTCCCCATAATAGGCAGTGACAGCACCCACCAGGTCAGTCTTCCAGGGCTGCATCCAACCTGGCCTTGAGTGCCTCCAGGGATGGGGCACCCACAGCTTCTCTGGGCAGTTATGCCAGGACCTCATTACAAAAAAAATGAAGTTTTTTCTTATTCCTAATTTGGCTATACAGTTACTTAGACTATTCATCCTTGACAAAGACAGGTAGAAGAGAGCATCTCTCAGAGCCTCCTTCCGTCATACTTGGCATCATTCTAGAGTTTAAGATACAGTTAGTCATGCATAGTACACCTCTGTACTCGTTTCAATTGGGACAGAGTTAATTTTCTTCACAGTGTCTGGTATGATGCTGTGTTTTGGTATAGGGAAAAAAGCAATGTTGATAACACACCAGTGTGTTAATTGTTGCTGACTAGTGCTGAACAGACAAAGCCAAGGACACTTCAGTTTTTCAGTTTTTCAGCTTTTGGTAATGTCCTGCTAGTGCGGGGAACTTGAAGGCATAAGGAGCTGAGAGGGGATAGAACCAGGACAGTGGACCTAATCCAGCCAAAAGGATATTTTATATCATATAAGATCATGTAAAATAAATGTTTAAAAATTGAGGGGAATTGGCCTGGAGGACAGCTGCTGCTCAATAGCTGGCTGGACATTAGTCAGCAGGTGGTGAGCAATTGCATTGTGCATTACTACTTCTTAAAAAAATGTGTGTGTGTGTGTGTATATACATACATATTATACACACACACACACACACACATTTTTATATATATATAAATCATTCCTGTTATTTTTCCCTTCTTCATTTTCTGTCTCAGTAAATAGTTTTTATCTCAACTCATGAATCTCTCTCTGTTGTTTTTCCCAATTCTCTCCTCCATTCCACTGGGACTGTGGAGTGAGCAAATGAATGTGCGGTGCTTAGCTACCTGCTGGGTTAAACCACAACAATCTCTTTTTTACATTCATAAAAAAGTATTATAAAAGTATCCATTTTCTTCAACCCAGGAATATCCTCTTACCGTGGTTTGTGTTTTCTCTTGCAAAGCCACATACGAATAGTCTTTTGTATTTTGATGCAGGCACTAGCTCGGTATTTTATCTTATTTTTCACTGTAAACACACAAGAGATACTGAGTCTCAATGGTTTAAACAATTTAACACAACTCCTATATTCCTCATATACTTGTAGGCTACAGTATGTAGACTACGTGCACTTTGAGAGCTGGGTCAAATACATAAAACACGGCAGACAACAGAATTCACAATCCTGAATGAGGAGCCTCATAAGGGCTCCCCCAGTAATAATTCAGCATAAAAAGAAAAAAATACCCAAATAAAATCACTACCATCACTAATCTTTATTTCTCATTGCTTTATTTCTACACCTCACCAGAAGCTGAGCAGGGCAAGCACTCACAAACTGTCTATCAGTAGTGCTGGGCACTTACTTGCTTTATTGACAGTAGTTGCACAAGTGGAGATGTTTGCTCCATTATGCATGTCAGTGCTTCCAAGCCTGCTGTTTTTGTCTAGAGGTAACCTTTATGCAGGTGCTTTCCAGGTTGTCAGCTGGGATAGTACAGCTATTGCTCTCTTCAGCTGATATAAAAGTCTCTATTCCTCCACAAGTCCTGTGACTGCTAGCTACTTCTGAGGATCTGTTTACCCATACATTAGTGAGCACCCAAGCATATCAGATACTGGCGATTAGAAGATGCAGCCCACGCTACTTTTACAAACCTCTGCTTGCAGCCCTTATATGTCCCCAACATATAGCATACAAAATCTCACCAGCCTTGAAAGCAAATTACTCAGATTTCAGTACAGAAGCACCTGCTATACATGTTCTTGGCCACATTTAAAGGAGATTATAATTGCTTTGTTGTATTTTCAACAAATCCTTTAGTTTAATCAACATAAAATACATACGTTTAATCACTGAGAGAGAACACCATTGAACTTTTTTCCAGCGACTGCAGATGAGCCAGTGATTCACCCTTTTAACTAGCTCTGCTAAGTGATCCGGATCAGACTTCATTATCTGATCAAACTCTGCAAACTAAATACAAAACCAGTTTTACAAATGAGGAGGACAGAGTGTTAGATATTATTATTAAAGAGCACGTTAAATTCAAATGGTAACATATTTTTAACAGCACCATTATATTGGCTACCAATTAATTGGAGTATGTAGGTCTGGCATCTTTAATGACAATAGGAATAAGTACTGTTTTGTTTTTAATTCATGTGCAACAGTGCATTTTGCATAATCTATCCATTCATCATCATTAAAAATACTTATTGCTTATTTTTTTTAAAATTATTTATCTACTTCCTGAATACTCACTCTGACCTTCCACATCTACTGGACACCTGTAACTCTGTAGTGTGGGGGAAAACACTTCCCAGTTTTTAATTTTTGTATAAGAGTCCAACTAAAGTGAATCTTTTCTGAAAATTCCACTCTTCTACTTTTTGACATTTATCAGACAGTACGGACATTCTTCCAGGACTACAATACTTTTTCCTGTCTATTTACAATACCTTTCTACTTCTTTCTCTGCACAGAAGCAGCAATGGTCAGAATCATATTTCATCTACAATGATTTTAGTAGAAAATATTTATTCATTTGCTCTGATTTGCTCTTTTAATATTCAACAAAGTAGTCTTAAGTGACTGATACAGCATCTGGGCAACCTGTGGCATATAATCATTGCTTCAGAAATACAGCAGGATTAGCAACAATACTATGAAATCAACTTCTAGTAACGTTAGTATTGATTTTTTTAATCAGACTATGAATAGTATTTATGAACAATCCTGGGCAAACTTATTTTAGTTGGTCATGCTGAACACCACCACTTTTAGAAGTTCCTCCCTTCCAATCCAATTTATTCTAAAATTCATATCCAAATAGAACAAGAGAAACCTTACCTTGCCAGGTCTAAAAAACACCTTGGTTAACCCAAATTTGTAATCAATTTCATTCAGTCCCAAAGCTTTAAATAGTGCCTGAAAAACAGCAAAGTTAGGTGATATTTTGCCTCCTTCAAGACAACACAACAGGATATTTTCAATCCTAAGTAATAGCAAAGAAGAATTAATTTCTCTCTTACCTTACAAAAGAGTCTGGGATCCAGTCGTGCCAATTTTTCAGGCAAATATTTCTTGTACATATTATACAGCTCATGAAATGAAGCTCGTGAAGGGAAACCACCTTGCATCAAATCCAGAACAGACACCATTCCTAAATACACAGAAACACACGCACAAAAGTGAGTAAAACAGTTCACAGACGTAAACAAAAATTTCAGCTGGGACTCAATTTAGCCTCTGACACACAATCATTCCCAAGAACTTAACATTGCACACGAGTAGAGTCTGAACAATCTCTCCCTATCTGAGACATAAGCAATATCCAGTCATAGAGAGCTTCTTTTTTTTCCTGGTCATTTTTCCTTTTTAGCAGACTTGGTATTTTATAATTCATTTTTAAAAGAAAGAAAGAAAAAAATGATACCCAACCAGGCTTTTATTTTTATCATGCAAATGATATTTTTGAGATGCGGTACAGATGCAGTGTAAAATGCAAATGCTGTGCAAGAACATTTTGTGCTTTTGCATTACCAGTTATCAGCTGGTAATATGTAATTTTAATGTTCCAAATCCTGTTACTACATTTTAGCTGTACCTACCTAAAGCATCAGTAAAGCATAGACACAAAGTCAAAAAAAAGGTCCAAATCACTTCAAACAGTACAGGCTATGCCAGGTTTTGTCCAGTGCTTCATAATGCTAGCAATGGAATTTACATAGACACACACATGGAAAAGTGGACTTGTAAAACTGTTGTAAAAAATTGCAATTGTTATGGTAGGAGAGAAGGGTTCTTTTTTTTTTTTTTTTTTCTGACAAGTGCTATTAATCTGAAGAAATCCACTGATGAATATTGCACGTGGAATTCTAACTGCCGAAAAATTGTTAAGCTTTTGTGCTGGTAAGACAGCATGACAAACACACGTGGGCTAGTCAAAATGCCAGCAGCAGAACCTGGAAATATCTCAACTTCAAAAAGACCAAAAAAAAAAAAAAAGAAAAAAAAATTGAACACAAGCCATTAAATATATCAAAATACAGAAAAGAGAAAAAAAATATTGAAAGTACCTTTGTGAAAAAACACCCTATGGAGAATAGCAATACCAGCACTTTTAATTCCTAAATAATCTTTGGGAAAGCTAATTAAAATCAATGGAAAGAGCAGTTGATGGAAATTAGAGCGAGTCTTCTTACAAAGATCAGACGTTACGGCTTCTAAGATCAATTGCTTCTGTATATTACTGATTAAAAAAAGAACAAATTGCAGCACATCTAAATAACTGTTCATGTGGCATAAACAAGCTTCCTTCTAGAAATAAACTATTAAAGCGAGGAAATAGAGCTTCCATCCCATGTATTTCAAATTTTCATCAATCTATAATGTCCAAATTATTAAACATAGGGAAAAATATCAGAGGCATATGCTACCTGAACACTGAAGCTGAGAGAGGATCTGTCCTCCTTCAAAATGGTGACTTGTCATCTTTAAATTAGGTTTGATGCAGCGAATAAAGCTAGATCCCTGTTATCAAAACAACAAGTTAGCAAAATCTAACATTTTGAAACCTGAAATAAGTTAGTCATTTAAGAATTACCGGGGGGTGGCAGAAAGGAAAGAACTGAAATAATGGTCTTCTAAAAAGAAAATCTGACATTCTTTTGCTCTTGCATATCTTTTTGACAGTCTAGCCTTAGTCTTAACGTAACAGACATTAACTTCTGAGCTTTCAATCGACTGTTTTTCTTACCTCTAGTACAATTCAGGATGTAGCAGTCCAGATTCTGCTGCACTAATTATCGTCTCCACAGCAATATCACCTAAACACCTCAGTTCTCCAGAGATCACATGCTACCACTCTGCTGACACCGGAATCATGCCAGGTGATCCTGACCTTGCTTTCTTTTAACTTTCAGTTCTTACAGTTTCTTTTGGCTCATGCCTTTGCTCTCCCTTCCTGCACATTGTTCCCACCTGCTCGTATAACTACAAGTACTACCTCCATAATTTTGACCACTGCTTTCTCTGATCATTCATAGTCATTCTGTCTTTTAGGAAGAGTGAAATAAAACATTCTAGTTATAATTGCTTTAATGCAGTCTGAAGACAGAAAGTAACAATTTATTCTCTATCTTCTAAACAAAAATCTCTAAATATTTTGCAAATTATTCATCAATGATTAAATGATTCATCCATGGAGGGAAATTAAACTGACAAAAATGAAGACTGCAGCTCAGGTGGTTTTAATGTTTTATTTAGTTTTTAACCTATGTTGTATAATCCCATCCTACATCTTTTTTTTTTTTTTTTTTTTTTTTAATGATTTTTGGGTCTTGCTTTTTCAAGAAAGCAAATTATATTCATGAAATAATATTCCTCACCTGTAGAGCAAGATACTTTAAAGCAGAATACTTTAAACTGCAAACTATGAAGCATTATTTACCACTGGACAGTTACTACCTCATTTACATGAGATAATGGATAATTTGTTTCAGAAAATTATAGATCTACATCTCTGTATATACTTACAGTACTGTGAAGCTTCTCAAGAAGCAAATTTAACTGAGTCTGTAAAAGAAAACAGGTATTTCAATTGTCTTGCCATGACAACCACAGAAATATGCACAAAACAGAGGTATGGGATTACTGCATGCATGTGTGTTGTTAGTAAATCAAACAGAACTGATAAATCAAATATTCACATTTTTTAACAGACAAAATCATGCAAGAGTGCATGAATGGTTCTGAAGAAACTGCTTGTGTTTAGTTGAACAACACCTCCATGTGTCACCAGTTATTTACTGTAATGTAACTGTCATAAACAAGTGCAAGTTTTTGTTGGAAAATAAAGGAAATGATGTCTGTGTAATAAAGTTATAAAGGAAATGAGACTGACAGCGATAATTAAAAAAAATAAAATTTGTGAAAGTCCAGATTTCATCTTTAATGAGTATACTTGTAGTTAAATAACACAAAAAATAGATATGAGATATGCTGAGCTTTTTTCTTCTTCTTTTCGAAGGTATTTTGGCTTGAGAATCTAAGTCAAAAGTTATTTCAGCACATGAATCTGCATAATGTATTTTAATTCCAAACTTAAACATTTTTAATTCTGTATTGATGACAACAATGTAGTCATCAATAGTTTTAAACTACATTTACTTAAGCTGTATTTGAACATACAGTATTAAGGCCACAATCCTGTGATTAACAGGGGGCAAGAATACAGGACCACCAGATACTTAGGATATCAAGGGAAACAGTCACTATTAAATACAAATTAGTAGGGACTTAAGTATTCCAGAATTATGTCAGAAAAAGTTACACTTTTACTATACAGATATGTCTATTCTACTACATATATGACAGTTGTATCAGCCTTTCTAGCTTACTAGCAAACATTAAGTATATAGGCTGAAGCAAAACAAAATTCTAGCTGTCCTAACAGGTTCCTCATTTTCCATACTGGCACAAAAAAAGGAAAGGAACTGATTTTTGACTGATTTTTTTTTTTTTAACCAAATGTTTCAATTACCTTGAGTCCAGGAAATCACATTTGTCTTAGCAATATACATCATCTACAGCTGTTAGTCTTCCTTCCAATGGACAAAATTGTATTTTTTATGTTTCATGGATATAGTTAGAAAGACAAGGAGTTTCACAAGAGGTATGACAAACACCAATAACCTCCTGCTCAGTGCTCACATACTCTTCGTATCTACTCTGGATACAATCTTTATGTTTTCTTAAGTTGGAAATGCTTGATTTTAGAGAGGAACATTTATTTTCATTAAGAAGTATGGTTCTGTTTGAAGAAAAATACCCCTTCCTTATAGTCCATGACTTCACAAGAAATAAGCCACAGCCTCTTTCAGGTACATTTCACTGATGATCACATGAATAAGGTATATTGCTAAAACTGCTCTTTGAATTACCACAATTTAATCCATCATTAACGCATTAAGATAAAACCATCCCAAAGATTGTGTACATCTTATGAAATAATTCATCATCATTTCCTCAACTGGTTTCTGTGAATTAAAATTGATTAGTTATAAGGAAGGGATGTTTAAAGTGCTTAGTAAAAAACAAGTCCCTGCATCAGCTAAAAATTCTTCTATTTAGAAGAATTCAAGACTTGCTGACATACTGACAAGGCTATGAATTCTTGTTCCTACAAATATGCAATTTCTATTCAGATAACAGAATTTATTTTGGCAACACCTAAAGTGAAATTATCAAGGCTATTAGTGTTCATCAATAGTACATGTTGTGTCTGGGAAGGTAACAATAAATGAATTACTGAAATTAACACATACATTCAAAATGCCATGGAAGTTGGAAACACGGAAAGAACTACAGATTGATGGGCCAGATCCAAAAAGGACTTTTAGTCACGTTCTAGGTGCAGAAGTGAACAAGAAAATCCAAAATGCAATCCAAGAAGTTCCTTCATAATTGTTGCCCAACTTATAAAATGCCTCCATTTTATTTCAGCCTTTCTTGGACAACTGTATCTTTCACATTTCCACATTTACTGCAAGCCGGACGCTAAATCCAAGAGGAACTGAAAACTGAGGTGGAAGAAAGTGGAAATTATCTCAAAGATCCCAGTTGCTTTAACTTTGAAAATGCAATTACAAAAAAACAATGAATTCAGCTTCACATCAAACAGATGTGCGGTTGCAGAGCTTGCTTAGGAGGCGGCATATCTGCAAGTAATCCTGTTTTTCATTCTGTCTTCTGCTCATGCATTTTACATTAAATCAATTGCTGTAGTTTAATTCTACTAATCGCAATGTAATAAGGAGAAGGACATAATCAAAGCAAAATTCAAGAGAGCAGGATGCCCAATATTAAAGTTTTATACAAAAACCACTACCTTATAAACCAGCTCTCTCTCTTATGCTTACTGGCTCCACCAAAATTTTATTTTTGTCTATGTAACAGCCCATCTTCAGAAGGATCTCAGGAGAATTCCCTCAGCTAGAGTGACCAACAACTTGGTGAAAGAGAAAAAATGTATTGAGATAAAACACTGAATATAGATCTGAAGCAGAATTTGGTTGCTATACAAAAAGTAAGTGCTAGTACCATATCCTTCCTTTTCTTCCAGCTTCTGCATTCTTCGAGAACAGTTCTAAAAACTAAGTCCCAGGATATAATTATGTAAGAAGGAATTTATCTCACAGTCCCAATTCAGTACATAACCTTAACATGGAACAGAAATGCAGAAACACTTTTTTGCTATTGGCAAGATCCCACTCTACTTGTAGGTTTTTGGATTGTCTAAGATATTTGCTTTCAGCAGGGGGACTATAGGAATGTGGTTTGGGGTTTTAAGTGCCTTACGTTAGGTAGTATACAAAAAATATTGCAACACTTTATTTGAGGCATGTAAATCCTTCATTGGATCTGGCCCAGATATGTTGAGAAGAGCTCTTGCTGAAATCGCAGCAGCTCTGTCAACAGTAAAACCATGAGATTGAAAAAGTTACCTGTGGCCCATGGTTGTGCCTGCTTTTCCTCTCTTAATTCCCCTATAGTTCTCTTTCTAGCCATCCTGAGCTGGAATAGTCCAGCTAAAATAAAATTGCTGAATGAGAAAAGGATGCAGAAAACATTTGGAGAAGACAAGGTATGAAGGTCAGCTTTACAACAAGCAGAAGAAAGGAGAAAATGTGGAGAAGCATCAGATTCAGGTATCAAGAAAGGAAACATTCAGCACAATGAACACATTTCTGTGAAAACCTTGACTACCAATATTTTAAGAGGAAAAACAGTGGTTAGATTAGGCACTGAATTTTGAACATAATAAACTGCAGCCAATTCATCTTACACGCTTAAGATAGGATGGAAGAACATCATCTGCCGCATTCAGAAGTCCTTAAAGTCCACAGAATTCAAATTTAGATCAAGATTTATGTGGCTTTGCAAAATCCTGACTTCTGAATTACTGCAAAAGCTCTGTAAGAACTACTGTAAAAGATATTTTTTTTACAGAAACTGGAACGTACTGTTTTCTTATATTTCAGTAGGGGGAAAAAAAAACCAAGCATTCAACAAATTTTTTGTTCTATGAATCCCAGGTAACCACTAGTTCTCCCATCCTTAGATTCTACCTGTATCAGGTAATTTAGAAATGGCATGTATTACAGGAAAATAGATTATATGCTATATTATACTACCTTGAATTTGTTTCCCACACTGATGAAACTAAGTTTCCCAGCTTTTTGTTTGGGATCCTTGTTGTTATTAGTGTTAGATTCAAACAGCTGCCGAACAAACTTGTCCTTGGATTCACATATAAGAGATTCAAGTGACATGTGCAAAGCATCATTATTTTTTTCCACAAATTGTGTCTGAAAAAGAAAAGCCAAAAAATAATAACAATTAGTCCAGCTACCCCAATGACTGAAGTCTTAAGGAAAATTAACAAAAAACAAAGCTTCATTCAAAAATCAAGAAGAATACTTCAGGTAAGTATTTTCATGTTATTTCAAACTTTTCAACTGCATACACAAAGTAATGAAACAGACAGAAAAAGTACTTTCAAATTTGAAGAATATTACTGGAATCATGAAACACAAATCATTATCCTAAACCCTTATTTTTTCAGACATTACATTTCAGAATTCAGTATTGAATGTTTCCATGTTTTTGTATGATGATTAATCAAAAAAACATACAATCACCCAGATGGCATCTGAGGGTTACAACTTCAGACATTTCATATTCTGACATGAATAATTCTATTGCCAGAAGAAATGGAAAGGAGAAAGTATAACACATGACTTTTAACGTAGAATAAACAGGCAATGAATATAAGGACAAGTAATGTACTGAAAAGTTACACTTCAGTCAAGCACTTCTACATTACATAGTACATTCCTCTCCTCCAGATGCAAACCTCTGTTCACATAAGATTTGTAGTAGATCAGATATTTAATTTTGACAGTGTTACCTATGGATTTATAAGTAGCTCCTATACAAAATATGTCAACAGCTGAGAAATTAAGAGAAATTAAAATGTATGTTAAAACAACTTGTGAATTTCCTTCTGATGAAAAGAAATTTCACTGTTTTTTCTTTCTTTTTTCTTTTTTCTTTTTTTAAACCAATAAACACCAAAGAGTATTAGAAATCATAACAGAAATGTTGACTTCTTTCTGCTTAAGTAAAATTACCGTCTCGTAGCATACTGCTCCTGCAAAATGCCGGATAATAAAGCCTTCATCATCTCTGATATTTCTGTGAACAGCCAGTTTAGACTTCCTAGGGATCTGGAATTAAGAATTTGAATTATAAAGAAGAACCAAATTACACCAGAAAGTGAGAAAAATGTGTGGCTAAGACATCATCATGATTTTGCCAGGAGCACTAAATGTTGAAAGTAATACTTCCTGCAGCACTGTTGTGGGGACCACTACGATTTCCATTCGAACAAAAATATTTGGAAAAAAACTGCTTTCATTCTCACTCACTTAGAGACCTCAAATTCAAAACAGAAGTGATCAGGATTTCTAAGATCACCTAGCCAAGTTTCTTTCTGCCTTTCCCCAACAATTTCTATTTCAATTATCTTGCAGCTGATGACAAGCTGATGAACAGCCTTGTCGTATGAATAAGACTAGACCGAAGCTCAAAATGCTTTTAAAGGGTATATACACATACTGACAAAAACTTTTCAACACAAGGGAACCTAAGTAAACAAGCTAAAGAAGAAAATTTAAGAAAAATAAAGGATTGGCTTTTTTTTTTTTTGGCATTTCAACAGAAGTTATGTAGAAAGTTGCAAAGATTTACATAAACCTTCCACAGAGTGTTGTACATTAAAGAATTAACAACAACAATTTTCACCTTTTGTGTTACTCATTTTCATGACTGAAGTGCTAGACAGATATTTCTTGCAAGTCAAATATTCTCTAGAGCAAGCAAGCAATTTTGGAAAGGAACAACAAAACAGCTAATCTGATATTAAAGAAAATCTAAATTAAAATGTATTTTTGTTTCTTTGTCATGCATTACACACTAACAATCCTGAAATATAAGTGAAGAATATGGCTTTACTTCCTACAGGATATTAGAATTCCTAGAAGACTTAACAAGGCTTTTATGAACTTTTCAACAAACACAATAACCAAACTTGTCCTTAACAAAAGCATACAGATCTGCATGCAGTGTGGTATGGAATTTCTAAGGAAAGGTTTTCATTAAATTTAGTGTTACTATCAACTGTTTCAAGAACTGTTTCATTAAAAGAAGACAGCCAGTACAAATAACCTACAGACAGTCTGAAATGGTCCTTGTGTTTTTGGTGCACAACTGAAGTGAAATGCTGGTCACTTGGTTGAGGAAGACGATTTTCTTCATCCAAAATATCCAGCACACCTATTAATTTTGCTTCAATCAAATCTGTTAATAAAACAAAGTATGTTTAAAATTGAATATCACATACCAGAACTGAACATTGCAAATGTAAAATGCTACTGATCTTCTTTATAACTATACTGGAAAACCCGTTAACACAAAAAGTCACTAATTTAATTCTGTAAATTTGATTTGTTGATTTAATCAAGATTCTATAGCAAGTTCTAATTATACCACAAGAAAGACAGGGCAAACAGATAAGGCAAGGATTGTTTGATTTTTACTACAGGTTTCAAGCTGAATATAATCCCCTAACTCCCACAAGGTGTGAAAATGTTGTATGAGCATAGGTCCTTATTGCTTGTAACAGGTAACTGCTACCACTGGCCTAGACCAATACCTTAAACAAAGTCTTTTTTTTTTTTTTTTTTTTTTTTTTTTTTTTACAGAAACCACAAGTATTTTTCTCACTCACTTCAAAAGGCAGTGAAGAAGTGCTTTTCTCCTGATTACACAGTAACAGAAATAAAGCATAAGTGGTGTAGTTTAATCTGGTCATAATTTTATTAATTTATCTAGGAGTAACTCATACAATGAAGAAACAAAATCTGTGGAAGGGTCACATGGAATAGTAAAAGAGGTCACGACATGATAATAGTATTTTTAGGAGCAGGCTTATACATGCATTACTAAATCACTAGAAGAGATATGGTTTGCATTCATGAAAGCCACATATTTCCTGTTGCTATGTTTTTATTCTCTCCTCCATATATTTCTCTATTTCTTTTTCACAGAATTGCTGAGAGGGTTTCCTTGACAAGAGCTGTTTAGTTACGTCAGCATTACCATCTGTACAGTCCTATCCTACAAAGTGAAAACTTCTCCAGCAGAACTACAGAAACTTAAAGAAGCCAACATTTAGCAACAGATCTTGAATTCTGCCACTGAATGCTCTGCTCAGTCAGAACCAAGTAGTTACCACAAACTGCTGTAAATGCAAAAGCAAGATGAAATTCTCTTCAAAATACACCACTTTGGAGAACATACAGGAAAAAAAGATAATTTCAAGTGCCCCTGGTATATTGGTCTGCACAAACCTAAGAGCAACAGTAACATCTGCAGCCTATTGCCTCTACTTCATTTTGTTTCTTTGCTGATTGGCTCACCAAAAAAAGAAGAAAATAAAAAAGGGCTGTTTGGGTTTTGTTTTTTAATTCGTTGAACTTTTTCTCCCAGATACCCTCACACCCTTCTTTATTTTATATTTTAGGCATTCTGAATAGCTTTATAAGAAAATGCCCAAGAAATTAACAAGTCCCACCTGCAGTTACTACACACTGTAGGACAACATAGATCCATTACCATATGGAAATGCAACACCAGAAAAAGTTAAAAGAAATTACCACATTTCAACAGTCATTAAAAACATGAAAATGCCAGCGTTACCTTGTAGCCTAAAGCATGCCTCCTCTACTGTAAGCTTCTTTTCAAGATGATGCTAATAATAGCTTGATATTTCAAGAAATACATACCTATACAGTCCTGATTGTCTACATAGCGTACTTCATTAACCCCCAGACCTTCTTTTTGATAAAGTTCTTGTTCCTTTATGGAGAAAAAGAAGGAATAATAGTAAAAGAGGAAAGAAACATCAACATGACATATTTTTTACCCACCAAAACAGAGCATGAATGAACACGCATTTTAGAATTTCCTTGTGCAGCCTAATATATTTCAACTTCACATTTTTAATGATAGATACTCCCACTAAATAGGATACCGTTCAGTATTTGTGTGCCCCATTTTAATGAACGTAAGAAAAAGAACTCTTCATTGAATATGATTTCTTTTTTAAGAAAGAGAAGGAAGATGTTGCACTTAAGAAGCCATATTCCCTCCTAGCACAACCCCATATAACACAGTAAGAAGACCATTTGTTGACTGACTTCGTTTGATCTGAACAAAATAAGCAATCTTATGAAAAACAACATTAGTTTAAATATCTTCCTACTGAGAGGAAAAAAAAACCTCCCTAAATATAACAATATAACATACCTCTTTCAGAATCCTTTCGTTAAAAAATTGCTGCAGTTTTTCATTACAATAGTTGATACAAAATTGCTCAAAACTGTTGTGTTCAAAGTATTCTGAAAAACATAAGTTAAACCTCTGTGACCAACCAGCCTTCCAAGAATTTACGTTAAGAGTAAATAAGAAAAGTTCCATAGTGCTAATATGTAAAGATATGTTCTGATATACACATGCTTCCTTCAGTAAAGGAAAGCTTTTACAGATCTTCAAGTTGCAAGCAAGACAGAGATGAGAATGCTGCGACAGATCATACAAACACCTGATAATTATATCTGGCAGCACACCAAAGCAATGTGCCTTACAATGACACTGTACCAATACAACTGCATGCATCTATATCTGACACACGACAGCATAACTCAGAAGACCCAAAAACAAAGGTTTCTTTTTATACTGTTCTGAGATAAACTTAGCAGAGCTTCTGCAATGGAGAAAATATGTCCTGGTCTGAATCTCAGTGATCTAAAGATGGCAAAAGCTTTACAGGAAGCATCAATGCCCACCACTGGCAGGAAGCAACGTGAGAGTCCATAGAATGGCTTTGGTTGGAAGGGACTTTAAAATCACTTCCCACTAGACCAGGTTGCTCAAAGCCCCATCCAACCAAAGTCCAACTCTGTCCATCTTCCAAGAACACATTATCTTAATTCAAAGGCTTCATTTGCCCGTCTGTCAGCAGGCAGTGATCTCAAAACTCAATGGAAACACAGCATGCTTGTTCAGTATCTTCCCTAGTTTTACTGGGTAGCCACAGTTCAGTTCCACTTCAAATTTTCAGTCTTTCCAAAAGCAGTGTATATGTAGACACCACAAGAATCAGAAAGCATTAAAAACCTGCCCAGTTTAACAACAGCACTTGTTACCATTTCCATCAGGAGAAGCTCTATGTTTTTGTATATCACTTTATCTACTCTCTCAATACCCTCTTAAGACCTTGTAAACCATCCCACATATAAACACCAAAAACAAAACCATCAGACTCTCCATTACAGATCTTCTCATTGAATCTTTGGTGACAATATCAGACTACCACAATATTCATTTGTGTTCAACTTACCAAAACCAGCTATATCTAGAACTCCAATGAAGAAAGAAGAAGTCTCAAATGGAAAACACTGGTTCACTCTGTTCACCACATGGTCAAAGAGATGACTATACACCGTTTTAGCCAAGGCATCACGAGCATTGTTTGCTTGTTCCACCTTCAAGGGTACCCTATAAAATAAAAATAGAGACCTTATATTCCAGAATTTCTCACTTTAAATTACTCAAATCAGGCCTTGAACCTTTCCTGTCTTTTTAAGTTAGGGAGCAAAAAGTCTGAGCTTAAATCCAAGTACCAGGACACAATCTTGCCAGGTAAGACTAAATATATTGTATGTAAAAAGAATGAATAATGTTTCATTATTCCAGCAGCAATAAGATACAGATGATTTCATTCTCCTTCATAAAATAATCTGAGACCATATTGTTAGTAGCAGAGAAAGACATCTCAAATACATACATTGCCATCAGCTATTTATTTAGGAGCTACCTAATTACAACTCCATGTTTTCCAAAAGACCATAACTGAAATTATAGCACTGTAAATGAACTGATAACAAAACAAACATCCACACAGATCTCATGGTGAAATTTAGATGCAATTCCAACGTAAGCAGGATTCTCTTCCAACACCAGAAAAACAATTTCCATCTCTTGTTATAAATTCATTTTATATTTTGACTATTAATTACAAGTTTACACTGTAATTAAGTACTTAATGTTACCTGGAGTTCAGAAAGAAACTTGCAAGTTCATAGTCTATGAAACATGTGACTATGTACCATGGGAATATCAGGTAAATACATATTCTAGCTACACATATATTATATATCTCTGTCAATATGACAGAGACATGCATGTTTTTAAAAGGACATTTAACTGCCTTACTTCTTGGATAAATACATTCTACAAGACTTTTTTTTCTTTTAAATAGGTTTCCAAATAACAGACAGGAGTGCCAAAACTAAATGCAGTTACACTCAGGAAATAACAAACTGCATCTTTACAAATACGCAAGAATCCACATTTAAGAAATAACTCATCTGAACTATTCAGTCAATGGTTCAAGGTTTGAGGCTTGAGATGTGATACCCACAGAACTGCTCTGTCGCCCTCTCCAGGCAGCATTCTTTACACAAGAATATAGAGAAGTAAACCAGAGAAGGAAAACAATATATAGCTTACCCCCATTGCAACATTTCCTTTACTTCCCAGGATTCACGAGCACTAAGTTAACTCACAATCACTGCATTTTTGAAAGATGACATATCTCATGCAGAAACGTGGGACTGATGGAGATCACTTTCTTTTGTGACTGATAAGACAGGGAACCAGATACTCTGTTCACTAAGGACACCTGAAGCTAGATTACATTAGATAGTAATTAGCTTTAACACACAATCTTGTCTTCCACTAAGGATCTCCTGACTTATCTTAGGGTAACAAGTAGTGACAGAAATCTTACCCTATAAATAGAAGGAAGATACCTTTACATTCCATTCTGATACGTTTAAGAGATCAGAATGCTAATTCCCACGTGTCAGCAGCAGCCTATTGCATAATGCATACAATAGACTAAAAGCATTTCCAAATCTTTTAAAAAAATTTTCAAATTTTTCAAAAAATAATGCTGCAGTTTCACTGAACCTGTAGGTACAGAAGAGCACTATAACATAACTGATGCTCAGAATGAGTGACTTTCCTCTTGTGAACTTTCCTTCCTTGAGTTCTTCCTTTCCCCTGGTCTGCTCACTGGCAAAGCAGTCTCTTTTCTCCTATTTCTTGTCTGAACAGAAAAAGATGTATTTCCCTTCTTCCATTTCTCCTTCTCCCTCCTCCTCTATCCATCAGCTACTTGCAAAGAACATGGAAGGAATTCTTCCAATTTTCTAGTCATCTGCAAAGTCTGTAAGAAAACAACCTTGTTCAAGCCTTGTTCAAACTAATTTATTTTATAAGGTTTCCAGAGATTCACAGAGTCTGAGGCCTAGGGGAAAGCTCTCTCATGGGCTAGGTTTATCCTAGCCAACTCCATGCAGTCTTCAAAGATTTTTCCATATTTAATATGATTCAGTTTACTTATCCAGACTAAGTGATCTGCAATTAAATATATGTAATTTGCCCACAGTAGTCAACAGTTAGGGGAGAGAGAGGAGATGAAGCAATACCCAGAAGCCACTGCCATCCAGTCAGATTACAGCTTCACAAATGAAATGAAATAAACCCTACCTAATAAAAAGTTTACTTAATTAAAGAATAGTTAAGTACTATCACTACAGATGCACTGCGGTAGAAAATGTCCTACTCCAACAGGAATATAAAGACTTGAAACGACGTCAGTAAAACATTTCATACTGCAAATAATGCACTTTGCGATGATGGAGCTCTGCTAGAAAGCCTCCATGGAAAGGGTGAAGCTGAAGAACAGAGCAGTACACTGCATTTATAGCCAATGAGGTGTACTGGACTTTGAATACAAACACATTATTTCTCTCTGTCAACATGCTTTATATGGATGGCAAAGATAACAGCCAACAAGGTGATTATTATGCTTTTTGGGGGAGACTAAAAAGGACACAAATCTAGTGCAGCTGTCAAAACTCCCTGGCAGGCCACTGCACAGTAGTATTTAATAAAATCCACGGAGATAACATTTAGCATCACCCTCCTACTGTTCCTTACTGGCTCCATTGTGCCCAGCAGAACAAAGCCTTTGTTATGCTCCAAGCTCAGCAATTTCAGCTGAGCCATTTATTCATTGTGACCTACAAGGACTCACATGATCTGCTCTCACACAAAAAGTCCCTAAGAAAGTGAGCAAGCAATGAGAAGCTCTTCGGGTTGCTGAACAAAATAAAACAATGTACTTGTCAAATTTCTAATACTGATAGCAATCAAATTGTTTCTAAATAGCACTGCCATAGCAAAAGCAGGTGGCTACTTAATAAATATACGCAACAGTCCACTTTACTCTCCTTGTACACACAGTAAGTCATATGTGAAGAAGTACTATTGTGCATTTATTAGCATATATTTGCTTTTAGCTCCACAAGTTCAGAAAAGGCTAGAGACAGAGGCTTAGTGCATTCATCTTTTGAGATTGTTGAAGGAGCCCTCTGAATCATTCTTTGCCTTCCACAAAACAAAACACTGGGGAAAACGAAGATCTGCTAGCACAAAAACACAGCTACTTGTGCTTGCAGGCTTTTTGAAACAGTACACTGCGCCCCAGGCCTATCAGAATAAAAACAGCGAACAGAAAATCTTTACAGTCCTAAATTCCAGGTGATTTTGAAACGGTAGCAAAAACTATATATATGTATCAGAGTAAGTCAGAGTTATGAAACACTTCAGATACAATTGGATAGTAAAAACACAGGTTTGACATGCCTTGATAAGAAACCTTGCTTGACAGGGTCACACGAGAAGTGGTGAAAGTGAAGTAATATTTGTGATCCACTTTATTTTAGTGCTTGATACATCCCACCAAACATTCTCAAAATTAAAAATAAAAGGCACAGTTTACCTATTTGCTATGCACACAAAAGCAATCTATTCTCACAGACCGAGTCAATAGCTCACAAAGAGCACTTCCAGTGAGGTACCAACAGAATCCAACATGGATGTGTTTTGTTCAAATCCCTCTGCTTACAACTTTCACTAAACCAGAATGTCAAATTATGAACATTTTCATGAGCAGTCTGGTCTAGCATTAGGTGGAATGGTTGTTGGCCCCGCGTGTGGCAGGGGGGTTGGAGATTCATGATCCTTGAGGTCCCTTCCAACCCTGGCAATTCTGTGATTCTGTGATTCATAAAAACATTCTGGTAATACTGAACTAAGAAAGAAAGCAGGAAACAAGATTAGAAGAAAATATTTTTACCAACAGAAGACATGGTCTAAAATTCCACAAGACAGGTTTTACTAAAGAAAAACATGTAGTAGCATACTTAAGAAAAATCAAAAATACAAATGTAAGATGGGGAATAACCAAATGAACAGTGATTCAAAGAAATTTCAACAGTGGAGCACAAGACGAATCAAGGAGAAAAGGTTAAAAATCTCATTCTATCATGCATTCACGAGTGACATCCAATTGTGTATGATATATAATTATCTGCTATAACTTCATCAGTAATACTGACAAAGGTTCTGCTGGATTAATATATCAACGACTGCTGTCATTGCAGGACTTGCATTTTTCTGTATGCTCAGGTTTATGAAAAGATAAAGATTCCTAAGCTTTCCATATCAGCTAGTAAGAAGGCAAAATGATCGTGATGAGGTTCTCAAATAAATAATAATTGAGGGGAAAAAAAAAAAAGAAAAAAAAAAAACAATCACTTTCCAGAAATGCACTATTGAAAGCATTATGAAGAAATCCAGATGTTGAGCTTTCAATTCAAGTTAGAATAATACCTCCACAATCCTTGCTTATTAATTGTCCCTGTACTGCAACTTTTTCAGTGGTAACCTCTATCAGGTTTTACCTCTTGCATGTTCTTTCTTTCCAAGTGTAGAAATGAGAGATCACCAAGAACTACTTCCTTGCTCTACCTAGAAATAAGACTCAAAGATGACTTATTTCATGAAAACATGTTATCAGGACAGCCCACATCCATGCTGAACTGAAGATCCTTGACAGTCCACAAGAGAAGTGGGCCAGCAGGGACAAGGAGGCGATTGTTCCTCTCTGCTCTGCCCTCTTGAGTCCTCATCCAGAGAACTGCATCCAAGTCTGGGGCCCTCAATACAGGAAAGATGTGGAGTTGTTGAGAGGTTCCAGAGGAGGGCCACTAAGATGATCAGAGGGCTGAAGCACCTCTCCTATTAAGACAGACGGAGGAAGCTGGGCTTTTTCAGCCTGGAGAAGAGAAGGCTGTGAGGAGACCTCATTGCAGCCTTCTAGTATTTAAAAGGGTTTTATAAAAATGAGAGGAATCAACTTTTTACAAGAGTAGACAGTGACAGGACGAGGGGGAACGATTTTAAGCTCAAGGAGGGAAGGTTTAAATCGGATGTCAGGGTGATGTTTTTTACAGAGAGAGTGCTGAGGTGCTGGAACGGGCTGCCCAGAGAGGTTGTACATGCTCCATTCCCTGCAGGTGTTCAAGATAAGGTTGGATGGGGCCCTGGGCAATCTGATCTAATACCAGATCTGGAGGTTGGTGGTCCTGCAGTGGCTGGGAGGCTGGAACTTTATGATCCTTGGAGTCCCATCCAACTCAAGCCATTTTATGATTCTGTGATTCTATAAGGCACATTAACACAGTAAATATGGCTTTCATAGATTAAACCGTCTGGTACAGCATGCATGAGGCTGCATTTCTGACTCAGTGAAAGCGAAGCAATCTGATTGTCCCCCTGAATCAATACAAAGCTCCTATGCACTCTTCCGATGAGTGAATGTTAATTAGTTTCCTAATTAAAACATCAATGCATTCAGCTAAACATAGGGCAGCTTTCAATTTGCTCAAAACTGCTTAGCCCAGATTCAGGTTGACAGCTCCCTTCAACTGCAGCAAAAAAAAAAAAAAAAAAAAAGCAGCACATACTGAGATGACACGGTCATAAAACCAAATGTAGAAGTATACAATGCAGTCGCTCACAGCATCCATCCTAAATAGCCGCAGCGAGCTGCAGCTTGGTTCACAGCTTGCTTCGCAGTGCTTTTCAGCCCCTCAGAGGCTCACTGTGGGGCCCCACGCCCGCCCGCCCGGCACTCACTTGATGACCGTTCCTTTGGCGCCCCCTGCCGTGGTGAGCATGACGCGCGTGGTCAGGCTGACGCGCAGGTCCTCCTCGTCCAGCCCCAGCAGCGTCGCGCAGCACTCCAGCGCCGGCTGGCTCCTCGCCTTCAGCGTGCAGCCCCCTGGCAGCAACCAGCACAGCTGTTAGCCAACCGCCCTTCACCTCCCTTTTCTTGTTTCTTTCTTTCTTTTTTTTTTTTTTATTTCCCCCGATGGAGAAAGCTGTTGAGGGCGTGGAGATGTTAAAATACATGGCGCCACAAGGAAGGTTTTGCCACTCTGCAAGTATTTCTGTGCATCAGATTCTTTATTTTTAGAATTTTGTTCTAAACCTGCACTGTTTAGAATGGAAGAACTATCAATGAAAGAGCTATCCCAAAATATTTACTTAAAGAACATTGCTCACACGTGTAAGGTGAGAGTAGAACACAATATGAATTTGCAACAAACATTTTTAAATATAGGAATTTACTCCAGAAAATGTGAGTTTGAATTTCCACATGCATAAAAATAACTATTCTTGTGCCCTCCTTCCCTCCTCTATCCTCTGACTTTCCACACCTTCCCTTCTCCTTCTTTGTTGGTTTCCTGAAATTGCTTCTCCATTCACATTCTCATCTCTTTCACTTTGTCCCACCTTGCCTTATCATTGTCAATCCCAAACTCCAATCTCACAGAAGGCCCAAGTATGGAAGCCGGTGTACTAGAGAGCCCATGAGGCCACTATCCTCCTCTATTCCCACATCCTCTCATCTTCACAAAGATGGCAAGAACATAAATAGAAACTGGGGAGGTCCCGGTAAGACAGCCTCACTATTGACAATCATTGAACAGTGGGAACAGGTTTCCTACAGAACATGTAGAACTTTCTCCTTGGAGGCTTTCACATCTCCACAAACAATCCTAAGCTACGCAGTTTGAATTCCATGTTGGCCTTGATCTGACCAGCAAATGTTGGACAACAGACTGTTTGCCATCCCTTCCCATCTGGTTTCTGCAATTCTGTGGTGATTCTGCATTTGGATCAGGAGCCCCTGAATCTGCAAGGCTAATATTTGTTTAATACACCTTTTTCAAATGTTCTTTGGTACACCTTTGCTAAAAACTTTGGACAAGCACAGTGATACATGAAGTAGGTCTAAAAGGAACCAATCATGCTTTATCTTGCATTAGAAGATAAATACCTCCATGTTTTTGTTTGTTTGTTTTTTTAAACTATAGTCATCTTTGTAATAAGTCTCGATCAGGAGTATCTTCAAATCTTTAGAAATCTGTGAACAACAGTTCTCAAGTTACAAAAGCCAATTTCAGTAGTATGGCAAGAATGCCCATTCCCAAAATAGAATTTTCCCCTTCCTCATCCTTCTTGTGCAGTTTGCTCGTAAGTACCAGCAACACTCATAGCAACTTTTCTTCTGAGTTAGCATCTTAAAATGATTAAGTTTACATTTACCAACAATTTTATTGCAACTTTTCTTCATCTCTCAAAAATATTAACCTAGCATTTTGGAAGCCAAACGACCTAACAACTGTTCCATTGAAAATGGAACAGTTAACTTAAAGATTTTTCATGACATCAGCAAGAAGTTGAATTTATTTTATATATTATTATTAAAATTAAGTAAGAGTTTTGAGACACAAAATGTCTCTTCTTTATACCAAACTTTGCACAAACAATTCTTTGAACAATTTCAATGAGAGCATTTGAAGTACAGCTATAAAACTTGACTTCAAAATGGGATGATTTAAGGCTGAATTACCCTTTAATAGAAGACAGCATTCTAAAGCAGTAATTCACATGAAAAGGAATCATCTATAATCAAGAGGTATTTTCACTATTTTTTACAGAAAACAATTTGCGTTTCTTCTAACCTGAAGTGCTCCCAGCTTCCTCAAAATCAATATTTCCAAGGTGAAGGACACCAGCCACTACTCGAAAAAGGTCAAGTTTTTCTGCATCATCCAGTCCAATCTTTTTCATTGCTGTGCACATTCTGTTGAAGTCTCCATGATCATCTAAGAGTGGATCCTTCAAGGAACCTGCCTTAAGATACTATAAAGCAACAAGATGGAACAACAACAAATCAGGATAAGATTTTAAAATATATGTAAACAATTATTTCCAGGCAAGAATAAACCATAACAAAAAGCATTAAAAAGCATGCAAAACCCAAACTAAATACAGATTGAGCTCTACATATGATAGGTTATTTGGAAGAACTCTAATTTGTTTTCATTTGTTGATACTTCAGAGCATGAGACTTAAAACTTTAGTCTGTCTTCAGAAAGCAAATTCTGGAGAGTTTAATAATGAAGGACAGGAAAATAGAGGATGGTCATTGGTGGAAAGGGAAATGTTTGACTAAAGGAGCTTTAAAAGTACTTCTAAAAGTATCTAAATAGATTCATTTAGAGAAATATACTTGTTAATGTTTGCTGGTGAAAGAAAAACAGTAAAGCTGTTAGAAGTATCCTACTGGCTAAAAAAAATAGCAGCTAGGTTTTAAAATGTCAATTTCACATTATGCTGATAGTATTTCCTATTTTAAATACATCAGAACCAATTTTAATAATTGTTTTAAATAGTGAAACATCCACATGCAATCAAGAAGCTAACTGAACATGCATTAATTCAAGTTTTCACAATTACTTGAAAATGTTTTCAACTAAGAAGAATTAATAATTTGAGTAGAAGCTTTGTTAATGTCAAATAAGCTAACAATTACGTCAAAAGAAAACACCACATGCATCTGAAAAATTCACTTCACACAACATTTAGACACATTGATAAAATTAATCAACATGTTTTAATTATGTAAAATGATCACCTCATCTTCCTGATAAGGAAAACACAAAAATAATTTAAGTATTAATCAACTATTCCAGCTATTTTTATTAAATTAAACAATATTTTTCATTAAATGACAGCAAATACCTGATTTCAAACGCTAAACAATGCAATGTATTTTCTGTTTAAGTGGCTAGATTAAGTTTTTATATAACTGAAATTTGAACCTATATTACACCTTCAAATTGACATCACTGTAATATACAGGCATTATAGCATCATATGTTCCACTATTTAATGGCCGATACCTATTTTCAGAATTACTCTATAAGGTTGTTATAGTTTTAAACAAACATTTCTTCCAAATTAAATACTTCAGAGACATATTTCATGACAGAACACCAAATTGTCAATCTCATCTGGAACCAAAGCTGCACAAGTCCATCTTTGAGTAGCAATAATAGCTGAATGGTATTATTTTATGCCTCCATAAATTATCAGCTTCACAATAAATCTTCATTTAAGGCAAATTAGGCAAACTGTGGCAGAATCTCCCAACCATCTCTTAGACTCCACACTTGAAAAGTTAAATATCCACCAGCTTTGTGCCTCACACTATTATCAAATCAATACTTCTGTATCTCACTCTCCATCATCCCTGATTACAGAAAATAGGCTGCATTGAAGAAAAAGAAATTGGCATTACGTGCACAACATTGCAAAATATAAAGGCTAGAAACCCAGCAGCAGACTTCACAATGTTGACTTAAGCAAGGGAAGCATCTGTACTGCCTTTTTCACAGTTATACACAAGCTATGTACAAGCTGAAATTGAAGTTCTCAAAGGTAAAAGAGACCGTATGGTCACAGGGGGAGAGAAACTCTTGAGTCAGCTTGCACACGTAACTTCCTCTGTTACTGAATCACAACTATGGGTATCTTTAACCAAACTGTATCTTCCAGCTATACAAATAAAAATTTCTTATTCTGGGTATGAACGGATGAAAAGTGCATTAGAGTAGAATTATAACAAAGCATTTAAACTACCTCCAATTCACATATATGATTAAATGAGATTAATTTCTTTAAGCGTCCTCAGGCAAGCAAGCTCAAAAGGATTACTCAATTTTTAAAAACGTAACAAGAGATGAGAACACTTTTTTTCCACCTGCTCCAAGCTCCACCCTCTCCTCCACAAAATGCCACTTTCTGTATGTAACAGTCCATAGCAAGGGACAACAAATAAAAGCAGTGTACTAGAAATGGGTATGTACTTAAATCCAGACAGTAAAAATGGCTTCAGAAGAAAAATACAATTTCTGAACCATTCCTAACAGTATTCAGATTTTGAAAGAAAATGAGAAAAAGTCATGGGTCACTTTTTTGTTTTCTATGGAAGACATGCATCATTAAGTGTTACATTATTGTAAGAATGAGAAGCAAACGATTTTATGTAGTGTTCCATTTAGAATTTAAAGATGCACATTAACATATACTTTTAGGACTAAATTCCAAAAAAACTTCAGCAGTATCCATTCAGACCTATAAAGATGTGTAAAATGAACGTTTCATTCCACATTGTAAAACTGTGATAATTTTCAACTCTAAATTATCTACATTATCTCACTGAAGATACAAAACATACCTCAGGACTCTTGCGATTTTGCAAAATCTGCTTGTCTGTTTCTTTGGTAGCAAAGTACCTCGTGCAGCCTCGATTTAAATACTGTGACAATAAAAAAGAAGAAGTGCATACTTAAAGATAGGAGTGAGGAAAACATGCTATTATTTATGGCTTGTTTCGATAGTTTGTTTCTATCATATAGCAACAATGCTATAGCTATTCAAAAATGTTTACAAGGAATGAACTCTATGTATTATATATACAAAATTAGAGAAGTGCAACAGTAACAAACTATTACTCTAATGCAATGGAGAGTGGTATTACATAAAAGGCAACCAGAAACCAGGAACAAAGAAAATACATTTCCTGGCCCATTTGTAATAGCTAATTTTACCTCACCAAGAATCATATGCAACATCAAATAAGATTCACAATAATCTTTGTTTTCAGCAACATAGAAGTTTTAGATAGCACAGTGAGATGGTGAGAGAGGAAAGTTCAAAGAAGCTGTGATAGTATCTATAGCATACTTTTATGGTCATTTTTTTCTCACCAGTGATATATTTCTATAGTTAGTCAGACACGGCATAATAAAAACCATGAATAGTGTTAATCCAGTATAAGTCTAAATCAGAATCTGGCTTCTGACATCCATCTCACATTGTACAGTAAAGGAACAGGTCAAGCATTCAGATGATTGGCACTTCCAGAAAAATGGGATCATCAGCTTTTTCCTTCTGACTGGTTCAATTGAAAATATGAACTCTGTCCAAAATCTTGGCAGGAGCTCTTTGTCTAAGGGAATTGAACTGATTTTCTTGGTCTGCCCACAAACAAATAAGTTTTCAACTGCGTGAACCCAGATAACTTTAAGTTTTGATTAAAACTTATATACAGAAATCTAAAAGAAGAGCAGAAAAAAACTGTCAAATTTGATATTAAAAAAAAAAGTGACAAGAAACTGTTTGAAGTTAGCTTGCTGTTGGAATATTGAAAAGTTCTCTACATCAGCAAATAAGAATGCAAAGCATGCTGTATTTTAAATACAACAATATATCCCTGTACTTCAGTATTAGTAAAGAGATCCTAGAAAATGAGGGTGGAATGTAAAAAAAGGTCATGCTCAACAGACTGAAAAAATGAACCAGCATGGCATCTAGTAATTACCTCTGTTGGAGATATTTAATCACAAGATTGCAGCTTTCATTTGAAAGCTAAAAATTCATGTACAGTTAAATCTGTGATAAATCATATTTTTAAAGCATGCAAATACATATCCTGAGAGTACAACATGTAACATCTAAATATCATTCAGATTTATTTTCTTTAAAAAATAAAAATAAAAAAAACTGCCCACACCTCTCAAGTTTAACACTCCACTATAACTTCAGTGACCAAAACATAATGCAATCTGAATTCTCTTTTGGCCATCAGGATCTGAAAAAAAAATCAGCTTCTCATATCCATCAGCTGTGCTCCCAGTGCAGATTTACTGCACAGCTTTACTTTCAAAGCCACGTGGTGCTGACAAAGCCACCTTGACCAACAACATTCAGCACCTAGTAACTTTGAATCTCTGAAAACTTCTGCAAGGAAACCCAGAATATGAGCAACAAGGATGGCATGCTTTTGTACACACACATTCAGTGAAGGGGCAGGTAAGGGCAAAAAGAATAACCCACAATTCTTTATAGTTCTTTGCCTACTAAATTCAGGGGAAAGATCATCTTTGATGGAGAAGCATCCCCCATGAGCATTGCTGAAATCCAGGTAAATAGTTCAGGCTGGTAAGCCCAGTACAATTGTCTTGGATCATATTTCCAGAGCAAGCAAGCACTAGCACCAAGACAGCCAAATGATAGGGAGGAGATGACAATGGATCACTTAAGTCAAGGGGAAGCATGGCAGGTGAGGAAACAAAAGAGAACTGAATCATCCTTTGTCTTTTAATATTGCTTCACTTCTATGTAAAGTGGGAATCTCCTTAGATTTGAGATGGTCTTATTTTCAGGCTAATACAGTTAGGAGAAAGCAGCCATTGAGTAAAACATGCTTGTGTCATAAGACCCTCACTGGTCCTAATTCAGACTTTGACTTGATAATCTACAAGCCACATGCAAAACAAAGCAAATGTAAAAATATGTCTTTCAGGATGGCATTTTCTAAGCAATCTATTTCAGAATATAATCTCCTTGAAGTTGCTTTTTTTTTTTTTTTTTTTGTCAAGCCTCCAGAAGATTAACATTAATACCTAAACACCTAAACATTAACCAAACACCAAACGCTGGTTAGCGTAGTATCTTTATGAATAGAAATTCGATAGATGATGTTTCCTCAGTAATTTGAAAAAGACAGATGGGCAGACAGCAAAAAATGCAGTGAAAAAGTAACTCAGGCATTATTATTCAGTCACATTTTATGACAAATATCTGGAAAAGTAAATAAGTGAAGAACATAGAAAAAATAATTCATACAAAAGTAATAGAGATTTAGGAAGAAAATTTACCTTTAATATTCTTTTCCTAAAAATCTCCTATAAAGTGTTATTTCATGAATATACAGTACAATATGACCAATAATTTTCAAGTATATTTATATTAATTTGCATACAAAGATGTGTAAACACTGAGAAAGTGATCATAAATTTCCTTTTGACTAAACATAATCAACTTCAGAAGGTGAAAAAGAAATGCTATTTTTGTTAACATCTAACATGCAGAGCAGATCTTTCACATGGAGCAAGGAGCACAGGACTCATATACTAACTTCTAGAGAAGTAACAAACATTCCCAACAGAAATGAGAGTACCTGTTGCAAATTTAGTCGAAGTCCAAAAAATGATATTCAAGTCTGATAAGGCAGGTGTCACTGTAAGCTCTTTAGAGATGGAACAAGCACAGTGAGTGCCTTCTGTACAGGCATCCATGTTGTTCAGTACTATACTGCACCAGCCTGATTTTAAGCAGGTTATAAGTGTGACCTTGATATCTACAATACCATGTAGTCTCATGAGCAGAGCTTTTGATTAAAACATTCCCAAGAGAGGGCATGTAGCATATTCAGTTACAGAATTAAAAATCTATTAACTGCAAGAAACATGTATTTATGAAAACGAGACTACTCAAAAATACTCATTTAATAAGTTGCTGAAGGTTTTCGTTTTAAAACATTTAAGAAAAATAGAACATAGAATATTGCATGTAACAATTGGACAATAAAGTTCTGGCTTTTAGGGAGTAAGATTGTCTAGTACAAAATGGATTATATAGAACTATCTTAGGTCTCACCTACATAACTACTATTTAGTTCAAAAGTACCAGGAACTTTGCATCCTTGAGGCTTCTGGCTTCGTACTGAATTTTACAAAGTATAGAAGACACCGGGTAAAGTAACAGGTAAGTGCAATTCAACAAGCTTTATTTAAAAAAATCAAGTCATAGAAACAAAAAAAAAAACCTATCAATGTAGTAGCATAATGCTTTGTTAGCAGTACTCCTCTCCCCACTTAAGCCAATAAATGGGTCAGTTAATTTTTGTCCTCCTAATTCTACATGCTCTCCAGGTTTGTGTTATGCAGACCTTATAAGCCCTGTGCAGCAATTTGCTCTGGGTACTTTAGAAATGCCCAGTTCTGTTTCAATGACATTCTAAATCAAGCATATCCCAAGAAACAACAGAGAGATGGAGACAAGTGACAACTCAAGCAAACTAACTGATGCCTAGCAGCATGATTTGCTTTGTCAATATTTTTCTTTTCAACAAATGTGCCAACAAAGCACATGATATTTGTATATATTACAGTTCATGTGTGATTGTCAAAAGGAAAAAAAAATAATATATTTATAAATCAATACCAAAATTGCAAGAATGAGTGACTGAAGTCTTCACTTTACAAGTAAAATCAGTGATAGCAGTCTAAAATGAGGAAAGGCTTAGAAGTACTCCAAAAGGGAAGACAGCAGCTTGCTTTGATGGGAAACAAATGTGGGGGGGGGGGGGGGGGGGGGAAGAAATCAAGAAAACAATGAGAAACAATTATATAGTTGCACTGGTTTCATGCCAGTACAACATTATTAGTTCAAGAAAAAAAAAAAGACTGCAGTACTCGAAGACTAAAACACTGAAAATTAAATGAGAATTTAAAAGTAAAGGAAGTAGGGTTGGAATCACACAAATAGAATACAGTAGCAAAGATTTTTGACTGGGAAGAAGGAAAAGAAAGCAAAGGAAATCATATAAATTTATCAATTGTTTTTGAATATAATTCAGTGACATCTGCAGAAAGAGAAGCAAAGTAGAAAGAAGGAAAGCTGGAACAAAAAGTTAAATTGAGATAGTAAAAGCATTTAGTGAAAGATGGGAGGAAAACTATGCCAAAATGTAATGATAGCACAAAAAACCAGCGTGCTTGTGGGATTTCTGCTGGAAATATAACACACAATCTGGGTTAGTCAGGCAAAACCACATGATCTCAGGAAAGGGAAAAAATGTCAAAAATAAAGCATGGGGAGAAGAAGCGAAGACAGTAAACAAATTAAAAGAACGGCCACAGTGGTTTTAAATTAAAAGGTCAATACATACTATCCAATATCTCATCTTCAACCACGACCTGCATTTCACCCGAGGATTTTACTATTCCTTTCTGAGCTGAGATGACAAAACAGCACACAATTTACAAATATGGCAACATAACACACGATTTCTCTCTTTTACATTCCAAGTATTTCTTGAAATTCTTCTCTTGCCATTTCTCTGACACTGAATATTAAGCTAACATTTTTAAAGAAGTACGTAGAATTATTCTTTCTTGTTTAAGTTCATTTTCACGTAGATATTGTTAAGAACACTATATTCAGCACTGATTGTATTTGTATTTGTATTTTATTTTCTGTTCCACAGCTGCGTGACTGAACCAGTAAATTGCTGAAAGACAGCAAAAACCCAGAAAAAAAAACAAGTAGTCCTCAGGAAAGAATAAATTAGCAGATGAAAAACATAAGGAAAAGCATGCTTAATAAAGAGAAGTAATCCTGGGCAGAAGAGGTGAGCACAATCTTCAGGTTAAATGGAGGTAAAAGTGTAAGTTTTCAGCCTAATGGATAAGCGAGTCTTATCATACATCCTGGAGTGACCAAGAATGATAGAGTAGTATGAAGAGAGAAACAGGGAAACTGGGGAAATGCTAATGACGAATCTAGACAGAAACAGGACACAACAATGTAGGAAAGACAAGGGATATGAAAGTATATAGATTTCAACAGAGAAGTATAACCACTTTATTGCCATGATTTGATCCTTGGTATGAAGTGTGAGGCAATAATTTAAAGGACATAATCTCAGAGCAGAAATATCAGGCTTTCCTTAATGCATGGTTGGAAGAGGAAGAAATAAAAGTAGTTTTCATCAAAGATCTAATAGAACAGTTGGGTCACAATAAAAAAATTTGCACTTTCCACCTCAAGTAAAGCCAAGAGCAAAATTATGAGCAAGTGGGTATGCAATAGTACCTTACTGGAAAAAACAAAGATTTCCTACAGAGGAAAACTGTAGGAAGCTTTCCAATAAGAACAAAATGGCTAACAGTTTTATGCCCAGATTAAATAGATTTTCATTTTCTGAATTTTGTAAAAGAAAAGAGTTTATCAACGATAATAAACAGTTTAATAAGATCTAAAAGAGAAGTCCACGTATGGCAGCAAGGTGAAGCTTTACGACTACTGACTCCAATACTTACCCTGAAGCTGTCAGGAGAGCTTAGATACAGTTTTTCTCTAATGTCTTCTGGAGCACCGGCACAAAGCCTGTAAAAGATATGATAATTCCTCTCTTCTTTGCCTTGCACACAGATCCGAGATTTCTCCAGAAGATAATGTGATACAAATCCACCAACCACCGAGTTCTAGGAGGAAGAAATATTTTTCTGATTATTTGAAAGTTCTCTGATTATTTGTGTGAGAGCTTTTCAATTTACAATTGTCTGCTCAAGTCTATTTCAACTGACAGTGCCCCAAAGCTTAAAATAAGAAAGTTTCCTCTACCATAACTTCTCCTCAGTGCATGTACTGTGCCCTATGTACGTTTCTCTTACCAGAAGGCTCTACTTCATAACCACAAGCAGAAATCCTATGTGCATATGTTTAAGCTATCCTAGCTAAACTACATTTGAAGAAAAATCATAGGCTACACAGTGAGTAGTACTTCTGACCAAAAAAAAAAAAAAATCAATTTCAAGACTTTTTTCACATACATAATATTAATGTGAGCTCTTAAAAATTCATATGAATACATAAAAATCAGAAATCCATATAAAATATTAAAGCATTAAAATAAATTTATAACAGCTGATATGTATATGGAATTCACGCCTGTTTGTGAATTAAAGGAATGCATAAAAGCTTAAGAGCAATTAAGTTACTCTTCAGTTTGCCTTTTCCCTTTGTGTGATGTTTGGATGGCAGCAATTTTCCCACTGACTTGACACACTGTTTTCCAGCAGTGACACAGTACTGTGGCTTTCCTTTCATGGTGATAAACACAAATCAAGTAGGGAAAGCAAGTGAGTATTTGGTGTAAGATAAGCTCCAATCTAGCATTTCCATTCTATAGCAAAAATCATCACTACTATCCGTATCAAAACTCCAGTACCTTTTCATTGAAGTGAATTTCCACAAATTTCCCAAAACGACTGCTATTGTTGTTACGAATAGTCTTTGCATTTCCAAAGGCTTCCAATAATGGATTTGCTGATTATAAAAAATAAATATTTAAAGTAGTATTAAAATGTGATCAATGAAGTACTAGTTGGAAAGGGAAAAATAAATTCATACTAATTATTCAGTTAACTTATTGAGAATAAGGTGCGAAAATTAAAGGAAAAATATTACCTATTATAAATAACTGATTTTGCAAATTGTACTGGATATACAGTGGTGGAATATACAATTAATTGTTAAATGTCATATAACACTGTGAAATAATTGAATTAATACTGTAAGAAATTCAGAGACAATCACCAAAAATGATTCAGTGGTGTTCTTCTAACAGCAAGCAAATAAATAAATGATACACAAAGTATAAGATACAATACACAATTTGACATTTCCCAATGAGTTGCTGGTCATAAAATCTAAACTACCTATTTATCCCATCGACAAAAATGCCACTGAAATGTCATGCCCATATTAGATTGATTAGGAAAAAAAAAAAAAGAAAAGGATGTAGTAGAGAAGTTGTTTTCAAAACCACCTTAAATGTGCCCTTTCAGATTAGCTGGATTAAATGAACGAGATTTTTTTTTTTTTTTTAACTGGCTGCAGTTTTCAAGCATCTTAAAGAAAAACCTGTACAGAAAGAGCTGCAGCAAACTAATGCTTGTTTGATATTTATACAAGTCATGCATGGTTTAAACAGTCTGAAAATGCTTAGTAGTTACGAAACACAAGGCTACCAGTTGTACTTTGATAACTTGAAAATAAAAACTAAAAAAAAAAAAAAATCAGTTTACTGAACTGCACTAACAACAAACCAAAGAAAATATCTGTGGGATATTTGAAGGCTTTTAACTAAAAAAACATGCATTGGAAATTACGTGAGCAGAAACTCAGGTCTAAAACTGACAACCACCTACAAATCTATTCCTACAATTGAACTGTGAAGGAATAACTACAGTGGTCAGATAAATTAAGGAGGATAATACATTATTTGGTAGAACACCAGCATTAACTTCTTTGGTTTGGGGTTTTTGCTTTTTTTTTAAAGCATAAGCTTTGAGCATATGCAAGAAAATCCAAGTCTCACTTTCATAACCATCTTACTAAGAGGCCCTGGTAACTGTTCAGGTATCCAGATACTTTACCTATTAATAGATTTGAAGAATGGCTTATGAATTTAAAAAAATTTGCAGGAGTTCTTTCAGTAGGATTAAGGTTTCTCTATTAATACAGATGCTTTAAGAACACTCATTAAAACTGTGCTTCACAAAATTTAAAATGCATCAGATGCTGATTAAAAAAAAAAAAAACAAAAACTAAAATCACTTTTCTGAAAATACCTACAAGAACCAATTAATTACCCAACTCTTGGGCCACTTTCTAGGTTCCTTCAGCACACAGTGAATATCACTGAGGACCTGATTTAAGTAAACCTACAGTAATAACAGACTAAAGACTGTAGTACATCTCTTGAATGATCCAGTGACAAAAATTACATAAACAGAAATACTTGAAGTTTAAGAAAAAGGCACTAAAAGTAATGAAATTCTGAAATAAATCTACAAGAAAACATAGAAGACTGAAACTTTTTCAGAGTGATTGGGTTTTGAGATGTGTGTGTCTTCTTGAAGTTATTTCCTGGTTAATCAGGAATTCCATGCAACATTGAAAAGGGTCAACCAAATAGCCATAAAGAAAAAAAGTCTCTTTTGACCTTGTTAGGGAGTCTATTATAAAGACAGACACAATGAAGAAGAGAAAGTGTTAATCCAAATGATATGCCTTATGGCAAAAAACACGAACAACTCTGAACTATATAATAAACCTCCCTCCTTTATTTGACTTTGAGAACTTCATGGTGAGAAGAAGGAATTACATCTTCCTAATGCTAACAGATATTAATGGGAATGCAATCTTAGCCTTGTGGATTAATACAACATAAAATCCAGCGTTGGCTACACAACAACTCAAACTCCACATCAAGGACTGTGAGACCCTATATTAAATAATAGTGAAGCAAATCATAAATAAGAAACGTATTCTAAGAACTTAAGATCAAAGTAAACTACCTAAATTACTTCACAGGAAGTCTGATAGTATTTTCATCCTAGCTGTTATTTACTGACACTTCAAATTCAAAAAGAATTTTAAAAAATATTGTAATTGAACCTTAAATTAAATTAGGCAAAATTCAATACCTTCTACAATTCTATCATCAATATCTTGGCCAGTACCATAGGACTCAGTCAAATATCTGTAAAGCAAGATAAATACAAGTAAATTACTGAATTTTCCCATGTGTTTCCTAAATTAAACACAAGCTCCATGCATACAGCTTCTGCATTCACAGCCATCAACGTTAATAAAATGCCAAAGTGTAGATGGTTATATAGGAAATTGCAATGCATAAGTAAAATAAGAGTCAATTTAGCAATTGAAGAAAGAATTGAAAACAAATCCAAAACTTGCTCTTAAGTTGCACCTCTTTTTCCACTCCCCCATTCCCAGCTCTCAAGTACAGGGCATACCTCCTGGAAATTCACAACTAAATCTTGTACACATTATAAGCTGTTCTTGAAATAGAACCCTCCAAAAAAGTTCAGGAACATTAACAGAGCTATATTACTACCTTTTGCCTCCTGATGAGTACACAAGGAAAAAGCCTTCCTGTTTTAAAAACTCAATAACATTTTGTACACATGCTACGTGGGGGCAGTGGCAGAGATGCAGCAGTGTTGACATTTGCCTGCCACGTAATCAGAACTTCCTCTGATGAGAAGCAGAAGAATAACATCCTTTGAGGATATTCCTCAGGGGATGTTCTCCTGTACATGCTGTGTTTTGTGGGTTTTTTAAGCAGGACCAAAGTTGTGAGCCATATTCTGTTAGGACCTTGCTGCAACTCCTACAGCTCTCCAGTAAAGGTTGCAAAGGGACAGAGAACAGTGTGATGGACAGATGGCCAGCCATGATGATTCTTCCTGGGATATAGAAGATAATACCACTACCACGTATATGAAGCCAGGGAAAAGGCAATTAAAGATTTACACAGGGAAACAAGGAGACAACAGAATGAATTCAAACTGCCTGCACTGTGCTTTCCTAGATAGTCAGGCCACTTGTACTCTAGTTGAATTTAATGGAGCATTACTCTCCAGTTATAGTGTTCCAGAGCGATATAAATCAGTTAAAATATGACACAAATATGGTCAAGATTATTTAAAACATGTAAGAGGAAGGCTGATCAGCAATATGACCTCCACATAGTTTAATGTGCTTGATTTAGTATCTTGCATATATGAACTTCAATAAATAAATAAATGAATCCCATTATTCAGTACTTATTCAGTAAATTAGGGTAAAAATATATTATACAATCCCAATTTTCTCAGCAATTGAGAGTTAAAAACTATGGATCATCAAGCAAACTGAAAAAACAAAGACAGGGAAAACAGGTAACTGCACACTTATGACAGAAACAAGTGTGTCTTGCAAGACATAGATAAAAAGCCTAGTTTCCATTTTATCAACGACAATACCAGACACAATACCAAAACAACTGCATCATAAACCATAATAACTATATGATGCCACTACAAGTGAGTTAAGGCTTCTGTAAATGTATAGCCATTGCCACATGTTCCATATGCTATCATGTCAGCATTTAAGTTTAACTCTATGAATGTCAGGAACTAAAGTGTATGTAAAGCATACACATAACCTTCTGAATCAAGACTTAATGCTGTGCTACTGAGTACCTTATAATTAGCTCTGCCTGTATTTCAAACAAACACATCAAAACAAAAGATTCACTGAATAACTTTGGTTCAAAATTACAAACCTCAAAACAAATTTAGTGTTTTCTGTCTTGCCAGCTCCAGATTCTCCAGAAACTATGATGGACTGACTCATCTTGAGTACTTTCATATCACGGTATGCTTTATCAGCTTAAATGAAAGAATACATGAAACATGACAAATTATGCTTGCAACTCTCCTAAAAATTAAAATAAAAACTAGCCACAATATGCAAACTCAGCATTTTCAAAAAAATCTTTACAGTTAAGTGTATTACATTTTATTGAAGTTTCTCTTTGAATTACATGATAGCTGTCCACCCTCCAACACCAACACATGATAGCTTGGAGTCTTTGATAGCAAAAATTTACCCAACTCAGCTAGGACAAAGTGAAACAAAAAACATCCACCTGGAATTGAACATTTTCAGTTAAATGTGTTCACAAAACAGCTGAAAACCAATTTTACTTTAACATATTTTTAAATGCACAATGTGACAAATCTTTTCTTAAACACAATTACATTCAAAGTAATTTGTAATCAGGTTTATACCAATAATAATATTTAAATGTGTTTTCTGCCTATAAAATAATCATATAAAAAGAAGCAATGTGTGTGATTTGGCAATGTAGTGAAAGACAAATGCAGTCACTATATTTTGCCAATTTTGTTTGTCGTTCTTCATTTTTAAAATGTGATTATTTTTATGATTGTAAATTATATTAAAACTGCTCAGACATAAAGAACTGGAGGAACAGAACAATCATAAATAGTTGCCAAAAATCTTCAAACTGTATATCAAGGTGGTGAAAATTTGCAATTTTAGCCACCATGTTTTATTTGTAATAGCTGACAGTAATTGAATCAAAGGTGCAATTTATATATAACTACAATTTAATGCTTGTTTTGTAAAAGACAAAATCAGACTCAATACATACCAATAGCAAAGACATGTGGTGGCAATGTCCCAAGTGATCTACCCTGGTACTTTTTAATAGCATCTGAAGAATAGAACTTAGGTATATCAAAATATGGATTCACTGCAATAAGAATGTTGGCTACATACGTCTGTGAAGAGAAGAATTAACAGCAAACTATTAGCTAGTATCCAACCAAAGTGGTTAACAGCAATTTTCTATTATTATTGAAGAGTAAAGTTGAAGTACAGCAATTAGATTTGCAATTTTCTCTGGCTAATGCAGATAAAAGAAGAGATATGTTTTCAGAGTTCTTCAAATTATCTTTCCAGGACTTCTGTGAAAAAGCACTTCTCAGGAGAATTTCCTAACCACTGAGCTGTGGAGCATGTCCCGAATTTGACCTTTGTTTCTCTCCTTTATTTCCTACTTGCATGTGTTTCTGGATCAGGGATAAGGCATCACTACTTCCTCTTCTAAAGCAAAAAAGTAAGCTCTTGGCTAGCATAATGTGGTCTCTTCCAACGAGGACAATAATTTTTCAGTATCAAATGGAAGCAACTCGGCAGGAAGGACTGACAGAATACTGCCTGGGAAATCGCTCAAGCCAGGCAATAAAAGCATTCAGCTGAGAGAAATTAGCTATGGCTGCTTCCAAAGTGAGAAATGCAGAATACAAACGCTTTGTAATTGACAAAGAATTTTAAGGGGGAGGGGGGAGGGGAAGGCTGTTTTTTTTACTTTTCCATCTGAAAAATCTTTTATACTTTCGTTTTAATGATCAGATCACATACAAGAATGGCCTGATGTCTGAAGCACAGAAAAAAAACAGATTAGTGGGAAAAGGTATAAAGAATATCAGATAAATCCTCAGACTGAATAACTTATTTGGTTTATTGTTAGTGAGCACATCCCAGGACTAAAAATCTCCAGACTGAATTTTAGACACTACCATGAAATGCTGATAGAAGGCTGGATCACACACATCACACCATTTTTTTTCATATGCTTCTATTTTCATCATTATTTCAATGACGTAACATGCAAGCACAGAGCTCTTCAAGAGCTACAAGTACTAAAATTAGTTTTCTTTTCAGTAACAAGGCAAATACTGTCAATCAGAACTAAACAAAAAAAAAAAAAAAAAAACAATGAATTCCAACTGTATCAAAAAGTTACAATGAAATGGTAATTAAGATAATTTGATATTTTTCCAGAAAATATACGTACATGGGGCAACACATTAGTAGCACTTGTTTAAAGGGAAGAAAAATTTTATGAATCTAAATACTATTTTCCCTCATGATAAGACCAGTTTTAGAGTTTATTTCATTGGTTTTTTGTGTCTGTTTCATTATTATTTTTCCAGTACAGCATTCAAATCATCCTTTTAATTCATTTATCTTAAAGCTGATGCTTTATCTTGAACCCATAAAAAATGTATGGCTCTGTAAAGTTAACTGCAACAAAGGAAAACAGCTATACCTTCTTTATGCACATATAAGAGTGTATCACTCTTAATCAATTCATTTTAGAGCAGCAGACTAACAAAAGTGTTTCTTTCTGAAACACTGACACTTAGAAATTGCATAGACATTTTGCATTATCACAAGTCAGCTTTCTATTAGAAAAAAACAAGAAAGAAAATTCTTATCTTTCTTCTGTTTCACAGCTGTCAGTGTCAGGGCAGATGGCAAGGACAAAATGTAATTCAGTCAGAATTCATTAAGTACAATTAGGCAATCTGATAGCAATATAAAAGATTAAGATGGACATCTGAGCTAGGAGGTGTTAGAGACAGCACCTGTTTGCTTCGTTCAAAAATAATGAAGAAAGAACCATCTTGGTTAATAGCTATTGCAATGGTGAAGTAAGTTCCCTATAAGAATTGACATCTGTGATGCAACACTGTGCTACATCTGCAACTGAGCTGTCAGATCGAGAAAAATCTATTGTTCTGCCTGGAAAATTTAGCTAGTGTCAATCTGATACAGGTCTTAAGGTAGCAAAAAATGCCTGAAACCTCCTAAATATACAATGGTACAATTTCTTTTAATGTTCTGTGATTGGAGAAAAACACTAATTTTTTTTGTGGATTCAGTTTTTTTTTTTTGAAAGGATACTTATCATTAGACTGGTTGACATGACAGGTAATACTTACGTAAATTCTGTCCTTACTGTATCGAACTTTGATGTTGTGAAGGAGAGTGGCTTCATTTAAATACATAAGGGAACCTAAAAGTAAAAGAGTCATACTGCATTAAGAGAACGGGACTACCTTTGTGTACAGCCAAGAAACAAATCTTAGGACTAAGGAACATTTTACTTCCTCTCTCTTTGACTACAGTTTAATCCTATCATTCCTATCTCTATCCTTTGTTGAGGCAGAACCTCTGACTCGATCAATATACACTTTAAAAATTGTAGACCTACTCTTCATTGTACAACCTAAGTTAAAGAAAGTTGCTGAACCAAGAATTAGACTACAGGAGCCTTAACAGAGATCCTGCAAGTGTAAATTGTCAGCTCCAAGGTCCCTTATAACATCCTCACACACAAACACAGTGCTTTTCCCTCCATGCTGTTCTACAAGCATGGAAACCAGTGGCTATCAAAATCCATCACACCAACTTCCACCTTCCCTCTGATCTCTGCAACAGCATCCACACAGCAACACCATGATGCTTTGAGTAAATGCTGGCCTGGAGATTTTCAGCTCTTTAATTTTTCCAGCGTATTTTCTAGAGACAGCGGGGCAAATGTCATTGCAACATCAAGCACCAATGCAACCTTTCACATCTCTAGGCCTACTCACAGAAACTGCTGGAGGGGGACAATATTACCACAACAAAATCTACCTATTTTTTTCTTTATACATTAATACAGAATAGCTGCAAATCTATTCAGATTTGCTCATCAGAAAAAGGCAACTCAAGGCAGAGAGCAGGCACATGCACAGTTTCAACAGACTGGCAAAGGTAGGCCTTGTTTTCAGCTATAAAACTCTGAAACATGCTTGGCAGTCCAAAATTACAGAGAGCACTACTTATAACACAGCCTCAGTTTTCAAAATGTCTGGTCATCTTTTTCTATTTGCCTAAAATTCAAGTGCAGAACACTATTTTGTCTTGTTACGACTGACTGGCTACCATACCTTAGTATTCCTTAAAGTATTAGTGGCAAATGAAAAGTTGTATACATTTGACTACTGTTTATAGAATAAGCAATGAGTGATAACTGCAACCCCCTACTTCACATGAGGCCCATACGTGCATTATCAGTAGACAGTGACTAATAAAGCGTAGACAGAGAGTGTCACTTCTGAACTTGAGCCAAGTGGAACCAATGCCCCTTGGGCCTGAAGGGCCCTGGCAGAGAAAAACAAATCACAGAACCATAGAATTGCTCAGGTTGGAAAAGTCCTTAAATTCTAGCTCATTTCTGTGGATATGCAAGACAGACTGCAAATTCACAATGCCTGCAATCCATCTGCTCAGACACCTCACCCAGAAAGGAAGCATGAAGCTCAGCAAGCAGCTCCTAACTTCTCCCTCAACGTTCCTTCTACTGACTCAAAAGATACTGGCAGTAGAATAGGGAGTGGCTGTACCTCCCATTATGTATACCAAAACCAGTTTGAAGCAAAGGTCATTTCAGCAGTGGTTTGCAGCCTCCCTCTGGCTTGTGTAGCTCCAGTGAATAACAGTGTTTCCTTCTCTAACTAAAACATAGCTTTACTTCAGATGACTGGAGACATTCACATTTCTCAAAGGACTTCTGGGTTGTTCAGAAGAAACCATCTTCCTCTGAAAAAATCTCTTGTACATACAAACCTACTATGTCAGAGGTTCCTAGACCACAAATTGCATGGCTGCCTTAGCAGACCTATTTATGCAGTCACCTCTTTGAATGAGGTCATCCCAGGTAAAAAAACACATTATAGAAGGAAATGAACCAAAAACTTCCGGTTGCTCCAATGAAAGCTGAAATCTCCTTCTCCCTGTGGGTGTTGGTGGGGAGGGGGTTGTAAATTTTGAACATTGTTGCTTATGTTTAATCATTTTAATTCTCAATACTGAGTCAAGAAAATGCTGTATAGTAATTGTCTTTGTACACTTAAAATTCAAAAGAAACAAGCTTCCTCCTTGAATGCATCTTCATGTGGTTTGCATTATATTTTAAAGGAAATAGTGAGGCATCCCCCAAAAACTTCGTAATTATCCAAACAACACAGAACCCCAGATTTCAACATTCTCTTAGTCTCCACTATTCTCTTAGCAAAAGGATCCCAGAGCTCATTAAAGGCACTGTACCTAAAGATTCACCATGTAATGGGAGCTTATCTCCAAGAGAAACACTGTCACGTCATTGCAAGATGTGCAAAATAAAGCTTATGTCAGCAATTTCAAAAATGCACATTCTTTAGAATAAACTATAAAAGCAGCAACCACATTCAGAAGCAAAGACAGTAACCAGAGAGAGAATTACTGTTATTCATACGCTCATTCCTAAATATAAGCAGCATATGTGCACAGTCACATATTTTTTCACATATACAAAGTTCACAGAAGCAAAATCAGGCACTTAATGTCAGGAAATGCCAGTGTCAAATCCATACATGCTGGCTCTCCTGTGCATACAATAAAGCAGGGTTTGTATGAAAGATTATGTTTTATCCTGTAATTACAAGGCTCTATGTCTGTTGGACACTTTTTAAAAATAATTCTTATCTGACATCCGGCCTTCCCTATTCCGTCCTTTTATGGCTTTTTTTTGTCATAGAAAAAATAGGAGTTCCACCTGTGGTGATAGCCCTCTAAAACTGAGTAAGCTTGAGGTTGCTGGGAAGTGAACGAGAGGTGTTAATCACAAGAAAATATAAATTATTTTAATCAGTACTATTTGCAATATTAACATTTGAGGAAGGGCTAGGTTTACAAAAAGGTTCTCTCTTACAGCCAGCATATTAGAGATATGGAAGACTAAGGGTGGAAGAAAAAATAAAAATACTTCAGATTACTCCCTGGAAGGGAGTTAATCACTAAGGATAGGTTCGAATGGTAAGTGTATTATTAACTAGTTCCTCAGGATTTTTCAAAACTGTTATAAGGAGAGACAGAAAGCACGGAGTCATTTGTCAGGCTTCCCATGATTTATATTTAACATTCTCTTCTTAAAGATCAACAACACTCAGCACAAATCGCAGGTCCTTCTGTTAGAAGGACCTTAAAGATCATCCAATTCCAAACCCCTACTGCAGGAACAGTTGCCAACCATTAGGTCAGTTTGTCCAGGGCCACATCCAACCTGGTCCTGAATGCCTCCAGAGATGGAATATCCACAATTTATCCACAGTCTTCTCTGAGAGAGAAAAAGGCTAAACTTAATAAGGGATTCATATATGCTGGAGGTAAACCTCAACTGCTGGGCAAAAGATAGAAATACATTGGAAGTCTGAAAACAGTATCTGATACAGAAAGCATTGCTGAGCAAAATATTTTTAAGTTTCATATTTTATTTAGTAAACCACAGAAGACATTTTCTTCAGTAGGAAGACTGTTTTAACTTAATTGGATAGTACTTCGTTAAAATCTCAAATTATATCTATTATCTCATTCCAATTTTCAGTTCCCTGACTAGAACACTCAAATGCCAGGACATCTCAGTAGCATCACTGTGACCGATAAACACATTAAATGCATTTCTCTAACAATCATCATGGGCACAGAAGACAGATACCAACTTTGAAAAGTTCCTATCCACATTACATTCACAAAAATACCAACAAATGGAAGCAAAGCTGTCAGTTTGGTTCCACCTGTAAAAACACTGCATCATCTAAGTCCAGTCAGAAGCCTCAAGTCTCCTTTTCTTGTTATTACAGAGCAGTTGCAACAGTTGTACTTCCTGCCATGGGATATAAATACTATTCCACAACAGAAACTGTGGATCTTAAATCATCAAAACAAATTTGGAACTCCTACTTTTTATTTATTTTAAATGAACAACTGAATCTACTTTTCCCCACCATTTATGAAGTTACAGTTCTTTGGCCAACCAGTAACCCTCATTAGAAACATTCATAAGAATTCCATTCATCAGAACTTCAAGATAGGATAGTTTCCAGGAATAGATTTGTTCACAAAAAGCAACAGTTCTATAAAAGCTGATGTTTTCTCACTCATCTTTCTTGGCACTCTCTCTTCTCACCCTAGATTTGGGTACTCAATTTATTTCTACCCAACAAACCACAAAATATTTAACAAAATAAAATGCCCGCATATCAACACAATTTCTATTGTGCAAGTTCACTTCAAAAGTCCTTCTCCAACATCACTCCTTGACCTGATTCAGTATAGCCCATTTACATTTCCAGTAGCTCCAAAGGGCCTGGATTCCTATCTCCAAATTCTAAAAAGTTATCCTGACATTTTCAACTACTCATGCTTCCACAGGAATGCTACCTGAGGAATGAATAGGTTACATGCAGGAAAATGCAGTAAAATACAGAGGCTGATAAAGTAACTAATTCTTAGGCTTTGCTGTAAAAGATATAGTCAGTCACAAAATACTCATTGCAGTTGATCAAGATGCTACATATATCTGAAGTCAGTCAAGTAACAATTGCACCTGAGAATAATGCACGGGTTTCCTCAAAAGTGCATGGATGAAAATTTAGAAAAAAATGCAATAGATTATATTTTAAATAGGCCTGCTTTCAGTTTAAAGGGTTAGTAAAGTTCATACACAATTTCAAGTGAAGAAACAACACAAAAAGGAAATATTGCAAGCAAACAACATTCTCACACTTTTTTTTTTTTTTTTTCAAATGCATAGTTTATTTTTAAATTCGTAACTTACAATTATCTTCCACATCTTTTTTGCTGTCCTCTTCAGCAGGAAACACTTGATTGATAGCAGCCTGGAAAGTCTGTTAGACGAAAAATATTAACATTGTCAAAATTCCTTAAAATAAGGACTTCAAAGATGTCTTATATCATGTTACAAGTAAACATACCACCACTGAAGTTTCTAGCTTTATAACAGCTTTAGAAATTATACTGACCTACTAGGTGTAGACAACAACTGCATCATTTGCATTATTGAACTACACTACAAAAATTGCTGTAATATAAATTCTTACAACAAAAATATTTGATCCTTTTTGAAAATTGCACATAGTTGTTGGCACACAAGAGACAATGCCAAAAATAAGGATGAGAAAACCAACAATACTGCAAAGGGAAGAGAATTCTAAAGAGCAAACAACTCCCTTAGCTTTGCAATGAAGGAAAAAGAAGAAAAATGAAATTATTAGTTCAGCGGAAGTAGTGTTGTCATTTTTATGTTTTGTTTTATAACATTCTCACTTAAAACATAAATATTCAGTAAATAACATTCTCTATATCCCCAATTCCCGTAACTCAGGATTGTAACCATTTTCTTCAGCAAATCCGTATTCAAGTTAAACAAGACTTTTCTTCAGCCCCTATACTCCAAAGGTATAAAACCAGCCAGTTATCCAGTGTTCATGTCCAAGTGGAAAAATTCATATTAAAAACAACTTTGTTTCTCCTTTATTCTCCAGAAAGCATAATTCACACTGTTGTAAAAATGAAGGAAAAACATCCCAGAATGCATGTATTACAGCATCTGCATAAAACTGCAGGATAGTGTAAGAGGTAGGATTTCAATTATACCTCTTGTTTACAGTATTAATAGCTTGCTTGAACCACCTAGGAATGAACAAAAACCCTGCTGTATCCAATTAAGCACAACAGCCGCCATGCTGTTACAGGCCTCTTCCCTGTGGAAATGCAGATAAGAGGACTAGTTTACTCTCTCTACTATTTTAAAAAACAAGCAACCAGATCAAAAAGAGTGATCCTGATAAATGAGAAATTTGCTTGTTTAACTTCGTATCCAGCAAGACAGTATTGTGAGAAGCATCTCACATGGAAATTTAGGAGAAATACAGCAATTAGCTACTCTTTGCTTCACTACAAAAGATAAAATAATTGTGATCTTGTAACTTAGACTGTCATGAACATCTGCACATTCCAGCTCTCTCTGAAGAGGCACAAATTAATAACATCACTGAACAAAAGTCATTTCTGCCAGTTGAAAAACATTCACTCTGCAATATCCCTTCCCTACAAATTTATCACACTGTATGAAAATTATAGTCATAATAATTTATATTTTGCCATTTCCTTATTTGTATTGAAAAAAAAAAAGCATAAAATGCTTCTGTAAGGGAAAGGAAGCTGCATGGTGACTTTGTGACTTTGGAACACTTGGATGCCTATCAGACCACCTTCCTTCAGAGCATGGCAAAGCTGCGGTGGATCTGAATGTCACCCATCTCAGCAGTTCTGTCCTAGCAGAGCTGAGAGCCCTTCCCTCCCTCTCAAAGCACTGCAGTTGGAATACATCACCATCGTTTTTTCTGCAAGATTGTTGAGAATAAAGGTGTACTTCATCAGGTAAAGATCTATTTGAGCACAACAATTTCCCACATACTCAGTTCACAGAATCACAGAATCGTAGGGGCTGGAAGGGACCTCTTGAGATCATCCAGTCCAATCCCTCTGCAAAGCAGGCTCCCTAGACCAGGTTGCACAGGTAGGCATCCAGGTGGGTCTTGAACATCTCCAGAGAAGGAGACTCCACAATCTCTCATTCATTTCACACATTTTGAATGAAACAGCAGAAAAGATTAAGAAAGATTGACTGGCTTCACAAAAATCTAACTTTACTTGCTCTTGTCTGCCAATGTTTAACCGCTATTAAGGACAGTTGTTTTTTTTTTTTAAAAAAAAAGAAAACATGATATCCAGCTACTCTGTAACACTTCATAAATCTTTGATATTCCAACATTTGACAGATCTAAACCCGGTTACACCACATCTATCTCAGAAGAGGAAGGAAGAGCTTTTTCAATCTCAGCTTTCTGATCAAAGATAAATCTCAATGAGAAATTGAGAATTCATACTGACTGTCCTCCTTCATTGTTCAACACAATGGGAATTTTGAAATAATTACTAGAAATTGCATCATTAGATATGCTGCAGAGACAGCTTGCGACAAACCAGATGCCCTTCCCCAAGCCCTTCCTGTCTTATCTAATCTAGTATAGTATCATACCTAAATATTTAATGAATGTCAAAACTAATAAGCAGTACAAAGACAATTGTTCTCCTGATGGATTTTTTTTTAGATCAGAATAGTTTAAACTATGTGAACCAAGAATTTTACTCCTGTCACGGTTGCTCCAATGCTTTATGTTTAAGGTGATTACTTCTTGCGTAGATAAGTACATTATTTAAAAGATGTAAGGCTCTAAATATTGCCAAATACCATTAAAATCTTATCTGTTAAACAGAAAAATAGGTAAACTATCATTTTAAAAAAAATATTCATTGTCGTCCTGTATTTTGAAATAAATTGACTTTAAGAGGAAAATGTTTCAGGTTAAAGACAATTTAAAACATAGTTTAGGACAAACTTTCTAAAAATTGAGAGGATATTATTCTTATAAAGTGGTCTCAGAAGGCACAGCAGAGGATTTGTGGGTTTTTGAGTAGGCTTTTTTTCCTTTTTGTAATGAGGCAGCCCTTGAAATCCAATGGCAATCTTAACAATTTTTCCAGAAACTAGATGAGTGAAAAAAGATATCTTTCCGTTCAAGCAGGATCTTCTTTCTGCCATGTAATCCAATACGTGTAACCATGCCTTCCTTTATACCTTCCAGATACAGACAGGGAGACATCCCTGCTCTCAGCTGTGTTTCACAGAACAACTTAAAGCAACACCATTCATATGGTGGATAAGAGCCCGCTTTAGTTGCTCACACAAGCTGCACTCACTGTTAAAATAATGCCTTTGCTTGAAAACACTGAACTTTGGACGTTCTGATCCTTGCTTTCAGAGCACATTTATTCATTTATACTTAACCTGGTAAAATGCCTTTCTGGTTATTCAGAGCATACTAGGATAGGGGCCCCACAAAGCCTTCCAGAACCCTTCAAAGACTTTCTCAAGAGACATCAGGTGGCTCTCAGGTGAACACAACAGGGGTGTAAGTTGGGGTCTGCAGCAATATGTGCCTCCCCAGCACTGCCAGAAACTCATTACTACAGTACCATGTGGGTCCTAGAAAGGCCTCTCAAGGTGCAAGTCCCTCTGAGGCACCTCCCTAATCACTTAATTCAGATTTGCTACCTCTAGGAAAATATGAAATTCCCTGTTTGGCCATTGTACTCAGATCTGCCTTTGCCCTGTTACAGCATCAAGCAATACAACAGAAGCTATTTTCAACAGTTCCTAAAGTCGGGATATCTGATAAATTTGAAAGTACATTCTGAGTACAAAATGTGTAAATGCAGCATCAGCCAAGTGTAACAACAGGCTGTCTTTCCACTGCCTCCCTCCTGGCACCCCAACATGGGACAGCAGGCAGGAGGCAGGCTCCCAGCCGGATGGGGCCTCACTCATTCACAAACCACTCTCTAGATTCCCTCTTTTCTTTCCAGTTTTTTCAGCCCTGAAAGCCCAAGATCTAGCTTTGGGGAACAACTCCCATCACATAGCTCGTGCACCCTCTCTTCGGATAACAAGCTCTCAACCACGTGCATTACTCTTACACAACACAATCTCGGTTATTCAGATCCCCATCTCTCTTTAGACGCCTTGGCAGGGATAAGTAAATACTGTTTCTAGCTCTACATGAGCTGTGGTATCTAGAAATGCTATTGTTGGTTCGTAAGTAAATCAGCATGTTTGCCAGCTACCTCCACCAGTCTGGGCTGGGCTTCACAACACAAAGCAGTCTGTGGCCACACATGCCCTAGGTCCTCCTTCCTGCTGCTGCTTGCTGCCATCCTGGAAATTTTCCACTTCTCGGCCGCTCAGGCGGATCCCCTCTCTGACCTAGTTTGCTGTGTTACACAGCTCCACTGACACGGCTGAGGGTGCCACTGCAACGCCATGGCTTGCTGCCGGCAGGGGAGGGAGAGAAGGCTTTAGGACAGCAGCAAAACGCTGCCTCACAGCATTGCAGTTATTAACAATGTATTTTAATTAACCATTAATGGTATAAAAGGCAACAATCAAGAAAAGCATACATGTACATTTCCTTTTCAGTCAGTTATCTTGGGTAAGGTACCAGCTTCTCCAGAGAATACGTATGACATGTTAATGACCCAGATTAAAAAGTAATAATAAGTTACACTGCCCGGGTATGTTTACATGATCGGGTTACTCATCTCCTCCCTGTAATTATCACAGGCAGTTCTGGAGCTGCTGGATCACTCCTTACTGAAGAGCACTTTTGAGCTGTCATTTTGAATAAACAAAGTTGATAAGCGTGGGCACAAATGCTGACTGCTTCAAACCAGTGGCCCCAGTGCACAAAAGCAGTGTCTTCTTCAATAACAAAAGCAGTCAGAAACATTTCACTATAAACGGAAATTGATGTCACTTTGGAAAGACTGAGAAGGTAATGAAGATAATGATTTGCCCCACCACTGTGAATATAAGTGTGATACTCAGAAGTACAGGACCATAATCTCCATTGAATTTAAATGCCTAATTGTGAAATGTTTGGTCCCTTACATGAATGAACACACATTGTTCACTGAGAACCATGAAGCTAAAATATCTGTATTCTAGGATCCATTTTAAGAAAAATAATAATACAGAACGAAAACAGGAAGGAGGCAAAAGGGGGCTCCCAAGACAGCACGCATATAAGAAATAAACAGAGATTCAAGAATCTCTTTATTGACTGTTTTTGTTTTCAATACATGAACTTCTGCTCACATCAGAACCTTCTGGGGGTATAAATAGAAACAGGGCTAGGGGTCAACATCATTTAAATCAGTAAAAGCCTACTTAATCACAGCTTTGGAATATTTAATATACTCTTATCTGAATAATTTTGCTTTTTCCCAGACTGAAGAATGCACCAAACCTACAGATCTTATCTCACACACAGAGATATCAGATGTTACACTTTTTACTTCTAAGGAAAGAAAAATCTACTTCCTGTAAAATATATTTATTTATTTGTTTTTAAGAAAATCCAAAAACATTCCTCCCAAAGGAAGAACTGCTGCATAACCTTTTGATCTATGACAAAGCACTCTATTACTGTAGATGTGGGGAAGAAAAGTTACCAAAAAATTGCCTCTCCATACCTGCAGTTACAAAACAGATAAAATTGTTAGAAACAGCATACATCACACATTGAAAGATCGAATTACAACTACTAAAACAACGTGTAACCTTATTTCAGCTAGTAAAAACAGGGATGCTGGCCATCTGATTTAGGATAATTAATAGTAACAAGGCACTTCCTGTAAAAACTGACATTTAATTACGATGTACTGAATCTGAAAGATGTCATGATAAATGATGCAGCTTGAACACATTAATTAAGACTTCATTTCAGAAATTATATTTCCTTTGCCTTTAATTTAATGTAGCAATTCCATAAGACCTTTGATTGACATTACGTAACACTTCACAGTAGTCAAGGTAAGAAGATTCATCACTCAATCTTTAGCAACATAACAGAAAATTGCCTAGTCTAAAACAGAGCTTAGCACACTCCTGCAGGACTCTCTCTATATGTATCTACCAGAAAAGTGAGAAGTTAATCTCAACAACAGATTCCGAACCAGTCTCAAATGTAGAAACATCAAGCACACAGTACTGAATCAAAATAACTATGGAGATTCAGTCTTCCCATCCTTCTTAAGCACATACGCACAGATAATTGACAGAAAGCATGCACTTGTTATTAGTGGGATATTTCACTTGCCCTGCAAGCTAAAGCAGAATGAAATTCCTTAGCCAAGCATAGCAGAACAGAAAACCTTTTCCCCACTCATTCAGGCTGCATGTAATGGTGGATGTTGGAAAAGATTTGGGCCACAGGTTAAAATATATATATACGTAAGGTTTTTCTCTGTTCCTTCACTTATCAGATACTTACCTTGCCTTTCTGATTCAAAGGTTCAATAGTTAAGTAGTCAGTACCAATGTCCACAATCATGCCCATCTGAAACCCATCAGTTGGGTGTGGAGCCCAAACGGGCTTCCCGTCCTCCATTGTGGGAACTATCCAGTATTTCCTGTAACAAAAGAAAAAAAAGTTGTATACAAATCTAGTAAGATGTCAGGATTCAGTACGCATACATTAGTTTTCTATATTTAATCCTGTTACCCAGCACGGAGCAGCCAGACAACAGACTGGAGCAAGCCTGTCAAGACACATTCTTCCAGGCCTTTTCCATCCTGTGATACTTCACTCATGGAGGACTCACTTAAGCTTGTGTAAGATGATGATTCAAGGACTGAACAATTTTCTGGGTGGTCCACAGACTACTACTAACTGCAGCTACCACTAACAAGCTATGAACAAAAAAGGGAACCTAGCTCAGTGAAGTATGAAGTACAGGACAGATTCGAAGCTAAGTCTATACTATAAGTGTGTACCTTTATAGATATGTATACACACACACACGCATGCAATGAATCACACAACTAAGAGAGGCTTGTCTTTACCTGACCTGGGGTGCAAATACCTTAATTTCTGTCAAGGGCACATGTCCAGGTACGAGCTGAGCAGCAATGCAGTCCTTTCTCACTTGAGACAAATGAACATACACACTTCTAACACAGCTGAGCGTATGGCTCTTAAATAACCCTTTCATGAATTTCTTATAAATATATTGATTTTTCATACTATTCATTTGAGATACTAACATCCAACACAGCAACGCCAAAACTCTCCCTATTAAGGAACTTTGACCTTATTTTCTATAAAAATATGGTGTGAAAATAGTTTTAGATTATATGGAATCTACAATACACAAACGAAATAGATATTAAGGCCAAGACATTTAAACCTCAGGCTCCTCAAGTTATGCAGCTAAATAAGTTCCCAGTTAAAAGAAGTATTTGATTGCATGCAAATCTCATTGAACTAACCAGGAAAGCTGCCAGCATTGGCACAATCTGAATGGCTAATGGTGCCATTTTAAATATGCTGAATGAGTTCTTTTTTTTGAAACCTACTTTAGAGTCCTTACCCTAATGAGAATAGGGATTCCTCACAGCTTGAAAGGCTCACTCCTCCTGGCTTTCTCTAATTTCTCCTCCAAAACTGATTCACTTACTAAAGTGACATGCTTTAGGGATCCCAAAACTTGTAAAAACATTTGCCACATCACTAAGGTGGAATTTGCCCCTCCCAGCAAGAATCAAATGAGCCTGCAAGCCAGAAAGAAAGCACTGGCAGCAAAGTCACATGCTAGGAAACAAGTCCCGTGTTTGTCTTTTCCTCACATCTGAACGAAAAAGGAGCTTCAAAATTTCTCACAGTGGGTGCAGATCCCCTGATCACAAGCAGTGTCAAGGACAAAGGTCATTGTCCCCCCGAGGAGGTTGTACAACCACAAGCCAGAAAGGACATTCTCATCTCACTGAGAATGCGTCAGGACATGCTTCACATGACCTGCTTTTTGCTGCCTCCAAGGAATTTAAAAAGTTCTGAAGAGAAAGCAAAGCCTTGCTGAGATTGCTTTGGGAATGCTGCTGGTCTTAACATCTTTGTTGTCAACACATAAGGCAACCTGTCATTACCTTCGAGGTTAAATGACAGAAGATTTAAAGTAATTCTAAAGCAAAGAACTTGGAATGCAAAGTCATTTTTATTTTTTTTTTTAAATCAAGTAATGTTCATAAGAGACTTTGAAAAAAATGGTTGTAGCATACTTCATTTAGAGTAAATCTCTATTTTATGTTTAAATATACTCAACTAATTAGTTAATTTTTCCCCCTAGCAAGCAGTTCGGGATGTTTAAAGATAATGAGGATTTTAACACACAAAGTTTATAGCATATTCCAATCGCACAACTCATGTTATTTAAAAGAATTTATGTAATACAGGAAGCCTTACAATTTATTTTCCCATGTGGTCGGAGCAGTTTAACTTCTCTTAGCTGCTCACAAAGTTTATGTGCTAAAACACTGAGCATCACATTCGCTTCTATTACTTCCAGCCTCTTGCCATATGCCATGAACTCTGCATACCAGGACCATCGTTAGCATGTTGCCAGCAACATGGGATACATCCTGTAAAACAACATCTGCAAACACTCACAGTTGGCTGCTGGCCATATTCTCTTTACTGTAGGATATTGTAAATCAGACCCAAGCTGCATCACTGCTCTGTGGGTTATTTCTTCCAGCCAGACCTGACCTCTGAGTATCACTGCCACAATGGGTGCAGCTGCTAAACATCTGAGTTTATTTCTGGATGTAACCAGGCCTTAATTTCTTCACAAGCCTATCATCTTCTTTTAAAATCCTACTTCAAACTGGCACTTCAGCCATATGCCGCACACCGCTTAAAACAAGGCTCTCTTCTGCATTCAGTGTATGGCCAACTCTCCGGACATAACAACCTTGCAAAGGGAAAAAAACTCAATAGTACTGCCAAAATTTCTGCTTCAACATGAATCCAGTCCTTCCAGTTGGCATCTAGAGGCTTCTGCTTTGTTCACCTATAGAGACTTCTGCATTCTTCCACAGTCTGAAGCCTATTTCATGCCTTATTAACAAATGATGACAGGGTAATGTCGTGAGCTAAAAAATCCTCTTGAATGACAGAGCAATGAGTGAATTCAGCCACCAGAATGCAAAATGCACATTTGAGAAAAACGAGCATCGAGGTTTTGCAAGCATGTAAGAATCCACTGATTGCATCAAAATTAAATGTAGTAGTTATTCATGAGATAGCTAATTACTTTTAAGAAATACAGTCTTCTGCCTGAGAAGCATCACAAAACCAGTGACTGTAACATTTTGCTCAGCAAATGTTGAGCATCACCATTAGCTGGGACTCTGACAGGCTTCTGGCAACACAACAAGATTAGCAGCTGAAACCTATCAGGCTGTACCTGCTCTACTATCTACCTTCCCATCTGATGTAGATGCCCCTGCCCTTGAGACTGATGCATGAAGTCTGCTCCAGAACCAGCTCTTGCACAGCCAGTTTCCAGCTCAGCATTCTAAGATAAGCTGAAACACAAAAGTACAAGTTCAACTACCTGAGACAAGTCTTTTAGGAAAAGGCAACAGCATTTTATTGAACGAAAAATGAAAATGAAAGAAAATGCTTTATTAATTAAAACATACAGATCAGAAAATGCAAACTAGTAGCAGCACTTCTGCTAATCACAGCAGGTTGAACATCTCAGAAATGCAGACCCAGTTCTTTCATTTCACTGTCTAGTGCTTGCAGTTTCTCACAAGCAAGTGCCTTCACTAATTTTCTCTGACACACTTTTGTGGTCATCCTTACATTGTATATACCATTCGCATAAGAAATACCAACTCTACTGTTGTCTTTATCACCCAAATCATTTTTGAAAAGAAAGCCAATACTTTATGCTTAAAGCAGAATAGAAATATAGTTGGTTTTTTTTTTTTTCTCTGCAGTAAATGCGACAATTCACAGAAAAATCCTGGATCTCAGTAAAGAAAGCACAAAATTCTCTGCATCATTTGAACATTCACAGATCTCTTCCCACTTTCTTATGAGAAATGTTTTTAAATAAGTTCTGAAATCAGAAGGTAAAATAGCAAGTGAACCCAGAAATATATCCTGGAAGAACAAATGCTATGGAGTAGAAGAGGTGGTGTGATACAGTCTATAGACCCGTACAATCTACCCTACGCCATCTCACTCTCCTGTTTCTGAATTTCTGCTCTAGTCAGGTCAGCACAGCTGCATTCCTTGCTTTGCTTCCTTCCTGTCCACCTTGAGAAACACCGGTCTTTGTTACAAGAGGGTGCTGAGTAACAACCAGAGCTTTGCAAAAACACACATCCACTTTATCTGCAAATATTTAAATGGCTGCTGCATAAAGAAAAGTTCTTAAGAGCAGCCAGATTTACAAACTAGTAAGAAATTTCCTTCACAGGAACACAATATTTTTCATATTTACCACTATTCAGAAAATACTGTATTACTTGCACTGTGCTGCATAAAAGAAACTTTTCACATTTTCAAAAAAATATATTTGTACAATGTTTTTTCAAATGTGCCACATCTAATCAATTTCCATTTTTGTATCTGCACACAACTTTCACAGAGCTAAAATGTAAGCCATTAAATCAAGATGAGATCATTAAGAAAGCCCCTATCATAGAAAGCATACCTAGTATATGCTTTAACTGAACTGATTTCAAAGGTCTGAATGTTGTTCAGCCATTATTTACTAAGTGACAAGAACCTCTGCACAAAGTAAGAAAAAAACAACTAATAAAGACCTATAATGCACAAGAAAATCAACCAAATAACATCTCAATTTTACAAAGCCTACCCAAAGGTGCCGGGATGAGAAGCCCAGTGGAAAACCTCCTCTTCTGAAGAAAGAATTGGCTTACTGGAGAAAGCTTCATTGCAGGCTCTGCCAACTGGATTTGCTGGCTTTTTTGGAAATGCACTCCTCACCAGACAATGTCAGCACCAGAGATCTTTGTGGCAATCAATAAACAAAAGGAAGAAAGAATTCTGTACAACACTAAGCTTATAAAATTCCAAGCTTGTGGTCTTTTGACTACGATATTGTGAAACTAAGATTGATACACATGAGGATAAACATTTGCTGATTTCCTCTGTGATTCTTGTATTTGTCAGCTTTTCAAGCTACCCATCTGTTAAGAATACTGCTCCTACTTCAGTTTTTACTAACAACACACATTGGTTTCTATCCCAAATCTCATTAATTAAAATAAACCAAGTGAAACTGCCTGATAGATCAAAAAAAGAAGTATATAGAATCCACAGGAGTATTTTCAACTCACAACAAATAGAAGTAGCAAAACCCAAAACACAATGTCAAGTTTCAGAAACACTAAAAATGCAGTCAAAAATAAAGCTGAAGTCAAAATTAAAGGAAGAACTCCTCAGTTATGTTCTGGACACCACTTCAGAAGCCTTACAAAACAGTGGGGGGAAACAGTGAAACTGAACTACAAACCAAGGCAGCAAAAACAAGGAGATGGGTAGCTCAAGCCACACTCCTGAAGGCTGCGAAGGTCAGCCTGGGTTAAACAAAGAGAAGGGCACAGAGCAGGCAGCGGGGAGACATAGGGAAGTTCAAGACAGGTTTCATCATTCAGGGGAAGACCTCAAAGTAAAATCAAGCCATATCACAACAAAGTAGAAGGACCATGAGAGCAGAGAGGCACACACTTGCAGGTCTACCAGTAGCAGCTAGTGAATCTAAGTATGAACTCAGCAGTTTGCGTTGCTTGGCTGAGGCAAAACACTGCCGAACCGCTAGGCCTGAACTCAGCAGCATGTTCAGCCAGTAGCCAAGGGCAGGAAACATCAGCCTCTCCAACCAGCACTGGAACAGTCTATGCCCTCCCACGATACCTCTTTCCAAGAGTAAAGGCAGGGAAAAAAAAAAAAAATGTTTTTTAAAGAAGGAGGTTCTCTCTTGACTGAGGAAGTTTAGATTCCCTTCCAGTTGTGTCGCTTCCCAACCTCCCGCACCCAGCAATCCCCATCTCCCCAGTGGTTCAGTGACTACCTGCTCTCCCTACCCACTACATTCTGATGCTAGGCTATAGCTCATTTGCAGGTGACCTAATGCAAGAACTCACTTTTCCAGTCTCCTTTGAGGATACATGCGCATCAGTTTTTACTTCAGCTTTTACCAAGCTGATCCAGAAGGAGGCTGTAGTCTGAATCCCAGTAATTCACACGAAGATAAACCCAACAAATTCATCAATTCACAAGGAAGTCATAGGCATATTTCCAGACACAGATTAAAAAACAAACAACAAACAACAACTTTTGATTGCTTTTGAATTTTTGGTAATTTGCCAGTTCTTCGTATGGATTTGGTTGTTTAGTTTTTTGGGTTTTTTTTTCAGAAAAATACTTGAAGTAGATACATTACAACAACCAGGGACACTACTGTACATTTTATTCTTTTAGATGAGTCATCCTCAGACCTTGAACTTCAAGCAACTCTACAATTTCAACAGAGAAAGTCAAGGCTGAAGTGTAACCTTCGTCCATGTTGTACTAATAACAATGTTGTTCTCCTTGGCTGCACTGGAGAACAATTCAGAAACTCCTCCAGGGCTTGGGGGAGCGGGTGACCTGTCACACACCAGCACACAGCTCTCACTCTTCACTGCACCCACTTGTCTTGCCAAGCTTTGAACTCCAGGTCTCCAAGCCTTTCTCTGCAGTGGAATAATACAAAACACAATAAATAAGTAAACTTGAAGAACCGAAAAAGAGCAGCCCAAACTGTTTTATCAGTCTGCTAAATGCTCATACGTATGCTTATGTATGTAAATAACAACCAAACAAGACACCTATTTGCATTATAATGTGGGTTGGTTTTTTTTGTTGTTGTTGTTGTTTGTTTGTTTTCTGCTTTATTTTGTTTTATTTGTTTAAAGTCCAGCAATAGGAGAACATTACCAAACACTACCTTCAGGTATATACCAGAGTGAAAAATGGAAACACAGCGACAGTTTTAACCTTCTTTTTCATTTCTCCATATCAGCTTATACATCCTATGAAAAGCATGGATGTAACTTACAGATGCTGTGCAGACACAAAGACAATCTCAGAGATGTTACTGATAAGATATTTGGGAATATGAGACTAAAGGCATTCTCTTAATATATAAGAGTGTAAAAGCAATCTAAGACAGTCTTACCAAGGGCAAAGCTACCCAGAGAAAGTAAAACAGAACATTTTGCCAGTAAGTCCATCAGGTCTGGGGGGAATATCAGTATAACAGGCCACTTACTATGAGGCAAGAACAGTAATTTCAGTGAAAGACAGTTTATTATTTATCTATCTCAATCTTAAAAAAAATATATGGAATGTATGCTTGAAGAATAAAATCCATCTGAAACAACTTTTAATTCTTGTACTGATCTAGAAGAGCTCACATTTTCAAAGAAGCCACAGTGCTATAAAGATTTAGGCATCTGAGCAGCAACAGACCAGACAAAATCTGTTGTTGGTACCAACAGGAATTTGACAGCACTAAGAACTGCAGACCGGAACAATTTCCACATTCTGACCACATCCTGACCGTAGCTGAACTTTGATTTTTGGCAATATATTCATTTTCTTCAAGGGCTTCCCTAAACCTTGACAGAGTGCCATGCAGATTATGGTCCCCAGACCACAGCTAATCTTGGGTCAGGTTTTGCCACAGTGCAAGACAAACGTACTCCTGCTAGCCAGACTATTTTTCTTACTGTGGGCTCAGAGTGTCTGGGCCTTGCAGCAGATGGCCAATGCAACTCCACTGCTCGCTGCTTTTACAGAGAGCAAACTCTAAGAAATCCAGCTCTTGTTCAGAAAATGGCTAGACAGGCTGATATAGAAGTCCAAGAGCATTCTACTGATTTTAAAATCTCAAATCAGAACGCTACTTCCAAACACTTAACAGCAACGCCACAAAAAAATGCCTTTCTGCTCAAAAGATTCTGTTCAAGCCAACACTGACCAAAAATTACCAAGCAGCATTATCACAGAAATCAAGATCAGTTTTCTGTCTCAGTGTTACAAAATTTATAAAAGGGACCAGGTTTGGTCAAACTCATCTTTTAGAAGGTGCCAAAGTAAGCCATTGGCGCCTATGGCTGCAGGCACTACAGTACTAGCGCTGCCTCTTTAGAGTCAGAAGAGTCATCCCTAAGGCTGGGTATTGTACTGAAGCAACCAAAGGCACACACGATCACAGTACATCTGATGTTAAAGTAATCTGAAAATAACGCATGCAGAATCATGACTAGCAGGATCGGCCCTTGAGCATAATTACAGATTCCCTTACAGAAGCTTATGCAGAAGGCAAACCACTGTGGTCACGTGCTCTGAACACCCTATTTGTTTTGGCAGGAAAGCCAAAAGTAGAGTCAAAGAAAGCTTTCTGTCAGGTTGTAAATGCAGCCACAAAATGTGATTCAGGTGTTTTTAAATTCAAAACTTCCCAAGCAATTACAGCAGAAAAAAAAAATTTCAAGAATAGTCACTGTAATGCTGCCAATGCCACTTCCCAATCTGAGTTTGTAGCTCCAAGATTAGAGAGAGCATTGATCTATGACACCCGTGCTCTTTAAAAAGACTTTTTTTTTGTAATCTGAAATGTAGGCTAACTTGAAAGACTGAGAGACTCCTCCAAGAAATGAGACAAAGTCAGCAAGTCCTGCCCCCACATAGTCTTCATTCAGACTAAGTGGAGTAGTGTCAATTCACATGCCTAAAACACATCCATCCCATGATAGCCTGATGGCTAGATACATTCAAGAAGGATAGCAAATCTAAATTCTGAATGAAACTGAGCCTCTGCTAAATAAAAGGTGCTGTAATATTCATGACCACTTTTCCTTTTCTTCCTTCAGTTACATGAGTAGGAATAGTCTTCATTTTGCTTTAAGAAATACTGGTGGCTAGCATCCATAGCATTTTGAGGGGTTTACTAACTTTACTCTGTACCAAATAGCTTTACCAGATCCAGTCTGGTCTCCTAGAGAAAACGTGAACAAACAGCTGGGGAATATCTGACCTGCTAAGGAGCATCCTCCGCTTTATTTTTACCCCAAAGGAATCCTATTGGTATGCCTGGAGCCAGAATGCAGTAAACGCAGGCTTTAAGCAAGAGGCTCAATTTGCGAGCAAGCTCCTGAGATAACTAGCGCACACATCTCTAATCAGCCTTCATCCAGATGCTAATAGTTCCTCGTATCAGAAAGGAGAGAAACTGTAGATCATTGCTCTACAATAATCAGGGCAGGGTTAGGGCTTCTTTTTTCTTTTGCCCTTCATTTATTTGCATTTGATCTTCAACTTGATCATAATTTTAATCTAATCTCTATTTCTGAATACAGTGCATTAGTGTTCATACAACACATAGCTACCAATCACATCACATTACTTCATCAGCAAGAAAGGGAAGATAGCTTACACTGACAAAGGAAAAAAAATATTCAAGTAGCCAAGTCATTCTTTTCCCCCTCACTAAGGAAGCACTATTCCTTCTGCAATATGTTTTGCCTTAGCCTCACAAACTTCAGGACTTCAAATGCATGTTCATGCTAAAAAATTGAGCTCAAGCATCAGCCACAGTGAGACTTCCCTACAGATCTTACACAGAAATCATGATCTTGCCCTGTAAAAACAACACATGATTAAAATTACCTTCAGTTTTCTCCCAGTTGCCATAGGAGGATCCAGCAGCTCTCACCCAGCTGAGCTTTAGGCCATGAGCAGCCACCAGGCAGCTCTCACAAGCCCAGCCCATCAACACTGTGCTGCCCTGATCCCGCAGCGCCAGCTGCAGGGGGAAACCATGTGCTGGGACAATAGTTCAGAAAGGTGTCAATGTTCTTGGACAACAGGCCTCAAGATGAAATGGCCTACCTGCTCCTGCTCACCCCCCACAGATGATGACGTGAACTGGAAACCTGGCAGCAGCAGTATCTGAAGTGCTGCTGAAGCTCTGTTCCTTCATGTCCAGACAAAACATTGTTCAGTTTTTCTGAACAAAGCTGGTGCTTATTCAGCCTGCACAGAGCTTTAATCTTCATGTTTTGTCTAACACTGGGCCACGGATTCCTCTCCTTGTTGGATAGATGAGATATAAAATGGGGCCCAACATGCCAAAGCACAGCCAGTGCAGTTTGATTCAAGTGTCAAAATTTCCAATCGTGTCCTTCAGCCACATTAACTTACATAAACTTTTCTTTAAGATATGGGCAATGCATAATAAAATGTAAATTCAAGTTGTTTTTAAAACACATTGGAAGACATGATTTTAAAAACATTATTAAAAATAACTATCCTTGAAAACCATGTACGAGGTTTATGGAAACTTTTGATTTCCACATACAAGATCAGCAAAATGTTACTCTCCTCCACAAACTACAGACATCTACAGAAAAGTATATTCTAAACGCTCCTCAAAAAAACACTTCTCCCCTTAGGAAGATTCAGCCTCCTTACTCACTACATAATGCTTGCTCCCCATTAACTGGTAAAATACAAAGATGTAACAATTTGTGACTTAGGAAAGAGCATCAAAGAACAGGTGAGGTAATTTAAAAGCTCATTGCTCCAGGGACAAAAGTCACTTTTCCCAGTTCTCAATCCTTTTCTCCCCACCCCACCAGCATCAACCCCAGAGATCCTGCAACACTAAACAGTGTATCCAGTGCACCAGGACAGCACACACGCACAAAAAAAATCTCCAAAAGGGATGACTTCATCCATTTTAATAATTCTTCCCAGATCAAAATGAGGATGAATGAGCTTCCATTGCCAGCACAAACAAAGGTAGCAAATATAACACCAAGCAAGCACAAATCAGAGCAGAAACTCCTCCAGGCAACAAGTTTTTACATTGTATCTCCACAGTTTTGAAAATCCACCACATGTGAACTGAAGGACGCAGGTGTAGAGAATGAATACAGACTAAGTATCACTTTTTCAAGACAGAAAACCAAGTCCTCCCTTACTTCAAGATTCAAGCAGACTTCTTCATTTTTAGCATTCAGTACTTCCTTAGTCATGACAGTTTCCTTCACTAAAACCAAAATATTTAATGCAGAAACACAAAGAAAATCTGACACACATAACAAAGGATATTTCTGTAATGATTCAAGTTAAAAACTCAAACCTCCCTAAACCCAATGGTTTTTCCACTGCTTTGAAGATTTTGTTCAACATTTCAGAAAAGGCATTGCATTTTCTACTTCTCCCAGCTGATGATATCTGCAGCATTTTGCAAAATTCAGCAAATATGAGCAAGTGCAGCCTGAGTTACCTGGGCTTCACCCTGAGTTCAGATGTTCACAGCTGATCCAGGGAATTATGAATTTTAGTTTCAGAGAATAAAGGCACATTTTTAAATATTTCAAAGAGAAAAACATGCAACAGTTTTTTCCTTCTTTCCACACTTTTGCAACACAAAGAAGAATATGGACAATATAATAGAAACTCCATTTGTGAAGCTTTCTCAATTGATTACTGGCATTTTTCTGAGCTATCTGAGGTCAAAGATAGTTGAAACTGTATTCTCCAAATACAAAAGTAGGGTACTTAATGCAGATCACAGAAAGATTTGACGAATATGACTTCTGGGATTTAAATAACACACTTTCAGACCAGTTGTTTTTAACTGCTGGTTCCGAAGTCCCCAAAAGAGAGATCAAGAGAAGTAGTATTCCAAAGAACCTACGGAAGTAGGTTGTGAAGTTTCTGATGGAATCCAGCCACCCAATAGAAACACCAGGGGAGTATGAAAACCAGAAAGATTAAGTTGTTCCTATAGAGCAAAGAGAAAAACTCAGCAGCTGACGTCACATGTTCAAATAATGTCTACACATATAAAATGAAGTTGAGAAAACTGAAAGGCAATCAAATGGAACTGCCTATAATTGTGAGAAGGACCAGGTGGAGGTGGAGGACTAACGCACCAAACAGCCATTCCCACTTAGCACTTTCATTCAATTAACATTAACAGAAGAAATTTCTAATTTTCTCATCACCACTCCCAAGAAACAGGCACAACTCCATTTAATTCAACTTGCTATACACCATTAGGATTCACATAGGTGTCACAAGAGGAAAAAAAAGACATAATTAGATCAATTCAGATCAGTTGCTATAAAATCCATGGGTTTTGTCATTTGGCACATTTAAACCTATTATCCAGTTAATCAATTAGAGAAGAGGATAACGTGAAATAATTCTTAAGCACACTTCAATGAAACTTAAATCTTCTTATACTTTTTTGTTTAATTCAAACACCTTCTGTGATCAAGAAGAGCACCTTTAAAGCCTTCCTCCAAGTCTAACCCTATCTATTAACTGATGAGTTTCAAAATCCTTCCCATTTAAAGATTCATTTTTATTAATTTCTAAGTTTTAAGACACATCCCCTTGATTCTTCCAAGGCAAAGGCAGTGCATTTTCTTCCCACACATTTTCACAACTTCCTTATACATCTCCAATTCCAGTAAAATAGAAATTCCGTGAAGTTTTAAACAAACCTGTTGCCTGACAAAATAGGATAAGGATCACATAATCACATATTAAATATAGACACAACATGGAAAGCAGAAAAATCTGTAATCACTGGAAATATAATCACTGGAAACCACACACAGACCAGAAATAGACAATATTTTAAATACAATGGCAATGAATCATTTGGAAAATTCTCTTCTAGAATTACTTCCAACACAGATCCTGAAGTAGAACTGGTTCTTTCCTTCTTCCTAGGTCAACATGTTTCAGCCAGTGACTCACAAGACTTCACACCCAGTCTGCAAAGCTGCTGCCTTTTTTATTTTAAACACAAATATGGCCAAACGATCTGTGTTAGGGCCTTTTAGCATTATCACTTGAGAGAATTTCAGTCTCAACATTTGCAGATATTGCAAGTACTCAGAAACACTAACAGTGGCAATCAAAACACCAAGGAGACTGTCAGAAATGTCACGCATAACCTTCTGGTGACAGAAGCATTCAATCAATGCATTTGTAATTACAAGCAAGACCCTCACTGCTGACTGCCAAACAGTTCAACATGAAACAGTTACTGATATTTTTGTCCTAGCTGAAGAATGAGAAACACAGTTCTAAAGCACGCAGACATAGAAGTGGCTGTACAGTTACTGAAGACCATGTGATCTTTTGGAACTTATCTCAATGAACACACAAAAAACAACCTGACTACTTCCTTGCTTTCTGCAGCATCCTCTTCAGCTTTATGGACTTTTCAGTACAGGAAGGACATGGAGCTCCTGGATTAGGTCGTGAGGAGAACCACTAAGATGATCAGAGGGCTGGAGCACCTCTCCTCTGAAGAAGCGTTGAAGGAAGTGGGCTTGTTTAGCTTGGAGAAAAGAAGGCTCCAGGGAGACCTCATTGTGGCCTTCCAGTACTTGAAGAGAGCATATAAACAGGAGGAGGAACAGGGTGGACAGTGGTAGGACAAGGGGGAATGGTTTTAAACTAAGAAGGGGACATTTAAGTTAGATATCAGGAGGCAGTTTTTCACACAGAGGGTGGTGACGCACTGGAACAGGTTGCCCAAGGGGGCTGTGGATGCCCCATCCCTGGAGGCATTTGAGGCCAGGCTGGCCTCTGGGCAGCCCAGTCTGGTGGTTGGTGACCCTGCACATAGCAGGGTGTTGAAACTCGATGATCATTGTGGTTCTTTTCAACCCAGGCCATTCTATGATTCTGTGGTTCAACGACTTCTGTCCCACAACATTCCAACTGAAGTTCATTGATGCACGCTGAGACTCCAATGTGGTGGTCTTAAGCCAATAAAACTTTGTATATTCATGCAAAATTTGAATTCCACAGGAGCTTAAATTGGAGCCATCAGGAAATTCTACAGAGAAGGCAAACACAATTGATTCAAACTTTCTTGAGAACAAAAGTATTTCAGATCTCCTTTCACAATGGATATTTCTTCTCAGTGCTATAGGACCTAACCATGCTTTTGGAGGGGAGGGGAAGTACCAAACCCCTCGTAGATTTCCTGAAGTCACCGGAGCTGTTTCCTCTTTGGAGGAAAGGTTTTCATCAAAGTAGAGCTTTTGCTTTTGAATTTTTCAAGGGAACCGGTAAACTAAGAGCTTTTACATACAGCTGTCTCACAGACCATGTATTTAGAAATCTTCTAAGATTATCTTAGAAAATATTGAAAACATAATGTGAAAGAAAAAAAATCACATACAGAATAGAGATGTAGTACCACAAAGAACTCTGACTTAAATGAAGTCAGACACTTCCTGAGGAACTCAAAAAGCTCAAATCCATTGTTTGGTATTGAGATAGACAATGAAAACATGAGGTTCAGGCAGATTCCAGAGACCTATGCAAAAAGCTTAGAGCATCTTGAGGCAAGGCCTCAAGAATAACTGAGTTCAAAAAAAGTGAAGATAACAGGACAAATCAACAGAACCCAAAACTCACTGAAGTAAAAAACAAACAACAAAAAAAAAACCAACCAAGCAACAACAAACACAACAGACACACATCCCACAGACCCATTTTGGAAAATGCATCATCAAATAACAAATGAATCAGCATTCCCATCACACCATGTTACTGGAGACTCCACCTCTCTTTACAGAGACTCATGTTCCACCCTTCACAATAGCATACCTGTCTTCAATTACATGGACATGCATGCTTCCTTTTGCTCACTGAAGGACAGACCCAAGATCTGAAGAATTATCTTATCATTTCCACTAAAAAATAGACAGTATTTAAAGGACATACTAGATTGCAATTCGAAATACTATACTTAAGCCTGGAGTATATTCTTCCCAAAGTAGCCTATAAAGAATAAAAGCAGCTGGTATCTCTTTCTTATTAGACAGAAATAAAATTGATAATATTAATCATTAACCTGCCTTTGTATTTCAGTACAGATGCTCTGTTAAAAGGAAAATCCCATCTTTCAGAGTTTCTGCTTCAACTGGGTAACTTAGAAACAGAATTCATTTAGCTGTAACTGCTTACACTGACAAATTTTAAAGTAAATAAATAAATACACAAATTAATGCTTCTTTCTCAATTCCAATTTCTTGGAAACAACAAAGAAAACAAGAAATTAATCAAATCCCTTCTCAAACGCCTGCACAATCTGAAAGTCTTTTCCTATTCTGCTTTCACAGACAAGAGTGAGAATGGTGACTCATGCTGGCTAACCTCTCAGTCCCATGATCTGTGAAGGATAGAAACCTGATTTTGCTAGAAGAAAAATACCACTGCCTCTGGTCTGTTAACAGATAACATTATTATTATTATATGGAAGTGAAGAGTTAGCAAAATTTCCCTATGTTCAAATTCAAACCGAGAAGCAAAAATATATTTCAAGGCTATGTAAAAATAAGCTTTTCTTTTTCCCCCCATATCTATTCTGTAAAACTCATTAAACTTTTACTAGATACTTTAACAGTTAATTTCTTCACACATTCAGCATGCTGTGAGACATTGTGATCTTCTTCTGATATAGAATTTTTTGACAGCGTTCTGGAAATGCATACAGCACCCTGTAATAAGAGCATAGGAAGCTACAGTAAGCCAGGTGTGGCTTTAAGAAGGAATACTGAGCCACCCAGGAAATGTTGTAATAACTATGAAAGCCTCCCTGTGACTTACTGCTGTAACGCTCTCAAACCAAGTTTTACTGAACAACATAATGGCAGGGAAGCATGGGGCAGAGGGTTAACGTTTCACCTAATCTGCTCCCTGGAACAAGAATACAGTAGAAGACAGACCTTCATTACTGTGAATGATTTTAGTCTTCCTTTGTACTCATCTCTCCTTCCCTCTAAGGTATTCCATCTCACAGCCTCTGAATGATTCTTGCTGTCTAAAGAGGGAGCAAATCACATTTACAGTTAAAATGTTAGCTATGATCAGGTCAACAATCATGGAAATAGCTGTATCGCTGGTGATATCTAAGAAAAAACATGACAGCAGAATGGGCCACTTCCTAGAAAATGGAGTGACATTATTCCAGGTAAGAAGTTCTCCCTGAAGTGCTCTAGACTGCACTTGGCTTTGGAGAGCTTCTGGCACTCCCCTTCTAAACCGTTCTCTAAAAGTGCCTTCTCCCTTAAACATCAGGCTGCAGTGGAAATTAGCTTGAAAAGCAGATCTTTAACTCAACGTAACAGTACTTTCATTCTCAGTTTCTTCCATTTTTCCCTAAATACTGCTGCTTTAGTTTAGGAATTCATGAGCACTTCATGCATCAAAAGGCATAGGGATTTCTTTGCTAGGACACTCCTGACACAGTGAAAATGTGCTTCTGTTAACAAGAATCAGTGCAATATCATCCACTGCAAGGACCCCAAAGGAGACTCCAGAAGAGCAGCAATCCTCAATAAAGTGCAACAGCAGAAAATACTCCATCCTATGGATTTAGACATGGGTGAGAACTTTTCACTGATGGTCTTGCAAAGCTGTGCCCAACCCATGTGAGCTAAGCCTTCTGCACTCCCTCAACCTCAGAATGATGAGCAAGGGAAAACTGCAGGTTGATAGCTTCCAAGTAACTATAGCCATTGCCAGTTCAGTGCTTACTAGCAATTCCACATTGGTCATCCTCAACACGGAAGGCAGAGTAGAGAAAGACATGGGTTCTGATTAAAAAAACTCTTTCCAACTCTTAAATTCTTCTTCTACCAGCTGTCCTGCACTGTCTCTCCATTACACTTCTCATTAGTCATAAAGTCTGGTTGCCAGGGATATCAAAAATCAGCATCTCTTTCATTCCTTGAGATCTGTAATGCTGCAGCCAGTTTTACATGCTGTGCTGTACAAACTCCATTTGAAATCTATCCTGATTTATGCAGTCCATGATGAGCAGGGAGATTGTGAAGCTGCATTCACATTTGTAGGACTGATGCCATATAAATGCTTTTCATTTCCAGGAAGCTGTGAAAAACAAAAGGCAGGACAGGATATCCTGAAACTAGAAAGGTAAAAGCAAAAAAGAATAAACAGAAAGATATCCCAGGAATAGCCTTACACAGAGCTTCTTTAAGGACATGAGCTGATCCTAAAAGCAGAAGTATTCTATTCACAGGGAGCCACTTGGTGAAGCCACCCACAAATACCTGACATACCATGGATCAAGATCACACCTTTGTTGCAGCCTGTAAAGATCGAAGTAGGTAATGGCTAAAATAATGCAGCCCAATCCAGATGATATGCTAGTAACATATCCTGGAGTGTTCGCTATGTTTTATGTTCCAGTGAACACCAAATAAATGCTATCACATGCATCTGGGTCAAAATTTGACTGCCATTATACACGGCAGTGCAGAGATGTGGTATCAACTATCACAGACCCAACTATGACTCAATGCAGCCTGGAGCCTCGCACCAAGTCATTCCCATTCCAGTTGGGTGGGTGCCCTTTGGGGAGACAGCAGGTACCTCCCCCTCAGCTGGAGAAGGATCATTAAAATCTCTTGCACAGTCTTCTTCCATTCTCTCTTCCTGTAAGTACTGACCGATAAGCGAAGACCTCAACAGAGCACAGTGAAACTGAAGGCTGTGTGTTTTTCTAAATTGCCCAGTTCCTAAGTTCAGCAACTCAAAAAAAGCAGGAACCCCTACAGGAGATTTAAAAAAAAAAAAAAAAAAAAAAAAAACCCTCTATTTATCACACAGATGTGTCAGGTCTGACACTGAGGTGAGCACTACTAGTTAGGGTTCTGTGGGTATGCCTGCCTAGGTTAAGTTTTTCATGACAAAAATAGGACATGAATTTAAAATGAAGCATCCATACAACCCTGGTGCACAGCTGTAATTTCACCATAAAATTCATGCAGTGTTTGAAGTGGCAGCTCCTTTTAAGAGGGCTCCTGCCTCACCTGTCTCCCAAAAACTTTTTTTGGCTATTGTAAGGTGGCTGATAAAAAAGAAAAGAGACTGCTCAAGAGAGGATGTTAAATTCAAGGAAAACAAGAGCCAATTAGTTCTCAGAGACTGCATCTCACCGTGTCACAGCTCATCCCCATCTTCAGACGTCACTCCAAAACATCTCCCTGTTAAAACAACATCTTGCCTCAGTGTCATTCTTCAAGCATTTCCTTCTGAAACTTCCCGACTCACTCTGACCTGCTCAGCTCACAGGCCTCTCCTGCCTTGGAATCGTCCCTCAGCTCCCAAATACTTGCCCAGAAGCAGCTTGTCTCAAACTTCTCCTCTTCCTGCTAGTCGCCTTCTCTCTTGCTCCTGCCTAGAACTAACCCAGCACTGAGCAACATGCCAACAACATAAAGTGTCCTTTGTTCACTTTTGTCCCTCCCACAGGGATTCATGAAGAAACCAAGATTAATACAGAAAACAACCAATCTCTAATAGCTGTTTTTATGTGAAATTAAACAGATTTCCACAGCCATTTGATGCACATAAGGTATATACTTACTTACTAGTCATGTGAGCTACCGATTTCTGACTGAAAAAAATAAAAATCAGGGAACAATAGAACTGCATTCTTTTAGGGCATAAATACGTTCTCCTTTTACACAGCTCAGTAACTGATCCACGACTGTAACAGAAGGGTTTGCAACAGAAGCTGCAAAGGGCATTCAAAAAAAAGTCTAGGAATCAGCTCAGTCTCTTAAAACCACTGATTAAATGATGACAACATGAACAGACACGCAACTCCTTATCAATATAAATAAAGAAGCTGACTTCCCACACTTGCAAAAAAAAAAAAAAAAATCTGTTCCAATGTAAAAGAAATTCAATACAATATTTTAAAAATAAGTATATGCATGAAAAAAAATGAAAAAAGCAGTACAGATTTAAATTGAAAGAGTATAAATATTGAGAGAGTCAAAATATTTTCTGTATTTTTCATCACTGCTTTGTTAGTGAACATACCCACATGTAATCAGCAATCAGCTGATGACAGAAATCTCCAACTCATGAGATGCCATTTCATTTCAAGATTGTGTTTATTTACCATAGAAAAGAATGTTACAGCCTGAAGAAGAGCATCTATTTAGATGACTGCACTGCAAAAACCACATTCTGTAGGTGTTGACCTTTTGAGTAAGACATGACTCGTACAGCGTGACAGCACTAAGGAACATCATGTTTAAGATTTCTCTCCCTAAGTTAGTGCTATTATTTTTTTTTCTTTGAAAAGACACAGAACTTCAAAGTAAAACATAGAATACCAGGTAAAATTTCAGATTACAATCAGAAGATGATGGGAAACATATTCAAAAAAGCATCCTTCCCTCAAGAGAAGTTTAGAATTTTTACTTGTATAAATGACCAAGAAAATACTGAGATGTTGCACTCCTTTTCAAACGCCCATAACAAGTCAGCGAACAGCTGAAAAAAAATTTAATTTATGACACTTGTACAGTGAACCAAACACTTGCTCAAAGTCCACATAATCTGAGATTGTGTGCCTGACAGTGGCTGATTTCCAATGCTTGTGAAGACACATGACAGCTCTAATTGGACTGCTCTTTAAAGACCAACATCACTACATCACCTCTGGAACTTCTACCCTTCTATATACTCACATTTAAAAGCTTTGTTCCTAACAATTCTGTTTCAGTACAGCTATGATAAATGAGCCCATTTCTATTCTGCCTTCTGGGAGCCATGACCACAAGAAGATCAGTTATTGATATCTGTAAAAACATTAAAGCCTCAATGAAACAGCTTGTCTGCAACTAAGAGCAAATAAGGACAATAAAGCAATGACGCAACACGCACGTGTATGCCCACAAATGAATACACAGCTGGTAGGTCTATTTTTAGGAAAAAATTAAAAGAGGAGGAGAAAATGGGCCTGGCAGATTGCTCATCAAAAGGCAAGGCAGTGAGTAAGAGCTGGAGAAACAGCATCACTTTGCAGCACCCACAGCAGTTATGCTCCTTGCGCCACAATGCAGAATGCCATGCATGGCCTGAACACCCGCTGAAGATGAGCCGTGTGAACACAGGGAAATGATCAGAAATGATCCAAGTGATCAGAAAACACTGTACAAATAACAACTTAAAAATCAGGCAAAGGTTTATCTCCTCAGTTTCTATACCTTTGTAAGGTACAAAGGTAAGAAAAGGAAAAATAAATCATCATAGATTTCTCATAGAATCATTTCAGTTGGAAGGGAACCTTAAAAGTCTAACTAGTCCAACTCCCCTGCAACGAACAGAGACACCTACAACTACATCAGGTTGCTCAGACCCCTGTCCAGACTGGCTTTGAACGTTTCCAGGAATGGAGCTTCCACCGCCACCCTGGGCAACCTGTTCCAGTGCCTCATCACCCTTATCATAAAAGACTACTTTCTTATATCCAGTCTAAATATTTCCTCTTTAATTGTGAAACCATTTCCCCTTGCACTGTCACAACAGACCCTGCTAAAGAGTCTGCCCCCTTCTTTTTCATAGCCCCCTTTAAATACTGAAAGGCTGCCCTTAGGTCTCCCCAGGGCCTTCTCCAGGCTGAGCAGCCCCAGCTCTCAGCCTGTCCTTGCAGGAAGATGCTCCATCCCCTGGATCACTTTGTGGCCCTCCTCTAGACACACTTCAAACATTCTTATCTTCATACAGTAATAAAAGAATACATTGTTTTAGGGCCCAGTGGAGTCCGTAATTGTGTAGAATCTTTTGCAGTCCTACTGTTCCAACACTGAGAATCCGTACACATGCTCCTTACTTCTGCATTTCTCTCTGCTAGTGAAATCAACAAAGGGTTACACAGGTTTAGAGGACCGCAAAAATGCTGTAGTTTCATGAGGTGGGGAAAGCTGAAGCAGTAACCTCTCATCCTCCTCCCTGCATTTCTGCCACTGTGTTGCTCCCACTGCCCCACTCTCCCGGTTCCAGCACTCACTGTGTCCTCTGCAGCAGGGAGATGTAGAGAGAACTTTCTGTTACCTCCTGCAGTCTGCAAAGACAGGTGCATGAGCACCCAGGCTGCTGGGGGAACTGCAAGCAATTACATCATCCAGCTATGCATAACATAATAGCCCTAGAGAATCATTGGAATTGAAGCCATTAAAATATTTGTTAGCCTTTTCATTCCCCTAATGCTTTGATCTTTCTCCTGGAAAATGCAGTGTGTAAGCTCTGTGTCTACAACAGAGGAGGTCATTGCATACATGAAGCCCTGACCCTGCAGACCAGCTATGGAACATTTCCTTCGCAGAACACTTCAGTGCCTCTTCCTGGGCATATCCACAGGCAGACGCCCACTGAGGAAATGGAATCACAGAATCACAGAATTGCCAGGGTTGGAAGGGACCTCAAGGATCATGAATCTCCAACCCCCCTGCCACACGCAGGGCCACCAACCAGAACCATGTGACTCCATACAGTTGCCCAGCCATGGCCCAGCCTGGTGCATAGGCAGGCCGCAACCAACCAACCACTTCTGTAATAACGCAGTCATTCCAACATCACCTCTCAGTCAGCTCTCTGGGCAATTAGGAACAAACCTGGCGTGACCAAAGCTTTGCCAAGTGATAATGAGAATTCTCAGAAAAATCCATGAGAATAGCTCCGATTTAGCTCAGGAAGCTGCTGCTGTCACTCCAGCCACCCATCCAGCTGACGTGAGAGAGATGTTGGTCAAGCGCTGAATTGTCACGTTCTCTATTTCTGTTTTTTCCCCTCCAAATTTCAAATCAGTCTGCTAAGTCATGCTTACTATAAAGAAGCGAATTCTTTCAAGATACTGAAAGTTTACCCACTATGAAAATATATTTAATATAAATATAACTAACTTCGCTTGCAAAAATCAATTTAGCAAATTCACTGCATGAATTGCAACGTTGCTCCAAAAAGCAAATAGAAGTTTTGTTTTATTTGATGTTAAAAGGCTTTTTGTAGGATTACTTATGAATTCAGGATACACTCAGATCTCCAGCTGATGACTGAGAATTTTCCTGCTGCTGTTCTTAAGAGCAGACTGGACCCTGGCACTTGAACATACTGCCCTGGCAATCCCCCTGGCCTCTCAGATACCAACCCACTCAAACCAATGGTTTGTCTGCAACATGTTATAGCAGTAGCTGTGATGTGGCCTGCACAGCTTGAGCATGCCTAAAGGAGCTGAGATCCACACTGGGACTGCAGGACAAGCACAGCCTGGTAGCAACTTGCTCCCGCTACACTCATTCACTGGGAAAAACTCACTGTTCTTCAGGGGCTCCCAAACTACCTTCCATATCCACAGATAACAGCAGGCTTCCATCTTGACCTGTGACACACACAGCAGCGGCAGCCTGAACTAGCTCCCCATTTTTGCATGCTATTAAGCAACAGGGAAGTTGACACTTCATCTACAGATACCAACTGAAAACATTCATTTATTTCATGTGTTATTTGCAGTATTGGTGCCGATCAGAAATACATCTTTTAAGTCTCAGTTCCCATTATTTACCAGAAATGTAACATATCCATTCCAAACAAATCTAAACATACAGTATGCTGTGTTAAAATGTTACATCACAGGTCAATTTTTATTTGCCCATGAGTAGTTTAAAAAGCAGACTCAGAATGAGGGTACCAAAATAAATGCAATCTACTTTATAAATGATAATTATTAAAAAAAAAAAAACAAAAAAAAACAAAAAAACCACTAGATTTGCAAACAGACAATTCCTTAAAAGCATTTCAGAACAGAAGACACTGGAACATTTGGATGCAGACTATGAAGTGACATACAGTGTATACTACAGCTGATGACAAATACTTCAGTTATTATCCTTCTGACTTTCCCAGTTTAAATCACAGTGTGGTTGCAGAACTACATTTCCTGCAGGATTACAGGCTGCACTCCTAAGCCAGAGCATTTTGCTTTGGAACGCATGTTGCAATAACCTGCCTCAACACTAGTAACTTTAAAACAAAATGCATTCAGCAGCAACAATTGAAATAATCTACTTTGTATTACAGAATTTGGATTTCTCTTGAGCACTGAAATGACTTTTTCTTTACAAGTCCAGGACAGAAGCCAAGCAAAACCTGAAGAATTCATCAAGCTCAAACCTCTGCAAGAAGTCAAAGAGTGTCCCTCATACAGGCTCCGTCCTTCTTCCAATAACTTTCTCAAAAAGCAGATTCCACAACCTCCATTCATTCCAAGGTTTTCCCAAAGCACAGCCACTGTTACTAACTAAATCAAATCCTTGGTACAAACTGGTTTCATCTTTTTTTGATAATTACTGTCAGAAGAACAAAAGATCCACCACATTTAAGATGGTATTGTTTTGTCTCCTGGTCTCAACTTCCTTCTGCTCGAACAGAACTTGCTTGCTCTTTGTAGGCCTTGATCTGCAAATACATCCGGCCTTTACAGATCATGCTTTCCAAACCCTTCCCAAACCCTGATGACCATTTCCAGATCAAAGCTCACATTTATCTTTCCTAAAGGGCAGCAAACATAACTATGCACATTATTCTGTCAGCTTAGACTTCACACCAAACGTTAACAGATAAACTTTCACACATTTCCTACTTTTCACTACAATCCCCTGCAACCTGCAGACTGATCCCCACAGCACTGCTTGCCAATCTATGTGATGGGAACTCTTCTCTCTGAACGCAGCATTTTGTACTTGAACACAGCCACCAAATTTATCAGAAACCCCTGTCCTCCAAAAGACAGCATCAAAAACAAAACTCAGAAAGCCTCCTCTATCTCCTTCAAGGTCTGTGCTAACCCAGAGCACAAAGACAATGACAACATCAGATCTCCAGGTTCCAGAACCGCCCTATGGTACTGCTTGAGCTACTGTTCCTATTTGATGATGACAACACAACAACTCCTTGAGAGCAGTCACCATACTTGGTATATCCAGACACGGTCCCTTAGGTTCAGCTAGTACCAAATTCTTCATATGAGCAAATAATTTCCCCAAAATCATCTGTTTTGGGTCAAAGGATCTACTCCTGAGGTACTGCCTGTAGCACTGCATGCAGCTCTGCATGCCCAGAACGAATACAAAAGTTTAGAAAATACATGACAGTGCTCTGCCTGCATCCCATCCCAGCTCCACCCGTGCCCAACCCCTGAGCCACAGCAGCTCTACAGGATGGGCCTCAGGGGAGTTTTCTTCCATGAATTCATCCGGTTGCTTTTTTTGTCCCTTTGAGCTTTTAGTATCCACATGCTTCAGAAAGGATTTCCAAAGCTTAAGTAGCTACACATTGGGTAAGTAAAAAACACCCTTTTGTTTGCTTTGAACCTGCCAGCTTAATCTCATGCTTTGGCATTTTGTACTGAAAGCGACAGTAAAAAATTATTCCCTCCTCACCTTGGCCACATCACTCACATCATCATACACTGTATTTCCTCTGTCAAAACATCTCAGGGTCTTCCTCAGACTGGCATTATTAAACACCAAGAGAGTGTGAAGGTTAGAAGGTTTAGTTTACAAGACTGCCTCTGCAGAACAGGCATGGGGAGCCAGGAGTTGACCTTCTTGAAGGGACAGTTGTGGTTACTATGTTCAAACAGCGATAGCGCATGGAACACCACAGGACCATTACGGTTACTGTGCCCATCGAACACCAGCAGGTAGTAATCCCGGATCCCAAAAGACACAGAGCTCAGAGCAGGTTGCACACAGACACCCACCCAGCTAGAAATACAGGGTGGGGGAAATGAGTTCCATTTGCAGTTTCTGCAAGCTACTACTGAAGCGCTTCTTACTTCATGAAGTTAGTAAGCCCTGCAGCAAACTTCTTTACCCCTACGTTCACTCTGCTGGCTTTATAGCTTCAGAGAGACATAACTGTATTTCCACAAAAGAATTTATTAAATTACACATATTAAAAGCATATCCACTAAAAATGTAAGCTAACTCTTAACTTCTACTTTTGAAACCTTTCCTATGTTGTTTTTACTAACTTGTGCTCCAACAATTCTGATATTTACCATCCCACCCCAGCAATAAACTCTTTCATTTTTATTCCTTGCAGTTATTTTATAAAATGTATACTTCAAATCTAACTTGCACATCAGCACAGCTTTAATTTGAGCAAGCATCATAAGATGACATTTGCTTATGCTTATAGATTTGCACAAGGAAATTATTGGTTTTTTTTTAATCATTTAATCACTTCTATTGTCCTTCAGCCTTTTCCCAGCATTTTTCTTTGTCTTGAAAAGACAGCAGAAGAAAGGTTGCAGGTTAATGTTAACTCAGGAGTCCATCCCTGCCCTTGGTTAATATGCCACGCTTGGAATAAAGGAAGGTTGAACGCAGTGGTCAACCTTTGTCCCCAGCACCTGCTCACCCAGTCCATAGGCCATGCTGAGCCCGCAGTGCCAGCAAGCTAGGGGATGGCTCCATGGCTTGTTTTCTTCCAGGAATAAGGTAGGACACCAAGGCTGGAGACATGACATGCTACTTCTCTCCACTGCTGTAGAAAAGGGCTGACAAGCAGCAATGTTTAAATGGAATAATAATTAACAACCACGCATTCTTGCAATCTGTAAGCTTTTAATGCAGGTACTTCAATTTTATGGGTCTCTGGTAGCACCAGGATTTACTAGTCAGGAACGTGATCACCCAGTATCAGGCAAGCATCAGCAGTACCTACAATAACACTGTGAGCCATCTTCAAGCAACAGCAAATAAAGAGGAAGACGCTTTTAATTCTTCCTATTTAGTATCAAACATTAATTGCAGAAATCATAGCTGGCTTTCTGGCAGCTTATCACATTCACAGACGCTCTGCTTTCCCATAGGCAGCCTGCCACAGCACTCCAGCAGAAGCCCTCCAAGAGGGGATGCACTTCACTGCAGTTCAGACCATGCCCGGTTTTGTCCGGACAAGGCTGCAAAGAGTTTGTTTCCCTTACGGGGACAATCCTGCAAGCACAGAAGTGCTTTTGAAAGGCGTGTGGATAAAACTCAGCGTCAGCTGGCACGGACGGCATTTTACAGAGAGCTACACTGAGAGAAAAAAAATAAGGGGGGAAGGGGGGGGAAGTTCAACGACTTTTCAGCGAAGGAAGTAAGGAGAAAGCACTTTAACCCCAGCAGCACCTGATAAGGAAGGTCTGCGATGAACTGCTCCTGCGGGGAGCGCTCAGGAAGGCGCCCGTCAGACTCCGGCTCCGCACGGCCGTGCCGCCCGAGCCGCCGCGCGCTGCGCTGCCGGTACCTCCGCACGTCTCCGGCCCCGCGTTTCCCGGGACGGGCCGTGCCCGGCTCCCGCCGCCGCACCGCGGCCTCGCCCGGCCGCTCCCAGCTCCGCCAACTCCAAAGGCGGGAACTCGCGCTCCGCGCGTCGACCGCCTTCGCTGCCGGAAAGCCGCGTACAACCCCGCGCGCACGCCCACCCCGAGCCCGGCCGCCGGGCCCCGCGGGCGCCGCCCGCACCTGCCCCGGGGCCGCCCGGGACGCTCCGGCGAGGGGAGGCCCCGCTGCCGGCGGGCAGGGGGAGCCCGGCCTGCGGCACGGCCCCGGCGCAGCGGCGTTACCTGCTAACGCGGCCGCCGCTCCGCGCCCCGCTGCCGCCGTCGCGCCGCTCTGCGCCGCCCCCCGCAGCCCGGCCCGGCCACCCGCCCGCACGTCAGCGCCACAGGGGCCGGCCGGGGGCGGGAGCTCGGCGGCGGCGGGGGAGGAGGAGGAGGTGGATTGAAAGCCGTGCCCGGCTGCCGGCCTTCTCCGCGGCCGCGGCGGAGGGCGGTGGCCTACGAGGCGCTAGGACACCGAGGCCGGGGCCGCCCCGCTCCCCTCGGCCGCTCACCTGCGCGGGGCCGGGCCGCCTCACCTGCGGACGCCACCGAGCCCTCGCGGCTGCAGGCGGCGCTGCGGGGCGGGAGGGCTGCGCCGGGAGCTCCAGGGCCTGCCCTACCTGCTGTTGTGCGATGGGGGATCCCGCTGTTTTGCTAGGAGTGATGTTTCGTGCTTTTTTTGTCCGTCTTTTTTGTGGAGTCCTCAGTACAGCACAGACGCGGACCTGTTGGAGTGTGGCCAGAGGAGGGCCGCAGTGATCCAAGGGATGGAGCGCCTCTCCTACGAGGACAGGCTGAGAAGATGGGGCTGTGCAGCCTAGAGAAGGCTGCAGGGAGACCTGAGAACGGCCTTTCAGCGTCTTAAGGGGGGCTATGAGAAAGAAGGGGACAGACTCTTTAGCGGGGTCTGTTGTGACAGGGTGAGAGGAAATGGTTTCAAACTTAAAGGGGAGAGATTTGGATTGGATATAAGGAAGAAGTCTTTTATGATAAGGGTGGTGAGGCATTGGAACAGGTTGCTCAGAGAGGTGGGGGAAGCTGCATCCCTGGAGATGCTCAAGGTCAGGCTGGACAGGGCTCTGAGCAACCAGATGCAGCTGCACATGTCCCTGTTCATTGCAGGGGAGCTGGACAGATGGCATCTAAGGGTCCCTTTCAGCTGAAACAGTTCTGTGATTCTATGGTTCTTTAACTGTTTTGGTTTTAAAAAAAATAAAAATAAAAAAAAATGGGTTTATGTTAATTGACCCTATAAAGCAGGGTAGAAGATAGACTCTGTTTTTTATCCTGCTGTGGAAAACCTTGAAAACTGGAAATCACTTAGAAGCTACTCTGTTCCTTCCACAGGAGCTCCCATTGTGTGCACCCCACTGTGCTCACTGCCATCATGGCTATTTTCTGGGAACCCACAGACACACTTCACAACATGGAAGGGCCAGGACCATGGCTGTGCAGCATACATGCCAAGTGTCCCCCAGTGTCTGCATCCCTTGAGTGGGACCAATCTTCACCCTCTCCTGACTGGTGCTGAGTGCCCAAGCTACCTTCAAAGGCTCAAAACACTCAAAATACTTCATATTTTATCTAATGAGCCCTGTAAGTGTCAACAAACATGCTCCAATCTGCAAACACGCCTTTCTTGCCATTTGTGCTACCTGGTTAGGCCCGTGTCCTGGATCACATCATAAATGAGACTGTTTATCTTGTCACCCACACTCCACTGTTTATGTTTACAAGACTATGTGCTGCAGAGAGCTGGGCAGCACTGCGTCATACCTGTGACATGTGTCATGCAGCCCGGGACACCCATAGCCACCCCTCTTAAACACCCACACGCGAGCTCTGTGTCACCTCCCCCACCCTGTTTTTTATGGGCATGCCTGGCACCACCCGCTTGTTGGCCAGCTGGCCATAAGCACTTCTCTCTGTGCAGTGTTTCACAAGTGGCAAGGTTGTCTTGACTTCGCATCATCCCCCCACAGACCCTGAAAGCCTTGTGAATTTTGCTGAGAGAACCCAACCCATTTTTTTCCTCAAAGCCCCTCCTGTTTTCCTTCATCTTGCAGTCCAAGCTACATTTCTTCAGCAAGATGCACTTAGCCACATCCTTTGTGAATGTTTGGAAATGTTCAGGAAGAAACTGAGCACAGCCAGCAGCTGATGAACAGTTTAAACAAAGAATTTTCTTCCAGTCCTGTCTTCCCCTGTAGACAAGACATAACTGTGCCTTGGCCTCCTTCGTGGGCAAGAAGAAACCCTGGGTGGTTTCATAGAGTCATAGAATGGTTTGATTTGGAAGGGACCACAAAGCCCACCCAGTCCCAATCCCCTACCATGAGCAGGGCTGCCCCCTACCCGTTCAGCTGCCCAGGGCCCATCCAACTGGCCCTTGAGCACCTCCAGGGATGAGGCACTCACAGCTCTCTGGGCAGCTGTGTCGGTGCCTCACTGCCCTCCTAGGGAAGGGCTCTGTCAGACCAGCAGGGATGTGCGTGTGAAAGTGGCACCAGAGGACTCAGCATGCAAGTAATCCTGCAGCTCAGGCAAAGCACGGGTGGGTGTAAATCCCATGTCCAGATTAACATTCCTGCCACTCACAGAATATGCTGGGAGCTTGCTTTAAACACACCTGCAAGTGGCAAGTTAAATTTGACAGTGGTGTACTTATCTGACATGACTTAAGAATGTTCAACAATTTTGACAAACCAAACTATTTTAAACATTCTCAAAAATGGAAGTTTACTCATGTCATTACCTTTTAGGGCAGCTCTTTGTACGTTCAGCCTCACTTTTATCTGTAGAAGATAGATAACTATCATCTGGGTATGGTTGGGAAATTAAATGAAAATATAAATTCGCTGATTGGATAAAAAAAAAAATAATGCAATTCTGTTATCAAAACAGGATGCAATGTCAGGAAACAGCCAACCAAATATTGTTGGTGCCAACAAGCCTGTGATTGTTTGTGACCTGGAAGCGCTGCAGCCAGGGGCTGTCCCACGGCTTGGGTGCCCCTCCCTGATGAGGAGGAGGCATTGCTGCTCTCCCTTTCTTCTCCCTGGGAAACCTAAAAATATCCCAGAACAGAGCAGCATCTGTTCTGTAATTCTCCTGGGAAAAGAGAGGAAGATTCACACACCAGTGAAATGTGAGCGCAGGAACTCGACCTCAGTAAAGGGTAAAGAAGATGAAAGAGAAAGTGGGTAGAATGTATTTCAGTGTTCCTACGTTGTCTGCATAAGGAGGAAAGCAGGAGGCATTTCAGATGTCCTTTGTAGGAAAGTTAGATTGAAACGACAAGCTGAGGTTTGTTGGAACTGCAGGAACAGTATGGCTGGATTGGCAAAACGCATTTTGCTTAAGAGCTCTTTCAGACTATGGATGTTGATAAGGGGCAGATGCAGCTCTGTGTCTGTGAGGGAGCCCCTTGTGCCTGTACCATGAAGGCGTTCCTCCTGTGCCTCAGTGAGTCATATGGGGACCCACAATGCAGGTCCATTCAGAGGTCCTAACACACAGGTGACGGTCACAGCTCTCCTTCAGCAGCAGGATCTCACAGTGCCCGTCAGGCTACAGGGGCTGTGGTGACGGACAAGAAACCTGTTAGCACCATCTCCAGCAAGTTTGCAGCTGGCACCAAGCTGAGGGGTGTGGTTTATAGGCTGGAGGGAAAGGATGGCAACCAGAGGGACATAGAGAGGCTTGAGGAGGGGTTGTGTGCTAACCTCATGGAGTTCAACAGGGCTGAGTGCAGATTACCAAGAAAAGGCACTGGAGGTTTTTAAGAGAACTGTTGAAGTGCACGTGTCTCCTTGCTGTAGTCCTGCTGCAAAGAACTGACAGTGTTCTAGATGTCTGTGGTATCTTAATTCACCAGATATTATAACTATTTAATTATTTGAATTGGGCTTATTACAGATTGAACACTTTCTGTCTCTAAAGTTGCCGCATTAAAACAAAGGAAATTATGGTAATTTTATGGGCCATTCTCTTTTGTCAGACTTGATGAATGGTGAAGTATTTGAAAGGATAAGCAGGTTAAAGTCCTATGTGACTTCTTAGAAAACCCTGGGAGGATATTATGTACGCTTGTATTTCAAAGAATATCACATAGTGTCCAGGCTAGTTAAATTTCTAAGAAAGTGAATTCTTGTAATTAAGTTGATTAAGATTTACACCAGCTAAAGACAAGAGAGTAATGGATCCCACTGGTGAGGCTGGAAATCTCCCTACAAAGATAGTTACCCTCAAGTTGTTGGTACTGTGTGTTAAGTTTCTTCCTCCAGACTTTATTATGGAGGATTAAATGCAAAAATCAAATTTGACATCGATTACAGCCTTTTGCTGTAGGTGTCTCTTTAGACAAAATGCTTGTGCTTAAATTGTGCTGTAATTAGCTGGGTTTTGTTGTGGGTCATATGTAGCTTCAACTCTTAAACACATTGCACATAGTGAGTAAAATTCTGCCTGTAGAAATGTCTATGGGCATTGACTTAAGTCACAGCCAACAACTTAATGAGGCCACAGGTTCATTTACTTTACATTGCTTTGTTGACATACACTAAATATATATAAATGTTATGTTATTACAGTGTGTCTGTGTAATGTGGTCATGCTGAAATGCCTCACAGCCTGTCAGCGTCAGCTGCTGGCATTTCCTGCCTGTCTGTATCTCAGTTTAATGCCTTGATACTCCCTAGAATCATTTTATAATTTTGCAATTAATTTCTGAAGAAAAAAATCCTAAAAATATGAAAGTTATCACCTCACTGGTTTCCAGTGTATTTTAGATTTACCCACGTGGAGTTTCCAAATGTAGCTGCCAACTTAGTCCTGCCAGCAGAATTTATCTGTAATTTATCCAGATAAAGAATAGCTTGCTCAGATATTTGCAAAAGAACACGTCTAACTTGATCAAGGTTTAGCAGCTGATGTTCAGTGACATAGTTCAAGAAAGAACAAGAACTTTTTCTGGGATTTATACTTACTAGTTCCAAGAGGACTCTCCTTTCAAAATCAAACTTTGGTTTCTTTCCCAGGAAGTTTTCTTTAGATAAAAGGCATCCAATCCCATATCATGTAAATTACTTATTGGAAATCAGTGTGTAAGCCTTATTTTATCCACTCACTTTCACTTAGCATTATATGTATGTGTATACATAAATCTCTTAGTTTTGACAGCTGTGCAAAGATCTCTTTTTTTTTTTTTTTTCCTCTTGCTTCCTTGCATGAACAACCCTTGTGACTATAGCTAAGTATTTCAATAGTCTGACTTTTCCACAGGCCTTTTGTATTCCAGCCACTCCATTCTGGTTGCAAATAAATCAGATATTAGAGCTTAAGGCAACAGCTTCTATTTGAAATCTTTTTTCATTTCAGTTCATAATAGTTTCTTCTCTCACATTATCAGAAAATGTGTTACTTAAAGAAGGTTGATTGTTTTGCATTTTCGTTCCTTGCAATGTACAACCAGTTGTACTGTTCCCAACTCTCGGTTTGGAATAAGTCTTCCAAATCAGCCCCATTTTCTGTTTCCTCACCTTGAAGGGTAATTAAATTAAGCAAAGAGATTGTTCTCCATTGTGAGTAGCTCGAAGCAAAGGAACACAGGATAGCCTCCCATAAAATAATAGCATGGGACTACATAAGAGGGATCCCTAACTTGTCAAGTCACAGAATCACACAAAATCACAGAACCGTAGGGGTTAGAAGGGACCATTGGAGATCATCTAGTCTAACCTTCTGCTAAAGAAGTTTTCCAACAGTAGATAACACAGGAAAGTGTCCAGGTGGGCTTTGAACATCCCTGGAGGAGGACGCTCTACCACCTCTCTGGGCTGCTTGTTCCTGATGTCCATTGCTTTTCATTTTACTTGCGTGAGCGGATTCATTGCCTGCAGTAAATAGGAAACCTACAGCTGTGAGGCACTGGGCTGTTCTACCTTCATTGGAGCAGAAGCTACCTGCCTGAAGTTAAATGAACTGTAGTATGGGTAAGGTAGATCAGTGCTGAAGGCTTCTACAATCCTTAGAGAAATGAAGGGTGTTTTTTTGTTGGTGGTGGTTTTTAGTGAACTCTGTGAGGATATTAACTAGTTTTTCAACCTTTCTGTAAAGGCCACAGCTTATCTTTCCAACTGATCGAATCCTGTCAAACATAACATGAAGATTTTTATTTCATTCTGTTTCTAATATTTAATTTTAGACAGCTTCAGCTTTTAAGCCAGTCTTGGGAAAGGAAATCTGATGAGGAATGAGTGATCCCAATGAAATTCTGACACTCCTTGGGAGCAGAGAGGAGGAGACCTGACTGGAATGCAGTTCACAGAGGGTCCAGAAGTGAGGGCCTAAGGATCCCCCACACTTTCCCTTGAAGCGAGATTAGAAGTAATAGACTTAGTTACAAGACAGTGAGGGGAATATGCTGCTAGCCTGAAAAGGAAGATCACAAATGAGAACTGGCTGGGGTGTGGGGCCTGGAGGCAGGTAATTAGTGGCACAAAGCCCAGCTGGAGGCTGGTAAGGAGCAGAGTGCACTACTGGGTCCAGTCCCATTGAACATCTTCACTAAAGTGTGTATATCCAATGCAAGTACTGGTAAGCGGGTTGTTGTTTCTTCAGAAGCAGCAAAATCACATGGATTCAGAGTGCTGTAACCACTGCCATAAGCCTGGCTTTGTCCTCTTTGCACTCTCCCTTCAGCTGTTTCTGTACCTTGATGTATAGAAGGACTGAGACTCTGAATCTCCTCTAGGCTGAGCAATCCCATCTCTCTCAGCCTCTCATTATAGCAGAGATGCTCCAGTTCCTTCATCATCTTGGTGGCCCTTTTGAATTATTTCCAGCCTCTTCTTATCTCTCTTGTATTGGCAAGCCCAGAACTGGACTCAGCACTCCAGGTGCAGCCTCAGCAGCGCTGAGAGGAGTGAAGGAGTTACCACAGAATCGCAGAATCACAGAATGGCCAGGGTTGGAAGGGACCTCAAGGATCATGAAGCTCCAACCCCCCCCACAACAAGCAGGGCCACCAACCTCCACATTTAATACTAGACCAGGCTGCCCAGGGCCCCATCCAACCTGGCCTTGAACCAGGGATGGGGCATCCACAACCTCTCTGGGCAGCCTGTTCCAGCACCTCACCACTCTCTCTGTAAAGAACTTCCCTCTGACATCCAACCTGAATCTTCCCTCCTTCATCTTAAAATCATTTCCCCTTATCCTGCCATTATCTACCCTTGTAAAGAGTTGACTCCCCTCCTGTTTATAAGCTCTCTTTAGGTACTGGAAGGTTGTAATGATGTCACCCCACAACCTTCTCTTCTCCAGGTTGAACAAGCCCAGGTCCTCTAGGGACCATCACCACAACGATAAAAGTCAGAAAAACTCATAAGCAAAATATACATTAAAGATACTTACAAACATAAACACTCAAAAGTTGGGTAATATTAAACATGGAAATTGTCCAAGGAGCCTTAATTTGGCCCATTGGTGATCATACAGCAATTTGCAAGATAACACTTCTCTCATTGAGTGTTTAGGGAACTTAAAATTTCACAGGACAGGCAACTAAAGCTGTGTAATTCCTGTTGTCCCATGAGAAGCTACAATAAGGAAAAAAAAAATCTCATTACTAAAATATGTAAATAATGTCTTTCAGACACGAACACACAACCATCGCTATAGGAAAACTGTCTGCTACTTGGCAAGTTACAAGTATTTTCCAAGTCATCAGCTATGTTCCTATTTTCAGGTGCCCAACCTGAGATGCTTCACAGGAGTATTTGCAAACATAATGCAAGTTATTTACAGCTCTGCAAAAGTACTGTAGAAAGCACTCATCTCTGTGAGATCAGAGCAAAAACTGGAAAGAGGAGTTAGGCACTCAGCTGACACTGAACTGCAGTGCCCAATTTTCAGCTTGGTGATAATGACATTAGAAACTGTGGTTGAGGTAAAGGCTGAACTTAATTTGGAGCAAGTAACCTACATTACTTGTTTATTTTGTGTAATAAAATGAACGTCAAACTAGATTTAATTTTAGATTCAGTGGTTTTAGGATTAATGAATCCTAATTTAAGTTCCTATCTCCTAATTGGCCTGAAAAACATGTCTAAATAAAGTCATTTAAATCAGATGTCTTTGTGAAAAGGTACATCCTTTGAGTCAGAGAACCAACTTAACTTGCTTTAGAAAAAGGGATACAAGTCAGATATTGAAATTGAGCTGACTTCATCGCGTCCAAATTCCACAACAGTCTGAGAACAATTAGAATAATGGGCAGCAGCATGAAAAACTCAAAATGACTGCACAGTAAGGTGCAGAGTGACCTTTAAAAATGTGAAGAACTAATAAACTAATGCAAAGGACACTGCCTTTGCAGAAGAAAAGCCTGGATTTCCTGAGGGGTGACTGGGGGGAAAAAAGTGAAAAAACAGATAACTTTCTGATTAAATACATCACACACTGCCTGTACAAACACATGCAACAAATTAATTCAGACATTTGTGAAAAATACGTGCTCGATTCTGGAACCTGAATGTTATCTGCAGTTAAAGAAGCCAACACAAATTTTGTTTGAAGTCCAGAAATTTCAGTGGCCTTGTAGGACGGGACAGTGCTGAACAACTTCTCACGGCCTTTTATTGCCCTTTTGTAACACTGACAGATACTATTACAGTATTGTTTACAAATCAGCTCGGCTTTTAGAACCAAATAACATTTAAATAAGAAACATACTCCATTTGCTTGCATTCCTAGCACGAATTATGTTCCATTTATTTCTGCTAGAAACACAGCATGGTTCTAATGGTATTTTTATGGGGCTGGCTTATCTCAATTTTCTGTACTGCAGAACCCACACTCTACCTGGTGTACTGCTGTTGTACACTATGAAATAAATTTCCAGGAGTTAAGTGATAAAGCATGAAGTTCTCCAGAACTAAAATAAGTATCCTGCTCCGTTTCTGCCTTTTTCATAAACAGCAAATTCATCCTATAGCTTTAAAATCTAATTCCCAAGAGCTCCTATGATGAATACTGTGGTTTTCACCCAATACATACTGATGTTTCTATCCAGGTAACCACTACACTACACCACTCCCATACATGTAAAATATGAGTTAGGAAGGACAAACTCTGATGCTCAGAGTCTGACTTAAAGCTATTTGAGGAGAGTGGGGATTATAGGTTTGTCTGCAAACTGCTGCTGCAAGTCACCACCGGAATATTTAGTAATACGTAGTTACATTTAGTACATATATTTCATTGATGTCAGCATAGGTGCAAAAGTAAACCAAGTTTCTGAACCCAGAAATATGGTTAGAGAGATGGTGATGTATAAATATTTGATAAATTTCACTAAGTTAGGCTACGGGGGAAGTCTAACATCCTTTAAGCCCTAGGTTAAAGGTCAGATTCTAAGCGTAGACTGGCTCAGTAACCTCTGCACACAATACAGCCACGTGTCCAATGGAGGGCAGCTTTCTCTGAAGCGGTCTCCTCACAGATTACATGGGAACAGATGCACAGCTGCACAAGTAGGGCTCCCCTCAACCACACAGGTATTTGGTCAACTTACAACAAAAGAGAACCTGGCCCAGTTATTCAAATTTGCAAATGTAATCTAAATCTGTGGTATAGCACAAAATGGACACATATAAAATGTGGATTTTATTATTCCATTAGGAGAAACCATTTACTTGGAAAAGGATATGCAGTTTTTTTGTTCTTCATGATATATATAAATCTTATTTTTAAAATAGAAATGGTATTTTTTCTTCTCACTCCTGAATTATTTATCACTCTATACTGATTCTGGTTTATGCTGGTATTTTGGTACGCACTGTTTTGGGGGTAAAGCCATACACCAAAGAACTGAGAACTTAATTACAGAACCCAATAAAATAAGGAGTGATGTAGGAAGAAATACATAAGCAAGGTAAGCTCCTTTACATACCAAGTAATCACAGTAAATCTCATATTTACCAGAATTTGGATACATCTTAATCCACAGAACCTTCTGTTCACGTGTATTCATATAGAACATAGTTCACATATACTTTAAGTATCATATATCACAAGAAGTGCTGTTTACTTCCCTTTGGGAAGCATGAGCTGAGAGCCCAAATGGGGATAAAAAAAGGATCTAGGAAAGAAATACCTTGGCTGATTGAATGTAGGTTATAGCTGGCAACTTGTCACAGAAGCGAATCCTGAAGGTATGGTGTACATTACTGAGTTTCCCTTTGTAATCACAGGGCTGCATGAATCTACATGCAAATTTGTCAGAAGTGAAGCAAAATCTCGCCTGTCAGAAAACTACAACAAACCACAACAAAGAAAGCAGTCCTTTTACATATTACATCCTCGGTAACCAGACTGGATCCTACAGAACAGACACCTTTTATCACATCGTTCTTTGAGCACAGATAGCCAAGATAAATGCAAATGATTTAGTTCTAAGATAAGGTGGCAAAGGGAAATAAAATAGCTGTTACCTCATTGTTACTGTTGCAAAGTTATAGTTCCTAACATCAGTTCCCCTGTGACTGCCAGAAATAGACAGGAAGAGTCAAAAAACTTCGGGAGGCTGAGAGCCTCTGTGAATTCAAGCACACAGCACAGAGGTTTTGTACTGAGTACGTGGAGCTGAAGGATAACAATGCAAGGCTTTAATCAGTGACTGGAAATGCTTTCATTTTAAAAAATCCAAGAAATAAAATACAGTGAATCTGCAAACTACGGAAGCTGCTGCTGTTTGCTCAGCAGAGAAGTTCACTTGTTTCCAGAGGAGCTACATTAACAGGAATCAAATGCAAAAGTTCCTTATTCTCCTGTTCTACTTTATGAGCTTACCATACAGTGACAAATTAAATGTGTATATATATATATATATATATATATATATATATATATATATATATATATATATATAATTACATGGTTTCCTCATCATGGTAAAGTTTCCTTGATTTTTCAACTCTTTCTTTGATGAGCGTTTTAGAAAATATGTTCTTCCAAGACAGGATTGCAGCGTACCCATAGCAATGAACTGAGCAGTCCCTGTAGGAGCCTCTGCTCTTCAGATGGCATGCTCAGTTTTTTCAGCAAGGAAAAACAATGTCTCGAGGGACTGCTGAGATAGCTCTTCTACTTTTGCAGCTAACCTGCAAGCGTGCACCAGAAGCACATCCATTTTTCATGCTAAGTAATCTAAAACTTCTAAAGGAACTCTTAAGTGTTATTCTATCCAATGTGAAAAACAATACAGAGATACATTTAATTAGGTAGGAAGCTGATACCCTGTGCTGCAGAATACAGCTGCACTACTCAATGCATTTGCGATCTGAAGTTTTATAAGGAAATAAAACTTACAACTTTCCTCAAAGTGTATTTGTTGTCATAAAAGCATTTAGACCCCTCCCTGCTAATGTCTGAATAGATCTGATTCAGGAAAGTCAATGTTAAAACTCCTTGTTAGATTGCAGAACAGTATCGTAGCTAATCCCTATGGAATGAACAAATGCCTACAAAAAGCACACATAGCAGTGAACTATTTAAATCAAGGCAGCAACATTTTAAAAAAACTCATTCTTCTCTTTTTTTTCTATTAACATCACATTTTATTAAAAAAATAAGTTTCCTGTATTTAACATGTAAATTAGCTTGCTGTATATGACTGAGGATCTTAAGACCTTTAACATTATAAGATAATAAATCAAACACCTTCTTCACAGCTTTGAAAATTGGGAGGGAGGAAGATGAGGACGACAGGAAAGAGGAAGGAAAAGGAGGAATCACCAGGCCATTCCTACCAAGAGAACCAAATAGTTCCACATCAAATTATGAACCTGCATCACAAACGTCAAGAATAAGGCAAACTATCATACTGACCAAATTTGGATATACTCCATACCATGAGAACATGTAACAGGGGGAAAATCTTAACTGAGAATACATTCCACTTGCAATTGTCTCTGCATTTCCAGGAAATTACTTTCCTCTCTGCAAGCCATCACTGATTCATGTGTATTTGTAAAGAACTATTCCAATACATTAGTTGTACTGAGAGCACACAAGACACCGCAGGGAAACAATCTAAAGTTATTTTAGAACTTATTTCCTTTATTTCATTTTTACGGCAAGAATAGTAGACTAATTCCACGGCAGAAATAACTCCTACACGTGTCCCTTACACATTTAATTTGTAAACCAGAAGACTGCCCCCACATAATATGAACAAGAAACCCATGTAGGAGTCATCTGTAAGAGACATGCGGTGCTTACATATGCATGGGGACCAGAGTCTGCGTATGAAGAGATAAAGGAATGAACAAGTCCTCCCCAGATCCCATGAGTCACCTGTGCAAAAAGTTAACAGCCCATGGCTGCATTGCTCTATGTGCAATCACTGCCTCAGTGAGTAAACTCAGTTTTAGAAATGCCCTGGCAGTAATGTCATTAGCAGCCACATTTTCAGGGTTCAGGGAGAATGGAAAGTCATGGAGAAACCTCAAGCACTGGGGCTTCAAGTACACTTGATCTCATGTATAAAAACTGGTCTTGGGTTACACAGTTCAGCTAAGGAAGTCTCTGCTGCATCTGTTGAGGAGAAGGGAATCACAAATTACACTCCCAGTAGAACCAGAAGAGAAATCCTGTGTCCAAGGAAGGATAGAAGGCCCCTCTCTAACTGTGAGAGACTCCGTCCCAGAAAGGGACAGCTTCCAGCTTGCTTCAGAGACATCTAAACTAGCAGCAGACTGGATATACATCTCTTTGTAAAAGCCACTTCTTATTTTACTCATTTGAATACCAAAGCCTTTTTAACATGGATAAAAGGCTGTTTGCACTATAAGCAACAATGGCATTTTAAACTATTTTAAAATCAAAATGCACTGGAAATATCCAAACAAATCCCAGCATTAGTCTGAATAAACAAGCAAGCAATGAACACTGGTATTTTGGTTTGGGTTTTTTTTTTTTTTTTTGAGTGGATATTACAAAAAATAGTAATCATACACTTTTTTTTTTTTTTAAATGTTCATTACTTAGATAAAGCACATATGAATGTAACATTCAGAATTGTAACATAGAAAATGTAATGTGGGCAATCTGCTATTCCAAGTACACTTACCAAAATACAATTTTATAATGAAGAAAGTCTCAAAATACACCTGTACAACAATTGGGATCCACAAAATATGATTTAATAGTATCACTCAAGATCACTTCATTGAAACCACTTTTATAATACTGTTTGAATAGTAATCTCTGGTCAAAGAGCATTCTCCCCCCTTCCCCTAGCCCGTCCCACTAAAGCAAGTGAGGAATTTTAATTGCAACGTGTATCTTTTAAAATCCCAAATCTGAAGCAGTCCTATTAACTATTACACTGCCTACACTTAGATACTGCGAGGATGGGAATCACCCTCTCTGAGGCCATGGTACACTGAGACACTTACCCATATTACTGTTTGTAGCGCAAGCAGAATAATCTTGTAAAGGGCAACTAAATAGGGTCAAAATATGAATTATCTTTCTACCAAATCATTCGCTACGTGTTACGTAAGCCTGTAACATTACAGCTTTACTGAAAAAGAAAAAGTTAACCATTTTATCCTATAAATATTTTCTTTATTTGCTTTATGTTTAGAAGTTGCTATTTAAGTTCTATTAACAGAAATACATAACAAAAGCTCCCTAACAAGTGGAAAAAAAGTAATTACAAATGCTGAAAAAGTTGGCCTCATTAACATATGTACAGACTTGCTTACTTAATACACATCTTTGTGGAAATTAAATCATTTTATGACACACATTTATACAGGCATTAAACATTCCCAAGTAACTTTGAGCAGAGAATACGTCAAATCTTTATTTAGTCTGGGCAGACAAAACGCATATTTCAGTTTTGATTGTGGAGCTAACATGCAACAGATACAACATTCAGTCTGAGCTGCTGTTGAGAAGTTGTTCTGTTTTTTCCTGCAAAGATCTTTCTGCTGAAGCTGGGTCCTTCTGTCCCTTCTTGTCTTTGTTCTGCTGTTCCTGCAGCTTCAGGATGATTTTTCGTATTTCTTCTCTTTTGGTTTTCATTCGCGGGCGTGGAAACCAGTCTGTTAAGTTCATTGGTAGCTCAAAACTCAGAATAGGATTCTGAAAAGAAAGTTGGTTTGGATATTAAAGCGAGGAGTTATGACCTAAAGAGACTGGAAAGAACCAGAGTGGGAAAATGGGCGTTCTTCCCCACCTCGTTCCCTCAGCATGAAACAAAATATGTATGGTTTGCATCCTTTCTACATGTACAGTCAAGGTCATAACAAACCAAGTTTCAGCACGCACCAGCACAGCGTTCACCGTAAGGCACCAACACAGCGTTCACCGTAAGGCACCAACACTGGAAGCAGCACCGCCCACCCCTCCCCGGCAGTCCCGCCGCGGCCACACCGGCACGAGCACGCCCCGCCACAATGGCGCCCGCCCCCGCCGCGGCACCACAGCGCCCCCAGGCGGCCGCCGTCGGAGCCGAGCGGCGCTGAGGGCGGGAGGCCTGGCAGGCTGCGGGCAGCCGACAGCGCGCACCCGGTTACACCGCGTGCCGTCTCAAACCTTGTGAAGCCTTGGCTTTACAAATCCCTACGCGTCGTCACTGCTATCATTAAAACGAAGTTGAAACTGAAATCAACCCACAAACACCCCATTTTACACATTAAAATTCAGCTTGCAGAGCTGCTGAAAACGTGTGAAACTTGACAGAATTTTTCAAATACAAGCTGAAATTATTAATTCAGTAAGCATAAGACAGCCAAGCACTGTTCAGCAGGTGTAGGCTTTACATCCCCGTTCAGGTCACTGCTGAGAACACCCTGCTCCTCACTATCTGACACATCTCTGGGCACGCGCAGCTGCCTCACCCTGCAAGAGCACGCAAGACAGAGCCAGCTGCCCGAATTCTGCAGCCGGTTTGCAAGAAGGAAAGGTGCAAGATTCTCCAAAGGTGGCTGCTCCACATAAACTCTGTGTACAGAACAGAAAGCTCTCTAGGGCAACTGTAAGCTCTAAAGAAAGGGAAGAGTGTATTAAATGTTTGGGCTTCATTTTGTACACATATACTCTTAAAGCCTTGCTGCTTTCTCATTAAAGTATGAACAAAGGGAGAGTTTGAGGACTAAAAAGTTACGGGTTTTCTCAGGAGTAGGAACAGTACTCAAAAGCACTACGGACTATAAGCAGGCTTAGTGCCCCATTCAGGCAACATGGATGCTCTGCTTCTCCTCCCAGCCCACACCTGACAGAGCTCTGCCCTCCACTTCTAAGAGGAGCTTCAACTTGAAGGCTGAGATAGTTAAAGTAAATAAAAGTTTATCCATTTCCTTCAAGAGAATTAAGATTTCGCTTCTAACTGTAGTGACTTTCATGCTTTAATGAAAGCTTAGAAAGTCCAAACTAGCTGTGTTATGTTAATGAATGTATTCAGTCACCTTTCTCAGGTGAAAAACAACAAGCTTTTTTGTACCACACCTTTGTTTTAGTTTCTGAACTCAAATGTGAACACTTTTTGTGTAATTCTAAAGGCACTGTAACAACACAAAGGAAATCTCTCAAAATATTTTCTGAATGTTTTCTCAGAAAATTCCACGGCTTTCGATACCTGGTATGTATGTGCAACTAAATACAGTAAGTAGTTTATTTTCCAGGAAGTATTTCTTATTATGTTAACATTTAAATTATTTTCTAATGCATAATCTACTACACAGCTGTAAAAGCTACACCAAAGAACCTTTTAAAATTATAAAAATTTTAGCAGGATACACTTGATTGTTGCAGGAGACAAAACAAGCAACTACATAAATACACATACCTCAAAAAAGCTCTCTACATACTGCAGTATGTACACTCCACAGTCACTGAAGTTGTTTTGTTGTGGCACTTTGGGGTTGGAACCTTTCACGACATCTTTGGAAAAGCTTCTTTTATTGCCTTTCCTGACCTCCCATTCTACCTCTAAATACCTATGACAAAAGACCATAAAAATTAAAACTTTTTTTTTTACTTGCAGAATTTTGCAGAAATCACAGACATGAAACTTACTCCCTTAGTGTTTTCACGACATTTGACCGGGAAGGGCCTCTCAGTGAGTCCATAAGCAAAATGCAGGGCCTATGAGAGAACACAGTATTTTACAGCAGCTCAGAAAACACAGCGTTAAACAGCTACCAATAAAATTATTTGTGGCGTGACCTTGAACAAATCCAGTTCTATTTTAAATACTATTAAAGTTTTGCTGTACTGCCATAATCCCCTAACGGATAGCTAGATGCAAAGCTGAGTTATCTTTAGATTTAACTATACACAAGTACAGAGAACTTCAGAACTCACTTAGAGAATTCTAGCACTGTCAGACCGAAGCCATTGGTTACAGGCAAAATCTAGTTACCTAAAAGCCCTGAGGTGTCTAGTGCTATTTTAGATACACAAGGTATCTGGGACATCTGCAGGAGGCAAAGAGGCAAAGAACCCACAGACATCCTTCTGGAGTAGCAGCAGGAGGACAGAACAGTCTACAGCACCTACAAACACACTAGATTCATTTGCTCAAGCAGTGATTCCAATTACTGAACTACTGAATCTAAAATGCATACCAGATAGTTACCTATTAAACACCATACTTGAAAGACTTTAGAAAAATAATGCAACCAACCAAACATGCTCTCTAGAACTCAGCCAGTTTGAATGCTTTCTTGTAGACTTGCATCACTCGGTCTAAAAGATATTGTCTTGGCAGTAGACGTGTAATGCTTAAATTGTATCAGTCATCTTAAAATGCAGCAGTTGGATTTATGCATCAGAGCAAACTCATTCCAGAACTCAGAATCTCAGCATTAGATGTAAGGCATATTTTAAGGGATAGATACAGATTACTTTTCACAAAGCTCTTTCTTTTTTTTTTTCCCCTAATAATAATATACATATGTATTCACAGAATATGTTCTTTATGAAAACTGGAGACTAGTACATTCAGGCTAATTATATGTATGCATTTATGAATAGGTTTGTTTTATGTGTAAATTATTTTAAACTTAGAAAGATTTATGTAAGCAATATTCTTTTAGAACACACGATCCAATTTTTTTTTTTTTAAGGAGGGGGAACAATATGGGGAGTGGAACTGAAATCCTTGTCAAAGGAATTTTCTTTTTCATATAGAAGAAATTTAAAACTATGGTAACAGTGAAGTATTAAAGTGCCCTTAATGATTTGCCATATCTGAGTGTCAGAGATCTTCAGAAGGTTCGTGTTTGGATTGGTGGAAAGTATTACGTACTGATAATTCATCATCAGCATGGGAAAATTTAGCTAAAATATGATTGGAAGTTCATAGCACTATCAAATATTCTTAAAGCTGGTAACAAAGGTGGATTTTTACTCCTTCGTTACAATGCATCAAGTACACCACCTACACATTTCATATGCTAAAAATTATTCCCACTTTCCTGTACTGAGTGGCCACAAAGTTTTGATTCAGTTTTAACTTCAGTACAGCTTTATTTTAAAGAAATTACTCTTTCTGCAGGAATTTAAGTGCAAGATATGGACAGCCTCATTTGAAGAAACAATCTTCACTTGCATGAAGCAGTACAGATGATGATACTACAAAGAAGAGAAGGTTCCTTCAAAGATAAATAAGTGCTGGCTAAACTGCCCGAAGAACTATGTATGACCATCTCCCATAATTACAGTCTTAAATTTCATAAACTTATAAGATTTTAATTTTCCAAATATCTTAATAACCGTTACAACTGTTTCACTACTTACTGTTTGCAGATAGTAGGCTTTAGGTGCCACTGTCCCATTTCTGAATTACAGCTGTCATCTAGAAGGCCACCATCATCACTACTGTCTTCCTACAAAAGCAACATATTTATAGGTGTTTTAAAGTTCATACTATTTTTCGAACAGTTTCAAAAAGGAAGTATTGCTGTTCTTTCCATTTTTAGTCAAGACAAATAAAATCTAGTTTAATAAAGAAGTAGTAGCTTTCATTGAAAACCACTCAGTATTTGCATTACCATCTTTTAGTCTCTCTCAAATCCATGCTGGAAAGACACAGAGTGAATGATGCTATTTATGTAATTATCATTGAAACTAGAAAAAAAAAAAAAAACAAACAACAGCTACTGACATTTTCTAAAGTGCTGACCTAAAAGCAGTGCATCTCCCTGCAGGTTATAATCCATATTTTAAGTATTTTCCCTTCCTAATGATTACTAGGAATTTTTCTGGTGATTTTATGTGCACTTTTAGAAGGAATGAGACAAAATCTACAACAAACTCAGAAAGTTTGGATTCCTGCTCCAGAATCCACCAACTTGGTCCTCCAGGCAAGGGAAATCTGAAGGGAAAACGAAACGATATAACTGCATGTTGCAAAACTGACATGCCACAAACCTGAGAGAATGTTCTTTCAACTTCTGATTTCAATACTGATTGCTGATTTCCTACTCTACAGAGCTCACTATTACTACCACAGACCATTGCATTCAGGGACAGAGATGCTTTCCAAAACCACAAACTACCATATCAGCATGGCTGGTGAACTTGCTTCTTTACTAACAAGCAGGATCCTATGACCAAAATCCTCATGTTACACCATTAAGATTTTATCACATTAGACAACACCTGCCTAGTTCCTAATCCATCTGTTTCTGTTGCAGCTTCAACATAATTTTTGGCAGATATGAAGGTGCATTCAACCTGTCCCGGTTTAACATTTCTATACTTGCTTTGTGCATTTGGGAAGGTATCAGTGACAGCTTCAGCCTGAGCTAAGTTCTAAGCTACACTGAAACCTGGGAACTTGGCATCTTACCATCCTCTCAAGGAACACAGCTGACACAGCTAAGAAATAAGAATTGGTATCAAGAATAATTGCTTTCATCACTGCCTATATGCCATTTATTTCAGCTTTGAAGAACCCTACTCATCATTCTCCATATTGAACTTACACTGTATAAGAAATAGGGCTATGGAATCACATGCTCATGTCCTCATACAACCGAATCAATGACGGACACTGAATGATCTTGTGGACTTTACAAATGTCTAAAATCTAAGTCTTTTTATGTGAACAAGAGCACTGCCTGATTATAAAACCATTTGTTTAAGCATGATTCAGAAAAGCACCAACTAAACTGAACAGCAGAGTAACATCACCTTATAAATATGTCTATTTACGTCCATAAAATGCAATTGAAATAACAGTAACTTGTTCTTTGGTCTGCTAGGTAAACATGGGAGCTGGGGAGATGAGAAAGCTTTCATTTTCAGAATTTCCACTTAAACCATCATGTAATACTGTCGCTATGCACAAGACTCACAGCATTAAATGTAGGATCAGTACAGCAGTTTCCTGATAGTTTAAAGAGTGAATATACAATTTTATTGTCAGCTAATTTGTAATTTTTTTTTTTTTGGTAAAGTAATCAGTGTTTTGGATCTGACATTTGTAAAGATATCTAGCTTTAGACAACAAACATTTACAATATATATACTGCCCATTCAAAACAGAACACAATATTTTGCATTTCCTAAATAAAATTGCTGAATATTTTACCTGATTATCTTGCTCTTCAGAAAAATCTATAAGCTCATCTTCATTTAATTTACCACCATCAGCTGAGTCTTCACTGTAGTTTAGCCTGATTTTGTGCAATCCATCTGTACAAATCACAGACAGCAGAATTGTACATTTAAACATCAAATACTACATCATCACTGACAGCCAAAATAATTTTAAATACCTCAAATTATCTAAGAGTTGCTCACAATGACTGTGATACATCTGGAGAGCAGCATTTTACACACATATATAAACCAAAAGTGAGAAGTTTCTTTTAAGTAACACAGAAAAGGCAATCACTGTCTTCCTATACTACCTTTTAAGTCCCCAGAAGGCACGTTGAAGGGAAAACTAATGAACTAAGTGAACATAAGTGATAAATACGTATCTCACGTCAGCGAAACTTGGTATCTTCAGAATAAAACCTTTCCTAGAAAATAGCTGTATAACGTATCTAAACCATCTCAAACTTAAAATTGTTATTCCTTTTGGCACTGAAGTAATAGTATCCTATCAGTTACTAAAGAAAACCAGATCTCTGTAAGAACAGTAAATAGGACAATGAGCTAGCTAGAAAATCACAGAAGATCTGCATTTGTTGAAGTTTGGAATGAGGTTACTAGTGGATTTCCATAGGGACAAACTTTGAAATTAATCTTACTCGCTATCTTTGAATAGACCTTAGTGAAGAAAATAGGCCATATATAATGGAGTGACATACTGCTGACAGTCCTAAAAAATAAGAATTGGTATCAAGAATAATCACAGATCATATAAAGAAGAATTGGATGACCCTTCTATGTTGATCAATAAAAAGGGGGTTAGTTAAGTAATAAAATATAAAAATTTTGGATTGCCTCTTCAAAATTATTTTGGCATCCATGTCTACTGACTTACAAGTCCAACACCAAAACACATTTTGAGATCAAAACTTGCATGTTTAGGCCACCTATAGTAGGCAACTATGGTAAAGACCATAAACAGTGTAGCTACTCAACTGAACAACTACTCTGTGCCTGTTTTAAGGGTGAGAGGAAGAGCCCTCTTGGTTTCACTGAGTATATTATCAAGCTATATATAGCTGGTGCCTTTTGAGATACCCTACGATATCTAGCACATACATATGGGTTTGGCAGAGTCAAGAGCAATAGCAGAAAGCTGGACAGAATATCCAAGATCTACATCCCCATCTTCCATCTGACTGCAATAGGAGTTTAAGTTCACAGTGCATCTAAATTTAGCTCCCTAAGCATATGCTTAGTGTCAATCTCAAACTGAACCTCGCTCTTGAACCATGACAGTGACCAATAAGAATGTCTGCGTTAATCAAAGGGTACATCACCTGCCCTAGCTGGGAAAGGAAGTCCAGGTGTTTTAGTCTTTGACACAATGACCACCAGTTAGGCAGCAATACAATGCAGGCATTAAAAAGGAAAAAAACCCATAATCCTAGAAAAACCGTATTTCATGAAGAACATACTCACTAGTTACAGACAAGTAACAACAGTATCATCCAAGATAGATAAGTTAACATACAGTAGTGATACCATATACTGTAATAATTGCACAGAATGAAAAAATCAATTTAAGCAAGATCAGCTCCTCCTCTCCCTACCCACAAAAACAAAAAAGAGCTTCTAGAAGTGACAATGTTATCATAGAAGAAGAATAAACTATCTGTGAATAAGTTTTGACTTGAAAGCAGGAAAGGGTTTATACCCAAAGATACGGAAGTTACAGCGGTCTGCAGTATACAGAATAGACCATATGATTGATAAGCCTTTATGGACTTTGTCCTAGAAACTAGACAACTATTTACTATACGTAAATTAAGTCAGTAGGAGTGCTATCAATGCCTGGCATACAAGTTTTCTCACCATCAGATATTCTGTACTTCACATCTCAAGGATCCAAACCTTCTTTATTTTGTCTTTAAAATTATGTCAGTTACTTTGGTACAAATGCTGCTCTAGATGACTGCAACTACTGGTAACAGCCTCTAAAGAAATGATGCATGGAGAAAGTCTCTCTAAATGCAACAAGGAAGGCATGTGCTTGTTGTTTTTTGCTGTTTTCTTGTTTAAAATTTTCTTCTCAGTCTTTCTACATGCCTTCATCAGGACATTAAAGAACTTAACTGTTGAAGCAATACCTCAAATGCTAGAAAACACTAAGGTTCATCTTAATTCAACTGCCCCTTATAGATACATTATGAGGGTTAATGGTCTAGTTTTTTCTTAATTTTGGTTTCATCTGATTCAAAGCAAGTGACATTGAGAAAATATTTTGCATGAAAAAGTGTCACGTAACTGACAAATTCATCTCCCGTATCTCCAGTCTTATGTGCCAAGAACTGAATCAACAGTCACAAAACAATTTATACACAATGACTATAAATTACTTATACTGCAAGCAATCCAACCTGAATCACATAAGCTTTCAATGTTTACGCAACTGTAAATATAGTAATAGATATGAAGCTTTCAATTTTTTCATTAAAATACGTACATTTTTATGATAACATACCCATAGATTGGCTAGCAGTTGTGAATTCACCCTGTATACCATTTTCATCTGGAGTCCTATGGTCCAGTCTATGGCATGCTGATTCAACAGTATTAGGTTCTTCCACATCAGTGTCTATTTGATTTAGTTTTTTGAAACCACTTTTTACCCTACAAGGACTTCTTCTACAACATGAAGACTCACTGTCCTGCGTTTCAGTGTTTGAATCAGTTAAAGCTGTATTATATTTTTTGGTCAATGTCTTCTTTGCTGTGGATTTAGAAGGCGAGTTTTGCGTATCCAACTCATTTGGTAAAGGAGATGGTGTGTTGCTCTCTCCATCGGAAGAGGAAGATTTTATCTGTGTTGCAGCATTTTCATGGTAGTGGGGATTTGGTTCATATTTGGGTTTCTCTAAGCCAGGAAAACAGATTACAGCCAAAAACCAGTGGGCACTGCAAAGAAAAATACTTTATTAACTAGCAATTACATTGATGCTGTTAAATCTTAAAGCTGGTAAAAAGAAAACAAAATGCTGTGCACACACATGCACACACAAAAATGAATCCCGCTTCTCACAGTCAAAGATAGACTGTAATAGCTGTTCACTTTTCTGAGCAGGTTCTACTCAAGCCTTCAGAGTTTTCTGTTAAGGTAGGATCATTCCATGTAAGCAGTCACTAACAAATGTATTAATATGATGCAGTTAGCAGAGAACAGGTGCTAAGTATTATTTCAGTTTGATCACCATTTATATCCATCTTTTTCTCCTTTGAATAAAAACTTATTTCTTTTTGAATATTTATCACAGTAAGAATTAAACTGCAGAGTTCATGCTTTATGGTTGTATCAAGTTTTCAAGAATTTTGTAATTCCTGGTAAAAGCAGGAAACTGAACAGTGACATGCTCCTGTTGTATATGACACTTTCCATTGTTAAGTGAAGAAAAAAGAGAAGAAAAAGATGGTATTGCTATCACCTCAACTTTGTTGTCCTATTCACCCTTCACAGAACTACAAGGAAGAGAACTGACATTATAACACTTTCAGGTCAAATACAGTAATATACCGTAACTCACAATAACATAGAAAGTAAGTTTTGTCCCACTTTCATCCTTACATTCTTGCCATTTCAGACTTGACTGACTTGCCTCTCAAACAGAAATGAAGCAGCACAAAATTCAGGAATTGTGGCATTGAAAGTACACCTACACTGACCCTATTTAGAAATTTTCTGAAGGCTTTCTGATTTCCTGTACCAATTATCAAAACAGAATCTAGCTGATGAAATCATACTTCAGTGTGCTTCAGAAAAAAGTAGCTAAAATGCATGTCTGACATATTAAAAAGTTAGTTAGATGACTATGAAGCCCGAATTCCATCAGAAGGCAATGGCAATTAAAGTAAATGGCCTTTCAAAAGCAATAAGTGAAGTATGGGTGCATTTTGATTTGAATGATTCACCACACCTAATTAATGAATTTATTGCAAAACCCTAGAATATGGGCAAATTCTATTAATATATACTTTCTCTACCAGTTAAGTAAACAAACTAGCTATTAACCTAGATTTAAAAAGAAAATAGCTTGTAACTTTAAGAACTAATTATTTCCACTGGAAACTTGAACAAGAATTGTACAACAAAGGACAGTGACATAGTTTACTCATGGCCAAGTCACACATTTCATTCTTAAGCTAATTCTTCCGTAGATTCATCCTTCCCAGGATGCAGTTCTTTGTTATTGCAGTTCTTTGAGTGAGACCATTGGAAAGACAAGTTTATTCTCTTCACTTTTGATTTCGTGTCACACTATAATACACCTTTCTATTTTAGAAAGCCTAAGCTTTTAGTGTATTCAGTAGTAAGGAATGTTTACTTACGCTTCATTAAGAGGAACAAAAATGAAATCTTTCTCAAAAATGTCAACGTGACGTGTCCACGTTTTTACTCGCCCATGTCGTTTTTGTTGTATTCTGAAAGAAGAAACACAAATGTGATTTGTGGGATGGTTTATTTGCATCAAAAGAATACCTTTCCTTGTATTTTCACATTAACTTTCACATGGTTTCTAAGAATTTTCAAGATATATTTTCTATTTGTTATAGGTCTGGATGTTTCCTAGTTCTGTTTGTATCACGATACTGTCTGTAAGAGTTTATCTTCATAGTATTCAGCTCTTTGTAATACAGACTTATCAAAAGGCTTACGAGAGGTTTGAAGTTTCATGAATATTTCTTCTTTCTCTTTGATTAAGGCGTTTGTAGAAGAATGAACTGAACACGTGTATTCTATCAGCATCTTCTTTTTTCAGTTTCTCAAGTACCAAATACCTAATTAATTAAAAAAAAGTGACAGAGGTGTTAACACATTGAATTTATCAGATGAGTAAAATGGACTGCCAAGAGTACAACTCCCACAAAATTGCTGCAGCCTCTGACAGAAGTGAAAAAGTTGTAACAGAATCAGGGCTATCTAACCATAGTATATTAACGAGTTCCTATCTGTGTCAGCATTTCAAGATATTAAGTGTTCTGCTAAAAAAAACAGAAAAAAGTTGCTCTGCTCTTGCTGTGTTTATTTTTACATTATGACAGAAATACAATTTTTCAACGAGTTTCTTACATACATATCTAGAAAAGATCTGTGTTTTGTAATTGAATCACTGAGCCTCTGAACACAGCCCAGACTGGTGCAATACTTTTTTTTCCACCTTCATCACCAAAATTGTACACACAGTCCTTATGCACAATATAAACATGGCAGGTATGTATGAACTTAATATGCTTCTAACATCTGTGACATCACTGACACAAAAAGATTAATTTATGTATTACGTTAATCAATAGAAATGAAGTTCAAGGGAACACAAATACTCTGGGGGGAGGAAAAACAAACAAACAAAAAAAAGCCCACAAACGCACTTAAAAAGGTAGTTAAAATTCAACTTCAGATGCAGAGAGATTTTAAGGAATCATTATTCCAAGTGAGAACAGTGTCACTGTCAAAAGAATGACATACCAAACAAACCAAAATTTCTACTAAAAGTACAAAACAACCTTTAAAATCAGCTACAGACAGTTGATGACCAAATGTTACTAAACGACTTAAGAAGTTTTAATGGCAGAATTTTTCAGTTTTCTAAGGAAAAGAATACTAAGTATTGATTTGAAATAAAACTTACTTTAAATAAAAATCAATAATAACATCATTTAAAAATTCTCCTTCATTTAGACAGTGGAGGTCTTCATTGGTCACAGAAATACCACCTTTAGCTGGAGGAGGTGGATAAACTATCAGCCTGAAATGAAAAAATACATTCAATAATTAATGTGAAGGATCAGAAAATAAAATCAGAAACAGTCACAAAGCAAATAAAAATATCTTACTTTTCTATGGGACCAATAAATACTGTATGTGGTTCTCCAATTTCTTCTTCATCATCAAAATATGGTAACTGTTTATTTCGCGGCTGCACTTTGGAGTCAGGAGCAACCTTATAAAAATAAAGCCAATATTAATTTGCAAATCATGCTCAAATTTATTAAAAAAAAAAATAGTAAAGCCTTGAGAAGTCCAGAGGTGTAGGACCCACTGCTTCTGAGAAGGACTTCAGTTTTTTTTTCCCCCTTCCCTGGTACATTATATTACAGTTATCCCTGTACTCATTTCTTGCAAAACCACAAAGCTTTCAAATTCCCTAAACATGTAGTTTTGTTTAAACGAAGCATTAATTAAATTTAACTATAGCACTGCAACCTAATTCTCATTGTAACACTGTATTTTACCAGTAGATGAATTTGGAGACAATTATGTTGTCTAATTATACTACCAATTCCTCATCCTTTAATCATTTTAAAATGACATTATTTGGGGATCAGCATGCAACCCTACCAGTAAACTAAACATATTAAGAACTATGAATGCACAGACTATTTCCCAGAGCCTCATAACCCCTTATAGACTATTCTGATGGTCCTCATAAAAAAAAGCAAGCAGGAGTTTTTGAGGTATTTGCCTAGAGACTAACACACTATCTTTAGTGTATTTGTAATCCAAATGATATAACAACTTTGTTCTAAAATGAAAATACAATTACATTTTTAATTTTGTTTTCTCTATGAGAAGGGCTTCCTTTGGAATTGTCTTCCAAGCATTTAGTAAATGCAACAAGTCTGCCATTGGCTTCTTCAAAGGAAATTTTCACAAAGAAGTCAGAAATATTATTTCTAATACCAATGTCAGTGATTATTTTTTCAAATATTGAGTTTGCATGAGGATCAAGGCCAGTTTCAAAAATTAAAATGATGTATTGTTCTTCTTGACCTAAGAAAAAGCAGAGAAAAAATTACTCATGTAGAAATGAAATAAAATGCCACATTTTTCAAAGATTTCAAAGAACCATGAGACAACACATGTATGCTCTCTGCTGACAACACATACATGCAGAAATAAACAGGTTTGCAGACAAACAGACAGCAATCCCTACTACTTACGTTTGACATGAGTATATTTAACTTCTGCCTTTAGGAATATTAAGTATTATGCCTTACACATAGAAGATATGCCGAATGCAAAGCCAAAACCTATTTCAAAATAAGAAATTACCTGCTAATTGAGAATAAACTCTGAGAACAATTTTTTTTTCTTATTATGGTTCCTACAATAACGTTTCAATACAATTACAGAAATTACATATTAAGCATAATTCCCTCTCCATATAGGAAGCAGCACACATTAACTTCTCAACAGAAGCACATTCATTCATCTGTGGAAACACAGAACTGATTTAGGAGTGTAGATAGGCTTTCATGTTCTCAATACTAGAAATTATCAGAAATAGTGACAAGTTGGGAAAAAAAAATCCTACTTTAACTGGAGGTAGCAAACAAATAGAATGCAAAATGTAAAACCACTGCTTAGAAACTACACTGAGAACAACACAAACAACAAGAACATTTTTGAGATGGCTTTTTCTAGATGTAAATGAGGAAAAAAAGCATGGTGTTTTTCCAAGTAGTGGATATAGAACTGTATACCACACATTACAAGTACTAAGTTCTAACAAAATTACTCTTGCTGATTCCAGGCACATATGATTTGAGTATGTAAAAAGTACAAAAGCCTATAATGGCAATTTCACAAAAGAATCACTTATTTTTTCCCTGATCAGATTTTGGTTACCATAGAAACAGAAATCTCTTAAGGTTCTTTGATTCGCTCACAAGAGAAAGAAAAAAAAAAAAAGAGAGAAGAAAAAGTATGCATCTGAACAAGGAGAGGAATGAGAGGAATTTAAACTGTCACTGATCAAAATCTTCACATCTTTCCACAGGAGAAGGGATATTACCACCTAGAATCAGAAAATCCCTGCTTTCAGCCCCTGTAATTTAACCAAACTAAAACTTATCTACCTCAGGTGAACAGTCTGGGAACAAAATACCAATACTCTCTCTTGATTACTTTTGCTACAGTGGTTTAGCTTCAACAGGTCAGCTTGGGCTACCCTTTTACCAGAAGTTGGGCAATGAGATCAGTTAGCTACCGTATGGATCCGAACTGCTCACATCAGCTGACAAATAAAAAGGCAGTAAGCCCCTAAAAAGAATGAATTTGGCACACAGTTACAGGAATAGTATTCAGGCTGCAAATTCCTGCCTCATGCAGTTGGCTAACTGCAGGGACCTATTTTTCTATAACAGAGGAGTTTCAGGCACTTGCATAACCATTTCCTATTCTTAACTCAGCATGCAAACCATTGTGAAAATATTATTCAGCAGCCTGCCTCCAAATTCACTGCATACCGAATTAAAGTGTCTAACCGGGTTTTGCTAAATCTTATTTTGTGAACTAAGCACCTGCTCGCTATTGCTTACATGGTTACAGATACAAGCTTCAAATCATTTCATCACTGAGAAAGCAAATGGCAACTGTGCTATCACAAGGTATTCATAAGTACCAAGTACTACAAAGCTGTTGTGAGAGAAAATAGCTCAGAGCCATAGTCTTAGAGGAAGAAGCTTGGGGTGGTAGAGAAAGAAAGGTTGAGACAGGGAAAAACCACAGAATCACTAAGGTTGGAAAAGACCTTCAAGATCATCCAGTCCAACCATCCACCTATCACCAATAGTACTCACTAAACCATGTCCCTCAACACAAAATCCAACCGTTCCTTGAACACCTCCAGGGACGGTGACTCCACCACCTCCCCGGGCAGCCCATTCCAGTGCTTGACCACTCTTTCAGAGAAGTAGCATTTCCTAATGTCCAGTCTAAATCTCCCCTGGTGCAGCTTGAAGCCATTCCCTCTAGTTCTATCACTAGTTACACGAGAGAAGAGGCTGACCCCCAGCTCAGTACAACCTCCCTTCGGGTAGTTATAGAGAACAAGAAGGTCTCCCCTGAGCCTCCTCCAGACTGAACAATCCCAGCTCCTTCAGCCGCTCCTCCTAAGGCCTGTGCTCCAGATCCTGCACCAGCTTTGTTGCCTTCTTTGAACCCGTACCAGGGCCTCAGTGTCTTTCTTGCAGTGAGGGGCCCAAAACTGGACACAGTACTCAAGGTGTGGCCTCACTAGTGGGGAGTATATGGGGACAATCACTTCCCTGATCCTGCTCACAACACTGTTTCTGGTGCCAGCCAGGATGCCATTGGCCTTCTTGGCCACCTGGGCACACTGCTGACTCATGTTCAGCTGAGCATCAATCAATACCCCCAGGTCCATTTCCTCTACGCAGTCTTTCAGCCACTCCGCCCCAAGCCTGTAGCACTGCCTGGGGTTGTCGTGGCCAAAGTGCAGGACTCGGCATTTGGCCTTGTTGAAACTCATCCCGTTGGCTTCAGCACAGCTATCCAGCCTATCCAGATCCCTCTGTAGGGCCTGGCTACCGCCAGGCAGTTCGACACTTCCAGCTAACTTGGTGTCATCTGCAAACTTACCGAGGGTGCACTCAATGCCCTCATACAGGTCATCAGTAAAGATATTGAAGAGGACAGGCCTCAGCACCGACCCGTGGGGAACACCACTCATGACAGGTCACCAGCTGGATTTAGCTCCATTCACTACCACTCTCTGGGCCTGGCCTTCCAGCCAGTTCCTTATCCAGCCAAGAGTGTACCTGTCCAAGCCATGGGCTGACAGCTTCTGCAAGAGAATGCTGTGGGAGACAGTGTCAAAGGCCTTGCTGAAGTCTAGGTAGACTACATCAACAGCCTTTTCCTTGTCTACCAGATGGGTCACTAGATCATAAAAGGAGATCAGCTTGGTCAAGCAGGATCTGCCCTTTGTGAACCCATGCTGGCTAGGCCTAATCCCCCAGTTGTCCCCCACATGCCATGTGATCTCCCTCAAGACAATCTGCTCCATAACCTTCCCTGGCACCGAGGTCAGGCTAACAGGCCTGCAGTTCCCCAGATCCTCCTTACAACCCTTCTTTTAGATGGGAGTCACATTGGCAAGCCTCCAGTCTTCTGGGACCTCACCAGTCAACAAAGAGCGCTGATAGATAATGGCAAGCGCTCATCTATCACCTCCGACAGTTCCCTCAACACTGTTGGGTGAATTCCACCCGGGCCCATGGACTTGTGACAGTCCAGCTGGAGCAGTAGGTCTCTGACTGCGTCCTCCCGAATCACGGGGGGTTCTGTCCGCACCCCAGTCGAGACTACCAGGTCAGAGAGCAGAGTACCCTGAGGATAACTGGTGTGACCTTTAAAGACAGACGTAAAGAAGGCATTCAGAACCTCTGCCTTTTCCTTATCCTCAGTGGTCACATTCCCAGCTTCATCCAGTAAAGAATACAGATTCTCCTGAGTCCTCCTCTTACTGTTGATATATTTGTAAAAGGGTTTCTTGTTCCTTATAACCCCAGCAGCCAGGTTGAGTTCAAGCTGGGCTTTTGCCTTTCTGATTTTCTCTCTACGCATCTTAACAACTTCTCTGTACTCTTTCTGAGTCACCCGTCCCTTCTTCCACAGGAGGTAGATTCTCTTTTTCTCCCAGAGCCTCAAGAATAGCTCCTCATTCATCCATACTGGTCTTCTTCCCCGCCGGCTCATTTTGTGGCTTAGAGGGACAGCCAGCTCCTGCGCCTTTAAGACTTCCTTCTTGAAGAGCAACCAGCCATCTTGGACCCCTTTACTCTCTAAGACTGAAACCCAGGGGATTCCCCCTGCTAGCCTTCTGAATAATTCAAAGCCCACCCTCCAAAAGTCTAAGGTACTTGTTTTGCTGTTTCCCATCCTGGCTCCACCAAGAACTCTACCATTTCATGGTCACTCTGTCCAAGACAGCCCCCAACCTCCACAACTCCCACCATTCCTTCTCTGTTAGCAAACAGCAGCTCAAGTGGGGCAGCTCCTCTCGTCATCTCTCTCACCAGCTACATCATGAAGTTATCCTCCATACACTCCAGAAACCTCCTAGACTGCTTCTTCTGCGCTGTGTGTATTCCCAGCATATGTCAGGGAAGTTGAAGTCCTCCATAAGGACAAGGGCTGGTGATTGCGCAGGTTCTGCCAGCTGCTTGTAGAACTCTTCATTCTTCTCTTCATTCTTGTTCAGCAGACCTGTAGCAGACGCCCACCAGGAAGTCTGTCTTGTCAGCCTCTCTCCTGATCTTTACCCAGAGGAATTTAACCTTATCATCCCCAGCCTCAAGTTCAACATTAAAGCACTCTCTAATATAGAGAGCCACGCCACCACCCCTCCTTCCGATTCCCCCTTTGGGATAGGTGATACCCATCGGCAGCCCTCGTGCCAGGTGCCAAGTAGACTGCCCCATGATCAAAGAACCCCAAATTTTTGAGTTTGCACCAGCCTCTCAGCCATGTGTTCATTAGGTTGGTTTTCCTGCTCCTCTCAGTGTCCTTCACCGCCACCGTAAGAATACAGGCAAATACGACTTGTATGCCTTCTCCATCAACTAACCTCCCCAGTCCCCTGAAATCATTTATTATAGTCCTCAGGCTTCTGTCAGTGACCTCATCACTGCCAGCCTGGTCTATCAACAGAGGGTAATAATCAGAGGGGTGGATCAGTCTAGGAAGTTTTCAAGAAATATCCCTGATCCGGGCCCCAGGGAGGCAGCACACCTCCCTATGGGTAGGGACAGGCCGACATATTGGGCCTTCAGTTCCTTTTAGAAGGGAGTCACCTATGACTATCACTCTCCTTTCTTTACTAGAGGAGGCAGTCATCAAGCGTGGAGCTGACGGCCTCTCCTTAGAAAAGCTTGGAGGCCGTCCTTCCACCTCATTCTCAGCCACCTCACCCTCAGTTTCTGGGCTTCAAACCTATTACATAGAGGCAGCTGGGGAACGGAGGTAGGTCAGGATGGGCGTCGCCTGCATTGCCGAGGTGGGACCTGCTGCCATTCCTTCTCAAGTTGGCTCTCTTGGTTTGACCACGGCAAGGGAGAGGGTCCACTACAGTTTGGCAGTTGAAATCTCTGCTTCTTTCCTGCAGCGTCACACCACCAGTCTTTTTCCCTCACATACTCTCTGATGGTTAAAGAAAAGACTTCTTCCCCAGGCACATCAGGAAGTTTTGCCATTGTTCACTTACGGACACCTGAGTTTGCCAGGTGTCAAATGCTGCCACCAGGACTGTTTGTATGATCCCCTGCAGGCTTTTCAATTACTTTAGTAATTTTAACACTCCTTACAGCTTAAACTTTTTATAAGAGGTGGATGAGCTTATTATAACAGTATTTTGTGTTGGAAGCACACAATTCTGACATTATTGAAGGTGTTTTTCTTCCATTTGCATTTGAATGCATCATGCATATATAAAGCTGCACACGTATAAATAAGCACAAAAATTAACCTTAAGAGAAGTCTAATTACTTGAGGGGAAAAATGACTCCATGCCAATTAAAAAACAGAGTGTATACTAACACTTTAGACCCTCAAGAAGAGCTATGCTGAAATTAATTTTAGTATGTGTGAAGACAACATGCTTAGTTTACAAACAAGTATTTGTCTACATTTTAGAAAAAAAAGACCAAGAAACCAACACCACAAATAAACCCATACAAATGTTTCTACTCCAACTGTGGCCTGGAAACAGAACAGAAAACAGAGGTACACATACCAAAGTCAACAAAAAGATATAAATGCATCTAGAAAAACACCAAATAAACCAGCTTCACTTTGGTTCAGTAGAACTATTAGTGAGAAACGTACTAAACTAAACTAGCATGTACCTGGATAATGAGAAAACTATAATTTTGCCAAGTTGTTCTGAACTGTTCTCCCTGTTAGCTAGGGAAGGCAATACCATCAGGAGAAGTCTACATCTGCCCCAGCCAATGATGCCAATTTTACTTCTTAGTGCACTCAGTCAAGATCAAAACATTAAAAGACAATTTAAAGTGAAACGGTCAATTAAAATTGGTTTACTTACTGTCTCCTTTACATTCGTACCAGACATTATCTTTACTCATTTTCAGCTGCTCTCTCAGGCTACTACAGGTTGATGGTACTGTTTGCAGAAAAACTACTGGTAATTTTCTGACACTACACCATTCACATTTGGTAAGTTCTGAAGTTTTCAGGTTTATCTCTCGGACATCACTCTCTGATTCTAGAAGAAAATTATGAAACTGTATCACAACCCAGTCAAAATACAAAGATTTCCTTTGTAATAAATAAATGATTTCATTAACCATTAAAGAAAGCTTTTAAAAAATTGAAAGAAACACAAATGATGTCTGTTAAAAGACAAACTTAAGTCTAACATCATTTGGCAGTAAAGTAATTTAAAAAGCTGTTTTCTTCTCACCAACTTTAATCTAGTTCTTATTCAATAGAACAGGGGAAAAAAGGTGACCATCTAAATCTGCAACTGTTGCTAGGACACATTCTATGATACGTTTGTAAAACACGCTTTGTAAATTTATCTTTGTCCAAAAAGTAAACATATGCAGATAACAAAAATCTGACCACCTATGGAAAATAATGTCCTGCATTTAATTTACTATTAAATAGAGAGAAATGCCAGCAACACAGTAAATTGTTAACATATGAAAAAAAGTTCATCTGAAAAAACAATAGTACCCATGCACCTGCTTTTAGATGCAACAAACACCTGACTGAAAAGAGTCTACACTTACTTTTGCAGGCCTTGTTAGACATAATAGTTACAGAAAGTGAAGTTACAAACAACAAAAACAAACTTTAATTTTAGGTAGGACAGCATTTTCAAACAAAGGGAAAAGAGGAATAATTGTTAGTTCATCTCCTAAACTGCATCACCATATTTCTTTCAGTAACGTGAAACATACAACCTACAGGCTAGAGAAGAATGTTTAAAGGAAGATATACACAGGAAAGATATTAGGCACCTATGTAGCTTTCACTTTATGTATTTGAAATACAGATAACATTTTACAGAAGGAAGGATTTTCTTGCCTGTGGTTTTTGTTAATCATTTTAATTAAGACCTTTGCACCAATCATCACCAGTAAAACTGAACCTCTTAAACTATGTTGAGGGGGGAGAACTAATGACCACTTTGCACACACAAGTTGCTAATTCCTATCTGTGAATTTTATTTCTGTCAGTAGGAAGAAGAGAATGTCAAATCATTCCGATTCTTCTTCACTACGCACCTTAGACCAAATTTATACTCTTGATTCTTTTGTTCTGATGACTACCAACACCCAGTACAATTTATTACATATACAGTAAAACCAGAACTGACGTTTTATTATGATCCACCTGTTAATTCCTTTGATAAAGTCAATTAAAAAGTATGTACTAAATATTAACATAATGAGAGAAGTACTCACCTTCTTGACTTTCTAAGCGTATTTTGATATAATCCAGGCAAAACTGTGGAAGACAACACAACAGTAAGATTTCATATCTTCTCCATAATAAAACTGAGTTAGTGTCTTTTAACTGTTAGTACAGAGGTTTCAATAATTTTTTCTCAAATACAAATGTAAAATGTAATACAATACCAAGATATACATTTTATCACAACTCAGTGAATCAAGTGTATTCTCTACTACTTGGTGCTCCTACAGTCATACTGACTTTTGAAATTTAAAACATCTCTGAAGTACTTTTTCCAAAAGGTTTGAAGCATTGAGAAAACAAAGCACCTGAAAAAATGCTATAAACTCACGGAGAAAGAAAATCTTCAAAAGACAATATCATCTATTAGTATTCAAGTGAATCAAACAACAGATATTTGTAAAGTGAAAAGTACCAATTATGTGTTATTTATGTAGATACCTGGGTAAGAAACATACATTTCATGTGGTTTACTATATGCCTTTGGCATTCAAAGATTCCTCGAAACCTCTCCTGACCGCAAGTTAGCAAAATATATTTTGCTACAGAAGCAAAATTAAACACATGTAGTAAAAGACATGATTCTTCCACCAACCTATAAATTTATTTGCTTTTAATAACCATTGCCTTCTATTTTCTTAACAAACGTACCCTAATTCACACATTGTCTTGCCCCCAAATACACAAAGTAAGTGAAAAGGAAGGGATTTTGTAAACATGAGGTTTCTATCCAATTCTGGAACAAGACAGTATACTACACAGTGGTATCTGTGTAGTATCTGTGGGAATTTTAGTCTTTGAAACTAGAGACAGACTTGCTATTACAGAGACAAAGGCAAAACAATATGTTGTTAAAGCATGAAAATACACACACCCAAAACCAGAAAGGAAGTTTGTAAATAACAATTTTACTCACAATCACCGGTTCCACTACCATTCTTCGTAGGGTTCCTATTCGTATACTTCGACAGTTCAGAATGACACTTTCACATGAATTTTGATAATTTAGTGGTGGCACAGCCTCAGTTACAATTTCTTGAGAAATCAGTTTACGACGTTTTATTGGAGTGTTAGACACAATGTTGCCAAACTGAAAAGCAATTTTCAAGGATTCAGAATTTTTCATTAAGATTTATTGCTAAAACAAGCTGTTAAAAAATAGTGACTGATTTTTTTGGCTAGTTGTCTGTTGTTAACAAGACTGTTTACTGCAAATCCACCAAAATTACATATAAAAGCTTGAAATCTCCTAAAAAAAAATCTTTCTGCAACATCTGAAGATGTCAGCATTTTAAAACTTAAGGAAAAAAGTTTACACTTGTAGATATTTTGTTAAAATTTCAAAGTCACAAGTAATTGCTAGAATTGCCAAAGAATAATTTAGGCTTACTTATATTCAAATACGGAATAGCTCAGCAAAATAAGGTTATTTTAAATATAATTTAATTCATTTATACAAATACACTAATGCTGTATAAGCACCTCAAATACTGAAGATTTGTTTCACTTTTTTATTAGCATAGAATTTTGGTGACTAAAAACACTGACTTATTACTCAAGTACAGTGCAATAAAACACTGGCAGTAGAATTTTCAAGAAATATAAATAAACAAACAATCAAAAAAAACCCATAAAGGAACTCTGAAGAACCACTAATGTGTTTTTAGGACAGACTCCTGGGTCAGAAGACTAAACATTGAAACAAGGCCATGAGCAGTTTGGCTCCAGCTCAAAAAAATCTCCAGGAGCTAACTGACTACCAAAAGAGCAATTGTAAGAAAAACTAACAGGAAAAAAAAGAAAAAGAAAAAGAAAGCTGTCTGAGAAACATCAGAAGAGAATATTATTTATTTGTTGTATTGCTTAAATTGATATATTTTGTTAAAGAATTTTCTGTACAACAGTTCTGCTCTTAGGCATCTATCTCCTTATTTCATTAAACTGCCTATTAATAAACATTCTTTTAGGATAAAAGATTCAATTCAAATGCCACAGAAAAATATTTTAAGGGACTTCATACTCCATTAAGACTAAATCTTGAGGATTACTTTAAAGCCTCTAATCATTAACCTATCTTGGTCAAAATTCATGATATACTTTTGGATACTTCATTTAAATACAGGTGAGAAGACAGAGAGAAGAGGATCTACATCCCTGTAATTATTTATTTTCCAAAGACTCATATTGAAGACAGCTGTCCATTTTTTCCACTGGACTACCTAAACACTGTCAAAGCTCAAAACTCAAAGACAAACAGTAACACAGTAAATCTTTCAAATGACACTTCATTCAAGTATTCTCTTCAAAACAGAATGAATGCTTACAAAAATAAACCACCTAAAAGAATTTATTTTAATTTTTTTTTCAATCATGCTGGCAAGTGTTCTGGTATCAGCAATTCTTGTTAGTTTCCTTGAGTCAAGTTTGTGTTAAGTTTCACAAAAATAACACTCTTCTACTATTTCCTCAAGTATGCAATACATTTTTAATGTAACAAGTGGCTGTTTATGGGTAGTGGACAGGAACATGAACACACAAAGGAAAACATCTGGGAGACAATCACGCCTTCACAATGCAGTGCATTCACTTAATTCAGCATATAATGCCAGAGTAACAGAAATTCAGAACTATTTTCAGAACTATTTACTGTCCAAGCTTTAAGTCTCACCAGATTCAGAGGCTCACAGATTTACACTCTGATTATGCACCACATCAAAAATGTGCATCATTTCATCAGTTAAGACACTAAACTAGCTTCTGAATCTCAACCTTGCATGAAGATTTCAACATTACTGGCATTCTAGTTCAGAAAAAAAACACAGATTTCAAATCTTCGTCACAATTACAATCAAACACTTTTATTGGACCAAACTCACAACAGGGGAAACTGGACAAGCAAACCAAGAATTATTTTAATCAGCAGAATTAACTCAACAATTGTCACAGGGAACTTATTTTCCTCCTGGCTCACTACTGAGGTAGGTAATTTTTCTTTCTTTCTTTCTTTTTTTTTTTTTAAACATACTGTGAAAGCTGTCCCCTTTGACAGCACTTAAGGAGTCTGCTCATGGTGCATTTTTTGTCTTTGTTTATCCAATTCTTGCAGTGGTGCTCAACTAAACAAAAGCCCCACCATGAAATCCTTAAAGTGCTATTAATTCGGACAGTTGTCAAAGTATTTTATTTAAAAATGGCCAATATTGTTCCCAATGTTTCCTCTCCTTTTCAAGTTTAACTTTACATGTCCAAAGTCTCACCAGGAAACAGTACTGACACTTTTCTGCAAGCTGAGAAGGCCCTGAGTTTCAGAGATAACCTGTCTGGTCTCAGAAAGCATGCATTCAACAAAGAAGCACCCACATTAACAGCACATTTTCTTACTTTTGCAATATTATATAAGCAGACATACTAGAAGACGAGCTGGTGAATAAGAAAAGCAATGAAATATAGCCAACTTCCAACAATGCAAGACAAACCTTCACATTTCTCATTTATTATTTGATTTTTGTTTTCTTCAAACAAAGCATGAAATAGTACCTGATCTTTCATTCTTGCTTTTCTTGGTAGTGTGACTGCAATTTCTGTATCTGTTGTAATACTACCTATTCTCTGTTCTATTCCACAACTGTTTTCCTTTAACGCTGCTTCCACCTTTCCTGTAGAAGGAGCTGGGGAGGAGCGGGCTGAATCTGCAGGACGAGGTGAAATGCTTTCCATTCTCCTAGTGCTGCCACTATCCTCCTCCTCATCATCATCACTAGATAAAACAACTAAACAGAAAATATTAAATTCTCAACCACTACATTTTTCTGTAACAGAAATTTCTTTACAAGCAATAGCTTAAAAAGTAATTTATGTAATTGTCCTGCAGCAACAAAAAGCAGTCCACATTCACCATTATTTATATGATGCTTTTACTAATAGTTTTTTGGAATCTGCTCACAGATGCTCTCTTCCTCACTTTTTATTTCCCATAGTTAGCTATATCGTCAACCCCCTTCTAGACATAGAAATGAAATCACTTATGTGTCAACAAAGAACTAATAGTGAACATTAAGCCCCTCTCACCGGGAAGCTTAGTTTTTAAAAGGTTGTATAAAACAGGCAACGTAAAGAAAAGTCATAACTCCTTTAGTCAGTTTAAGTTGCTCATATCAGTAACACATAATACAGTCTACAACACTAAGCACAGAATAAGAGCCGTGATTCCCAAATTCCATATCCCATCTGCTTATTATTATGAGTTCACAATGAAAATAACAATAAAATAAAATTTTAGAAAGCATGAAACTTAAATAAATGAGAAAACCTAGATAGTATTGAGACGCATAGCTCAAAACAAAATATGAAGGAAAAAAATACCAGAAGTGTTTCCTTTGTGAGAACAGATGACAGTTCTGCCATGAATATATTTAAAAAAAATGTAAAATTTACAACTGTAAGAAAAAAAAATATATATATATATTTATTTTCCTATGTTCACCTTTCACAGAGAGTACCTCAGTGTATGAAAAGAACATTAAAAAGTATGTTATGCCCCTCCTCTCCAAGAACATTCCCACAAAAAGAACTCCATGCAAAGTCACAAGTAAGCTTATGTGGAAGGTTCCTTCATTATACAGTATATAATACCCTATATTCATGAAATAGTACTTACTTGGATCATTTAGTTCTGATGGTCTTGTATTTCTCTGTCTTAAGTTTCCAGTAATTTTAGCATTTTTTGTCCCAGTTAGAAGACCAACTTTTCCATTCTGTCGCAACAGAGAATGTCCTACACCTTCATTACTCAGTAGAATATCTGTTGGACCTTTCCCAACAGCAGAACTATAAAACTTCTTTGTGTTGAACCCTGTACCTGAAGATTTTTGCCCCGCTGAGTTCTGATGTATTGAAGAACGTGATAAAGGTCCCACAGATTCACTTAATGTTCCAGCTTGTCTGGAGACTCTTGGCAAATCCTTAAGAGAAACATTTTCACAATGTCGACATTTGGTCTGGTTTTCATTTGCCCGCCCACAATTTGGGCAATCAGTAGAGTACTCAATTGGTTCCAAAAGCTAGAGGAGAAAAGAAAAAAAAGCCCAACTGGTAACTGAATGATCTAAGAAAAACAAAGATACTACTTGCAAGTTATTTACTTAATTCTTGTTCAGAATGAAAACTTTCCGTGATACGTTAGCAATTACAGTAAGCACAAAGCAAATATTAAAATTCAGTTACATATTATCATTTTAAATTGATTTCTAATATGAGAAAATGTTTTTAAAAATTTTCTGCAGTTTAGCAAAGCTACACATACCTGAGCAAAAAATAATGGAGAACAAAAGTACAAAAAGCATAGCAGACATATGTTTGAGTGGTGAGATGATAATATATCAAGTCATGGGAAAAACAGCGTTGCGCCTCAGTGCTGAGCTACAGAATGTACTTTTTACAATAATATTGCTAATCACATCAAAGCATTTCAATCAGATTTGAAAACATTTAGTAGAAGCTACCAACTATATCTGAAAGATCTTAAAATACACAATAAATACAGACCTCCACCTCAACCGCAAAAAAAAAGTTTATATCAAATTCTCTTCTATGGTTTGAGAGCCTACGTTCTGATAGTAGAGGTAGCCATGTCTGATTAAAAAAGGCACACTTTTTTTTTTGTTGTTGGACCCTATTTCAAGATTAATAACTACTTAAGTAGATGATTTCTACACATATGTATGTGTTGTAACTTGAATATTAAAGCATCTGTAAAACACAAATATTATAAACCTCTGACTAGGTCTAATCTTTAGCACATAAAATTTTTCTTATATTTCAGCTTTTTTTTTCAGTAAAGACATAAGAAACAAAATCCTCCATCCCATAAAACTTCCGTAAATTTTTAATAACTACAAAGTGCAACCTGTTATGCTGTAGGAAGATGAAAACCGTTTGTATTTTGCCTGAAAAGTAGCCGGTTGTTTATAATTCCTCTGTCATGAAACCATAATTAAGACTTAATTTTTTAAAAGTTCCATTCATTTAGATACTCTGGCAATGAATCGTTCATGAAAAAGCACACAGTTCATGACAGATGCATAAAACACGTCTTTAAAAGCCTCAAAACCTTTAAAAAAGCATTGCTTATCATTAAAAATAACAGAGTTCTGCTAATATCAGTTGCAGTGAGATTTTTTTCTCATATTCATCCTTCCATATTCATCCATGAACTTGTAATTCCCAGCAACAGAATTCTCCCCTTAACACATCTATTATAATACTTCCTCCTCTGTATCTGTTAAATTGCTGAAAAGTAATGTTTCTACCCAAAACACAAGGCTCAAGTTAACACAATAGGCCCTATATGCAGAAATGCATATCCACAAACTGCAATCATAGGGGATCCTCTAGGATCCTCTAATCAACCCTAAGGTATTGGAGTAAAGATTAATCTGGCTTTGTGCCGCACTTCTAGCTGGCTGGCTGGCATTGGGCAGCATAAGAAATGAAGTAAGGACATATCCTGTGAGCTTCATGTAAAATGAAATTTAGGCACCTACTGAATTATGGGTTTAACTTAAATCAACCTGCTTGATACAATTTGTGAGGCTACATCATTATTAATCTCTCCTAAGTCATTGTGAAAAAAAAAACACAGGTTCGATTCCCTTTTTAGGATTACTCTGACAATTTTACTACAAGCACACAGCTCTTGTGGCTGAGAAAGAGTAACTTTCCATTTATGAACTCAGCGTTCTCAACTTTACACACTTCTAAGACATAAACAGCAAAAAGCAAACAATGTAATTATTAAATTCTTTTTACAAGTGCAATCTGTCTGGTGGTTCCAGAAATGAAATCAAGACCCTGGAACAATGTAATCAAGTCCACCACTTTTTCCATCAGAGACATAGAAGACCAGCTTACTATAGCTATGTGGCTAGCTACATGTAGCCTGGCCCAAAGATTCTAATCTAGAACAGTTCTAGTGTGCTCTTCCCATGTGTGTGGCAAGTGGTTCTAAAGCTCACTACTATAGCTTTGTAATAGGAAGGAATAGGATGAAAGCACACCTCACTTCTATATGAACACAGTCCTCCAGCTAGACACAGAATTTGCTGCAAGACAGCCTACAAAGATCAAAATCCACCCACAAACAATGAGGCTGCTCTCCCTTCTCTTGAGCTGATTCACATAACTTGTAAGCAAAAAAAAAAAACAAACCAACAAAAACCAAACCTCTACACATTAAAAGATGATGGTTTTTTAGATCCTCTGAATGAAACTTTACTACATTGCTTCATCAAGGTAGTGACAAGCTTTCATTTTTTTAAGTTGGTTTGTTTTTTGTTTTTTTTTTTTTTAACATTTTCAACCTACAAGATTTTTCTGCTTTTGTCCCTTACCTGACAAGACACAACATAAGCAGTAATGACTATTTTACTTCTTTAAAGAGACATAAACTAATTAATGTCTTTTAAGGTTTGTGGTTTGTTTTTTTTTAAACTGTTTTGTTATATCAATTTTACAGAGTATTTAGTTAAATACTGTGAAGTTCAATACATCTGTAGATGAAAAGCTCACCAATTAAAACATCCAGTAACATTATATATTTAGTTAATAAAGCAGTAATATAATTGAAATGTCTAATAGTAATGTCAAGTGTTTCATTCTAATGAAGAAACAGTTTGACTGACTTACTAATACACAGGAGAAAACAAAGCTGATTATATATAGTAATCATAGATCTATTTAATTTTTACCATTATCTCCTTCCAAGTTGTTCCACTTTGATAGGCAGCAAGATCTGAACATGTGCATTACAAATCTTGCATAGTAATCTAATAAGAAACATGGAAAGAAGAATTTCCAAGACATCTTTCATCTGATATTCAGAAAAAATTCTAGCTGCCTGCATTTAGGCAGGAAAATGCCGTTTGGATATCTGCTGGTTTCAGTGAGAAAGAAAGCATCTTAACTTCTTGAAACTTTGTAATACTGCTGTACTTACTGAGTACTGAATTACTAATTTTTTCTTTTTTTAATGAATTTTGTCAAATAACAAAACATTAATCCTTTACTCCACAGATAGCAAACCAAAGTTGTCCATTTCTGGCTTATAAAAATAAACAAGAATCAGATTAGCCAATCAATTTAAACACAGATTCTTCTGAATTCCAGTATAGTATTTGTCTAACTCAGAAAACATGTATTCCATAATCAGCATCAACAGTTGAATATCTTTATCACCATATATATATATATATATATATATTCATATCTATATACCTATACCTATATCTATATCTATAAAACTATTTTTTAGAATATTTAAATCTTTCTCCTAATTCTTAAGGATTTTTGGAATACCGACATATTTCAAAATACATGGTTGCATTTGTTTTTTAAATCTAGCTCACCTTCAGCTGGGTCAAGCCTTTTTTTGCAGAAGATAGTGACAAGTCAGACTGAAATGAGTTGCAGTGACGTTTTTGTTGCACTTTTCTCTTAATTTCAGATTCAGATTCAGATTCTGACTCTTCTGTGTTTTCCATTACATTGTCTAGGAGGAAAAAAATGCAAATGTGTTAACAAGAAACGTCTGTTCTGATATGCTTACATTATGATCTTATTTCTTCACAAACTCTAATGTTAACAATTTTCTTTTTCTAAAACACTCAAAAACTACACTGTTTAACTCATGTAAATAAGTGCCTCGTGATTTCTTGAGCAGATAAGAAAAATTTCCCCCAAATAATACTGAGAATGTTGTTTTATCACTATTATTTCTGTGTCTCTTGGTGACAATTTATAGCATCATATCTTTGGAGGTGACCTGGGTCTCAAGAACATACAGTAACTTCACTAAAATCGGAAGCAAGTCTTTCTGCTGAAAGGAGATGAGGAACTGCTACATAATGCTGACTGTAATTTTCACAAAGAGACTACTGGTGAATGTATTTAGAATAAATGAAAATATTCTGTGCAATTTAGGATTTATTCCTTCCTCACAAAACTCAGCAAAATACAATGAATTATACTTCCATGACTTGTTTTATACTGGGGTATTAATTTAAATACTAGGAGAGTACAGGAATAAAGAAGCCCACAATTTACTTCAAACTAACAACAAAAAGAGTGAGATTTTGTTTATAAGAAGGGTCTTATTTCAGTGCAATGTAAAAAAGCTAGTCTGATTCACTAGTTTAATTCCTGTTTCCATCCTGAAGTTTTTAAAAGACTACAATTTTAATATTATATATGAATACATTCTCAATTCATATACTGAGTCAAGCTAGTTCACAAATTATCTATATCAGTATTGACAAAGCTGAAAAGAAAATGATTGTTATTATTATCTTTTTTTTTCCAATTTCACAACTTCCACCCCTCAAATCAAATTCCATTTTCCCACTTGCATCAGATTATCTCCATAGATGGTCTCTAACGATGAGACAAGAGCATATATTAGGCAACCTACAGGGCTGTGCTGATGCTGGGCTGTTCTACTCTCTCAGTGCATAAATACACTTATACCAAGTGTGGTTTAGCATGCTATATTTTGCTTATACTAAAAGTATTACAGAAATTCCTTGTCCATAACTCAAGAACAAGTTGGGGGCTTGGTGTTAAGACTGTATAATCTCCAGACATCTGTCCCAAACCCAAAATTCTCTAGTTCTAAATACAATTTCATTTGCATTTGAATTAGAATGCAGTTAAAGTTTATTAAAACATCACTGAACAGTTTGTGGAAATCTGTCAAAAAGAGCGACATTTTTCATACTTGCACAAACTCATGTAAATAGATGATACAAGACATAGTAAAGATTACTCAAAGTTTGGCAATACATCTGCTTAAAGTACTGATTCAAAAAATTAATTCCGCTTAAAAGATAACTCCAGTACTCTGACATAACTTACCCAGTCCTTGAGGCCGTGGTAACCTAATGTGGTCTGCTTCTACTTTCTGAAGCTGAGGAGGATATTCTTTTCTGGAAAATAAATTACACACGTAGTTGTTCTTTTGAGAGACACCACTATAATTCTGCCACAATTACTCACGAAAAAAAAGAAAAATCAGAACTGCACCTGAAAGTTATGAATAAATAACATTTACAAGAAAACTTAAAAAATACATATCATCAGAATGCTAGAAACCTCTACAGTAAAGGTCTTAAGTATTTCTGATCTAAATCCTTATTGATAATAATCAATTATTGAAGTCCCACTTTCAGACCAAAGTCTTCAAGAACTGATGCAAATATCTCCTCCCCCATATTCATGATCTATTAACACTGATACTTCAAAGGCTAAAAATGGAAAACAACTATTATTTTAATATTAGATTCCACAGCATAAAATAGAAAAAATATAGGTAAAACAGGAGAGATGTGCAATGTCAAAAATTGTGGCCAAAAACAAAAATAGCACAGAAGAACTAATTTGTACATCTTTAAGAAAACAATACTACGTAGACAAACTATTTGAGAAGAGAACTTTAAACAGTATAATTTGCATACTATCACATTTTTATTCACAGTCATATAAAGCATTATAATATGAGTCTCCTGAAAAAAACGTCAGTTGCACACAAGCATGCCAAATTATACTACCATCAAATTAAGATCCCAAATACAGCATCTTAGTTAATACTTACGACAGCTATTTCCTTGCTCATACACTGATGCACAGCTGTAGATTATTAGTGTTATAACATAAGATGACATACACCTGAAATACAGTAGGCCTTGCTTACTGCCTACTTAATTCACTGCTGTGCAAATGGGTCACATGCATCACATAACGCTTCCCGTGATTGCAAGGACAAAAATCAATAGTGAAGGAGGCAAAGGAAACAGCTGTAGGCAGTAACATCTCAAACAAACACAATTAAATCTTGAGGGTTCACCTGAAAAAAGAAATCATCTATGGTTGAAACAGACTTCAGAATGAGGAACAAATCTAAATTTGTTTCAGTACATAATCTCTTGAAGCACCAAATTATCAGGATCTTTGAAATTATCATGCGAGTTTTGATTCAACTGTACTTGTATTGTTGGCAGGAGAGGTGGAGATAGCCCTGCACTGCACCCTCCCCTCCACAGCTTTCTGATGTCACTTGCACAGTCCACACTCAAGCTATCCATAACTGTCTCATGAAGAATAGTTAAAAATGACAAAATAATGTTAAAATTGTACATCCTTGTGAGGATGTCCAGGGCTGTATGCAGCTCACAGCTTGGACAGAACTGCTGTAGTTGAAGAAAGAACACTCTGTCAACAAGTTTGCCTTATTTAGGGAGAACACAGTAAATGCCAACCATGAAGTTTCCTTTGTTGGCTTGGACCCTTAGTTCTATTTGTAAGCTCTCAACCTGCTCCTTATTTTCTAGACAGCTCTGTGCAGCTATCCATTTTCTGGCACAGAGGGCAACTGTCCCAATCTTCTTTCCTTGTCTGTCTCCCAAACAGCATACAGCTACTGAATGACTGCAGTGCTTCAGTTGTGCGATTCATCCCACCAAGTTTCATTAACAGTGTTTAGATCACGGTACTCTAGGCACACAGTAACTTCCAACTCATCCTATTTGTTACCCTAGCTACCTGAACTCCTGCACTGGGCATAGAAAGACTTCAGCTGGACTAGTGTTACTTCTCTAGTGTAACATGCCTTAATACTATGGACATTTCACAGACATTTCCCTGTTGGCTCCTAATACATCAGCTTCTGTCTCTTCTGCTATTCAAAACTCCATCCTCTTTCCCCCACTTAGAATCAAAGAATGGTCTGGGTTGGAAGGAACCTTTTTTAAGATCACCTAGTTTGTCTCACCTTCCCTGCTATAGATAGGGACAACTCCCACTAGATCAGGTTCCTCAAGTCCCATCCAGCCTGGCCCTGAATGCTTCCATGGAGAGGGCAACCACAACCTCTGGGCAACCTGTTACAGTGTCTCACTACCCTCACAGTACAGAATTTCTTCCTAATACCTAGTCTAAACCTACCCTCTTCCAGTTTAAAACAATTTCCCCTCGTCCTGTCACTACCTGTCTGTCCTTATAAAAATCCCTCCCCAGCTCTCCTGCAGGCCCTCTTTCAGGTACTGCAAGGCCGCTATAAGGTCTCCTCAGAGTCTTCTCTAGGCTGAAGAGCCCCAGCTCTCTCAGTTCGTAGTCATAGGGGAGGTTCTCCAGCCCTCAGATCATCTTTGTGCCTGTCCTCTGGACCTGCTCCAACAGCTCTATGTCCTTGTGGTGTTGGGGCCCCAGAACGGGATGCAGCACTCCAGGTGGGGTCTCACAAGAACAGAGTAGAGGGGCAGAATCACCTCCCTAGACCTGCTGGTCATACTTCTTTTGATGCAGTCCAGGATACGGTTGGCCTTCTGGGCTGCAAGTACACACTGACAGCTCATGCTGAATCTTTCATCAATAGACACTCCCAAATCCTTCACCTCAGGGCTGCTCTCAAGCCGTTCTCCGTCCAGCCTGTGTCTGTATTGAAGACTGCCCTGACCCAGACACAGAACCTTGCACTTGGCCTAACTGAACTTCATGAGGTTGGCATGGGCCCACCTATCAAGCCTGTCCAGGTCCCCCCAGATAACATCCCTTCCCTCTAGTGCATTAACTGCACAACTCAGTTTGGTGTCATCTGCAAACTTAATGAGGATGCACTCGATCTCACTGTCCATGCTGTCTACAAAGATTATAGAATCATGGAATTGCTCAGATTAGAAAAGACCTTAAAGATCATCAAGTCTAACTGCAACCTAACCATACTACCTAAACTCTAACAACCCTCCACTAAATCACGTCCTTGAGCACCACATCCAAACAGTTTTTAAACACATCCAGGGATGATGACTCAACCATCTCACAGGGGACCCTATTCCAGCACTTAAAAACCCTTTCTATAAAGAAGTTTTTCCTGATATACAACCCTGGAGCAACTTAAGGCCATTTCCCCTCATCCTGTCACCTGTCATCAGTGAGAAGAGACCAACCCCGCTCTCGCCATAAGCACCTTTCAGATACTGGAAGAAAGCAATAAGGTCTTCCCTCAGCCTCCTTCTCCCCAGACTAAACAACCCCAGCTCCTTTAGTTGCTCCTCACAGGGCATATTCTCCAAGCCCTTCACAAGCCTTGTTGCCCTTCTTTGGACCTGCTCCAGCACCTCCATGTCCTTTCTGTACTGAGGTGCCCAAAACTGAACACAGTACTCGAGGTGAGGCCTCACTAGTGCTGAGTACAGGGGCAGGATGACTTCCCTAGTCCTGCTCATCACACCACTCCTGACACAAGCCAGGATGCCACTGCCTTCTTAGCCACCTGGGCACACCACTGGCTCATATTCAGCTGACTGCCCATTAGTACACCAAGGTCCCTTTCCATTAGGCAGCTTTCCAGCCATTCCTCTCCAAGCCTGCAGGGTTGCCTGAGATTATTGTGACCAAAATGCAGATGTTAAATAACATCAGTCCCAAAACAATCCCTGAGGAATGCCACTCATCATGGGTCTCCTCTTGCACATAAGCCATTGATCACAAGTCTGAGTGCAGCCATCTAGCCAATTCCTGAAGAAAACTGAAGAAAAAACCCAAACTCACCCATACAAACAAAAAGGCAGGGACTTTAGCAGTTTTTACTGCTAAACAAAGACTTCTCCTTTAGCACAAAAATTTGCTGTCTTTTGAACAGAGGCAGATCCATTGATACATTCTACAGTGAAGTACTTAACACAGTGAACAGTTTGTGTATGAACACAGAAACAGAATGCAGAATGGAAATACATGCTTTAAAAGATGAATATGTCATCTATTCATCTATCTTTAAAAGGACTATTTGGAAAAGAATTTCAATAGTTTGGAAAAGAAAACAATATTACAGAATATTACAATGCATAAAGCACTTCAAAACAAATACCTTTTTGCTGTTAAATCCCGTTAATGAAACTCAAACAAGTATTCTTCCTTAGGGATCAAACAACTGAAAATGTCAGACTATCTTGTATCTAATAAAGAAGGAACAAGTAGGGATTCCAAAGGGAAAATTTAAGATCACCAGAATGCAATGCAGTCCTAGTTTTCTTAGGGCATACAGTACCAAATTAAAAGCATTAATGACCAAATGGTTAATCAATAACAAACACAGAACAACGAAAAACAGGGAAAAAGTACATGAAATCAAAGCCAGGCCAGTAAAAGGATGACCAAACATCTTACTGGTTTAAATCTGTGTTACAGCTGGTTTACTAGACGTTAAGAAAAACTTCACTGAGAGAGTAGCTATAAACTAGAACAGGTTTCCTAAAGAGATGGTTGACTTCCTGCTCCTATCAGCGTTTAAGAGGCATTTGGATAACGCTCTTAATGATACGTTTTAACTCTGGATTACCCTTGAAATTGTTTAACAGTTGTAGGTGAAGATCTTTACAGGTCCCTTCCAACTGAACTATTGTATTCTATTCCTTGCAAGAGGACTAAAGCAGACTGGTCAGTATTCCTTCGTTACTCTCTTCAACTAATAACAAAAGATAGTTAAACAAAACGCCTGGAAATAAATCTACAAAACCATGAATTGAAAAAGAACAAAGCTAAAATGGATTTCTGTTTTATATTGTTACTGGTTAAACATTATAGATGTGTTTTAAACAATGAAGCCTGATATCAAGCTTATACTGCCAAAACCACATACAGATATATAAATAAATAAAAATGAATAAATTATCACCAACAAAACATTTACAATAATCTATAAAAGTAGGTTATAGAGAAAAAAATACAAAATATATTGCTAAGTGAAAAACCACAGGCAGTAAAAGATTCTGAGCATTTGACAAACATGTGACAAGCCTTACAGTGTGTCTATTCTTGCTAACACTTCTTCAGTTAACTGCTTTCACATACACACTTTATTAGCAGAATGTATGCAGTAATACAATAAAAGCCTTTAATACTACTCAAACCAAGATGAAAAAATAAGAGTAAAGAGTTTAAGCTGTTAAACAATCTACTAAGATATGCCTCAGAAACATTCTATTACATAAAGTTTGTTACTCTAAGATGACTTCAGAATGACATTCCAGAGAAAGTTAAAAATTTCTCTTTTCACCATATGGATATCCATACCCTTCCTCTTCCCCCAACACAGATTTCCAGTAGAAACATACCCAAAGTTCACTGTAACGTGGTATTATTCACAGATGGATATAAAGGTCCTTTTTGTGGTCCCATTATCATCTTTTATCACAAAATAAAACCAGAGCAAACAAATCCCTCACATAATTATGACTGGATGACTGGATTATTTTTTAATTAGCATTGATACAATATTTATTCAGTTGATTTTCTTAATGCTCATTGCCATGCTCATTTCATCAACAGCAAGCTTACCTTTCCTTTCGGTCCAGATTGCTTAAAATATGAAAAAAGAAAAAAACACATAAGATGCAAAGCCCCACATGTGTTGCACATCACTAAATTCAAAAGTTATTAGATGTAAGCTGTAATAGTTTCACTGCCTCTTGTACTCACTGCACTAGCTTTCAAATGAGCATTATTATTATTATTCACAGCATTTTTGCAACAGTAACTATAAATGCACAAACAAGAATTACTTCACAGAAAGCAAAGGTCAGTAAGCTAAATGCTACTTGCTCCCTTTTCAGTGTGTAAAATTTGATTCTGAACAAATTCTGAAAAAAAACCCACATACAATCTGTAGAATGCTTGGTATTCTGGGAAGAGAGTAAATGGAATTAAAAAACTATTTGAACACTTAATCTTTGAGAGGATGGGACGATCAGTAAATGCTGCAGGAAAGTGGTTTAAAAAAATATCACAACTGGAGGTTGACTTTACAAACTTTTGGGTAGATCACATCTGAGTTTATGAATCCAGTTAGGTCCAAACCACCTTCAAACATAGCCATTTTCCAGTATCTTTATATTCTTGGCACAGCTAATGTGTAGCTTGGATTAACTGTTTGCAAATACAATACAGGCACACTGTTAAGAACGGTAAGTGATAAAGAAACTGAAAGACTGCATAAAAAATATACTGCACGCTGTCATTACACTAAATGCCTCACCCACATTTTTCAAAATCCCCTATTAATATATTGCACTGAAAAAAATATCTCAATGTTGCATCTTAGAACGATTAAAAGAGGGCAATCCTCAGCAGAGCCCAGAATTACAACAAGCAGTGTCCCCACAAATTGCTTCATGCAAGTCGTGCATTGATTGGTTAGACATGCTGTATATAGCATGCTCTTCCAATGCCAAGTCTTAGAGAACAGTCAGTCAATAGCATAAGACAGAACTATGAGTCCATTAAATGAAGCAACATCTGTTTGAACCAACCACAACACCAGGCTATATCTGAAAATCTCTTGCATCAGAAGTGAATAAAGTTCAATTTCATCCCAAGATTCCACTGGAAAAAATATGAATAATATTTATCAAAATATTATTTTGAAATGCTTTTTTTTTTTTTTTGTATTGAAATCATATATTTGAAATACCAGCGCAACAGATATTCAGCTAGAATTTAAATTAACATGCATGTGCAATCAAGTCAGAGAAAAAGATGACAAACACAGCACATATCACAAAAGCTCCAAATTCAACTCTGTGGGGAATCACAATAAGAATGCCCTATGTGACCCCACTCGAGGAACCGTAGGATTCAGTCATGTCAGTACCAGAGACACAACCTACTCAGAAGTAACTGGTTTTTATTTTTATTTTATCAATTCAGTAACTCAATACAGATTTAAGAACAATATGTTAGGTTTGTTAAATTTTTTTTCTTCATAACGAAATTGATTAACATACAGGAAAAAATCTACAAACAAAACGCCTGTAAATTTAAACGAGAAAAGAAAAAAATAACACCTCAGAACTGTTTCCATGCTACCAACTTTTTTTGTCTTGATCTACCTGGAATTTTACCACTGGTTATGTTTTCTGTGCATATTCCTTTCTAATAACTATCATTTTCTAACTCATAAATACAGACCTTCCAGATTAAGCAGCATTGTGAATCCCTTGCTTCAGGGGAAAAAGGTATGGCATGAGCCCATCTTCTATATGCTAACTCATAAATAGATTTAGAAGCATTCAAAGAGTCGTCAGTTGAGTCAACTGGCAAAAGATACTGAAATCAAAAATCCTCTGGAAAGCTCATCCTTAAATTCTAAATACAAATCAGTCAGATAACACTGATCTGCAATTCCCCAGTAGCAAAACATTACTTTGAATTTTTATGACTATTTCCCACCTCTGAGAGACCAAAAACATACTGATAAGCATTAATTATTTGGAGTTAATGTAAATGAAGTAAAATAACAACCCCAGAAGTAAATTTATTTAGAAACAACCAATATGATTTTTACCAATTACTTCATGCAATATTCAATTCGCTTATATTACACATTAGTTTTCTCTCTGTATATCACACATACTAAGTTACTACTTTCTTTTCCTCCCACATTATGTTAAAAGCTTATTAAAAAACCAACACATCTCTCATTTGTGCAAAAAGGCAAGTAGGCAAGACAAATATCCCCTCACGATTAAGATCAAGGCATTATGGCCAGATTCAGCCCTTTTACATTTAAGCAATGAATTCAACTGCCTAAACAAATAGCCACTGAACATCTTTCAACTGCAAAAGAGGAAAAAAGAGGCACTACTCAGAAATCTACACAAAGACACTGCCAAAGGGATGTAACCTGGTAAGACAAATCCATCTTCGTAGGCTGCTTCGAAAAACCATCTCATAACAAAAGTTTAATTAGTACACTAATATTGTTAGGGGCAAGAGCTCTCTCATGTGGTTTTCTGTCCACTTTAAGTAATTTTGATTAGCTTTTACCCCTTAAAATTATTTTCTTTAAAAGGAAGAAAAGGAAAAATGAAGGGTAACAGCATAAATGTTTAAAGATGCCTCATGCTTTTCTCAACAGGATGTTGAACAAAACTGTTCTAAAAAGTACTGCATATAAGAGCATCGCTGGTGCAGTCTAAATCATACTGTCAACATAAACATTGTCTTCTAGTTTTAATTCCGGGGAAAAACTCTACCAATCCTCTTCAGAGACCGTTGCTTCACAGTGATGTTAAGAAATAGAGAAAAGCAATGACATTACTACTGCACCCACTACTACTGAAAACTAAAGGGTAGTGTCCATGCTGTTTGCCCTTTTTCAGGCCACAGTGTAGGTAGAAATTGAAGGATGCAATAATGGTGTATGTTCTCAGAGAATGAAATGTAAAATCCATTTTTGGTTTGCTTCCTCAGTGCCAGATTACTCTCGTAAGCACATCACTCATTCACATTTGTACATGGTCTTTGTTATTCTGAAGACAGATGTGAAAATGAGGGAAATAGTATGAAAAATAGGATGATGCCCACATATGATCTTCATGACCCCCAAAGTTTACACACATACACAAAGGAAAAAAAAAATAAGGGCAGAAAAATGAGGTTAGAAAATGCTGACAGGTTAGTGGAGATTCATTAAATCCATAAAAGGGGCTTAGAATGGACCCTTTTAGAAGAAAATTTCTTAATGCAGTGGTTAGCTCATATACTTGTGAAAATGTTTGCCTACGAGAAGTCTGAAACACTAATATTATTAGAAATCTGATATGCTCTGAGTTTTCAAAATAACAATGTTTAAATCAGTATGGTTGAGTAAAATCCCCTAGTTTTTTATAATCTATTCCAGCAGATATATTAATGTAAGTGTAAAATCTCACTTCTGTGAACTGTACCAGTTTATACATTTTATGCTGTATTAAAAGTCATGATCATCACATCTATTGCTTAATCATTAAGTAGGTCTTACACAGTCGGAATTTTCTTTGAAACACTATTTGATTATCACACTGCCAGTTACATTAAGTTCTGCTGCATGTTATCTCTATTTCAAAGTATTTTCTCAACATATTTTTATCAGGTATTCTCCTATTGAATGTATGTCAGCATGCTTTAGCATTAGTAATCTCTAAGAAGTTATACAATGAGTTATAAACAATAAGCTTCAGTAATTGAGATCAAGGTTCATGATCAAATATGCACCACGTAATCATGTTTCCTTAAAACACTTCACAGCAAAAGGAAAACAATTATGTACAAAACCAGAAATAACTTCCTACAACAGGAGCACCTGGATAAACAAATCCACTTAGTCCTACCTTTGGGCTGCTGTTTTTACTACTGTTGTCTGTGCATGCGCATGGTGAAAGCGTCTACCATGTACCACAGTTACAGGACAAGACACATTCTGAGCATTTTCACTGCAAAAGTACAGAAAAAATGGTTTAAGAAAAGACTCTGTTGGGGGTTTTTTTTGTTTGTTTTTTGTTTTTACAGTGACTTAGCTAAAAATTGTGCTGTCCTACTTTTACAACACTCACATAAAAACAATCAACAAATTACTTCTGAATCAATAATGTTATTTGTTAGGTTATATTTAATAGGCATAAAAGCATTAGATTGCAGAATAAAACAGACAGATAAGAATGTTCACCTTTTTCCCCCCTGAAAGAAAAGGATAACATTTTAAATCAAATTTTATCACTATTCAAAACAGCAGTGAACCAGCTTTCCTTTGCTCAATCTCCTCATTCCAATACAACACTGTCTTTTTGAAATGAGATATAAGCATTTATAATTAACTTAATTTTCCAGTCTACACATTTTTCGAAGACAAAGTATCTAATGCAATCAAGAAGATTTACACTGCATAACATGCAAACAGACTGAACTGTATGTTTGGGAAGTTCTCAGATACTGTTACTCCTTAGGGAGAGCAAACACAGCAGATGTGTGGCAGTAAGATGGCTGGTAGCTGAAACAGTGCACCACAGCTCAAAAAGAACAGACTGCTGAACTATCTTGACTATACAGAAATAGTATATTCACCAATATTCTTTAGCATTTCTTCATTTTCCTCATTTATTGAAAGCCTTTCAAGGTTTTAATCTCATTATTACATAAACCAGGTAATTCTGAAGGGACACCACCCTCTTACAATTTTTAAAAGGAGATACAAAGAAATAATTTTGTCTGATAAATAAGTATCGCAATAGTCCTGTGAAGACAACTATTAACCTGTACACTTCTACTACAGAACACACAATATTGCATTTAAAGTGTTCAAAAAGTCATGAAATTTGCAACAGATTGCATGCTGATAACACTAATTGCTTCTAATTATGGAAACATAACTTAGCTTTAGGTTGTAAAATTACTTGGACATTTTAACTGTACTAAATAAAGGAACATGAAAAAGCATTCCAATTGATTAAAAATATTTATCAGAAGTATTATTCAGCTAAATATTCATTTCTTCTATTCATCTTATAATGAAAAATCAGAAAATCATGAGGCCCAGATTTTCCAACAAAGTTGGAAATCACTTCCTAATCCTTCCTTTTTATCCCCCAAAATATGAAGATGACAAATTTCCTGTTTTAATTTTTTAATTTATTTTTAGCTTTTTTTATTTATACCAAATATCATAAGAAAAATTAGATGCTTTCAGAGCATTTCTGAATGACTGTAGCATAACATGACTGTTAGAATTTCACTGATCATAACATAACTATGCATATAACAGAACAAGACCTACCTAAACCAACCAAATGCTAAAACATCACATTCAATCATCAACATCATGGAAGTAAAGATAAACACTTTCCCACAAACCTCTAAGCCAAGACTGCATGTTGTCTAGACTAATTTACAGCCAACCTTCAGTTCAGTTCACCTGAGAAATAAAATCCTGACAGCAGCCTGTTCTAAATACTTGACCATCTCTCAGATCCTCTCTGACTTTCAGTTTCTCTCCCGAATCTCTCTATGAAGAGATACCAGATGAGAAAACACAGGGAGAATGCAGGAATTTCTTCTCAAATGCTAAAGAGTTGCACAGTTTAAAACAAGCAAGTAAATCTTGAAATACATGCATCGTGTTTCATGATTTTATTTGTTGTATCTTAGCTTTGCCAAACTATCATGATTTGGAAACTTGCAGTCTTATGCTTCCACAGCAGATAAAACTGTTTAGCAGTGCTTCTGCTTTGTGCCTCACACTCAAGTAGTGAGACGCTCCTGTAGGTGCTGGAAGAGAACATCGCAGTCTGCTGGGTGATCAGATTTGAGTCAAAGCAGACTGTTCTAGATGGTACACTTAATCATTTCATATGGAGTCAGATATCTTTCCAAGTAGGACAGCTGTAAAATACAATCTGCTCTATGATCTTAGTCTTAGTCTTAGAATAGAACATAATCAGTACAGACAGAATCATCAGAGAATTTCATCAGAAATTGTAGCAAGTTGCAGCATAGCCACATCCAAACAGCAATCGGCTTTGCAAGCTTCAGCACAGCTTCAAGAAAATCACAGAACACTGAAACTTGTCAGAAAGTATGTCCAAAGAACAAATGTTCCAGAAATCTCAAAGAAGTTAGAACATAATGACAACAGCGCATTACTTAAACAGTCTAGACTGAAGAAAACAAGGTTACACTATCACATTAGATCAATTGATCCTGCTAACTTGGGAACACTGCAGATTAAAAAGGCAAGGCACAGAGAAATCTTGAACTGACAAAAAGGGATAGACCTAGAAGTAACCGAGTACAGCATTTCAGAAACACAGAACACTATTACAGACTACATTAGTTCTGCTGGTCACTGAATAACTTCTTTAACTAAACATTACCAAAAAGAAAATCTAAGGTTCTTCTATCATGAGAACCTTTGATATAAGTTATCAAAAACTGGCAAAGAAATGAGCAATTCAAAATGAGATCTTACAACAAACTAAAAAAAAAAAAATAGTTAAATTAGAGTTTGATACTAAATTTGCTTAAAACACATGCTCGTTGTACAACACCAAACAACAGATAAAAACCATGGACTGGTTTAAAATATCCTGCATGCAAGTAGAGCTGCATAAGGAAAATTTCTTCTCACTGCCCCTGCATCCTTCTATCCTTACCATCTCCCTATCCCTCATTTCCTGCATTTTAGGAAATACTGAAGGACAAAAGTACTAACACTGAGTCACGCTCTCAGCAATCTTAATGAAAACCACCAATATGAAGTTTTCAATTCTTAATCTGCAGACAGATGCTCAAGGATCTCAGGTATCCAATCTTCTTGAACTTCGTCTAGCAGCTTAACTGCATTACCAATCCTCGGAATTTTCTTCAGTCCAGTAATTCAAACACATACATGATCACTAGTAAGCGCCTGCCATGATACACCCTCAAAGCTAACATATCAGCCAACCTTCACTACAGTGGATGGATCACAAACCTTCAGTTTTTTGAGGATTTTGTTGTGAAACATGGATTACAAAAGACGTAACACTATCACAGTTACAGTACTGAATCAAGGCAATGCCTTGCAGCATAATCACATTTCCAAGCAAACTGATTTTGCAAAATCCAAACAGGAGTCAGTAAACAACGGTGAGTAATACCAGTTTTAATCAAAAGTCAATTGTTTATATCAGTCACAACGGCCCACTCCCATCCATTCTTTCCCAATGAATTCATCCATTAATGACTGTTTATAAGGAGAAGGTGGATATTTATACTTTCCATGTAACGTCAGTGTGCAGCTTAGCAGTAGACAGAAGGTGGTTGTTCGCTTTCAAAGAAGAAGATGGGATCTTTCAGTAAGGTGACACACATCCAAGAGATTTAACTTTTTTTAGTTGAGTTTTCTGAATTTTCTGGTTTTAGGTTTATAGTGTAGTATTTGTCAATGGAAGGTAGATCCGACACAAACAGAATATCAGAATTAAATGCTTAGCACTTCAGCAACTATTTACTCACGTGCATTTATTTTTTTTTTATTTCAGTTATAGAAGTAACTTCAGGATCCCTAAGAATTGGGTTTTTTTTTGTTTCTTAATTTGTATTTTCTTTGATAAAAAAATAATAAATGAATTTAAGACCACATACGTGCTACAGAAGAACTAAATTAGGGAGTTGCATTAGAATTGGTTAAGATACTGTGTAAACTGTCACCATGTTGCTGAACTTCAACAAGATAGATTAACATATGTGAATAGGTCATAGTTACAGTGCTAGGACAAAAAGCCTTTATTTTGTGGAAAGTATCTGTAATTCATGTATCCATTCTTCTGAAAGAATCTGAAGGATCAGTTCAGACTGGAAATTCAGAATTTGTTCCCTATACATCAGGTTCAAAGATTGAAGAGCAGAAGAGGACACACATCACACTACAAATCTACGATTTACTTTCTGACGTGACTCTGTCATAAGTCCCACTAACCAATGATGCTCTACTCCTCATTTAATTATGTATGCATTAAATGTCTGATGACTGGCCAAAGTATAGCTAGATAAGGATCTATTCATTCCTGCAAAAGTAACAAACCAAGAGTAATCTAGCAATATGAAATTCTTCCAGAGAAATTATATGAAAGTATCACTTTCTGTTACAAACTAAATTAAGTGATCAGTCTTATAAGACATGAGAAATACTCTTCTATCTGTCAGCACTGTATAGAGAAAAACAATAGCTCATTCAGACAACACTGGTAAAGCATCAACAAATGCACTTTATTTTAATCCTTTTCACTGTTTTACCTAGTGTGCTTTACTAAATTTTGGAAGAAAAAAGATCTCCTCTTCTGTCTTTGCTCAGAAGAGCAGAACAGTGTAGTTTCTTCATATGCACAGCAGATAATGTAATCATAACGTAATCATACTATAAAGTTGTCTTCACTTGTCATTAATTTTTATCAATGATTAACCACTTAAGTACACAGAAAACTCAATGCAGTACCTCAGTTTCTTGCTATTTCCCATCATGTTGAGGCCAATTGCATTCCCTTTAAAAGGTCTCAAGCTTGCAGCTTTGCCTCGCCTCGCATATGTTTTTATGGAATCACCGCTGATGCCGACAGTTCCAGGCCGACAACGAAAGGACTGTAACAACAGAATTCATGTGCATTACAATACTTGTATAAAAAGTAAAAACAAAACTTATTATATTTACAGAAATACTACTCTGGCTTCATTTTCAGATTGCTTTGACACAAAATTTTACGTAAAATCTACCGAGAAGCCAATTTCAATGGAAGTCTTGTTTTTAGCTTCCTAGAAATTCTTCTGAAGTTCACTGTACAAAAATGACTGATTGTACAGTTCTTCCCCAAGGAATTAGTTAAAAATTAGTTATTCATGTTATTATTTTCAGAACACTCTACCAACTAAGGATCTCTAGGCTGAAGAGGAAACATTAAAAGCATGCAGATAAACAAGTTGAGCATACAGGCTGCTGAATCAACACAAACTTTTATTTTGCAACAATGGACAAATGACTATGCAACACTGTTTTAAAAGCTAGCAAGCTTCCAAGACACCTTTTCACTATAAGATAAAAAGAGTACTTACCTTTCTTTCTTCATTTGGACCGAAGGGCCCATCACTGTCATCTATGCTGAGCAGATTTGCCTCACTAGATGGTGACAGGCGTGGGGAAAAAAAAAAAATGTTGTAAAGCAACAGAGTATAAGCAAAACATTTTAACCATACAAAGGTCTTTTTCTTCCCCTTATCTTTTAAATACAAATGTATATACATGCCCAAAACAGCAGGAACATTAAAATGGGCAATATAATTATGAGGATATATTATGGGAACTTAAACTTGAAGTGTACATTGAGCTAATTCTGGAATAGCAAACTTAAAATACATTATTAATTCAAAACAGAGAATGCTATTGAAACTTGACTACTGTCATAGTAATCTTATTGACATCACGAAACATTCTATATAAACTTTAAGTATTAAACTAGAAAATATACCATTATTTTGTTCATAAACAGAATGGTTTAAAACAGAAAACTTCACAATGCTTCAGGAGAACAACTTGTATAACAAAATATTATCACATAGCAATTACTGTCAAATTATGTCCCCCTAAAAATAGCACATTCAGTTTGACTCATCCATTCATTAAAATGTTTCTTTAGTAATTCAGCATCCATAATCTTCAAAAACTGTAATGGAGAGCAGCTAGATTAGGCTAACAATTCTTGCTACCAGGAGAAGCAACCTGTTCAACAGCATCCCTGGTAAATTTATTCCTCTCTCAGCTGCAACAAAAAACAACTTTTATCCAAGTTATAATGGTTTGGGTGGTTCTTAATTAAGAACAGACAGGCGGAAATCACACAAGATTAGATGCAGATATGTCAAAAGACTCAAAGAACATCCACAGCTTGTCATGAAGACAAAAAACAGTGATGGAGAAAAGGGAAATTCTCTTGGCTGCAGGTATGATGTACCGACCATCGTGTACACAGTGACTATTTCTAACTTTCATGATAAAAGAAGTTAACAAACTGCAAAAGAACATTGAAAAAAAAATCGTTAAATCAGACTGAGCAAGAGTAACTCTTCTGATGCAACTAAGATGACATGACTAGAAAAATATTTGGAATTGGATGTTTTTAAAGAACCAATATTTTTAGATTTTAAGGAATGCAAAGTATAAGCAACAGTAACAGAAAGAAAGGCTGTTTCTTCAGAGAGCAGAATACACATCAACCTTGTAATGTCTATTTGCTCATGTATCACATGCTTGCACTCGCTTGCTTAAAAGATGTAATTTATATAGACAGAGGAAAAAAATATACAGCGCTCTCACATATCACACAACATTTTAATGCTACTAAACTGAAACCTCAGTGGTCCTCCTGTGAGCTTGTGCCTTCACACTTGGCCTCTTCTTAGACAGGAAACAACAGATGAATATTTTCACATTAGAACAATCATTTCTAACTACATTATACTTCATAATAAATAAAAGTGAAGCCTTTACTAAAATTAAGAAAATAAAATTATGTAATTTAGGTAAACAGAGTGAACTCCAAGAAGTCATTCAAAATTATGCACTAAATACTTAGGCTCTGAACAAGAAAAAAAGATGTTCTATTCCTCTTAAATCACTTCTCATTTGTTTACTGTTTAAAACCATTAAGAATCATGCAATAGCCAATTAGGCAGCTCGGTTTAATAGAATATACTTCTACTGCCAACTCCAAGAATCACAAGTTGATTTTTGATGCTGTGCCAATGATCTACAAGAATATTTTCATCAACTGTAGAATCACAAAACGGCTGAGGTTGCAGAGATCTCTGGGTTCACCTGGCCCAATCCCTGCTCAGGCAGGGACACCCAGAGCAGGGTGCCCAGGAACATATCCAGGAGGCTTCTGAAGATTACCAAGGAGGAAAGTCCACAGCCTCTGGGAAACCTGGGCCAGCTTTGTCATTTGCATAGCACAGAAGTGCTTCCTTAAATTTAGATAGAGCCTCCTGTGTCCAGTTTGTGCTGCTGTCTTTTGGGCCATCCTTGAGCATCGCTAAAAAAAATCCTGGCTCCGTCCTCTTTGCACTTCACTTCAGGTATTTCTAAACACTGATGAGATCCCAGCAGTGCTGAGTAGAAGGAAAGAGTCACCTCCCTACACTTACAATGCTTTGCCTAACACAGCCCAGGATGCCATTAGCTTTCCACACTTGCTCGTGCACAACTTGGTGTCCACTAGGATTCCCAGGTCAGTTTCTGCCAAGCTGCCCTCCAGCTGTCCATCTCCCAGCATATACAGGTGCCTCGCACTGTTCCTCTTTGTTTTCCCCTTGCAGGTCTACATGAGGTTCTTACCAGGCCATTTCTCCAGCCTAGATGGCCACACAACCATCTGGCCCAACAGCCACTCTTCGGTTTTGTTTGAAACAACCACCAACTGACCTGTTTCAAATGTAACTGGAGTATCTTTTTGAAAACTCTTCCACACAAAAACAAACGGTTGGCATATTCTTCCTCACAGCACACTGTACATGCTCTTTAGTTTAAAATCAGGTGGAGGTAGCCAACTCATTAAAATAGCCCTGGTAATCAGAGGCACAAGAGAAACAGTAGTATATGTACATCCCACTAAAAATAGCATTAAAAATAAAACCTCTGAACTTAAGAATGGTAACTCTGAACTAAAAATTCTTTATCAATTTATTATTAAGGATTAAATACCTTGTAACAGTCACAACAAAAGCACAGAATATCTGTATATATGAGTCTTCTGAGGAAAAGAATTAAAAGGAAGTAAGTTTTGGGGAAAAAAACCACGCTTGTTAAAAAAAAAAATGTACTAGTACAGCTTTTTGAAGTCAGGAATACAAGGAACGAAGTAGTTCACCCTCCCTAAAAAGATTTGAAAATCAAAATAAAAAAATGAACATTACTTCAGAAAGGATATCATAGAGCAAATAAAATGGTAAAACCATTGAATGTCTTCTGCTACATAAGATAAATATAATTCTCCCCATTTATTCTTTGAAGGTCTACACAGATTTCACTGTGTTCAACTGACAAACAGGTCTTTTTCCCCTAATTATTCTACATAAAGGTTCCTTTGCTTCTGTGTGATCTCCAAGTATAAAGCAACAGAATTTTCAAGTCATCTGCTATCATCCTGACTGACACTCCAACTAGATCAAATCTAGTACATCATCACAGATTTTATTGTTTCAGGTGGGGTGAAGGTGTTCTGCAGGCATTTACTTTGGGATAAGAAAACTCATCAAACCCCATTTTCATTCTCTTTAACTATAGATCCAAACAAAATATCACCTCTAGCAGCATTTTAAAAATGTATATATTATGTTGGAGTGATAGTGCTATTTTTCCAAAACCTTTTCATTTTATAAAAGTTCTACATTCCTGAATATGAGATCATTACTTGACATTTTACCATGATGACACAGCCCATGTAACTCTCCAAATAAGTTAAATGGTACACTTTTGAAATACTGCACGTGTACTAAAAATTGCTTTGGTGTAAAGTTCTTAGCCATATATTTTGTGTTGATCTCAGTGATGAAAGAATCAAAGCCGACACTGAGTGCTACCCAACAATATCAGCACAGATCCCATTCGCTGTATTCTTAAATCATATCTATGTTCTAAGCATTGGAATGGTACTCTTGGGCTAGTCCAAAATAAACTTATTTTATGTCTATCATTACCAGTGCAAAAAGCTGTGACACGATCAGACACTAAAATGCCAATGTCTCAACAAGCAAGAGAAACATCTAGGTGCTTGTTTCAGATTTACAGCTTTTTCCTTACATACATGCAGTAAGCTAAAAGCACTGTCAGTAAACATCAGCATAACCAATACAAGGGACATTAAAAGAATCCAAAGAATTACTCATTGCTTGACACGGTCAAAACAGGGGTTGGGGGGAACAACAAAGCTTTATTCTGGAACAATTATATGAACTGAAGTTGCCAATCTTTGAAATATTTTGCTAAGTGTGAAAGGTTATTTAAAAAGAGCTGACAAATTGTCAAACTGACTGCTTCCTAAAGATTCTGACAAAATATTGACAGATGTTATACAAAGTAAAAACATATCAGAAAAGCAAAATTCAAAACTGCTCAAAGTGAAGCTTACAACGCCAATCATAAAACAAATAAAACAAACAATAAGAAGCAGAAAACAATCAAGAAGTTTGTTTTTAACCAAAAAGAAATACTCGGGCAGTTCAAAAGGTATAGTTGCCTGAAGTTTGTTTATAAGAGTATGGCTGGCCAAAAAAAGCAGGATCTTCAGCTGAATTCGATTTTCAGCTGCTCTTTTACCTATACTATCAATAAGGTTTTGCATAATTCACAGATATAAAAAAGAACTACTGATGTGAGTAACAGCATTTCAATACTGGCTAGAGGAAAACTGTTTTATCATACAGAACATTTTAAAGGACTGAGAAATCATTCAGGAATGCCTTTATATAAAGCATATGTTCATTAATCAGGTTTTCAAATGTCATTTTTTAAATAAAGAGCATTACTACTCTATGCACACCTCATTTTGTGTTAACATCAACTGGAGACGGGAAACAGCAGTAAATGATTACAAGAAAAAACTGGGATGCTTACAAATGAGAGCTATTTTTGAAGACAAGTAAAATGCAAATGCTAACTCTGCATATGCATATGCTGCCATCACACTTGAAACATATTACTGTGCACTTGAAATCATGTTTGATTTTATAAAACTAAAATGTCCTTAGTTTGAAAACCTTTCAGAAATTCTTTTTAACTACTCACGCAGTTCTCTTGACGTATCTTAATGTTTTAACTCCCAGTTAAATGAACCTCTGTATTCACTCTAATGACTGAAATGCTACATTTCTTAAATTTTTGTTAAGTCTACATTACAGCTTGCTGCAGCCTAAGTGCTTATGCGACTATTTTCCTATCTCCTTTCTGCACATAATACTCAGCAGAGTATTACCTACTAAAATACTATTCTATGGCAGTTTCTTGAGGTTATTAAAGAGGTCAAGCTACAGACCCATGTAAGAATTATTTTTGTACTTAACAACCATTTTCAGTTTCTCCTTATGACAGAACTATAGCTTTTTAAAACTTACAGATTTAAACTCCAAATATCTGAGAAAAGAAATAAACACATTCTTCACACATGAAACTTGCTGTTCTTTAAACAAATTATTACATCTTTTTAGAAATGAATACTTACTGAGTGAGAAAGCATACCAGTAACAACTAAATGTTAAAGGGACAGGATTTATTCCAACTACACAGATAGTATTTAACTTTTTCAAAAAATGCAAACATACTAAGTAAAGAAATAAATGATAAGGGAACAAAAATAGCCTTAAATTTACATTGTGAGATAAACACAAGGGAGGAAAAAAAATCTTTTAAGCTTAGTTTTTTAAATACCTTACTCATAACTGTGAAGTACTGAATATCACCAGTATAAGCTCAAATGATTGTTTCCTCAGTTTGCATGTAATGCATTTTCTGTCTTAGTTCTTCAGACTTCTACAGTAGCTCTGAAGACAGCCCCAACACTTCCAAAATGTTGTGAATCCCACATCAACAATTAATTGTATAATATAATGCACTTTCTATATCATAATACTAATTAAAATAAGCACTTCTACCAGGATTATTTTCTCTTCATCACTGGAATTTTTAAGATGATATGTTTCTTATTAATAAATTACAAGAAATTATTTATTTGTAAATAGACAATTATACTTTCAATATCCTAGATAAAAGCATCCTTACTCTTTCTCTGCATCTCCTTCACTTTCTTCTGCATGATCAAAGCTCCAATTATTTTTAAAACCTCCATCTCTCTTGGACTGTGATCTATCCAAAGCTGAAATGAGAACAAGTTAAGATAAGTCTTGGTTTCAAGTTGAGTTATTAATCAATACAATCTAGAGGAGTAAACCAGGTGTATGTATTTTCCCCATATATTCATTTTATTTTATTGATGTCAATGTTTAACTATCATTTGAGCAAATAAGTTCAGTAATGCAGCAGCAAATAATTTTCCTAAATAAATACAAATAATTATCAGTCACATCTTGATTAGTAATAACTTAACATGCTACTAAAAAGTATGAAGTGAGGGTTTTATTGTTTTACCTGTAAATTTAAGGGTTCCTTTTGTGATGCGAAGACTCCTTACATTTATTACTTAAATGTCTAATATCCAAATACATGTTTCTTTTCTCCACATGTAAGTAACAGTTTTGAACTATTCCAGGCACAATTTCAACATACCATGTTTTCTTAATCCACCATCTGACAACAACATGAATTAATGTTTGCCACTAACTGAAATTTCAGGGTTAGCATCAAACAAACGAGTGAAAACTTGGACTTCCTGAGAACAGTCACACTACATCAGATCTCAAATTTATCTACTCCAATATCCAAAAGTATGGAGATTTTTTAATAAGGTAGAATGCGGCTATCTAAGTGAAGGAGATTCAGAACGTGGAGGCAGCAGTCATTAAGGTAAAGTGCTGCACCCAGATCCCAATTACTGCAACTAAGAGCTGCTATGCACAAGTTCTGTACGACTAATTTTATAGCAGATTTGACTGGAGTGCAATTTAAATGCATCTTTTCTTACTGTTCTTACATATCTTACAATACATTCAGAAATAACGAATGCAACCTCATGCTTTGCAAGGAAAAGAAAAGAATCATAACCAACAAAAGACGTATAGAGAAAAGTATGAACACTGCAAAAAGCAAGATGTAGCTGAGATTTTAATCTCAGCTTCCAGCTCTTTGCACCAACCAAAGACCTCCTGAGCCACAGATGATACTTTCATGAGCAACAGCTTTTTTTTTCTTTTTTTCTTTTTTTTTTTTTTAAATCAACATTACTTTATAGAAGAAATAGTATTTTGCAGCAAACAGCACCACCTTTTCACTATATAAGTACGTATCTCCTTTTTTATTTGTCCTGATTTAATCTGGCATCTTTTACTGCTATTTGGTACTCAGCTCTTCTCTGGCTCTTATGCTAGCTAAGATAGTAATCCATTCCTACCACAATTACATACATTTCTCTTGTGCTCTTCCAGTCATCCTTTTCCCAGGCAGAAAACAAACAAACAAAAACCCTGTCCTTTTCATTTTTCCTGTGTCATGCTTTTAGATCATCCTCAATCCTCCTCTCTGAACTTTCTCTAGCTCTACTGTTTCATTTTTGAGACAGTAAAGAATGGAAATCCATACTACTACAGGTAATAATTCAAGATACTAATGCACCATAGATTTCTACAGAAGCAACGTGATATTTCTCTTTTGCTATTTATTCTTTTTGTAATAAATAATTTGCCTGGAATTGCTATTTTCACTGCTATGGGGAACTGCTTTGATGTTTCTGCACTAGTTAATTTTCACCTTTCATTTGACTGGTAAGAATCAGTTCAGATTCAATCACTGCATACAAAAATTTAGATAAATCATTTTCTTATCTATTTCTCATTCAGATGCATTACTTGTTGTGTACCAACATTTGATTTAATACATAATTTTTAATGCACATAACACAAATCCTGAGCACAAATCCAAGGAAACCTGGAATTTCCTTGAAGTAACAAACCATTCTACTAACCCAACTAATGCTTGCCACATCTACATACTTTTGTTACTTCACTGTCAAACTTTTTTCTTCTATCCACATCCATGTTGTCACAAATCCTCATGGGATTCAAATGGTTATTCCTACTGCTAACAAAATGAACCACTTCTGCCCTCTCTATTTATCTGTTGCCAGTTGTTACTTATAATACTTTACATTTTATCTAAAGGAAACCTAGTACTTCCAAAAGCCTGTGGTAAAGAATATCACAGAAGAATATCACAGAAGAAATGACCAAGCCAATCTTGGTCTTCATTAACAGTCCTACAAACTTGAGTTATATAGTCAAAAAGCTGACCTATGAAGAGTCCCCTCAACCACTCCACTGAGCTATCAAAAAGCTGGTATCATACTAGATACCAGCTAGTTGTAGCAGAAAGACAAACTAACCAACAAGTATCAGGCAACAGCCATTTGCTCCTTTATCACTAAGTTCCTCTCAAAACACCTGGATGAATGCTATTTCATCCTCACCTATTGTTTGCCTCATGTATCTTTTCTTCTAATGATGCTTCATTTTGAGACACAAACTCTATCATGTTCCTTAAGAAAAATTATGGCATTAAGACCTCTGTAAGTGTTGGCAAAGTTGGTGCAATCAATTGTTTGTCAGTTTTCATCTCATGTTCTCCAAAGCCTCCTTTTATAACTCAGTTGTCTACAGACCATACAGATACTCCAGACGAGCCTGAACAAAAACTCACCATTAGTTTTTCTGCTTGTTGGGAGTTACTCAGAAGTGTTGTGGGTTTTTTGTTTGTTTGGTTGGTTTTTGTTGGTTTTTTTTTGATTGCCACATTGGATTTCTTACTGAATTTTTTTTTAGAAGGTAGCACTTCACCAAGATTTTCTTCAATGTTTCTGTCTGCTATCTCCACAGCTTTTAGATTTTCAGCAGGTTTACAGTTATCATCATCCTGGTCAGGTAATCTGACCAATTACTTCTGACTAATTTTCTTATACGGTCCTTGAATCCACCTAGACTTCACATCACATTTGGAGCCATTTAAGTATGATCTGGCCTAAAGGTGTTCTGGAATATATAGTACATCTTCAACCAACGCTATCTATTCTCCATTAGTCCCCTTCAGTCTCCATTTGTCACAGTCTCTGTCGCATTATTTTCCTTTTATCTAATTTCAAGTAAGTTCACTCTGCCAGCTTCCAGCTCTCTCATTCTACCTGGATTACTTCTCCAAGCTTCTTCACACAAGTAAGGCACTTTTAAGATTTTTTTGCACGTGTTTCTTCTGTTTGAATCAGACTACTTGCACATGTTCTTCTTGGGTTCTTATGTGAGTTTTAGCAGCTTCGGAAGAAAATATAATTTTTTGTACTAAATGTACATTACACCAAACCATGTCCTGCTCCGCCTGTATCAGCCTCTCCCCACTCTTTACATGTCAATAGACTGGCTCTAGACTTATTTTGAGAAAATCCATCTCACTGCATGCAACTCCCTTCCTTTAGGAGAAATCTGCACGTTTATTCATCTTGGCTTTACCAAAAATATGAATCTAGAAATGTATTGCCACTTGGAATCAGATTCTATACAAATGTTTTTTAAACAAATGCTAAGTTTCTAACTATTTTGTAAAACCTGAACTTAAAACCTGCATGTTGCAGGTTTCTATGCATACTACCAGGGCCAGTACACTCTGCATAGTGTTATATGCTGCCAGCAGTGCTGTGCACTGTGCAGTGCAGGTGGTACGCCTGCTACCAAGACAGATTTGTATCGAGAAGTAATTTTAATTATTTACATGCCTTTTTTAAAAAGCCAGCTGAACAAAATTTGCTGGAATACTGTGTGTTTTAGCTTTCACAAAAACTTTTTATTATCAGCCACAACCCAAACCCATCCGTTTTGTGTAAAATTTACTCAATTCACATTTGGGATGACAAAAATCAGTACACTTTTAGTATGAATGGCAGAAAGCAGATTAACATCTTTAAGTCCCTGAATGTTGACACTGCTCTGTAAACTCCTTTAGCAGGAATTTCCATCATTTAATAGTGTTATTCATACAATCATAGAATGGCCTGGGTTGAAAAGGACCACAATGATCATCTAGTTTCAACCCCCCTGTTATGTGCAGGGTCACCAACCAGCAGACCAGGCTGCCCAGAGCCACATCCAGCCTGGCCTTGAATGTCTCCAGGGATGGGGCATCCACAACCTGTTCCAGTGCGTCACCACCTTCTGAGTGAAAAATCTCCTAAAATCACTATTAAAGTTATTCCTGAACTTGAATGGGAAAAAATAAATAAATTAATAAAAATCTGCACATCTACAGCAGTGAAGCGAGGAGAAGATTTGTTTTTAAAGTCTTGTGCTCTGTGGTCGAGGACCAATCATTCCATATGAATCTATGTTATGGCCAGAACAACGCACCTTTTTTTTTTTTTTATTGTTCTAAATGCCACATGCACTTACTGGTCACATGAAGAATACCTTTAACTTTTCTCGTAAAGTGACTTTTTCCTATATATCAACACATTACCTGAAAAACTTCCCACCACCTCCTGAATGTGTCAACAGAAACTGCAATATTTCTACTACAGCACAAAGAGACACTTTACAGATCTTTAATCTGCTGAGATCACATCTATTTTTGTGCATCCAAGAAACACCCAAAACATAAACCTAAACCACACAAACGTTTCATTCAGGACTAAGGACTTGTTCCAGAAGAACCTCAAATTTCCATACTTCTTCCCAGTTACAATGGCCTAAATAATGCAAACCTTATCTTAGAAATGCTTACACTATCACAACTGCAAGTAGCAGACACTGTAACATTCAGCACAAGAAAAAAAAATCATTTCAATGCACTCAGACTCATTCTCTTCATCTAGACTCATATTTAAGTAAATTAAAAAGAGCTTTCTAATCTTTTGTTCATGTAGTCACTGAATATATTGATAAGAAGGTACAAGTACTCATAAACATCTGAAACAGGAATCATTTTTAATTGTGTTTCTTTCCCTTCTGTTTCATCATTCTATCAGACAGGCTTCTTCAGGCTCCTATGCAATTACCACCTTTTTATCTTTCAGGTTCAATATGATCAGTTTTAACAGGTTAACTGTTTAACCACAGTGAGGGTGCATTTTCATACTCCGTAGTAAGCACTGCATGAACACTTTTACGCACACCCTCACTTCCTAGAAGCAGGGGCTCCTTGCTCCTGTCCTGCACCCTGCATACAGCAACACAGCTCCCACCTGTTCAACCGCAATACCACAGCACAGCTGTAACTGCACAGCGGAAGAAAGAAGTATCCATGACGAGAGACACTTTCAGGCGTTAATGAAACCAAAAAAATCTGCACAGAACTGCAGTCTAGCCTGAATTTATAGCTAAACATCCAGAGATCTATTGTTTAAAAGATGCTTCAACTTTCCTCTCCCTAAATGACCTGCAGATGCAAAAAAAAAGTCAAATCTACTTCTAGTCATAGACAGTGATTATAAACTGATAGTGAGATGCTCCATTTAGTACGGAGCTCAATGGCAGAGCTGTGTGATACATATGTAAAGTACACAAGTATGGACATTCTATTAGAACTGAAGGCAATTTAACTTCTCTATCTAATGAAAGAAAAATCACAAAGTTCTAAGAAAGGTATTTCAACAGCAAGCCAATGACAAACAAAAGAGAATCCACTTCCAGATTAAAAAAAAAAAAGTCAACAAAAAAGCATTTATAAACAGTACAGAGCTGAGAGATGGAAAAGCACCTGCATATCCTGATAAAAAATTATTTCCTACTTGATTTTCATACATATTGTGTTCCTTACACTACAGAGTATTATGTAGAATGACTGGCACAAGGAACGCAGTACTGCTGCAGTATGATCAGTCAACAGACAGCCTAACATTTTCTGAGAAGTACTGACAACAAGGACTAACAAATTACAATAGCTTAGAAATACATAAAATGTTTTCTTTACAACCTCTTTGATGGCTTTTCTGGTAAGACAGCAGTGGTAACCATACAACAGACAATTAGTGTTTCCTTTCTACTCCTTCTCCCAACAGAGAAGTACAGGCTCCACACAAGGACAAGCAAGTGAATGCCTATTCACTAAGGACCAACCCAACTATGTGACTGCATTCTGTGCATTCCTTCACTGCAGCAAGGCTTTTCACATGGTCTCCCATGGGGACCTTATATCCAGACTGGAGAGACGTGGAATAAGTGAATGATAAGGTGAGTGAAAAACGAGTTGGACTAAATGGAAATCGAAAGAGTCAAAAGGATGATGACTAGCAGTACAAATCAGCTGACAGCATGCCTCAGTGATCAGTACCAGAACCAATACCTTTCAGCTTCTTTGCTAATACTCCAGATGATAAGACCAAATATGCTCTGCAGGTTTGCAGATGATACTAAATTAGGGGAAACATTTCATACACTAGAAGCAAGGGCTGCTATTCAGAGTGGCAGGCTGGAGAAATGGGCTTACACAGAACTTACTAAGTTCCACAAAAGCAAATGCATCGGGGATCCCAGATGTAAGCCCTGCACCAGAGACAGAATAAGCCCATGCAGCAGTACAGAGGCAACTGGCTAGGAGCTGCTCTTCAAGAGGATCTGAGGGGTTTCAACTGAGAAGCTGAAGATGGGTCAGGAGGACCACCCCACAGCAAGGAAGGCCAACCACTTGACACAACTGCACAAGTTCCCTCAGTGTGGGGGAAGGGACTCTTCCTCTCCATATGACCCTTGTAAAACTGTATCTAGGGCACTGCAGTCAGTTTTGCGCTCTCCAGTATATCAAAGACACTGACACACTGCAGCAAGTCTGGAAGAACGCTGTCAAGATGGCCAGGGGGACATATATCATGTCATACAGGAGAGGCTGAAAGAGCAATAAACAAACAAATAAATAAATAAATAAGAGGCAGGGAGGGAAGATGGGAAGATTAGACCCTTTTGCTGTCTTCCATTTCCTAATTGGAAGGAAGAGAAAACATGAAGCCAGACTCTTCAAAGATGCACAGCAGAAAGATGTGAAGAACCATACACAAGCTGGAACAAAGCAAATCCAAACCCATTATAAGAATTGATTTATTTCTATTTACTACTGTAACAGAGGCCAAGCAACGATCCAGGTCAGTCTGACAATTCAGGGACATGGAACAAGGCCCTGAGCAATCTGCTCTCTCTAGGCATGGGTTGGGCAGGAGGTTCCAATCTACATGATTCCAACCAGCAGTCAAGTGGTTTCTAATCTACATAATCCTAAAACAAAATTAAAAAACAGTGATTAGTCGTAGGTACAAACTTTCAGTTAAAGCAAATGTACCATTGTCACCAACACTCCCGGAATTACATATCTTTATCACTTTCATTCCCTTCTGTCAGTAAGTCTGACACCTACACAGACTTTCCAAATAAGTTAAAAAACATCAAAAGCAGGATCCAAACAATAGGTAAGGTTAAAAAGAAAGAAAAAAAAAAGAGAGAGAGAGAGAAACAAGCAATATTTTCATCTCCAGAAGTACAGAAGTACTAGCTCTGCTGCTAGACTGAAGGCATACTAAAAATTCAGAAAGAAAGATGACTATTTTCATTTGAAAGATAAGATGCAGAAAAGATATTCTACTGTTATATGGGAAAATTCAGAGGCTAAAAGGTTAGAATAGGCTAAGGAGGATTTCTGAACTGTTAACTTACTGCATAAAGCACTTTAAGGAGGATGACAAGTAAGAATTTCAGAACGCAATTTCTGTGGCAGATCAGTATGTGATACCAATCACACATGATCATTGTTACACTGGAAGAGTTTTTTTTAAGATAAGCAAAATGAAGTAAGAAATCTTACATTACTTTTCTAGAGTATCTGTAAATATTTCCCCTATATTAAAAAGCATCCAGAATGTTTCTGTGAGACAAAAAAATACCATGTAAAGGTAGGAAAGGAACTCTATGAAGCAACTAAAGGAGAAATAAAAAAAAATAAAACTAGACTTCTTTGATGCTGTCAATTCTTCAAAATTCCCCCAAATAATAACAACAACAAAAGCGTACAAAGAATACTCAACAATAAAAAAAACTTCAGTAATTTATTCAAATGAAAAGGGTGCACCTTAAAAAAAAAAATCTGAGTAAGGAAAACATGAAAGGAGGATGAAAGAGCTATTTAAACTCTAAGCTGTGAGAACAATTTGCACTTGCCTTTCTGTACAGGCCAAAGATCATCTTTTTTCCCCCTTATTTGTGAGGGCAGTGAGCTGGACTAGATTGCTGATACAGCTGAAAGGTAATGCAGACTAGCTCCACCAACACTTTTCTATCCATCTAAAATTAGTTTTCTGCCCATTTAGCTCAACTTGTGGTGAAGTGCTGGAAGTGCCAGTGTTGACATAAGGAAAGCTGCAAAACACTGTCAGTGGGAGGGGCAGCAGGACTGTCACTCTGAGCAGCACCCAGCAGCTAGGAAGGCCTGGTCCTACTGTAAATTGCTAAAACAAAGACTTGCAGATTGTATAGTATGGCCTCACATGTGGGAACTGCTAAGAGTTCAACTGCCTTTGCAATCAGAGATAATCAGAACTGTGAGTCAAGGGAATCAGAGAGCAGCTCAGCAGCTGGCTGGTCAGCTGAATTGTTCAGTAGGCTCCACTGGCTACACCAGACGTTACACTCCTGTATCTCCAGTATCTTTACTGAATCCCATCCCACAAAGTTTAAATAAAATTTGAAGAAAACAGTAATCTGTCTGTAAATATGTTTCTATTACATTATTTTCATAATAGAAGTATTAAAGTTCCAAAGCTAACTATGCTAAATTTCAGGAGCACCAACAACTGTTAACAAAACCACAGCATGCTAAAATTCACTACATAGACTTCTTTTTTAAACAGCTAAAAAACAAAACAAACTCTACCTTTAATATCCCCGAAAGAACAAACATTTTCTCAATAATTACTTTTAAAGACCTTGAACACAACTGAAAATCACTGATTAAGTAACTAAAAAAAAAGGGAAGAAAAAATCGAAAAACAAAGTTAACACTTGCCAGCTTGCTAACTGCATCCAGTTCTGAACTTGCTTTTCAAGAAATACCACTCAAAAGACGGATGAAGCAAAATATTCAAGCTTTCAAACTACTATCCTGCAGCTGGAGATGGGCTGAAGCCATCTTCAGCTAAACATGAAACCCATATTTGCCTCCATCAAAAACCTACCAAGACCTATGAAACTGCTTTGAGTTCCTGTCACTCCTTTTCATTACAAGCCATTTTTCCAAGCAAGGAGCAGCATCTTCTCCAGCTAACACTTTGCTTGATAAGAAAGAACTTTCTGACTGCGTTCATGACAGGGATTTGTCTCTGCTGTCCAGCAAGTAAAGATTCCAAGATCACATATTTCCCTTACAGCAGTATCCAGTAATCTTGTTTAAAAGTTTATTGGCCCACCATGTTAGGTAAATGTAGTCATAATAACCCAGATCAGAGTAACTCAGAAGTCTATTTTCAAAAGCTTATTCTTAATTGTAAATGATCTTAAAATTGCGTTTTGAGCAGTGAGCCCTGGTAGAAATAAAATTACAATGGACAGCAGTGTTTCTAGAAGATGTGAGTCTCAGAATTTACAAAGGCAATTGCAAACATGAAACCTTCCATCCCCTGCATAGTTTGAATTCTCATCTAATGGGCTCTTGAATAATCTTTCTGTTACTCTGTCATATTAAATTCTATCATCAGGGAGATATTCATATCTTGTTACATGAGCCATAAAAATGGGATATGCCAAACAAACACAACATTATATCCCACAACTTTAATAAAAATTCAGCAGTAGGATGAATTTTTGTGTAAAAAGAAATAACTTTATGGCACTAGACAAAAATAATCTCATGAAAATAAATATTTTTGCAGCTGTTTCTTATAGACATAAATTTCTAAGATTAAATAACATTAATCATGTCACACAGCATGATGTTTTACTGTAACAACCAAACACTATTGGTATTTCTCATTCCCAAAAATCTTTGTGGCAAGTTTTATTAAATGTGCATACACACACACACACCAGGGAGTTTGCTCCAACTCCAGTGGTTTGAAAACAAATAAACAAAACAGGAAGGCACAGTTGCACAGTTTCTGAATGATTACTGTTCTTTATTTATAATCATTTAAGACTTAACCAGAGAAGGATATCCTACACTCAGTGCCTTTCACTCCAAATGATTTTATAGGAGTTACTTGGACAAGCATTCAGGAAAGCTTCCTTACATCGTGCAGCACTTCCTCATTAAACAAAAAATTTTTAAAGGCCGGCTGACCAATGCGGGAAGAGTAACCACAGCCTCCTGATCCTGATAACTTACTCCTTCCAGTCTCCAGCCTTCACCATAAACTAGTTCTACGCAGAACTTAACCTGTTATTTAAAATAATTGAGTTTTCCTGGGCAGAGTAAAGCTGACGCTGCACAAGAGAATTAATTCTGAAGCTGAACTTAAGTACTGCATCTTAAGTTGAATTTACACTCACTAAAGACAAAGGAGGTACATCCTACATCTCTCACGCCCAGAGGCTGTCTGCCCTCCCCAAGCCCACCCCCTGTCCTACTCCAGATGTTCCCTTTAAGTGAGCAAATTCAGAGGTTTGGCAAAGCACAGTCTGGCAGACAGTCCCCAGCAGCAACTTTCACCTCTTCGGCAACACAGTGGTGAGTCCCAGGAGTGGTGGACAGTTTGAGATGCAGCACAAGGCTGGAATACGGACAAATTCAGAGGGGAAGGAGCAGCTGATCTCCCCCACCTGTGGCAGGGAGCCCTCAGAGCAGCACAGCTGCGGTATGTTCTGTAATCAGTTTAAAACACTGCTAGTCCCTGTGCCTAAACCAGTTAATAATGCTCAGCCTTGCAAAAAGAACCAATAAATAGTTGGCATGCAGCTTTACATTCAAAATGGAGTTGCAGTACCGTAAGATAAAAGCAGCAATGTCATAGTTCACTGCTTCAGGAAATCCACACACACAATTTATCATTACTCCATATGAGACAACAGCATCACACCGCAATCACCTTGCTGTCCTCTGGATAGTTTATTCTGAAAGAATTATTTACACATTTGCTATCTGTGAGCTGCAGATTGCTAGTTTACATTAACCAAGAAACATCGGTATTCATGCTTTTACAACCATCATTTTAATAACTATCCCCATATATTATTAGGACATAATTCCTTCCACAGATTACTTGTAAAGAAAAGTTATTCAAATAACAGCATTGCCAAAGCGTTATTTAACATCTAGCAGATATTATACCATAAATAAAAGTAAAAAACAACTTCAAGTTATTTGCTCTTCATCATTTCTGTTAGTTACAGTACCGAAATAACCATTAGCTGTTCTGTATTCTGATTTATACTATGCACTAATTCAGAGATTGAATCCCATTTGGCAAAATCCCCAGTCTGATTCAGGGAGACAACACAGCACAAGAAAATCAAGTAAGTGTACAGCTTTTTTACTCGATTCTGTTTCAAGTACTCAAAAGACATCTCACAAATTAGCATACACACTAATAAACTAAGTTCTAGTTTTAAAGTTCACAGTTCTCAAAAGAAAAGCTTCCATCCTAGAATCACAGAATGGATTGGGCTGGAAAAGATCTTTAAGGTCATCTAGTTCCAACCCCCTGCTATAGGCAGGGACACATCCTTCTAGACCAGGCTGCTCAAAGCCCCATCCAGCCTGGCCTTGAACACCTCTAGGGAGGAGGCATTCATAACCTCACTGGACAACCTGTTCCAGTGTCTCACCACCCCCACAGTAAAGAATTTCTTCCTAATACCTAGTCTAAATCTACCCTCTTCCAGTTTAAAATCCCCTCATTCTGTTACTACCTGCATTTATAAGAAGTCCCTCCCCAGCTTTCCTGTAGGCCCCCTTCAGATACTGGCAGGCCAAGGTGAGGTCCTCCCAGAGCCTTCTCCAAGCTGAAGAGCTCCAACTCCTTCAGCCCGTCCTCGTAGGAGAGACTGCCTAATTTGTGCAACCAAATCAGGCAATGATTTAATAAATAAAAACATATCGTTTGATTTTAAATCACTGAGTAATACCTCGTTATCTTTACCACATCCTAAAAGCCAAGAATTTTATTGGCCTCAGAAGCAGAATCAAAACCATCTTTTAGCCTATACTTGTGATGAAAAAAATAGATATTACCTGGTAATTATTTGTGTATCGATCAACGTGGGCTGCACAGCACATATGAAGGCAAGTGCCATTTACTCTTCTGACCATAGCATTAGCAAGCACCCAATTTGGCGAACGCAAGACACCAACTTTGACTTCACAGCATAAGAACAGTATCACCTAAAAATACTACACATTCTCTGCTGCTGAAAACAGTAACAGAAAGCTTGAGACATGCTTTTAAAAAATAAATAAGATAAAATTATCACAGTGTTCATTTCTACGTAATGAATAAAGATAATAAAAATATATTTTTCACTTAAGCAAGAACCAACAGAGAGCATCAGAGAGATTTCAACCTATGAAACACAATCCTACCTTAAAAAAAGTACTCAAACTTTAAACCATACACGCAATAAAACTGAGGTCAAGAAATATTCCAAGCCTCTTTTTCTCCCAATGGAAATATCTTCTAGAATAAGTAAGAGAATAATTATACTTGCCCTCTAGTTGTCCCCTGTACCTCTACAGCCTTCTCCAGTAGAGTATCTCCATTTTTTATCTTGTTTTCTCAGCCACCTGCTGTATCTTCAGCTTTCATGCACATTCTTTCACTCCTTTCTGCAGTGCACACACATATGCATGTGCACACCCTGACCTGCACACCGCATCCTCCAGTCACTCTAACCCTGACTGCTCAGCCAGTGTCCAACATCACTTAGTAGCAAAATGAGCCATGCTGAGGAAGCACTGAAAATTTTGCTTCAAAGATAGTGATTTCTGATTTCTCACTTTTAGGAAAGTGTGCAAGTTTCACAAAGTTTCTTGCTATTTACCTCTGCAAACAAAAGGCTTCAAAAGATATTAGCGAAAAGGAAGGAGACAAAATAATGACAGATGACTCAAAAAAAACCCAAAAACCCACACCAATAATCCCTCACTCATAAAGCAATATTTGAAAGCAACAAGTTGAGTTTGGTGATTAGTTTCACTTTATACAACCTGCTACACCCACAAGGTACTTGGACATCTCTCAGTTATCTCAACTACAGATACAGCTAAAGCTCTATAAAAAAAAAAGAAGGCTGATACCGTACTGAAATCCATGCATAATCTGTTAGAAACAATAGTAAAAAACCAAAAAAAAACCAACAAAACAACAGTTGTTGAAAACACAACATTAATAATCCACTATGTTTTTTGTCCTTACACAAAGACAGGAAGCAAAACATTAAAATACCTATATAGGCTTATTATAAAAGTATTTGTGCAAGCAAGGTATATGCAAAATGTTGATTTATCCTTCATAGAATCATTAAGGTTGGAAGAAACCACTAAGATAACCTAGTCCAACCATCAAACCATCACCACCTTGCCCACTAACCCACGTACCTCAGTGCCACACCTACTCTTTTCTTGAAAACTTCCAGGATAAATGCACTTCTTTGGGCATGCTGTTCCAATACCTAACCACTCCCATCCACATCAACCTACCCACCATGTCACATGTCATTACTGTATCATTACTATATTTTTACAGTTGTACTTACACACAGAGGAGTGCAAGGTTCTCTTTCAGGAACATTCCTACTTGTTGCTTTTTTTCTCCTTCACAGAAAGACAGAATTTCTATACTTTCTCTGAGAACAGACTAATGCTTTTCCTATCAAACCCCAGTGCCAAAAAAAAAAAAAAAAAAAAAAAAAAGCAGATGAAGCCTCCTGCAGTTACTCTTACACCAAATAATAGATGTTCTCATCACCAAAAAAAAAAAAAAAAAAAAAAAAAGTAAAACAGAAAATTGCACAGAGGTGCCTTCCAATTCAGAAAGCTGAGGACAAGTACAAGTTCGGACTTCTAAAATCCCATCTCCAATTTAAAGGAAGGACATTACGTGGAAGCAGAAATAGGCACAGGATATTATTTTAGAATGTGCTACCAAGTGCATTACAGCATGTGTTTATAGAGCATTAATAGATAAATGAAGGAGTTTTTTTACTATCTTTTTAAATGCTTTAAGAAGCAGTTCATCTTTTTATTAACATTTTGTGCCACTTATCACTCATGTTAGATTGATACATACAAAAAATAAGACAGTGTGGAGACAGTTTCAATTTAATTTTGCTGAGAGAGAATTCTCAACCAGTGGGTTCACCCCCCCTACTCATTACTAGCAGATAATATTACTTAAGTGAAGGAGGTTTCCTGCTCTTAAAAGCCTTGCAAGGAACAGTGAAACTACAGTCTAAGAAGAGACAGACAAAGTGCCATAAAGAAACTCTGAATGGGACTGAGGTCAGGGAGACATAAGAAAGGCATCAGCATCATGAATTCCTCACTTTCAGGTAGAAAATCATTCTCAAAAAAAAAGAAAGGAAAAAAAAAACACAGAAGAAAGGAACAGAACATATCCAGATGCTGATGGGGCTGATGGAGACCAACAGCATAAAGTAGTTCAGATTCTGAAAAAGACATGGAAGAAAATGAATGATATTCCTTCAGTTCCAAGTTAATACCTATCTCCATGAGCTAACAAAAAAAAGCATCAGAGATGGCAGTGGAGACGTTAATTTCACTATCAAGAGAAAATAAATAAAAGAAGAGTCATAGCAGGTAAAAAATTTTCAAGTGTTCTACCTAAATACAAACTCTGTTCTGCCCTCCTGATTTGTATTATTCTCATCAGATATTTCACAGAAAGATAAAAATAATGAAAAAGCAGGAAAGGCTGACCGCCGCTTCAAATGGCAGCACTCTGTCTATACAGTAATATCCACAGACTGCACGTTTCTGTGCTCCTTCAGAATCTCAGCTTCCCTTAAGAAAACACACAAGCCCTCAGCCTCTGATTTTGGGAATATGGTTCTTTACATGTGAGATGAATGAAAAACCAAGCAGCTTTCTGGATTCCTCATACAACTGAAGCTTCGGCTGCTGCTGCTAATGGGTAATCCAAGTAGTTTTCTCTATTGCCACTAGGAAACTTGTAGCCAAGAAAATGGAATGAAAATTGTGCAAATTCCTGTCATGGCTGCACCAAAGTCTCTCAGCAGCTCTGAAGGTATTGACTGGCCACATTCCTTACAGAGGAAGTCCTCAAACAGAAACTTCACAGAAAATTAGCTCTTGGTATCACTACTGAAACTACTAGGAGACTGAAAAAAGAAAACAGGAAGGAATAAAAGCATTTTCTTTTCTTCTGCAAAATAAATGTGTTTAGGAATACGTTAAAGTTCATCATTTATTTTCTCCAGCCTTAAAGTTTTTCTATGTTTCTGTAATAGGTAACAGGCAATTTCCTCACAGCTCAGTAACATCCAAAGTGGCAGAATAAAACACAGTTCCACAAATTTTTCCACAGGGGAAATGATCAATAGTACTCTCCACTCCTACAGCAAGCACTGAACATTCCCCTATCCTAAATCTAAATAGATTTGTCAATCCTTGCTTTACATTTTATGTCTATCAAGTGAAAAGCACGTGAATTCCTGCAGATGTTAATCTCTGTTCACCAAATTTCTAGTCCTCCAAAACAGGAAAGAACACCCATGCATGGGGCCTACTTCGTTAGCATAAATTGCTGCACTTTCTTCCCATGACTAAAACTTAATGGAGGAAAGTAAATCCAGAAAACAAGGAAAAAGTTTTAGTAATTCTAATTCCAAGCTAGCTTAAATTTGGTACTCTCAGTTCTTCTGAATTTTAAGTGTCTCAACATTTCAAAGAAAGTAAAAATGCACGTCATATATACCAACATATACAATATCAATTATCAATACTAAAAACTAGGAGCACTGCTGCAGAAGGATAGTGAACACAGCTTTAAAGAGACAGACATTATCATTCTAGGGACCTTTTTCACATCTTCCATAAGACAGTCTGTACAACATACAGCGTAACAATATGGAAAAACTGGCCAAAATGAAAATCTGTATGAATCACACCACTGAAGAACAGCGTTACCAGAAAGAGAGCAGATAAATCAGTCAAGGAACACCCTTCCAGAAGGATTGCTTTGTTTTTATTGGAGAATGAAATAATAAAAATATTAAAACACTTTGACAACAGAATGACAACCATATTTCTTCACAGTAATATCTATTACACTAAATAAGAAAAAGAAGTAGCATCTCACTGGATAGTTGTTATCCAAACCAAAATTCTGAATATCATTCTTGCAAGAAATAATTTCTTTTAACTGCAAGTTTATTTTAAGTCAGATTGATAGTCAACACAAGTTTGACAGCATCAAAATTTTCTTTGTATATATGTGCATATACACACACACAGAGACACATATTTCTATTAGACCGAGTTCAATTACAGTGACACAATTGCATTTGGTACCTAACTCATTTGTTTTGCACACTATTGGCAGGGATGGCCAGAGGAATTCTCAGTTCTCCCTCTTCTAACCTTCCAAAAAATATCACATAAGCAACTGCTGCTTGCTGCTTTTGCAGACTTCTGCAGACACTGGAGTCTGTGAAATATATAGACTCAGACTTAGTTAGAATTCTAGGTTCACATAGTAATGATGACCTTGCAGTAGAAGTTGTCATGCCCCCTACTCAACCCTACTACTTTTATCCCTGCTCTTGTCCATGCTGTACTTGTTTCACAAATCTGGCTTGTCTAAAGTTCTATCTTTGAGTAATGGCTGTTCTACTCTATCAGGTTAATCTAACATGCTGTCAGGTGTGTCCAGATTGAAGACTGCTAGAAAACCTACATACACACAGCTTAATTACCTTTATTTTTCCCTATGAAGTCAACCCTCCCTTCCAAGAGCCTGCCAAGTGATATCTTAAGCCTTCTTTTTTCTTTGCTTCAAATGAGTAGAAAGTTAGATTGCTCCTACTAGATCTGCCCCAGTATGATTATCCTATCTGGACTTGGTCCACGCTCAGGTATTTTTGTCACCGCTGTCCACACTAGGTTTTCTTCACACAAGATCCCTAACACATGCATGCAAATACACCCGCACACTCTCAGGGTTTGTACCCACTCATGTCATTAGTGCTAAAATTAACATGACCCCAAATAACAGGGAAACACAAAACTGACTGATTACCCTGTCCATCGGTCATGCAATACTGAAACTTCCAAGGAGGATGCTACCCAGTGTCATGCTGGTAACTGCTACTGAAATATGACCTCAAAAATAAGAAATGTGGATACTAAGTATGAAGCTTATCGTCTGTGAGCCACTGCCCAAACAGTATGCACGCAAGGTGCATAGAGGAGACGGTGACTGAACATCTTTGTGACACTTTTAGCAGCACACAATCTTCACAGTATTCAATGGAGAGAGTTCAGGAGAAAAATGCAGTGCCTGCAATGGAGCATCTGTGTTTCACCATCAAACACTTTAAAGGCAGAAGGAAAGTAACGAACAGTAGTTACTGACTAGGGGTTTCTGAACATCAGAACTTCAGACCAATTATTCAGAACAACAAATACTGTTTTGTTTATGCAGAAATTCCAATCCAGAACCTCTAGTAATAAAAGAACAAAATTAAACGTCACTCAGGAAGATAAAAGCTACAAAAGACAATACCTATCAGTACAGACACACAAAATCTCAACTGCTAAACTTAGATCTGACTTGAAATATACTCATGAGAAGCAGTCTATTTCATCAATATATTTTTTTACCTATCGCCATGGTAAAAATTGAGCAGCTATCAGCCTGCGTCAATCAGCTTTGTGCTTACTGCAATTTTGAGAAACTGCAATATTTTCTTTTCCATGGGTTCAACTGTGAAAATTCAACAATTAAACATACTCGAATTTCAGTAGACTTTTTACACTACAATTAAGAGCTTTACGGAGAAATAAAAACCTTGCAAATTAAAATAATTACTCAAGGCTTCACAACCACTAAAGGTTCCTTTCATTTGCAGCTGACAGATTCATCATCGGGCTTGTAAAACAAACGTAAGAATAAAGCGACCCCCTCCTCAAATTAACCTCAGCCCCACGTGGGCCTTTACGCTAGCAATTCAGAAGCAGACCAGCCACACGGTGGGGGGAACGGGCTCAGCCCAGGCCGGGGCCCGGCAGCAGCACGGCAGGCAATGCCGGCCGGGCGGCGCTGCCCTCACCTCGCGCTAACCTTGCCGGCCCGGCAGCCCCCGCCCTCCCGCGGCCGCTCCCGCCGCCCGCCCGGCCGCGCTGCGCCCGGCCCCGACCGCGCTCTGCCCCGGCGGCAGAGCGCCACGCTCCCACCGCCACCGAAAATTGCAGAAAGAAAGAAAGAACCAGAAATCAAATCCCCCTCGCTAAGCCCTCCCCCAAAGCAGGTCTCTTTTTACCAAACGAAGCCACCCTTTACGGCACCCACCCTTCCCCCACGCCACCGAGGCACCTCTCATTGTCGTCGTCCCCCCAAGGGGACCCGTTCCTCCCCCCCGATACACACACACACACGCTCGCTCGCCTCCCCCCGTCCCCCAGTCCGTACCGTGCCCCTCGCCGGTTGCTAGAAGGAAAGGCGGCCCACGGGCCGCTCTCCCCCTGCCAGCCGTGCACGCACCTTCCAGAAACAAGCTGTCTCTGCAGCCGCCGCCGCCGCCGCCACCGGCCATCTTCCTCGAGCCGCGCTGCCTCACTCCATCGCCCAGCGAGGCGGCGGGGCCTGGCCCTTCCCCCGGCCTGCGCGCTCCGCCGCTCACCCACCCCCACTGCGGAAGGCTGCCTGACCCGCAGCGGCGGCGACGCCGAGGCCCGGCCCTCCTCCCGCACGGCGCGCACGGCTGCCCGGGCCGCGCTGCCTTCCGGCCCCGCGCAGGAGAAAGCGGCGGCGGCGCGCCCGCTCCTCCCTCACCCTGCCCGCCCGTCGCAGCCCCCCGCGCCGATGCCGGCCGAGCCCGGCCCTGCAGCCGCCGGTGGCGCCCAGCGAGGGAGACGGGCCTGGCCGGGGCTCCGCCGGAGGCGCCTCCGAGCCGAGGGAGAGGACGAGGAAGCGGTGCGCGCTGCGCTGCCACCCCTCTCCTCCATGAACGGCGCGGCGGGGCCTCTCCGGAACCCTGGCTCGCCCGTCCCCGGGCGGAGCGGGGCCGCCGGCGTCCCCCGGCCCCCAGGCGATAAAATGGCCGCAGTAGGGCTGCGCCCGGTAACGGCTCGGGTCTGCGCTCCCCCCGATCAGATCGGAGGCGGCAGCTTTTTGGAGGTGAGGAGGTGGATCGGACTGCGTAAAATGAATGAACTTTCAAGAGGCAGGGAGCCCAGTGCGCAAGACGGGGCCGTGCCGGCCTCCCCTGCTCGGGCACAATACGGCAGCGGGCCACAAAGGTCTTACGGACCGTTGTCGATCGGCTTTCTCCTGGCCGAGTTACGTTTAAATGCAAAGCTGGGATTCTGCAAAAAAGCACAGCGTTGGCAAGGCAACTGCACAGAAATTGCAAGTCATGGCCTGAGATGTATGTGATTTTTAAAATAAATATAAATAAATAAAAATAAACTTATTTTCTGCCAGGTAGGGATTTATATTTTAAAGTCTTTCCAGGATACTTGGCTACCAAATGCACATCTTTTAAAAACCAGAAGGTAAATTCTGACCATTTAGAACTGTCAAAAACCAGAGACAGCTTTATTTCAGAGGCTCCTAATGCTGGCATTTCATTAATGCTACTTCTACTGCAGAAATGAGGAATTTTTATGACCAGTTACTGAAAAGCAAGCTTCCACAACTGATGAAACTTAAAGAGTACGTACGCCCAATAAAGTCCTAAACTAGGTTGAGTTCAAGTGCCTAGTGCATCTGAAGATTAAAAGTTAGACACAGGAAGACTGCAAGATTTCTCAATTATTTTCATTCCTGAGGTTTCTATACACGTACCAACCATAAGCCCATGTGCTTAAAGACACGTAAAGGACAGTGCTTAGTTTGGACACGAGAAAGAAGTGCAGAAAAACAACTAAAAGCACAGAGGTGCCCTGTAAGGCATGAAAGATGTCAGACTGCTCCCTGAATGCTACATTGCCAGAGCTAATAAATAAAATAATGAAAATAAAAATACTGAAATAAGAATTCCAAAACCTGGATCAGTGCTGCCACGTTTACATTTCTCCATTCTCAACATCTTTAGACGTAGAAAAAATGACTTTTCATGTGAGAAGTATCACAAAATATCCTGCTTTCATTAGTAATAAAATTAAATGGAAATTGATTGGGAAAATTCAGTGCAAGCTAATTATAGATTAAAAAAACAGAAGACCATATGTGCATACTAGAAACCTAACATTAAAAGATTAAAGTATAAATAGCAATAGAAGAAGTTATCAATATTAATCTGGCTGCACAGTTGATTTTAGAAGAGCTGCCCTCAAATTACATCTCACTGCGATGTTCTGTTTGGTCTTGTTCTTTTTGTCATTTTTTTCCCTTTCCTTTAATAGGATACAAGCAGTACAAGCAGCTAGTATGTAGTAAAATCTTTCTCTCCTTTTATTCCATGAAGCTTTTTTAAGTTATTTTATTATGCTCAGCTTTGTTGGTTTGTTTTTTTGTTGTTTGTTTGCAAAGTATCTGGGGGAAGCGCAATGCTGATGAGCCAAGTCTTTCCACCAGCCTCCTAACTCTGCTTAGAACCACAGGATTTTGTCATGTATAAGAACTGATTGAATGAGCAATGAGGAAATGAGCATTCCTATCCCTGCTGAAGAAAATCATACAGAATTTACAGTGGTTTTTTTTCAGTCCAAATGTTAGCTGAGTTCTCTGAGTAAGAACTCAGGAACAAAATAGAGCAGCTCATTACTTCCTGGCTTCTAGCAGCCCCTAGAAGCTGACCATTTCAAGTATGGACAGTTGACATCATTGAAGATGCTGAATTTACAAACATTTACATCTGCATTGCTCTATTGTCACAGCACTGCATAGAGTGAAAAGCTGATTACCACCTTAGGTGAAGATGAATTTTTTTTTCATCTCACAAATCTCATTTTTACTTCTCTCCCCACATTAAAACTCATATTAATAAATACAAATTAGATGACTTAGTACTGAAATGACAAAAACATGTTTTTCTTCTTTATATTTCTAATTCTTTCCCAATTAGTTCTTGTTTTAGCTATAGCTTTGTAAGGTTATCCAACAAAACAGAGAACATTACCCCTTGGAACTCTATTTCCTTACTTAAGAAATAAAATAGAATCAGGGTTACATTTTTGCAACTCCTATAGTTCTGGCTGTATACATTACTTATTTTGTTTTACTGTTACATAAATCAAATACAGACGTTTTAGGGAATTTATAGGTACTCTGAATCAGATCTTTGTAATGTACAGTCCACGAACCCATTTTGCAGACTACAAATTTAAGTTTTTAACAGTAATGCCATTTAGAAAATAATGATTATAGACTGAATTATGTTTCATTGTTTTCCACTGCTGCTTTTGGAACAGTTTTTTGAATGTATTATTGATGTACCATCTATTTCCTCTATTAAATATATATTTTTCTTCTATCTTTATGACCTGAAGCCTATTTTTCCTTTATGCGTTTTTAAAGCAAAATCAGATATATTTATTCTTCCAGAATATTCCCAGATGGAAAAGTACCCCTTGCCTATGACAACGCATCAAGATTTGGAAGTTTTTTGTTAAATTTTGGCATCATAGATTGTTGAGTAAACAGTAAATAAGTATGGGCTGTGAAAGATCATCAAGACTTAGTCTGAAATGTCTTCTTAAATCTTTCCTTTGAAGGAACCACATCTTTCAAATCTGATCAGCTTATCTCAAAATGCAAGGTTGTGTTCTGGCAGAATAACCATAATGAACAGATATCTATTAGATTTTCTGTTAGTGTCGTATTTTGAAAAGAAAAATCTCGCTGTTCATTGCTGTGGCTTTTACTTAAATATCTGCTGTACCTTCTTAGTCATTACTTCATTATAATCATTCAGAGAGAAACAATTTTTCTTTAAATCTGAGTTCTTTGAGATGAAGCAGCTGTATTGGACCAACAAAGTTATGACTCGTTCAGCATCAAAGTGAGTTATAGATATAAAAGACTGATGGAAATGTATGCACAGCATCATCAGCCACAACAAAGTGCTTTAGGAAATAACCTTTCTTTCTGGAGGGTCTGGGTTACATCTGGATGGTCACATTTTTCAAGAAGAAAACAGGAGGGTGTGCTGCACAGCCCTGAACTGTGCACAGCTACTGCAAAACAGTACCTCTCCTAAGTTAGAACTGTGATTGTGAGCAAAAGTGAAACTTTATGGAAGGCAATGATTTCAAACTTATACATGGAGTCATGCAGAAGAAGGAATGATGATTTCTAACTTGAAAGCAAAATATCCCACCTGAAATACTTGGGATAATTTTCTGTATTTTTAATTATTCTTTAGTAATTACACTGTAATTACTTTACAGCTTATTTTGATATGATTGATCATTAATGATGAAACTTAGTAGTAATTCTGGAAATGGTGAAAGATTAACATACCTAATAGGTATATTCAAACTGTCTGTATAAAATATATCTCTGTATATTTTGATTCACTTTATCAAACCTGCTGTAAGTTTCTTGTAGCGACTTTGTTGTTAATCTTAAATAATCTTTTCCCTTTCTCTAACATTTTTTTGCTGTAATATTTTAATGGCAACATTTTTTGCATACAAACTGATCAAAATTTATTGGTTGCAATCCAAGCTTTATGATTAGCCAACATCATAAATCTGTTCTTTGAGCTGAACAATTTCATGATTTGACTAAAAGAATAGAAGTTCTAGTTGATGTAAAGGGAGTGAACTGTAAAACACTGCATGTCTTCTCACAAGCAGCATGGGATAATCACAAGTCTTTCAACAAAGAAAATAATGGATGCAAGTATGTCATGAAAAATAAAAATCAAAGACTACGTAATCAGGAAAACAAAATTATAGAAAATTTTACCATAATAAAAATGAAAGCACAAACTGTTACTTAAGGCATCCAAAAACATCCCACATCCAAAACATACTTTGTATACATGTACAATGTCAGATTCATTCTCTAATCTCTTGCTTTTCAAATCAAAGGTATATGCCCAAGTCAACTTTAAAGTAGTTTTAAGCACATTTAATAAATATGGAATCTTTCTTCATGTTAAATTACACAAAAATCTCACAATTGCACATGGAAGCAAGTGTATGTAATTGTCAGTTAACAAAGCAAGACTTGCTGATGGTCTTTTTTTGTAATGGTCTCACACCCATTAGAAAAGTAATTGCTGACTTGCAGCTGAAATCATCAGAGATGCTTCAAAAATAATCTCAAGATTTTTAAGTTGGTAGAGCTATCCAATAACACAAATGTGTGTTATAAACAGAAAATATGTAATTGAAATTGTTTCAGCAGGATCACACATGTTGGGGGAAGATCACCTTTCCTCTGCCTGTTTCATGAGATGCCCATTTCCATAAGGCTTTAAGAATACTTATGTTTCAGAGCAATTAAGGCAGTCTTTCCCCAAACAGTACTGGATTATATGTAGGGAACTTCTGTATGTATCTTAATTGTATTTCTAAAATTAAACTACATCCAGGACACATACAACATCAAATATTAACCTGTATGCATACAAGCAGAAATACATATTAAAAAGCAACAAAAAAGCAGGTTTGTGTACAAGGGGTTGTGTCATAATCAGAATAAAAGCAAAGCCAAAAAAAAAAACCTACATCTTACCAATGGTCAGCATATGTATTCATATGATGCTGGCAAAGACATTGAGTTTGTTTCTAACAAATTTTCCTCTCATCAGAAGAACCTCCAAGAGTCTGTTCCCACTGCACAAAATTGATGAGAGATCTGGACTGTGATGTTGGATGTTCCTGTCTGTGTACTTCAGTGCTTTTACTGTATTCAGTCTCATCTGTGGAGTGGAACCAGTAAAAATATACGTGGCAATAACTACACTGCAAAGAACAGAATCCATACAATAAGGATTTGAAAGATGTAAAGGGACCATTTAGTTTGTCCTCCTGCAGACAGCTAAGTTTAAAAAGTTTACGTTTCTCTGGTGTATGCCTTTAAAAAATCTCAGTTTATGATCGATCTTCAGTATCCACAGATGATGTTTTTCCCTAGTATTAACCTGAATTATCTTGTCTATGAGTAAATTTCTTCTTCTACCTTAACTGGAGATCATCAAGCAACTTTTATTTAGTGGGAGAAAGTAGTTACGTTTTTCAGTCTTATCTCTTCTACAATTCCTTCAGCCTTCCTTCATTTATTATTTTTAATCTCCCTGGAGTCCCTTTAACTTGCCTGCATTTTAAAGTGGGACATTCAAAACAGGACACAGTACTAATGTAGGTCTCTCTAAAGTTGAGTAAAGCAGACTGACTGTCATCTGCTTCTGACATACTTCAAGTCCCCTTAACATAGCCTAAAACATTTTCACCAAAATCACAGATCATCATCAATTTGTAATCCAGTGTAACTTCTTGTTCCTTTTCTGTTCTGTTGTTCCCTAGCCAGTTATATCTCATTTTGGAGTAGTTTGTTTGATTTCTCCTTCTGAAGTCTATGATTACTTGCCTCCACTACATATTATCTTTTAGACCACTTCTGTTAATCACTCCAGATTGCTACAAACTCAATCCTTTTACATTAGGGGCTTACAACACTTGTGGTCTGACAGTGAAAATGCTAGCAGAATTCTGGCTAGGACAAAACAGCACAGAATCAAGTGCCTTTCTCAGGCCCACTGAAAAACTGCCATTTTTTTCAGCCTGTTTTTCCTAGTTCAGTTTTAAGATGTCACACAGGACAATGGATAAAGTCTTACTACAGTCATTATCATTTGCATTTTTTCCCTAGTTATCCTGTATGCCAACAATTCCATTGAAGATGTACAAAACTGTAGTTTGACATCAGAATTTTCTGTTTATTCTCAGGAACAGGAAATTGGAATTTAAGTCCAAGAGATGCATAAGAAGACCTTGACATCTGTGTCAAAGCTTAAGCCCTTGCTCTTCTCAGTCTTCTTCATCTCACTCACAAGAGGAAGGATGTCATTCTGTGGCATTATTTCATCTGTCAGAAGGTTGTGGATGTCTGTTGCTATTTCTGAAGATAGTATTTACATTCTTTATTGGAAGTATATTTTAATAACATAGGTCCACATGAATTACTGACATACATGTAGCAATTTAGAGAGCCATGGGCTAAAATTTGAATATAGGAAGTTCTGTTCTAACGTGCAGAAGAACTTGTTTATGGTAAGGATGATGGAGCACTGGAACAGTGCCTGGAGAGATGGGGGAGTCTTCTTCTATGGAGATAGTCAGAACCCATCTGGATGTCCACCTGTGCAATCTGCTGTAGGGAACTGCTTTAGCAGAAGGGTTGGACTCGATGATCTCCTGAGGTCCCTTCCAACCCCTGTAATTCTGTGATCTGTAATTGTCAAATGATGGGATGAATGTCTGAAAGGCTCTATGCAAGATGAAGTTTTCTCCAGAGTTGTATGGATATCCAAATTAGCTCATGTATAATCACTGTGAAATCAGATGTAAGATATGTTCGTGGAATAAAGCCTTGGCCCTGAGAGAGTAGAGAATTTTGACTGACAGAAGTTATGTGGGCCCCGACACAGGAGAGTTCAAAGAAAATGGAGTTGCCTCACGTGCTCACATTTATACCACACAAAAACATCTCAGTGGGAGGAGATTTGCTAACTCACAGTCAGTACTGAAGTATTTGCTAGCATGCTGTTCATGAAGTGTCTGATTTCAAGGTTTTTTTGGTTTGTTTGTTTGCTTGTTTAACTTTAAAGATCTTCCAAGCCTTTACACTCTTTGATAAATAACAGTGTCTTTACTATGGGTCCATCTGATTAATTCATTCCAGGTATATGTCATCCCTTATCACAGTAGCTACATGCATAAAAATTAAATGACTCTGGTTGTCACTGGTGTATTATTCATAATGGGTACCGTTATTTAAGTTTTTTTAGTAGTCACATATAGCTGTTAGGAAGCCAAGAGGCTGGAATGCACTGGGTCAGGTTGCTCCATTCTGGAAATCCCTGGAGATCCCTCTATTTGACACATCCATGTCACATAAAAATGTCACTAATATAATTTCTGATTTTGTCAAGAGTGAAGGAGATGTTAACTACTCTAGGCATAATAGGTGTGTGATTTGCCTCCAGTGGATTAGACTGGTTTAGATGTTTCACTCCTTTTTCTGTTAAAATTTCATGACAATTACTTTGGTAGTTATTCATCTTCTCTGGGAGCATGAAGTCCACAGCAGTAGGTAAATATATTATGAACATACGTAAGCATATTACTTAGTCTATTTAGAGTCAGAAGAAAATGGCTGTTGCTTTTAATATTAATGAAGACCATTATCTCTATTTCTTTTTGATAAAACTCTTCAAACTCTTCAACATGAAATTAGATTTACTTATTTTAATATAAAGAATTCTGTAAATTTCTACAAAGGGGTATGAGAACATGAGGACTGTCTTCTTCATTTTTAAACAAAATAGATACATGAACTACAGTCATTCGTCAGTTTGAAGATGAATGTACTCTGACTGAGGATTTATGGTTGCTAAAACAATGTGAAATTTCAGCAGACTGTTTAAACTACTTACCATATGATATGATGACATTTAAAGTGGAGCATACCTACTACAAACATCTGTTCTATTTGCTGTCTTGTAGTACAGAAGCTTAAAGCATCAAAAAGTTTTAGAGTGCTGTATCAGTTGTCATCATAAAAATTCCAAACACTGTGCCACCCATAAGGATGGATAATACTTGTAATTGTTCTCTGGAAATTTCAACAAATAAAATATAATCTTTTAAAGAGTAAGTAATATAATTTAAGAAAGGAAAATTAAATCACATTCATTACTTACAAGCAGCTTTCTAAGAGGAAAATTATCAAATAACAATTCTAGAAAAGTATTGGGAAGATATTTAATGCTATAGAATGCTTCTACACTGAAAAAACAGTGTTTTCTAACTGAGACTTTGCTCTATCAAATAGTATTATTGTGCTCTTCGTATCTGCTCTAGTTTCCATGGAAATAAATAGGAGGCATTACTTCTGGAGAGATATGCATATATGCTAAATATGTTTAAATATATTAATATGTTTTTATGGTTTATAATTAACAGGATACGATTAACAATATTTTCACAAATTGGGGACATTCATTTTGAGTCTCATTATTGCCCTCATCACTCTATTTAGCAGCAACCCATCTGCTGTCATCTCTCCTTCACCAGACAGACTCACCTTGTTTTCTAGAGTCTCTTTATCCACTTGTCTCACTTCTCCCTGTAGCCCCTGCACTAAAAGCAATCCTTCAGCTTCTTGTCTGTTATTGTTCAAGCTCTCTTCCCAGTATTCCTCAAAATGTTTATCTGTGGTTCTTTTTATTTAGTTTCTATTTTCAGCTTCTTTCCCCCTACCAAAACCAGTACCAAAAATTCCTCCCATGCTTCCAGCAGAGATTTCTCCAACTCTTTCCTTTGACAATTGCTACTCCATTCCTGCCTTTTATTGCAGCTCTCTCCCACTGCTTTCTTCTACATTAGTTTGTTAGTATCCATGAGCCATATTCAGTAACTGAGGGTAGTAATAGCTGAAATTTAGCTAGATGAATAAAACCTAATCCCTATTGAGTATATTTTCTTCAGTGCTGTAATTCAGTTAGATAAAAAGACACATTCTGCCCTTTTTCCATTAGCTAACACAAGTCATTTTGTTTTTTAAAATGTTGCACACATATATGTAAAACTGAAACAGCAATCCAACAAATTTCATTTTCAGTGCAAAGAACCTCAGCAAAAACATAATTAATGCAACACAATGTTTGAGATTTTAAGCCAACAAAAGCCAGACCACTTAGAGCTAAGGTTCCCATAGCAACCTTACTGTCTCCTCCTGTGTCTGTCTTTTTTTTTTTTGAAAAAAAGACGACATATTGCTGGAGAATGTGCTATGTTATTCCATAAATAGAACCTCAGTCTAACAGGTAAGTTAACTACACAAGAACTTGGAAAATTGTATATGTGCCTTTAAAGGAAATTAAGGCAACGTGGCTCATAGAAATACTGCATGTATATAAATACTACTGGAAATTTTCATGCAAGCTGCTTTTACAACATCACCATTAGCAGGAATTCTGGTTGCAAGTAAATTTTTGGCATGCTTATAGTTACACCAATTATCTATTTCCCCAGATATACAGAAAATATAAAAGGTAGTTAATCAGAGGAGGAAACATTTCATATTTCTTAAAAAAAAATACTATACAGGAATACTTTTCAACTTTTAAGGGATCGTTTTTCAGAGAAGGCAGCTACATAGAAGTACCAAGGACCTCAAAATAGGCAGTCAAACTTTCGGGCCACCTTAACATTGATTTTGCACTTTACACTGAAGATATTTTTGATACAGAACCATCTCAGAGAACCTAGAATATCTCATTACGGGCACAGCAGAAAGCACCTCAGCATCCAACTCATGAGTTTTAATTTCTCATTCTGGATGCTGATTTAGGCACTGCAGTTCAAGAGAATGAAACCCTATTTTTTTTTTTTTTTCTGGATTAGATTAAGAGGATTAAGTTGATGTCCCTGGTAATTTACCATAACTTTAAATTGTGTTTTTTAGAATTTGAAACATTTTATGTACCATTGATGTAAAACCCTGGCAAACCACATGGTAATCAGTTAATTTGGAGAGGATTTTAAAACAATAACATAATGAAGAAAAACAAGAAATGCAATTGAAGGAAATACTTCTGAAACAAATTAGAGAAATACCATCAATTTGCTCAGCTGGGCTCTAGCATACATTTTCCTTATTCAGTTTCTTTGTAAAATCTACAATGAAGCCCTGATTAACGTCCTGACAGTTGTTAGCATCAAAGCAGGTAGATACTCTTGGTATTCTAGCACTGTTAGATCTAAAGAAACCTGATGCTCAAGAATGAGATGACTGGCAAATCCGTGAAGAATCTGCTTTTTCATAACAATATATGGACAATAACAGACAGTGTGTCCAACTAAAAGTGGGTAGCAGTCTGAAATACTGAATAGATCCCCAGAGAAATAATAAGGAGGAACTATTCAACCAATACCCCCTGTCTGGCTCTCAAGGACATTACAAGACAGTAATCATACTTTGCAAGACTGGATTCAACTTTGTTAGAAGGAGCACATTTACTTGTTAATCTGCATTTAAAATAGGAAAGGGAGGAAGTTAAGATTTTTTGAGGTGAAAACAAATGAAATGCATGGAATCTTAAGGGCTGAATAATGAGCTTTCTTCTAGATAATGGTTAAGGTAGGCACAGAGAAGTAGCACAGATTGAAAATAGAGAAACAAAACATGAAGGAAAAAAAAAAAAAAAGGAAAAGCATAATGATGAAAAAAAGAGACGGACAGCCTGAAGAATATAAGTGTGTGAGCTCAGAAAAGCCAGTGGGGCAGAGCACAGGCCGGAACAGTTTTCCATACTGTGAACAGGGGTATGAAGTTACCTAGCTCCCTGTTACACCCAGGGAAATTAGAGTCTTTCAAATTCTCTCCAGTGATCAGAACAGTAAACAGGGGTATTTGACCTCCTTAACAATTTGCCTTCTAAACTAAAAAAAAAAAAAAAAAAAAAAAAACGGTAAAAACATTCTTTATAATGTGTCGATATGCCTTCAACCCACGTTACAAAGTTCAGAGATAAGAACATATAATTTGCCCTTCTAAACCAGAGCCATGTGCTTCAACTAACTGCAGTGGAACTGCATCAGTGCAACTCCATCAGCTCATCAGCACTGTGGGTCTGCAGGGTGAAATCCTTCTTCCCTTAATGGGCTTTCGGTGTGCAGTTTTGGTTGTTATTCCTTTTTAAAATTTCATCACAAATGATTACTTACATACTGGAAGCAACTTTCTGAAGGAAGCAGAATTGGAAGCAGGACTGTGAAACATCTTCCCAGTGTTGCCCTGGGGGAGACTTATGAATCCAGAGAGAACGGAAAAGCCTTGGTTTGTGTGAAAAACTGAAAGCAACTCTTCTAGCCCAGAGAGACTAGCTTTCACCTGTCGGGAGACACTAACGCTAGGCTTTCCTGACACCCTCCTGCCTGCGGGGACGAGGCTACAGCACAGGTGCGCAGCCGCCCGCTCGGAAGCGGCCGTTAGGGAGCGACCGTTGGGCGGCTTCGGGCACGCGGCCGCGCGCCGCCGCTTCGTGTCTCCTTCGGCAGAGCGCGGGAGGGGCGAGCCGGCCCTCGCGCCTGTGTGTGTGGGCGTGTGTGTAGCTAGCACTGAAAGTAATGCTTCCTGTTTACTTCCATGGAAACTACAGCAGAATGACACAGTTAGCTAGAAGAAATTCTCAGCTACAAAATGTTATCTTTCAACGTAGCCACAAGCATTAGCTGTACATTTGCACCAGCAATGAACAAGAGCCTGCATGATGCGTTCATAAATGTCTGCACCAGCAGAGGGAGCGCTGTTGGCGCTGCTGAAATGCACCACCGTGTCAATGGGTGCCATTTTCTTTCCACATGGAGGAATTTAATTCCACACCTTTGCTTCCTACACGTTTCCATGTCAGATGCCATGTTGTCAGACTGCCCCGTTGCTGCCATCTGTTGAAAGGCAACAGAATGGAATGGACGATTGCTGGGAACATTCCGCCTCTGCTGTTACACCACCAACATCTGCCTCTGGCACCATGGGCCAACGTTATAAGATAGGAGGCACTACTTTCAGAGCAGCCCTTGTAATGATATCCTGCCTCACAGGTAGGCATGAGGGAATCAAGTAAGCACATAAGTAAGGTATTTATCTAAAATCAATATTTGCCTTTTTCGGGTCACAAGGATTTTCTCGATGTTCTTATACTCCGTAAGTGTTGTTTGCAGGATGTTTGCAAGCCATAACACCATGGCAATTGTGTACGTATAAAATAGCTGAGGACTGCTTTGGAACACTGTAATGGCATTTTGATATTTACTCGATTTTAAGAAATAGCTACAGTTTTTGGCTTTGGTGAATGAACTCAGAAATTTCTCTTTCAGAGGTAAAATTTTGTGGATATATTGCTGCAGCAGAGCGTAAGTTAGTTTCCTAGAGATCTACCATCTGCCCTTGTTTGAAGCATGGCTACTGGGGAAAGATGTTTAATTCTTTATTGGTGTGTCTGGTGCAATACTCATAGTTTACAGCAATCATGCAGCTTTTAAATGTGTTGTTTTGTAGGTCCAAAACCATAAGCAATTACCTGCATTAACAACAAAGTGTCAGTTCTGCAAGGTAAACTCATCTGTCAGCGTGAGATAAATTAACCCTTAGATTACTACTTTTTTTGCTTTACTGTACCATTCAGGAGGTTGAGAATGAGCAGTCAACTGTAAGAGAAAAACCCTGTTTTTCTCCTTTGCTCAATTTCAAATTAAGCACTAATACAAGATCTTGAAAGAAGGTGATGAAGGTAATCCATTTAGGTCTCAGACAGGAGCTGTTGAATACAACAACTCTTTCCGTTGTGAAAGCAAAGAATCTGAAGAACTGGAAACAGCATAGCTCAAGCTGAGAAGAGAAAAATGCTTGAGATAAGACTACAGGAAGAGGAGAAGATACAAATCAAGGTCTTTATCATCAGGACCAACTGGAGAATGTTTTGGAAAATTAGGTAATTTATTTATACAATTTATTATGAAATTAGAGAAGTAGCACTTTGCCTTACTTTGTATTTTAGGAAAGAGCTGTAATAATATTTATAGTACAGACAAATGTTTGTAAAATATATGGATGAAGTAAGATACTATTAAGAACAATATAAATATATATATATATACACACACATATATATAAAATCTCAAATTACTGGCCCTCAGAGATAAGATTTTTCTATAAATACTATTATAGAAATAAAATTGTTACAGCTACCTGCCCCATAAAAAGTTGATCTTTGAGCTATTCACAGCCTCTAATGCCTTAAAATTCTTCTATCGAAGTTAGAAATGCGGTTATCCTCTGTTGCAGAATCACATACAGTGAGATTCATCACTTCCCTTTAGATGACTATAGAACTGGTCTACTTTTGAGCTAGAGGTCTGCCCTTCTTTTAAGCTTAATAGAGAGGAATAGGCACTTTTAAGGTATGATTTATTTGAGATATTTTTAGATAAATACCTGAGTTAAATAGCTCCATCAACTCTCCTGTTTCTTTCAATTTACTATTTGGAGAATTTAGATTCCTAGCTCAGACATAGATTTCTATAGCATAGGAATCTCTATTGGATTAGATGAATCTTTTAAACTGCAATCTGAGTTCCAAAGTAGAGTTGGAATCAAAGAAACATCCCTAGTCTTTCAGAGGAGAGTACTGGATAATTTTCGTTTTCTATGCTACATCCAAGTGTCTCCAATACTAATTGAATTGCTTATCCCTTTCCTCATTGATATTCCTGGGCTAGTTGTCTTCTCTGATGGACTTTGCAGATATAGTGGTTTTTCTTAGTTTGTCACCAGGGGGCAGATTCGTACTGTATTGGCTCATCTATTTTTCTTTCTTTTTTTCTTTTTTTTTTCCCTATCAGCTGTAACAATCTGCAAAAGATGTGTGTGCAGGCTGATCATTTGAGAAATCTTGAAGTACACTGTTGCATACAGTTTGATTTTAATATGACTTCTGTGCGATTAGGGTTTTGTGGAAACATTTTAATTACAGACTGAATGTTTGATCAGGGATATTCTATTTATAATCTTTTAATTCAAGAAATCATATTAAACAACATAGTGTAATGAATTTTCCACTCTACTTACCTCACTACTTACTTCAGTCAGTCATTACAAATGGTTAGATATTGCCACTTTTGTAATTTTTGTAACTTACAAATGTGAATGAGAAATAGTTGATTCAATTACAGCTTGCTTCCAAAACTTCTATCTCACACTTACGTTAGATAGTACTGCTTAAAAATGCTATGAAGGTTCAGAGGTGACCTGATAGCAGCCTTTCAGTACCTAAAGGGTAGCTACAGGAAAGAAGGGGACAGACTCTTCAGCAGGGTCTGTGGTGATAGCATTTGTGGAAATGGCTTCAAGCTTAAAGAGGGTAGAATTAGATATGTTAGTTAGATATGAGGAGAAAGTCTTTTACAGTGAGGGTGGTGAGGCACTGAAACAGGCTGCCCTGAGATGTGGTTGATGCCGCATCCCTGGAGACTTTCAGGGCGAGGTTGGATCAAACCTTGGGCAACTTGATCTAGCTGTAGTGTCCCTGTTCATTGCAGGGCAGTTGGACTAGATGGCCTTCAGAGGTCCCTTTCAACTCTAAGAACTTTATGATTTTGTGAGAAATAAAATTTATTTCTGAAAGTAATTTAAAAAGTAGAAATACAGTTCCTCAAATACACCCTTCTCTTTAAAAAAACAAACAAACAAACAAAAAAGGAGTTAGCAAAAGCAAGCTTTATTCTGTCCTTTTCTCTCTTTTATCCTTTAATTTTTGCAGGCAGTATATTCTTACCTCATTCTTCTGTTATTTACTACTAAAATAATTTAGTAGCCGAATGAGTTGAATGATGTATACCTATTTAATCTTAATTTTAGAAGAATTTGCCATTGCAGTCTTTACTGCAAGGCAGCAAGAATTTTTTGTCGAAATAAATTTTCTCCAACTGAATAAAAACCCAAGTCAGAAACTGAGATCCCATGTAGAAAATTCCAGCATAGATGTTTAAGGTATGAGACAATCATAAGAAAACAAAGATAGAATCTAGCTAGTAGTGTCACTCCCCTCCACTCTTTCGATTCTCTCACCATCTCTCTTTATCTGTATAAATATATGTATAGATAAAAGTTATTTTAAAGGAATTTGCATTTGAGTAAAACATATGACACATTAAATTCTGATCCCATTTTCAAACCCAAATTGTTTAAATGAGATTTTATCTCTTTGTATCTTTGTAAATATATATTCATGTATCTTGAGATGTCAGGCGTTGTTACAAAAAAAGCAAATACTTTAGATATCTGGTCTCAGTTTGCAGGTCAGAGGTATGTGGGATGAAGTACAGAGTGGTGATTGTTCTAAGATCAAAAGAAAGGCATTAAATAACCTTATTGTTGAAATTTGTACTCTTTTAAAATGAAATCTGTACTTTTTAAAAGAACAAGATGTAAACTAGCCTTTGCCTTTTCCTACATCAAAACTTATGTATTTATTATGTTTAGTTCTCTTGCTTTAAAGCGTCCCTTGGTAACAGTTAATGGGAGAAACAGAAATGTATTAATTATGCCAAATATTTATTCCATGCTGCCATTACTCCTACTGGTAAATCTAGTGTGTACTGACCTTATTCATTGTATCCAGGACATTATGTAAGGGAAAAGTATGCATAATGTTGTTGTGGACAGTACATCCCACACTTACACAGAATCAAAGTACTCTTTAAGACATTTTCTAGAATCTACGCAGTGATACAGACTAGATGGCAAACATTTAGCGTACTGTGTTTGCACATTTCAGCTGAACCCTCTTAAAGAAATCTTTCTGGGTGTGAATGGACTTTCTACTCTCCATACACTTTAAAATACCATTCAGGATTTTTGTTCTTTTCATCTTCAATTTTGAATTTGGTAAGAAAATATTATGTCCAGAAACTTTTGGAAAACAGTGACAAAGGCTATGGTAAGAAAGTGTGTTTTGTTGTTTTTTGAAGTTCAGATTTATGATATAATACTTCTAGAAAAAAAAGTTGGAAAATTAATTTAAATTTTAATTCAGTGGATAAACTTATTCTGTTGTTTAACATATATTCAGTTATGGTCTACATGATATAACATGAATTAAGACCTGATGTCAAGTATTCTGTAGTTAATGTTTATGCTGTTTGGCTTGGATTTTTTGGATATGTATACTGACACTTGCATTTGTAGTGTATGCATATACATGAAATGTATACTAGTGAGATATTTGATAAGTTTATTACATTCAGAAAAATGTAGTTTGTCATTCTTAGGATGGTATTTTTGTCATATTTTCTAATCTCATGACAAAAAGTTATACATTTCTACAGGAAGGAAGAGGGTGTTCAACTGAATGGGAGTTAGAGAGTTTAGAAAAAAAAGTCACTGAAAGAATGAAAAGGGTGTCATGCATTTTAAGTTTTATCCAGTATTGCAGTGAAAATGTCTAGAAACACACCATGTGAAAAAGAAGGCTTAGGCTGCAACAGCTTTTCAGGAAACATCATGTAATAGAACATCAGAAACGCTCCCTCTGTGTTCTCTGTAGAGAACAGGAGGTGCAAATGGAGAATGGGAAAGAGTTTGTGAATTATTTTTGTAAGAAATATATATGGTTAACTGTATCCACCATTTCTATGGGAATCTAAGACCGAAAGTGTTGAATGCTTCTTAAGAAGAGGCAGTGAGAGATGGCTGTAGCTCATGTGTTCAAGAATGTTTTCGTATACATGAACTGTGAGAACTACACTTGTAAGTAATTTTACCTTGGAAAGAAGATAGGAAATGCATATGCAATACTCTATGTGCCTAAATACCAGGTCTGAGTGGAATTTCTAAAGCAGGAACTTTGCTGTGTGGTGACACTGGTTGTGCTATAGGCCTGAGAAGGTTAACATAGTGCTGCTGGAATATTCAGAAACCATTTCTTTTCATTGTAGGCTAAATACTCTGAAATACCATTTACTGTTCCACCTGACTGTTTCTGAAAAGGCCACCTCATCTTTCAGAACATCAGAGGGGTTGTGGTAAGCTCTCCAGTAGAAACTGAGCTTTATGGATGTAGCTGAAAGAACAGCTATGAAAAACTGGAAGATACTTCTTTACTGGTCAGTTAAACTGGTGCAAAGTAGTAGCCTGAACACTGCCACATGACGATACAGTTAAATTATTGGAGCAGACTCTGTGACAATTTTGCTTTGTACCAACTAAACACTTTCCTAGATAGTGTCTGGGAAAGGTTCAGGTTAGCACAGTACAAGGACTACTCCTAGTAGGCAATCTGGCAGCAGATAAAGGAATGCCATATGGCCAGGGTATTATTTACTTACACAGATGTAGACAGGGATGGTGAAGCCAGAAACCAAAACTTGGGTTAAGGAAGCTGATAAAATGAGACGTGTGAAGGCTTGTATGAAGGGATTTATTTCTAAAGGAGTTGTATAAAACATCCGGTAGAACAAGAGCTCCTGTGGTTTATCTTGATTTACGGGGCACAAAACTGTGCTGTGGGTGCTGTGTACCACATGGCATGTTCTGCACTGGCTCTGAGGTGTGACCTGCACAGAGAAAGGATATATATAAAATGTAATGAGTTAAAAATAAATAATTGCATCATTATTATTTTTTTGTTATACACATGTATGGGAACTGCTGAATCATGGCCTGAACCTCTGATTGATCAGCTGAGGCGAGCAATGAGTCAGCCCTGGGAGCACAGGTGAGGGCAATTCACCTGTGCTGCTGGAAGGGGTGGAGCCTGGCTCCACCTCTCCTAGATCCATTTAAGAGCTGACTACGAGTAGGGAAGGATCTCTTTCTGGAGATCCCTCTTTTGGAATTTTATAGTGAGCCCAGAATAAGGGTAAGTAAGGGTAAGCACTCTTATTTATTCTCTTTTTGGTATAATAACCTGCTTAGCCAAACTCTCTTATTTATTTTATAATTATAACATCTGTGTATTCATTGGTTATATGGCACCTCATGTTTTCTCTCTAGTAGACAAAATATGTTTGTATTAGAATGGATGCTGTATACTTGCTCTCAGACTCTAAATATTTATTATACCTGCTATAAATGGATAATAATAGGCTCTGCAATCTATATGAATAAGGTTAGAAATGTTTAAATTTAGAAGAAAAGTTGATTTTAAAACATCAAAGTCATAATTGTGATGTTTTTTGGTCACAGGTAGCTCAACTAGATCTCCTAAGTGACAAGTTAATTTAAAATTTAGCTGTTCTCAGAAGACTACAAGCCCCATGCCTCTAGGTGGCATTATGTAGTCATTTAAGTCCTATGGATGCTAATAATTCATACAGATAATGTGAAAGGCTTAAGTAATTCTGCACCACAATAAATCTTTTTCTTTTTAAATACTAATAAGAATATATCATACAGCTTTAAATGGTATTACTGCAAGAGCCAGATGTAGGATACAGAATTTGAATATTGTTTTTGTAACAGCATGCTGGTAATTACTAGCTTATTAACTCAGACTAGCAGTAAATTCATATTTAAAATTATCTCTGTGGAAAATGTAGTTGTGTTATGAATGGGAACAAATGACAAGGCATTGTGAGTGTAATGCAATCAAATGATGTAAGTTTTTTTATGAAGTTTCTCTGTTTTTATCCAGCCTTGACTTTGAGCTACAGATGGATTTCAGTTAAAACTCTGGAGATTAATAACTCCAAACACTGATGATATTCAATACTCATTTCCAGTTAGGAATTTCGCAAATGTTCCCCATGATTAGAATGGGAAAAACTCATGGAAGGAATTACTCTTGATCTTTGTGCTTGAAATTGGGTCTCAGATCCAAAATCTGCAGCCTTAGTATATCTCTACCAAGAGCACAGCAACTCTTGGGACTTCTTTAACAAAGGCAATTCAGTTTATTAGTTGCTATGATGGCTTCATAATGACAGAAAATATCCATGAGAAATTGCTTTTCAAATACCTGTGTTCTGCAGGTAATACCTATAGCCCAAAGACTTGTCTTAATAGTCTCAGTTCTAATCACTTCTATCCAAGCATCTACCTCTTGTTGATTCACCTTTCTAAATAAGGGCAAATTCAGTATTTAAATTTATCAAGATTTTGATGAAAACTTGAGCTTTACTTACCCCCAAATTTTCTTTAAAGATACTTTTAGTTTAGGTTTCTTAAAAATGTCTTACTTCTGAAGTGTATTAAACAGACAAAATGATGTTTTGTCCTTTTCCACTTTACTAGGTGAATTGAGTTCAGACCCAAGTTCCAGTGAGAAAAGGCTAAGCTCTGGCTCAGTTCTTTGCAGTCCCAGTAGGGCAGATTTTGGATGCTATATTTTCAGCTTAGGGGAAAGCTTACCTATCACATGCAAGAAGTGCACGTCTTGTGATAAGATGAGAAGGCTTAAAGTATAAAGTTTTAGATCGGGATCGTGAGCCCAGGACTGCACTAAGTGATTGTGCCTGCTGCATTTCCTCATCAGTATGTTACACTGTAGAAAAGAACAGTTGAGACAGACCAGCCATCTGTACAGGATGTTCTCAGGTCTGGGCAGAAGAGTGACAGTGACAGGCAGCTATTGGTTCCTGAGATGCAGGTGCAGCAGTGGGAGAACCTGACATTGAATATCATTCCCTATGGAACAGGTCTGCCAACAGAAAAGAAATGTTGTTACCAAGTACCACCTATGAAATAAGAAAGGAAGCTGTTCCTTTTAAAACTTCTCACAGATTCTGCTGTATGGTGAGACACTGGAACAGTGAGGTTGTGGATGCCCCCTCCATGGAAGCATTCAAGCCAGGCTGGATGGGGCTTTGAGCAACCTGGTCTAGAGGGAGGTGTCCCTGCCTATAGCAGGGGGTTGGAACTAGATGATCTTAAAGTCCCTTCTAATCCAAACCATTCTGTGATTCTATAGCCTAGGCTTTCCTGAATGAACGAGTCTCCTAACAACCAGAGTTTAGTGACACATACATTTTGTTGGTAACTGACAAGAAGTGGAGAGATGCAAGTCATAAGAGATGTTCAGGGTGGAAATCCTCCATGGGTTGTAGCAGTGTTGTTCAGAACCAGGGCACTGTCAAAGTCTGCAGGCAGCATTTCTGGTGCCTGAGTAGGCACTTCAGCTGATTGCTATAGGAAGAGGCTTTCCATCCCATATGTTTGTCATTAGGATAGTGAACAGGTGGTCTGAAAGTGTATTTTACTTTAATTTAACCTCGTAAAGTCTCATTCAAACATGCTTGCAATAAACAATCTGTTCTTTCAACATCTCTGCTACTGACAAAAGTATCTTTGAAGCAGTTGAATTTTTTTTTCTGGTGTCTTTTTGGCTGTTTTTTGGTTGTTGTTTTTTTTTTTTTTGGTATACACTGACTATGATGAAATGTTCTTTATGAAAATCTGGCATAAATAAGACTTCGGTCTAATTAATAAATCTTTCCTGAGATAACCAGGATGCTTTCAAGAAGTTTTAGTTTTTGTGCTTGGCCCTTCCTTGTTTATACTGGCTTCAGCTGTTGTAAGCATGACCACAGGGATAGTTTACTTCAAGTTCAAGTAGAAAAGTTGAGTTGCAACTCAGAGAAAAGCATAATTATTTAGCTAAATGCTCACATGGACAACTCTCTATTGACCCTTAATTAATAGGTCTCAGCAGTCTTGTTGCATGTCTACTTGTGTCGTAATCTTTTGACTAGACAGAAGAGCTGAAGAAATAATGAAAAAAGTGGAAAATAGATGGTTAAATGAAAACTGAAAAGTTTGAAAGAAATACAATTCTTCTGTTTTAAGGGAAGAGACTGATATCTAGGATCACAAACTAAGACAGCAAGGGTGAGTGTTATATCAGCTAATTTCAGACAGCAGAGAAGTCTGATTTAACCACAGTATTTTGTCAGTGGAGAGAAATAAATTCTTCTAAAGAGTGATTTCAGTGGCTGTGTTAGTAAGGGAGGAATTACACTTTAAACTGTTTGTTTCTCTTGATGCCCAGGAAGTCTGGATAGCTGGCTGAAAGGTGTTCATCAATGGTATAGATTTCTGTATTAGTACAGCTGAATCCCAAGCTGATCATAATGTATATGATCCACAGTATAGATAACATGGTGATGGAGACTCTTGCTGCTTAAATAAGCTTGGGTTAAAGAGGATCCAACCCTATTTCTTCATCCTTCCTCTAGGAATTCCTCTAGGATACAAAACTCTCTTAAAGTAATAGGAGTATCGTACCAAGTGAATAAACCAGGGAATGTTTTTGTATGCAACTTATTGACATATTAGTATAAAAAGATGTGTTTTTTTAAACAAATAGTGCATTATTTTTTTTTTTACCGTGAGGTGTACTACAGAAAGAATGAGAAGCTTCAGAAGTTGTGGGCAGTCCAGGGAAATGTATATCACTGTGGTTCCATATTCTGTGAAGGTGAGGTGAAGGTTGATGTAATTTTATTGACAGTTAAACAGAAAACAAAATTGTTTACATTCAGAGAAATTAACTTAATGATGGTCGTGAAGTCAAAGAAGAGGAATTTGGGAGGGTTTGTTCATCAGGGATTTTTCAGACATGTTTTGGTGCTTCTCCTTTTTCTTTTGTTTGTTTATTTTTATTCTATTTGAACAATATTAAAATCTCTTTGTTTTTGAATACTGTTCTTTATGAATACTTTGTTATCGTTGTGCTTATTTGGTTGTAACAAATAGATAACTTCATATTTATAAAATCCTGATTTGTGAAAATAATGATATTGGAGAATTATTAAAATATGAAAAAATTATTCTACCTACTCTTGTATTATTCACTGAGGAAACCTGAGGCAAGATCTGGGATGTGAGAAATATTTGCAGAAAGAACAGAGATATGTTCATATTCAGTTCTATAAATGGATTTAAAGTTTATTTGACCCATGTATGTTTGGACAGAACTTTGTTCTTTGTAGAATCTTTTGAAAGTTCATATCTTAGAGGGAAAAATAGGCTACTCCAAAAATATTCATTCTTGTAATGCATCCAAGAAAAAAATCTGGGATAGAATAAAAGGATGTGCACTAGCTAGGACCAATGGTTTTTTAAAATGTGACCAAAGAGTCAGAGGGTACTGGCTAAAAACCCTCCTGCTTCTGTCCATTACTTGAAGACAGTAATGAAAGACACCTTCTTACTGTGCCCCTGTAAAGGTTTCATTTAATGGAGAAAGATTTCAAAGAAGATATGGCTCTTCATCGGGACATGATTCCCTTTTTCTAGGGTGCAATGTTGTCCTGCCCATACTCTTATTTCCAGCCCAGTGGAGGCTCTTCTCTCTGTGCAGTAGAGTTACGCTTGTAACTTCAGATCCTGCAAACCTATGCTATTATGTAAGTCAACTACACTCAACTTCCACTAAATCCCTTATAATCAAGAAGATAAAGTGTAGCAGGCAGCTGGTCAAGAGCTGTGTTGTTTCCTACTGTTCTAATAGAGCTCACACATAGCTCTCACTCTACACCCACCTTATTTTCAACTCTTGCATCCTGATAACTTGAGATTAATAGTTTGGTAGTGCAGGACCGTCACACAAATTGTCAGTTGTTCCCCAGTGAAGCGTTTGTCCAGGTTAACTTTGTCCATCAATTCTAGGTATTCAAATGAGTGAGAGGGCTGGGATAAACAGCTGCACCATGCAAATGCGGTTTCAGGGACTTTGTGCTTCTGCCTCTTACAGAATAATACTGTGTTACAGAATACAGAATAATACTCTGATATTCCTGAGGCCTGCTCCAAATGTACTGTTTAGCAAACACAAAACAGTTGTTTATTTTTCTCCTTTTTTTTTCCCCTGTACTTGATAAAGGCTTACAAAGCCTGAGTGACAGTATGGTCAGATGGAAAGAATACAGATTGTCCACTCAACACACTACAGCCAGAGATATGCTGCCTTTTCCTCTCTTCCAAAAACAAAAATACTTTGAAAACACAGCATTCATGCAGAGTTCTGGCCTTTTTGAAATTAGTCCTGTCCCCTCTCTCTCAGGCTTCTCTCAAGCATTCTCAGGAATGCTTACGATCATCTGTGTTCACAAAAAGCTACTTTATACTTCACTGTAGTAGTTAACTGGATTCAATTATCAGTAAAGAAAACTATTAAAAATCCCCCTATTTTATTATTTCCCATCATATTTCGCTTCCCATATTACAGTAATCCATGAACATGTCTTTTGCTTTAATGGTTTTTGAAGTTCAGTTACAGTTTGGAGGCAAACTGGTTTCTTATATGTATTTATATAATTTCCTGTATGTATTTATTTAAAAAAAAAAATTGATTCAACATGTTTGTAGCTTAAGACCTGTCTTAGACTTTCTCTCACTTCATGCTGAAATTTCTGGTTTCATTACAAATGGCAGAAATTGATCTCAGTGTAGGTAACAGCTTGGAACTCATGTGCCTACTGAAGAGTATTTTTGTGGGATTTGAAGAGATGTGTTTAACAGTGTCTATCAGCTGGCACTGTAAGCCAAACTGATAGACAAAAATGACTGTTTTGAGCTAAGTAGGTTCTTAAACTGCCTTCATCACTGACGTTTCTGCATTCCTACACTAAAATGTACTTAGCCACTAACTGCCCATCTTGTCTCTTCATTTCTGTTTTTGTCAGTGTTCAGACGAAATTTCTGTTTTCATCCCTGTCCTGTCTGGTTGGTTTGTTTGCCTATTTCCCTTACAGGCTTTTGCTTTTGCTCAGCAGAGGAGATACAATTCTTGCTGATATTTAAGGTGAAGGAAGCAGAGGTCTCTTTTTCCTCTATTTGACAAGCATTCTATTTATTTGGTTTCACTGTTTTATAGACTTTAGCTGCTACAGCTTTATATGACAAGCCAGCCATATCCTTCAGCAACAGCGAAATTAATCTTGTCATTAAATGTTCAGGTTCTGCTTCAGCACATTCTCAACTCTGTTGAGAATGCAAAACAAGTAAAATAAATCAATGTTTTTCTGATTTATCTTATTTTTAACTTAAAATGGTCATGTAGTTCTATTCTGCTTGAGTTAATTCCCAGATATGTCACCATGGTCTGGTGAGTATTAGCTTTTTTTTTTTATCTACTGCTTGTTTTCTTGAAGGCTAAACTGCCCCTAGAAGATTCTTAGTGATGGTGCAATGTTATCTGTTGAAAAATGTTTATATCCCAGTCTATCACACATGCAACACTAAAAAGCAAGCAATGCAGAAGAACTTAATGGATCATCTGGATGGCATCCTTTTGACAGAAATAGAGAAGAATAATTTGAGGCTCAGGAGGACCTTCCTGACTTTCCAGAAAGATTTACACAGATGTGGAGGAGAAGGAAACTTAATGAATGAATGAGATGAAAGAGTTGTGGGGAAAAACGGGATAAAATAAACTTAAATTTTTAAAGTTATATATGTGAGAAGGAAACACAAAACGCAAATCTTGGCCTCTTGCTTTCTGTAAAAGGAGGAATGTGAGGGTAATATTTGCCAAAAAGAGATCTGTTTCTTGTTAAGGCATCTTAGGCTTAATACACTTTCTGGGGATAATATGACAGAGGTAGTGCAGAGTGTATCAGCTCTGAATATATAATTGAATCATCTGTTTTCTCAGTATCATTTAAATATGCAGTTCAAAAAATTCTTTTGACTTTTCTTAGACAGTTAAGCATCAGCTTTCAAAGACAGATACTGTGCTCTTTAATGTTGGAAGGCCTACCTCACTTCAGTGAAAGTACTATTGGTTTGAGCAACCAGCAATGCACATTGGTCCCTGATTTTATTTAGAAATGTACTAACTAACTATGAAGGCTTAGGTCTTGGCAAACTAGAAGTCTTAAACGTAAGAATTAACACAATTGCAGGGATTTTGAGGGAAATAGAAGAGTTATCTGCTTTATTTACTTTTTAGTTTGAACTAAACCTTATTTCCTTTTAAAAAGTACAGTGTAAGATAGCACGTGAAAAATACTACTAGATATACTCATTAAATTTATATAAATTTTTACTCTGGGAAAATGATTAAGATGTGGAATTGTGCTGCAGAGCAGATTCTTCTCATGTTACTCAGACCATCACAAATGATTAAACATATCTTCAAGATAAAATGATTCACTGTGAACCAGTTCTGACTGTATGCCTAACTTCATGATTGATTTAGGTGAGATAAAATCATCTCTGATGTACTACTTATTCTGTGCAATGACTCCATCCTAGAAAATATTCAGAGCTGTCTGAACGTGGTGCCTGGGTAGCCTTTGCTTGAGAAGGACTGGGAGATGACTCCAGATATCCCTGTTGATCTCAACCATTCTGTTATTCTGTGCCATCTTAAAATACATAAAAATTGCAAGTAGAGAGAAGCAATATTTGCAAAGCAAAAGGTGCCCTAATAAAGCAAGTAATACAATTTTATTACAAATTTCCTAAGCCAGTACTAGCTCTAGCTTCTCTGCTCAACCTTATTTGTTCTGGTGTGTTTTCTGAGTACTGCCAGATGGGATACTCAGGAGTTAGTTAAACATAGCAGACTAATTTTGGTAGATCTAATGAAAAGGAATGTGGTTATCAGTTGTGATTTTTTTGCTTCTGTTTGAGCTGGTATGTACCTCCTTCTGTTGAGTTGCTTATATCATGAAAAACAATAGTTTAATAGATACAGAATATCTAAGGTATTTTCTGTTTTTCTTTCTTTCTGTTTCTAGGAAGATATGCCTTGCTTTGCTTTCTGCAGTACTCTTGCTATAGCACTGGTTCTGGTTCCTCTGTGTATCCCCTCTCATGGTTTCTTCACCATGCAGTTACATATTGCCCTATTGACTAGGGATTCTCCATCTCATCTGCATTCACATCACTTTGGTTTCTCTAAAACTGCATTTTTATTTACAAGGACTGAGAGGAAACTCTAGTAACTTATTTTAACTTACAGATTAAATAATGAGTCCAAATATGTTAGTTTGATCTTTTTCTGTTATTGCAACAGTTGACTGATTATTAATAACAGTACTACTGGGAAAATTGGTCCTAAAGCAATAAAACCTTGTAATAAATAAATGAATAAATAGATAATCCTGTTGTTATCCTCACTTGTTACTGTAAAAATTCTATCTACATTTTTTTTGCTCTTCCAGTGGTTAACAAATAAGGCAAAGCAATTCTCCTCTAATGCTCCCCAGTGAACTATGTGGTTAGATAACTGTTTTCAACATTGCTGCTTAAAATAAGGCACTTTGAAAGACCATTTCATTTTTGAGTATCACTAGCAAGTAATGTCTGCATGCAAATGAATGTTACAGCGATTTAACTCCTCGTTATTGTTCACCAAATTCTTAAATAACAGGAAGTAGAAATAAGTGCTTTGGCAGATTCCTCCTCCCTGCAGTAATGAAAGTAAAACCACAAAGTGTAATTTATGGCAAATGTTAAGAGATATGTGGAGAACAGGGCCTATTGGTTGCTGACCTGTTTGACTGTAGTAAACTATTTTGCATATATCTTCATTTTCTTTATATTTCAAGCTTCAGGTCTTTGAATCTTAACAGAGAATGTAGTCTTGGATTTTGAAACCTTGCTTCCATCCCCATGCAGAGAGATTCTTCAAGCATGGATTTGACTCTGTCCTATCCCTTGCCTCTTGTTCTCCTGTCAGTGTGCACAAATTCTTTTTGCAAATACTGTGACTGTCTTTGAGAGGGGTGTGTGCACAGTTCAGTAATGGGACTAGAGGCAGTTCTTCATGAAAAGGTTAGTTGGGCAGTTACATCCAGAACAACCGTCCCTCATCTCTGGGCCTCTTGTCCTGGGATAACCTGGGAAACAAAATTAGGAACAGCTATTGTGTTCAGCCTACCTGTTCCTAGGTAGGGGTTGTCCAGAAGCTCTATGTTTTGAAGCTATTGAGCGGCTCACATGTTTTAGCCACTCCTTTCTCCTCAGCAATTTTTAGTTCTACATCTCCACAAATAATGTAACAATAGATTTAGGCTTCTGTCAATGAAATCTGTGGGAGAGCTAATGATGTAAAAGACTTAGGTCGTCTGAAGTGAGGTGAGGTATGAACAGTGAGCACTTGACCTGAAACATGTCCATGGAACTGAGCTGATGACAGAGACCAGTGTCTTGTTGGAGAAGCAGCTGGTGTCTGGAGCCTCCTCCAATCAACATGATACCAAGCCATGGAACAACGGATCCTGCTAAAGTGGCTACAACTGAAAAGAAACCCCTTCGGGTCCTCTCTTACCGTGAATTAACCCTGAGGTACTGATAGGTGGCACTGTGCTCTTGGAGATGTCCAAAGCAGAGCTTCACCTCCTGTTAAAATCCAAGAGACCAGGACAGTTTGTAAGGGCAGAGGTGCTCTTCAGACTACAACAATTTGTCTGAAGATGAAAAATTCATGTGGACAGGTAAGAACTGGTAAAAAGTACATCTACAGCAAAAGGTCTTGAGAAGTTCTGGTGATAGCCGTAATGCCATGTAATTGCAAGAATGAAATTACATCTATTTGTCAATTTCCTACTAACTGCTGAACTAACAAAGACAATGCAGTAGAAAGAATTGAAGCCATCTTAAAGCTAAATGTCCAGACACTCGTATAAAACAGCTATGGACTGTAATTATGCAACAGTTTTCTCATTCACAGCTTGTTAGGTTTTTTGAAAACAGTGTAGTGCTACGTGGGTTGAGCACAACTAAGCTGAACTACAAGGAGAATAATGTTTTGTTTGGCCATATTCCATTAAGAGTAAATGAAATTTGTGTTTGTTTCATTAAGAGTAAGTGTTTATAAGATTTTTTCATTTGTGCTACTGATAATTACTTTCATGTTCCTTTTCCTAAACTTATCTGTATTTACCCATATTGATCTGATAGTTAATTTTATCATAGAATCATAAAATCATCTGAGTAGAAAGGTTGTTCATCTAGTCCAACTCCTTTGCAATGAATGGGGACACCTACAGCTACACCAGTTTGCTCAGAGCCCCGTCCAGCCTGGCCTTGAAAAGGGGGCATATCCACCACATCTCTTGCTTGCCATCCTCCAGTATCCTAAAGTCTTTTATGGGGATCACAGGCTTACACAAGTAGGTACTTGCTTATTTACTTGATTTTATTTTATTTTTTTTTGAACAACTGTAGGCAACTTGAGTGGACTCCTTCACAATATGCAAGTAGCTGCTAAGGGATAGTTAGAAGCTCACTGAATTTAGTCTATAAAAGAGAAGCCTCATAACCAATTTGGTCTTCAGTAACTTTGCCAGGGAAAAGTAGTTGAGAATTTTTTCATTCTATGATCCAAGGACATCTCTGCACTGTTTCCAAGGGGGGCACAGAAAAACAAGAAAAACAAGTCTAGCTTCTGTAGACTTAGATTTTCTCCACAGGAGTGTTAATCTCTGCAGAAGAATGTTCAGAATTCCATAGACTGAGAGAGGCTGAGTGTTGCTAACTACCCATTGAATGGGCTGAAAGCTGAAATCAGCCAACAACAAACTGAAAACAAATTGTAAAGTTTTCATTAACTTGAAATAGTAAGAATAATTACCTGTTGATATGCACTGTATGCTGATGTTTCAGATTACCCCTATTTGATTTATATCTTTCTGAAAGTTGTGCTTTATTCACTGCAATTTGCTGCTTTTCTTGAGGAAAATTCCCCTGCATTTCTGTGAAGGAGACTATATTAGATTATCAAAATAGTCTATTCTGGCCTTAAAAACAATCTATCTTCAGCTCATTTTTATCATAGTCTCTGAGCAAGATGCATACCATTCCTGGGGTGTGGCAGCAGAGCAAATGAGCAAATTTGTTCCATTTCCAGAGACCTGAGCAGGCACTTTCCCCCAGGCTTCAGACTCTCTCCATTTGACCTAGTTGGAAATGAGTGACAGGATTTGGGCTTTCAGACTTAAGTGTCTAAACATAATATAATATCACTGTTTTTACGTCCAATGTCATGGACAGCGTCGTGCCCCTCAAAGCCTGATAGGCCATCTGACAGTTCTGTTGTGACTGTGTATCTGTCTGTATTAATCTTTGAATTATGTTTATTTCATTTGGAAATTCATTTGCACTTATGAAATTGTGATATTTTTGTTGGCAGAATGGAAAAACATCTTAAAATGCTTCGATATTTCATTTATTTAACATTTCTTTCATTAAAATTACCCCCCCTCCCCCAAAAAAGACAAAAATTATTTATGAAGAGAATATAGATGAAGACAACATGATAAATCAAAATGAAAGACACCCTATTTTTATATCATTGATAAAGCAGGATATTACAGGAAAAATTATAATGCTCAAGTTAGTGTTCCTGGAAGTTTGTGGCTGAGGTGTTGATTTTTTTTTTTAAATATATCTGAAATGTTTACAACTTGCAAAATTAAGATTGATTGTATCTGTTTTGCAGATAACAAAAAAGGGAGGAAAAAGTGTAAGTAAAACAGAAATAGCAGTGTTAATTATACAATTTTTTAATTTCCATTAGGAAAATAATTTATGTATCTGGGAAGATATTTGGATTGTAGAACATCACCAAGTTTTATTAGTTTCATTAATTTGGCAAGATTATCAAAAGAGCTAAATGAAATCTATGAACTAAATGGCAGAAACGTTTTATCTTCTGGTTCTAAAAAAGCAGATGCTTAATCTGATGTTTACAGTGGATCTAATGTCTAAAAAGCAGTATCAGTTTTATGAAGTGACAAGAGTATCAGCAAAAGTGAAAGAAAAAAAAAACCTTCCCTTCTCAAAATAAAAACTGAGGAGATGCAGCCAAGACCATGGCAATCACAACGTGATCAACCACCCTCCCTGCCTGATAGACTTTAAAGACTATACAAAGCTAGAAGCATCAATGCAACCTAAAGTAATACAGTATTTATGGAAGGGAAGCAATAAGTCTTAGGAAAGCAGCGTGTCAGAAGACCTTGGCATGCTACCCTTCAAGCAAATGAAAAATTAATTATTCAGAAACTAAAGTACTGACGACTCTTTACCCTTCAAAGTGTTTTAAGGAGCAGTGTAATAAAGTACTGACCATGGATGCTTTCACTAAATTACATCCATAGTAGAGCTTTTCAGGAAACAATAAGCCATTTGTTTAGATTGTTTCTAATGTATTGGGCTAGTTAGTTAATTATCATGTAAAACATTTGAAAAGGAAGATGATATCATGCCCTATGGCTTAAGAGAATGGTAGTCATGTACTAAATGATGTAGAATTAAAATAAAAATTATCTAGTAATAGTGTTGTATGTGTTTCAGAAAAAGCATATTTACATACACACATTTTAAGGTCAAGCAGGACCAATAAGGTCAGAAGAAGAAATATGTTTTGATTTTGTCATTAAAAAAATAATGGATTTTCTGCCAATTATTTCTGCCTCAAGTCATGAATTCCTCTAGAGCAGCTAAGGTTTAAAAAAAAAAAAAGCCTTCCATTTTATGGCTAAATAAGCACAGACAAATATGACACGGTGAACAATGACAGTCTGTCTTCTATATCTGTCTAATGTTATCTCCAAAGATGGGAACAGGACCTGCTCCTCCTCTTGTTCACTCTCCCAGGCCAAATTCCATCCCCTTTGCTTTACATGGCTTTGGGCTTTTGTTTGAAATAATGCTGAGAAATTTGGCTTCCATTAACTGTCTTTTGAGGAAGTATTTACATTGGATTCTTGTATCCTGGTTGCTTAATTAGGAGATGTCATGCCTTCTAGATATGGTTGTAGGATGTTGCTATGACTTAGGATGATCTGTATTGATACTAGGACCTCATGTAGGATGCCAAGCTCAAATATCCCTTCTGTGGTTCAGTTTATCATCTTATTCTCCAGCCTCCTTAACCTATGTTTTATAATTATCTTTTTCTCTCAAGGCAGTAGGGAAAACATTTACATACATACACATGCAATGGTGAAACACTTTTATACCACGCTAAATTACAAGCATCAGTAATGCAGATTAATTGCATTATTTCCTATGCGAATGTCCTTGTAGTCCTTGTATTTTCCGCAATTCACATGCAAAATCTTTTGTTTTCCCAGAATTTTTGTTGAAATTCCCACTTTTATAGGACTAATGTTTTTGGTGCACAGCCAAAGAGTAAGATTGCAAGTGTACCATAAGGAGCAGGCTTGCATCAGCAGGTCACTGTTGAAACCCACCCACAAAGGCTGGCAGTGGAGATTGCCTCCTTAGAAATTGCATTGTTTTCCACTCAGTGAATATGCCACTAGCTAATGGGAGAGAAATGCTGAGAATTATTTGGTTTCTGTGAGTTTTATGAGCCAAGTTAATTGTGTTGTTTCCTAATTTTTTGTAGGTGAATGAAGTATTATTAATATTGCACTTTGAAAAAGAAGTTAAGGCCAAAGTCATCAAAAAGTTACTTATCTGATTGAAGTACGCTAATTTTATAAGAGAACAAATTTAGATGGTCTTTTTAGAATGTGGATATGTGTAACTCACTTCAGTTCAAAGTGGAAGCATGCAACAGCAAGCTTTGTGCCAATATATTATCTGTTATTACAGTTATCTTCCAAATAGTTCTTTCTGTAAAATAGAAGTGTTTATATTTTTGTACATTCTAGATATTCTGTCCAAGTTAAATATTTAAATGGACAACATATGAAATTAGTGTTTATTACTTGGTCTCCAAAATAAAATATATTTCATACAATGGAAGCATTTGGGACATTTATAAATGTACCATCCATGTCTAAATATCAGTTACTTGACATAATACCCAATATTTACTACATGTTTTCCTTATAAGCTCGTTGGGAATGAAAGTCTTCCTTCACTCTTCCTTCCTTGTTTAGAAAATAACACAAATCAAGCAAAATACAAACCTGTCTCATTTCAGAGACAGACAGCACCAAGCTACAGCTGCTTCCTATAACGGCTTGTGCTCAGCCCTTGTCATCTCATGTAGTTGTGGCCAATTAGGTTTCTATGTGTTGAAAGCACCCCAAAGAGAGTGATCCAATTCTGCTGTCCATCCTGTTATCTATACAGTGGCCCAGTGTCACCAAAGAGTGTTATGATTGCTTGAATCTGTTGCTTTTGCTCTGAAAAGGATAGCATGTTTCCAGGTGCAAGTACAAAAGTAATTAAATAATTTTTTAGCATCTTTCTACTTTTTCCTTCCTTCCTTTCTTTCTGTCCTCCCTCTTCGTTTAACCCTAGATGAATATGGCAAATTGTCACTAGGATAAGTCATTCTAAAAGAGCCCCTTCTGACTCAGGTCAGAAAAGAGTTCTTAGGGCCAGCAGTTTTCCTTGCCAGGGACATTTACAGGGGCTGTTGTGGCATGATTTGCTAGAACTTTACTCTGGATTCCAAGACTGCAGATTCTTTGGAGAACATTTAATGTATGGTTGTCTGTGGGCTGAAAAGCTGTCTGATGTTCCTGCTGATCATTTGATTAAGAGACTTATGACTTGGAATTAGCATCAGTAATTAGATCCGGAAGCAAGCATGATACACCAAAATGTACACAATGATAGAGTGATATATTCCTAATAGTCCTTCTTGCCTGCTTCAGATCAATCAAATGAGGGCTTGTGTGGCTTTACTTTTCTTCAGAGTATGAATTTCTATAGGAAGTTCTTAGTCTGAAAGAAGAAGGTTATCTTTGGAATAAACATCACACTGAAAACTTTCCAGCCTAAGCTTTCATTAATTTCTCTCTATGTCACCTTAACATATTTAAACTCTGTAAAAATTATGCTGCAAAAAGTTCTCCCTGTGTGTAATTTTTCCTCAAGTGAAGTGCATACCTTTCAAATTATAAACTTCCTACATGTCCTAGGAAAATCCTCACTGTATAAATAATTGAACTCATCTGCTGTGAACACAAGTATTCTTTCTCTACCAGTCTAAAATACATGCCTAAATACACATCTTGTACTTAGTGCTTTAAATAGTAATTACCCCCATGAAGTCACTGGAAGTCCTTAAAAGGATTTGACAGTTTCCCCACAATCTTTCGTGAATGTAGTAGTAGCTGGGTTGTGTAGTGCTACATCCACTGATAATTCAGCAGCTGAGGAACTCAGTAAAGCCTGCTCCAAACTTCTCAGCTGTTGACAGGCTTGACTTGCTGAGAACACTGGTTAAATATAGCACAAGCGAGCTGAGCTCAACAAAGTCATTGCTGTAACACTGTGTGAAGAGACCAGAAGAGGGGAAATACAATCTGAGAACTAAACTGCCAAAGCCTAACACCACCTAGCAACAGTTGAAAAAACTTTTAAACAAAAGTCTGGGTGAGACACAGACAGAGTATACCTCCTACTTCTTCTGCCTGGGATTTCTGCAAGAAGCAACTCCAGTCCTCAGTACTCTGCCCTGTTTCCTTCATTACTTCAGCTGCTGGTAGACCCAGAAAAGTGGGAAAAGTTCCTCTCTTTGTGCTCTCTTGGGCTGGATCAGGCTACTGCTGTGGGACAAGCTACTGCAATCTTGCAGTGCAAAGGATATATCCTAAGTTCTTGCTGACAGGTAAGACTGAACTAACCATTCTGAGGCATTCTTTTTACAAGCTTTTTTTTTTTTTCCTAGTGATTATTGTTTGCTTCCTTCTATGGTCAATCTTCTGCATGATTTGGAAACTTCAGTAGATAGAAGCTGGAATAAACATTTTGGGTGTTTACTTTTATGCTTTTGTCACAGAAAAACTTTCTCAAATAACTTTTACAGTTCTTAGAGCAAGCAGAATCAAGTAGCTAATTGTAATATGAAAATAGTGTGCATAGATTTTGACTTGTATCTTTCTTACATCTGCTTATGTGCTGACAGAAGACAAACCAAGCTTTAAGAACATAATAGAATAGATATCACCCCCTTACTAGTGACAGTTTGGCAGCTATTAAAAAGCAGTGACAGCATGTGACAAGTAAGAGAAAATAGCAGTTCAGTAGCTAAATTAAGTGAATACTTTGTGACCTAGGACATTTGTTCTTTTCGTTTCCTTAACAACTCCAAGCATGCAGGCACACCTGGAACCTTTCATACTACCCTTGTGACAACAGCTCTTGGTTTTTCCTCTTGCACTTATTTATATCAATTTATATTTATTTATGTTTGATTGAGTAGCTGCATAATGCAACCTTCCTAAAAACTGACCTTACATTTATTATAACCCAGTATGCTTGAGCTGGGGTATTGCTGTTAAAGTGTTTCATTTAGGAAAACAAATAAGAAACCAGTTCTCAGATCTTTTACCCCAGTAGCACAATAGAAGCCTGTTTATCTGTTTGAATATCCTATGGTCACATCACGGTTGTGTAATTTAAGGGAGGAATAGCTCTGTATGATTTGCTTTGACTAAACTAACAAAAGCTGTTTGGTCAATTGAAGAATGAATTTCCCCCCATCTTTTAAAGCCATTTCCTCCAAACAAAATACATTCAGTATCCATGATTTTTTAAAAGATGCAAGGATTATTAATGTAATACAAATTTAGTCATGAAGGCAAATATTTAAAGAATGCACTTAACCCTTGCAAAAACCCTGTTTATGTGGAATTGTCTCAGCTGAAATATATTTGTCCTAAGAAAGGAATGGATTGAGTCTGTACTGACTGTAGTTTGACACGCAGCCTGTGGACTCGGGCTGCTTCAGGTACAGGAGAAGGTCTTGCTTTAGCTAAATAATTCTAGGTTCATGCCTGTATACAATATAAATCACATCAGTACCACATTGAAGCAGTGACATGCTTACAGATTGGATGAAAATAAAATGCTCTGAAGTAACTTTGACTTGGAGTTTGGGAATGTAACTGCCTATGAAAAAATAAGATAAATTAGAACAGAGAAAAATTCTTAAAAGCAAAAGTCATATAGTTTGCATTTCATTTCAAAGCAAGAGGCGCGCTATTTAAGCACTAAATAGGAATGCATTTTGGTGGCCATGATTTAATGTGATAATGATTACTGTGGAATTACTACAGTGCTATGGTATCCCAAGTCTGAATCTGAGAAGGAAACTTTGGTATTACTTTTTAATATAGACACATCGTGAGAAAGTTCTGCTTTTCATAAAAAAAAAAAAGCTGTACAGTGAGAAATAAAGCTGAGATGATATGATTTGTACAGTTCTTGTAATCTTGACTTCGAGTAAAGTTACTGTTTCTTATTTTCAATGAATTAATTGGCAAATGATAAAAACTATGGAGAAATGGCAAATCTGACCTTCTGAATACATTTAAATGACAAAATGTGGGAAAATGTGTTTTTAGTTGTTGCTTAGTATAATGTATGGTTTTACAATTTTAATTTTCTTGCACCATTTACAATCAGCCAAGTTCTTAACTGCTAACAGTAAATTTATTAGCCACAAGATTGTATCAAATGAAAAGACTTTTCAACCTTCTGATAGCAACTTCTAATTCTAACACATGGAGTTGTGATTCTATGTACATCTGTCTTCCTTTCCATTTCAAAATGGAGAAGGAGGCTAAAATTACTCTTCTCAACAGGTGTCCACAAAGAGGCTCTGGGATTTTCCAATCAAATCTCTGGAATATGCAGTGTGGCTATTCAACAGATGTCTTCATTTTTGAAGAATAGCCAATTCTACTAATGATTACTGTGAAACCAAGCTCAATTTTATATCAAATCAAAAAGTCATTATTGTTTTGGCAATATTCTCCTTTGCAGAGACTTTCTTGGAAGACAAGCACACTCATTTATTTTTCCTATTATATTATTTTGATTTTGTTTATATTCCCATAGCTGTGCAAAATGAATGATGCCATTCATGGTGCTAAAGACTGTGTTTCCCTCCCGTTGAGAATCCTCTTCCAAGCTCAGCCTGTCTCTCATTCTTTCACCTTCATAATAAGAATATTCCAATTTATGGTCTCTTTTAACCAATCTAGTCACAGTTAAAGTCAGTATCTAAACTGAGTAATTTGTCATCACCTCAGTTATTCGTTCTCTTTATAGAATGTCTGGTTCTTTTTAACACCAATTTCTGAATTTTGAAGTTTATCTCCAAAGCTCACCACTCTACTGTCGTGCTTTTTCCTTAAAGTATAGTAAGAGTAGATCTTGGTGTTCAATAATTAATAGGTAAATTTTTTGCTTTCTCAAGAGCATTTAACAAAAGATATCATCTCTATTACTATCCAATTTTTTTTTCTCAAGAGACATTTTACTTTTTCTCTCATTTCCTGTTTCTTTTGTTCCTTTCTCAAGACTTACTGTTGCAGCTTGCCATACTACTTTAATACATAATTTGAATTTGGTGGCAGGGATTTTGCCCTTCTACATATCTAAAATGCCATTTGGAGAATAGAGCTATAATGTCTGTGAATACACCAGATGAAACAAAAAGACAAAGTAGAAGGAACTTCAACTATTCATATTTCCTATTTTAACAAAAATATTTAATATTTAAAGCCTGAGATAAGAACTGAAATCTAAAAAAGCATGTATGCGACAAGCTAGTGCTGTTACCTGCTAAAATTTGAGCACTTCTTTACAAGAAGCACAAATACCTGTACTTTTCAGCTTTGTCATCTTATTCTGGTTCTTTTGCTCATTCGCTTTTTCTCTCATTTTTGCCAGCTTTTTCTGCTGAAAGTTGTTTCCTAATTTTATGCATTATACCAGCAAATTTCAGAAATCACTTGTTGCATAAAACTGATGAGAAGTTGGAATTACAGGTTATTTTGATACTGGCTTTATAAATAATAAGTATTTCTTAATCTTTCTCCTTTTCAGTTAGTACTTAGTTTTTGTATCAAGTTAATGATACTGGAAACAAACTAATATTTATAACACAATCCTGTAATTATTCTTTGAGGTACTGGTGTCCAAAGGATAAGAAAAATTGTACTTATTTCCTGTTCAGGAGAAGCAATGGGAGTCTCTAGCGTTGCAGATTGTGTGATGCCTAATGGATTTGTGAAAATCTTGCCTCTAGTTTAAAGTTGCTTAGAGGTTTGGGGTTTGTTTGTGATGTGTTTTTTTAATCTTTTCATCCATTCCTTCAGCTTTTGCAGATAATCTGCATTTTCTGCATTACTTTTTATTTAGTATCGTAACACAACAAATACTCAAATCAGTGCAAACAGAGTCTTTCTAAATTGGCACAAATTGTTTTGTTGTTGTTTGTTTGTTTTTACATTCAAGATGGCTTTGCCCTATCACACTTATTCTGCTTCAACTGGACTATAAATCTTTTCCAAAGTAAAGCATGCAAAGGTGATATGTAAAATTACATAGATTGTAGTTGCCTCCAAAATGATATATGCGCTTTGCAAATACAGAGAATGAAAGAATTCCTGCCATTAAGAGCGTGTATCCTAAAGGCACAAGTATGTGTAAGAGAAGAAATGCTTTTTGGCATTACAGAATGAATTGCTGAAGGAGTGGGACAAACACATGTGAAGTGCAGGGAAATAGGCTGGAGCCTGTAGTTTTTCCCTTAAATGGGCAACTCATCTAGTTGCTGTTAGCTGACACAAGCCAAGGGGTGTGTGAATCTAAGATTGCTGAACATTATCTGACTAAGTTTCATTTCAAAGATGATAAAACTGCAATTAAAATACTAATGATCTGTGATGTGAACAAACTCACTTCAATGTAAAGCAGTGGGTTTTCAGAACATGAGCAAACACCGCAATGGATTTGCAAAAAACTATTTGGGTTTCATTTGTATGCTTTAACAGTTCTTTAATACTGTAAAGATTGCTTTGATTTAACTTTAATGGTTCTTTAATACAATAAGGTATGCTTTCTTTGCTTTTCTTTTTTGGGAAACGGTGTGAAAGTGTATTATATTTTGTAATTTATCCTGTTTAAAAATTTGTTCCAATATTTTGGAAGCTAAATCAATTTTCTTTTCAAAGTCCACAGTATTTAGGAGCTTATAAGTTGAGAAGGTGGAGAGATTATCTCGCTAGTGTGTTATGGCCATGGATAACAAGAGCTACAGCTTCACTAACAAATGTGGGTTTTTTGTATTAATGTTTTTTTTTAAGTAGATTCTACTGCAATAACAGAACAGGAATTTTTAGGAACTGGTTTTAAGGCTGCTCCTATTAAAAAAATGTAACTGAAATGAAAGGTCATGTGTCCTTGGTACAAGAATTTTCATTAGACTTTATCAGACTGCTTGCATTTTTCAGAAAATATAAACCAAATGAATGCAACAGAAAGCAGGAGATGCTTAACATCAGTGTAATCGAATTGCTGCCAAACTTGCCTTGTTTATCTAAGAGATCTCTGTGAAAATAAGGTCTTTCCCACACATGCATGAGTCATAGAATGTAATGGGGCTAAGCAGACTCGCTTCGGCTTTCTAATGCACACATATCTAATAATAATGCACACATCTAAACTAACCTGTCTTAGTGCCTGTTCCTGTAACTAAATGAGATCTAGCCTGACAACAGGAAAGAGAAGTAGCGGTGAGTTCATGATGCTATTTCAGTGCAATAACCTAAATACTTAAGGAAACGATGCAATTTCCATTTATTAGGAAAATTGCAGTTACTGTGACAACAAATACACACTAAAGAAAACATACGCAATTTATCCTCAAGTTCAAATTTGTGAACATAGTAGATAGCATGAGGTTTTATGAATATCCTGTCTGGTTATGTGACTCAAAGGACATTCTTACTTTTAAAATACATAATTCAGATTCTTGAAAAAATACTCATTTAAAAACCATTTGCAAGAACGTACATGAGAGGGGAGCAAAAACCCTTATTGGATTTACATTTTAAGGTAAAGAATACTGTAAATTTTCTGCCATGTCTTAATTTTCCTTCTTTTATTCTTTCACAAAGACTTATTTAATAACAGAATCTTGAATTGTATTTCAGTGGATAAGGATTTCAATTCTTCAGTCTGGTAAAACTCTTTTAAGAAAAATTAACATTGTGATTTTTGACACTGGGCAATAAACAGAAGGAAGGGAATCATGCCATGCTAGATGTCCTCAAGCATGTGAAACACAACACAGAACAAGACGTCCCTTCTGTGCAGCGGGTCACACATGGCAACATAGCTTCTGAGTGCCAGAGGAACTGCATAGTATGAGGCAGTTGGCAATGAGAACCACTCTTGCTTTGAGTGGCAGAAGCCAGAAACTGGAATCCAAGTCACAAAAGATATCGCGTTGCAAATAGTAAAAAGCAGAGTCATAGTTGAGTGTCCTCTGAATGGAAGCTGCCATGGAATTCCAGCACTAGAATTTAGATGTAAGGAACCACCAGAAGCTGTTTAGTCTCACTCAAAGTGGGACTACTGCAGTTTGATCAGTTTGCTTGAGTCTTTGATTATTTTCAATTATCTTAAGTAGTTTAACATCTTACATCCTATTTGGCTCAGAAAGTTCTGAACATATCCAGCTGAGGAATATTTTGCTGGTGATGATAATCAGTGTATTCTATCCATATGCTATAATAAAACATGGTTAGAAATAACATAGGCCACAGTCCTTTGGTCCACAATTTGAAAACTGCAAATGAAGTAATATTGGGACTTTTTTAATGTTTGCTGTTATGTCCTAAAACGATAAGAACCATTAAAGTTGTTTTTAGTTTGCTATCCTAGCTTACAACAGCTTGTAAAATGCAGTCTTCTCATCCATGACACATTGTTTGGAAGCCAAACGTTTTGAATTATTCCATTCAGATGCTTTTCTCCAAAAAAACTATATTCTAGTTTTATGTTTCCATTTCATCCAATTGAAATAGTGGCGTAGACAGAGTAGAGAATAAGCAAATAAGGAGAGAAAACACTGAGGAAGGAAACCCTGGAGACTGCCTTCAACTACTGAGTTCACTTTTCTTACTAAACATCTATTTCTAATTGTATCCTAAATAGGAAGAGAGCATGATGCATATATGGCAAACAGGATTCCTAGATGGAGTCTGATTAACCTGAGACTAGCTTAGGTTCTTTTTGGACTGGAAAAGCACTTAGTTGTGGAAGTATCTGAATTTACCTGATGATGATTGCTATAGCATAAAGCAAAGGCAAAACGGTGGTCTTGTAGAGCTCAAAGAGATGGGTCAGGCAGATTTTCCATACAGGATTTCTCATAACTGAAAAAAGAGCATTCTGTTTCTCTTAGATGGATCAGCAAGTAATATTCCTAAAACTGGATACTGTAGCTAGAAGTTTGCCATCATCAGTACAGATGAATAGAAAAAAACAAGGGAAATTTCAATGCTGATGGTGAACAGGAGCCTTAGATCCTATTGTGTCTGGCTGGAGCAAACTCAACACTTATTTCATAAGGGAAGAACTTGAGCTTATATCATCTGCACACACACAGGTCATACATGTTACCCTTCTTGAATACAGGCTGCCCATATGCTACAGCAGTAGTTAGGATAGCGAGAAAGCTACTGAGATTTAGGAAGAAGGAACCATGCTCTGAAAAACACTGGAATGGACAAGGACAGATGAGAAGTGCTTCAACACAAGACCAGGAAGCTTAATATTTTAAATGTTAAGGTATCTAAGTCACATGTTAATCAAATAATAGCATTTTTAAATACCCTACATTGAATCCATATGGCCACTGGTTTTAAAGGTAGTTTATAGGTGCAGTGGAATTGCCAGGTCATGGCCTGAACCAGTGGTTGAGCACCAGGTGAGAAGGCATGGCAAACCCAGGGAACTAGGTGCAAGCAATGCACCTGAATGACCAGAAGGGAGCCTGGATCCATCCCTTCTCACCCTCATTTAAGGGTTAGCAGCTGAGGGAGCAGTATCTCTCTGGATAGTAATTGCACTTCTCTTGGAGAGCTGTTGGTTGTTGGAAGGAGTGAGCTAACTTTTCTTCTTTGTTATCTTCTATTGCTCCATTGCTTGTATCCCAGTAGAAGGTACTGTCATTGCCTTCTTTTTTCACACAATGGGTTGGAAAAAAAAATCACTAAGCTGACTTTCCCACTTTCAGAAAATATTTTCTTACCCACAATATTAGTTTGAAACCTCTTTTTATGAGAATGGGGAGTTGCATAAAAATGAGATAGCATTTGATCTATTTCTAAATAGAAATGCACGATAAGATTATTGTGATACACAAGGGCTCTGGAGAACCTCTTCAGAACCCTTCTTGTGACAGTGAAAGTTGCATAGTTCCAGAAATGCAGATTCCCTGTAGTGATACCAATTTATAGTCCCTGCTCAGCATATCTATAAGCCATGCAACCTGTACCGCCACAGTTCTTTGACAACTGATCAAGTGCTAGAAAAATACATGGAGCTAAGTATGGACAGAAAAATAAATTTCTCCTTTAGCACAAAGAAAATGCATGAAGTAATATACAAGGGATAAACCAAGTAATCTATATAAGTATTCATTAAATGCCCTGAATGTAACATCAGGTTTTGTCATAGTTTCTTAAGAAATAAGTAGAGTGGGGACACCAATTTTGTGGACTAGTGCTGTCAGCTCAAAAATTTCAAGACAGCATTGAGTATCTAAGCATGTTGCAAGCATGACTGCACACAAGGAGAGTTAATTTAGATACATCCATCATTAGTTATATAAACAAAGACTAAATTGCACTGCAGGGAATAGACTGTAAGAGTGACATGACATCTGCTAGATTACTTATTAAGGAGAAATGCTTTGCTAATTTCAGGTTTCCTTGCCAAAATATTCATACTGTGTTTGAATGTTGTTTATCCTTTTCAGATACTTTTACTGTAAAATGTCAGGTGCTACACCATGGACAGTGGGAGGTTGTTTAAATGTCTGACTTTCATATCAGTGGCTCCTTGTATGACTCTTGGCAAGTTATTTACTTCTACACTCTTAATAACACCTGGGATGTTACAAGGATAAATATAGCAGTGACTTTGACACCCTGAGATGTTGCAGTGTTGAACATCATGTCAACAGCTTTGAATAAGGAGATTTAAATAGCCTTCCTTGGAAACCAGATTCTACTGGGAGAAGTAGGAATAGCAGTTGAATTTATCTGAGTGACAAGAATATGTATTTTTAGAGAAGCTTTCCAGAGAGGAGCTTAGCTGTGCCCTGAGTTGTGGGTGGCAAGAAATTAGCTGTACACAGCAGAAAAAGGAGGACTAGAGTTGTGACTAGAAAGCTACAAGAACAAAAGTATGCCAAAATAGGAACCAAACTAGTGAAAATATGTAGAGATTTCAAGAAAAAGGATTCAGGTGCAGTTGCACACAGGGCAAAGAAGGTGTTAGCTCTGGAAATGTTGTTATTTTGCTAAAAAATGCTACAGAGTTAAAGGTAACAGAAATTCCCATGATTTCTAGTGGTATTTGTAGGGGTCTATTTGTGTTTTGGAGATGGATGCTGAGGAAAAAACTGTATGGCAGGAAAAAGGCCCTTGAGGGAAGGCAGATGGGGAAAGACAAGCTGGCATGTTGCTGTCCCGTATCAACTGGTAGTAGGGGATCCCAGAGCTGCCATGGGCTGAAGGAATGCTCACCAACCTTTTGCACTGACTGGAGTGGGAGAGAGCTCCTAGAGAAAAGGAATGGCCAGCAGTGTGCCTGACACCTAGAAGACCAGTGAGCAGCTTGAGTCTTCAGGCTAGCCCAGCTGGTTAGAGTAGCAGCTCAGATGGCTCTCTCAGCAACCAGCATTTCATTAAGGACTTGCTCTAGGAATTATGTTGCCATTATTTGACTGTCAGTTTTGATTAAGAACAGAACAAACAAAAAAAAACAATTAAAAAAGTACAGCCGTCAGAGCTTCAAGGTTTGAATGTTACAAGCTCTAGATGACTTCACACCAAAAGGCCACCAACAGGATTCCATGATGTATTACTTTAAAATCTCTTGAACCCACGACTTCTCAAGCTTAACTCGAGATCTTAAATGTGCATGACTAGTGATACCATTACACAGGGGAGACAGTGAGGATGGCAGCAGGAAGGAGTCCAACACGGGCGTATTTGCCACAGCATATACAAGACTGGCCAAGCTTTGCAGACACAGCTGCTTAAACACAACACAAGGAAACCCAAGCCATCCATGTCACATGCCCTGCTTGAGTTTAAAGGCAGTGGTAACTGTGACAACAGGCCCAAATCTAGTCCAGAGCAATGTAGGAGATCTGAAGGTTATTTGTTTACTTGAGATCTTTCCTGTGGACGGAGAGAATTGGGTAATAAATTGCCTTTCTGGCGATTTTATGAAGGGAAGAGCAGTTCTTTATTGTGAAAACTTTCTCTGACAGAAATAAGTGCAAAGCAAGGCAGTACAAAAGGCAACCCACATGTATGAAAGGACAAGTAGGGAAGCAGTGAAAGCTGTAGTCCTCCTCTGATGAGATACGGGGAAGGGTTAAGGGAAGAGAAGGAAAACAGCTACTGAGAAATGGTAGGAATAGTGAAAAGTCTGTGTTGGTTATATTCACCTACAGAAATGGGGAGTGTAAAGGAAACAAAACCAACACTACCTGTTTATGTGATCCCCAGGTTGATTTGAGGAACCAGTTCTTTTCCCTTGAAAAATAAGAGCCCATGCTAACATTTTAAACTCTCCAAAAGTGCAAGGAGGTTGTATGCATGCCATAGCACTGTACTGAAATGCAGCAGAGTTTCAGCAAATGATTTAGCGTTGTAGTGAGGGGAACTTCTTATCCATACTCTTAGAAAAAGGTCCTAGAGCATTCAACAGGCAATGAGTTTGAAATTTTAAGTCTCATGGTAAACTATGCATTTCAGGGATTTTTTGGAATTTGTGTTTTTTTGGCTTGGTCTTTGTGTGTATGTGTGTTGTTGGTGGAATTTTTTTGTTTGTTTGTTTACTTTTGTTTTCTTTATAATAGTGAAAGAACAAAATAAAACCTTGAGGGCTTGGACCTGCTGTCTCAACTATGAGCCTAATAGCTAATCTCTAAGTTCCCCTGCAAAGCCTACTTCATTTTTGTTTTCCTGATGTCAAAACAAAGGAATCTGAAAATAGCCAGTAATTTTATTTCAAGGTGGTCATTTGGTTGCTGCTTGAATCAGGAAGTTTAAGATGCTCAAAACAACTCTGTGCGTCTCCCCCAGAGGATGCATATACATCACATTTCTGATGTGTCTGAGCTCCCTTGGCCTCTGTCCAGGAACATCCAGATTTCCTGACTCATGGCAGTATACCCTGTCTGGTTGAACTTCATTGCAGCAGCTCAAAAATCAGAACAGAATTATGTTATTGCATAAGTTTTTCCAAACAGTAAACAATAACACTCTGCCACAAGCATTATTACATTTATCTTGGAATTCAAGATCCAGAAGAAGCTGTATCTTATTATTTTTTTTAATCCCTACTCAAAAAGACTGCAAGATGTTATTTTTCAATAAATATTTCTAGGATGGCTAAGTATCTTATTAATGAAGTGTTCTGAAAAGGAAGAAAAAAAATGCTACAGAAGCTACAATAAGAATTTTTCTTCCAACAGAGAAGTATGGCTGTGATTTTCTGTTGCTGTATCAGTATTATTGCCATATCAGCACTTACACTCCAAAACAGTGGGGGCAAATTTATGGATACAGAAGCTGAGAATAATTAGGACAAATCGTATATAAACATACCTTTCAGTAAGTTCCATTTTAAACACTTCTTTGCTTGCATTTCAAGCTTTTTTGTTGTTGCTGTTTCAAACATTTTAATAGCAGTGCTATTAACAACTGGCTCAAATGAGGTTTGGAAATAAAGAGTTCATGACTATTAACAGGGTTCATTAAAAGAAAACTCCATCTGACTCTAAAATCTATTTGGAGTAATGATTGCTCCACTCCCCGGCTCAGGGCATGATGCAGCTGCTCTTTCTTTAATATTTTTGCTGACAGCTACAGCTGACAGATAGCATTTCAGTTCACCCCAACATCAACCCTGTAAGGCTCCCTTACTTAGGCTGAAAATTCTGGCTTCCTCATGGCTTTACCTGTATCACAGCACAACTGTGTAACTATGGAATTAGTCATACTGGTTATTTGTAATGAACCACATACACATTAAAAAAAAATAGTTTCACAGAGCAAAGTGCAAACACAAGAGAACCTGAGTGGGGTCAGTGAGAAGGGGATGCAGGAATAAAGTAATTGATGCAGCTAGTCTCTAAAAGACTGCAGTTATGAGTTTTATGAAATACTAGAGGAGTATTTGCTAGCCAACGGAGAGTTGACATAGTCAAAGTGCCAGAGGACTTCCCAGCCTCGAGGCAGCTCCAGCCAGAGTGAGGGTGGTGGGCAGGAGCCCACCGTGGCTGCAGTCATGTCATGTTCTGGACTACATTCTGGGCCGTGAGCCATGCAGCAATTGCTAATGGTGCAACGACAGCTCCTCTTCTTTCCCTTGCTTCTTATTCCCTCCCACACTCTAAGTAAATATATATGCTTTTGAATCTGTGAATAAAAAATAATAATGTATATATAGCTATGCGGTATGTCAGTTGCTGTTTGTTACCCTTACATTAGTTGTTACCTCATTTGTTTTGTGGTAGTTGTACTTGTTACCATGGTTAATAAATATAGCTTTGATTTCTTGGTTCACAAAAGCTTTTGTGTGGTATTCTATCACTCAGTGATACCATAATGGTTTGCGCACAAAAGAGAATTTTCACAAATATAACTCTTCTCCTCCCAGATATAAATGTTGAAATGTTCTTTTTTTCTACTTGTTTCAGAGCTCCAAGTTCTGCCCTTGAACCTCCAAAAATGTAAGCGAGGGGAAGAACTAAGTAGAGGGTAGGTTTGAGGAGCAGCCAGCCACAAAAATAACTGTGGGAGGGAGCCATTGCTCAGTTAGTCCTTCAAAGGATTACCAGGAAATTTAATTTGGATTAAGGCAGTGCACATATCTGTATTTTCTTTGATAGGTAACTGAACCTAAAATAAAACCAAGTAAATGATATATTTTTTCAGGATTTACAATGAGGTGCATTAGTTTTTGTTTGGTTTAAATATTTTAGCAGACAGAAAAATACTGTTTTTCCTATGGGGCACTTCTAGCAAAATTTAAAGAACAGAAAGAATGGGAGTTTGGAACCATGAAAAATTCATCTGCATCCTGGGTTGCATCAAAAGAAATATGGCCATCAGGTTGAAGGAAGTGATCTTGCCCCTTTACTCTGCACTGATGAGGCCTCACCTGAAGTACTGCTTCCAGATGTGGAGTCCTCAGTACAGGAGAGACATAGACCTGGTGGAGCATATCCAAAGGAGGGCCACAAAAATAAAAAGAATGGAACACCTCTCCTCCAAGGACAGGTTGAGAGAGCTGGGGCTGTTTAGCCTGGAGAAGAGAAGGCTCTGGGGAGACATAAGAGCGGCCTTTCAGTATCTAAATGGAGGGGTATAAGAAAGAAGGGGCCAGACCTTTTAGCAAGATATGTTATTATAGGACAGGGGAAATGTTTCAGACTATAAGAAGAGAGATTTAGATCGGATATGAGAAAAAAGTATTTTACAATATTGGTAGTAAAGCATTGGAACAGGTTGCCCAGAGAGGTGGTGGATGCCCCATTCATGGAGGAGCTTGAGGTGGCTTAAAGTTAAATGCAAAGTCTTAGAATTTTTGTTACTCTCTGACCTAATACTCAGTCATGTCAAAATACCTGTTTTGAATCATTTCAGCCATTTTTTTGCTCTATAGTAAGAACTTTAAACAGTATTTGGACTTTAAAGGCTAGTGCAAAAAGATGTCAAAAAAACCAATTTTCTTAGATTTCTGCCTCACTCCGATATTACCTCTGGCATCTTGTGACTTTAGTATGGGAAAAAAGTAAAGCAAAAATAGCAAAGTTCCTACAGCTTATTTTCATATATAAAACTATATACTGAATTTGACCCAAATCTGCTTCAGATTAATCAAAACTGCCCTTTTAGATGGAATGAACTGTTTATTAGAAGATATCACTCAGTATCATTACAGCTGCGGGGTCCAACTAGGCTGTTTATTTCCTCCACTGGTAGTGGGAATTCTCTACTTTTCTCTAGGCCATGTGAACTGACTCAGTGCTGAAAAATTTGAGGATTGATGTTGTAATCCCATTTCTCTTCATATATATAAATAGTTAAGTACAAAGCTATCACTGAAAAAAAAAAAAATCTATCAGTGCAAATAGAAAAAAAACTAGGTTTCATGTGTTTGAGCTTCTGTGAATCCAGTGGAGTTATTAGATTATGTGGACATGGACAGTTTTAAGAAATACCTAGTGTATGTATTTTACGTATTTCACTTTTGGTTGATGATAAATCTCTTCTTCGGTGCAATTCTTTTTTCCATAGGCTTCTCAAGAGTGGCAGACATGTCCTGCTATGCAGTTCTGCCAGTGCAGCAGAATCTTTTGGACTCTAACTGAAGAGTAGTGTTGCGTCTACGCAAGCCATATAATCAAAACTGTTTCTTTATGGAAAGAAATATTGCCTTAAACAGCTTGCATCAAAACTTCATTCTACTGTAATAGGTCAGAATTCGTAAGGACATTGAGGAGAAGTCTGGCAGAGTGTCAGGTTCGTCTTAAAAATACTGTCATAGTGCATTACAGTCAGAAATACACAAATTGCAGATGTTACATTGTTTTTAATATACTTTCAGAGTGTTGCCAGAATTGGTCATTTGCAGATCAAATAAAGGATAAAACTTAGTAAGCTTGGCTGAAATTGTTATAAGGAATACTTAGACATTTCTAAGGGCATCTTTGAGAAGGTACTGTGTATGCTCACCAATCTCCAAACCTCTTTTTTCATGTCCTAAGAAACTGAAATCTGCTGAGAATACAGCAGTGAATGTGAGAACAGCTACTACTTCTGATGTTTTGTATACAAACAAAAATTTAATGAATATATGAATTATAGCATTAAAAGCTGTGCCTCTATTTTTAGCATCTTTTAAAATAGGTGAGGTTTTTCTAACACAAAAGGAATGGGATGGATTTGTTGATAAGTTTTATGAACACAGGTATGTTCTCAGTCTCATCTTTTTAATTGTAGCAAGAGAACTAGTTGATAAAAGTCAATTGCTTCAGATACTTTCTCTTAAATTTTCTTTCTGAGTTATTAAAGTCATGAGAAAACTGGGAAAAAACAGAATTTCCATCCAAATCTTTCTGTGTGGCTTACACAGATTTCTCTGACCTAGAAAATAATCTGAAACTCTGCGAAGAGATGCATTTAAAAGATTTCTGTTATCATGCTTTGATATCATGTTAACAAATATAGCTTATCAACTGTGAAGTAGCAATAGATGAAAACTGGAAGTTAGAATGTGAGCAAATGTTACGCTACTTTGAAAGCCAGGTGTGACAGTTGACTTGCTAACATGACGTTAAGCTGCAGCATAGAAGAGAAGACATAGGTAACAGTCTTGTTATCAGCTTGCTCTGCAGTTAATTTGCCTGACAATTTTCATTTAAAAATTGAATATTGTATGAAATGCAGTTGCTTACAGCTTTGCCAGACTTCAGTTGTTCAAGCTGGACTTCTGGCTGAGTCTGAATTGTTTTTGGAAGTTCCAACTAGAATGCTTCAAGCATTTCCAAGAATGAGGGAAAAAAAAAAAAGTTGTTTGCCCATGAAAGCAATCTTGTAACAATTTTGCTGAAGAGTTTTAATGTTGCCATGTTCCAGATAAATCTACTGAAGTTCAGCTGGGAAACTGCTCAGTGGCAGAAAACTGACTTTTGCCATCCCTGAGAAAATTACACTAGGCCAAGAGCCATGGAAAAAAGTATTTCACTCAGGTCGCAGAAAAGTATTTCACTAAGGTCCCATGACAGGGATTGGTAGCTAAATTCTCAAAGCAGTCTATGTATACTCATGCTGTCTCAGTTCCTCACATCTCACCTGCTGCAGCTGCTCTACGCATGCCCCATTCCCAGCAAGCACCCCATCTCAGGGCTGCAGGGTTAAGCCATGCCCTTCCCACCATTACTTCTTCATCTGATACCACAACATAAAAGCTGAGGTCATGGATCTTCTTTTTCCTGTTTCAGCCATTTTTCCTCAGCACCCTATGATACAGTGGGGAAAAATGTGTGGACACCGTGATTACCCTTGCCTCTGGGAAGGGAGAGAGTGGGGAGGAATAGCACTGTGACAAGCCATCATAAAACATTGTGTTCCTGTTAGCTGGGATCTCTTTGCTATTGATAAGCATCATCTACCACCTTTGCCATGGGAAGGAAATGCTCTTTGGAAAGGCAGAGGGTGACTATCAGCTGTTGGCACTTTGCCATTGCAAATAGGCTTTTACTAGCAATTTATCTGGATCTCCAGCTGACTCATTCAGAATCAACATTATCTCAGCTTGTGTTTCTCTGTGGTCTGAGCTTTGTCATTTCTCTCTTTGGCATTCATCACTGCCTGTTGAGCTGGACAATCCTCTGGGTTCTCAACATATACTGTGGCTGAATCCATCTGTGAGCTTTTGAAATGATCTTCATTCCCTCTCCAGCAGCTGCCCTACACCTCCCATGGCACCATGCTTCCCTGCAAAGCTGCATTCTCAGTTCTCCCCTCTGCATGTGGCAGAGGGCATGCTCCTCAGGCGATTTGCTCAGCTTATTTTACTTTGTAGGAGCAGCTATGGCAGCTGCTATTCTAGTATTTTTGCCATGCTCACTGTTCCCCTTCTCTCTGCTGAGATCCTCCTCAGGAATTCATTCCATCTGACTGTACCATCTGTCTGAGTACTTCTCATTTGCTTGTCCCCCTCTCAAAAAACAAAACAAAACAAAACAAAACAAAAAAGAACAGGGCTTTGCATTTCTGCTGTGGTTTTGTAGGGCAACAATATGCATTTCAACTTTTCACAATTGTGTCCTTGTTTGAAAGCAGTGTGGTAATGGCCATGCAGAAAGTGTTAAGAATTTTTGGGTGGCACTTTGGTTATGTTTGTTATTAGCAAATTAGACACTGCCAGGGTCAGTTCTCTAACCCTGAGTGCAATTATCACTGCCTGTTCAGGCCTACATTATTAAACCTGCCTGGCCTTCAGAGCAGGTTGGCTGTGTCCAGCCTGCCACTGCTTGACCAGGCAGGTCCCCAGCCAGTGCTACTTTCAGGGCCATTCCAGGAAGACTGCTAATTGTCTGTGCCAAAATTTTGCCCTAGTCCTGTTTAACGTACAAGTTTAGACCTAATCCTCACGTTGTATTCATTTGAACACTTCAGATGCCTGGGATTGTCTGAACAATCACGTGAAACCTCTGCCTTATGGGCAAATATTTTATTACTATTGAATCAGACTTTTCTGAGATCACAGATAGGATGACTGCTTTCCAAGAATATTTTGAACTTCCAACAGTGGAAAATTCTAACACTGGAAAAAAATTTATGACATGTTTAAACTTTTTTTTTTTTTTTTAGTTGCTTTAGGCATTATTTTAGTATCTCCTTTGAATGAACATTTGCTTTCTGTTGTTCATCTTCAAATGTTTGCTTCCTTGTTCTTTTATTAGATGAGTTTTTAAAAAAAGAAAGCCTTAACCTCTCCCCCCCACACACAATTTTAATAAAGCCTGGGGGCAAATGCTTCCTCCTGAACTATTGTTGTTGATGAGCATAGCAGATGATACTTTGATCTGATTAGATGAAGCTAATAACATTCTCTTGATTCTTCTAAGTTCCTCATGGACAAACAGAGCTCAGCATTAGCTACAGCACACAGAATTTTGCAGGGCTGGTTTTATCTCCTTCTCGAAACATGTGAGCCAAAAAAAAAAGCTAGCAAAAATGCTTATTTTAACCATATGTGGTTTTGAAGGACTGACTTTAATTGAACTGCAGTTCAATGAGTACCATAAAAATCTCACACAGGCAATTCTAAGCTCTGTCAGAGGAGATAATAACAATAATTCAGTGATACATCAAAGGCTGAACTGGAAACAGCCAATAAACCAACCAGAAACTCAAGTGACCAGTTTGTACCTTTGGCTCCAGCATGAGGGAGCATAAAGCTTTATGTGATGACTATGCAGCTCGACAAAGCTTTCCATATTGTTATATGCGGGAGTAATGTTAGGATTACATTAGGTTGTGCAGGCACTCATAAGGATTTGAAGCTGTTTGAATCCCTTGCCTTTCCTCCACTGTGAAAGGACAGTGACAGTGCCTTTAGAGCCTCCAAAAGACCACCACTTTTCTTGCACATTTCCAGTGCCCCATGTACAATGTACATTTCCTTACAATTAAAAATTAATATATCGCAATTTTAAATCAAACCAAAAGGACTTGTATCTGCCAACATCCTTATTCAAGGTCCTTCTCCAAGAGCTGATGAAATCATCTGATATAAAGCAGAGCACAGCCTGTATTCTTTTTGCTTTGAGTGATGTATGTTTTACCAACTCTGCCATGAGAAAGGGATTCTTGAGCAAAATTGCTAAGTGAAAGAAGAGATAATTTTAAAAATATGCTTCTGTGGAATTTTAGCTATAACATACACTGTGAGCATCGCTAATGATTTCAGGGTCCATTCTGTAATTAAGCAGTTCAGTACACTGTTAAATTGTAGCTTGGAAAATGTGGCCAATGTTTCCAGTTCTTACATCTTAAGTAGTCTTTATGGCTTAACAAAGATTTGGATACAGAGTTTTTGTAAAATTACAACTCCAGCAGTAATTGGTCTGAAAAGTTTCTGAGGAGCAATTGTTATATAAATAAGCATAACTCTCTCTATATATGTAAGATTAAGCTCCTCCTTGTTCAAGTTATTCAGCTTTAATTTTAGTTGCTTGAGGCATTACTGAAACTTAAAAGACATTATGGAAAAGGGAGATGTGACATCTGAGGTGTGGCATGCAATTCATTTGCAGCGACAAACAATGTTCTCTGCCCTCCTTTCTGTCCGTGGGAACAGTTGACTTTGGATTTAATTTAGGGGTGAGGCAAGTGCTTTTGAGATAACGTTTTGCAGTTCCCTGCTGCTCTGTTCTTATTTTCAGGCCCATTAAATACTGATTTGCAAGAACAGCTTTGTCATCAGAACTGCCCAGTAATGACAAGAAATATTTGTGGTTTAAGGCTGACATGAGCCAGTTCCAGAGCACCTGCCAGGAGATATGATTTCGTGTACCTCAGCTGAGGAGAATATTAACTTGTGTTTTTGCAGAATATGAATTACAGTTTTTTATTCTAAATGTGTAAGAATTTTGCTTTCAGATAATAAAAGAAACGTAACATTTACATTCAAAACAATTTGATGAAAGCATCCTTGGTGAGTTAACAACGTTTTTCATGTCAGAATTACTAAGCCTGCTTTCGAAGATCTCAGCTAACCCATAGTCAGTTAAAATAGCTGAGTATCACATCCTTCAGCTTTGGCTCCATGTCCTGTCATAAGCAGTCAGATGAAAACAATGAAGTTTGCTAAGTTCACAGTAAGCCACCGATTAGTTTTCCCAAGGTAGGTCTAAGCCTTGCACTCTCTCTTAGCCAACCTCCTCAATTCAGTGAACTGCAGGGAACCACACTGCGTAACTTGTGGCAGTTCTGACCTGGAAAAACAAACAAACACCCAACCAAACAAACAAGTGGCCTAAACCAGATAGCCAGGGAGATAGCAAGTATAGGACAGGGATGTAAATCTTCCTCTGAGCACTCTCTCCACCTCCAGCTATTTTCAGCTTTAGAGATGCTTGATGTGATTTATCTGATAGTATCAGTGAGTATTCCACCCAAGTATTTCTTCTGTCTCCTTCTAAGCCGTGTAAGCTTCTGAATCCGGAGACAAGGAGGTCTTCAGATCTGCTGTTCAACACACAAAGAACCACCTCACTTTGTTGGTCTGTGGAGACTGAAGGCCTGTACAAACCAAAAAGCAACAGCCAAGGAGAGCAGGTGCTAGGACACTGCAGAAGCATAGACTAATTTTCTACTAGAATTCTATCAGTTGAAAAGAGACAAAGTTATCCACCTTTCTGGCTTCCTACTCAGACAGTTTGTGGAGTGATGGACAAGCAAGGGTGACAGCAAATGTCTGCTGACCAGCGCAATGCACAGAAATGATCGGATCAGTCTGTGAGAGTGTTGAGAACAGGGTTGCCTCTCACAGCTAGTAAATAAAAATTCTGCGTGTGAATTCTTGCCATGGGATCAAGTTCTAGAATTAGTACCATAGTCTTTCTGATCTCCTTAGACTGTTTACCTCTAGTATTTCAGAGGATTGGAGAAAGCAGCTGTCCTTAGGGAGCTCTTACTGCACTCATACCAGTCATAAAGTAGAATTACAGCCTATAGTGCTGAAGATTCCTTAGTGAAGCCATCTCTTGTATCTGAGAAACGAAGCACAGTGAAATAATGTGGCCTGCTAGGATTTTCTTAGATACTTTTCCTATCTCTTCATTAACTGACTTATTAAATTAGTTCATTATCTTTACCTTGACATTGTTTGGCAGCTCATTCTAAGGTTACGTGCCAAGGTACCGCGGTGCTTTTGTTACATGAATGTGTCTTTTAGCAGTTCCATCTTAATCTCTAATTCATTCTACGGAACACAACAAGGAACTCATGAGAAAATATGGAGTTCTGTTTACTATGAGCCTGGTCCATTGTCATGCAGGCACGTTGAAGGTCTGCATTTTGATCAGCTCCTGCTAAATGTATCAGCCCTGTTCAGTTCATCTTGCCTCAATCAATTCACCTCAGTTGGATGTGGAAATGATTTTTAGTGAAATCAATCTTTTTAAATAAATATTAAGCTTTGAGAAAGAAAAGTAGAAAGTGCCCAACCATCTTTTTTTTTTTTCCCAAGACTTTAATAATAATAGAGATAAGTATAATCCAACATGTTACTGTTTTAGAACTACAATAGTGTATTTATTATGGAATAGTGGAAGAGCAATTGGATATTATGCTTTAAACTGATAGGTGACACTGACTTTTATTGTGAGAGGTAGAAATCACAAATAAGCAACCTGATGGCAAATAGATCTCAGCAAGAAGTTTTGAATTATGGATATGTAAATTCAGAAACTACTATCAGAAAATATAAATTCAGCTATGCATCAAGATATGTTTCAGAACTTCAGCCTTCATCAGTCTCCATCTATGTATGGCCAGTTTGTTCCCGAAAGAATTTGGAGCACCTGGGCAGCTTCTATTCAAATCAAGGAGTACTGTTCCTTGAGATATAAGTAGCAGCTTAAAGAGGAAACAAGATTGTTGAGATGTATGTATGTCACGTGCAATGCTGAGGTAAATGGGTAACTTGAAAAACGCATATCCCTTCTGACTCTATCTTTAAAAGTATATAGAGTATAGAAACTGATGCTATGATGAAGATCACTAGCAAGGTAAGAGTGAAAAGTGAAATTGATTGTGCAGTTGAGAGAAAAAGGTATAAAGGAATTGTGGAAGGGGGGATGGTGAATAATGGGAGGCTGGGGAAGATGAATGGATGCTCCTTTATAATGCATAAGTGAATGTATACATGGTAAAAGCAAGAGACAACAGAATTATAATTAAAAAAATACATATAAAGATATGTGGACAAACACATTCATAAGTGGGTGCTTACTTTTCTGCATCCTCGATTAAACCAGAAGCTTAGTATGCTTTAAAAGATATTTTTATGTAAGATAAAGAAAGATACTGAAGGTCAGTATTCAAGTCCAAAGCCATCCCTTAACTGATGATAATGGAGAGATGTTTTCCATTCTATTGGATACTTTCTTTCTGAGCATGTCATGCTGAAGCTGAAGAGCTGAAATTAGCATTTTTTCACAAGAAAATGGTGAGAGATTTTTAATTGCAGTTTCTGTGTTAACTGGTAATGTACTAACAAAACTACTAAAACTTTCTAGGTTTATGAAACCATGTTGGGTGGAAGTAGGATGAGTGAAATTAAGATGCACAAAATCTTATAGTAATGTTTTGGGCATCTTTATAGTAAAATTTGCCTTCACCGTAGTAATACACTTGGGATGCAGATAGCATGTTGATGATTCCTCTCAAAATTTCATGTAGGAGCTATGGAAAAGTCAAAATATGCATGACTCTATTGTGGCTACAGTTTTGTTCCATTGCAGAGTGAGGTGTGCGTATGTGCTGAGGAAGAATTTGACTATACGTAAAAATGCTACTGTCTTTGATGAAAGTAGATTTTTGTCATACTTTTTTTTTAAGTAGTTTTTGCTCCAAGTTCAACATGAGCTCTCTTTTAAGCATGAGGAGAGTTTTGTACAGTTTCTCCAAAGACAGACAACTGTCTTTTTAACAAAGCGTACAACTCATGCTATGACCCAAGTAAACGAGAAACAATCACAATTCTGCTCCTTTAGATATATCTTTTGGATGCCCTCCAACACAAAATGCATTAGTACAGAAACATGCTTGTCCTTAATTAATTTATAGCTTAGAGCAGAATACCAGAAGTAACAGTTGAATGTCAGATGCAAAGTCATGGATAAAATATTGTATGAAATTTGTAATAAATCTTAATTAATGCTGGAGGGCAAGTAAAACTAATTATCAATAATCTGAGGAATTTCACTGATGGAGAGCTGAATGTAAAAGATGTTTATTTTGCAAAACATTTATATTGCATTCAATTTATTGTTGTCGTGGGAGACAAAATAACTTAAGCTTTACCACCATCCTGAACAAACACATTTACTAAACTGAACTATTTGGGAGGCTTTTTTGTTTTCTTTTGTTTTGTTTTCAAAGAATCACAGAATTGTAGGGGCTGGAAGGGCAGATCTAGAGATCATCTAGTCCAACCCCCCTGCCAAAGCAGGCTCCCTAGGTCAGGTTGCACAGATTTGCTTTTGTTTTAAATAGTATGAAGCATACAAAATATGCTGTAATATCTTGTTCTGAAGTGTGCATGGTATAAGGTTACAAAATCTATATTATGTACTTTGTACAGGAATACAGGACTGAAAAGACTAATGGGCCATCAGACTTATTCTCCTCCTATTGCAATAATCACAGTTTGTAAATCCCCTTCATAAGTTATCAAGTTTCACTGTAATTATGGTTAGAATATTTGCTGCTGTTACTGCAACTAGAAGATTGTTACAAACTCTCTGCTTGAAGTGAGAACCTTGGCATAGAGTAAATGTTGCCAAGCTGGGCTCGTGGTTTCCCTTGCCAACACTATCATATAGTTTAAATGGCTCTTCTATCTCTCTGATGTTATAGATATATTTATAGACAGCAACTGGATCCCTTAACAGCCTTTATTTGCTATGCTAAACAAGCCAAGCTCTTCATTCTCTCTTCTCATATGATAGGTTGCCTATTCCCTAATCACCATAGAAGTCCATCTTTGTACCTGAACAAGTCTGAGGTAATGTGCTACAAATGACAAAGTACAACAGTCTTGTATAATAGCATAATAAAAGAACCCATAGCAAACAGAATAATAATTTCAGGCTTGCAAAGATGTGCAGTGCCAAATATTTGGAGATTAAGTAAAGGTTTTGAAATCTTCTAAGTGGATCTTTATTACAAAGAATGGTGGGAGGTTTTTTTGTTTGTTTGTTTTTTCACTTTTTCCCTAAGTGGTTGATTGAAATTGCAGTATCAAAGCTTTTAGGGTTTTAATTGAAAACTGGGAAATCAATGAAAATCATGATTTGGATCAGAGTTTCAGCCAGCTCAGTATACAGTTGATTACAGTTTTGACAGTAATCACTGAAGAAAGGAGGGATATTGAAAGTTTATTTGACAATAATAACTGAGAAGAATCCTGTGAATATGATCTAGAATATGATAAATCTTTCTTCCCAGAGAAACCACAGTTGCATTTAAGAAATTTCAGTGGCAGGAGGTTCTTTGGAGTGAGTGCTTGGACTGTAGTCCTTGTTGACATGAGACACTGGAAAGCAAAGAGCGTGGGGACAACTGTACCTACCCCTCCAAGGATGGTATAGAAAAGGCTATTTGATCACATCCAATATTCCCTGATGTCTTGTTCTGTTGCTTGTTGGAAATGTTCAGGGAACTCCCAACTATTAAGGCTGTGACAGCTATCTTTTTTCTTTGTTTTGTATTAAATCCGTACTGAATCGATGGTTTCATAAAGTCAGATGAGAAGTTTCATACTGAAACTGCCGAGCCTGCTGTGAAAGAGCTTGAAGCCACGGTCACTGTTGTGTAAGAAGCTACTGTTAGTTTGAAGGAGAGGCTTTTCTTCCTCAAAATCTTTTTTTTTTCTTTTTTCTCCCATAGGAATTAACACAGTAGTTTCCTTCTAGCTATTCCCTGTCCTGTAGAAGAAGGGAAAAAAAGGGCTTTCACAATACATTGTAGGAAAACTCAGTTTAAGCTGGTACACACATGCTAAGATCAGTGAAAATGAAATGCATTTGAAAACACAAGCAATTTCTTAATCGGGAGCACAGGAGATTACCGACCACAGCTAGAAGCAATTCAATACACAATTAAGTAAATGCATGCTGGGTACAACATGGGTGGTTTCAACCTGAGGCCCAGGGGCGGGGAGTGGTGGCACTGGGCATCTCCTTGGGGACTTGGACAAGCTGAGGCCAGGCTGGGCAGGGCCCATGGCCAGGCAGGGCTGGGTGTGGGGAGCTGGATCCAGTCCTGCTGTGGCCTCGCTGGGATAGGGGCTGACAGCCCCGGGGCTGACATGCCATCCTGGGCTCTTAGGACCCTGGCAATAAACTGAATGGAACTGAAATTGTGGAGAAAAATTCAGAGTAACTGGGTAAAATAAAGGCATAGAACTCATACAAGTGTCCACATATGAGACAAAGTGTAACCAGTATGATCAAGTAGGCATTGGTAACAAGGGAAATTTCATCAGAGATCTTGTTAGAATAGCTAACATACCAAATTAGCTAACATACCAAAGATTTCAGCTTTCTTCATGCTAAATTTGGTTCTCCAGTCAATGGTGTAATGTGCTCCACCAGGGAGAAAGGGGTACTATTAATGAAATTGAAGAGCTGAGTGAGAGGGTTTCTCCAAAACAGATCTTACATTTATTATTACTTACATTTATTCATTTAAATTGTAATTTTTACAGACCTCATCTTTTGATGTATACTGATGTACTTAGTGCATGCAATTAGTACCCTACATGACTGGCATGTAAAATCAGGGAAGGGGCAGAGTAGTTCAAGAGGCATCCTGCTGTGCAAGAGGTTTTTGCAGCCCTGTTAGGTGAAAGGTACCAGTGGAGCAGCAAAGCTTCTGCTTTGGTCAGTTCAGTAGGTAGTTAGGAGCAGTTTTGGTGTGTGTGTGTGATCATTGTGGGTGAAATCTTTCCTAAGCAGCAGGAAAACTATGTGCAGGTAACAGAGCACTGGCATGTGCTGCCTAGAGAGGCTGTGGAGTTTCTTCTTGGAGGGTCCTGGCACCCTGCTCTGGGCATCTTTGCTTGAGCAAAGATTGGGCCACATGACTTCCAAAGGTTCCTGCTGACCTCCACCACTGTGATTTTGTGATTCGATGAAATACCGGATTTATTCAAGTCTGTGGCAGGATCCCATAGACTTTTCACTAAAACAATTTTGTGTAACACAGAGTATTTTCATTGAAAGATGGTGATATTTAACTTGTTTGTTTTACTCACTGTATTATTTGGCATAATTTAGTTAAAATGGAGAATAATTCATGTACAACCATAAATGTTATCTCAAGATATTTTAAAGTTTAATGAAGAAAAACATTTTCCAGAGTAATTTTAAACATCCACCTTATCCTGGTGCTTGGTAACACTTGAGAGGACCTGAATGATTTAAGTCCTAACTGTTCTGTCCCTCCTTGGGAAGTTTTAGGAGTAGCTACTACATCATAAGACAACTTTATATATTGTGGAGGGAAAGTACTCTGATGGGCCTATTTTTAAACTATGTCTCCTGTGAACAAGGATTTTGAAATCCATGAAACAAGCCACTTTTTTTTTTTTTTTTTTAATTCAGTACATCTAATTTTTATCTCATTTGGGTTGATGAAAATTCAGAGTGATTTTGTAAACTAGGAGAGTCAAGTTGTGTGAAGTCAGAGTTTGACCCATTAGACCTTGCAATTTTAATAACAAGTATGAGCTGATTGACAGAAAACTGTTCTTTATTTCTTATAATTTGTGAATTGCACTGAAAATTAAGATCTTCTTTATGAGAACATGGCTCACTTTATCATCTCTAGATCGTTGTATGCTGACTTTTAAAGACAATGATCTTGCTGCTTCCTCTTTTTGAATTAGAAAATTCTCACTGGCTCTTTCAATAGACAAACTATTTGTAGGGCAAGAAATGAATTATTTTATCTATGTCATTTATGTGCCTCATGCAAATTATCTCCAAATTACCTCTTATAAACACTCATGTCAGCTGTGTCAGAGCTTTTGATTTTAACAATGAGGTAACCTGAATCCTAGTGCTTATAGGAAAAGTTTTCTATGTAAAGAAATAAGTAGTTGATCAACTTTCACCTTGAACTAGCTGTTCAAGACTGAAGTTTCTGAATCACATTTTCAAGAAAATATGTTTATCAGTGAAATAATCTCTGTAGCCAAGTTTAACTTAAGGGGTTTACATCACTGTAATTGTAACTGCAGCTAGTGGAGACTTATTTATTGTGTCTGTCCTTGCATCATTCATAATCCACTTAGTTGTGTTTTGTCAATTTAGAATGGGGACAAAAGTCAGCTGCAAATGCCAAGCTGTTGTTTACTACTTTGCAAGAATTCACATACCGTTTGTTTATAAATTATGAGGAAATGTGCCATGTACTGTTCTGTGTATAACCACATTGTTATTAGGAGAATGCTGTGATTTAAATAGCAGTCTGTAGTAGTGAACAGAATGGTTACCTTTTTCTTTAAAAAGATGACAGCTTTTGAGAACACCGTGTTCTCCTTGACCAAATGTTTTGCCAAAGGAAGGAGCTCTATCCTCTTGGTGCCCTCAGAAGCTCTCTGGCACCACAGCTCTTCCAGGGAGCCTGCACAGACACCACACTGCTCATGTCCACCTGGCTCTGCTCTTTCCATGCTGTCTCTGAAGTGGCTTTAACCTACTAAACATTGCTTATTAAATAACTGCACTGCATTTTTGAGAAAGTTGGAGCAATATTCAGGGAGTGTGAAAAATGGATTCAAATTCTGCTTGCTTACACAAACTAATCAAATCACAAATGAACTTTTTTTAATCTGAGATTTTTCCTTCCTCTGGTGTTATGACTTTGTTCCCTGTGTACCCTCCAATATTCCAGTTCTCCCCATGTCTGCTATACTTCCTTGGTTTTTGGAGTTGACACCATGCTCCCGGTCTTTATTTACCTTGCAAGCCCTGCAAGAAACTGGTTTGCAGCTTCTGCTGTGCTGCTGATTGCCCAGCTTGGCCAACCTAAGGGGTCATGCACTCCCTCTGAGTAGCTGGAAATCTGCAGACTATGTGCAGTGGGACCACAGGATGGGCCGAGCAAGATTGGTTACTTCTCTGTGGTTTATTTTATCTTTGCATTGAATTGAGTTGTGTCTATTCTGCAGAACTAGTCTACTGAATGAGGAACTCAGCACATTATCTACCAATTTTTTTCTTTACTTCACTCTTTTGGATGGAGAGTTTTACTTGATATTGATTGCTAAATTAAAGCAGAGAGCTTCAGCTTGTGGCACCAGTTCTCAGGTGGCAGTAGGAGATTTCACTGCCTCGATTGATATTACTATATAGTATTGTCAAATGCATTGCCCAGATTCTTCATGTTGCTGTGCACTGGCTTTGGAGACAGACTGATAAAGTCAAAGGGAATCTTTAAGGTAAACAAACAGACAAACAAACAAACATATACATTTTTAAACCATTTTAAACCTGGAAGCCCATGTTTTCCAGCTGGCCAGCTGGCTAGGAGGCTGAACAAGCATAAGATGCTCTTCTCCATTTTGTCATCATGTGCAGCCCCTGAGCCTTATCTTTTCTCCAGGGAGCAGCAGGGACTCCAGTCAGCCCCAGGTGGGAGCAGCAAGGCGATGGCACAGGGACAGCTCCATCCTCGACCCCCTCCTCCCCCATGCGGAACTAGATTCTAGCGAAGCCCCTGCCCTGGAAGCATCCCTCAACACAGGTACTGCTGTACACCAGGGGCTGAACGGCTGCCACCTGGAGCACCATTCCTAAATTAGTTACCTTTAAGAGTTGTTGTTTCAGTAGCATGGCTGGAAAGCACCTCTTGAGTTTCCTGCAGGTGTCAGCTCCAGGACGTGAAGAAAATGACTTGCTGCCTTTCAGAGGCTCATCTGAATTTCAGGGCTGCCGAAGCCCTCAGGAATTATTATTTGAGTTATTTTCCCTGAAACTTCCAGGTATTATGAGACAATAATGAGCACTTTGCATTGAGGAGTTACCATAAGGATGAACTCTTCAGCAGGCACTGCAGACTCCAATGACGACATTCGGTGTCTCATATTGTTTGGGATTTTGCCTCTCTTACAAAAGCCCTGTTGCTAGAACCACATTAGTAATACAGTAATCTTTATTTCCAGTTTTAAAATGTTTCATGGTGCTGGAGTGTACCTTGAAATTTTGAACTCAGTTCAAAAAGTGGTTTTATAAAAATCTCACAACTTTAAGCCCAATATCATTTCATATTATGAAATATCTGACTTATTTGGAAAGCTTGGGATTGTCTATATTAATTATGGCCCAAGATGATCTCTCTTAACAGGCTGAAAGCAACTCCATTTGTAGTCAAGGATTGCACACACAATATTCCTGGAACTGCAGATTGTACATTGTGCAATTTTTATGGCTTGTATAGACTTTCTATTTTTAGTTGGTTGAAACCTGCAGTAAATCGTATAATCCTCCTTATACTGTCACTCATAATGCTAACTTCCATTAACTTGACATAAATAAGTTTATTTCTTAAATTCACATAGTTACTATTTTACCTAATAACATTACACAAAGAAAAGTTTATTTTTCTCTGGTACAAAGTTGATGTGAATACAAACAGTTAATGATGTGTTTCTAGTTAACAGATTTTTTTTTTTTTTTAAACCAGATTAAAAGCCCACAGTATCTTCTTTTTTATTTGAAAATGTGCATGTGTTATGAGGTCCAATAACTATTCCATTACTTAAACAAACCACTTAATCCTCCATCTTTTTAGGAATTTGGAAAAATTTCTGTGAGGTTTGGGAAAGCCAAATAAAATGCTACTTTTCAGCTTTTTGGAAGATAGAGTGGGAAGAACAACTCTGTTGTGAGTTGTTGTGTTTTTGTTTTGTTTTGTTTTGTTTTGTTTTGTTTTGTTTCCTTTCTAGAAATACCTCTTCAAGGTACAAGAGATGATTAAGTGACAGGAGTGCATATGGACCTCTCCAGCTTTGTTGTTGTTTACTTCATGGGCATAATGCCATGTAGTTGGCTACCTGTAGAAGCCAAGCGTCAAGTACACAACACTACTTCATACTGCAGCTGTGCTGAGTGCAGGGAAGATGTGTGTGCTGCTGACACACCAGTCTGGGGCATAATGCTAAATTCTGAGTTCTGACAGTATTTTCTAGTCTTTCCCATTACTCTAACTATAATCCTTGAGCCATCTCAGGCAAATCGTGACAAGCTCCCAGCTAAAGAGACTTTCTAAATATGGTAATTTCATCTCAGGTCAGTTTTATGGTCCCAGAGCCAAAACTGATGGTTGTTCTTAATATTTATGCTCTTTGATACTCAATGTTGTTGTATGGGATGAATTTAAAATAGATAGTAGGATATCGGATTTTGAAATTAATTTTGATTAAATGAGTTATAGAATTTAATGTGGAGAGCAACTATATTTTGGGGTTTTGGCTGAGTTTAATGGTTTGTCTAAGAAAGTAATATACAAATGCTAAAAGAGTGCAATAAGTGAATATGTTCCTCAAATTGCATTTTGTTTAGCAGAGTCTTTCAGTTTTAAGGTATACAATATCCTCAATTATTCAGTCAAGAAATATATGTATTTTATAACTCAAAGACTTCGTCCTGACTTTTCTGAAATCCTTCTGAAGTACTCCCAGGAGCACACATTCAGCAGAGGCTCAGCTGCTCTGAGCACGCTCTCCTGGAGAGCTGAGCTTACTACTCAGGTCCCTGTCCTGTGTTCTAACTCAGTTAGGCAGGTTTGAAAAAAAGATCCATCCCTTTTGAAAGCATGTGAACTCATATAGATAAGGAAAAGCTGTGCAGGGAAGGAGGTTGTACTCAAAGCTCATCCTGATATTTGCATGAGGGATAGAAACCTGAGTAAGGTTTATTCTCACTGAGAATAAATTGGGGAGTGGTGAAAAATGAGCACATGAGGTTATGTCTTGTTTCTTAAGATAGCTGAAAGAATAAGTTAAAAAAAAAAAAGAAACATGGCAAGAGGCAAATTTCCATCTTCACAGGAGGAAAACAGGTTAATCTTCTTTTTCCCAAACTATAGGTGAGAAACTTAAAAACATTAATTATATTATATTAATTACGTTGATAATGATATATCACAATAATGATATTATTAAAAGCATTAATAATGTCATTTTGAGCAGTTCAGATGATAGAGAAGGAAGGATTAAGCTTTTGATCATAACCATCATTTACACCTAGGAAAACTGGCATTTAGTTCTTGTTTAAGCCACACAGTCTTTCTCCACACAATCAAAAGCATATCAAACTTCATCTAGTATCCTTACTGCTTTTTAAGACCTATTTCCATCCTTACCAACAATTTGGGAAAGAGAATATTTTATTCAAAGTTGTCCCAATGCATTTGAGAGTACCCAGCAGTGTCAGCCTTCCTCATGTGCTGCTGGTTTGTCGTCCTGGTTCACCCACCCTCTGGCTGTTGCAAATCTCTGACTCTCCAAGCACCCCGCATGCAGCCTGGGCTAGGGACTGGCTCCCTCCCCATGAGCCAGTAACTACTGCCAGCATCACCCACAGCACCTCCTTGCCAAGGCCACAGATCCACCACACAACACAGGGGAGAAGCAGCCCAAAGTAATTTCTCAGTCACCTATGCTTCCTTGAAGGCAGATGAAAAATATTTAAGTAAACAAGTAAGTAATGCTGAGACATTACATAAGTGCTGGGGAAAATATTTTCTCAGACAGTTTTTCAGTAACTGAAGAGAAACAGTGATTTCTCTATACGCTGCTTTCTTATGTGGCTTCTTGCCTCATTTACAAATTAGATCTGTGTATGCCTCCCCTCAGCTTTTTTTTGTTACGGAAAACATTTTGTTCTTTTTATGAAAGGTCAAATTAATCTTTTCAATTTGCATTACGAGGCTGTAATATTTAGAGGCACCAGCTCCCTTCAGCAGCGCTCAGAACCGAATTGCTCTTCTGCCATACACTTCATAGGAAACAGGTATTTGAAAATGTTACGTTTTTTTTTTTTTCACACTTACCATCATTAACAAAAATGAGTCTCTGATGTATTTCACTTGCTCTAACTAAAAAAAAAGAAAACAACAACAATATCTAACATAGATCCATTGCTTATTGCTGTTTCTGAAATTACTTGTTACCTCATGGAAACAAGCACAAGCCACCATTACCATGAAATTGGCAGGACTGCTTATGACAGGGATTGTGAGGGGACAGGGGAGCACATTTCACAGCCTCCATCCTGTCCTAACTCTTGCCACCAAGCAGGCTCTGTGCCAGATGCAGATAATGAGGTCCCAGGCACCTGCCACTGCCGCTCCACCCAGCAGCAAAATCAGTTTGCGTGATATTGCATTTACACATCCAGCTCTGGTCTATCAGCCAGCTAAATGCAGTGCCCAAATTAGGGGCACAGACTTTTAAAGACTCACTTGTCTCTCTAAGGTGCGAAGTGGAGATATGCCACAGCTTTCCAGGTGCAGGATGCAGCACTGTCCTACCACCAGGTCCCCTCACAAGAAGGCTGGAGTTCCACTGCTCTCTGCACAGCATGTTTTTTTCTATGGGAAGAAAGCCAGGAAATGCATTCTCTGATAGTCAGGAGCCATGGCAAGCTTCAGCAGTGGTCAGTGAGGCTGTGGGACTGAGCTGGAGACCAGTCCTGACGTCTTGACATAGCCTCAGAGAGCTCAGACACCATTTCAGAGACATTGCAGATTGCAGATGAAACCTAAACTCCTAACCCCGTCACACAAGTGAGATACTTAAAGCTGAGCAGTGTGAATTTGTGCCAGTGCAAATGATTTTATCTTCAGGCAGACTTGTAAAACACCCACTCCATTTGTAGTTGCTCCTTCTTATATATTTTCATGGCTCTGAACTGAAATTACTTTCTAAGAAAAGCAGCTAAGATGTTTTTACTCTAAACTAGTGGAAAAGAAAGAAAATTCAATCCTTTTTCCCTTCTTCCTTTTTTTTTTTTTTTTTTTTTTTTTCCTTCTAGTTACAGTGAGGTAAATGCAATTAATTTAATTTTATCCTCATTGAAATTGGATTTTAAGAAGTTCAGAGCTTCTGGCAAGCAAGGAATTTTAGTTTTGTTATTGTGAGACCAGACAGGGATATTTATTTGCTTCTTCCTCTCTTTTCCTCTGCTACTGAAGGCAGCTCTACTGTGTTTCCAGTTATGCCTGACTTTTTATGGTGAACTAAAAAGCCAGATGAAAATTTGAGCAGATTAACACTGAGAGGATTGTCAAAAAAGATCAAACCCAGCTTAAACTGTAGATGCAGCATAACTGTTTGACTTAATTCTTTTCAAGTGAAAAAAAAAAAAATTGTCAGGGGATTCTGAAGCCAAGATATTAGGAAAGCCACCTAAAAATGGTTTTCATACAGGAAAACTGTTGGAGAAAATGTGACCACTATCAATGCTCAGATGAAGTGTCTCAAGGTTTTTGTGTTGCTCCCTGTCAGCATTGGTATTATTTAAATCATTTAGATTGACATTTACTTCTTTACATTTTTTTTTTTTTTTTTTTTTTTTTTTTTTTTTTTTGCCACATGTTAAGTCAGTGGAAAGCTTGCAGGAATACAGGGAAATAATGACAGTGGACTGGCACTGCCAGGAATGAAGTAAGACTCTCCTTTCCTTTCACCTCTTTACAAATAGTAATGACAACTGAAGACGAGGACCTTCAATAATGCAAGAGCCACTGGAGCCTTGCAGTGCTAGTCCTTTTATCAGTGTCATGTTCATGTAGCAGAAGAGCTCAAATTTTGTGTCACCCACACCAGCAAATGCTATAAAAGGCCTGATAAGAAGTGAGAATGTTGTGCAACCTCTCTCCTTCAGCTGCAGCAAACTGCTGCACCATCCATCAGTGCTAGCTTAAAAATACACTCCAGGATAAGTAGTACACTTCTGCGTGCCTTGACCTAACTTACATAAAATATGTTTTCTTTTCTGTTTTCCCACCATCCTCAGCTTATTTTCTCTCTGTTTCTCAGTATTTATGGTGAGTTGCACTTTCCCTTTGCAGAGCTGAGTAGTTTTCCATTTCCTTTGTTTGTAAAGGAGCAGGCTGTGGAGGAGAGAAAAGGACATAGAAATTATGCAGTGCCAGAGCATGAGCACGGATAGTGAGAAGTGAATGTGCTCTTAAACAACTGGAGTAGTCCTTGGCACACTTTTGAACAGGCCGCTTAACACCCTCCCAAACCATCTCAGAACATGTTTTGGGAGTCAGCAGGGGATAGAAGCTATTCCCAGTGAGCAATGTGGATGCAGCCAGCATGTTATGGATGCTAAGAGAGCTTAAGAGCCTGAAGGATTTTCCAGGACAGCTGGCCTCCCAGGCAGAGAGCAGCCCTGGCCATGGTTAATCTCTAGTATACATGTAGCCAGAGAATTCGTGTTTGATTTTTTTGTTTGTTTGTTTGTTCTTTTTTGTTTTTCAGTGGAAAAGATATTATTGTAAACTCACCAAAATTGATAGTGAAACCCACAGGCAGGTTTAGCATCAGGGGGAATTTTTAACTCTTTGTTTTGAAACCAGTTAGCCTTGGCAGAGGAGAACCTCTTGGGAGGTGGATCACAGCTCTGTTTAATGAAAGGAGTTAAATTCACCTCTCACCAATAGTCCAGGCATTCATGTGCAAGCTGGTACTCTATGTCTATCAACAACTGAAACTTCCCACAAAGGAGTCACTGAGAGAGTTTTGGAACTTGCTCTCTGCTTTGGTTGACAGCTGAAATTTGAGATGCTGCAGATGTGTTTTTTCACTTTTGTCTCTTGGAGACGATATTTGTAGAAGATACAGGTCCTGTATATAAGTTTTTCTTTGCTGTAAAATCTGGGAGCATGTGTGTGCTTTTTTTTTTTTTTTTTTTTTGTTATATTTATAAAACAAGAGAAATAAAAATGAGTCAAGTGCAGAATATAGCTATAGTTGTTTACCTGTTTCTGTAAAACCACAGCTCTGCAAATGTGCAAATCAGTTACTGAAAACAAATTCATGTCTGGTCAGCAAGAAACACGAAATGCTACCCCTGTCCCAAACCTTGAAGTTAGCTTTTGGGACACTTAGCTTTTTGTCTTGTCTCATACTTAGTAAAATCCAAGCTAACTTTGAAATAAAATATAATTTTGAAGTGAAGAGTTGAAATAGATTTTGTAGAAAGCTAATAATAGTTTCCTTATTTTCTAAGAGCATTCCATATTTGCCGTGTCATTTCGTCAAAATACGTTTTTAGTTTAAGTGGAACTGCAAGGACCACAGACTGACTTTACTTTCCATGCTGTATTCCCTCAGTGGTAAACTGGTTTTAGGTATTTTGCTTGGTCATTCTAAGGACAGGGACAAGGTACCTGGGGACAAAAGCCACGATGATTATCAGCTAGCTCCTGTCCAGTGCTGCTTTCAGCAGTTTTCTGCCATTTTTGCAGCAGAAAATGCATTGCTATAATGACAGTGATCTTCTAAAAACTACTTAAAAGAGGTATAACATCGCTCTTGTTTGATCTTGGGGGTTGTAATCTTGATTGTATACTGTCAACAAAACAGAAATGACTAATGTTTACTTAATACCAAAGACTATCCATTTGCAGAAGTGAAGAATCTTTGGTAGGCCAGCTAATCTGTATCACCTCCCTTACCATTTTCCAGGCATGTTCTGGCTGTCAGGTGATAAAACAAATGTTCAGTGGGTTCAAACCGAAACTGATGTGACACTGCAATTTTTATCGTCATCTGACGTTCACAGTTTGATTTTTCCATCAAAATGGAATAACCGAAAGGGCTGAAAGCTGTACAAGGTGCAATAATCAAACAAGATTCATTGCTGATCCAGCCCTTGAAGGGTGGCCATATCTTGATTGATACTGAGCAGCCCATGATTGATACTGAACATGACCCCATGAGCTGTGTGTGAGCTTTGCAGTCCCAGCAAGCAGGGGTATTTTTTTCCTCCAAAAATCTGTCCTTTTCCTTCACATCAGGAGTATTCCTGGGCATGAGCTACTCCAGAAGGATGTAAACAGCCTGGGAAGAGGGATGAGCGGGAGCCAGCTTCCCATCTCTTCCAGCTCAGCTGAAATATGCTAGGAAGTCTGCACCACAAACAGTGAGCACTTCTGCCACCTAGCTTGCTCCTGGCCAGTCTCTTTCAGCCAATCTGGTGAATAAATACCTAAACCCTCACTGGACCCAAGGGCATGTTTATCTAGTGCTGTGAGTTACTTGAGCCATCTTCTCTGTAACTCCTGTTTGTACCTTCTGGCAACTGGGAAGCATAGTAATTCAAAACACAAGTAGAGTGATATGTAAAAGTGGAGGACTTTCTTTGACTGTATGATGAACTAATAGATTATCGTTCCTCATGCCTCATGTATCCAAGATGTTTTTCCAGATGAAGCCTGGGAGACATGAATTTCTGTGAAACAAGACTATGTTACTGTTTAGTTTGGTCAGCATGTGTTACTCAAGCAAAAGTATTCCAGCTGAAACCACAACTTTGTCTGAAAATGACAAAATTAATGGAATTATACCAGCATAAACTATGTTATTTGTAAAGCTGTGCCATAGTTTAGCCAGAGAAGAGTTTATCTTGGAATTAAGAAAATGGTGTTAAAGCAGTATAAATCTGCCTTAGTGATGACTGGGTTTCCTCTTAGCTTTGTGAAATTATTTTCTGCTTTCAAGTAGATTATAACCATTCAGAATGGCACCTGAATATGGAAATTTGGAACATCTTTTTCTTTTCTTCTTTCAAACACTCATGCTTATCCCTCTCATTTCTTTTTCCAATTATGGAAATACTATGAATATACTCTTTGATGAATATAATCCATGTGTTATTATGCTCCAGTGTTGTAAGAATCAATTTAAGGAGCTAGAAGAAACATTTGATGAAGCAAAAACGCTTTACAGAATCTCATGCTATACCTCAGCAAGTATATCTGCTATAACTTTGCTAATGTTCTACCCTATTTGCTAGCAGCATAAAAGAAAAAAATGACAAAAACAGATTAGGGATTAATGAGCTAGCGTGGCCTGACAGAAGAAAATAATGCATGTTCTGCATCTGAAACAGTCACTGCATTTTTATCCTACTTCTATTAGGGACAAATAATCCTTCTTTCTTATAATTAAAGCTACACAAATTTCTTCTGCTCATGAAACTTCATGTGTTGTACCTAAAAATGAGAAAGGCACTGTGACACTGTTCTGTCATGTTGCAGCGTCTCTGTCCTACATGAGATCCCTGAACAATGCCATGACCTCTCCACCTCTCCTGAGTGCAGGCAGTAGTGCAGCTGACAAGTGGTCCTGCTCTCCAGGCAGTATCAGCAGGAAGGTGCATGCTAACATCTCATCCTCAGTGCATGAGTCTCAGCACATGTGCTTGGGTGCTGCTCATCACGCCTATATGATAAGTGCTTTTCCTGCTCTGAAGGCAGACCAGGTGACGGGATGAAGGCTGTAGTGGTGTTGTGTAGTAGCTGCAAGTCCTCTTCTAGTCTGCATAATAATTAGAGCTTGGTTATTCAGGCTGTTCATTCACTAGAGGACTGTTCTGATTCACAAAGTACCCATACTTCTGTACCATACTCTGACACTGAGAATAAGCAACTAGTGCAAACTCTCACAAAAGTACACATATAATGCATAATACTGCCAGAAGGAGCAGAGACCTTTCATTTTTTTGCTTTTGCAGGTGTTGTGGTTTGTGTGAGGACAAGAGACCATGGGAAGATCAAAAGAAAAATGATTAGTGTTCCACTTACCAAAGTTTAGAAATTCAGGAAACTCCAGAACTGCTAAGGGTAGATATTTGTTCTGTTCTTCACTGTATTAGTCACTTGGTTTAAAGATCTCTTCTGACCAGCATGACTGAAACAAACACTGGATTCATCTGTGAGAAATCAAGAATAAGGTCTGTGTTCCCCTGGCACATTGTTGTTGAGCTGCTGACAGTTTGCAGTCTGACACACGTCTACTTCACACAGCACCCAAACCGAATGGGGCAGCACAGCTCAGCCATCAGTCTCCACTCTCCTGTGGGAACCCATTAGTAATTTGATTCCCCTTGTTTTCCTCAAGTCAGTCAAAACAGCAGTAACAAACACAGAGTTCAGGAAAACTGCCTACCTGATGTAATTTTAGCCAGTCTCTGAGGTGGCATGAACAGTTGTCTCTAAATGTTTGTCCTGTAATGACCATACTGCTGAGGCTAAACAGCCTTTTTCTGGCTATCCAGATCCCCTGGAGCTAAAGCCACCCATCCCCATGTGGGATGGACATTACTCAAGGCTTTTAAGACAACGAGGTCAATTTGATGTCCTTATCTTCCTCTCTTCCTGAAGTCTGAGAAGGTGTCATCCTTTTTTTGTTTTGCTTTCTTGGTACCTATTGCTTGCAGATTTTGACTGATTTTATTTAAACATTTTGTCCAGCTCTCTTCCCCATTTATGGGAGGTTTCAGATTTATCAGGGAGTTACTTGCCTTTGATCTCCATTTGGAGCATTTTTTATCTTTCACTCCTGGCACTGCTCAGCAGTCTCTGGACAGAGGTCTCTGCCACATACCAGGCCCTTCTGCACCACACTCTGCTTCACTCCTGCAGCCTGTCCAGCCTCTGAAAGATGCAGTTCCCCATCATACAGCTCTGAAAGCCACAGCTGAGAAACAATTTTTTGGCTCAGTAATAACCCAATTGCACTGACCCTGCAATTCTTTGTTAGCCTGTCAGAAACCCAACACTTTCATGTGATATCTTAATCAGTTAGATCTTCAACTGAACTCCAGACTACAAATTTGCAGCCAAAGGCAACAACCATATCATGGCTATAAATCAACATTATTTATTTATTATAACATTATTATTATTATTATTATTATTTATTGTTATTATTATTCTGGGAGAAAGCACTACCAAGCCAAAGTATGCATGTCCAGTTAGTAGGATGGACTACATGTTAAGTTTAAAGAACTTTTTTACATTTTCTGATTCTAATAGCACAAATAATGGAGCCTAATCTTACCCATCATTTAAAGAGCTGTGGGGAGAACAAACTGCTGTCGACTGGGGAAAAGTCTGGAACAGCAAGCAGCCTGCCCTCTCTTGACATCCTACTCAGCAAATTCCTCACAGATTTCCTCCCTCTGTCAGTAAAACTAACATAAAGGTTATTTCATAAAATTTTGTGTGGATTGCTAACTTGTGAAAACTGAAGGACTTGTGCCCAAAGCAACAATACAGACTCAAGTAAATAATCATAGCATTTGTCTTTAATACTTATAGCTTAACAGACGAGGGAACCAGAGGAGAGACTGAAGAGTTCCCCTGCCAAGTACCAATGCTGTGAGAACATATTGAAATGAGTAGCCAATAAATGTCGAAATTAAGGTGACTGATCATATAAAGCCTTCTTGTTTGACTGGAGACTATTAGGAAAGATTTCCAGTTTAATGTGCAATATGAGGAAGGATGGAAAAAAAACCACAGCAGAATTAAATATTAAATGCTAAAGTCTTTATAAATCATACCAGCTATTTCTTCAGGGATCACAATACCATTAGCAAATCAGGAATGCTGTAAGACACAGAGATGTGATGAGGGTGGACAGCAGGAGAAAATTTGTTAGCATCGTTAGACAGGCAGTGTCCCCAGTACCAAGTTGGATACTGGGGTGAAACAACAAATCTGCCAAGTTTGGGAGACCAAAATAATGTTGTGCAACTGGTCAGAAACTCTTCATGTTTATGATGGTTTCAGAAATGCAGATGGATATCCAGAATGATAATGTTAGGCCTCATTCCCAAACACTGTATTTCAGCCAAGATCACTGGTATGTTCTGGCTGCTTCACACTGCTCTAATTAGAAATCAGTCTTACAGCTGCTTTGTAGTCCTAGAGCACTGTGGACCAGCTGGATCATGCCATTGAGTTTGACCCTCAAACTCCTTGGAAATTACTATATGAATATCAAAATTCCAGGCCTTCCTGTCATTGTTTAGGCTTGAGTTCACCTTAACCTCCGGTTTCAGCATACAACACCTTTGTGTTTGGATAAGATTGGAAAAGTATCAACATTGTTAACTGAAGACAAGAGTAGTTGTCATCATTGCCTTGATTTTGACAAGCTTTTATACAAAGTAATGCTATTAAGAGCAATGTCCCTGAGTAGCACACTAACGCACTTAGTTTGATGTAAGACTTGCTGTAAAATAAATCTACAAATTCCAAATAACTTTTATAAATTACAGAGGTTTGACTTCTTTTGTGACAATCATAGTCTAATTAGCTAGTTGATGCAAAACTCCATACAGTTGCTTAAGCTGCTGTGCCTCTGTATTCATGACTTTTGAAAAAAACACAAATTGTCATTTGTCCTTGTGGACTTATCTTGGTTTACACTGAGTTAAAGCACACTTTAAATACGTATTTGTCATTTCTTCATTAGCATACTTACAAAGCTATAGTCTACTATTCATTCTTTACAAAGCTTCATGAATTGCTATCTCTGTTCCCATGGGGACAGGTGGATTAAAGTGGCTGTCCTGAGTTATGGTGTGACAGGGTGACACACTGGTTGACATGAAGTTTGGCATATGCAGCTCAGTGCATATAGTTGATTATGCTGTGTCTCAACTAGTCATGAGTTAAATTTAAATTCTCTTGTGCACCTTCAGGCTGAGTCATCTTTCTACAGAGGGATCATTAATGCAACGTGTTACCAAGCAGTGTAACGAAATAATCTGTTTTCCAGTGGAAAACATGTGTAAGAGAGACTTGCAATATTCATTCTTAAAACATGTAAGATGTTCTAGAGCCACAAGGCCATTCACCATAATCCATGAAAAATAAGCCATGGTTAAGAGATGAAAGTAGCTGGAGGCTGCGGCCTACAGGGACTCAGAAGGAAATACTCAGAAAATACAGACAGATTGAATCCCAAGTGCTCTCTCCTGAGAGGAAGTATGGCTGGAAAGTTAAAAACCCTTTAAAGTTAAACAAATTGAAAGTCCCTATCTGAGAGGAAACATAGTACAATGTTTATTTTTCCATTACAAACCTGAGACCTAAAAGATTTCCTGTGGTTCTCAGGTATTGTTTGTGGCTATAATGGAGAACTGTTTTTAGAAAGTGTAATTTATGTGTTTAATCCAAGCTATTTGATGAAAAACACACTACACAAGCATTCAGGGAGTGAAAGGCCATTGTATACCTGTATCACCCATTGTTTGGATAGGAGCAGACCTACAATGCAAGGAATCTCATTGTGAAACTCTTGCACTCTGAAACTATGGGTCTAATTCGCTCCTTGCTTAGGCTGTTGGCTGAGTTCCACTAAGTTAATGAAGTAAAGGCATGAGTAACCAATGATAATAAAAATCCTATCTTCCTGCTGAGTGTGAAACTACCAAAATACAAAGCTAATCTGAGCAAGAGATTTATAACATTGGCCTGAGTCAAATAAGTAGCAAGCCGCATCAAGTCCAACATCACATTAGCCAAGCTGATTAGTCAATTTATTTTAGGGTTTGCTCCATTACTACCAATCTGCTGCTCTGAGATCCTTATCAGCAAAGTGTGTGATGTTAACAATGTAGAGAAGCATCTGTTTGAATAACATACAAGCTGCAAACTAAATCCAGAGGTGAATTTAAGTGAAAGAAAAGATTTGGAAGCAAAGGAATATTATTCATTCGATCTACTGATATGAAAACTAGGCAAGTTTCAGGCATACAGGCTCTTCCTCAGCTTTCTTTTCTTTGTTTTGCTCAGGCAACTCAGATTCTAGTTGATCTAAAACAAGATACCTTTCTACACAAATCTTGCCTTCCTAGTGTTCTTGATTATCTTAGGTCAATTGGCTTAAAAAAACCAACCAAACAAACAAAAAAAACCCTTAAGGTTGCAGAAGATATGACCATATACAAAAGTAGATTGGAGTAAGGCAACATGAACTTCTGACAGTCTCCCTTGACTGTTATATAAGCCTTTTCAAATAAGATTTTTTTTAGGAAACCAGCTTAATTTAAATTCACACTGCCTTACATTTTACCTTTGACTTTAATCCTGAACCAGGCCTAAACTCACTATTGCCTTTTATTTTGTATGGCAGAAATATCTTGATCCCAAACAACGATCAAGACTGCCTAATGGACAATAATAACAGGACAATTACATCCTAGATGTACTATAACTATTATTTAATAGGAAAGTGACAGAATTGAAATATGGATCCATATACAAACATGTCTGAGTATGTTTTGTACATCTTTCTAATATTGATAAGTATTGAAGTACACACTGATGAATCTCTACTGTCTTCTGTGCCATTTTTAATCAGTGGCAAGGATGAAACCTTACAGGGTAAATGGGCCTTTAAGGAATGTCAACCTTCTTGGTCAAGTCTTCACTGTCAAGGGAGAAGAAAAAGAAGACATTTTTATTGGAGGCAGATTAGGCTAGTTTCAGTTGAATGTGTTGCATATATGTTGACTTGAAAAGGGCTTACTGGTAAGAAAGAGAACTATGAAAAGATCTGAAGATAAGGGCAAGTGGCTTGATTTGATGTTGCTAATGGGATCCAAGAAGACTATTGTTTGGTGAAGATGATATACAAAGGATGATTTTAGCAGCTGTGTTTTATGTGACACCAAAGCTACGTTACTTGTAAACTAAATGATCCCAAAGCTCCTATTCTGTCCATGAGGTCAAATAGCACAATCTGTCTTTGCTCACACTACTAAACTCTTCTCTTTTGGGACAGGGTGGCTGCAGCTGGATGGTCTTTGGGACTAGTCAGGGATCTTTGGGATGTCAGGGGGAAGTTCTTTACTACGAGAGTGGTGAGGTGCTGGAACAGGCTGCCCAGAGAGGTTGTGGATGCCCTGTCCCTGGAGGTGTTCAAGGCCAGGTTGGATGGGGCCCTGGGCAGCCTGGTTTAGTATTAAATGTGGAGGTTGGTGGCCCTGCATGTGGCAGGGGGGTTGGAGATTCATGATCCTTGTGGTCCCTTTCAACCCTGGCCATTCTGTGATTCTGTCATTCTGTGACTAGTCCTTGGCTTGGGCCAGGTGCTGGTTGGAACAGTGGTGATTCTCCTGGACCAAAAATGTGCCAAGGAGCTGCCAACAATTTGGTGATAAAGAAGGTCCAGTACTGGAGCCCAGGAATATTTACTGTCACTGTTTGATGTCCTAAGATAGAAATAACCTCAGTATGCAGTGTAGATGCTTAAAAGAACAGAGCTGTCAATAACCAAGACCTGACTTTTTGCAGAAAACCTAATTTTTTGGAAGGACTGCTCTGATCCTGCCCATTTACCTCTTAATGATTTCATGCCCTCTTGTGCTCTCAATCCAAACTTCTTTTCAGGTTTCCTTCATGGCATTCACAGCCTAACAACCTCTGACAGTACTTAGCCTGAGATGGATTTTGCCTTCCCAAGTTTTTTTAGTTACCTCTAATAACCAATAAAACCAATGCTTTGCTGAGGGAGACTGTAGAGTGACCATTGTTTGTCAGGTAGTCACTGCACTCTCTCATAGAGAATTTATACTCAAGAAATATGCATTTAAATAATTTAATTGCATTCTTGTCTCTCAAGTAAACCTCATGTTAAAATAAGATTTACTTCAACAAACTTTAATTTTAGAGTGATACATTGTGAATGATCAAAATGTTGACTTTTGGAAACAGACTCTGGAAAATGTTCTTTATCATTTTCCTGCAACACTTAATGCTCCATACATTGTAACTCATACCAATGTCTTGACATACTGACAAACATGGTTACCCTTACTTTAGGACTGTCTTAATTTATAACCAATGCTTTGGATTCAGTGTTTGCCACACTCGAAATTGCTGAAATGTTTGAGCGTTCTGTGCCTTTGAGTATAACAGTGTATTTCAGTATTTATAAGACTGTTGTTCTTCCAAGAGACAGTATTTCTGCTGTGGTTTTTTGTGAGTAATTTTGTTTATAAAATGCTTATTTCTTTCTAGGTAGGGATGAGATCCCGAAACCAAGGCGGAGAAAGCTCGTCTAACGGGCACTTCTCCAGTTCCAAGCCTGTCATCAGCCATGCAGAGAACGAAAAACTCCAGGATGATGCCAAGAAAAAGAACAAACCTCATCGGAAGGAAGATGAGGTCATGGTTTCAGCAACTGTCAAACGGCACTCAAAATCACCTGGACCTAGTGAACGAAAGAACAAGAAGTCCATAGAGTTTTCTAAAGAAGACTTGATAAAACTCCTCAGTATAATGGAAGGAGAACTACAGGTAAATTAAACATCTTTTTTTTACTATATTTTCTGTTTATCCATACATTTTAGGTTGTCCGTCACAGGGTCAGGAGACATGCAAATATAAGACAAAGGACTATAAAGAGAGCAGTGCTAGCTGGTGCTTAACAAGACAGTCACAGTTTAAAGCACTGTTTTATTTACCGTCTTTATGTGCAGGTACTAAAGCAAGAGAAATTACAAACCGGTCAGAACTGATGAAAGGGAGTTGTGATCTCAAAAAGAGGTGCAGAGCAATCACAAGGGAACTTGTTCAGAAAAAGGCAAGCAAATACAGTGAGTGTAATTACAGTCTTTAATACAAACAATACAAGGGAGAAATCTAAAAGTCAGTAATACTGGAAAAAGACTCAAGATGGCCCAGGACCCTGCACATATCAGAGGGGTTGCTCAAGTCTCAGCCAAAGCTCTGTCTGTCCTGCCTGGCCTCTGCATATCCCCTGCTTTGCCTCCTGGTTTTCTTTCCTGGAGCAGTGCTCACTTGAAAGTTTTCAGTTGTCCTGATTTGCATGCTTATTCACCCCTTTCTGCAATAGGACTGCTTGTCAAATTTATCCCTTCTTTTGTATCCACTTTAATGGTGTTTTTTATTGCATTTGGACAAGCCGAAAATGACTGCCTGTTGTGCTTGAACACATTCTGTGTCTCAGTGCTTTTATTCCATTTAACCATAATTATTTAGTATTTCATACAAGGCTTTACTTTTCCTTGAAACCCACATTTAAAATGCTTTTACTTTAATTTTGGAGTCCTTACCATCCTATCTGATTAAGAGAAGCAAATGTTTCAGAAGTGATCAATTAATTTCTTTGGTATATGAGTCACCTGAGTTACAGCGTTACTGCAACGCTGCAATTTCATCATACTTCAGGTTACCAGAAAGTACTTTTGAGTTTCAAGAAATATGTATTCAAAGGAAATAACTGTGTCGCAAAGACAGAGAACAGTCATTTTACAGTGAAAAACTGGAAAAAAGCAAGAAAATATGTTGAATGCAATTTCGGGAGGAAAAAAAGACTTGCATCACTGCAGAACAGTACCCACATTTATAGTGTTTAATTTTACTTTGTACAAAAGCTTGTACGTGTCAGCTCCTAAAAGATGAAACTATCATGCAGATAGAATGAAACCAAACCTGATTAGAAATGTATGATGTTTGTGTGGTTCAGAAACATTTACATCATTTTGGTCTTGGTAGGGAATTCCAAGAAAGTCACCAATGTTGCCTGGGTTGCAATAACTATGGTCTGTATTCTTATCCCTGAGTAACTCTCCTGTTCAATACATGGAAATTTAGATCTTCACCATCATTTTACACTTTGGAGCCAAGTTATGCAACCTTTAAAGGACTGCCCATCTTCTCATTATCCCCATGAGTAAGGTGGGGATAGATGCCATCTACTCTGTAATATGGGCTGAAATTTCTCAGCAAGCTTATAAATCCATTATCCTGCATAATATTTTTAGGGTTATTCCCCTAAATACAAAGCCTATAGAGATGTTAGGCACTGCTAAAGTATTCTAGTGTCACAGGAGAGCTGTGAGGACAAACTCGCCAATAACTGTAAAGTGCATCTGTTTTTCTGCTTCCCTACAGTCAGGGACAAGAATCATTTTGGTTTTTATTCATGAGTTTTTAATTTCATTTCAAAAAACCCTGTTTGAATTAGTTATTTACATGATACCTGGTGAACTGTTGCTGAAATGGGCAAGCAATAGCTCATTGGCTTGAGATGAGAGCCTGGCTTTGACATGAGAGCCTGGCTTTGACACTGCAAGTGAAGATGAGCCAAAGCAGGCTCCAGCCAAAGTAAATCCTCTGGTATTACCTCCTGGCTGTCACAGTGACCTAATACACTGAGTCATTTCGTGGCTTTTCATTTTCAAATCTGTACAGACATCGCTGGTGGCTGGCTGGCATTTTGTTGGGGTGGAAGATCAGGCTGTGGTTTATTTTGAAGACACTTCAACATTGGCAAAGCAAACAACATATAGGCATATGTGAGAAGATTTTGAGAATAACAGCAGACTGTACTTATAGGGTCATCCAATTATTTCTATAGAAAGAATGCCATTAAATACCATGACTGTTTGCTCAGCAGCCATGATCTGCACTACCCAACGCAGTGCAGGATGACATTGCCTTGCACACTCCAAACAGTGATCTCAGCTAGGGGAGTAATGGTCGTGGCAACTATGGGTTTCAGGAACATAAACTGCTAATGTATGCATATGTTTCACATGCTTAGCTCACTGTGCACATCATCTGACATCATAGCAACCATAGGCACAAGTCATATTGCTGCCAGTATCAGTTCTGAGTCCTTACCGTGGGACCTCATTTCTCCATTATAATTTGTAAACAGTGCCAGTAAACGGTGTAAACATGCCCCAGCAGTGATGTTTATGTCTCTGTTTTTTCCTTCATTATAATGACCTCAGGTAGCTTGCCTTTGTTTTAGCTTCCAGTGCCAAGTTTTACTCAACTTTGCCTGTTGTCAGATTTCCTGGCTGGGCCCTACACTCTCACTGCATGTAGAGGAGACAAAGTTTTCATCAACAGCTGAGGTCACTGTAGCTTAGGCCTTATTTTGTAAGAAAATGAAAGGTGCAAAAAAGTATACAGAAGCCACAGTGATGAAAATGTGTCCTAATGTTCATGACAGGAGAACTCTTAAGTACAAGTCTCAGAAGGACAGGGAGAAGCAAATGGACTGATGACAGGAACTGTTTTTAAAGCCATTGTAGCTCAGTCAAGTGTCTTTTCTCTCGTAGGATCCTACTGCTTATATAAAAAAAAAACAGTGTTTATGTGGTTTCTAAACACATGCTGAATATACAGAGGCAAAATTCCATGAAGGTGTTTTCTTCCTATGCAAGGGGAAAAAAAAAAAAAAAAAAAAAAAAAAAAAAAAAAAAAAAAAAAAGCAGCTTTTAAAGACTATAAAACTGATTTGAACATAAATTTTCAAGTATCAGTAGAATAAATTGGACCATGAAGGCACAGTGTTAATTTGTATGATTGTTTCAGGCTTTCAGTCAAACCAACATGTAAATGTTACTAATTACGGAGCAGCGCAGACAACATGAATCTGTACAATGATGATACAGTCCTATCTGTGACTCACAGATTTTTGTTCAATAACCCATGTGTTTGTCATGCATATATTTCCTGTATGCTGAGCAGTGGCCACCTATCTCCAGCAATATCAAAACTGATTTTCAGCATTACCTGGTTAGAGGCCAGAGGGGAAATGAACAACAGTGTTCATACATTTTTACTATTTGCTCTTTTATTGCATGTTTGGGAAAAGAACAGTTATAACATTTCATTTACAAATACAATATCCACTGCAGATCATTGAGTTTTTCAAGAAAAAAAAAAAAAATCTTAGCTAGATTCTATGCCTTTGCAGACAGACGACTAGCTTGGGAGGTGGTTTCTATATTTCACACCAACTAAAATATGAGCAACTAATCCACTTGAGGCCTTTGTTATAGTCCATGCTTTATTGTGTTTCTCCAGTGCAGAAGTGGCATTCATCTCCTGTAGCTCAGCTACCCAAGGACCACTGAGGTCCTTTGCATGAGTTAGAACAGACAGACACACTCCCTCAGATAGCTGCTGCAGAGGAACAGAGGTGCTCCTCAGAGGTGGCAGTAGAATGGGGTGTGCATGAAATGTGTGGTAAGGTATCTGGTATATGGGATGGGCGATATCTTAAAAGTAACATATTGGAAATGAGACTGTAAAAAATACAGGTTAAACATACATAAACTTCAGGACACAATACCTGAGGAGTCTTCAGAGCTCCAAATAGTTTAATGTGAGATTGGTTTCATACTTACTTTTGAGAGAAAACACTGTGTAGCAGATATTCAGAGGTAAACCCATTTGCTTGACTTCCCTCCTTCAAGCCCAAATGACTCTGGTGTCAAAGAAGCTCTTTCCTTCAATTTATATTTATTTAAGATTTCATTTGATGGTTCCTCTGAGGGCTTACCCAAAGTTTCAGAGCAATAGTGCACAGGAGAGAATGTCTCCTATTTTCTGGGGAGCAGCATCTGCTGTACTGCAAGGTGTACTCCACCAGTATCCCCATCCCTGGCTTGGCTACCAGCCTTTCTTGTCATGGCCAGTCTGATTTGGTCTTTCTGCTGATTTGGTCTTTCATCATGGTCCCAGATGCTGAATTAAGACTTTCAAATACTGGGAGACTGGAATTGGTTTTAAGGTTTGGACCTTCCACATGTGAAGGAAAACTCCTTTCCTGTGGCAGTCAGGGCTTATTTGTAAGCCTCAAGCCAAAAGAAAGGATCAGAACAGGGAGACCTAGAAGACCTGTTTTTTGGCAGGATTCTTGGGATAAAGCCCAAGAATTACGCTGGGTTTTTTGTCTGCTGTAGTCCCTGGCCAACCTTGCTGGCTTCTCATGGGCCTGACAGCATTGGAGGACCTTTGCCTTAGTAGGTTAATTGTGTTAGTGCTGCTGATTATCAAACTGCACATTGCACTGGCAACTTTTTAGCTGCTGGAGGGGTTGTTGAGGGGCAGTTACAAGTCTGGTTACTGCTGGCCGAAGTAGGGTGAACATATGAGGGAGGAGCTCTAACCTGGCTGAACCAGAAGGAGGTTGCCTCAGGCTGCTGTGAGTTTCTCCTTGCCGTGGGCATTTCAGGGGAGGATTTGCAAAGGTGGATGAGGGCTCTGTTTTGTTCTCTCTGGGAAATACTTAGGTACAGGTGACTATATGTCCTGCCACAAGATAAATCCTCTCTCATAACAAACTCAAACAGCAGGATCCTTGATGAGTTTGGTAATATACTAACTATAGCTAAATATGCTAATATTTTAAAAGATATCTTAGTATTTATTAGCTTTCTATCATAAAACTGAGCTTTGTAAATGTAAAGGGGAAAAAGAGAAATATTTCCTCATTCTATTTCCTGCTTTCTACTTTATTTCCTCTTTGTACGTATACATATTTTATTAATACATTTTATTCTATTATAATTATGCTCCGTTCTCTTTCCTAAGAAAAGTTTCTTCCCCTTCTTTTGTTTTCTTTCCCTTTTTTTATTTCTCCAGTTTTGACCTTTTTCCTTATTCTACTTTTCTGCCACTTCCTAATTCAAGGTTTTCTTCATTCTCATACTGTAGGTGTATTCATGGACCCATTTTCCTTAGAGTCCTTGACAAGCAAAAAACATTCATCTGCTGCAAACCAAGTCCTTCCACCAATTCTTTAGACAACTAGTTCATTTAGGCTTCATTGTGAATTTATCAGGATGTGTTTTAAGAGTAGGTAGGTTGTTTACCTTGGCTACTTCTATTGGAAAATAGTACCAGAACTGAAAAGCTTTAATGCTTAGCATTTTCTTTTTCTTTTAGTTTCTGGTCCAATATTATGTCCAATGAAACTGTATGAAATCTGTGCTAAACACCAGTCACTTTTTAAATAGCTTGTCTGTCTCCCTACGATTTAAGATCTGCTGTGTTTACAGATAGGCAGGCACACACCCTCTGAGCCTTTGCTTCTCTATGATAGCTGTGTCACCTTCTTTTAGTCTCCTATAGCAGAAAAGGCTTCCTACTTTTTTGATCACCCCTTGATCAGTGCCAGGCTTTGTCTTTCTTAAATTTCTGTAGCTGGAACTTTTTGCACAGTGTCTCGTACACTGATTTTAATATTTCCTTTTCTATGCTGAAATGGCTTTACTTGACCCTCCCATCACTTGGTAGTATGATTGATACGTGAAAGAATTTGATTCTATAACCATAGTTGTATTATTTTTCTCTGTTTCTTCTTCCTCTTGCTGCTATGTGTAAACTTTCATACAATGTCTTGAACTTCTTTTGTTTGTTGCAATTCTTTGTCAGGGAAGCAAGGGTTTCCCGAGAAGCTGAAGCACCATTGTGACATCCCCCTCAATATTACTTGGTTAAAAACACTGTACAAACTCCTATATTATTCTTCAGTGCCTTTCTTGTTACTCTTGAATTGATGTGTTTGAATATTGAGTTGCCTGAAGATTTGAGCGATGGATGTTCACTAGGTGGGTGGAAGTCAAAAATGTTTCTTTTGGATAATATTAAAATTGCAAGGGAAAGTTGGAAAAGATGCCACAGCACTGATCTAGGGGAAAGAGTACATAGCAAAGTGAAGAGGTAAGAGCTTCCACATGGTCATTAGCCATATCTCACAATTTGAACAGCTATAGTTATCTGAAGAGAAGCCTGAGTGAAAACAATATATACAGCCACTCAAAAGTATATGTGGAGCAAGTTAAGTGTTTGTAACTGTGAAGTCTTGTTAATTGGGTTTGGAAGAGTTTAGGATTTTCTGAGCATATCATACGGATGAAATTCAAATTCCCCTAGAGAGGATCCTTGGCATGCATAGAGCTACAGTGGAAAAAAATGAAGGTAGGGTTAATGTGAAGAGAGAGAAGTAATTCAAGGAAAATTGAGTGAGAAGAAAGAGGTTAGACAAGAAGAAAATGAGTGTGATAAAAGGGGGATGCAACAGTGATAAATGGATCCAAGCTAGAGACATGGAAATCGAACACAGAGAAAACAAGAGAATTAAGATGGTACCCATATTGCATCCTAAAAATGTCTGTCATAACAGTATCACCACAAAGAATTAAAAAACTCTCTCCCATCTGTCTGACTCCTTGTTTGTTCGGATTTTCCTAGTGAAGCAGGCTTTTGCAGGACAAAAAATCAATTTAGGGTAAACTTCAGACCACAAATGCTCTTTTATTTTCATTGAGTAATTTGTAGCCAGAGTAGTTTTTTTTTTTTCCTAGAGCAGCATGTTTTCCTGTAGTTTGCAATCATTTTTGTTCAAAATGCAAGAGATACCAATCTTATCTAGCCAGTCACAATAATTACAACTTGCTGTGTTATGAAAGAAAAAAAGATAAAGCAATATAATGAAGGAGTTAAATTGTGCTATTCGGGCAATTTCCTTCTCCCTCTGAAATTAAGGGCAGAGGTGCTATCAACCGTAGTGATGATAGTGATCTCTTTGGTCATAAAACTGCTTTAGAATTATGTTTTTGAAGTCATTATCCTTACTAAAATGTCACTCTCACTGGACAACTATAAACTGAAAACCTCTTCCACAAAGACGCTTTAACATTCTTTTCTGCTAATGCCTGAACTGCACACACCAGAGCTAGATGTTGCTTAGGCTTAGAGGACCAGAAGAGGGAAGAGCAACTGGCAGGTGTCTCCATTCCATTGAACATCTTATCTAGAGTGGAGGGAAGGTGATAAGCAGATTGGTTTGTTGGTGTTGGTGTTTTTTTTTAATGTGTTGTTTAAAAAAAATTACTAATCTTCTTTCCAACACCATACAGAAAGTACTGCTGTGGACCAACTTTAAGTTTTTGTCTTCTTTCCACTGGGATCAGTTCCTTAACTGATCCTCCTATCCAATCTTTTTCAAATCATTTTAATCAGCTAATCAGTCATTTAACTGATTTGGTGTTGTTTTGCTGTGTGGTTCTTTTTTTTTTTTTTTCATTTACTCAATATAAATTGTAAACTCGCTGCAACATTAATGAGAAATATTATATCTTTTTGCATTTTCTTGGGAGAAGGCTCACACTGTGGGAAAAGAACATGGCCAATCCGTTTGCAATAAATGCTAGATGCATGGCTTTAAAATATCTGAGATTCTTGGGAAAGCTTGCACTGAGCATATGTCTTATGTGTCATGCTGCTGTCCAGTTCTCTGAGTCACCAGTTGTTAATTTAACATTTCTGTTGTAGCTGAGTTTTATTAACTTTGCTGCCCCAATTGTGTGTTTATTGAGTTTGAGTCTCCTGCTCTCCAGCTGAGGATCAGATAAGCTCTTGAGAGCAAAACTGATTATTTTCCATCCAAAATGAGCCTTAATAAAAACAAACATAAGCTTTTATATAACAATTGTGGGAACATGACTATCTTGAGAAAAATGTTTTGTTTCTAGGGTTAAAGGCTCCACCTATTGGTTGACTAAAACAAGAGAAATGCAACATTTTCACATAGAAGACGGCTGGCCCTACTGAGCATCCTGTGTCTTGCCACATCTTTGCGAAATTGTTGGCTTCAGTGTAGAATTTTGCATAAGATCCAAAGTAAAATGAGCTCAGTGATTATGTCTGAGGGCTGCAAACACGTGGCACCCAAACTGATGCACTGCTGAAAGATTATTGAAGGACGTCCTTCTCTAACACAGGAATGGTTTGGATTTTGCAAATGTTTCTTATCCTGGAAATGATTGTCTTTCTTTGGGAAAACAAAACAAAACAAACACACACACACACACAACAAACAAACAAACAAACAAACAAACAGAATAAAAACCATCAATTCTTCCATACCAGCAAAATTAGTGGAACCAACTGACCTAAGTACAGTTACATGGTAACTTCTAGACATTTGTGGCCTTTGTGTTTAAGATGGAAGCAGAAGCAGAAGTTGATGGAGTTGGGTTTATAATGAAAGCTCGTTTCCCTTGGTTTAGGCAGCCTCAATGTTTCAGGCAAAATGGCATTTTGAGAAACTCCATTATTATTCCTGGGAATGCAGTAGAGCAATGGAAAAGGGAGAGGACACCTAAGTGAGGTGTGGGGAGGGCATGAGGAAGGACAAACTGGCAAGATCCAGGGACTTCAGAGGCAGCAGGAGGCTGTGAAGACATCAAGGGCATGGGCAAGGGTCCTTATTCTGTGCCTTTCCTTGTATACCCTAAGTGACTTTTTTTCGGAGAGCTCACTCTCCTCCTCCCTCCTCCTTTGATGATTCCTCTATTTAAATAAGCAGCTATGCTGGTAAGTCCTCACTGTAATGCAGTCCTACTATACTTGCCCATTCATCAGTCACCAATAACTTGAATGCACAGAGCACTGAAAAATAGCTTGTTGGAGCCAACAAAATGCTTGGACAAGAGAAAGTTGTGTATGCAGTTTATTACACTTGTATACACACTTATGTCTGCTGGTAGCTTGCTCTGGGTTATGCTCCAGCCTCTGTGGGAGAGGCAGAAGGATTTCCTCTGAACTTTATCATTCTGATGGCCATGTCCCCAGCGGCACCAGCTTGTCTTTCATCCTGTCCTGCTCCACATGATTGTTCCTGCCAGAGGATAGCCAGAGCTGTAGAAAAAAATGCATGGGTAGATTTGTTACTCTTTAAGAGAGGATAAGTAAGTCCTTTTAGAGTCAATGAATCACAAGTCATATGTGGTAGCCATTGGAAAGAGGTCCGTGAACAGAAAGTGGATCTCTTTGGTTTTGGTTCAGACCGGTTGCCATAAGATTAAAGCAATGATGATAACACAGGAAAAAGGAAATTTAATGCTTTTTCTATTATCCTTTCTTAAGTCTTTTTTTTCCCTCTTAAATTTGTGCTAACTGAACACAAAATAAATTGTGACCACTAAAGGAATACAGCCTTACTACACAAATCCAGCTATAAAGGTTGCCTTAATGTGTGTGAAATGTGCTACGATTTTAGTAATTTCCTATCCTGCTACAGTGGCTCATGATCTGCCATTCATCTGGGATATGGAAAGCTGCAGATCATTTCCTTAACATGAATAAAACAGAACAGAGACGGGAGCCACTGGAGATTTCCATGTTTGATTTGAAGTACTGCAACCAGGGAGCTCTTTGCCTGTGCAAACATCGTGGTGAGCAGTGCTCTCACAGCTGCTCAAAGATCTAAGACTGCTTTGTTAATTACCTCATTTGTTAGGTTGTGCACTGCAAAACAGCAGCCACACACCAGCCCTGAATTGTGAATGCAGTTCTTCATGTGCTGTCATGAACAATTCTCCCTGCTCAAGTGTCCAAAAAGGTGCTTTAACAGATGTTCCTCCATTTCCCCGTTGACTGGTTGCATCAATCTGGGGCCTCTGCTTACTGCCGGGCTTCAGATCATGTGCAAAATGTTATTATACGCTTAATGTTGGCTGAGATGTATGACTGGATATGGTAAACCCAAACCAGCAGGTTTAGCTTCTGCGATTCATTCCTGAAGCATGTAAAGCACATCCCAACATGCAGAGTTGGGATAATTGACAGTGACCTCTTGCACCCATCTCTCTGTGCTGATGGGATCGTGGCACAATAATTTTACATGCTGCAGTAACCATCCCATGATTTGGTACTATTGAGCAAAAATCTCTTTCGGGGGAAAAGGCAGGATATCCCAAACCCCAGTAATTCTGAAAACATTAAGCAGTGTGGAGTTAATACTTGTCGGGGCCTTGCCATGGGAATTTTCTGGCTGTGGCCCAGACTACAGATAATTAATTATGTCAGTGAAAGGCTCTGGTGGCCTGTTTTCTTCAGAAAAAAGTGACATCATCCATGGAGCTCTCTGGCAATAAAGCAGAACAAAGCTGTGTGGGCAGGAAATAACAGACAGATGTCTTCTAGTGCTCATTTGATCTGTTTCGAAGCTTGCTGCAAGAGTACTATAGTGCTCAGTGCTGCTTCTCCCCAGCTCTGCAATCTTTAGCAAGAATGTTTTTAAATACAAGAGACCAAATTAATCTCTGATGTAATTCTTCTGGAGCCACTTCAGAGGATTTATGCAGCAGATGAGCTGGTCTGTCATGTACCTTTCCTTCAGTATTGATTTTAGGAGGACTTTCTCTGTTATCACTGTAAGATAACTCAGACCACGATGGTACACTGCATTTGATGATACTGAGGGCTTTGTACAAGGCCAGAAAGTTCTGTGCAGTGTGACCAAATCAGGTCAACTTTGTTCCATATCCCCACAGTCACAAGAGATTACTTGCATTTCTTGATGTATTACACTAAACCGCTGCACCAAAAAAAAATAAATAAATAAAAATAAAAAATCACTTTTCAGTGCAGAACGCACTCTTTACTTCCAGTGCAAATCACTTACACAAATATGAGTCCAGAAATGTTAAAAGAAATTAGAAATTAGTGCAAGTGAACTCCAAAGTTTCAAGTATTAGAAAATTTAGCTAAGATGAAGGGCAAGTGTCTTCCTTGAAAGAAAATCAATGCATTAATGTCATAAAATCAAAGAAGCAATCATAGAATATCTTAGGTTGGAAGGGACCTTAAAGGCTATGCAGTTCCAATCCCCTGCTGTGGGCAGGGCTGCCCCCCACCAGTTCAGGCTGCCCGGGACCCCACTCAACCTGGCCCTGAGTGCCTCCAGGGATGGGGTACCCACAGCCAGCACCTCACCACTCTCCAAGTAAAGAATTTCTCCCTAAAGTCTAACTGAAATTTCCCCTTTTAGTTTAAAGCCATCCCCCCTTGTCCTAACAATATTAGACCATGTCATTAAACCATCATTTTCAACCATTAGATGAGTGTTGTGAACATGGCTTTTTCAGTATAGGAGAGAAAAAGTATTTTTTGAGTTTTTAGCAAAAAGGAGCTTTGCATAATACAATATACAGTAGAGCATCTAACTTATCAGCTTTGAAGTATTCATTGTACACTAAATACTTATGGCCCTGAAAGCAAGTTTCTACCCAGACCCTGTAGCAGTATGCAGGGATAGCTTGGGGAAGCAAACCTTTAGCAGAAGCACCCTTCCAGTAGTCATGATAATTTTTATTACTTTCTCTAGTCATGCTCATAGTATCATGAAACAAAGATGAAGAAAATTTGCTTTCTTTTTAATTGTTTGAATTTCATTTTAAAGTAAGAAAAGAAGGGAAGTGACTAAGTTTAAACACGAGTTTGTGTTAGGAGCTTTTGCAGATATAGTTTTTCAGCTGCAGTTGCCTAAAGATGCTGTCTTCACTAAATCAGAGTAAATAAACACGCTGTATTTACTCTCTGAGGTCTCTAATGGGAACTTTCTGACACAAGACTATTCCTGCCCTGGCTGTGACACAGCATGAGTCACATGAGTGTGTTAGTGCAGAAAGCAGTGTGAGTGCATCCTCCCCATTTCCTTTAGAAGTATGCCTTGGTCATGATGTTTGTTAGCTCTAGGTGAAAAGTTGTTAAAGTCTACTGGAATTTAGGAAACCAGCCACTGGCAAGATTACAACATTGCAGGGAGAACCTGTGACCTTATCTAGTTTCTGATGTAATACAGGGCAGCTGCTGCACTATTAATAACCCGAACTGTGTGAAATACAAGTACCAGCACCACAAGTAAGAAGTTAAGCTGTCTGTGGTTTGATCGATATTTCTTGCCATTAATCAGTGGCAAGAAAAGCCTGACTTTATAAACATTAAACCTCTGTTACTTGGTGCTTTCACTTGTGCAGGCAGAACAGAATGCTGCAGTAACTAGGAAGAAAGTGTGTAAAAAAAAGGTGTAAGTATCAGAACTTCCTAATATTCTATGAGTGCATTCCCTGTAAACATTGTTTCTGGCCCTGAATTTTCAAAACTTCTTTCAGTAAATGGAGAGGATTCTCTTCAGATTATTAAAGTGTTTAGATCTCTCTGAAGTCATTAGGCATACTTTAGATGGAGCACTGAGCCATGAGGGAAATAGTATTGGTAGGTGATTTAGAGAGCAGTAACACTGTAGATTTGCATGAATGCAGTTTATGAACAAACAAAATTTGGGAAAAGAGTTTAGGAAATGGCCTGACGAAGGATTCAGAGTTGGATTTTATTCTCATCTGACAGTGATTACTTTGAGTCCATTCAGTCCATCTCGAATACAACTGATTTTTTTTCCCAATTCATTAGCTGCCTTACATGAAACAAGTCTGAGCAGCCCAGTCCCATTTCCCAGGTGATAAATGGGCTATTGCAAAAATTCCCCGTTTAGTGGGTGCTAAGTTTTGTTGGCGGTCTCACGGGAGAGGCCAAAGACTGTGGGAATGGGGAGAGAGGGCTGTGGTAAATTGGCAGGGCAGGGCAGGAGGAGGAAGCACGTCCGAATGCTGGGCTTGTGTAACAGTCTTTCCATTGACCAAGAATTTGGTTGCTAGGCTGCCAGTCCCCTTTTACAAGCAGCAGAGTCATGCTATTGTTTCCTAAATGGTTTCAATTTTATGCAGGGACTTCTTTACATCCTTTCTATATTATTTAAGTATTTTACTAGGCACGTATTAAAGTGAGGTTTGGAACTCAGACCCCTTCTCCACTCTGGCCAGTAAGCTGAAGAAAGCCTTTCTCTTTTATTCTGCCAAAAAGTGAGTATTTCAAGGAAACCATGTGAAGAGTGGTCCCACGTCAGCCTTCCATCAGGGCAGGCAGCATGTGCTCCTAAGAGAAGAGAGCTGTGTACTGAGAGAGTTCACAGGTAGAAACACAGACCTGCAACTTAAGTAGACACACCAGCAACTGGGCAGCAGAGCAGAGCAGGAGGAGCTGTGTGGGACAGCAGTACTTCGTTGAATTTTAGCCCTTCAGTGGATGTACTGGAGATTTGAGATGATCATCCTTTAGATTTTGGCACCTGCAGTAAGGACAGAACAAGGCTTAGATGATACAGTTTGACGTAGTTCCTCTGTTAGCAGGGGAGGTAGAAAGAGTTTGATGAACTCTCAGCAGACTTTGCTCCTGGAGAGAATGAGTGTAGAAAAACACTTCTCAATCTGTATGGCCTTTTGTGCTTCCCAACTTAAAAGTATTTCTAAGATGACCTGTTCATTAATCTGTCTCAATCAGTCCTACAGTTCAGTGAATCAACTGTTTGATAGCACTTTGTTAATAGAAAAAACATCTTTATTTTCTGACTAACAGAATATCAACAGTACTAATAGAAGCCTATCTTAGAGTTTTCGGGAAGACAATATAAGTAATGAAAAACTGTAAGGGAAGATGCATTTATTTTCTTAATTCTGCACCTAGACTTTTAAGAGCTTTTCTGGATATTTGCAGCTTTCTGGACTTACTCAACTAATTTTCATTCTGTTGAAAGCTGTTGCAGTGTGTGGCCGTCTCATGCCTGAATATTCTCTCTCATCAGCACACCTCCATAAAATAAAAAAAGGACTTGAAAGAAGGCTTTATTCTGTCAAGCACCATGTTTCTTCAGCCAAAACAGATAGAACCTTTAGTCTGTGACGTACATACAACTTTACTTCCAGATTGAAATCTCTTCCTTGTATTTGTCTCCTAGCTTATGATTTATGCTAAGCACTGTTGTGCTTTGGAGCAAGGAAGGTCCATAAATAGATATGGAAGTAGAAGCAGCTTGCCAGTATAGCTCTTCCTAGCGAGAAAGAGGGACCTCTCACACTTCTTGCAGGTGTGTGTGTTGAAGTAGCCCACGTGTTTCTCCACGGTACTATGCTGACTTGTTATCTGGAAATGGTTTATATCCTGAAGCTTAGTTCAGTGACGATTGTTCTCTATACATAGAAAGAAAACATTTTCTTATGAGTTCTCTTCTAGTTTCAGTGGAAAATTTGTCATTTGGAGGAAACGTGAAATCATGAAAAATACAGTCCTGCAGTTTCAGCTTCTTCCATGTACATTTATCTTGTGGAGTGTCAGAGAGACTAATTGGAGTCTGTAAATGCCAAGGCTGGTTGGGAAGATAGGATGTAACTGCCCAGACCTGGGGTAGTGGCATGGCAGAATCTTTCAGTGCTGGAGCTTGACTCTGACCAAATAAAAGCAAATTTGTCTCCAGTTTATTATTAGCATGAGCAACTTGAGTGTTTGTTTATTAGTTTTCTTTTCCAAACTGTTATAGGAAGAGAGTACTTGAAAAGATAATGATAGGAGCAGTGATCAAGCCCAGAAAAGGCAGAAGGCATCTTATCATGCTACTGTGATAAAAGTCCTGACTGTCCACAAAGGAGGACATGAGTGGGTGGGTGCCCATGGGCTGGAAATCTTTTTCTTGGGCTGCAGCTAGAAGCCTCTCTGTTCAGGGTTTCCAGGGCACTGCACTGTGCTCTGGAGCTCTTAAAGATGATGAAATGAATAACTGGACATATCCTGGGTAACCTGCTCTGAGTTTCACTACCTGAGCACAGAGTTTGGACCAAATGACTTTCACAGAATCATAAATCATAGAACGGACTGGGTTGGAAGGGACCTTAGAGTTCACCTAGTTCCAACACCCCCTGCTATGGGAAGAGTTGCCAACCACTAGATCAGGTTGTCCAAGACCCCATCTAATCTGGCCTTGAACGCCTCCAGGGATGGAGTAACCACAGCTTCTCTGGGCAACCTCTTCCAGTGCCTCACCGCACACTGAGTGAAAAAATTTCCTCCTAATATCTAACGTCTCCCTCCTTTCTTCATTCTAATCGTAAGCTCCTTTTAAGTACTGGAATGTCACAATGAGGTCTCCCCAGAGCTTTCTCTTCTCCAGACTGAACACTGTTTGCTCAGCCTTTCTTCATAGGAGAGGTCCCTGCCAACCTCAGCCATTCTCTCGTTCTGTGATGCTGTGGAAAAGAGTGTCCTTCAAAGCTCTGACAGAGCTTGGACAACCTCTTCTTTCTTGTCCAGGGGTGTAGTTCCTCTGTTTAGCATCACCTGCTTCCCAGCTCCTCTCCCACTGGCTCCTGGGGACCCAAAACTGCAGCATCCAGAAACATCCCTTAACTAGCAAATTTGTTTCAAGGACACTCTTATTCTCTCCTGCTGAAGTTGTTCTGTTTCAGTCGATTATGATTAAAAACTAATGAGGCTAGAAGGAAAGTATGCACAACCTGGACAGGCACTAGGACATTCATTGGGAAGGGCAGCATTAGGTTCCTCTGCCAGCGCCTACTGACACTAAATCACCAAGCAGGGGTTGTCTCTGCTTTGCCTCTCAATGTTTAATTACACCATATGGGGCCTGATAGCTGCAATAGGAGTGAACAAATTCATCCTCCCTCCCTCCTTTCTAGTTGAGTCTTCCAGTGTAGACCGATTCTTGAGAAATGGGGTTTGACGCTTCCTGTGCTCAGGGCCAAAATGAGTCAAGGTTTCAGCATGGTGCGTCTTTGGTATTGGTACACAGGGCAGAAGAATGCCGCTCTCTTTGTCCCTATATTTTCAGCGCTCCCTTTGCACAGAGATGGCCCTGAGCACCACATAAGGTCCACAGTGAGACACTGAGTGTGCCTTGGGACAGGACACAGATGGCCCAAAAACTGAGGCCAGGGTCCCAGGTGCCATTTAATGGACTCAGTGGTAGGTACTAACCAGAAGAAGCAGGAGCCAAGAAGATTGGACCATCTGCTTTAGGTACCCAATTTAGTTGCTGTCTGACAGTCATAGCCAGGTGACTGGGGAGGGAGAGGTTTCCTATTCTCTGCCTTGCCAGAGTGTATGATGATTATTACATTCATTCACCATGGAGAAAAAAACACTCAGATTAGAAGCACTAACCTCTTAGTAATGAAGACATTAAAATAGCTGTTATTTCTGCAGACATGTAAAAAAATGTATGTATGTTCTTGAAACTGTCTCAAGCTTTTCTAAAATATATATATTTTTTCTTTTTCTGTTCTGAGAGCGGCAAATTTCCAGGACATGATGCAGGGAGATGTACAGGCATTCCTTGGGACTAGCCCACATAATTCATTTATAGTTCTGACATCCTTGAGCGATGCACCCTTCCACACTCATGCTGAAAAAACATTCTCTACCATTCCAATCTGTTATTTGTATCTTGTAGGTATGTAGAGCTGCATGTAGGGCTTTTACTTATGGTTACAAAGTGTTGTACAAAGTAAGCCCTTATAGGTAACTGCTTACAGTTCATCTAGTTCTCAACTGAGTGGCATGATCTTTGCCTCAAACTCATTTTTTGTTTATTTTCACATTATTTTACTAAGGAAAGATTAAGTGGTCTTTGCCATTTTCTGAAATTTTTTTCCTTGCTCGTTTTAAAAGCAGGTGGTTTTGTAGTGCTATGATGTCTCTGTGGTATTGGATAAAAATGTAGGATTTGCTACAGCGGTAACACCAAGTGCCATTATGGACAGTGGAAAATATGAAGCCTTGGCCAGTTCATAAATCCTAAATATTCATGGTTCATATTGAGACTGAATTTCTAAGAGATTTTTCCTAAAATATCTGAACTTTTCCTTAGCTCTTGACTTGTTTCCCAGGCTCACATGGGTTGAGCAGGGCAGGGAAGAGAAAAAATGGTGCCGTACCTTTCTGCTTTCCATTGCTGTGGGCTTGTGGGAGATGCATGCTCCAAGGAAACCTGGGATATCCCTTGTGGATTTTCTTTTCAGGGGTTTTGTTTAAGCAAGCAAAAGTTAGAAAACTTTCTTTTTTTTTTTTTTTTTAAATATTTGAAGGTAACCTATAGTCACAAAGTCAGGTAGGGAAATATTGGATATGAGGTTGTCTGAAAAATATTAATTCAGCCCATTTGTGCTGCTTGTTTTACTCATTCCCTAAATGCAATCAGAGAACAGCAAGGGCACAAAATAAGTGAAAAAATGTGTCAAGATTAATGATGTTCCTTGGCTTTAGTTTCAAGCCAGATAAAAATCCATGGCATTCAAACGTAATGACAAGAAGGAATAGGATAAATAATGCCTACAGGGACTGCATTTGGCTTACACAGATTGTCTTTACTCTAATATCTCCCAAAGTTTTATATTTGCATTGGCAGCCCAGCATTCTTCTCATTTTTACTTTTTCTCTGTATGCAGTCTGTATGTATGAAGTGCCCCAATTTTCTGTGTTTCCCCTGTTGATTAACAGATTGGTTTATGGTACTGATCTTCTGTGTTACAGGCAAGGGAGGATGTGATCCACATGCTGAAGACAGAGAAAACCAAACCTGAAGTTTTAGAAGCTCACTATGGTTCTGCAGCTCCAGAGAGTGTGCTGCGAGTGCTACACAGGGACGCCATCCTCGCCCAAGAAAAATCTATAGGAGAAGATGTCTATGAGAAACCAATTTCAGAGGTAAAAACTTCTCAGTTTACATCTTCAAGTCTGTGCAGGGGGATTCCTAAGCAGAAGGGAAATTGCATGCATTTTTTGTTTATGCAAAACATGCCAGAGGATAATATAATTGTGGTAGAAATGACAAGAAATCAAAGGAAAATTGAATGTTCTTGTTAACTTAACCTGATAAATAAGGGTAATTAAAAACACAGGGTTTGAACACAAACAGTTTAGATGCTCCTTAGGGCTGGTGCAGGTAAGTGAGAATAAAATCTTTGTGTGTTGCATTTCTTTTTTTAGAAATGCAGAATTAAAGGAACATAATGGACTCAAGTTATACCAGAGGAGGTTTAGGTTAGACATAAAGAAGAACTTTTTCTCTCAGAGAGTGGTCAAGCACTGGAATGGCCTGCCCAGGGAGGTGGTGGAATTGCCACCACCTGGCAGTGTTCAAGAGGCATCTGGATGAGGAGCTACGAGATATGGTTTAGTAGCTTGTGGTAGCAATGGTAATGGGAGGATGGTTGAACCAGATGATCTTGCAGGTCATTTTCCAACCTTGTGATTCTATGATTTATTTTTTTGCTATGATTTGAGTTGGAAGGGACCCTTAAAGCTCTTCTAGTCCAACTCCCCAGCAGTGAACAGGGACATCTACAGCTACATCAGATTGCCCACAGCCCTGTCCAGCCTGAACTTGGATGTCTTTGGGGACAGGGCATCCACCCTGTCTCTTGGCAATCTGTTCCAGTACTTCACTGTGCTTATTGTAAAAAATCTTCCTTATATCCACTGTAAATCTCCCCTCTTTTAGTTTGAAGCCATTTCCCCTTGTCCTGTCACAACAGACCCTGCTGAACTGTCTGCCCCCTTCTTTCTTATAGCCCCCTTCAGATACTGAAAGGCTGCTCTCAGGTCTTCCCAGAGCCTTCTCTTCTTGAGGCTGAACAGCCCCAGCTCTCCCAGCCTGTCCTCATAGCAGAAGTGTTCTGTCCCTTGGATCATTTTTGTAGCCCTCCTCTGGCTGTGCTCCAACAGGTCCATGTCTCTCCTGTGCTGAGGACTCCACATCTGGATGAAGTACTCCAGGTGAGGTCTCACCAGTGCAGAGTAGAGAGACAAGGTCACCTCCCTCGACCTGCTGGCCATGCTTCTTTTGATGCAGCTCAGAATACTGTTCAGTTTCTGGGCTGTGAGAACACACTGGTGACTTATGTCGATGTTGCCATCAATCCAGCTCTATCCCCAAGTCTTTTTCTGTGACATAGTAGAGCATTTCTGTGACATAGTATGCTCTACTATGCTCATAGTAGGCATAGTTCAGAAATGAATACCATCAGAGATAGATTTTGACCATAATTACAGGATCAAAAATCCCTAATCATATCTTGTCTCTTCACCACCAGGGCTATGAAGTTAGTTCAGCCCCTAAAGGAGATCTGCAGGACTTTAAGCAAGGATTTAATTTCTTGGCTTAAAATCTAATCTAATAAATAAATAAATATATAATAAATAAACCTAGAATAGATCTGGGAATGTTTGAGGCCACTGTGATTGCCAAAATAAGCAACCATTGCTCATGGTCATAGTTTTGTAACAGTCCAGAGCACAGAAAAAGAGCATGCAACAACATGCCATACAATACGCTGTAGCATCTGTCCAATTCTTCATAGTTCTTCTGTTCAGAACATACAGTTTTTTCACCAGGAATTGTCCACAGCTAGGTGCCTTTATACTATTCACTTTCGTCATGGTATCTTCTGGGATTTGAAGAAATGATAGTAAGTAAGGAAGGCAAACGTTAGTATTTGAGAGCATTCATGAAATACTGGCTAGGGGACCTCAATGTACATCAATCTCTGTCATGTCTAGGTCTACAGAGGTTACATGAGAGCTAAAATAGGGTGGTATCAAAAATTTCTAAGTGCACAAAAGATAGCCTGGCTTCTTTATAAAATGCAATGACTTTTTTTTGACTGTCATATTCAGCTTCTGGAGATTTGTTTCAGTGCAGCCCTCTGGCTCTCTTATTTCCCCCAGTTTGCAGAGGCACCCTGTGAAACAGCAGCTGTCTGGTGAAGCTGGGGCAGAGGTGGAATCATACGGGAGGTGGGCAGGGCCTGTTCACACTTTTTATCTGAGCAGTTGTACAGGTATAACTGTGTTGAAGATGCACAGTTCAGATTTCAGCTTTGAGCTTGTACCTTATGCTACTCACTTGGGTGTCTGTCCCCATAGATGCACTTGAACTCAGGGTTCAAATCCCTCCCAGAGATTTGCTGCTGCTGTTCCCATGTGAAATGAGGAAATTTTGAGCAGCACCTCATCATAGGAGGCATTCTGCACTGCAACAGTATTGTTTGTTACCCTATAAATACACGAAACCTTGTTCTTTGTGTACCCAAGAGCTATGCAAATGTTTATTGCAAACACCCTGTCCAAAGAAATCATTATTTTTATGGGACAATTACTCCTATTTTTAGGCACTGCTTTATGTAAAGCACAGGACATAAAATTGTGGGACTCACATTTACCAAACACGACATTGTTTGTTAATAAATCAGATGAAGTAAGCAGGAGACCTCTGAAACAGCCTATTCTCCTTTTCTGCAATCCAGCTGGACAGGCTTGAAGAAAAGCAGAAGGAGACATATCGACGCATGCTGGAACAGCTCCTTTTGGCAGAAAAATGCCATCGCCGCACAGTTTATGAGCTTGAAAATGAGAAGCATAAACATACAGATTACATGAACAAGAGCGATGACTTTACCAACCTCTTGGAGCAGGAGCGAGAGAGGTGAGTGTCCAAGACAGTGCAAAGCATGCCCTCAATATCCCAACAATTTTAAGTTCAGCAGTGACATGGGTTGGTCTTTTCTGTGTTTAAATGGTGCTAAATTCATGTAATCCATTTGTAAATGTCACTTCTTTCAAGCTAGTGGTACATTATTTTGCAAGTCTAGAGCTGGAAGAGTACCATTGAACATTCTTGCAGTGTGCACTTAAATTTAAAAATGAATTTGTTTTGTATTATTCATTCCCGTTCATCTCCTGGTAGCTTTTGAGAGATCAGATGTTATTTGTGTTGGCTAAGGTCTGGGCTGGCTTGTTCAGCTGAGCGGCACATTTTGTGAATGACGGGGCAGTGTCACTGCAGGAGGACTGGGTAAGGAAAACCACATATTTGGATATTGGCACACTCATGGCAGGGAATTTGCCATGCCTTTCATATTTAGGCTTATAAAGTCACAAACAATTTGCATTATTTTTTATGTTTTTGAAAGAACGTGCCTCAGGCAAGTTCTACATTCCTCTGGAAATAAAAATGTTCATATTTTATAAAACACACTCAGCCTGTGATGGACTGCCTGCAATTATATCTAGCATAATTGTATGCTCCATTTTTTTTCCTTCGAGTGTTTGTCATTGTAGGAGTAATTTGTTCTCTAAGTCACAGAAAAGAAAGGGCACCTAACTTAGGTGAAGAATGAGCACTCAGTAACAGCCTGAGTTTTTCAATATGAAATTTCATGCACATACCAAACTGCTTAAAATCAAACCACAAAGTTTGGAAGAAAAAAAAAAAGCTATGAGAAGAATACTTAGAGCAAGTTGAAAGAAGAAATGCTTTTGAGGAAACCACAGTCTGATGGCAGACTATTGCAGTAAGCCAGGAGTTGAACTGTTCAGTGGATTTCCTGAGCTCTGCTCAATGCCAGCTATGAGTAGGTGGCACATGAGCTAAAGTGACCATATTTCCTGGTTTAGTGGCTGTTCTTTTTCTGATTCTTTGCTTTCCTGTGTTGATTGGCAAACGTTAAAGGACAAAAATGTGTCTATATCTTAACAATTTTATTCCCATAGGACAAAATAAAAAATCTGCTGTCTTTCCAAGGAGTCATTCATATCTAATTCTCTTACGTGGCATTTTTTTCACTGTGGTGAATATCTGTGTATGTGTGGAGATACAGGCAACTAAATCGCTACAAAAGTAAAAATACCATTTACATTTCTCTTTACATTTAAAATTCACTTTAATTTGTCAGTTGTTGACTTATTATTATTCCAGCTCCTGAAGACCATTAAGCAGCCTAAGTTTATAGACTTTGATTTGAACCAGTATCCTTTAATGAATTGATTTAGAACTTTTCTGTCTCACATTACTACTGCAAAGATATCAAGTCCTATCCCCAGGGGCATTTTTTCATATTCTTACTGCTCTTTTGTGTCTTTTAAACTCCAGTTTTCCCACACCCTACTTTTCTTTTTGGAAAAACAGGAATGAAAAGGAGAATTTGAGTTTGAACTTGTACTGAAAGCAGATCTTTAAGAGCATCCCAGTCCCCCAGCTTTAGTTGCTGTTCCCTCTGTACTGTAGGTGAAGAATTGCAGTACTTCTGGTTTATGCTGAGTGACAATAGAAACCTGATGTTTGCTACTTAATCCATGTTGTTCAATGCACTAATTGGGAAAAATCACAATAAGTTCAGTAGTGACCAAGGAGAAAGAACATGGCATGTGGCAAAATGCAAAAAAACAAGTGCGTGCATTCCTCTTTCCTTAGGGTCCTCCTCCCTCTGTCCCATGTCCAGGCCAGGGCAGAAAAACCAGGAAAGATTGGAAACTACGCACTAGTGTATAGTCTTGAACCACCTCTACTCCTCACCTTTTCTCCTCATCTAGGTGCGCACAGAGTTCAGGATTCCTCTGCATTTTTGTAGGTATTGAAAATTGAAATAGTGTGGCTCTAAGGCTGTACTTTAAAAGACAGTCAGGTGCCTATTTCTGAGCAATTTATCTTGTAGTCTTTTTTTAATCTAGTTTGTTGACAGCTTAGTACTTATAGCTTATTATCCTACTAAAAGCACTGAAAAGCTCCTCTTGATTTTAGTGGCAAAGAAGGAAGCCTGTGGTCGAGATGGCCTCAGCAGTGTTGTGGGACAGCAGAAAGTCTGCAAGCCTTCTGACACCAGGGAGGAGGGAGTTTGCTTTGGAGGCATGGGACATTGCTTGTCACAGCCATGGTGATATGTGGCAGCAAAGCCTTGCTGGAGCTGACTGAGGGCACTGTGTGCAACAGCTCATTGTGGCCTTCCAGTACTTGAGGGGAGCTTATAAGTGAAAAGGGCACCACATTTTTACAGTCTAGTAGTGATAGAACAAGGAAGAATGGTTTTAAACTGAAAGAGGAGAAATTTAGGTTAGGTGTTAGGAAGTAATTTTTTACTCAGATCTAAAGATCTGCCCAGAGAAGCTGTGGATGCCCCATCCCTGGAGGCACTCAAGGCCAGGTTGGATGGGACCATGGGCAGCCTGAGCTGGTGGAGGTCAGCCCTGCACAAAGGAGAGTGTTGGAACTGGGTGTTCCTTAAGATGCCTTCCAACCCAAGCTATTCTGTGATTCTATGATTTGATGATTTCCTGCATTGTCCTTGAAACTGCTGAGTCTTCTACTGCATCCCACAATCTCTCAGTAAATGCACACCTGATGTCTAACATTAGCATTGTTTGTATGAATGCATTGATATCACTTGTTCACATAAGCAGTGATGATTTTAAGTTCATCCTTGATTCTCCTGCTGTGGCTTCAAGTATTTCTTTACAACCAAAGTGTCTGTGCTCCCAGTGCACTGAGGCATTTTGCGTTTTCCTCGAAGACAGAGCTGAGAGGACTTGTTCTGTGCTCCCTGAGCAGTGCCCTGCTGAATCTGGTTTTAGTCAAACCCTCTTTTTGAAGTACACAGCCATAATTAGATCTGCTTAGAGGAGACAGCAGGACTGTGACCCCAGATCTTTCCTCTACAAAGTTTCCTTTCAGCCTTTGCGTAAAATCATCTCCTTTCTGCCTCCCCCATCGCAGCACCCCCAGCAAGGAATGCACTGGCGAGTCCCTCTGCGGTCTGTGATAATACATTCCTCTCAGCTTCAGTCATCCTGGCACCAGGATGCTCTTGGCTGCTCCACTGGTGATGTAATTCTGGGCCCGCATCACCTGCAAAGGAAAGCGATCCGCAAGCAATAAAGCGCACAGCCGTCTTTAAGCAAAAAATGGGACTGTTGATGTTAGCAAGTTTTAGAAAATCCTCTTTTGTTTTCCCTTTTTACATTTGTGCTTTTATTGCCCAAGTGTCCCTTCTCCCTTTTCCCACGAGACGGCAGCACCAAGCCTTTCTCCGTGGAGAAGCATTTTTGCTTCCCTTTATTTACTGGACCCAAGCAAGTAGAGAGGCTGGGGTGTGGAATCACTTGGAGATTTTATATGTATTACCTTTCCAGTTTGCATTTTCTCTTGATTTTTATTGAGTCTGAAATAATGAAGCTGGCAGAAAAGCAGCAGAACAGGACATCCATCAGTCAATTACTTGTTTAAAGAAAAATCAAGTCAAAAGTATGAAGTGTGTAAGGTTAATAAATCTCTATAGATTATCAGTTTAAGGCCAAGTTCTGTGATAAGAGTAGCCCCATACAGAGATATTAGGGTGAGGTACATAGTGCAAACAGACAGCACAGACTCTAACCTGCAACTGTGTAATCTGTTTCTTTAAACTCTGAAAATTAAGTTTATTTACAAAAAAAAAAAAAATCTTATTTCAGTGCTATTTTTTTTCTTCCAAGAATTCTTAGCCATGTTCATACTCTGACTAGATTTTCTCATCTGTTGGTTATTTCTCTGTCCTGGTTTCCAAATTGTAACCCAAAAAAAGGGAAAGCCAGCCCAATGGGACTGTGGGAATTCACCACTGCCTACAGTAGTTACTCATCTTACCGCACAGTCCTGGCTGTGGTAAAGCACTGAGTCACTCTCTGTCTACTTTTCAGTAATTGCTAAATTTCTAAACTTTTAATCTTATAATGTAGGGACAACAGTTTAATAACAAAGATAAACACTTTTTATTCTTTTCATTGCAATATATTCTTAGGATCACAGATTACAGATTCTGTGGTAGTCTATTAGAAGAAATAAATGAAAAAAAACCTGGCAAATGCAATTTCTGCACAGTTAAGTAAATTTGAAGGTCATCCATTTTACAGGTCCTGTTTTACAGCTCTAGCTGACTGCAAGGCAGCAGCTGTTATTCCGTGAGACTTACTCAAAGTTTGTGTTTTGACCAATGAATTTTGTCCCAGGCTCCAGCAAAATGGCTCCAAAGGTAATTTAAAAATGAGAGAACAAACAGCCACATTCAACTGTGAAGAAACAATGGGAAAGTATTTTGAGTCTTACACAATGCAAGGCTTGCCATGAGCTGGGAGTAGTCCAAATCCATCTCTTCACACTTGGATAGTCCTCAAAACTGTCCAGTCTTTCAGTCACTTCTGGAATTATATAAAAAAGCATTATGTGTTGTTTCAGCTATTCTTCCAAAATTATTTCTAAGTAGGCATCAGCTTCACAGCCGCTGAGAGAGAATTATACAAAACTATATGTAGTTCATTATTCCTAGCAAGTTTGCTTGCTAAATCATCAATTCAGATGCTCTCAGGGTCAGACGGGGGGGGGGGGAAGGGGTGGGGGATTACTTCATTCAAAATCTGCTCATGGACCCAAACACTGTCCAGGGTGCAATAGGTAACAATTTCAACATTTAAGGGGCCTTTGGCATTTTTCAGAGTTATACTGCTGAAATAAATATCAGCTCACAGCTCCATTGAGGCCATCTTTTTAGGTTGTTAGTTTTTTAGGCAAAGAAAACAAAATCTGAATTGGGGTCATGTTGGGAAAATTGCTTCCTCATTCAGAGATATTAGAAACAGATTTCATGCTAAGGTTCACTGAAATTTAAAACTTTTTATACAGATTCCACTTATTTACAAGTATAAATATATGCTAGAATGGTATTTGGGCTTGAACATGTTGAACATTTGCTTTGTGTTTAAGTGGAAGTTAACCCGTGCAGAGATATGCAGAATGACTAGCAAAGAATATGACATACTATGTAAATTAATGTCCTACAGACATTCAAGACTTGCTCACAGTTAAATAACTTCCATTAACTCACATGAAGAACCTCAATTTTACACCCAATTTTGCGGGCTGTTCTGACTCAGTAGGCCTATATAGGAGCTTTCCTATCCCTAAACAGATGCAATGCTTTTTACATCTTTTTCTGTCATTCAAATGCAGGGTCTCAAGAACCTTTTCCTTGCAGTAGTGAGAATTTTGCTGAAATAGTAGAACGTAACCAAGAGCAGCGGTGAAGAGGAGGTAGAAAGAAGAGAATTAGGAGAGAAATGGATTCAAGTGAAACTCTGTGAGTTTGGCATAAGGGCTGCTTACAGAGATATTAAGGGAAACAGAAACTGACTCAAGGTCTCACCTGAGGAGTTCCTAAGGTCAAAAAGAGGTTTAATTAAAACTGAAATCTTAATAATAGCACTGCTGTTGGGTACCTGAACAAGTGATTTTACCTCTTGATGCCATCTTAGTCCTTCTTTCACACAAAAGTGTAGATTCTGAACAGTGGAGATAATCAACAAAGGCTACCTCCATGGCTTTGAATTAATCCCAGTTACCTGGGATGAAGTTGGGGCTGCTAGGGTGAGCTGAAGCCACAGGCAAGACCCTGCCTTTGTCCTTTCTGTGGTCTCATCTCCCCAGCCATAATTAAAGACACAATATTGGGAATGAATAGGCCCAGTCTGATGCAGCATAGCTCCTGTTATGTTCTCATATCTATGTAAGCCAGCCATAAGAGATTTTTGGCAGAAGTCCTTTCTACTTGTGAGTTTAAGTGCCGAGTACCATGATGCAATAACATTATTTAAGACCTCTGGAAAAAACTGACAAATAATAGCTGGTAGATTATAGGCAGAGCAACAACAGTGAAGGTTAGCAGTAATTAGTTTTATACTTGCATCATTTCAATTTCATTTCCTTTTAAGGCTTATACGGAGAAAAATCTTAATGCAGAATTGAAAAAAAACAAATGAGGAGATGCAGAAATCCAAACTAGACTTCCCTGTGAAATTTCCAAAGCAAATGTAAGGAAAAAGGAATGTAGAACACAAAATGTATAATTCAGCTCATATTTATGAAGCACCTATGACAATAATACTGTATTGCCATGGTTTGTGTTCAGACTATTTTTTAAAAAAATTATTTTACAAAGGCCCTTTTAGTTATAAGAAGATTGTTACAAATAGCACCAAAGGAAATCTGGTGGCTATTCAAAGAGCATATCAAATGATGCTGTGGTTGTGCAGCTCACTTGGACTAGGGGATACAAACCCTGATGGAATCTGATCTCCCCTCTTGGAGGATGCCATCCCAGTCATACTGCCTCCTCTGGTCTCCTAAGGAGATGTGTCCCCACTCTTCCCAGGTAACAATGTTCTCCTTTTACAAATTACTTGCATACTTTTGAGTTCTTTCCACGCAAGGGGTGAGAATGTCCTTGCAGGTCAGTGCCTGGGCATTCACATTTCCCAGACACAGGAAGTTACAGAGCCAAGAATCTGCATTTCCTGGAAAGGGAAAACATCTCACTTGTTGGTTTGGTGAGTGGTGCCAATTTTGTCTTAGTCTGCTGCTTTTCTTGAAATGACAGAGATGGAAGGAAAAGTCTTATTCAAGATGAGCAACCGTTTCAATGAAATCCACATGAAACATTTTTTTCACTTGAATTAGAGAGAAAAATAAAGCTTTTTTCCCCTTCTTTTTCTTTGATAATTATTTGTTGAATTTTTGGTTTAGTGATGGAGTTGAAAAATCAATTATTCACACAGTTCTATTATGCAGTTGCTTATGCTAGGGAATGATTGATAGTAACGTAGCTACATATGAAATGCCTGAATGAGAAAAGAGAAAGAAATTAGCAGAAAATGAAGCTAAACTATGGCAGAGTAAGAGTAGTGCTTCTCTGATGATAGCAATTATGTCATAGGTGAAAAAGTGTCTCTTGATGACAAGTATATGTATCACAGATGAAAGTTCCTTTACAGTTCCATTTAGAATGTTTATTTTCAGAGGAATTAGAAATGGATAGAAGTATTCTTTTTCATCATTTCAATATCAGGCTTTTCCTGGTGACTTAATTCATTTTAGAATGATGCATAGCTTTCAACATTTTTTCATTTTGCAAATGATTGGATGGAATACCACCCTGGTTTCCAAAAATAGTAGGGTCAGAACACTGTCCATTCTAGTGGAGGGGTGAAGAAAGTGCTACTGCTTGCAGTGTTGCAGAGCTCGTGCTTTGTGTTAATCCTTCAAAAGAGACGCCCATGTCCTGGTGTGACTGGCTCATATCCTCACCTGACAGCCCAAGTCCTGATGGTACAACTTGCTGTTGCTGGCAGGCACTATTGTGTTGTTCCCATCACGAGCACACTGAGCTCTCTCCATCCAGCTTCTTTGGCTCTTAGAAAATAACTAAACCATAAAAGCACCAACCTGTGTCTGGATTCCATGAGCACAAAGCTGGGAGTGGTGCAATTCCTTTGAAGTCAGTAGAGCTCTTCTTGATTGGTGGGTTAAATGAGACTCTGAGTAAGAACTCTAAAAATGTTATGCTTGTCTGCACATACCCACAAAATTTAGAAATATGTAATAGTATATATATGTGAATATATTACATACTACAATTTCTTCAGTGGAATTGTGGCTTCTGAATAAGAGTTTGCTCTCCAGCAAAATAAATAAGTAACAATATTTATTTCTTTTATGTTTTTATATAACTCCTATCTCCATTTGTTTGTGATGATAAGCATTTATAACAATCTTATTCTATCACAATTTCTATAGACAAATGGTGTCTTTATATGTATTCTGAATTATTTTGAATTATTTTTTGATCAGTGTTGTCTACTGATTCTGCCAAGGAGGCTGTAAGCTTTTCCAAACTGCTGCCTCTCTTGTTGTGTGAGGCATCATTTGTACTTGCACCATTGCAACATTTTGAAAAATAACACCAATTTGTAAGCAAGGATGCTCAGTGGAAGTCAAAAGTCAATAAACACACAATTAGCAATCAGGGAGACCAGGACACATCAGTGGTACAGTTATTCAGAGGGTGATGCAGAGATGATGGAAAAGAAGTTGTAAGGCAAGTATAGGCAGGATGATAAAGGACCTGGAGCATCTTCTGTATGAGGAAAGGCTGAGTAACCTGGGTCTGTTCAGCCTGGGGGAAAGAAGACAGAGGGAGGATCTGATAAATATTTATAAATATCTGAAGAGAGGTGGGAGGCAGATGGACAAGGCCAGGCTTTTCTCTGGGATGTATATTGATAGCACAAGGAGTAATGGCCTAAAAGTTGAACACAGGAAGTTCTGTACTAACATGTGGAAGAACTTCTTTAGGGTAAGGGTGATGGAGTACTGGAACAGGTTGCTCCGAAAGGTTGTGGAGTCTCCTTCTATGGAGGTGTTCAAGACCCATCTGGATGCCTACCTGTGCAATCTACTGTAGGGTACCTGATTTAGCAGAGGGATTGGACTTGATCTCGTGAGGTCTCTTCTGACCCCTGCAATTCTGTGATTCTGTGAGGAGCAGCAGCTTCTGGTCCAAGCTTATTATATGAGACTGGCCTCCTACCTTGCAGTGCCACCTTCCCTTCCCTGCCAGGTGTCATTCAGCTGCCCTGAGGTGTGAAAAAGGCCCTGGGGAGGGTATGTGGGCTGTGGAGAAGGAAAACATCTCCTATTTGTCACTGGACTGCTGTGCCATCATGAACATAGATTTCTAACATCACTGTGAACATACAGCCATGGGTCTAGAGTGATGGGAGGCCCATGGGTTCTGTGCATCCAGACTCAGGCTTACCAGTATGCTTGCCTGATCCAGTAACACTTTAAAGCAGCAAGGAAGGTAATGTGGAAAAGAATAAAACCAGGTGTGCCACTTCCTGGGTCATTAATGCAGCTAGCAGGTGCTGGTTCTAGAGGAAGTCTTGCAACTCTTCCTTCCAGTGGAAGTACCTATGGCTCCCATCCATAAGCAAATGCTGTGGTCAGCCCATGTGTCCTTGGTTCCCAGAATAAGCCTCCCCACACTGGTCTGGGTAAAAATATGTGTTATCAGGCATCCCAGATAACCTCTATTGGAGTAGAGCTCAGGTAAGATGACAGATCTTCCAAGGGTATGAAAAAGCAAATTCAGGTGACCAAAATATAGATTTGTCCCTAAATCAGATTTATTTGTAGGGTTTCTCATCTTTCCTTCTCTGCTATATTTGCCTCTCAGTAGACACAATGCAAGCAGCAAACCTAACAAATGCATGAGCTGTGTGATTTAGCTATGTGGCACTAGAGAAGTTTTGTATAGATGAAGGAATTTTGTGTTTTACTTTTCCCCCATCTCCCCATTTATAATGTAACTCCAGAACACAGGGGCCAAAAGCATGAATAAAGCTGTAGTTGTGAGACAGGCAGGTGTGTTCTCTTTTGTGTTCAGGGCAAAAGCTGAGGGTCCTGACATGAATGGTAACAGAAGTACCTTCATAGCTCTTCAGACTGACAGTCGGGACATGGCATATTAAGATGTGGTGACAGCTGGGATTACTCAGTGCTGATGTTAAAATCTATCAGTCTCAGTTTAAGTCATAAGAGCAGCAGCCAACTACTCTTGCACAGCATCTGAAATTTCTACTGAGGACTCACTATTTGATAAATCAGTGATTATGGAACTCACAGAAGCTTGTGTTTAAAAATCAGAAAGGAATCTTTATGAGAAGATTTATTTTTCTCTGTTATTATAAGTGCATGTTGCTTTATCCTTGTGTCAAACTGTGATTAAGGTGGCAAAATGTAATACAAAATATTGCAAGCAGTGCCTGCATTTCCTAGAAAATCTGAGACCCTGCACTGAAGGAGAGATCCTTTCTGCTGACTCCACTTGAGTAAACTCTTGTTCTCAGGCCACCTGGCTGCTGTACAGTGCAGCCTGAAACCAAGCCTGACTAGCACAGTGCATGTAATTACATGGATGATGATGCTTCCTAAAACTAGATTTTTAAGCCTCTCCACTGGTTTACTCGTAAACACTCCTCCCATGCATGAGCCCCTGTCACAGTGACTCCAGACACCACTACCAGGTGTTGGGGAAGGTAGAGTGCAGTAGGGATTGATGGGTGGACAGCAGATGGAAGGAAGATGATGAAGAGGTGAAGATGGAAAAAAAGATCATATCTAAACATGTAGCAAAAATAAAGCAGAAGTCATCGTATCAAACATGTTGTTTGGCACAGTACTACATAGGCACCAGGTCTTCCCAAAACAGGTTTGAACCAAATGATCATACAGTAGTTAAAGTAGTTAATTTTACTCTATTTATTTAGTAAAATATCTGAGTCACATATGCAATACTGGAGATTCTGATCTTTCCCAGATAGCGAGATGATACACACAAATATGATGACAGTAGAAAAGCAGAAGACAAAAAATGTGGAAAAGAAAAACAAAGCCAGAATTGCTTTTGTTAAACTTTTGGATCATGCTTCCATAAAAGGCAGCAAATCCTGGTGTAGGGCAATTCTCGTGCTGCAAAGAGAAAAAGAATTTTAAATCTAAGCAGCATTACATATTTAGAAAGATCTGGGGAGTAATAAAAAAGCCCGTGTGTGAATGTGTGTGCATGTGTGTGCGTGCATGGCTTTTTTAACAGCTGCATGGAACAACCTGTTTTAAATAAGAACAAAGGTGGACAAAGCCAGTTGTCAGTGTAGCTCACCAAATTAAGTTTTTAGTGTGCATGACGTAAGCCGTATAAAATATATTGCTTGAGATATAACAGCACAGAGTTCAACTTGAAATCTTTTTTCTCAGGCTTTTCCTACGAAGTCATGTTTCAAGAATTTATTACCTCTATCTTCATTATTTATTTGTGTTCAGAAGGTACAGGGTATCATCTTTAGCAGCAAATTAATATCAGCCTCTGCCCTCCCTCAATATTTGGAGTTTTCACGTTCTATCAAAATGGCACTGAATTCATATCTCTTAAGCTCAGAGAAGGCAACTGGATAAATAGAAAGCAGAGGACAGGTTTGACTTAACCAGATGAATTTGACTTACCAAAATGAAAAAGTAAAAAGTAATGATGGAAATTTTTCAGTTTGGGGTTTTAGGAAGAAAAAATTCAGTCTGGCAAGCTGCAGAGGGTACTTTTCTATGTATATAAGCACAAACTGGGTGTTTTGTTTTGCACAGAATATTTGGGCTTTTTGCAACATATTAGAAAACTTGGAGGGAGTTGCAAGGGCTGCCTTCCTCATAAATGTTACATATGTTGCTACACTGAAGATAAAGAGCCAACAGAGAGTAGGGGAGTCCCTGGAAGGATTACAAAGCCCTGCTTACAAAAAATTTTATAATAAGGCTATCATTGGTTACAAGCCTCTACAATCTACAAGAAAAATCCATTGCTGTGCACAGTTCAGTGCATTTTAAAGAGAGCAATGTGTCAAAGAAATGTGTAGTCTATTAGCACATCATTAAATAGTTAAACCAATTCCATCTTTTGCTTCCCAGTTACTCTCCTTTATAGCAGAGACTATGCCAGATGCACAGTACAATTTCTGACTTTCAGAGGTGAGCAGGAATTTGGAATTCCTATCTATTCACTCTCCTGCTTTTATTTTTGGTGATTTTCTTATCTGGTCCCACAGTGTTGCAACTACTGCTTTATTCAGGAACGCAGTTCTTGGACAGTGTCTTCCCAGTGAAAGAAAACCTGTGGAGGTTGAAGGTCTAGCTGACCTTCATTGTGACAACCTACAAGATGTCTTCTGTACCTCAGGAGCTGCCTCTCCTCTGCTGTTGTCTTGGGTACCTGGAGGGGTTGGCCTAGTGAAGGTACAAACATAGCTAGTGCAGGCTGTAGGCATGCCACTACTGTGCTCTGCTTTCTCTGTACTGTCTTGCACTGTCAGCTCACATCCAGACAACTTCTGTGACTGCATCTCATTTCATGTGCTTTTATTTCTGAGTTAGAGGGAGAGCTGGAGGAGCTGGTGGTCAGTCCTAAGTGCCCTCTCAGGATTGCTGATGGTCACAGGTGTCACTGGTGAGCACCTGAGGCAGCATGTATGGTATATGTCACCTTGTGTCTGTGATCTTGACCTAATCAAGATCTCTTTCAGCACGAAGCTGGTCAGATCCTAAACAGATTGCCCAGAATCTTTGATGTCTCCATCCACAGAGGTCTTTAAGACTCAAGTGGAGCAGGCTGTGTGCCAGCTGCTCTGAATGGGCCTGCTCTCAGCCCATGCCTGGATTAGACATCTCCAGGGTCCTTTCTGACCTCAGTCAGTCTGTGGTATTATAATTTGGCACCCTGCAGAGGACATCAGTGGTGTCCTTGTGACTCTGATTGCACCAGGGTGGTGGCTTAGACTGGGACAGGCTTTGAGCAATCTCTGGGTATTGCCTTTAATGTTTCCCTAGGCCTAGGCAGGGACCTTGGTAGTGTCCTCAGTCACCCTCTGGTCTTCTCATAGCATATAATTGTTCTGACTGGTGATTTTTTGCTGCCAAATTGGTGACAGATAAAGGTAACACTTTGAGGTGTGTGATATGGACAGGAGTCACATGGCTGCTGTGAGTGGTCAGATTTTATAAGATGGGTCTGAACCTGCAGTGGCTTTCCCATCTTTAAGTCATATCTGTACAAAACTGGCTGCTATGGACACACAGCTCCTTTGCTAATACAAATAAGAAATTGAGTAAGGATCCTCTTGACCTCCCTGGAATGGAAGAAAGAAGAGCAAGGGCCGACAGGAAGGGACATCTATGAAGGTTGTAGATTTGGGAGAGGTGGGGGCTGGAAATGGAGTAGAGTGGTGAGGAGGAGGCCAGGACTGAGCAGTGAGTGCTGCAGGATTGTGACAGGCTGTGCAGGGAGTGCACAGACTGCAGCCAGCCAGGTCTGGGTCTGAGCCAGGAGCAGCAGTAGTGGAGCAAACCCTCTGCCAGCAGGTAGCTAGCTCTGAAACCTGCTTGCAGAGTGCTCAGTGCTTCTGGGAGCAGGTTGCCTTGAGGCTGCCCGTCTGCTACTGCTGTCAGTTATTTTGAAACTCATGCTGCAGACTTTTATGCAGGTGATCTAAAGAGTCAAAAAACTGTGATCCCTCTACATGCCACACTGTTCTATTTAAATAGTGAATATTTATTTTAGTGTTTTTCATTGTGTATGTGTAGTTTTCCCTTGTTAAAGAATGTGTAGCTCAGTTAGTAGATCTGCAAAGGCAAATATGTAAGGACAGAGTATGTAGACTAAGCAGAACATTTGTCTGCTTGAGACATGTAGGCTGTGATAATTTCTAATTGTGTAATCAAATGTGGGTTTTGTGCAGAAACCTTTCCTCTGACACTAAAGTGACAGAAATATTTTGGGATGCATCAGCTTTGCATACAGGAGACGACAATTTCTCTGTAGCAGAGATTCTAGATGTTGCTTCATTCTAGGAAGTGTTCAGTTCATGAAATTAGGGGTGAATGGAAAGGGAGAGCGTGATTCAGGCTGATGTGTGTTTCCCTGGAAAATGTGACTTGACCCCTGTTGAGCTCATGTGGCACATTTCCTCCATGGCACTTTGTAAAGTCACATGAAGCTGATTTACATGGATTATGACGTTTTTACGCTGAGCATAACTCCCATTTTGGGCAGCTTGTTGGAGCTGGGGCTTGGATGTACCAGGGTTCAGAGGCAGACGGGGCTGGGACCCAACTGGCATGTCCTAAGCACCCTGCAGCCAGTGTCCCCACCAGCCCCCCACCCCATGGAGTTTCTGTTTCCCACTCAGAAACCTGCAACTGTGCTCAGCAATTCTGATGGGCATGCGGAAAATAGGGCCTCGAACTGTGAGCATAGAATCAATTGTCAAGCACCTGCTTTGCAAATGAGCTCTGCTTAGCCACCATACTGAGAGGGGCAAGGATCCTAAGGAAAAGCAGTGAAAGGAATGGAATAGTTTCCCCAAAATGTAAATGCACACTGGCCCATTTTTGTGGATAATTGTATTTAATGTGATACGCTTTCAGTGGTTTGGGGTAGCAGAGGCTTCCCAAGAGTAGGGGGTGGGCAGCAAGAAGGGGAAGAGTAAAGAATAAGAGAGACGGAGAAGGGGGGTGAGAAGGAGAAGAGCAGTGTTTTCCAGTTCTCCTGCTGAGGCTGGAAAGGTGACTGTGGCCAATGGATGGAGCTATCAGGAAAACTGAGGGAATCCCCAAATCTCTTTGTGTCACTTTGGGAACAAAAAGGGCGATTGAAGACGTTTTACCACAGGGATCTGGCAGAATGGTGCTTTCAGACCTCAAACACAATCTCGGTTAGCCTTGCTGCTATGCACGATTTTCCCAAACAAATACGCACGTGCATCAAATCGCCAGAGGGTTTCTTCATGCCTCCGTGCCTCCATCACCTGCTCTGCAGCTCAGCCCCGTACCAATGGAACGCGGGACCATCGAGGAACCTCTCCTGTGCGTAGTAGCTGAGCTCAGGGCAAGTAGCACCCTCCGACATCAAATGAGCGCTTCTCCATCGCTCGCCTACGACCCGCCCGCCCGGCGGGGCTGCGAACTCCTCCGGCGCAGGCTTCTGGCAGGGGGGCCTGGAGCGCGGCCCGCGTTGCTACGGGCGGCCCCGAGCTCAGCCCCGGCCCGAGGCGGGCTCCTCCACGCGCCCGCCGCCGTGCCGCCCGCAGCCCGCAGCCCGCCCGGAGCCCACCATGGGGGGAGGGCAGGGCGGCCCCCTCCCCTCGCAGCCCCCCTGCTCCCGCCGTCGCCCCGCGGCCGCCGCCCCGGCCCCGCGGCACGGCCGCCGCCTCCCCGCTCCACCCCTTCTCTGCCCCGGCCGGCGCCGCGGCCCTCCGCGAGCGGCACTGCGGGGACGCGGCGGGGACGCGGGGAGACCTGAGCCACGGCTCCGTCCCGCCGTCGGGGGCTGCGCGGCGGCTGCAGGTGATTTATTTTGGTAGTTTAAAAAAAAAAAAAAAAGCCTAATTATAAGGTGAGATCATTGCGATTTATTGTATTGTTTTTATCTTTAATTTTTACTTTTTTTTTTTTTTTTAATTATCGTTTTCCATCATTTTCGTTTTTATTATTTATTTTCTTTTTTTTGGGGGGGGGGGGAGTGGGGGGGTTATTTTTCATTTTTATTATTTTTCTTCTCATACTTTTCCTTTCTATTACTTTTACTATCTTTGCTGTCGTTTCGCTGTGTTTACCGTGAGCGGTGCCGGGCGCTCTCGTACCTGCGCGCTCCGCCCGCCTGCGGGATGTGGGCAGCTGCGGGGAGCGGGGCCCGGGCCGGGCCGGGAGAGCTGCAGGGCCCCTGCCGAGGTGGGGACGCAGCCCGCAGGTGCACCGGGAACTTTCGGGCTCTGAGAGCCGCAGGTTGAGCAATGCGGGCGTCATTGTGGATGGCTTGATTTGGAGAGGGATGGGGAGGTCGGGGAGGTGGAAAAATTTCCGTTTGTACAACGTCAGCGCTAGAAATTGGCAAAGAGGAGAAAAAATTACAATGTAAGACACGCCATGTGTCCTCTTAGATCGAGAAAATGTTTCCCGTGGTATCATTTGGGAACTGTCATGTAGTTCAAGCAGCAAGAGTGTTGATTTGCTTTTGATATGCTTTGATACAGTCACTTCTCAGAAGTTAATTCGGCAGTGAAGAGCGTGTGCTTCTTTTTTTGCACTTTAATTTTGCATGGAGGAGAGCCACAAAAATTTCTCCTTACATTCACCAGATAGACAACTGTTCTTTTTACAAGTTTTATTTGTGTTCAGAGTTGATAGATTCTGATGTCAGATAAACTGACAAACAGCTTGAGAAATTCCGTAGCAAGTTCCATAGCAATTCAAGTGCATGTCTCTTTGCTAGCTGGCTTTAAATTTTGGTGGATAGGAAGTAGAAAGCAAAATAAATGTAGTTCATGACTTTCCCTGCCCTAGGACTTGATGTCACCCGTCTTCTCTCTGCTGTTGGGTATGAGGTGGGCATGAGATGGATATGAGAAGGGCATGAAGTTGGGTGTGAAGTGGCTATAGGGTGGGTCTGAGATGGGCATGAGGTGAATATAAGGTGGGCATGAGGTAGGATGAGGGAAGGCCTCCCATGGCTCTCCCAGGACAGCCATGTGAGTGACTGCAGACTGGCTCAGGTCATGGGTAGCCGCCCCCACCAGCTGCCAGCCAGCCTGTCCTACCCTCATCAGGATGCTTCTCTTACCGTCTCAATAGCCCACAAGGCAGGGTGGAAGTCATTGCATCCCATCAGAAGAAATGTGTGTGGGAGTTGTAATGGTAGAAGAGGGTGCTATAGGAGTAGTATCTCCGATGTGTCTTTGTGCTGGTTTTCCATGGACCTTGGGGCTGTGTATGAATTCAGTTAAAAGTGTCCCAGGGACCTCACCTGCTTTTCACCCTCTTCACACTTTACTGTCACTGTCTTGATGGTAGGAGAACAGCTCTTCACACCACTCTGGATCACTCTACATCTCTTATGGGTTCTTCACTAAACACCTGGGGATCCCTTGGAAGCTCACCTCAGCCTTCTTGCACAGTGGGATCTAAATATTACTGCACCAGGTCATGCACAGTTTTTGGAAATCATTGAGCATCTTACTCTAGATAACTTGAAACTTCTTTATATTTTCTTAAAATACTGTGTGCCACCTTGGAGAATCATAGAATCATAGAATCGTAATGTTGGAAAGGGCCTCCAAGATCATCCAGTCCAACCATCCTCCATTACCCTTGCTACCACAAGCCACTAAACCATATCTCGTAGCTCCTCATCCAGACAAGGAGGGCTCTTACCAGCCAGCATTTGCCAGTTTCCTATGTTTATTGTATTTCAAATGTTTTCATGAAGTTTATTAGAAAGCAAGACAGTGCTTACTGATCATTGTTTGTAATTTCTTTTGCAAATGTAGGCAACACCTAATGCTTGATTTTGGTTCAGCTCTTGCTGCTGCCACTTCTTTTACTGTTTACAGATAAACTAAGTCCCATCTAAAATTCAGTAAAACCCACCAAAGCTCTTCTAGTATGAAGCTATTGTCTTTATGAGCCACCAAAGCATCATTCTCCACCTGTAAGCTGTCGTTCATGGTGAAGTCTCATTCTTGTCTTGGGACAGATGCTGTGAAGATGATATGATGGGGTTCCTCCTATATGCCTCAGTGAATGAACTTGACGTATGCTGAAATAAAGCAGGAAAAACAATACATGTGGTTAAATTAAGTCTGTAACCGTAGAAGAGGTGTTGGGCACCTCCCCAGCACACCCAATGTGCTGGTCTTACAAAACAAGTCTGCAGTGTAATCCAGCACTGTCTCTTACAAACACACTGACATTACAGCCAGACTTGCTGGCAGCAGGCATGTAGCTGAGGGGGGAAACTGTATGGCTTTGGCCAGGTTTCCTTTATGGAAAAAATGCCTTCTAGACCTGACAGAGTGATCAGCCCCAGCCTGAGCAAGTCATTCAGGACTGGTAGGAGAGAACTTAGGCACATAACCTTGACAACAGTAGCAGGGCCACTTCTCTGGGGTGTTCAGCAGCTGTTGGCATCCCAGCCCATTTGAAGCTTCTAGGGGGGAAGGGGAAGCAAAAAGGCCCTTCAGCCTCAAATCCTCAGGAAGGGGGACAGGGAGGGCTGGTACCTTTCCCCTCACCTCTTCATCCTTGCTGGCAGTTTCCAGCACACTGCTTGTGAAGGTTAAAGCCAAATCTTTAGCTGCTTTCCCCTCACTACTGAGTCTTCCTGTTCTGCAAGCTGAGACTGATCTACAGACATCTCCATGTCCTTAACCCCACTGCATCACTCCCACCAGCTTTCCTTCTGCTGACAGCAAAAGAAAGGAAGGAGAGGGAAGAGCACCTGGACCCTCACGGCAGCATAAGGCCTTGCGTTCGATGTATGACTTGAACTCTATGTTTTGATATAGTAGATAGGGAATCACAGAATCACAAAATCACAAAATCACATGGTGGATGGCCTGGGTGGGAAGGGACCTCAAGGATCATGAATCTCCAACCCTCTGCCACATGCAGGGCCACCAACCTCCACATTTAATGCTAGACCAGGCTGCCGAGGGCCGCATCCAACCTGGCCTTGAACACCTCTGGGGACGGGGCATCCACAACCTCTCTGGGCAGCCTGTTCCAGCACCTCACCACTCTCATAGTAAAGAACTTCCCTCTGACATCCAACCTAAATTTTCCCTCCTTCAATTTAAAACCATTTCCCCTTGTCCTGCCATTATCTACCCTTGTAAAGAGTTGAGAAACTTGTGGGGAAAGGAAGGTGCTGTGCTGATCTCATCAGTGCTTTCCACTGACAAGCAGCTGTTAGGATCTGCCATCACAAGTCACTAAGCAGATCTGCCTTCATCCCCACTGTGGGCTGGATGCTCAGCCCATGAGACTCATACTGATGGCTGTAGATTATATAACTTTATCCAAATAGTTCTCCTCATCTCTAAAAAAAAGATAAGCAAACTAAGACAGCAAATGTAGGGACTGGGCTCAGAGTGCCAAACTATGGTCTTGTCATTGTTGTCACTAGCTCACATTTCATTATTAAAGTGCTGTAAGTTCCCTCCTCCCCTCCTCCCCGCTTTTCCTTTTTGCTTGTTTTGACTCTAAATGCAGGTGCTTTCAACCTCCTGACAACATGGAATGCAGTTAATGCTCTAGATGACACATTAAGGATGCGTGCTGTGAGTCTCTGCAGTGCTCTCAGCCTTTAGCAGAGCCCATGCAGGCCGATGTCACTTAGCAAACAGCAGCAGCAGTGAGATGAGAAGCCCGATAACAAACCGTTTGTGAGGGTCAGGATGAGGCAGTACCACTTTGAGTCCTGCTGAAATTCTGGTTTAGCTGCTAAGGTGTAAGAGCTAGACAGGAGACAGAAAAGCAGGAGCAAGCTTCAACTCAGCATTATTTTTAGTGACTAGAAATAACACTGAAAATGCACAGATTTTGTTGATTCATTTGGCACGTGTGCAGATGTGGATGTGCTCCATCCATCCCTTAAAGAACTAGTTTTCCTGGATGTGGAAAAGAGAAGTGTCATCAAGCATCAGGCTTTTGTGAAAGCTCTCTTGTCAGACCCTGTGCAGTCTGGTTCCACCTCTCAAAGCTGAGGCACACAAAATACTCCATGGTGCTTCCTACCCTGATCAATATGCACATGTAAGCTACACCAGGTTGTATTGTCACAGCTATGATAGTTTATTTTTGCTTTTCCCAGCACTGCAGATCCAGTTATTCCACACTTCTGAGCCTCCTGATAGGCACAATATGGTGACAGTGCTGATGTGCTTTCTTCTTGTGTTGCTCAGCCTCATCCCTGGCATTTCTTTGTCTCAGATTAACAAACAGGTATTTCTTTTGTTTTCCAGGGATGGGCTTTCTCAGCCCTAAAGGCTCACAGATAACTGTGGGGCAGTGAATTGCTCTGCACTCTCCATAGCATCCTGGCTGCCTGTACTGCTAGGTAAAATCACATACATCCTCTAAGAACAGCCTGGCGATTCAGAATCATAGGCAATGATCTGAGCATCTGCAAATAGGCTTTCAAAGGGGAAAATCTTTAAAAAGAAAACATAGCTGTCTTCTGGTTTTGTTTGTTTGTTTGTTTGTTTTAATTGATAGGGTCCACCTTCAAATTTTCTCTTTTTATGAGATCTCATATTCTCATTTATAAGTTAATGACTGGGAGATGGGTTGCTCAGAGCCCCACAAGGCTAGCTCCCACTGTTCTGTTATGGCAAGAATTATTTTGTGAGAGTATGTGTCCTACTTTAAAAATGTAGCCTGGGAGAGAGGGAGAGTTCTTGGCAGAGCCTTTTGCATAAAGCAGTGTGATAAAGTAGCTAGGGAATATATTGTATGCTAATAAAGTTTGTCCTTGAGTGTGAAAAGTGAGTGCTTTGTGAATAACAGCAGGTTTTTTTTAGCTTTTGGCACTCCAACGTGACCCACAATGAGGTATACATAGACCAGCATGTCTTTTCAGTCCTTTCCAAAGAGCTGCCAAAACTAAAGAGATTTTTTTTGTGACCCAGTAAGGTTGGCTGCAAGGTTTGTTTGTTTTTCACTCTCCTGCTGGTTCCTACTATTCTCTTACTCCCACATCCTATCTGATTTGTTTTCAAATGCATTCTTCAGCCCTCTCCTTCCCTACCTACTGTATCCTGTTCTGTTTTCTGGCTTCCTTCTCTTTTCTCATAGCTTTTCATTCCAGTTCCTGTTCCCTGTGGTCCCTGAGGAATGAGGAGTGAAACATTAATAGCTGGCTGGCTTTATGAGCTTAGAGTTCAGGTGAGGGCTCAGGAGATATCCCTGGTGCACCATATTGTGTCCCGGAGCTCTCTGCAGCACTTCATTCTGGGGCAGCAGAGGAGAATATGTACCCATGCTTCACACACTACCAGGTACAGGGCAGGAGTTCAGACAGCAGTCCTGATAAAGTTGGTCTTTGCTGAAACTTGGGGGTTTCAGTTGCTACTGAAACTGTGCTGGTGAATTGCTCTCTGTTACCATTCACTGTGTGTTGCAGTTACAAAGAAATTTGTTTCATGAATGAGTGAGCAAAGCAAGTGGATTTGAATCATTTAATTACACTTCTTTATTTCAAAGTTGGTGCTTTGACAGTGGTTTGAAAAATGTGTCATCTCACAGTAAATTCACCATACATATCTGTCTTCTTTTTAAAATCATACTGCTGCTTTTGCAGTAATGCACTAGTATGGAATATATCCCTCTGTTACTTTGAACTCTATTTATTTTTTATGTTAGTGTATCCGCAATATGAATAGATATAAAATAGGAACTGTGCTTCATTTCCCTACTGAAATGTTGCATGGGTAACAGATAATGCAATTTTCCATATTGGAAAATGTAGGTCTGTATTATCTTTCTGAGGATAGATCTGATTTGTGCTTTTGTATTTCTTGAAAATACAAAGGTTAGTTGTAGCCAAAGGTTTGATGACTCTTGTAGTCACAACATCTGCTACTGTAAATGGCAATGTGACAAGGAGAACAAACCTTGTAACATCCGTTATCACTGTGCAGGCAAATTTCTCTTATTGCTTATTTCTTATGCCTGTGATGCCCAGATGGTTATCAGTCATGTGCTAGCATAATCTTCTGTCCAGCTGGTATATTTATAATTAGCATTTATAAGCATTTGTGTATGGTTACATATAGCAATTGGTTTTCCTTTTTTATCGTATTTTCACACTTTTATATATGTAAGAAATTTATGAGGAAATTATCATGCAAAAAAAAAAGTCAGTATAAATGGATTGGTGAGTAGATAGTATCTATCCTGATAGGATATGATACATCCTTACCAACGTCATCTTAAATGAGAAATAAACGCAAAGGAATTAAAAACTGATGTCTCTCCTATCTAGACATGTATAAAATTTCAGTGTCTGAATTCAGGATGATTTGATATAGTTTTCAGTTAATTTTCTAATTTAAGATATTTTGGCTGGGGAATGTAAATGTGGTAGGTTGTTACATGCTGAAAGGTGACAGAGGTTATTAATGGGTATAAAAAGAATCCTGCTGAAACTGAATTAAAAATAGAGAATTACACCAAATTGAGAAATGCACCGAATACACATATATTGTAGTTTAATGCATTTGTTCTAACTTTTTTCAGATTGAAGAAACTTCTTGAGCAGGAGAAGATCTATCAAGCTCGGAAGGAGAAAGAACACACAAAGAGACTCAATAAACTAAGAGAAGAACTAGTCAAGCTCAAATCATTTGCACTCATGCTGGTGGATGAAAGACAAATGCATATTGAACAACTTGATCAACAAAGCCAGAAAATACAAGATTTAAATCAAAAACTAAAGGAAGAAGAAGAAAAGCTTAAAATTGTTACTGCAAAAACAAAAGAAGATGGACAAAAACTGATGCGGTTAGAAACGGAACTTGAACACAAAACATCGTCATTTTCTCAAGAACATGAGGAGATGACTGCTAAACTGGCTAATCAAGAGTCACATAATAGACAGCTAAGGCTCAAGTTGGTTGGGTTGACTCGCAGAATAGAGGAGCTAGAGGAAACAAACAGAAGTCTTCAAAAAGCTGAGGAGGAACTTCAGGAACTAAGAGATAAAATAGCAAAAGGGGAATGTGGGAACTCTAGTTTAATGGCAGAAGTTGAAAACCTCCGCAAGCGTGTACTTGAAATGGAGGGAAAAGATGAAGAGATCACAAAAACCGAATCCCAGTGTAAAGAGCTGAAAAATAAACTGCAAGAGGAAGAGCACCATAACAAAGAGTTGAAACTTGAAGTAGAAAAGTTGCAGAAGAGAATGTCAGAACTAGAGAAACTGGAAGAGGCTTTCAGTAAAAGTAAGTCTGAATGCACTCAGCTACACTTAAACTTGGAGAAAGAGAAGAATTTAACTAAGGATTTGATAAATGAATTGGAACTGGTGAAGACTCGAGTGAAAGACCTTGAGGCATCAGAAAGTAAGTTGGAAAAAGCTGAAATAAGCTTAAAAGATGACCTAACAAAGCTGAAGTCATTTACCGTAATGTTGGTTGATGAACGGAAAAATATGATGGAAAAAATAAAACAGGAAGAAAAAAGAGTTGAGGGTCTAAACAAGAATTTTAAAGTTGAACAAGGGAAAGTTATGGATGTAACAGAGAAACTGATAGAAGAAAGTAAGAAATTTTTGAAACTGAAATCAGAAATGGAGGAAAAGGTGTCTGTTTTGACAAAAGAAAGAGATGAGTTAATTGTTAAACTGAAAAGTGAAGAAGAAAAGTCCTCAGAACTAAGCTGTCGATTTGACCTGTTAAAGAAAAGAATTGATGGTATGGAGGAAGTGGAGAGAGAAATTACAAGAGGTCGAGCCAGGAAAGGACCAGAGCATGGCTGTCAGGAGGACAACAAGATTAAGGAACTTACTATTGAAATTGAGAGACTGAAAAAACGTCTCAAACAACTGGAAGTGGTTGAAGGAGATTTGATGAAGACAGAAGATGAATATGATCAGCTAGAGCAGAAATTTAGGACTGAGCAGGACAAAGCTAACTTACTTTCTCAACAGCTGGAGGAGATGAAGCTCCAGATTGCCAAAAACAAAGCAATTGAAAAAGGTGAAGCAGTGAGCCAGGAGGCAGAGTTGAGGCACAGGTTTCGTCTGGAAGAGGCTAAAAGCAGAGATTTGAAAGCAGAAGTTCAAGCTCTTAAGGAAAAAATCCATGAGCTGATGAACAAAGAAGACCAGCTTTCTCAACTCCAAGTGGATTATTCAGTTCTGCAGCAAAGGTTTATAGAAGAAGAAAATAAAAACAAGAGCATGGGGCAGGAAGTTCTGAATCTAACGAGAGAGTTAGAACTTTCTAAGCGTTACAGCCGTGCTCTGAGGCCCAGCATAAATGGACGAAGAATGGTTGATGTTCCTGTGACATCCACAGGTGTGCAAACAGATGCTGTGAGCAATGAAGCAGTAGAAGAAGAAACTCCAGCTGTGTTTATACGGAAATCCTTCCAGGAGGAGAACCACATAATGAGCAATCTGCGACAGGTAGGTCTGAAAAAACCCATGGAGCGTTCTTCAGTGCTTGAGAGATACCCTCCAGCAGCAAATGAACTTGCGATGAGGAAATCGTGGATACCATGGATGAGAAAGAGAGAACCTGGAGCTCAGGCAACTCCAGATAAAGGAGCCCGAACCCACAGTGGCTCAGCACATCCTGGGGAGGTTGTCCTTTCCCCAAAGCAGGGTCAGCCTCTTCATATTCGGGTGACACCAGACCATGAGAACAGCACGGCTACTTTGGAAATAACCAGTCCAACCTCAGAGGAATTTTTTTCAAGTACCACTGTCATTCCCACTTTGGGAAATCAGAAGCCACGGATAACCATCATTCCCTCTCCAAATATTATGCCTTCAAAAGGAAAAGGCAGTGAAAGTCCACTGGGCCCAGACCGTTCCATGTCTCCAGTCACTATAACAACATTCTCCAGAGAAAAGTCTCCAGAGGGAGGTAGAGTACCTTTCGTTGACAGACCCACATCACCAATTCAGATTATGACAGTATCAACATCTGCAGCACCAGCAGAAATCTCTGTTTCTCCACAGTCACAAGACATGACCATGGGAAGGGCTGTTTTCAAAGTAACACCAGAAAAACAAACTGTCCCATCTCCAATCCGTAAATACAACACCAACGCCAATATTATTACAACAGAAGACAACAAAATCCATATCCATTTGGGTTCCCAGTTTAAGCGCTCTCCTGGTGCTGCACCAGATGGTGCAAGTCCTGTGATAACAGTCCGACCAGTGAACATAGCAGCTGAAAAAGAAGTTGTCACTGGTACTGTCCTACGGTCACCCAGGAACAACCTGTCCTCTCGGCCTGCAGCAAGCAAGGTGACAAGTACTATCACTATAACACCTGTTACTACATCCTCCACACGAGGAACGCAGTCCGTGGTAAGCAGCACAGTCCCCTTTTGTAACCTTCGTGGTCAGTAGAAGGGAGAGCATAGTTTGGGATTAAGACACCAAAAGGGAAAGCATGAGTGGGAAGAGGAGAAACTCTAGGCTGCCATTCATGTGTTTCAGATATAAACTTAGCTATAAGATCTGAATTTGCCTGTGATGGAAATGGGTAATTTTATGCCAGCTTTGGACAATGATACAGAATCATAGAATAGCTTGGTTTGGAAGGGACTTTAAAGACCATTTAGTTCCAACCCCATGCCATGAACAGGGTTACCCCCACCAGATCAGGCTGCCCAGGCCCCCATCCAATTTGGCTTTCAGTGCTTCTCTGGGCAACCGGTTCCAGCACGTTGCTACTCTCTGAGTAAAGAATTTCTCCCTATTATCTAACCTAAATCTTACCTCTTTTAGTTCTACACTGTTCCACGTTGTCCTATCACTATCTGCTCATGTAAAAATTTGGGCTTCTTCCTGTTTGTAAGTGCCCTTTAATATACTTTTGGCATTATCTCCCAAAGGAGTAACTTGGAAAGGAAGTCCAGCAAAGCTACTGAATATAATGGAAGTCCTGTAAAATTCCAAGTGAGAAAGAGACAAAGAATGATAAGGATGACAGCAATTTCTGCTAAGTATAAATTCTGACTTCTGATAGTACTCTTAGTGGTTTTTGGCCCAGCTGGAGAGTCCTTAGCATCTGATAGTGCAGGCTGATATTTCTTTGGTAGAATCTCATTATATTTATAATTTAATTAATATCTGCTGTAATACTGGACTCTGAAGGAACAAATAGCCAGACCTGGTAGCATTGTTTTGTGCTCCTATTCTCTTTCAGCCAGTGAATACCAAAGTTATTTCTGTCCCACTAATGTTATCAACTTTTCTAAGAGCTTTCACTACCACATTTTTTGCTGCTTTCTGTCTATGTTGGTTCCCTTTTTTGATAGTGCTGTCCCTCCTTAAGATTTACTAGGCCTTGGGCATCATTTTGCAGTGTTTTAGTTGGGAAAGAAGAATTTGACCAACATACAAAAGCAGCAGTACTGTATTAATCCAAAAGCTTATTTAGCTAGACATTAGCCTGTAGCAGTTAGGGTAGGATTATTTTAAGTGGATAAACAGAGAGTAATGTTTTCCTCAGTGTCTGTTCCCAGTTTTTGGCAGTAGGTGAGTATTTCTTTCTGAACCAGAGCCTGTAGCCACATCTTTGTGTTTAACAGACTGTGGTAGAGTTTTCTTCTATCTATTCTGTGTTTTGAACTTGTTTATTTTGTTGTTTCCACAACATCATAGGGCAGTGAATTTCTTTGTGGGCTGTAGAAAAATGCTGTTGTTTTTTTTTGTTACCTTTTACTGCAATACCTTAATTGGTTACAGTCTTTTTCTTTTATCTTGACAAATACTGAACAGTCATGTCCTGTTCATTTGCCCATATCATTTAGGAGTGGACTCAGGTAACATATTCTTTAGTCATCTCCGTCCAAGCTGAAATGTCAAAATGTATTTAAAGTACCTTCAAAGATATGGAAGCGCTTCCACACTGACTCATAGAAATTTGCATTTGCCATGCTGATCTATTTGGGATTGCATGTGCAATCTCTGCTCAGCATTGGAGATGTTTTACAGGGACTCCTATATACTAGAAGCCACTGTTCATTTTCTGAAGTCTCAAGTTAATTCATTTATAAACTCCATTGTCTCTCAGCTTGGAAAATCTTTTTTTGAGAATTCCCCATTCTTTTTTACTAGATGTTTGACTCTTCTGTGGTGATGCACTGAACTGTGGCAGACAAAATGTTTTTTCTTTTGTTTTCATCTGGCTAAAATGTAGTTTCTTTCATCACTTTATCCCTGATTTGGAATGTAAGGAAATAGCTCAACCATATGATTTACTTTATCTTATGCTTTCCTTTGTATTTTAAGGCCCATGTCAGATTAGCAGGGAGCTTCTAACAAACTCAACTATACTTTTTCCTCCTTAACCCTCTGAAAAAAATAGAAGTTGTATATTCACCATCTGTTTTGCAAATGTCTGGGTATAAACACATGCAATACCCCTGGTCAGGAAAAACAAGGTAATCATTTACTAGCCTTCGAAGAAACCAACACTGGTAATGTTTTGAGGGTATGAGCTCATAAAATTAAAGAAGACAAACTGAAAGAAAGCTGCTTTCTCAGCTCATTGCTTTTGCTTTTTTTCTTAGCTCTTCTCTTACAAGGTAGCTTTTACAATATCCTAATTCAGTACAAAGAGGAAAATAATTCTGAAATTTCTAGCTCTCATCTGTCACTACAAGTTTGGAGTTACTATTTTTATATTTGAAAACATTTAACTCATTTTCCAATTTTAATTTATAGAGTTATCTTTAGTACTGCAGGTGAAGGTAATTCTAGAGTGCACATGTGGAGCTGTTCAATGTTCAGCCTGTGGTGTCTGCCTGCCTAAGAATCCAAAACCAGAGACAGTGGCTTCATGGTGGAGCAGATGGAGAGTTGAGGGGTACGACTGTTGATTAACAGCAAACTGTACAGTAGAGTAGCTGCAGTTTTCTGTCTCTCTTAGTCAGGCCTTCTATCTGTGACAGTTTTGACACAGAGAAAAGGGGACCACGGTCCAAAGAAATACCAGGCACCTGAAAGAGAGTTGGGAAGATTTTGAGCAGCCAAAAAGATCAATCAAAAGAGGTACCTCTCTGTGACTGTCTCCCCTGGCATCTGAATTCACTGGCTTCTCTGAATGGGGCCTCGATGTTTTGGTGTACTTCATAGAATCATAGTCTCATTTAAATTGGAAGGGACCCTTAAATTTCATCTAGTCCAACTCCCCTGCAATAAACAGGGATATCTACAGATAAATTGAGTTGCTCAGAGCCTGGTCTTGCCTTAAATGTCTTCAAGGATGGGGCACCCACCACATCCTCGGGCAACTTGTTCTAGTGCCTCATCACCTTTCTTGTAAAAAACCTTTTCTTCATATGCTCCTCTCTTTTAGTTTGAAGCCACTTCCCTTTTTCCTATCATAACAGACCCCACTGAAGAGTCTGTCCCTTTCTTACAGCCTCTGTTTAGATTCCCTGGACCTCCAAGGCAGGAGTTATGTTGCAACCTTCAGTCCCATGCTGATGTGATGGAGACTATCCCAGTTAGATTGAATTCAGTGTTTAACATATAACCATAGCCACTTGGATTTCAAAACCCAAACCCACCCCTAAGCTTCCAGTTGATTGTAACTGCTTTTCATGATTTAGTCACCTAAACATACTTCCTTTGTGTTATTTTAAGCGCTCTCAAGTACCCTACCTAGCTTCCAGCTACTTAATCGGAGGCTGCAGGTCTCATTAGATCCCCTCTTATCACCTGGCCCTGTGCAGATAGCTTGAATAGCCCACAGCATCTCAAATTGCAATAGATGCTTTTATGTCAGCCACGGAATTAAACTGTTTCTGTCTAGGGCAAGCTGGTCTCTGATCTGATCAAGAACAAATGTTGAAAACACACTTTTGATATTAAAATATTCCAAAAGCGATCATATACATGAATACTCTCTCTCCTTCTGTGTATCCATCAAATACAATAAAGTTGACTGTAGTGTTCCAGTAGCACATATAGCTAGCTCTGAACCAGGTAACTGAGAAGCCATCCCTGCTGGCTGCATCAGAATTGAGAGCATTCCTGCTCTTAATCAACCAGAAGAAAAGATACAGCCAATGAGCACACGGGGCTGGAGGGGATTGCTTGCAGGTTGGCTCTTGGAAGGAATCACCAAGAGGCAGACATCTGTATGTGTTTTCTGCCTCAGACGTTGCTGAAGAGTACCGTGTCCCTTGCCTGCTTCCACTGCTACCCTGCCAAAGGGGACGACTTGCAGAAGAGCCACATTTGTGCTGTTTTCCTTGGCTTAACAAACACAAAATGCTCTTGCAGCTGTCTGCGAAATGAGCATTAGCTTCCATAGAATCAACATGTTTGTATGCCATAATGAAGGAAACTAAAAAAAAAAAATAAAGCCATTTAGAGTTCTTTTCACAGTGATTCCAGCGATTTAGGCTTGAAATGAGTAACTTGAAAGCACCCAAATCCTTCGTTAATAATTTACATGCGAATAAAGCTGAAGAAATGCCTGGGATTCCAGCTACTTCATTTGATTGCCTCATGTTTACAGACTGTGGAGTTCTTTCAGGGAGCACAAGATGTTTGTCATTTGGGTTCCCTGGGATGTTGACATATTTTCCAAGGCTGTTGGAATGCATTTGCATGTTTTGCCCTACAGAATTGTATGGGCCTAACTTGTTTTGACATCTACATGTGAGTTCTATATTAGCCTTTAGACTACTATTGTAAATGTTGCTTTTAGTTATTGAAAATGGCTTCCTTCCTGCCAGGCAGACAGCATTCAAGTTTTCCAATTGTGATTTTGTGTGTGTGTGTGTGTGTACACAGAGGGGTTTGAACTGTTCTTAGAAGATTAAGGAATGGTTTTCCTTTGAATACTCAGGGTGCAGACAGACGGCTCTGATGCTACTGGCTGGAAATACTTTGAGAGAGAAAAATGCTTTTTCGTGGAGCATTTTTTAAAAATACTCTAAAGTGAATGAATATGTGTTAGAATTGACGTGGTCCTCTAATCCAGTCTTCTTCAGAAATTTATTTTGTTTATATGCTGTAAGTTGCAAGGTTTAGTCATTTAGCAGGTAGTTCTAGCTAGGATTTCTGAATCTCATGAAAGGTGTTATCTTTGGTGAGAACAACGTCTTCGTTGATTATCTGAAAATTAAAAAGCCAAACTTGACTTGCAACAGAGATGCACAAGTTTTCATTGTTAACGTTTGTCTCTATATTGCATGCTGCAGGAGGTAAAAGAGATTTTTCTCTCGGAACTGTCATGATTAAGTATTTCTTTTAGGTCATGGTCTGTAAGGGGTAGCTTCCAGTTTTGGCCAACATTATCTGGACAGAAAAGATATGTTATCTTCTTTGAATCTTTTCGTCTCATTCTAATGCTCCTTGTATCTTTATACAGTGAAATTCCGTTGCCTAAACATGGATATGGGTTGCCATTCCCAGAGCTGTAGGAGGCCTGCCTGGCCTGTGACTGGCACTCTAGCTGAGCACAGATCTGTGGCTGCTGTAGTGTTAGATCTACCAGCTCCAGGCAGGGGGACTGGGTCCTCAGCCGGCTTTCCTCCAGAGTAAAGAAACATCAAACATTGTTCTGGGCTTTGGTTTATTCTTTGGAAGTCCACAACCTTGAGTATAAGACTGCTAGGGAGGTTGTTGCCAAGACTGAGCTGGTAGAATGGTCGTGTCTGCCCTGCCTTGAGGTAGCCCTGGCAAGCTTTGCCTTTGCCAGAGGTCAGCAAGCTGTGGCTGTGACTCCTGAAGGAGAATTCTTTCCCACATCCTTTCTCCTACAGCAACAGGAAAGGGAAATTCAAATCTTGGCCCAGTCTCTCTGTTTTGGCCCTATTTGCTTCCTCCTACCCCTGTACTTCCCAGAGCAGAAATAACCAGCCCCAGCCATGGCCCACTGAACTAGGGGAAGCAAAGTTCAATTTTATTTATGTGACTGAGAGAGTTTGTTCCAGCTCTGAAAATACGGCAATTAGCAAATTAGCCTCATGTGGCTATTCTATTTTGAGGGCCCGTGCTCATCAGCGTGCGCGTGTGATGCTAATCTTGTGCCTGTCTGACAGCTTGGTCTTGGCTCAGAGCCCTGCATTGTGGTGTGCTGCAGAATCAGAGATTTACAGGGATTCTCATTCTTATGACATCTTGATCTAAAATGCTGGTCCCCAGCTCTGGAAGACTAGTTTCACTCTGATTTTGTACGTTTTGCCCTGCTCTAGTAGTATTTGCTACAAACACATTTCAAACGTGAGCGTTCATTTGCTGATAGGCATGATTTAGGACATTGTTCCTTGAGTGGTAAATGAAGAAACTGTAAAAAGTGTAATAATTGAGAATATGTGAGAAGAAAAAGTCCTCGGTTCATGTCATTTCTCTCTTGTGTGACTCTTTTGCAGACAGCACAGGATGGGTCATCCCTGAGACCTACACCCACCCGTATTCCCGTGTCAAAAGGTATGAAAGCAGGAAAGCCAGTAGTGGCAGCCTCAGGAGCAGGAAATGTGACAAAATTCGAGCCTCGTGCCGAGACTCAGTCTATGAAAATAGAACTGAAGAAATCTTCAGCCAGTGGCTCTGGCTCCCTGGGCGGGGGTCAGGGCTGATGGCAGGTTCAGGGGGTATGTTCTGCAGCTGTTACTGCTACCATGAACTACAGCCCCGTCTGTGGAGTTGCTCATGACTGTCCATACTAACGAAGCCCTTCACCTGTCACTCACAACCAACTAATGAGTGTGTGTGATGACTACTTGAGTAACAACATCCTTTTGTTTTCTTAATGAAGGAGGAAAAGAATAATCAAAAAGGCAGTGTACATCAGGAATACATTCAGCCTGGGAAATGACAGTGGGCAACTTCACCAAGTTATTAATCCAGCCTAGGAATTCTTAATGCTTGACTTGGTAATTTTTTAAATAGACTGAAAGAAGATCACTTTTAAACAACTGTCTTCCAGCATAACAGATCACTTTCTGTCCTGGCTTCTTTCTGCATGGAGCACCTGCTTATAACCACATTTTTGAGATGCTGTGGTACCTAGGGACCTGAGCTTTTATTTCAATAAAAGCTAGTGCCTCACATACAGCAGAGGCAGAGAGAAAGGACCAAAGGTTGTGACCAGCCTTCTCTCTAGGAATCTCTCCTCTAGATCAGCTTTTCTCCCCTGTGATCTTCTTTTTCAAGGCAGTGACAAAATTCAGGGGAATGGGGAGGTTGCACAATTTAGGCAGCAGCAGCACTAAGCAGCTGTGTATTTCTTCCAGAACTTGACTACACTTGTATTTAGTGCTTACAGCCGAGTCTCTCTTCTGTGGCTTAGACTGCCAGCTCCAGGGTTAGATGAAGGAAGTGGGCCAGAAGGTGTTTACTCTTTAAAAAAAGCCTTCGAGAAACATTGATCTGACTACAGTCAATACAGTCCATTTGTGCCTGCTCCAAAAACCATGAAAGTCTATGAAGCAAGTCATTTAGTTGGGCTTGCAGTTTTTCTTGTTGGATAGACTTGTGCTCTGTGCTCTGTAGGTAAACTTGAGCTGTCAAGCATCCTTATGTGTTAGAGGAAGTGTCAACACAGATTGCTGGTGGCAGCTGTTGCTACCTAAAGAGATAGTTCAGGTACGGTCAGGGAAAGAGAAAGAGTCTGATGCCTAAGCTATGGTCAATAGTCATTTGTTTGAAGTATTTTGTGTTAAGTACAGACTGCCTCAGAGTACCATGGAGATTCATCTTTCTTCTTCTCTCTTTTTGGTTTCTTCATTTACATGTTTGCACTTTTAAGCATGTTTTAAGGAATTGTTCCAGCATGGAAATGGTGTGGATACTGATGATTGTTACAATGATTTATTTAATAACACTAAAGTTATTAAAGGGCATTTCCTTTAAGTGATCAATTTTCACAGAAGAAAGTTGCAAAAAAAGAAACAGAGCAGACTGATAAATTTGGGTTTTAAAGCTTGTATACCTCAACCACTGCAGAAAGCTGTAAAGGACTGTTTAGGAATAGCTTTCAGAAGGAAAAGCAGGAAGACTATCAATAAATAATAAATAGAATTCACGGAGAGAAAAATGCACCATTATGTGAAATATTAAATAGCTTTCCGTCTGCAAGAAGAAATTTGATGGAAGAATCTGCCACAGAAGGTCGACAAAATTATATTCAATCCAAACAATGTTTAATCTTCAGTCTGCACTTTGCAGTGCTCCCCAATTTAAGACCCAGATATGGCCATTATCCCAGAATACAGCTGGCATTTTATTATTAACATGAAGGGCATTTTGTCTGTGATATGAAAGCTGCTGTCACACAGAAAAAGAAATAGGCTTCCTTTTTTCCATCTGTGCAGCACCTTCAGTACCTGCTAATTTTAAGGTTCTGGTTCCTATGGCACCTGAAAATCAGATTCAAATTTTTCATAGCACTCAATTCCTACTATTCCAGATAAAACTTGGAAACTGGAATTATCAAGCAATATGAGTTACTATTCCAGAAGTGCATCAGACCCTCTCAACTAATTGTTAAAAGCTAAAAGCATCAGTTTGACAATAAATGGTTACTGAGATCTTACTGTTCTATTTGTAACAGAGACTTTTAAGCAGATGTTTGAAGAAAACTTACTAAAAGCTTTTAGCTGGATAGACCCTCTGAATACTGGCACTCAAACAAATCTTTAGTTCAAAACAATCATTTAAATAATACTGCAAACATGAGCCCCAAGCTAATGTGGTTACAGTGATGAACTACAGCTGGCTTAAAGCTTCCTTTTCATATCCTTTTTTCAAAGAAATGAGCTATTCCTAAGTTAACTTAACATTGCCTTACCCAGGGCAATGTTCTAAGTGTGCCTGTGGTTGAAAAAATGGTTTGTTTTGCCTAAGATCTGAGAAACTAATTCACCTGAAGAAATAAGCCAGACTTACAGTACCTGAAATCCAAGACACGCAAATTAGCACAGCTGAACCAGAACTTCAGACACAAGCTAGGAACTGCTCAATAGAGTCAGAAGGATTATATGAGACAGATTTGAGAAATTCCAGACAGGTCAGATCAAGGATGCTGTTATTTTTCCTGGGAACAGCACAAAAAAAAAAAACAAAACTTTTGCTCTATAGCCAGCAGAATTGCAGAGAGTTGGAATCAGGCAATTAGTTCGACTGCTAGCTACAGATATGTATTTTGTTGTATTCAGCATTTTTAACATGTTTTGGCTGAGCTGAGATTCTTGTTTTGTAAAGGCAGAAAGAATGTAAGATAATGATACTTTTATTATTATTAAAAAAAAAAAAAAGGAAAGCCTGTAGTTCAGAAGTCTTCAAAGTTGAAACGAACTGTCTTTATTTTATTGGAATTTCTTCTGAATCTGAAGACTATTTTTAGTGACTACAGTAAGGTTCTTTGTTCAGTAGGTCAGCTCCAAAGGGTGATTTAGACAACTAAGTCTAAATAGAGTCCATAATGCTCCAGTCCAGCTCCCAGCTTTCCTGGTATTGTCTGAGCACCAGAGACAATCTGAAGATCTACCTGAAGTTCTGCTGCTGCACTTGCCTACCAGTGTTGTGGCCCAAATAGAAGCGCACTTCTAGACAAAGGATCTCTGAACCTAACTGAAATCCACATTCTAGGTATTCATGTCCTCTCAGGACATAAAATCAACAATAAAGCCACAATTTCACGATCATTTAAAGTCAGGACATAACCAACCACCAGAGTCAGAAGTCGTCTTTGGCAACCCCAACCCAAGATAAAACTGACTTCTATCTGGTTGGCCCATGAGTTGTCACAAGAGTTTGAACTTGCCTGAGAACTGAATTAAAAGGAATCTAGCAACAGACAAAAAGTCTAATTTTAACCTAGCCTAGGTTCAAGATCTTGGGCCAAAAAAAGAAAGGGAGAAGGTGTGGGAAACCAGTAGCTGTTTTAAAGGGTTGTAGAATCATTAATGTCTTCTAATAGATCATATACCACAGGGATATGTAGCAGTGCTACTTTTTTAACAAGCTTTTGATTGAACCTGTCCTTCAAAGGCATGACTCAGGAGCCTCTTCTCAGCAGTTCTGAGGTAATTCCAATCAGCTCCACCAAATTCAGCAAGTGCTGACAGCTGAGGGACTGACGATGGCATTCTCATTCCCTTCTCTAAAGGCTGTGCTGTTCTGCATGGAGGAGTTCAGTATTCATTGAGCAGAAACAACAGAGTGGTTGAGTGATCAGGATATTGAAGTAGGGGGGAAACTCCCCTAGATTCTGGTGCCTGTTCCAAAGGCTGCTTTTAAGCCTGGCCTTCTGTGAAAAGAAGGCTTCTAAGATAAAATGTCTGTGTTCATCCATCCCTCCATCTGTTCTCTGATGAATAACATTGAACACATCCACCAGTTTCGGCCAAACCTGACAAGCAACAGAGGTCCCCAGAATAAGAAGTTCTTCAAGTTTAATGAAAAGGGTGACTGAGAAGAGGAGCAAGACCTTAGCAGAACCCTACTGTGTGAAAGAATGCAGCATGAGCTCACCTTCAGGCAACATCAAAGAACAAACACAAGAGAGTGATGTCAGAAATGCCACAAGGACAAGCTTTTTTCACACTTCAGATTTTACTAGGCATCAAAGAATCAAACTGGCAGACATAAATCCATAGGAAATTAATTGGGCCTTTATTTACAGGGCTTCTTTATGTGTATTTTACCATGACTGGGTTACAGTGCAGAAAACCAGCTTCCTCTGCCCAGGTGATCATCAGGAATTACTCATGCTCATTCTTTCTCTCCGTTTCCTTTTTCCCTGTATTGATTTTTTCAGTGAAGTGGAGCAGTTTCAATAGCAAAATGCACTCAACTCAGAATAACAATGATAAATACAGTGGTCTTTGAAAGAGAGGAGGTACAGATTTGAATCCCATCAGACACAAGCAAAATCTGAACCTATAGCGCCCACATTACGAAATACTGCTCTTAACATGGACTATCTGTGTAAGTGAAAATTTCCATTTCTTTCACTGACTTTTAAGCACTTCAGATATTTTCAGGATATTGAGAGAAAGGGTCTGATTTACTACTCTTTTCATGAGATGACTGCTGCTTTGTGAGTGCCAAACAGAGGAAGGACCTCTGGCAAGGCTTAGCAAGACACCTAATGCTCAGAAGAACGGCAGGATTCAGAAGTTATAACTCTGTCTCTGCATTACTCTCTTGGCTGGGTTTAGATGGTTTCCTGCTCAACATGCTGTATATAATCTGAACATCTCTTGCTGCAATCTCTGTCCTCATCTCTTTAAATCAGAAAATAAGTCAGTAATAGATGTTACTATATCTATATCCATACTTGCAACAGAAAAAAAGGTTAGCATGCACCTAAACTCTGACATCAGCTCTTTCCTTTATACCCATGCTAGTGCTAAAAAGGTTGAAGTTCAGACTCACTAGGAACAGATGAACATTTTTATTTTGGTTAGGCTTCAATGTGAAGTGGAGAAATGCTTTGTTCTGGCTGACATAGCCATATCCAGCCCATATGGCTTAGGTAGAGTGACAGGAGAACAGGAAAGGTGCCAACCCATTCATGACAAGATACAGATCAGCATGCACTGATGTGTGAGATTTTGGTTCTAGACCCACAACAGAGTTTTCTGCTGCATTTTCAAGATTAGATCCTGTCACCTGAATGCTGTTACTGAATGAGTATTGCTAATGTGGTTGTGAGCAGAGCAATGTTTGCATAAGTATGACTGAAAATGAGGGAGCACAGAACTTCATCTCTAATGTTTAGAGGAGCTTTCTCATATTGTTAAACATACTAAGTAAACAGTAGAAGAAAAACAGAGATTCTTATTTATTTTGCCCACTTTTTTTTCCCTTTTGTGACGCCCATTAATGTGATTCTTCAAAAAGCACAGAACACTTTGTGACTCTTCACAAAGCCCACAGAATATACATCACCATAACATTTAGTTGCATTTGAGTAATCTCGGAAGTCACAAGAGTATGTTGATTCATGCCAGTTGATGTTACTGCTTGAAACGTGCTACATGTGCTCTAAAACATGTTCAATATTTACATGAACATTTTGTGATTCTGATCAGAAGCTGAAAGTCATGTCTTTAAAGAAGCAATCTACCATCCTTCAGGTGCATAATCTGCAGCAGTCAGGACAATTTTCGGACCAATTATATGTTCCTATCACACACCAGTGGCCGACTTCATTGAATCTGTTTGATACCTGTAGTTTGCTGACAGAAGTTTCTACGAGCTCATCTTTTGAACTTGTTTTCATTTAGGGGAATGTTTTTCTCCCCTGCATCAGTGTGAGTTACCCTCTTTCCCTTAATTCTGACTGAGCACACTCTGACAAACCTCTGTTTCTCACTGAATATGTTAACTTCACTTTTGATCTCCATTACTACTTATGCTGCCCTTACAAAGCTTTTTGGAATATGCAATGAGGATTAACTACTTTCAAATTCAGAGCTGTCAGCTCTGAGATTCAGGTACAAATCGTTCAGGTACAAATCATTCAGGTATGAATGGTTCCTCACTTTAAAAACTCTTTTTCAATGGGATTATAAAAATAGAAATACTGAAAGATGATTCGATTTTGTCACTTGGATGTGCAACTTTCTGTATCATTTGATGTTATTTGTTTGTATATATTGTAAGAAGAAATTAAACTTACATGCATACATTAAACATACATTAAAATATCAGTTGATGTGCTTCATTGTGAGAATTGGTATTTTTGATAGACCAGCTAACACTGTGTTTCCCTGAGATACTCCAGCTTACACTGGGGAGACCGAAATCAGAATAATCATTTTTATGTTATGTATCTTTGTTCTCTTTTCCTGTCATTAAAATAAATTCAGTTGTGTTTAAGTGAATTGATAGCTCCTTGAAATATTCAGACCTAAAAGCCTAGAAAAATGTATGTAATTATATCCTACAGATATCATATTCCTACAGAGGTTACTCCTACAGAACTGTGACAAAGTCTACCCTACTGTAGGTTCAGTTTAATAACTGTTTGAATACCTCTTCTAGTAACTACAGTGTGTAGTATGTAGTATGTAGTATGTAGTATGTAGTTTGAGCAACCTGGTCTAGAGGGAGGTGTCCCTACCTATAGCAGAGGGTTGGAATTAGATGATCTTAACTGTCCCTTCCAACCCAAACCATTCTGTGATTCTATGTACATAATGCATACATCTAATATGTATATGTAACAAACAATTTAATGCAAAATAATTTTTTAGAAAACAAACAAACAAACAAATAACTTGGTCCATACATATAAATGAGTGTGAGAAAAAAAAAATGAACAAATAAATACTAGAACTGGAAAATATTTATTTATTTTTAATATTTTTCTGACTTTAAAAAAAGTCATTATATTTAGTCTGCAGGAGGACAGTTGATTTAGAAACCCACTGTATTTTTTGCTGTTCATTCAGTATTGAGCCTTCACAAGGAAGATGATATCTTCTACAGTCCATTTAGTTTTTAGAATTTTGTTATTAATCTATGAATAAATTGTTCATATCCAAATTGATTATTAAGAAAAAGTGTTTCATATAGAATTCACATGACTCCTATTGACGTGAATGGGAGGTTTCATTCAATATTATAACCTGATATGAAATGCAGCTTTTTACATAATATTCCTCAAGAGCGTGAAGTTAGAGAACAGCTCTTCTTGTAATTTTTTCTTGCCATAGTTTGCGGTTCTTTAATGTTCATTACTCAAATTTCTGAGAATAAGCACACATATATTCCTGAAAATCATTTCTGAATGTAAATTATATAAAAATGAAATGCTTTAATGTAGGAAAACCTATTACTTCATTTGCCACACCATATTTCCTTGGATATTGCTTTAGCTGTGCTTTTCTGGGTCAACACACATAAAAAACCTAACTGGAATCTGCCATCTAGTGGCAACATTCTGGCATAACGAGAACACAAAGAGCAGTGACCTTCCTTTCAATGAAACTTACTTAAACACCTTTGAAGTATTAGCAAACAAAGGCAAAGAGTCAACAAAAATGTCCAAGGGGATAATGGCATGGTTAGTGCAATTTCTCGGGATGCATACTTTTTGAAAAATCTTCAGGCTATTAAGAGAGGAAAGAATCTTAAAAAGAAAACCAACAACATTTCAATTAAAAAATGAGTATTTATGAAAACATATTACTGTACTTCTAGTTAGCATCGGTGCAACTTTATTATTTGAAATGTGCAAAATACCTCTTTTCAGAGATAATGTCATTGACTGATAGCTAAAATCTTCTATTAAAAATTGCCTGTTGGAGCAGTGTACTTAAACAGAAAAGCTGGAGACCAAGCTGTGAGCCAGCATTTCAAAAGAATCTCGAAATTAATCAGAGAGCTCTTGTGTTACACTCAGGACAAAACTAAATTGGACCTTTCAGAGACAAGGCAAATACTTCTTTTTGCATACTATGGCTGGAATTTATATTCCAGGCCATAACAAAATTCAGCAGACTTGCTGAATAAAAGCAGCATCAGATTCTAAGGAAAATTCAGATAAAAACAAATGATCACATACCTCTTTCTCATCCCCACTTCAGAATCGCCAGCAGGTTTTTGATGATTTTTCTCAGATAGGATTCAAAATACCCAACTTCAAATTGTCTTCCACAGGATTCAGGTGTGGGGCTGAGCCTTAGTGTTCCTGTGGTTCAATTTATTCAGTTGTATTATTCTTTTTTTCCAAGTGATGGATTTGACACTGAAGTGCGAGCCAAGGGCTCCAGAGCCTAGCATGGCACTGGTTAGGTTTCCCCTTGCAGCATTTAAACAGGGCATTTTTTATCAGTGATGTTAGGGAAAGGCTGCAAGGTATTTCCAGAAGAAAAATACTTTGCTAATGTAATTGTTCTTCATTATAGTAACTTGTAATTTATTTCCAGTTTCATAAAACCAAATGTTTTGCTCTCTTTTCTTTTAGAGAGTGTCATCATTCACCAGTTACGCATGAGCTCTAGATGAGTTACCACCCCAATATACTCTCTGTGTGCACTACCCTCCTTACCAGTTGGATGGATCACTGTAGAAGCCCTCTACCGTCAACACCAGGGTCACTTGTGCTACTGATTATTCATGGGAGTATTTACTGCTTCCATTAGATTTTATGTATTCTTGGTATAGCTTTAAGAACGGTATTTTGATACAGCCAGAGGGAGAGAAGCAGTCTTTCTGCCAGCTGAATTTCACTTCTATTTGCAAAGCCTGAGGCAAGTGCTTGATTTTGTCTGCCGTATAATTTATTTTTTTAATACACTTTGTAAAGTAACTGTCCCAAAGTTGCAATTCCTGTTGTCCGTGGTGCATTTGTTTGTAGAATACACTGTTAAATTTGCAATTTGATATTTTTGTAGAGGAAAGAATGTAAAGAAAGGAAAAAATAATTTCAACAGTATTTTCTGTTTAAATGGAAAAATACTCGGCGCAATTTTTTGCTACCATATGATTCTGTGAGACTAAATACTCTGATGACTGCTGTATGGAATTTCTACTATTGCAGAATATGTCTTGCACTGTGTGATGGTTTGGCATAAAATTAAGTATGAAGTCCAATGCCTTGAAATACAACTAGATTTACTCATTTTAGACAATGTAAGCCAGTTTTTAAAGCTGTGATTTTTTTTCTATATAATGTATGTTTTTACTTATGCCTGTACCAAAAAAAAAAAAGTTGATTTTCATTACACTGTAACTAATAAATTTTCACAACTATGCAAATGTAATCAAGTGTTTCAATTTTAAATTAATTTCCTGAAGTTGGCAGTATTTGTGTGTCTTTATGTGTAGGGACAGAATGTATAGCTTTGGAAGTTATTTTTTCTGACTGCTTTCCACTGCAGTATCACAGTGATGTGCATAGTAAAACTGGTTCTAATATTGTTTGTGATACAAAGAGGGATCTGTCGCCAAGTGCTTAATGACATCATTGTTTCTAACCTGGTGCTCTCACTGCATTGGCAGATACATTTGCTTGACATGATCAGGCTATTCAGTGCAAGACTAATGGAACTGGATAAATGAGATGCCATGTGGTGAACTGTGCATTTTACACTGGCAGCTTTTCAAATAGCACCCAGAGAGCTCTGTGGCAGCTATACTTAAAATGATATTTGAATGAACTACACATAAAGCTGGATAAAACTCTTGTGCAGTCAGTTTTTTTCTTATACAGTTCATTATTAATTGTTTTTAATCAAGTTGTTGGCACATAGTTAAAATGCTACAGTTATTTAAATTGTAGAAGCTACCGGGATAAACTGTTTTTTAGAAGAGAAAACAGTATTGCTTGCAGGAGATGCAATGTGGGATGCCAGAAAAAGTGCATTAACTCGGTGTCCTACTGAGAAGAGTAGTCCAGTTACCTTTGAAGCTGGAATAACGCAGTGGTATGTAGTCAATTTGATCTTCGTGGTTTGGTTTGCTTGCCAACCATGGGAGCTGTTGGCTCTTCTTGATATGAGCTCTGCACTTAGTACTGAAATTCTAGAGAACCAGGATATTCTGGGACCTGGATGGACTTTTGTGGAGCTGATCTGCACTGGGAAGAGTTAGCTGATATGCAAGGGAGCTACTGGATAATCTAAACAAAACAAATGCTGTTTCTGCTTGCAAAACTCATTTCCTGGTATAGCTTTTGACTACACCAGAGCTTCAGCTGGTACACCAAGTTTGTTAAGGAGGCTTGTGGTGGTTTTTTGGGTTTTTTTGTTTGTTTTTTTTACATCTGATAATGTGTGCCAATAAACATAGCTGTGTCTGTAAGCAGTATTTTAGAGTGAGTTCAATATTCCAGCTTTCACAGAGTAATAAATTCAGAGCATGTTTAGTGTGTGCCACATTTCAATTTGCAGTGCAGTACAATGAATGTAGTACTGACCCAAATCTCCTATTTTCAAAACATCACTTGTGAATCAAGAACTATCCATGAATTCACCTGGGATGAAACTGCCCGCTGTTTGAAAGTGACACTGACAGGCCTGAAGTGTACTTTTACATACGGGTAGAATCTAAGTACAGTCATACTTCAGAGTTGAGTCTGGATTTGAGAAGTCCCAATCAAGAAATAAAATATTTTTCCTTGTCTGGATTTTAATATAAAGCTGATTCAGTATGAGTGTATGCATAAGCTGTCCTTTGTTGTTTTATGATCCCTAAACAAATACACAGACATTTACGGCTTCGCAAATGCATTAAGTTTTTAAGCTTTTAAAAAATAAAGATTTGTTTAAAGCACTAATACAGTCGTGGTGTACTTGAAATCATTTAGATTTTAATGTATGATAATGAACTGCAGCGCTCTAAAAGAGAATAGCAACCCTGGTCACAAAAGATCATTGCTGACATACATGATTGCATCAACGATACTGTTTTATGCAGATAGAATAATAAATTCTCTTCTGATATTTTGCAGGCAGCAAAGTATTTCACTAAGGCATCCACTCAGTCAAGTTCACGAATGCAAAGGGTGCTCTGACAGGTGTATTTCATCTTGTGTATTTATGTTCCTGGCCATTTTGCACATTAGCAAATCTGGATTTGCATCTAAAACAAATTAAGAAAGTGCATTAGCCACATAATTGGCTGATACTCTGGGGACACTCAGGAAGAAATGTAATAATGTAGATTAAAAATGGGATGAATTTCTACAATTATTATCATTAAAAAGGAAGTAATCATGAAGTGCTTTCAAGATAAGACAAAGCAGAGGCCACTCTGGACTCCAGAGAGCAGTAACTTTTAAGCAATGGAAAATCAGTGAATGATCTGCGTTCCCCTTAAAATACTGTAATTGCCTATAGAAGTTTCAAAGCCCTATTTTAGTATAACTACAGGTGATAGAATATAACATCTATTAAAAAATCTGGCATACTTTGACTTCTAAAGAAAGACACTGTGCTTTCCATCTGCCTCATTGTGAAAAACAGTTGGACACAAAGAGGAGATAAAACTTTCTGTTTTGTAGAACAATCTGTAATGTAGAAAAGATTATAGAAATAGAAAATTGAAGTTACTGCCCTGAACACTCCACTTTCTACTGTGAAATGCTCAGTTTTAGCTCTTCCTCTGAACAGTAACATTTAGTTTTATGTTGAATGCTTTACACGTAATGCTTGCTTATATCTATGTAGATTTGCTGATTGAATTAATCTGTTTGACAGTTTTATTTGCCTTAATGGACTATTCTCTGTATTGGTGTTTATAACAGCATGAAGTTTTATTTCTTTAGTTTTTATTTTAAAGAACATTATTTTCCTAGAAATAAGAAGACAATGTGATAGAATAAGTGCCAGAAGAAGATCGTTCAGGGAGAGTTAATGAAATACAATTAAAAAGTAAATGCCAATTGATTGTCTTTAGATTAACTACAGTACAGTCATTTTTGTAATATTTGTGCAGATTTAATATGCTTGAAATCAGCTTTTTGTCCATCAGGACCCTCAAGTCCTTCTCTGCAAGGCTGCTCTCAATGAGTTCTCCCAGTCTGTACTCATATCCTTCTACTGTGTAAACTGCACCACTCAGCTTGTTGTCATCAGCAAATTTCCCTATCCGAATGAGAGCCTGTGAGCATGATGACTCTTGCAGATTGAAGCAAGAAGGAGGCCTCAATCAGGTGGCCTGTAGTAGACCTTGACCACCAGATCCTCTTTATTAGTCCAGTCTCTAATTTTAACCCACAAGCTCTCAGCCTGTTTATGACTGTTTCTCAGAGGCAGCTCCTTGCACTCTAATCCACTTCTTAACACAGAGGGCAAGTCTCCCACCCCTCCTACCTCACCTATCCCATCTAAAAAGCTCATAGCCCTCCATCATGGCATTCCAGTTACGTAAGTCATCCCACCATGTTTCCATGATAGCAATAAGATAGTAGTTTTCCAATTGCACTATAGTGTGCAATTCTTCTTGCTTATTTCCCATGTTGAGTGCATTGGTACAGAGGCACTTCAGCTGGGATTTTGGCCATGTAACCTTCTGGGCAGAGCCCTCCCAAAAACCTCTGGGACAAATCCAAATCCATGCTTCCTGAAGTGACAGTGTTCCCTGAGTCTTCTCTGTTACTCAGCAGTACATCCCCACCAAATCTAGTTTAAAATCCTGGTGATGAGCCATACCAGTTTGCTGTCAAGTATATTTCTACTCCTCCTGGTCAGTTGTGTCCTATCCTACATCAACTTTCCCAGTTTAAGGTTTGTCCTGGATCACAGAACCCAAAGCCCTGGGCATGACATCAATCATGCATCCATTCAATTCATTCAACTGGTCTGTTCTTCTCTTTCTGCCTCCGAGCAGAAGGACTGAAGAGAATGCGGCCTGCAAAAATTTGGTATGCGTTGGCCGGGAATCGAACCCGGGTCAACTGCTTGGAAGGCAGCTATGCTCACCACTATACCACCAACGCAGCTGCCAAAATGAAGACCTAATAAATCAGTTTACCTTTCCACATATTAAAAAGGATCACTATGAATGTATATTTTTATTAGTAATTTTTGTTCTGTATCTGTTTTTCTTGTGACTGCACACAAATCAATCTGAAGTGCACCATATGGCACAGCACCTCAGTGTAAAACTTCACGGGTTTGAACTTTGTAGGTTGTACTTGCTTGGATATAAATGAATTTGCCTTAACATAAAGCTGTGCAATAATATTCAACCAAGACCTTAGCTTACAGGCAATAAAGTAAAACAGAGAGATAACAGAATCACAGAATCACAGGATCACTAATGTTGGAAAAGACCTCTAAGATCATCTAGTACAACCATTCACCTACCACCAGTATCACTCACTAAACTGAGTCCCCAAGTACCACATTTACTCTTTCCTTAAACACCGCCAGGAACAGTGACTCCAGCACCTCCCTGGGCAGCCTGTTCCAATGCAGTTCAATCCACTCTTTCTGAAAAGAAATTCTTCCTTAATAGGCAACGTGAACCTTCCCTGGTACAACTTGAGGCCATTCCCTCTCATCCTATTGCTATTGCCTGGGAGAAGAGGCTACCAAACACCTTGGCACAACATCCTTCCAAGTGACTGTAGAGAGCAATAAGGCCTTTTCTGAGCCTCCTCTTCTCCAGATGGAACCATCCCAGTTCCCTCAGCTGCTCCTTGTGAGACTTGTGCTCCAGAATCCTCACCAGCTTAGTTGCCCTTAAATACCAAAGTATTCAACCTGATACTCTTTATTTCTCTGAAGAATGGAAGTAAGATTCCTCAAGAGCTGACAGCTTGTGCCCAGTGTAACACAGTGCCCAGTAAAACTTCTGCACACAGAAGTAGGTGTATTTGGTTCTCACACCACATGACAGCAGGCCCCATCTTGTGAACCTCGTGCCAAAGTTCCCAGCACCAACCCAATTAGGACTGCAACACCTGGTGCCCTGTGGTGTCCTCTGTGTCTTTGCACAAATGGAGGGATGCCTTTCCATCAGGCTACTGTGATGGTTGCACTGAGGTGATCTTTCATTGATGGAGGCCATGAAGACGCTGAGTGTCCAGGAGGTGACAGGGTGGCATGGAGGGAACATGATGCTTTTCCCTGAGTAGTCAATAAATGCAGAGGACAAAAGGGCACTCCTGAACCTGGCAGCATCCAAGAAACTTCCTGCCACCTCACAGCATTGGTTTACATGCAGTTCTGATCCCTCACTGGATTTTCTGGGAGGCTGAGGGAGCACAAATTGCCAGGCTTGATGACAGAAGACAAAAGATAGTAGAGAAAAGGGTTGTAAGAGGGGAAGGGGCTTCACTGCCAGAAGCTCAGAGGGATACATCAGGAATGAGATACAGCTGCAGCACATATGTCACAAGGAATGTGTCTCACTTTAGAGCCTAGATAATTGCTTAGAGCCCAAAATCATTCTCAAATTTTAGATGCTTTTTTTTAAAAAATAGCGCTCCTGAGCTTCCTGCGCTGCCTGTGGAGAGGCAGGAACCTGCACAGCCCCACGGCGCTGCTCCTCACCAGACGCCTGTCTCCCCGGCGCTCCCTGCCGGTGTATTTGATCATCCCGCTTCATTTTTGGGAAACTGTCCCCCTCTGAAGCCAAAGAGCACTGCTTATGCATGAAATCCATAGAACTATAAAATCAACTGAATTGGAAGGGACCCTTGAAGGTCATCTAGTCCAACTGCACTGCAACGAACAGGGGCAGCTGCAGTTAGACCCGGCTGCTCAGAAACTCATTTCATTACATTTTTCTAAAATCACAAAGAAACATCACTGCTTGCTGACGGCCAGGTTTTGGCCACGCTGACCATCCCAGCCCTTACTAAATGAACTTTAACAGGAAAGCACCAGCAGAAGGAGAAATACACAGTCTCAATATTGCGTTGCCTTGTGCTGTGCCCCTCTGGACAAAGCAGGTGCTCAGAAATACACGTGCACACAAGGGTTGATAGTGATAGGACAAGGGGAATGGGCTTAAACTGACACAGGGGAGGCTTAGGTTAGATATTAGGAGGCAGTTTTTCACACAGAGGGTGGTGACACACTGGAACAGGTTGCCCAAGGAGGCTGTGGATGTTTCATCCCTGGAGGCATTCAAGGCCAGGCGGGATGTGGCTCTGGGCAGCCTGGTCTGGTGGTTGGCGACCTTGCATAGAACAGGAGGGTTGAAACTAGATGATCATTGTGGTCCTTTTCAACCCAGGCCATCCTATGATTCCAACCATCGGACTCATAACCGGCAGCGCTGAACACGAGCATGCGCAGAAACACGGTGAACAGGGGGAGCGGGAAAGGCGCCCGATGACATTGCGCACGCGCTTTCCGCTCCGACCAGGCGGAAGGAGATAAGGAGCGCACAGCTCGCGTCCTTCCGTCGCGCAGACACGGCTCTTGCTCTGAGCATGCGCAGCTTCGTCTCGGAGATCCGTTTCCGCCGGGATGCGAAGGTTACGTCATCAACCGCTCGCCGCCTCCTAAGAGCGCAGGCGCGGCGTCCGGCGGTCACGTGGTGGGTTCGTGGGCGGGGCTGCCGGCGGTGTCGGCGGGCGGCGCCATGGCGGTCAACTACAGCGCTAAGGAGGAGGCGGACGGGCACCCCGCGGGCGCAGGGCCGGGCGGCGGGGCCGCGGCGGGCGGCGGCGGAGCGGTGAAGACCCGCAAGCCGGACAACACGGCGTTCAAGCAGCAGCGCCTGCCCGCCTGGCAGCCCATCCTGACGGCGGGCACAGTGCTGCCGGCCTTCTTCATCATCGGCCTCATCTTCATCCCCATCGGTATCGGCATCTTCGTCACCTCCAACAACATCCGCGAGTACGAGGTGCGCGGGGACCGGGCCTCCCCTCGGCTCTGGGCATGGGGGGCCGGGCCGGGGGGAAGGAAGGAAGGAAGGAGGGAGGGAGGGAGGGAGGGAGGGAAGAAAGCGGAGGTGACAGCTGCCTCGGGAGGAGGTTGGGAAACAGAGTCCGAGGAACTAAAATTCCTGTCAAGGAAAGGCTGAAGTGGAGGGGGAAATAGGAGCTTGACGCCTGTTGTGCCGTGTCTGGATGCTGCGTTTAAGCTTCTTGCCTGGCAGTGTGGGGGCACGCACATCTGGAAGTTGGCACAGCTACTTCAGAGCACAGTGCTCTGTTCTCGACACACCGACTGTCGATGCCACCTTACAGCCCTTCTGAAGGTGATGCAAATGCCTGTTTTCAGCAGGATACTGCACCGAGAAACATTTAAAAAAAAAAAAAAGCTGGCTAACACTTTTTATGATGGTTATGTTTAAAACAGCCATTTCCTTATTAAAGTATGCAGTGTTATGCTGATGTTATGAGAGATGTGTATTTATCCAATTATATATACCATATCTTTTTCATTCTGATTGGATCTGGGTTGATTCTTAAGGATGAGAACTTGATCAGTTTCCTCTGAGTCCAGAACTGTAAGTGACATTCAGTTTGGATGTTAGGAAGAACTTCTTCGTAAGGATGGTCAGGTGCTGGAATGGGCTGCACAGGGAGCTGGCAGAGTCACTGTCCTTAGAGGAGTTCAGGAAGTGTTTAGATACAGTACTGGGGATGTAGTTTAATGGGGAAATGTTGGTGGTTAGGTGGATGATTGGACTAGATGATCTTAAGGATCTTTTCCAACCTTAATGGTTCTGTGAGTCCTTGTGGCTCTATCCCTGCTGTGTGTATATTCACTGGAACAGGTTGCCCAAGGAGGTTGTGGATGCCCCATCCCTGAAGGCATTCAAGGCCAAGCTGGATGTGGCTCTGGGCAGCCTGGTCTGGTGGTTGGCGACCTTGCATACAACAGGAGGGTTGAAACTAGATGATCATTGTGGTCCTTTTCAACCCAGGCCATTCTATGATTCTATGAAATATTAAACACTGTGTCTGCTTAGCAGCTCGCTTACGTACTGCTGTAAAGCTCAAGCAGGAGCCACAAGGCATCTGTTCCCTTCTGACACGTACAGTTAGTGCGACTAACACTCCCTTACGCAGACAGACTTCATCTATGAAGCAGTGTTGGCCACTTATATTTGGAAATGAGATAGCAGGTGGTAGTTTTCAGTCTCTTCTAGTTTCAAGATACTAAAGACAGGCAAAAATGTTCCTTGTTTTTTATCAAGTGTGTTTATCATTTGTGTTATCCACCTCCCCCTGGAGTTTGGTCAGGTTTTATTTTTCTGGGGATAGGGTTTGTGAGTTCTGTAAGTCTGATGTTGTGATCAAACCGTTCAGGTATGCAAGTAAAAGGAGGAAGCTTGTGTTCTGTTCTTTGATTCTAATGCTATTCTATGAAGTGTTTTAGTGCAAAGATCATGAAGGGGGGGAGTATGCGCAGCTACCACCTGCACATCTACTCAGGTCCTTGCCTGGTGCTCTGGCTTTCCTTGGTAACCTCCAGATGTTATTTCCAAAGAGCCACTGATATAACTCTGGAAGACAAGGCTTCTAAAAGTGAGTTGTGGTGACTAAGCTCATTTAAAAATGTAACTGGGGAAGGAAGCAGAGCTGCTTATTTACACCCACCTCAGACAGTAGCCTCCTCATGAGGTGTCTCTACGTGTGTGTATAGCAGCCTGAAAACTTGGTGTACTGTAACTGAATAGAGGGTATGACTGATGTCCCCAAATACATACCTGTGTACAGTTTATATTATCTATAGACCTGTCCTGGAACTTGATGCTGCAACTTCTGAGAATTGCACTGTTCTTAAGTGGATGCAAGCAGTGAGATGTGGCCTTTCCATTGATTTCCTTTAGAAGCTCTCTTGAATTTAAATGTGGAAGATGTCCAAAATCTTAAGTGTATGAGGATTATGGGTTGTGTTTTGTGTGTGTGTGCTGTTTTTTCTCTATCCTTTTCTCACTGTTTCAAAGCTGTCCATCATGGGAAATTGTTCATTTGAGAGAAATATGAGGAAAAAGCTTCAGAAATGTCTATTTTCTGCTCTATACTATTAAAGGCCAATGTAGTCCTATTTTTATTTTTAGAATGGATAACAACTGTTGACACACATCAAAATGTGATACAAATTGAGCAATGTCCAGGACACTAATTGAACAGGAAGCACATCCCAGTGCTGCGACTGCTACTTGTGAATTGCTTAACAGTAGTTAAAACCAGACCCAAAGGCACTGCTAGGAATGAGGAACTGAGATGAGGTGCCTGACTGCCGTGTGCATCTTCAGTGCTGTGCGGGGCTGTAGTGACCCCATCACCAAAATGATGCAGAACTTAATGAAATCTGCGGAGACAGATAAAAGAAAAAAGAAAAAAACAGACCGATTGGATGCCTTTTATACAAGAAGTGGCCAGGGACAGTAATTGCAAGTTCAGAGCAGAGGAGCTGAGGGGAGGCCTCATAGAGGCTGCAGCTCCTCACAGGGAATGGAGAGCAGTGCTGAGCTCTGCTCTGTGTGACAGTGACAGGGCCTGAACGAATGACATGGAGCTGTGTCAGGGGAGGGGTAGCTGGGGTTAGGGACAGGTCTGCACCAGAGGGTGGGTTGGCATGGAACAGGCTGCCCAGGGCAGTGGACACAGGCCTGAGCTGTCAGAGTTCATGGAGTGTTTTGACACCACTCTCAGACACAGGGTTTGATTTTGTGTGCTGTGTGGAGTTGGGAGTTGGACTTTGTAATCCTTATGGGTCTCTCCAACTCAGGATATTCTATGATTCTTTAGTAGCATCCATTTGTAACAGTGTGTGAAGCCTACAAAGAGCACAGGTGGTTTGGAGAATGATTATGCACAATAGCTGTGTTATTTCTGCACTACAGAAACAAGCGAGCTGAGAAGGACATCAACAAACTGAACAGCCGTTGGGCCAGGAGATACCAGCTCCCTGTGGGTCTGTGGTCTCTTAGTGCTATTGCTCTTTGGAGCCCTGATGCTGGGTCACGTGGATTTCTGCCTTGGCTCCGTGCATCTTATGTTCTTGAAGCAGTGGTTTCGTTATTTGTCAGGAGATGAAAACATACCTGTATTACTTTAGCTAAGCTGTCAGTGGAACATGTAACGTGTTCTTCATGTAAGTGAAATTTTTCAATCTTGCTGGTCTCTGTGCTGCAGCTGGACTGAGCCTTGAAGGAGGAGCTCTGCTTTATGCTGAAGCAGAGGTACTTCTGCATAAACTCAGTATCTCATTTAATGAGAGGCAAAAATAATGCAAGCCTTTCCCCCACCTCACAGTTCCTGAATCTGACTTATTTCAGCCGAGCTTGTCAGAGGAAGGTCTCATCTGTCAGAAGCCTGGCAGCAGGACACAGGCTACTAAAGTGCCTTTGCTGAAAAAAGAGCTGCAGCTCTTAACAGATAGCAAAGAATCTATGGGGAGAGACACCTTGAAGAAGATCCAGAGGAAAATAGGCTTCAATTGTTCCTCGAACCTTGAAACTGCTTGTTTTATTTAACCTTAATATGGATTTTAGGATAGATGAATCATTCTAATTCTCAGTAATGTTTGACTACAACCGTAAACAAGAACAAAGCCTTTGCAGGAGTCTTTCATAAAACTGAGCAGGATTCGTAGTTCAAAGTGCTTTGTTTTGGTAACTTGTCATGTGTTGTGCTGATCTGAGTTCTAAGTAGGAAGCATCTTTTAAGTGTAGAAATACTAGTTCATAGACAGATGGAATCTTTGTCCTATGCATGGAGCTGATCTGCTGAACCCAGTGCAGTTATTTCCTGCTGTTTGCATCCTGGAGCTACACAGGAGAGAGCAATGTAATGCAGTCAAGTGACTTCTGTTGGCAGGGGGCCATAGGATGAGTGCCCAGGTGCTCAGGATACATTGTGTGTTCTAAAGGTAGCCTGAATGTGCAGGTTTCAGGTAATTTTTCTTGTTCTTGCTGCTTGACTATTAAAGACAAATACTTGATAAGCTGCATTAACAGCAATCATCTTTCTTTTTCATCTGGCATTTTACTGTTCTTGGCATTAGTGTTTTCATCTTCCCTGTTTAAGGAGAGCTCTTGAGCATTAAGTGGTCTTTGAAAAATCTTCCAGGTGATTCAGTTGCCTAAACGTAGGCAGCAAAGAAAATTTTCTTAGCAGCACTTCTAGATATTTAATAAGAAAGGTAGGCTTTTAAAAACTAGACTTCTCTGGAAGTGTGTAGCAGCTTAGATCTGCTTGTTATATATGAAGTGTGTTTGGAAATGGTGTGGTGCCTTGAGTATCTGCTCTGTGTGTTTTGGTGGGGTTTTCTTGTTTGTTTTTTTTTCTCTTCTTCCCCAGCATTAATGGCCCACACTGGTGCCAGATTTGTTTGAGGCTGAAACATAACATGTAGTCAAATTCACAAAATAGTTTGGGTTAGAAGGGACCGTGAGATCATCAAACAGAGCTTTTGGAACTGAGATGCAGTAAGGTTGTAAAAATAAATGCTGCACCAATTGTCTGGCTTATTAATTTACAGTGGGAAAGCAAAGAAAATTGATTAATGTGAATATTTTTTTCTGTTATAGATTGATTATACAGGAATAGAGCCTTCCAGTCCCTGCAACAAATGTTTAAACGTGTCCTGGGATAGCACACCGCCTTGTACTTGCACAATCAATTTCACATTGGAGCATTCATTTGAGGTATGTAACCTTACATGCAAGGAGAAATGAGAACTGCTGACGTGGTTTATTTCATAAGTAATAGGAAAGCTGCATTCCCACAGCCTTACTTTGCTTCTATCTTAAAGGATTATTTCTAGTATTTCTATGAACTTGGATTTGATGGCTGTGTATCTTCTCAGACGCAGGGATGAGATGGTTTTTAATGCCTCTCTTTGTCTAGAATTGCACAGTGTTAAATGGGATACCTTTTACACATATGGATTTACTGTGTCCTTCTTGGATTTCATGTACTTGACAGTAGATTCCTGCACAACTTAAACTGAATTCAGCAGGAAGTGGCAACACCAGATGCATACTTTTTTGCAAACTGGAGGCAAATCATAGAATGGCCTGGGTTGGAAAGGGCCACGATGATCATCTGGTTTCAACCCCCAAAATAATAAGAAGATAAGTATTGGGACAGTACTGATGAATATCTTGCTGCTGATTTATGACACGTTGATATTGACTTCAGGTTGCCAGCTTTTGTTGGGATAGTACTGTGTGTACTCAGTATGAAGAGAGTTGAGTCTTTGAGTGTTACTATAAAGTAAACACAATTTAAGAGGTTAGAGCTTTCTGTTAACTAGCATGCTTGTGTGTTTTATTGATCTGTTGTGTGAATTAAAACTCCTCTTGTAGAGTAATGTATTCATGTATTATGGACTTTCCAACTTCTATCAAAACCACCGTCGCTATGTGAAATCTCGAGATGACAGCCAACTAAATGGAGACAACAGCTCATTACTTGTAGGTATTCAAGCTTTGATATTAATAGGTAATGAACAACTGACTTGCAAAAGTTATCATGGCAGAATATGCAGTTTAATAATAATGAAGCTGTAGAATTTTTGTATTCCAGAAAACAACAAGGAGTTCATACTTTTTATGAGAAAATATAAATGCTGTAATTTTGTGGCAGTTTGTTCAGTGGACAGCAGTGTAGTACATCAAACACATCTCAAGACTGAGTAGCTTTAAACTTTTTACTCTCAGATGATAGTACCTATGTATACCCATTCATTTTCAGTGTAAAATACTGTTACCTAACACTTGGTTTGGATATTGCAGCTAAATGCATTTGTTTCTATAGAATCAGGTTTGATACTGAACATCAGCATTACTGGAAAACGTCAGTACTCTGTATTCTGCTCAAAGCATTGCGTAGAGTCAGTTTGCTCCTCCTAGTTTTGGCAAGGAGTGGAAATACACGTGGATTCTTGCTCCTGCAAAAAGTATTCCCCCTTTTTGCATGTAAATTGGGGGGAAAAAAGCAGAATTTCAGGAAGTTACAGCTGATGACTGACATTGGATTTCAGGTCACTTGTTTTTGGCATGATGTTTGTGTGCTTGCACCCTTATTATTTTATGCTGGGCTTTGTTACTTACTGCAGTCTGCTGTCTCTAACACTGGTGCATACTGGGAGTTTGGGTGGGGGGGGGACTTCATTAAAAGAATGCTGGAGTATTTCATGGTTCAGTTAGAACTTTTTTTTTCCTCTTAGTTTCCAAGCAGTCTTAATTTTAGAATGAGTATCATGGAATTTTTGATTTTATTCATATTTTATCTAGACTATATTCCTGCTTGTAAAGAAAAAAAATCAATCCTATTGATTAGCAATGAATACTGAAATATTTGTAAATAAACTCACTCATGGGAGGATTTTGTAGTAAGTGTAAGCTGTACACACTGAAGTACTGAACTATAAACTAGCACAGACTGATCTGCTTTTTTTTCTTTCCAACTATCAGAATCCAAGTAAGGAATGTGAGCCTTACCGCACAAACGAGGATAAACCCATTGCTCCCTGTGGAGCTATTGCCAACAGTATGTTTAATGGTATGGTAACACTTCTCAGTTTAGCATTTTGACATTTTTGTGTTGTTGTGTATGCTTTGTGCTGTTGCTTTATTCTGGCTATTATTGTGGGTTGTTTTGTTTTGAATTAACTGGAATGTTTGAAATAAAATACCATTTTTTTAATAGCTATCACAAAGAATTTAATCTGATAGCACACAAGGGATTGAAACGTCTGTTGTGAGTGGCTGTTATGGCTGTGGAATAGGTGTAAAGATGCTAGGTATGTATAATGCACTGCTATGGAATGTGTGTGGATTCTTACAGAACAGTTTTTGATTGTGTCAGTTTTTGTTTTTTCTGGAGATGTTTTACTGCCTATCAGGATCATTCATCTAATAAAAGTCACTCTTATCTAGTTTTCCAATTTGATTTTCTCCATAGATACATTGGAGTTATACCATGTTGAAAATGACACAAGGACTGCTATTACTTTGATTAAAAAAGGCATTGCGTGGTGGACAGATAAAAATGTGAAGTTCAGGAACCCTACAGGAGATGGAAATAATTTAACTGCACTCTTCCAAGGTAAGAAATATGTGAAATTTTAAGAACAAAAGATTTCAAACACATTGATTGCCGTGGATTTTACTTCAACATTGTAGTGAACATACTAATTAAAAATATTGTTCTATATAGAAGTCCAAGCTGAGGGCTATTCTGCTTTCTGGAAAAAAGTTGTCTGTTAACAGTGGATGCCGCAAACTTAATGCGGAAGTACTTTTGTTTTTTCTCATTTTACTGTAATCATTTAACATGTGAAAATAGGACCTGGGCTTATTTCCTGTTTAATCTTTCTGACGTTTCATAAATGCTCTTTCTGTCAGTTGCTCGGCATCAGATTAGTTTTGCTTTGGCAGCTAATCCAATTTGTTAAGATGGGGAAAAGATTCCTGCTTTAAGTGATATTTCAATTACTTGTTGCTGTTTGGGATCTTCAAATATCAAATCACTTTTTTTCCTTTTTAAAATTTTTTTTTATTTTTATTTTTTTTAGTTTTTCATAAATTTTTATGCCTTGAGCACTGAGAAAATCCTAGTAAGTGCATTGCTATACTACATGGCTTTTAACTTGAGAAGAAATCCTGTGATTATTTAACCAAATTGTGTTTTTCTTTTTAAATGTTTCTTATGATAGATCTTGAAGTACTTCTTAGAATCTGACTATTTGTGAACTGTATTTCCAGTAGTTAGCAAGAGCACTACTGTGACATCATCTAAAGTACTATATATAACTTTATTTGCTCGTGGTCCAGAAAGTAGTAGAGCAGGAGAGCTATTATCATAATGGAGAATTATCTCACAATGGTAGAGTAATATTTTGATAAGGCTTCCTATCTATATAAACGTATAGAGCAGGCAAACTTGTTTTAGCCCATAGACAGTGCTGTCCTGAGAATGAATGGATATACATTGCTGTTTAAACTGGAAACTCTGCAGGTGATAGAGGAATGGATAGATTGCTCAGAGAATCATAGAATGGCTTGGGTTGGAAGGGACCTCAAGGATTATGAAGCTCCAGCCCTCCCACCACAGACAGGGCTACCGACCTCCCCATTTCATACTAGATCAGGCTGCCCAGGGCGCCATCCAGCCTGGACTTGAACACCTCCAGGGACGGGGCATCCACAACCTCTCTGGGCAGCCTGTTCCAGTACCTCACCACTCTCACAGTAAAGAACTTCCCCCTGACATCCAACCTAAATCTTCCCTCCTTCAACTTAAAACCATTTCCACTTGTCCTATTATTATCTACCCTTTCAAGGAGTTGACTCCCCCATAAGAGTGGTTGCTCAGTCTCCCTCTTCAGGTAACTTCGGGAGCTGCCTGGACATGGTCCTGAGCACAGTGCTTTGGCCTAACCTTGCTTGGGTGGGTTTGGGCCAACTGGTCTCAGCCATTCTATGAAAATAAAAAGTTCCTGAATTGTAATCAGTAATTTTCTGAATTCTGTTTAGAAAGAATCTAAACAGTAATCTTGCAGTAGCAGTGAGCCAGCCTGGCTCTTCATACTACTTAGAATTTAATGCGTGTTTTTTTATGATTAATTATGATTAATTTTGGTGATCCAGTGCTTCATTTAGTCCTGTGTTTGAAATGCTTTATTGTTGTTTTTGTTTAATCTTAGGTACAACAAAACCAGTAAACTGGCCCAAACCGGTGTATATGCTGGACTCTGAGCCTGATAACAATGGCTTTATCAATGAAGACTTCATTGTGTGGATGCGTACTGCTGCTCTGCCAACATTTCGTAAGCTGTATCGTCTCATTGAAAGGAAGAGTAACTTACAGCCTACCTTACAGGCTGGAAAATATTCTTTGGATATCACGTACAGTATCCTTTGAAAATGCCCTTAAAAACTACTTAGAGCATTGGCTGGGTTACATGGGTATACTTCTGAGGAAGTTTAAATCAAACAAGACTTCATAATTACCGTCTTCTACATATAGTTTATAGAACTAACCTGTGTTTCATCTGTTAAGATGATGAAATTCAGTTCCATAGCTTCATAAAGGGAAATGACTGGGTCAGTTTGACTTCAGAATGACCACCTGAAGCATGGAGTTGTCTGAACTAGTTAAGAGTATCTTTTGGAGGGTATTACTCTTTTAGAAGTGTAGGATTTTCTCCTGCTTGATCAGGAGGATAGAGGAAGGAAAACACAATGCTGTGGAGACAGCTGGATCTTCAGACACAATCTAATACAGGAATGATTTGTAAACTTGTAATCTTATTGCAAGGTTTTTTTTTTTTTTTTCACTTGGAGTTAGGCTTATATTCTGTAATGTTTGTACCATTGTAATCATGATTTTGAACTGTTGCATAGTTCACATAGAACTACATTATGTATTTAACACGGATGAAAATATTCTGTGGGTTTTTTTGTTGCTCTTCCTGAGACAAAGCAGGATGGAGGGGACAAAAAAAATACCACCTCACTCTTCTGAAGAGCCATTTGTGAGAAGACATATTAATCCTACGGAAGATTTCAGTGTAAAATTTGCCCAATAAGCAAAATTTTGAAGGACGCTAATGTCTTTTCAGTATGCTTGTGTGCTTAGAGGGGTATGGTCAGTCTCATTCACCCCTAGTCTCGCACAGCTTGTTCACATATGTAGGTCCTTGCAGTACCTGCTGACTGCTTTGAGGGATTGAGGCTGAAGTCTCTGGATGGGAGCATTTTCATGTGATAATTTTTGGGCAGATACGAATGCAGACAGACTGTATTTTGTCTAGCAGAAGATGCACAGCCATAGTTCAGGTGATGCTTTGCTTGAGCTGATAAGTCTTTTTGAAACCTGTTACATGGCCTAAGTCACAAGTTTTAGTTTTTTACAGTTTTAAAATGCCGTATGGTCATACTTCATTTACACTCAGGCTGGTAGCACAGTCAAATGTATTGTACACTTTTACTTTTCAGTATATGTGCTGCTAATCCTTTGCTTTTCTGTGGAGTGCTTTGACTCTGAAGGGGATTGAAGACAAGGGGAGAAATTTCTCAGGGGTGCAGAAATTTAGCATTCATTCAGGACTTGGGGCCTGCTTTGCCTCTTCCTGGGGCTCTGTGTACTGTTGTCAGATCACTCTATTTGTAGACTTGCTCCACAGCAACCTTTTTTGCTCTGTGATTGCTCAAATCTGTGCATAAAGTTAAATTACTTGCTTCAAAATGAGAGAGAACTTTAATGTCTTGGATGCTGTAAAGAAATTGAGAGAAAAATACAGCACAGGAAAGAATGGAAGACTTGGTAGCTTAGAAATTTGAGTATACTTTCTAAACCTGCATTCTTCAGGGCATAACGACAGTATGTAACCTAGGGCAGGCAGAATCTAGAGGTGAAAATAAATCCAGAGCTGTGGATCAGGTGCACATCAGCCATTCCTTTTTGGGCAGACAAAAGATGAGGTAGTTCTGTAGGAGAGTAGAGGAGGTAGGTTGTCATAGTTCCTGAGTTCTTAAAACTTGAAAGCTCCTAAAGATCATTTGAAAAGCTACTGCAGTATTTTCTTCCTCGCAAAGCAGCAGGGAGTGTATGTAAAATGGAGTCAACATAAAGTCACTAAGAAAAACTAAAATACAAATTTCACTTCTTGAGTGTATTTCCTTTGTTTTATTGAAGGTGCTTTCAAAAACCTATGAAACTATCCTCTTCATAAGAGAAGAGAAAATGCATAACATCTGGGGCATTTTTCTTGGAGTAGCTGATGGTGCTTAGGTTAGTCTTTGCTTAAAAGATCATCAAAACTTTCAGGGTTTACACTCTGAATATTTAAAGAAAGATGTTTGTATTGGGAGCCTGAGTCAGATGATCCAACATGTAAATGTGCCTGACTAAGCTAGATTTGGAAATGTACTTCATGTTTCTTGTTTTCCTATACTCCTTCTTTTCTCTCAGATTATCCTGTGCACAGTTTTGATGGACGAAAAAGAATGATCCTAAGCACGATCTCATGGATGGGAGGCAAAAACCCCTTTCTGGGAATTGCGTACATCACTGTTGGGTCCATATGCTTCTTCTTAGGAGTTGTGTTGCTGATCATCCATCACAAATACGGAAATAGAAACACTAGTGCAGACATTCCCAATTAATCTCGCATTTTGAAAGCAACCGTGCTGCATGTGCATCAAGGCCAGTCCAGAATGGACTCAGTTGTTGGAAGATAAATCTCTGCTAATGTCACTTCTGAGGCTGGGTATATAACTTTATCTAAAGACCTCCTTTCCCCTTGCTGTGGATTAACTCTCAAAATGACGGGTATACAATTAGCTACATTGATTGTATCTCTGCATATGTCGGAAACAATTTTCTGATGTTTGCCTCTAGCTGGGCAGGCCACTTGATGCATGTAGCTCTGGTTCCCTTGATGCATCTGCTGCTTGTCATGTGCTGTGTAATGTCAGTATGATTCAGTACATACAGATTGTGGAGAAGACCATTGTAAGATACCGTGTAAATTGTTAACTTAGCAGAATTTGAGTGTCAATGCTGTTGAAAGGAAAAGGCAAGTCTTAAGTGTTTTTTCAATTTACCATCTTGTGTGCATGGACTTTCTGGCTGAGATTTTAATATATTTATATTAGCAGTTAAATGTTTTTTCCTGTGTCCTACCCGCCTTTGTTATGTTAGATTATTTAAATGCAGTGCAAACTGCAACACCTGGAATTCCTTTTAATAGTTGCAACAGATGTGCCTGGCCAGTAAAACAGCATTCTGTAAAGGCATTAGAAAGCCTACTTGTTAATTTATCTGTATGAGTTCCTCTTAAATTTTGTTCTAAACTGGGATATGTTTGTTGCAGGTAGAACCTGCAGTTTTGTCATTTTCTTTGCTTTAAGTTATATCCAGCAGTAGTTTTCCTGATGTGCTTGCTGGTTTTGCTTTTTAAAGAGTATCTTCAAGCAGTAAGCAAGATGAGCCTAAAATGTCTGTTCCAGTCACAAATTTGAGCGAATTCCTTTCACTAAAAGAGTTTTTATTGAAACATATGTATTCTGCTGAGCAGGCTTTGTTGTAAAGGAAATCTCATGTTCTTTCAGTGTTGAGATACTGAACTGTAGAAATGGAAGAGTTGAGATGACAGTAATCTTTGTTATTCCAGTGCAGGTTAAGTTTGCAGTGAAACCTAATTGAAATATTGCAGTTAGAAGCATTCTGAGTTTTAGTGTCTTAAACTACAGAAAGGTTCACTTCCATGTTAATTTGAAGCTAGCTAATCTGTAAAATACTTTTTGACTTTTTTTTTTAGATGATGCACAGAAATTGTAATGTATATGGTGGAGATCACTTTATATGCAACTAGCTTCATAAGTACTGAGTGTATTAAAAAGACCTAATAAATTCTGCAAACCATTTATTAAGAGACTTTGTTCTTGAACATGCATTTATTTTCATCTGAATGAAAAGACATAAAGATTGAATGCATTTTAAGAAAGTTGTATTTCTTAGTTACAAAAAAAATCTATGTAACATCTATAGCCAGTTTTATACAACACTATTAATTTAGCACATAAATGCAAAACTATTTTTACTCAATTACTTGTGTAATTTTTTTCAGCTAGCAGTTTATGTGTATAGGTCTGCATACGCTGCAGAATGAAGCAGCGTTTCCATGGTGTTGGCTTTCTGTATAAGCATATAATTTGCTTACATAGTACACTGTGGAAACACAGGGCTTTTAAATACTCAAGTCTTTTAGATTTTTTTTTTTTGCAGTGTTGTATCTGTTGCTGGAACTATAGGGTAAGGATATATAAGTCTGTATATTGCAAAGTTGAAAACTTGCACAAAATTTTAAGCTGGCATTCCTTTGTAAAATAGTTTAGTCAAAACAAAGTAAACAAGTAAGGAGATGTTTCCCATGTACTGCTTATTAAAATATTTTGATTTTTACACTGTTTGTCACTTGAAAGGTAAATGTTTTGCTTTATTCATGGCCCCTTATCTTTTCTGAGTAGGGAATGCTGTTTTTTGGGGGGGGGCTATGTTCAAAATGGAAAACAATATCTTTCTATCTCTACCTTGAAATGTTTTTCAGTGCTTTTTCCTTTTCCTGTTGACCACAGCTGTCACTGCTGTTTGGATCTTCTTAATGAAGTGCACCAGGGTAAGAATTGCTGTCTGTTTGGTTCTTGCTACAAATAAAGTCTTTTTCTGAAAGTCTGTAGCACTAAATACTTGTCAGACAATATGAACACTATGCCTGAGGAGCTCAAAATATTAGGTGAAACTTGGAATCTCTTGTTTTACTATTCTACATATGCCTTGGGGGCACGTAGGCACTGAGATTCTTGGATTTTGGATTTCCTGGAAACTGTCAGTGTGTCACGTGTTCGAAGATGAAGCCACAGTGTCCCTATCTGACACTTGTCAGGGCAGTGTCACTGTCCCAGTGCTCAGTGCCACGGGTTGGACCTGACCACCTGTGACCTGGTTCTTCAGTGGCATCCATCCTGCACAACTGCTGGAGTTCAGAACTAGAAAGCAATGCCTCACCTTTCCAAGTGCCAGCCAGGCATTTTCCAAATCCCACCCTGTTGAGGCAGTACCTAAAGCGTGAGATTATAGGCTTCCTGGAAGTGGGTGGTGTTAGGAGAGCCTGCTTGTGAATGAATCTTTCTTGGAGAAATTAATGTGGGAAACTAGGATGTATTTCTGTCTTATGCAGGAGCTTTTCAAACAAAATCCTTTGCGTGCGCCCATCTTCCTTCCAGTCTTGTTAAGATCTACATAGTTGTAGCAAAGCAGAGGGGGCCCTTGGGTACTTCTAAATTGCTTTGGGCTATTTGGAGAGATGTTGGTTGTGATTAGCTGAGTCAGAGGAAGAGTTATACCTTAAAGCTTGAATGTGAAGAATCCTTTGTAGCCTTTGCCTCACAAGGTCACATTGGCACTGAAACTGCTTTCTCAGCAGCCTGGTTTTGCTTTAATTATGAATGTTATACCTTGAAGAATACAAGCCTTGTCTTTTTATAGAAATCTCCTTGGGAGAAGAGGCTGTGACAATCCAATGTCAGGTAACATCTGTTTGAGTCTGCCAAGCAGTATAAGGAAAGGTCAGGTGTTTGCCCTGGGTTCACTGCAGGTGTTAATGACTGCACCTTTCTCAAATGCTCTTCCTGCACTGGGGCAACATCAGTGTTACTCATCTGTAAACACACAGATATCAGAAATTCAGCTGAAGTGTCTGATTGGAAAAATGTGACTAAACCTAACACAGAATATACACTGAATTAATTTAAAAATAATGTAGAATACACTGATTGGAAGGCAGCTGCTTGAGAAGGACAAGTCATGACCTTAGAATAATTTTCAGCACGTACAAAGTACTCTATTTTTTTTTCTGTCTGCAGAAAAATGTTCCTATGACATGTAGAGTTTGTGATCTTGCCTGAAAATCCGATTTTACCTTGGTCCTACGTAAGACTGGTATCTTTTGTATTTGTTTTATAGATGTTCTATATTTGTTACCATAGGTTGTTCTCTGCAACTGAACTGAAGAGTTAGAAAGGAAGAGGGCAACGTTGCAAAAGCCTTCAGCAATGTCCCAACAATAATGACAACAAATACTTCTCAAGATGTATCAAGTTTCCATAAGGGACTGTATTGACCTAGTTACAATGAGTTACTTAAAAAAATAAAGTGACATTTTGAGTACCTGTGTCTGTGTTGAACAGCCTGCCAAAAGGGTGTGGGGAGGAAGCAAATGGTCATGCTACCTTTATTCTAGCTCTCTTTTTAGCCATGTGGTTGATTTATGGACTCCTAAGATAGAAGGCCGGGTTTCATCTCTTCCTCAGATTGGCACAAGTACTTTCATGTAACAAAACCATGCATTGTAGCTCACAGAATATGATCTCATTAGCATAGTACTTCTTATGCCTTAAATAGGCAGCTCTTGACAGTTTTGATTTAGACTGACTGTGATCATAAGCCTGATAAGAATTCATATCCTTATATGACCTGAGTCGCAAATAAGAAACTCCCTTCTTCTGCTCAACCAGCACTTGAATTATAGTAATAATGTCTGTTGCTTGAGTTTATGCCGATTTCTGCTGGTTGAAATAACTGTTCTCATTTTATGTTGGAAATCAGTAAGCAGAAATAAAAGCATGACTCATAACTAATGAAGCTGAATTTTTTGTTTTTTTTTCCTTAAAAAAAAATCATTTGAAAGAAAGTGGATAGGCTTTCTTCTTCCTGAACCCTGATTTCAGATAAATATGACCACAAAGAAGCAAACTTAATACTAGAGTTACATGCAAGGCTAACCAATGGTGCTTGGATGTCACAAAATAAAATGGTGAGATGTTTTAAGTAATGTTAGAGGGCCAGGAAGATGATTTATGATCTCATTAATTCTGTTGGGAAAATATGAAAGACTGAGACATGATATTCTTGGAAGAAATGAAAATATGAATGTTTCTAGGCATACATCCAGAGTTAAGTAGTTAAATGAGTATTTGTTTCACAGCAGATGCTTATAAACATTGGAACAAATCCTTGTTCAGCTTTGTAGGGGGAATGATCAAAGAAAGATATGAAACTTCTAATGTGAGTCACTGTATGAAGCTTCTGTTTTGGGGAAAAGTTCCAGCTTCTTACTGTTTAGCTGGAAGTGATGTTATTCAGAGCCATGTCTAGTCCTGACTGCTCTCTCTTCAAGCTGCTGACTGATGCTGAAAGCAAACTGTGTGGCAGCATCCCAGAAGGCAGCTGCCTGTCTATGCAGTGCCTACAGCAGTATTCTTCCCAAAGAAGATGTGAAGTTGAAGTAAGAATGAGGGACCTACTGCATGGCAGTCCATAAAAATCCCAAGTCCTGAAGCAGTGCATATGCTGTGTAATACTAAGTTATTTTAATGCAATTTTAGTGTATTCTACAACTGAGAATAACTTAAATTCTAGTTTGGTGTTTTCTCTCATTGTAAACAATGTGACTTTTAACTGGGTACATCAGTTAATCTATATGCAAGAAAAAATTATGCAGCAGGCAAGCAAGCCTCTAGGAGAAGCTTAAATGTTGTCTTGTCCACCTATCCCACTGCCCCAGGGCTTTTCACTTTTACATGTAGGCCAAAAGTGAACTCAGATGTTTGTGTATCTTTTTAAACGCTGCTAAAAAAAAGATCAAACTACTGATCAGAAATAGATGAACAGCCCTGTTCTATCTAAGGCAGGCTTAAACAAAACAGCTTAACAAAGAGTTCTAATGACCAAATTCATTATTCTTCAGTACAATATATATTAAAATTAATCTGTTAGGGAAAATGTGTCTGAGCCTTTGCTTCAGGCCTTCGCCCTGTGGCTTCAAGATGTCATTTCTCTTCCTTTCCCTCAAGCTGTTTCTTCACAAAACAGTGAATGTTGAAGGCAGCCCTTCTGCTTGCGCTAAGCAACCCTCCTGTAGCTTTGATCACACCAAGCTTTAAGTGTGAACTTCAGGCAATAGCTCTAAAGCTCATATTCCAACTCACAGGAAATAGTTCACAGATATGAGGTAACATTTATTTCTCCGGAGATGATGATCCTTTTATTAGTATTGATTAAGCAATGCATTTGAATTCCTCCTTTGTTGCAATGCATCATTTTTCTTTATGGCTGTGCTTTATAAATGATATTTTTAATATTGCACTCAGTTAAGGCTATGGCTAAATACCTTTCCATTTTTGCATTTTTTGATAGTGCCTTTCTGAGGCAGCTCAAGGGACAGGGAAGTGCTGTGCTTTGGGAAATAGTTTGTTATTTTTGTACTGGGCCAAATGCTGATTTTCTGTCTTTGACACAGATTATTCATCCTCAGCTCTGGGACCAGCACAAACACTTTAAAATGACAGGACTTGAGTGCCCTATGACTGCAGCAAGCCGGAAAGTGATGTTCTGGCAGTGCTGTACTGCAGCATCAGGCAGAGAAAGGATATGAAGCACACATGGGCAGTGCAGAAACCAGAGGCTTACGAAACACCTTCCTAAAGGATGAAAAGATTCCTCCTTCAGATTCAGGTGGGTTTGTGTTCCATACAGTTCTGGTGTTCCTTCACCATCTGCAATTACACACTGTGAATCACTTAGCTGAATTCTGAATTCTGTCTGCACGTACTCTGCATCCTTGCTACTGACGAAGCTCGAGGCCGGGGACAGGCGTGTGACTACGCTTCGTACCCTCTGCGCCGCAGCCCAGCCATCTCCGCCGCCCTTATCCCCGCCCCCTCGGCACTGACCCCCACAGCCCGGCGCTGGCGGCCGCCATTTTCTCGCCGCCCGCCGCTGCGGGGCGGTGCTTCGTGCCGCTTCCGCTTCCGCTGCCCTTGCTGCCGGCAGGAGGTGAAGGGACCAAGAGGCGCGATGTGGCGGAACCTGCTGGTGAGGGGCTCGGTCCCGCGGGCCGGACTGAGGGGGCAGCAAGGGCGGCGGGGCCTGGGGCGGGGCCGTCCTGCATTGTGCGGAGCCGAGCTGAGAGCTGGGCGCTGGGGCTGCCGGCGGGGGGCCCTGAGCACCTGTGTGTTGTGTCTGCAGGCAGATCCTGGGTTAGGGGGGCTCCCGTGCTGGCTTGGGTGGAGCTGATGGCTCTTCCTTCCTCTCTCCCTCCTCTGCTTCCATCTTGATTTTGAAAGGAATGGCTTCTGTACCACTGTGGATGTAACTGAAAGATTTTACTGTTTCTAAAATACTGTTTTTTCCTTTATTTTAGAGTATTCGCCAAGTTTCCCAGAGGACCATAAGCACTGCTTCGCGCAGGCCGCTGGAGAACAGAGTTCCTGAGAAGCAGAAGCTCTTCCAGGTATTGAGAGAACACTGACAATATGATGACAAGGTTTTAGCAGATTAGAGTTGGAAGGGACCTTTGAAGGCTATCTAGTCCAACTGCCCTGCAATGAACAGGGACACCACAGCTTCATCAGGTTGCCCAGGGCCTGATCCAGCCTTGCCTTAAAAGTCTCAAGGAATGGGGCATCAACCACATCTCAGGGCAAGTTGTGCCAGTGTCACACCATCCTACTGTAAAATATTTTTTCTTATGTCTAACCTAAATCTACCCTCTTTAAGATCAAAGCCATTTCCCCTTGTGCTATCATCACAGGCCCTTCTTAAAGAGTCTGTCCCTCTTCTTTCCTGTAGCTTCCCTTTAGATACTGAAAGGAGATTCTGAATACATCTCTTCTGATTGCTATGCCACCTAGTGAGAAGTGGTGGTTCTGCAAATGACAAAAGTAGTGAGTACTTAAGAGCATGCTCCCAGTCTGTGCCTTAACTTGGAGCAGTAATTTCTTACTGAGCGTAGATGAGACTGGGCTTTAGCAATGTGAAAGGGGCAAAGTGTTAATAGTTTAACAGTCCAGTTTTTGCATCTTATTGCTTTCCTTTCTGCTGAAAGAGAAGATCAGTCTTGCTGGAACACTACATGAGGAGCTCAGTGCTCGCTCAATGCTATGGGAAGCAGGATATTGATAAGGAGGGTGGTCAGAGATTCTGTTTCTACTGACAAATGATCAATCTCTACATATTATATTGTTGGCCAAATACTATTTCTTCCTCGAACTCCTCTCTTATGTGACAGTAGGTTAAGCTGGGCAGGTCTGTAGCTAGGGGCAGGCTTGAACTCCAAAGCAGCATAAACTTGCCAGCAAGCATAAAGATCCTGTGGATCCACTGTTCAGGGAGCATCACTTCAGATGGAGCAAAACAGTCTCCTGTTTAAGAACAAGTAGTGGTAGAGAGAGGCTGCTTCTATTCCCTATAGTAGAGTTTGAATATGTTGGAGTCTTATGGGAAGTTTCTAGGGATGGTAATCACTTACTGTGGGCCTGAGGGAGCTGGCAAATGGTGCCAGCAGCATTCAAGCATGTACCAGTTGCTGTTTTAGAAATGAAAATGCATGCTGTTACTACACTTTGATGGTAGGTGCTCACTTGGTACCAGAGGAAAAACTTGAAACACCAAGCTCAAAGCACAAAGTCTTCTGGAAGTATCGAAGATAGTTTGGGGAAAGAAATCTTCCAAGTAGTTCCAGTTGTGTTAAACGAATGGTACAGGAACTGCATTTAAATAATTTATTTTTGTCTCTTTGTTTCCGTTAGGAGGATAATGGCCTCCCCGTGTATCTTAAAGGTGGGATCATGGATGGTCTGTTGTACAGAGTCACCATGGGTTTGACAGTTTTTGGTAAGGCTCATACTAAAACATTTGTGCATTAGTATACTTTCAAACCTACTAAGATTAAAATACTTTTTTTGGTACTATCTCCAGCATGACCGACACAGTACTATGTATTAGATACTCCTTTAGAATCCATGTAAAGATGTTAGACAAAGCTAAAGTAACTCATAAAGCTTATTTTGAAAGGGAATAAGATGTAGTTATAACACACGCACACCCTAGTTTTCTTTTTGGCTTCACTCTTTAGTGCTAGGTGATACTGGAGTTACTGAGGTTTCACATGGTGTAAAAATTAGCATACTGTATCAGAAATTTATGGTATTGCCTATGTTTAGCCTCTTTGCTATTTGTTTATATGGCTCTGTAATACCCTCTAACTTAACTGTGTTGTTCCAGAGGATTTTCTGTTCAGTTACCATAACAATGAGTAACCAGTACTTTATTGTCATCTGTGCAAGTTCTGCAAACATCCCTCTCCCACTTTTTTTCTTTACTATTTTCCTTTTAGGCTTTTTTATGCAGACCGTGGAGAGCTTTTTATGATTTTTTTAATTGTTTGTTTTTATAAATACAAATTGCAAAAAAAAAAAAAAAAAAAAAGTTGAGGTGTGGTTATGGAAATGTGCTGTGTCTGAGCTGCAATTGCTTATTGTTAGTATTCTGGGAAAGGAAAGCTGACTCGTAAGAAGCTCTGTTTACCATTCTGAAAAGACTTCTTTTGTTTCTTTTTTTCAGGAACGGGCTATGTTCTTTATGAACTGCTGATGGCTTCAATGCCCAAGAAGCAGAAATAACTCCAAGATGCCCTAGTGACTATCATCTCTTCGTCCAATTCCATGTGACCGTGATGGCAGCTTATAGTTTCTATAAGCACCTGGCTTAATGCTTGAAATACTAATTTAATTGTAACATGTTAACTGCAATCAATAAAGCAGTTCTTATGTTGCTTTTGAGGTTGTTTGGGCTATATCATATGTTCTCCATTAGAGTGCATTTTACTTCTGGCTCGTGTACAGTGAGTTATCAATATGCTGATCTCTTAATTGTATGAATGTTTGTTTGTTTTCCATTGTGGTTTATGTTGGTACTTCAAAGATGAGTTAAATATCCTGAACCTTTTCAAGAAAGTTATACCTCCTCTTTGTTACAGAAATTTTGTCTTGCTTTAGCTGAGCAAATTTATCTTGAAATAAATAATCAGAATTAAACAAAATCACAAAACCTACATGGAAGTGAATGTTGAGAATTTGGTAATTCTACATTGTTGCTGTCAGCTCCAGTTGCTGGAATATCGCCTGAGGATACCCAATAATAATGTCATGTACTTAGGAACAACTTGTATCTGAAGTAGGTAATGCTGTTACTGAGAATGCCTGCCGTATAAAAGCTGCCTCTAGGAAGCATCTTTATGTTGATGGATGACATGAGAATCATTTAACTCAAGCTCCCCTCGTACCTCTTACTGGGCCGACTATTGCAGTTGTTGAGGTAGCACATTTCTGAGAAACTGTTAGCTGTGCACTGTAAAACCACTTAGGTTTTATGTTCCTAAACACAATTTTGACCTTTTTAGTCTTGCTGTCAAGTCAGTTCCTGGGGTTCATCGTGTGGTTCAACTTGTTTTACTTCAGACAATCTAGGCAATGCTGAAGTGGCATTCAGAAGCATTTTCAGCTCCCACGCTCATAGATGGAAATGAGATGTGGGGTCATATCCTAGAAGGGTGTATTTTGGAAACACCATGCTCATATGTGGGATATTCCCACTGTGCAATTCCATATGTGGAAAGTTTTCTAATAGTCCTGGGAGGTGAGAGGCATGTGCTGGGGTGGGATCTCACAATTTCCATCAGTCTCTCCTTCTGTTACTGACATCTACAGTAACAAAACAGTCCTCTGTTTCCCTTTATGTCCTTGTTAGTCTGGTGTTGATTGTGTAACAAATAGAACTTCTAAAAAAAAAAAAAAAAAAAAAAAAATTCATCAAAATAATCCATTGTTTCTCCTCTTAACGACTGGGTTTTTCAAAATGTGGCAACAAATGCAGAAATCTAACTTCCTATTACCGGCTATTTTAAGCCTCTTCTGGATTATGTTGATTTAAAATTTTTCATGGCTATTCCAGAGAACCAGAATATGATTGTTAAACTTGGGGCAAATGGGAAGGGAAAGGCCAGCATGCTCAGAATAGGATTGGGAATTAGGAAAATGTTCTTCACTGGAGTGTGGTGGGCACGGCCCCGAGCTGCCAGAGTTCAAGGAGAGTTTGGACAATGTTCTCAGGTACAGGGTTTGAATTGGGGTGGTGCTGTATGGAGTCAGGAGCTGGACTCAGTGATGTAGGTCTCTTCCAACTAGGGATATTCTGTGGTTCTATGCATTTTTATTACTGAGTGTAATATTATGCAGTATGGAGAATCGCTTTGGTCCACGTGGGTCAGCTGTCCTGGCAGGAGTAGAGGGGACATTGTCCCAAAGAGGTTTTGGGGGGAGGTGGAGGGAGCTTTGAAGCTCACCAATGCAGTTCAGCAATAGCCAAAATGCTGCTGTGGTGATTCTAGCTCCTGTAAACAGTGCTGCGGGCAGCAGCAGCCGAGGGGTCCGTGGAGCAGCACAAAGTGAGCTAGCAGAAGGATCTTCATGCCAGAGTGTTACCTGACCTTACAGGCAGAGCCTGGTAGCATTACTTCAACAAAATCAGAAACCCTCTGCTGACAAAAGGCTGTTTTGGATGGAAGGATGGCCCCATGTCTCCACAGAATGCCTGGGGTGTTGGGAGCAGCTACAGGATGCAGCCCTGTCTTCCTTAGGGCTAAACGTAATGGAACATGGTCAGAATTATCTGAAGACCTTTTGGGTCCCCATGGGTTTTTTATGAGTAGAAGAAATTAAAATGAGCAGCTTGTATTGTTCCATGCTAACTTGAAAAATGATAAATTAAAAAAAAAGTCAGTAATAAGTCACAGCTCACTAACCACTAAACGCACTCAAATTATGTGCTTTTCTTGCCTGTTTCTATTACCATCATGCTTAATTACTGCCCTTCTATCAGTTTGTTCTGGAGCTAAATATTATGCTGATGTACAATATTGCTACCTTACTGCAGTCCTGTTTTTGATTTGCGTATGCAGTATTTTCTCTTTTCCAAAGAGAACCTCTGGTTCATGTAAACTTTATTTTTTTACTTTAGCAGTTAGTTAGATATGGTAGCTGTGATTTTTGTGATGTTATGCACCAGGGGAAGGAGAAGCCTCTTGGAGCCAAGGCTGTGGGAATGCTGTCATAGCCTTTGCTGGGCTGGATTGTTCGAAGTACCATCCCAACATTTTCCATTGGGTAGGCAGTGAGTACCCCGTCTCTGCTACTTCCCTTGCCCCCTGTTGTTCATTATTTAGCCTGTTAAATTTACAAGTCTTTAAAGTTAACAGATAAAGGTTATTAGTGTGCCAGTTTTGAATGAATTAAAAACAATGTTCATGCCACTGCAAAAGTAGTGATTATTTGAATAACAATCAGACAGATGCAACAAATGACAATTAAATAAAAAATAATGTTTTTCTAGGTTAAACATCCCTTTCTGAGACTCCAGGTGTACACACCATGTTTTACTTTCTCCTTTGGGAAGGTGGCTCAGAGCTATCTTCTCTTAGAACTGTGCCCTGGGCTACATTTTCCTGGCTACTGAATAGATGCACAGGTCCAGGTAGCCCATCACACATAAAAATTTCCCCAGCAGAAGTCTAATATGCAATATTGCAGCTTCCTAAAAGAGAGCATGAAACAATTTCACAAACTCTCAGAAGTAAAATCAAACTCTCAGAAGAAAATACCAGAGATTTCTAAGTATATGGTATTATCTGTATTTTTTCCCCCCAAATTTCAGAGTGAAAATACCACTTTTCCAGTGTTGTTCACTTTGGGTATCGCTGCTCTGAACAAGGAAAAAGCTGAGTTTGTTTCAGCATATGTTTTGTTAAGCTATCCTTCCTTTTTCTCCCATTTTTTCCAATTTTGTTATATATGAAGGAGCTGGAGGTTTATCTTCATAACTACTACTATGAGTCAGACCTTCAAAGGCACACAAAATCAAATCTGATCAGCCTGACTTGACCTCAAGTGAGGTGTGTATGTGATGAGTAAGTCAGAACCAACATATCTTTCATGCACGTACTTGTGAAATTGTTTTTTTTTCAAAGGAAATTTCTTTTAATAATAACTCCTTTTTGTTCTAGCTTGTCTGAGTCTTTACAGTTTTTTTTTTTTTTCTTTTTTTCCCAGAATTCAGCCAAAGCTGCTATAAAAATAATGGCTTGTCCAGAAATGCAATCTGAGAGGGATCCCTTGGCTGTACTCTGCTGTTTGTATGAATACAAGTGTTCAAGACTTCAAGCTCAGCGGGCAGCACCAAGGAGCTGTGAGATGCGTTTTGGTCTTGTCTCAACATTTCTCCACAGTTGTTCTTACTGGTCACAGATTTTCTCTAAGAGTAACTGGTTACAGACTTCCCTGGCAAACCTGGTAAGCGAAAACCCGCTCCTATCTGTTTTCTCCATAAGGCACATCATCCCCTAAAAGCTACTTGACAAGGATTCCTCATGTTAGTGTTGTGGCAAGCTGAATTCACTTAAAGGGCAGCTGAAGGATTTCAGAAATGTCTGTTACCCCATGCAGTCCCAATCCCAACCCAGCTCTCCTGAGCTCAGCTCTGTGGGGAGTGCCACTACCTGTGCACAATGCACTCTGTTCATAAAATATCCCCTCCCAGTGCTTGTAGCCTGCGGCCTCATAGAGAACACTCCTGAAGAGGGATGAGTCTGTCCTTTCCTGATGTGTTTCCTTCTTTGAGTTTCCAGGCCACCAATCTGAACTTTCAGAAAGGTGAAGGGATCTCTCCTCTTCTGACAGCTGTATGCAGTGCTTGTAATTGTCTTTCCTCTCCCATCTTGGTATTTTATTATTACAGCCAGTTTGCTCTTTTCTCTGGAGAAACCATCTGTTCCCTGTATTGTTAAGGCTTTGCTGGGTGCAGAAAAGACAAGGGGCTTTCTGGTGGTGGCAGAAATAAACTGGAAAGGTTGGATCAGTGAAGATCAAATAATGTGTAAGCTTCACATACAAAAGAACTTAGAAGATGCTGCAGTAGACAAAACAGGAGGCTTAGAGGTTTAGAATTACCTGAAATAAGGCTTTCTAAATGTAGTTGTTACATACCATAAATGAGATGACCAAATATTGTGGTTTAACCTGGCAGCGAGCTGAACACCACACAACTATTTACTCGCACCCTGCCCCCATAGGGATGGGGGAGAGAACTGGATAAAGGTAAAACTTGTGAGTTGACAGTTTAATAGGACAGAAAAAAAGAAGGTAAAATAATAATGATAAGCAATCACTTCAATCAATACTTGTTTGATTGCTAATGGAGATGTAAAATAGGGGGGAGCAGGAGGATATGTTTAATAATAAGATATTTTTATCATTAGAGCTGTGTTAAGGAATAACTCCTCTTGAGGCTGTGAAGCTCACCTGCAGACACAGCGCCCTGTGATTTCACCAGGAGCAGCAGAAGAGCTGCTGAAGGTATTCAGCTGAAATACTTTGCATGTGCTTCAGCTGTCACAAAGATCCAGAGACAACTTGAACCGTCTCCTAATTTCTTTGGATTAAAATTTTTGTATGGCACTTCTCAAGGCTGAAAGAGGCGTGTGGTTGTTTGTTCAGTGTTATCAACACCCAAAACAGCAACAAAAAAAGAAATAGTTGTATATGGCTGTCTTTCATTTTCCACAGAATTTTCCTGATTTTACCAAGAAAGCTAGAGTGGGCAGGAACTAAGTACGTGATCTGTCTGTAATTAACCAAATTAACTTTCTATGAAAATCTCCCAGTATCATTCTCATGAGTGTGACAGAAGTGTATGTAGCTAGCTAGGGATGCTCTTTGGAAAAAAGAGGAGGGGGGAGACTCAGTACTGTTGGAGCTTGTCCCAGCTGATGAGATACTGCTGCTCCCAATGCCCGTGAGCAGCTCTTGTTCCCAGCAGGGTGCAAGGAGGAGGTTGGGGCTCCTGCAAGACCTTTAAATGTACCCTTTCATTAATTGAATTATCTGTGTTCACATAGTATCAAAATGATTCCACAAAGTTTCATCTCAACATGAGCACGCACTTACTCTGGATGACTAATGCCACAGGATCTGAAGTTTATAATGGAAAGGCTGACACACACACATGCAATGTTATCTATCGTAACACTATGCAAAAGGGAATTATATGATTAAACACTTTAATGATCTCTGTTGCCCAGTGGGGAGCTACAAGTCCCAAAGGAGCCAGGCCAACAGTGTTATCAAAGTTTATTCAGTGATCTCTTAGGAGCAGTAGAACACATTTTGCTAAATATAATGTGTTGTGCTAATATGTGGAGCAACTGCCTGGGGCCACTGTGTCATGGTGCTGGAGTGCAGTGTGCCGCGAGGTGGGCACACCTCCTTCTTTTGGCAGAGGTTTACAGAAACAGATGCCTAAAGTTAGACTCTTAAACTTGTGTTCAGGCTTTTACATAAACAGCCTGGTTTTTTGAAGAGCAATACCAAGAATCCCTTCTATTAAAATAACATAAATAATAGAAACAAGCTTGCAACAATAGCACTGATGGGTGTCATTATTTTGAGAACCAGTACTCAAACTAAGTTATCATATTTCTGGGAAAAAAAGAAAGGAATGGCGACTTTTGGTTACCGCAGCAATTTCTAAAAGGAAGGCACAAAGACTTGTGAATAATGCAAGAGGGACATCAACTGTAAGACCAGTTAGTAAAAGTAGCATTTGATGTATTTTACAGTTGGACAGGAACTTCTGTCATAGCCCTTACCTCTATGTTAAAGTCTGAGATCCAAAAGCAGAAGGGCTGGGACTAGAAATCACTTCCATTCAAGCAGCTCTCGATCAACATTACATCCAATTTGCTCAGGCACTGCTGATTTCCTTAACTTGGTCTTTACTAGCCATTGGAGGAGTTTAGATGCTGGGGTCCTAAATGTGGATTTCTTAACCCAGAACTGAATGACAACCTAAAGTGACCATGCAGGACAGAGCAATGGGTGCAGCCAATGGACTTGAGAAGCAAAGCTGAGATGCTGAGACACATGCTATGGAGCGCAACCTCTTGTCTACCTTCTTGGTCTCTCTTGGGGTTAGAGAGGGGGTTCTGCAGGTTTTATTAGAAGATGAGGTCCTAATTAAAAAAAAAAAAAAGGTATTTCATCTTGTAATTGGTGCTGTTCTTAACCAGGAAAAATCGGAATGATAGAGTAAAGCTGAGTAGCATTTCAGAGTGTGATTTGTGCCTGAAAAACTGTTTGTTTAAAAATACTGTGCATTTTTTTTCTTGTTCTTTTTGTTTTTTGAAGTTGTTAAAACAGAAAAAGATCCTGCAGCTAGCAGCAAGCACATTTCTGCAGACCAAGAATACACCATAACAGAAATCAGGCACGTTCAATAAATGGGAGTGACTAACAGAGTAGTGAGGCCAGATGGAACACATCCAGGAGAGTGGAGGAAAGGGCATATGAGAGGAGACATTTTAACAGCTTCCTGTGAAGTCTCTCTGCAAACAGTGGAGGTGTTGATACATGAGAGAGATGCTGAACTCCAACAGGTGAAACAGGCTGCCAGCAAAGGGCGAGTAGCAGCTTTCAAGTATCCTTTAATAGCAGAAACCAAACCCAATTGTTGTCTGTTTACACAACAGAGTGCTTCTGATACTGAAGCACAGGGCAACATCTATTTATAATCCAAATAAATCTTATGTTCTGGTATTTGGAACTGTCAGCATTCAACATATTGGGAAGCAGCAGCCACAAAGCTGCATTAAAAAATAGCAATTTAAATCCGCATTGCTTTACTCAGTGCATTTTCCCCTTTAGTTTCTACATAATTATGTCTTGTGCAGGAGACGCAAATTTCTTTGTCAAGATTAGCTCATATGGAGTTCATAGATACCCAGATAGGTTCTTCCTAAGCAGTGCTTTTAACGTCTGTGACCCAAGCTCTTGCTTGGCCCTTCATTTATTCCACAAAAACTCAAAATTTCCATGCTTATCAACAGGAGTTTCCTGTGATAACTCAGATGACAGATACAGAAGGTGACAGATACAGAAGATTCATGGGCCTTATGGATGAACCTATAGCCTGGACTATCCAGCTGCCTGGGGTGCTCCCTGGCCATGTTCTGGCCTCAGTTTTGCCCCTTGTGAATATTCTTTTATTCTTTTGGATAGCAAAGAGTTGTGGTGAGTGCCAAAATCTGCCTGTCTGGGTCCTGAGACACTGGGACTCGGATGGGAAGAAGGGGATGTGATGACCATGGAGTGAACCTGCCCTTAAATTTTGTAAAAAGCAAGAAGTCTACATGAAGACGTGCTGGAACAGCGAAAGGTTTTTGAGCAAGACTGATGGAGTCTGTAGCTCTGGCACTCACATGCAGAAAGGAATCTCCCAGTCCACTTCTTTGCTCTCAGCCTGAGTTTGCAGAGATGCCAATTACACAGACCTTTTTTTCATATTAAGCCAAGACTATTTTTTGTGGGATCATCAGAAAATACAGATTTCTCTGGTGTTGGGTTGATTTTTTCCCCCCAAATCATTTTTCTTTTCAATTAGCAGGTTTATACTCTGTCAGTGACATATTTCTGATTGCTGTACTCATTCTCCAACTATAGACCACATACAGTTTACTTAAAGCAGAGGACCATTTAGTAGGAACCCCTTACCCCTCTGGCTGTGACTGGAACGCAGTAAGATGTGGTGTGACACCTGACATATACATTAAGGAAAATTGCACTGGTTTCACTGGGGAGTGCCTCCTAGACAGGAAGATCAGGATCCTGTTGTGAACCAATGAATCAGCTTCTTTGAGATGAAACATCTTAATTTAGGAATGTTTTAATATGAAATGCATTTTGGTATATATAGAAAGGACTATACAATTATTGCATCTATTTTTTAAATTAATTTTAGTACTCAAGTTTTGATATTAAAAAAATGACTGCAGATTAGCTGGCTTTCATAATACTCCCAAATCACATCAAGAAACCCCATTCCCTTCTATTTATACCTCTGCATTTGAATGATTTATTTGCTTTTCCAGTTCTGCTTATTTGGAGCTACAATCTTTCCTTCTGAGCATCACATGATGGGAAAAAATCAGTTGCAGAAATTAAAGAAATAAACAGTTGCTGAGGAAAACACACCTGGCGAGGCAGAGAATAATTCCATAGCTGTGGCACTCCCCAGGGGCACTGTTTCAGTAAACGGGCAGATTTGAGGCAGACCAAGTTTTCTCCCAACACTGTTTGTGTAAGAAACCATTCCTCATTATGAGAGGTCAGATGAGGGCTGCTCTCTGAATACCACTCTGAAGTGAAATTATCCCAATAAATAAACACCAGGCTGAGTTCCTCTCGTGCCACTGACTGGAAATCTCTCAGGGAAGGCCAGGCCTATAGGAATCTGGCTGCTGTATTTTTCCTTCAGAATCTGATGGAGGCAGATAAAATACTGTGCAATATTAACTTGATGGGCTGGTTCAAGAAGAAATAAACAGTACACTGGAAAGGTCTACCTTTGTGTTGTAAGGAAAGAATGAACCTCCTCAGTGACTGCACTACAGCAATGTCTGATTTCAATATGCTATAGTGATGAATGCAGTGAGAGAGGCAATTACAGGTGGGACAGATGCAGGTAGGTGATAGAGGGCACTGGTAGCATCTCAGCCTGCACTGAACGCTGTGTCCATGCAGTGTTCAATATTCAAGGAGCAGACACCTTTCTGAACTCTTCCTCTGTGCAGTGCTTACATGGCTGTACATGTACATATGAATAAAGCCTCTATCACATTCATGCATAAGAGCAGCTTCAACTGTCAGGAAGCCACAAATTCCAAATCTAGTCTGATATCCACGTGGAAAACGATATTCAAGGTCCTGAAATGCAGGACATCCTGTTTTCTTTCGCCCTGGCAACACAGCCTGAGGAAATAAGGAGAGGTGCCAGAAGCACAGAGTAGCCCAGTTCAGTCTAGACCCCAAACCAGTCCAAATTTTCTAAGGAATTCCTGGATTCCTGCAAAATTGCTATTGCATAGCCACAAATGAGACAGGAAACATTATTAAAAGTATAAATACAAATTAAAGTCTCAATTTTTACACTGAGATTTGTCCCAAAGTTTCATTTTATTCAGTTTAAATAGCAAACAAAATGACAGGGCTGGAGTGCATGGTCTTAATGTGTTTAACACTTGTCTAAGAAGCAAGCAGACAGGAGAGTGTTAGTAAATGTTTATGCATTTCAGACATGCCTTCTGCATCACATATTATGCACTCAGCCTATGAATGTACATAGCAACAGAGCTGATTAAAAACAACCCGTTTTGCCTTTTAATTGCTGTGATATATGGCAACACGAACCCAAAATGCAGTTGGTTGGTGTGTTTTGCATGTGAACGATCTTAGTGGGAACACGGTTACTCCTGCTGGAAAAAATCATGGAAGAATGAAATCCTGCTGCCGTTGAAGTCGATGAGTTATGTGCTCTTGCCATCTCTGAGCCTTATTTTGCTCCAAGAAGTGAAGCAAAGCTGCTCAGCTTGAGGAAAGGGGGAGAGTGCCCTCATCACAACTACATCACTCATCCATATGGTGTCAGTGTCTGCGAGGTCTGCTGATTCCAGTGCCTTCACTCACGTAAAAAACCAGCAGCAAAGCATTTAGATATTTTAAAACAATTTCTCCAAATGAGTCAATTTTTTTAATAGAACAATACGTATCATCTTCCATTCCCATGATTTGCATTGATTGATTTCAACAATTAAATGGAAAATCTTGGTCGTCCGATGATGGGGAAACCCACAGCACATTGTGAAAAACAGTCTTGGTGTACACGTGATAAAAGCACCTCTTCTGAGTTAATTCATCTCCTGTGGAAGGACATTTCATTGTGACCATTTTCCTGAAAGTGCTGTTTCCATGACATGCCACATCTACATTGATGTTCTTGGTGTGTGATGTGTTTGCTCAGGAAATGAGATGAAAATTAGAGCCTCAGAATTAATTTCTTAGAAAACCTTTTTTTTTTTTTTTTTTTTTTTTTTTTTTTTTTTTTACTTATCAGCTCTGGATAGGAAGAAATGAAATTCCCTGAGACAAAAAGCCAAAGGAGAAAATCTAAGCTGACAGCTGGGCAAGGGGTGAACAGGTCAAGAGTATCTGAGGGTTTATCAGCAGAGATGTTGCTTTTGGGAAGCACGTGTTATCGACACCAGACAGCCAAAGCCATGGCATGTCCCTGAGAGCAGCTGACTCACTTCCAAAGTGTCTGGAAATGTCAGTGCACGTCTTCTGGTTATCACCTTCTTTTCAGCATTCGGGCTCTGATGCTGATTCCTGGACTATTGCAGAGATGAAGGCGGCCAGATTCAGCTCAGGAGGGGCACATCCTCCTGTCCACACGTCCTCGATCTCCCAATCCTGAGGAAAGCGCCCGGGAGTCGTCCTTCCACGCACTATCGGTCCCTGCTATCGGCCACTTCCACCCGGATGGGCCCCGTCCTCATCCCTCGGAAGCTCACGTTCATGCAGAAAGCTGACATGGAACCAACACACCGCTGAAATCTCCCAGACCTCTTCCAAACAGGCTGCTGGGAAATTGCTGGGAAATTGGCCTGCTCCTCAATTTCGCATTCAATTTTTTTCCCCTTTGTCTGCTCATTCATTAATCTTTTTCTTTTTCTTTCTTCCTTTCTTCTTTATTTCTTTACATTTATTTGTACTTCTCAGCCTGCCCCTTCCTGACCCCCCGCCTCCCCACACCTGCGCTCCGAGCCGGGCCGCTCCACACCGCCGCCGCCGCCAGGGGTCGCCGCCGCCCCGCGGATGGAGCCCCGCGGCATGGGAGGCCGGGGGCGAGGCGGGCTGCGCTGCCACCATCCTGGCCGCCGCCTCTCCTTTTTCCGCGTCCTTGTGCCGCGGACCCCTTGGTTTTCAGCCGCGGGAATGCCGGAGGAGCATCTTTCGTAGGACTGGGAGCGAGGCCCCCGCGGTGCCCGGCTCCGTGCCTCGAGCAGGCAGCCGGGAGCGGGGAAGCCCCGCGGAGCCCCTCGGCGCGGCGGGCTCCCGGCTCGGGAGGCGCGGCTGGTGTTGCAGGTTCCCGCTGTCGGGCAGTGCGAGGGGTTCGCCCCCGGGGCCCCAAACGTACGTGGGAGGAGGTGGGCTAACGCGCGCACGGTATGTGTCTGTAGGATGCTTAGGCTGGAGGGCGAACGCGACTGGTTGCGTGAAGATGACTATTAATGGGTTATTTGATGGCTGCGCGCCGTGCCGCCCCGAGGTTCCCCTCGGGGACACCCCACGCGCTCGGGGACTCAGATTTTCCACCGCTCGCCCCGTCTCCCCCCCGGGCGCGGCGACGGGGCAGGCGGGAGGGGGCGGCGGGGCGGCCCCTGCCCCCGGGCTCGCTGCCGCCCGCCTCATGCCGCAGGAATGCGCGGAGGTATGCGCCAGTTTCCAGAAGCGGATCCCCTTCCCTGCTGGAGCGGAGCGGCGCATATATCATCCGGTGGCAGCAGTCCACCTTCCCTGCAGTTTCGTAACCGCTTACGAGGGTAAATTGAGAGTTGGGAACAGCCCTCTATTAAGTAGCAGATTGAAGAGAGACTCTTCCCACTTGGAGAAGGCGAGTCTTCCCCGACGGACCCCTCGCGTCGGGAGCTACAGTCATCGAGGCGTCTCCCCCGCGCCCGGCTGCTGCCTCCGCTCCTCCTTCGCCGCCGCTGCTACGCGCCGCTCCCTCCACCAGGTGCCCCCGGAGCTTCATCCTTTCTCCTCCTCCCTCTCTCCAGGTCCGACGGCCGCTGCTACGGGCACCGCCACGGACCCGGAGCCCCCCGGAGGTCGGTGCTGCCGGCAGGGGGGCTCTGCCCTCCTCCCGCACCCCGCACGGCGCTCTGAGCGCGACGGCAACCGGGGCTGGGAGAGTGTGCCGGGGGCTGCCCGGCGCCGGGAGCCCCGTCCCTTCGGGGGATGCCCGGGCAGTGGCTGCCGGGGATCGCTCTCCGCCTCTCCCGTGCTGTTTGCAGCTCCCCGGCATCCTTTCTCTTTCCAGTTTTTATGTCTTTTGACCCATCTACTGGCTTCTCCTGTTTGTTTTCTTTGTTTCTTAGAGGGTGTGTGTATATCTATATATATAAAGCACGAAAATAGTAAATTTCGCTCGCTGCATCGTTTGGAAATACTATGGCTAACCTTTGCGGGTTTGAATTAGCGTGAGATCAGACTGCTACTGGTGAAAGCCCGGTGTTTTCTTTGAGTGGTTTCAAGATAAAAGCTGTAGTGCTGCTGCAAAGGTGGCTTTTGGCTGTGCTGAGCCCGCACAGGGAGCTCTCCCTGCAGCCTGCAGGCTTGCTTTCACACGTCCAGGTTTGAGAGAAGGAAACGGAGTGTTTCAAGGCAGGCAATGGGTGTTTGGCTGAGAAGTTTTATTGCACAAAAGAAAAATGTAGACTGGGAACAGTAGACTTGCAGCAGTAATGAGCTCCGAGGTGCCGCTGCGAGATGATTGATTTCTGTTGCTCTTCTTAAGGATCAAAAGATGGCACTCCAAGCCCACGCAAGCTTCCCAGGACTAAAGTCCTTGGAAGGACTAAAGGACTAAAGTCCTTTTAAACGCTGGGGTTAGACGATCCTTAACTCGCTGCACAATGTGTTAGCTGCATGAGAGGACTGCCGCTTCCCACGCAAAGCGGTGGCAGCATCGTGGAGCTCAGGGCTGTTTAATGTCAGCCTCGGTGCTTGTGTCAGGGACTCGACGCGGTCAGTTTTGCTCTTCTGCTTACGCGCTGGAGGTGTCGCTGGACTGAAATGATCGCTTGGTTTTGCTTTGAGCTCGCTCTAATGCTATGTGCAGTTGGCTGAGGCAGCGCACCCAGCTGCCCTGCAGACGGCCGGCAGAAGCCTTTCGGGCTCGGTGTCAATAACCGGGAAAGGCATGCCTGGATCTCGGTAGCGTTTCCTTGATCTGCCCTCTGAATGTGCATTGCTAGCCAGTTCCCTAGATGGCAGAAGAATATTTTCCCTTTTGGCTGTTTCTGTGGGCTAATGAGTTATGTATTTTTCTTTTGTTTTGCTCTTGGCACCTTCCCGATAAAATCTGTTGCCTAATTGCTTGCGGAGTTCTCTTTCCTCCAGCCTAATTATGATGGATGATATGTAATGCATTTATAGCTTTGTTCAACCAAATTACCCCTCCCTACTTCCTGAGCTAAAAAAACACTTATATGCCTGTGCAAGGAGGGGCATGCATACTAGCCCTTACTTAGAAGAAAAATCATTTGTAAGTTTTGCTGGAGGAACTGGGAGCAGTTTGACATGACTTTGAGCAGAGAGAGTTAAAAAGGTAGAGCTGCTTGCATCTAGGAGCTGCTAACCTGGCCCAATCCCACCTATTTTGCTAGACAACCTGCAGGGATTGCAGGATTCTTTGGCCTGCCCGCTCTTTATGGTGTATTTTAAATCTGTTTTCTCTCAGAATGTGTAAATGAATTATCAGATGTTGAAACATCGTGGCTAGACAGACGTGTCAGGTTTCAGCTGTGTTACATACACTTCTGTATAATCTATTTCAGACCTTCGAGAAATGAAGAATAGCACATTCGTAGGCAGAACACCTCAAAAAAAGTTTTATTATGGTTTCCAAACTGCCTCGAGACCACTAAAACCCAGCTAACTAAGTGCTTCAGCAGCTATGAAAAAGGAGCCGAATAAAATCCCCAGCTGAAAGAGACATTTGGTTGATTGAAGGCAGCAGTGACCTCTGAATTAGCTATCATGGCTTGCGATGAAGTCATGGAGCTCCCTCCTGGCTCCTGCCGTGCAGCGGCGCACAGCTCTGCACGTTAACCCTGGCGAGGTTAAAGCTGTGTGTGCTACCGTGATCAGAAAGGGTTTGGTGACAAAAGGCACATTATTGCGAGAATGGACTTGAGTTAGTCATGCAGATCTGTCACAGTTTTGGACCGCTTTCAAGTCTAGAGGTTTTAACCTGGTCCCGTGGGTGGGTGCTGGGGATAAGGGAACAAAGTGAAATCCCCGTTCGTCTTTCTTATGTCTCATGAATACACCCACGCAACCCTCTAATCCATGCATATGATTTCCTTTCTTCCTCTTTTTGCCCCTACTGCTGCAGATTCATTCATGTTGTTGTGAGCTGAAAGGGCAGACATGAGGACAGCGCTGTGCTCGGCGGTGGCTGCGCTGTGTGCCGCCGCCCTCCTCTCCTCCATCGAGGCTGAAGGTAACCGTCCCCCCCCTGCCCCTTCGCGCGGGTGCCCCGTGAGACAACCCACCAGGCCCAAGCTGCCGCCTCCCCTCTCTCTTTTTGAATGTCACTCCTTCACCTTCTCTCTTTCTCTCCTTCAGAGGAACGCCTCTCCTTCTTTGCCCAGCTCCTTCTGTGCTCTGTTTCTCCTGGCTGGTCAGTCAAAATGTAGCTCCCTCTTTCTGTCTCTCTGGTGTGCTGTCCACACCACTCAACAGCGGCGATGCCCCAGGGGAACGCAGTGTCCCGAGGAGCCCCAGGCACTGCCGGGGCCCACAGCACTGTCCTGCGCCTGCCGGAGCCACTGGGCTGTGCAGTTGTGGTTAGTCGTGTTGAGCGAGGAAAAGAGAAATCCACCACCCGACCACCTGCAGCTCTGAAATAAAATGCTCCAACAGAGTCTGGCTCTCCGCGCCTGTTGTGTTTTGTTTGGACCGGCCCCCTCGCCTTCACCCCACTGGTCTCCTGGCCCCCCATGCTCGGTGGGGCAACCCCTGACTGAGCCCTTGGGGCGGCCCTACCTCCCCAGGTACTTCGCAGTGGGCCTGCCATGGGGGACAGCTCTGGGGAGATGTCATTGTATCATGCATCCCATATGCAGCCAAAAGGTGGCCGGGCCTCAGCCAGACCTTGCTTTGGCCAATGGACTCCGAGGCTTTGGCACACCTGTTGTGCCATTGTCTCTAGAGCGGCCTTCTCCTCCTCCTTCTCCTCCTCGTGGGCCTCTGGTTTTGCTGGAGGTTTCTGTCTGTTCTTGGCAGCTCGCTGCCTACAGCTGTGGGGAGACACAACTCTCGTCATGGTGTCTCTGCTGCCCTGGGGGATTATCACAAGTGTGGGATAACCCATGTGAGCTGGACAGTAGTAACAGCATTTCTGTTAGCAGTGTCCGCCAAGAGAAATACAAAGATGCAAGGTGCAACTGGACACAGAAGTGATTTGGTCTGACCTCTGGAACTCAGCTCCATCAATAGGGTGTGCCCTCTGTTTGAACTTGGAAAAACAGAAGCCAGTGTCTGGTAATTCAGTTTTTCCCCTCCTCCTTTTTCCGTACTGAGCTGAAAAAAATTCTCTGACTGTGGCCTGTCACAGTTGTCTGTGTCTGGACATGGTTGCCTTGGCTGATGGCTACTAAAAGTATGGTGAGAGAGGCTTCTAAGATGTCTCTTCCCATGTCTGCTCTGTTGTCAGGAGGCACAGAGGCATAAAAGAGACAATTTTCTGGAAAGTATGGCATTTCTGTTGTCAGTACTACATCTGGTCACCCTAGGAGGGGATCAAGTCTCTTCCTCCCTCTCATGCTACGTTGTTGTTGGCTGAACAACCAGAAAGGTCATTTAAAGTCTTTTCAGAACTGCATTTCAAATGCAGGACCACTGTGCCAGAGAAAGCAGAGGAAACGTACGGTTTTGATGGAGGAAGGGAGAGGATGTATTTGTGCATGCTTCCCACTTCTAGGAATGAGCTGGTTCAGGGTTTGAGTGATGTTGCTGTTGTGCTGCACCATTGGTTACGTTTAAGGAGTGAGCTATTTCAGAATGAGTGAAGGCATTTTATTTATGTGGTGTGGACTGAAACAGCCACGGTTTGAGGACTGTTAGCGAAAGCTAGAAGTATGTGTTGGAGAAGCACACAGCTGTTTTGTAAGGATGAAGCTAGTTATATTACCAGTCAAGCTGACTGTTTAGATCTCATTTTAAAGTGTGTGCCATTGTTAAACAAAGGAATGGACAAAGCCTGATCTTGTCAATTGTGTAGCACTCCTGATAGGATTTATGCTGCTCTGCATTTGGAAGTTTGTATTAAATATGTATTAAATAAAGTGCATGGCTTTGGAGCAACTTCTCATAGCTCCAAGTTTTGAAGCAAGAACAGAGAAGTATCTTTGAGTAGGAAGTACGGTGAGAAATAGTGATGCTGAAAATAGAAATTCAAAATAAGGAATACTTTAGGACTTGCTCTGGTGAGAGCTGCTGTTGTAAAGCCTTTTTTTTTTTTTTCACTGTGCTTTTTGCTTGGGCAATAGGGGCCATTCTTCTGCACTGTTCTAACATTGTGCTTCAATTTTGTACATTGCATATTGGATCTTAGTTGCTTTAGTTCTGGTCTCATTCCAACTTAATTCCTGTCTGCTGAACTGACCTTCTCCTACAGATATTTGTCTTTTAGTCTGTTCCTTCAACTTCCACACCATACTGTGCCAAAATCCTCTTCCTTCCAGTCCTGTCTCAGGCTGCTAGTGCTACGTACATTTGCATGACTGTACTTTAATGCACTTAAAAAAAAAAAAAATCTTTTATTCCCTTGGCTCCTCCTACAGTGGTTACAAGAGATGCAGTTTGAGTTTTCTTTCCGTCAGCTGTGCGCAGGCATTTGGTAGAATGAAAAAGTGAGAGAGGGATAAGAGAGAAGAGCACTTGATGTGGTCAGAGTTGTTGATCTGCGATGGGAATGTGGTGTGAAAGCAAAGGGAAGGAAAAACAATGCTCTCTTTTTCTTCTCCCTTCCTCCAGCTTCCATTTCTCAGTCTCTCCTGGCAGTAGATCTGGTATTTTTTTCTGAAACTGCTGTTCAGATTTCTAAATACTCCAGGATGAAGCAGGTTCTTCCTCACAGCTGCTCTGTGAGTCCTTCACAAGAGTAGTGCTCTGTTGCTGTTGGCAAAGCAGAGAGGTGCAGTAATGGTGTTAGAGCTTTTCTACAGGGATACAACAAAGCAAGGGTTTCTCTTTGGATATTTACTGTGGCAGTAGAATGGGTAAAACCAACATATAGTCTGAATGCATTCATAGCATTTCATTGTGGAAGTTACTTGTTTACTTTGGACAAGTGAGCAGATATGTTTTCAAGCTCCGTGTTTTTACTTTTACAATGAAATTCTACCTGTTCTAATTTGCCGCCCTTCTGATCTTTCTCTCTGGCTTTAAGCACATGTGTATGATGCCTTATTTTAGGCTTTATTTGTTTCTTGCCATTTCAGTCCATCACTGCCCAACTGCAGTGTATTTGGTGTATGTCCTTGCGTCAAGAATTCTTTCTGACACACTATATTTTCCATCTGTGATCACATACAGCTGGGGGCAAATCTGCATCCTTCTATTAAAAGATAATATTTTCATTATTATAGTCATAATTGAGCCAAGTTAATTCCTTGCAAGTAACCAGTTTGTTATAATCAGAAGGTTGTGCTATTACAGTGTCCTGGCTTCTGTAGTGTTTGCTACATGCAGAGGGATTTTCAAAGGCACAAAAGAGGAATGATGAAATAATTGGTTCTGCATAACCATTGGGCACGTGACGGTTCTGACTTTTCAACATTTTGGGAATTGGTTCAGACCTGAAATGTCTGTTTTCTAGAGAATAGGGAAGGAGGGCATCCCTGAGCCCAGGACGACCCAGGATAGCTGAAACTTCTAAAGTTAATCACCTAATCAGCTTTGGAATTGGTTGGTGGGACCTTAGTTCATGCCCTTTTGATGTATGATTTCTATCCTTTGAGAAATTAGCTGTTGATTTTCAAATTCCTGAAGAGACAGCCATTTAGACTGAAGTGTGAAGGTGTGTTTTGTATATGGATGACGCTGACTACAAATTCTTGTTTTTTCCCACTTCTAATTAGAATTAGAAGCAAAGTGTACATGTGAGTTTATGTATATACACACATGCACACACATACGGGAAACAAACGTGCCAAAATTTGGTAAATATTTATGCATGTAGTGTATGTATATATATATATGTATACATGGTTCTTTATTATGTTACATTTAAATGTGTATACTTAAATGTACAAAAAAAAAAAAAGCATACACATTTAAATGATTTTCTTTCAAAATACACCTACATGAGCTGCATATCTCAGGTTTTGAATAAATTTCACATATAGTGTAAAATTTTTAAAAAATGCAGACCTACAGGAGACACTCTGTGTACTGTTGGCAGTGAATATCTTGCAAAGCTGAGAAGATATTCTCTTCTACACTCATAGGCTATAACTCATTCCTTCTATTCATTTTAGCAAGACAAACTTCAAAAGACCTTGACTGGGGTTGTGATCTAGTTAGCTGTGTGAAATTTGTGCCAAGTATGAAGAAAACATTACATGAAGAGTTTGGGCCTCTTCCAGCCTCAGCGGGGCTTATCTCAGTGAGACCGTGAGTGGCCTTATTCTTCAGCTACCATGGCCTGTATGCTATTTTAACAAGAACTAATATGTTATTTTTCATGCTAATTAGCAGCAATCTTTTTCAGTGTTGGAATTACAGTTTTTGTGTCACATAAGGGTTGTGGACTGCAGCTACTTCCAAGTTATATTACTTTTAAGATTGGTTATAGATCTGAATTGCTTGATCTGCTGATTATATTTTTCTTCTATCTTATTAAGACGTTTGTTGGGATACTCTAGCAGTCACGTGTTATCTATAAAAAACTGTAGACTTCCGGTCTGTTGATAAACAGATGTGTATTATCTGTTGAGTAATACAAGCTAGTCTAAGAATACATAACATGAGAAAATGCTTTGCTCTATATTTTTTTTCTTTTTTGCAGAAAATATACTGCTGTATTAAATGCATATAATGGAAGGAGTGAATGAAGTATGTCTTTTTTTTTTTTTTCTTTTGTGGCCTGTAAGATAGGATATGCAATCAAAGAAGCTGTCATGTCATAGTTCTAAGAGTGGTAAGAGTTAACACTGTGTAAACATTAAAAATTTATACTGTCATAGAGCAAGTTAAGATTTTAATGAACTGGAATGCTGTAGGGGAGCCCTACATTTCTGTGCAGCAGCAGTGGGATCACTGTATGAAGGGAATAGTAAGATATTGTCATGTGTTACAATTACAATCTTGTACCTTGATATGTCAGAGAGAAGTTTGTCCTAGATTTTGATATAGCAGGGCTGGACAGACTGGCACTGTCACTACACTTTACATATGTGCACAGCTTCATTTGGGCTAGTAGTCTTATGTCAAGACTACTTGCTCAGGTAAAGCTTAAGCCTTTGTAAAATGGAGTTTTAAGGGCTGTTCCTGCAATGGGGCAAACTCCCACTAGACCAAGGGCCATTTAGTTCCTCGTCTGATTTCATAAGAAGAATTTTGTGGAGGGCTGGTGGAGTTGCCCTGTTTGATGATGACAGTAAGATTTTTACCCTCTAACTATTTTGATGTACTTCAGATTGACTTACATCTCTGTCATATGACCATGCTTTGATCTTGATCCCACAGCCAGTTTCACATGGATGAAATTCAATCCATGTGAAGGACAGTGGATGTTGTAGAGGTTCTATGTGAGTATCGAAAGCTTGCAGGCCGTCCAGAAGACATTTTGACAACATTGGATCCAAACTCACTTTTCTTCATTCAGACAAGTTTCCTTTTTGGATTTCTATGGAAGAAGCACACAGTGATTTAATTTTTTGAGCCTGCCATATGCTGAGGACAACAGAGATTTGGCTTAGGTGTTGGGAACAACTTTACGAGGACAGAGGAATTAAGGCACTGAAGTAATTTCTGTGGGAAGCGGGCAGTTTTGCCAATGGTGGAAGTCTCAAAATGTGATCTGAGCAACCATGTCAGGAATGACATGGGATGGCTGATCGTGTCTTGGCCATGGGAAAAACTAGGGGACTTTCTGATGTCCCCTGCAAAACTGCTGTTCTAAAAAGCTGTGAATAGCCGAATGAATGGATATGTTAATTATGTATTGATGTACTGTTCTTTTCAACTGCCAAGATCCACATCTGAATTTTTATAAAATGGGTCAAAATCCTTTAAAATGTTCAAGACTTTTCCTCACAGTCAGTTTTTTCAGTTTATCTGGAATCCGGTCATTTGGATATCAACAAGTTGGGCTGCTGCTGTCCTTCAGCAGCTAAAGCCTAAAGTCTCTGCTGCAACATACCAATTTACTTGCAAGGTTGGTGGTGCTATTTTTTCCATGTACTGATTTTTTTTTTTTAAAAGCATGCTCAGGTCAGTTGTCTCTGCCTTTGCATTAAATTTGTCCTGAGCCATTGCTACTGAAACAATATTTTATAATGATATTCTTATTTATTACCTGAATGTATTGTACTATTAACATGTGTTGCATGATTTTGATACTAAGAAACTAGCCTGCAATCTCTAGCATTGTGATACTCATAAAATGAATGATAGATAAAATGTGCATGCACATTTTAATGGTCTAATCTCACTGCCTGTGTATGGATAATAGGAAAAATAACAATTACTTCAATACTAGTTACCTATTTTATCAGTATTACAAAGCCATATTATCCTATGGTTGGAAATAACAGTAAAGTAAAAGCAAAAAGAAGGCCTACAAAATTGGTTTTCATTTTTTTGATCTCAGTCTTACTTACTGCAATTGGATGGTGTCTTTTCATAAGTATATGTTTTAGCATTTATTTCTTGATCAGCTCTTTAACTTATGCTCCAAAGCAAGACAAAAGTCTTATTTGAGTTATGATAGAGATCTTCTGTGAAATGGATTAAGAATGCCTGCAAAATGGTCTGCAGTAGTAAAGGAAAGTATGGCTGAATCTCATCTTACTTTGTAGACCTATTTAAACAATAATATATAATACACCTACCATGCACTGACAGTGAGTCAGTAAAATATTGCATGAGTAAGCATGACACTTCTACAAAGAGAATATCATTATAAAATATTTATGAAATGTCTTTGTGTAATGAACCTTGTACATGGAGGCTTTTGTCCATCGTGGGAAGCTAAAGAAATAATAATCAACATCTCATTTACATATGCATGATGCTGCAAAATAGCATACATAAACTATTTCTTTCTGTACTGTTCAATTACTTCTGTCATCAGCTCCTATAAGATTTATTTGCAGTCATTTGTTTGGATCACTGGTGCCCTCTTTTCTGTTCTCTACAGATTCCATAAAATGAATGTCCATAAATATACTTTGATGCTTTCTTTTCATAATTAACCATTGTGTTGTATGGAACCATACTGGCATTTTATGTTAAAATGCCTCTAGTAGTATGGGTACACCTGCTGCAAGGGGAACATGAAAACATTAGTTTACACCTTTGAATTTTTACAGTAATGTGGTGTAAACATATAGAATCTTATTTTTATGAGCTCTCACGTCAGCTCAAATATGTCAGCAAATTCCAACCATTACTAACCTCATTTATCCACCTCTTAGTTCCTCCATTCTTTTCAGCCATATGCAAAGTATGTCACTGTAGAGGCTTCTAGGAACCAAGGGGTGGAGCTCTCCCTATTCTGAAATAAAATGATACATCAGTATATCATTATTACTGATATACATTTTACATGCATATTCTTATCTAGACCCTAACAGAAATTGTTTTACTGAGCCAATTTGAACAAATGGCCAATTTGTTTTCCCTGTATTCTTAAAAATATTTTTTTCTCTGCCAAGTTTCTAGATTCAGTGAAATTGATAAGAAATATGGCTGTGCAGAGACTATACTCAAAAGTGGATCAATTCTTTGATGTCTAATTAAGAAGAGTACTGTGTTCTCTCAATGTTCTAAATGATCTCTTGGTATTGTGAGCAGGTTGTGATTTGGCATGCTTGTACGGATTGCACCCAGCATGTACAAAAATTCCTTTTAATTGTTATGTGAAATGTTTGCATATGTGGTGATTATCTGTGAACTCATTGTACATGTATCCAGATGTGTTTTCTATTGTGCTTGATTTTGCTGGCCATTCTTGAATGTCTTGGCAACTCAAGAAACATACATTCTGTGCTGTCCTCTGTAACGCGTATACTCTTTGATGTTGTGTCATATTTTGTCAGCTTTTATTTTACTCTTTTTCCAACAACATATCTTTATATTTGTTGGAAACAAATTTATGCAAAGACAATTTTAGTAAGCTTTGCTCAACATTATTTTATTTTTTCATTTGCCAAAGCTTGTTCAAACGTTTAAACATCCACCTGGTATAAATCTTTTGCAGTTAATCCACCGTCAGACTTGAATTTTACAATTATAGATGAACATAATGTTCAAATGTCATGGAAAAGGCCACCAGATGAAATAGTGGGTTACAGGATAACTGTGGTTCCTACAAATGGTGAGTTCAATAAAATTTTATTATTTGGTTTTTGGAAAACCTGAGCACTTTTTAAATTGTATCCAAGTTAGGTATGAGAACAGTGAGTGACATCTTTCTGAAAATTGGGTAGCAGCGAAGGGCATACATGAAAGAGCAGTGACTGTTCCTAATTAGGATATTTCTTTTCTTAGTATTTACCATTTGTGGACTGCAAATAATAAGTTTTGGGTTTTTTTTTCCTTTGCAAGGAACAAGAAGGTAAAGTCCTCACTGTGTTCCTCTTCTATGCCTTTACCTCATTAGGGAATTGCATCGGTCTTCTTTCAAGTACATCTCCAAGAGGAAGTATTACATGTGTCAGATAATGATGCAGTGATGTCATGTAACTTCCATAACATGGCCATAATAATGGTTGTGTAAGACACTTGTTATTCTGTTTCATTTTGAGAAATAATCCGTGAGAATCTGGATTGGAACTGGACCATAATTTGTTAAATTATAGTACATTTTGTATGTGTATTTTTGTCATAGTCTCAGCTGAAATGAAATTGCTTTCTTCCGAGTGTCTGGTATGATGCTACATTTTGTTCTTGGAGAAAAACAATGTTGATAACACACTGATGTTTATAATTGCTGCTGAGCAGTGTTGCACAGAACCAGGGCCATTCATAGTGAAGAGCCCAAGGAGCTGGAGGGGAACAGAATTAGAACAGCTGACTTAAACTGACCGAAGTGATATTAGATACCATATTAAATAATGTGGAAAGAGTTTCGAAGGGGATAGGAGTACATCTTGTTACCTTTTACTGCTCAGGGGGGCTACCTTGGCACTGGTTGGGTGGCGGTGAGCAATTGCTTGTGCATCACTTGTTACACATATTTACATTTGTCAGAATTATTATCCTTTTCTTTTTCTCTATCCTAGTAAATAATTTTTTTCTCAACCCACAAGTTCTACTTTGTTTTTTCGCAGTTCTCTTACCCATCCCACTGGGAAGTGGGGAGAGTGAGCAAACAGCTGTGTGGTGCTGAGCCACCTGTGGAGTTAAACCACAACAATTTTAAATTTCAAATTTCCTGGAATTCATTAAACATTTCAGTAATTTTTGTCAGTACTGAAAACTTAATTGGAAGTTTCATGTTTCAAAATGTTTAAGGAAAGCAGAACTGTATCATTGTAAATTTGTCACTGGATGTTTAGATAAATTATTCTCTGTTGTATTTTTTTTAATCATCTTATCATTGATATTATTGGATTGAAACACTGCATTAACTGTTTTATATATTTATTGCAGATGGACCGACAAAAGAATTTACTCTTTCACCTAGCACAACTCAAACTGTCTTATCAGATCTTATACCTGATATAGAGTATGTTGTATCAATAGCTTCATATGATGAAGTAGAGGAGAGTCTGCCTGTTTTTGGCCAACTAACAAGTAAGTATATGTAATACAACTTATGGAAGAGAATAGAATAGTATAGAGTAGTTCAGTTGGAAAGACTTTTGAAGATAATTGAGTGCAACTGCCTGACCAATTCAGGGCTAACTAAAAGTTAAATCATGTTATTGAAAGCATTGTCCAAATGCTTATTGACATTTGTCAAGCATGGGGCATCAAACTACCTTGCAAGGAAGCCTATTTCAGTATCTGACCACAGTAAATAAAATTTTCCTAATGTACAGTCTGAACCTCCCCAGGTGCAGCTTTGAGCTGTTCCTCTGTGTCCACCAGTTATAAGGAGCAGAGCCCACCACCTCCCTCTGGTTTCCTTTGGAGCTGCAGAGAGTAATGGGCTTACCTCTCAGCCTTCTTTTCTCCAGATTAGACAATCGAAGTGTCCTCAGCTTCTCACAGGACACTCCTTCCAACCCACTGACCAGATTTGTGGTCCTTCTTTGGACACTTTCATTTATCTCAACATAATTTTTATGTTGTGGAGGCCAGAACCTTATATATTCAAAGTGAGGCTGCACTAGTGCTGAACTAAGCAGCAAAACCCCCCTCTTTTGACAGGCTGGCTCTGCTGTGTTTAATGCATTCCTAAATCTGATTTGCCCCCTTTGCCAGGGCACACTGCTGACTCGTATAGAGCCTGTTGTCAACCAGTTAGAAAACTGAATAACAGAACTGACCAGTCATTTACAGAACTTGGCTTTATTCCAGTTCCTCAGCAAAATATTGGCACATACCTAAACTCAGATCAGATGTAGCTGCACAAAAAGCTTTTTTTTTTTTTTTTGCATTAAGCGTAATTCTTCACAGGATCAAAGATGAAAGGATGCCTGGATATACTGTTTCTGACATCTCATACAAAGTTCTTTGCAGGAGACCTCTGGTTTTGTTGAACTGGGCCTACTTCCTATTAACTGCGTCTGCATTCAAAGGGAAAGGTGTAATTGACTTAAAAAATGAATCTGTCTGGACTTCTGTGGAAAAAAAAAAAAACAACCCACAAACTTATTTTCATTAAACAGCAAAATGTGACATATATATATATATATAAATCAAATATAGACTTGAAACTTTTATCGTGTACAGTTAATAATTTTAAGTTAAACACAGCAGACTATCTTCAATAGCATGTTTTGTCACATGCTTCAAGCTACCCAAATAATACAGGAAAATTATTTACGATGAGTTTCCCAGTGTGTTAGTGAGGAGCAATACTTGTATTTCATCTGTGCATGTTGCAGTGAATTCTATGATTCTGTGGTTGATTTGGGGAATATTACTTGGAAACATGTGAGTTCCAAATTATTACATTTTTTGTATTTTGTGTTGACCTGAATGCTATGTTGTCAAGTCTTCAATTACATGTGATGTAGTTATAACTTGCCTTTCTGTATTCAATTTCTGAGGCTTATCAGATTTATGCCCCTAATTCCTTACATGGTTTTCATTGATTTTAACAAATTAACCTAATTTCCTTTATTAATCCTACCTATGTTGCATTTTGTGCAGTTCAGACAGGTGGTCCGGGCATACCAGAGGAAAAGAAGGTTGAAGCTCAAATACAAAGTAAGATGTTTTGTCTATCAGCGTGTCTTGTATTTTGTCTAGTAGATGTTTTAGAGATTTAGTGAGATTTAGTTTCAGGGCCTTACAAAGTTAAGCTGTGTTCCTTTGTTACTTAGCAATAAAGTTAACTTTTAAAGCTGCCTAGAATTAGGGTAGTATGGTTTGGTTGTGGTTGGACATGATGATCTTTAAGGTCTTTTCTAACCTGAGAAATTCTGTGATTCTATAAAGACTCTCTTCTATGAAGAAAAGACACTGTCTTTTCAAGGCACTACAGAAGATGCCATGCAGCTATTGTGGGGAGATAAGAATGGAAAGCAGAAGTGGTAACAAAATGACATTTCCTTAAAATTAAGCTGTTTTGAAAAATTTTATGTATAAGGTAGTACCTGCTGTGGGATAACAGATCTTATGAAATAGAATAGTAGGCACTGGAATGGGCTGCCCAGGGAGGTGGTGGAGTCCCCTTCCCTGGAGGTGTTCAAGGAACGTTTGGATGTTGTGTTGAGGGATATGGTTTAGCGAGAACCATTGGTGATAGGTGGATGGTTGGACTGGATGATCTTATAGGTCTTTTCCAACCTTAGTGATTCTGTGATTCTGTGAATGAGAGGTATCTTAAAACTGATTTTGTATCTCACAATTCATTGTGTTAATGGCAGCTAAAAGTCCCTTATCTGTGTTCACCTAGGTGAATAATGTTTCCCTAAATAAAATAATTCCAGAGAATAATATGAGTCTATTGAAAATCTGTTCATTTTATCTTTTATTCACTATTTCTCTCAGATGTTTCTCACTGATTCCTAAGAATACAATTGCACATCTGCTAACAGTTTTTTTGTTTGTTTGTTTGTTTTGTATGTGTGTGTGTGTTCCAGAATGCTCCATAAGTGCAATGACAGATTTAGTTTTCCTGGTAGATGGTTCATGGAGTGTAGGGAGAAACAACTTCAGATATATCCTGGACTTCATGGTTGCCCTTGTGTCAGCTTTCGACATTGGGGAAGAAAAGACAAGAGTTGGAGTTGTTCAGTACAGTTCAGATACAAGAACAGAGTTCAATTTAAATCAGTATTTCAGAAGAAGTGATCTTCTTGATGCAATCAAAAGGATACCTTATAAAGGTGGCAACACAATGACAGGTATAGATTTCCCTTATATGTGTTTATGCAGCATACAATTCTTATTTTAAATTTGCTTTAAATCTTAGTTCATTCATGCCTAATAAAAATACAACTTGTCTTTTTTTCAGGGGAAGCTATTGATTACCTGGTTAAAAACACTTTCACTGAGTCAGCTGGCGCAAGAAAAGGCTTTCCCAAAGTAGCAATTGTCATTACGGATGGAAAAGCTCAAGACGAAGTTGAAATTCCTGCAAGAGAGCTTCGCAACATAGGAGTTGAAGTTTTTTCTTTAGGTATGTTTTTGATGATTGAGAGATTAGCATTCCTAAAGCAGTAAGTTATACATTTTGCAGATTCTGGCTTTGAAGTTGTGCTATACCCATCTTTTCATATATGTGTGCCTTGAAACAGGCATTTGTAACCTTCAGAATGAAACATACGAGTTGTGTTAACTCACTAGTAGTTTTGTAGCTCCTATGTGGAGACTAAGAAGGCTGACAAATAGAGTTTGACCCTTGGTCTTACCATATGATTTTCTTAAGTTGAAAATGGAGTGTATTACTTCATTGCATTTAGATATTTAGTATTATGGTTATTGATAATGACTTTAGAGAGAACTAAATTTAACTCAGCTTTACCTCAGTATATTCTGATACTTTATCAGTGCATTCACAGGTGTTTGTATTTTACAGCCACTTAACATGGTCCTGTCTATTGTGATTTCTAGGAATCAAAGCAGCAGATGCAAAAGAACTCAAGCTAATTGCATCTCAGCCTTCACTGAAACACGTGTTCAACGTGGCTAATTTTGATGGAATTGTAGATATACAGAATGAAATTATATTGCAAGTGTGCTCTGGAGTGGATGAGCAGCTGGGTGAACTGGTTAGTGGAGAAGAAGGTGAGATACTTTTATAAATGCATTTACTGTTGTCAGTTCATTCTGATGCACGTGTAAGGAGACTAGCCCTACTTGCTTTGCTTTGGTTTTTTGTTTTTGGAGCTTGATCCATTGCCTCATTAAGCAAGTGTGAAAAACAGGTTTCAGCTCTGTGCATTTAAATACAGGAGGGCAAAACGTGTAATGTAGTAGATTTGGAATAGCTCCATTATTCTGAAGTTTCAGAGGCAACAAAATGATGATCAGTTATCAGAGTCTCCTACACTTGGTTTGAACTTCTATGGAGAAATTGTATGAAAAGGAAAAATCTGGTTGATATAGGGGCAGAATATTATTGTTAAATGTTAAATAATAAATTGAAGAATCCTGAAAAAAACACAGACATCAAGCTGTATCACTGCAGTTCTCTGTCTATGTAAGATTCTGAATAAGTAGTTATCTGTTGCACAAAATGGTAGCAGGATGACTCCGCTGTCACAATGATCTGCTCAGGTCTGCATTTTTTCAGACCCTTTGCTGTGTTCCTATGGGTGTTGATTTCACTTCTGTCTGAAATAGGTTTAGAGGAGAAGAACATTTCTCCTGGGACTTCACTAAATTTGGGGTTTCACAAATGCGTTGTTTATATTTTTAACTTCTCTCTGATGCCCCTCATGAAATTTCCTGTAATTCAGTTATGTTTATTTATGCTAAATATAGGTGTGATTTTAAAGTAAAGATTAAGCAAGGATGACTGAATTTATTTAAGAAATAAAAACGTACAAATAAATCTGTTTATAATTACAATTAATAATTTGGGTTTACTTTCAATTTCTTTCAGTGGTAGAGCCTGCTTCAAATCTAGTAGCCACTCAGATCTCCTCAAAATCTGTTAGGATCACTTGGGATCCATCCACAAGCCAAATAACTGGCTATCGGATACAGTTCATCCCAATGATAACTGGTGGAAAACAACATGTGCTGAGTGTGGGTCCTCAGACTACTGCTCTGAATGTTAAAGATCTCTCTCCAGACACGGAGTATCAAATTAATGTTTATGCAATGAAAGGACTGACCCCCAGTGAGCCCATAACTATAATGGAAAAAACACAGCAAGTCAAAGTTCAAGTGGGTGAGTTAAGAACTACTGCATTATTTTCAGGCAGGAGCTTTTTGTCTGAACCTCTGATATTTGCTTTGGTATCATACCTTTACTGTTTATAAGAGCTTTACTTGGAATGGTTTATTTCCTTTATAAGCAACTGGATATAATGCAGATGCAATTGAAATACCATCGTTACTGAACACCTGTTTATAGTGGTGATTCTTTTTCTTTACAGAATGCTCACGTGGTGTGGATGTAAAAGCTGATGTTGTGTTTTTAGTGGATGGCTCCTACAGCATTGGTATCGCCAATTTTGTTAAAGTAAGAGCCTTTTTGGAAGTGTTAGTTAAAAGCTTTGAGATATCGCCTCGAAAAGTACAGATAAGTCTTGTCCAGTACAGCAGAGATCCCCATATGGAGTTCTCTTTGAACAGATACAACAGAGTGGAAGACATAATTCAAGCTATTAACACCTTCCCCTACAGAGGTGGATCTACCAACACAGGCAAAGCCATGACATATGTGAGGGAGAAAGTATTTGTTACCAGCAAAGGATCAAGACCAAATGTGCCAAGAGTCATGATTCTTATCACTGATGGAAAATCATCAGATGCTTTTAAAGAACCTGCAATAAAACTGAGGGATGCAGATGTAGAAATATTTGCAGTTGGTGTGAAGGATGCAGTGCGTACAGAGTTAGAAGCAATTGCATCACCTCCTGCTGAAACCCATGTTTACACAGTGGAAGATTTTGATGCTTTCCAAAGAATATCATTTGAGCTTACACAGTCTGTCTGCCTACGGATTGAGCAGGAATTGGCTGCAATTAGGAAAAAATGTAAGTAAATATTTCCTAGAAAAATATGGAAAATGCAATGAAAAAAATGTGAAACAATGTCCTGTTGTAATAGCTACATAAAAGAATTAATGTTGAAATTGACCATCTACAAATAAAAATTTTAATAGCTGGGGTTTGGTTGTAATTTTGATATATATTAAAAGCAATGGGAGGAAATGAATAGAGAAATGCAGGTAGAAAAAAAAAAGGAGAAATATCTTTTTCCTTCGTAAGTGCTTAGAAACTTCTCAGTGTAGCTTCAGCTAAGTCTCGAGTAAAACAGTTATTTAGTAAAGTTCATTCTTTAGCTGTTCAAAGTGAAGTAGCTAATCAGAGCTTGCGTTCTAGAATTTTAAAGGCAATGGAGAAATGTAGGCATCTTCGGAAAGTGATTTGATTAATTTTTATGACAAGATGAACATTCCTAAGAAACTGCCCTTCTGTCTTCCCCAGCTGTAAAGAAGATGGGCTTAAAACAAGGCAAAATAAGACAGCTAATGCTAGGTGACATTAATCTCATTCTAACTATAAAGTCTGAAATAAAGCAGGACATGAAAGTCTTCACATGTATCCGTACTTGGCAAGCTTGGATACTGTTTACTATTAAAAAAAAAATATCTAAATTCTAGCTTTTGTTCAGCTAAAGTTACTTAGGATTAGTTTCACTTGCGGTGTCCCTGCTTATGTTTATTAGAACACTAATGTTGAATAGTCCCCAGCATTGAAAACTCCACTTTCTTTAAAAATAAGCCTTTTGTTTCAGGATAGCTTTGAGGAACAAACCAGCAAAGCAGCCTTTGTTTTAGAGGGCTCACGCAGTCTTAACATCCCCACTGTTAGGCTGACTAGGCCTACCAAAACAAGCCCAGGATGTCAGGTTTGTGTTTGTGCCTCATGTCAAGTTCCTTGTTTCCCCTTTGACTCAATTCCTGAAAAAATACTGGGATTTATTTTGTCCTATTTCTAATCTACGTTAAAAAAACAAACAAGCAACAAAAACCTGTAGGATTCTTAGTTCCCACTGAGGGCAAAGTGTTACTGCTGTTCGTGAGACATGTAGAAGAGAGAACCCAGCTTGATTATCACATTCTTTCTTAAATTTTCCAAAGTACTTTTATTTTAGGTGAACTGTTCTCATTTGATCTAGAAATCACCAAACTGGTGCTTCTACTCATTGTTGTATAATTTGAGAGTTACTAGATATAGTATCCGTTGCATGTACAACAAAATATCTCGTTCATTAGAATAAGTTGAATGATCAAGGGATATTTTTCACTGATTTTAGAGATTATATGTTAAAAATATAGATTCTAGCAAGTATATCTTAGCTGCACGTTTTCATTTCCTCACAGCTTACGTTCCTGCAAAGAACATGGTCTTTTCTGATGTAACATCTGACAGTTTCAAAGTGAGCTGGTCTGCAGCTGGATCTGAAGTTCTGTCATATCTCATTAAGTATAAAGTAGCGATTGGTGGAGATGAATTCATTGTTTCAGTACCAGCTTCAAGTACTAGCTCAGTTCTCACTAACTTGCTGCCTGAGACTACTTATGCAGTCAGTGTGATTGCTGAATATGAAGATGGCGATGGCCCTCCTTTGGATGGAGAGGAAACCACCTTAGAAGGTAGGCTTATTTTGTTCTCTGATGTAAAAGAATCAAATTCCAATGAATAGTTCCAATAAAAATGTGCTTCACTGAGAGAATGTGTATATGGGAAACAACCAGCAAGGGCTGAGAAGCTGTACTGTTACATGAGATGAGAATACACGTTATTGTCTCTGAGTGTGTTTAGTAAAGATACAAAATGCCAACAAATTATCAATGTTGGATTGTTAAGATTGGATTTTATTTTTCCTGAAAATTGGATGGATGCTTGTTTTCTTTGCAGTGGCCTATTTTTTAATAAAGTGTTGTGCTGTAAATAATAAATTCACTGGCATATATTAGTCCTAGTAGTCATAGTATGACTGATGCAGGAATGTGTGCATATTGAGTTTAATGCCTTTAAGTCAAGCATGTACCTATGTAATTTTCTGTGTCTACATCTTCAGCTCACATTAACAGAAATTCCATTCTATATACCATAGGCTTGGAGGGTTTATGTTCAGCTGTTTTTCATCAGAACCTAATGGATCTGATCCAATAATTCTTACTGATTCAAAACTTCCATTGATGTCAGTGTGACTTTGTAATCAATAGCTGTGAATGTAAGCATGGCAGCTGTACTTCATTTTCTTGACAGAGTTGCTAAGATGCATTTCCACTGATTTAAAGGAGAAGGATCACAGTAACTTCTATTTTTTATTCCAGTAGTTAGATACTCAGTCTAGTCTAAACCATGTTTTTTGTTTTTTTTTTTAATATTAATCCACTCTGTTTCCTTATTCCATGCTGTCATTAGTGACCTTTGATGAGCAAAAGAAGCAGCAGCATGGAAATTTTTTAATTGCATTTTCCTCTTAGGTTTGATGTAAATACACATTTATAAAATTGCTTAGTTTGGATGGCAAGTTTGGAAGATACAGATTTTGCTGTTGGTGTGCATATTTCCATGACTATACCAATCCGAATGTTTTTGCCACACAGAACTCTTTCCTTTTCCAAGACAAATTCTTCGCTGATAGAATATGTGACTTGTGAGTGTAAGGAAATGGAATAACTTGAATAAAAATAATCAGTGTTCTCATGTTGCAATTGATACATTTTAATGAAGTCTTAACATGTCTGAAAAGACTGAGTTCCATAATCACGTAAAGGTCAGCAGCTCTCCAGGCAGATCTGCTCCATGCAGAAAATTGGTCCTGATAGCTCTCTTGACAACTACCACTGATTTAAGTCTCGTGAATAATTTTAAATAGAGTGTTGTATTTCTGATCAGTAAAATAAATTCTTCTCTTTAGGAGTGTTAATTGCTCCACTTCTAATAGGTCTGCAACTGAACACTAAAGAACAGTGCTTTAGCATACCTTGTTTGCTGAATTATACTTTAGATAGCAAATGATAAAAATTAAAACTTGTCTGAAGGAAAATGCTAGCAACTTGCATTGCACTAGATTTTATTGTACGTTGGGATAGACAAGTTCTGCTTTTACGTGTCCACCTCATTGGTATGAAATGACATACGGATTATAGACTTATCTTTTGTCAAGGACTAGACTAAGTTAAATGGCTCACACCACAGTTTTTAATAGCTTCTGGAATAACAAGTCAATTATTGTATTTGAGATTGCACCTTACAAATGATATGTGCTTTTTTTTCCCCTTCTTTTTAACAGTTAAAGGTGCTCCTCGAAACTTAAGGATAACAGATGAAACCACTGATAGCTTTATAGTTGGCTGGACTCCAGCTCCAGGAAATGTTCTAAGGTACAGACTTGTGTATAGACCACTTACTGGAGGAGAAAGGAGGCAGGTGACTGTCTCAGCAAACGAAAGATCGACTACTCTGCAGAACTTGATTCCAGATACAAGATATGAAGTGTCTGTTATTGCTGAGTATCAGTCTGGGCCCGGCAATGCGCTGAATGGATATGCAAAAACTGATGAAGGTACATGATCAATGCTATGAATATAGTATGCTTGAGAAAACTTTACTGTGTGTTGACATTCACACTGAAAAGAGAATAACCTCTATTGACTATAAATATTATCTCATATGAGCAAAGAATTACAAAATTACTGAAATCTCACTGAGAGGTGTTAGATATTCAGTGCCAATAGAATTTATCAAAACCAATATTTGCTTTTCAAATACAGTATATTGAACCTCCAGAACCAACTCTGGCAAGGTAATTTGGGCGAAGAGTCTACATTTGTGATTACTTAATTTTCCACACGACTGTGTGGTCAGCAATACTAATTATGTTTATTTTCACGCCCAGTCTGTGCTTCTGAATGGGAAGCAAGGAACAAATGAAGCATATAATTTACTAAAGTTATCACTGTACCCCTAACTTTGGCTTAGGCATAACATTTATGGTCTTTTAACAAGTGTCATGCTGTCATGCATTATTAAACAAATTCCCAAGAGTACAGAGACATGAATGTCTTGATCATTGGTGAAGCTTCATTGAGATTTTAATTTATTAGATGCCAGAAGAGCTAAAGTCAAAAAGAAATCTTTAGATAAACATAAGGTATTAATTTCGCATGTCATTGCTGATCTTTGACTTGATTCTGCAGTCAGTGACCTCAGCATGGATCTTGGTGTGTTGAAGCTGAGCACATGTTCAAGTGCTAGAATGTATAAGTGCTCAAGGATTGAGTCTGTAGTTTTCTAGAGAAACAAAAAGAATCAAAACAGCTTTATTGGGCATTTTTGCACTGAGTTGAATAGAGAATTGTACAATCTTGATTATGATAAAATTATAATATAGCAGTGTTAGTGTAGGCTAATCAGGAATTATTTTCTTCAGCATGAAAATCTATTTTGTGGTAACTTGAAAACTAAACCAAAAAATGAGGTTTGCTTCAATTTCTTTCAATGTCTTTTGTTGAGCAGTCCGGGGAAATCCAAGAAATCTGAGAGTTTCTGATGCTACAACATCAACAATGAAGCTGTCTTGGAGTGCTGCTCCTGGCAAAGTGCAACAGTACTTTATAACTTACACACCAGTTGCGGGAGGTGAAACTAAGGAATTGACTGTGAAAGGTGACACTACATCTAAAGTGCTGAAAGGTTTAGATGAAGCCACTAGGTATACATTGACTGTGTCTGCCTTGTATGCCTCTGGAGCCGGAGAAGCCCTTTCTGGAGAGGGAGAAACACTCGAAGGTAACTATTGTTTTCATACAGTTATTCATTTGTATGGATTTTTTTAAGATGTCTTAAAATGTATTATCTTTCTGAGATTTCTGCAGAAGTAAACATGTAAAAGAAAAGTAGGTAAAAAGAAATTCACCAGGGATCTCCTTATGTGGATTTACCAAAACTACTGTTAAAATATCTCATCCTTTTGAAAATCTATAGGGTTTCTTCTGTTCTGAGACTGAAAGATGTTCAGGAACCATTTTTGTATTAGAGTCACACTTCTTGTCTACACAGAGGAATAAAGAAATAGACCTTGCTTCTAACTAAGGAGTAAGAACCTGGAGTTGAGCATTAGCAGGATGCTGGCAAGCCCTAAATCAGAGCCAGAGACTTATAAGGAGGGGAGGCTGCTCTCATTCTACTTTCAAGTGGAGAATTTCCCAGACTTGGTCCTTGTGAGCATTCTCAACGTCATCTGTTAATTGTCAGGGGATAGGGAAGGCTGCCTCTTAAACCATGAAAGGAAGTGGGACTCTGCTCTGCGCTGGCCAGGTATGTATTGCTAAAACCTGGTATTTCAGCTCTCTAGGCACGGTACTTGAAAACATCTTATACATGATTTACATGGAATTAAGATTCCTTCACTGACACTAATGAATTTGTAGTAACAATATACTTGACTCTCAGTTTCTCTTTTTCTTTATGGCACAAGTTTAAAAACAAATCAGGAAACCTACTTGAAAAAAAAAAAAGTCAGTTCCAATTCGGGCTCTTAATTGAATGCTGAAGTTTGCAGCATGGAATCTCTAGGATTCTTCTGTGATTAATGAAAAAAGACAGATATGTTCAGTAGGCAGGTAGTCCATCTGAGATCTCATTTTCCCTTCAAAGGAACGTTCCTCCATCCATTGACTATAAAAGGAGCAGTGAGTTAAGCTCTAGTCCCCCAGTACCACCACCTACACATCAGACAACCCAACCCCCTACTTTCTGTCATGGCTGCACCCTGTCTCAGTGAATCAGGCACCTTGTCAGGCCTATTTCTTAATATGGAGCTCTGGAGTGAGCAGCTGTGTTTTGAGTTCATGAAATAAACTTAGCTTTTTAATCTGTCATAAGGTTTGAACAACAGGAAAGTCTTTCAATTCATTGCCTAGAGCTTCAGTTAAGATCTAGTCTAAAAAAAAATAAAGAAAGAAAACAATGGATGAAATACAGCAGAATTGAAAAAAACAGCACCATCAGAAAAACAGAATTGAGTCTCCAGTGAAGACTGTAATGTCCTTTCAGCCCTCTCTCCTGCAGGAGGGCTCTGATTCTCATGTAGACTTCTTACAGACTGCTGCAGTAAATTGCTGATAAGAACAAAAAAAAAAAAACAACTTGAAAACTGGTTAAAGAGTCAAGGAAGTTAAAAGGATAGCCGTTTGTAGTTGAGTAATAGTTTTTAGACATCCAGATGGAGTTTGAAATGGATGTTACACCTTAGAAGGATGTGTGCCTTCCTACGTGCAACTTAACTGCATCATTTTCTATCAATTCCTCAGTCGGGAAAAAGTCAAATTAAAAATTACGCATGCCATTTAAAAAGGTATGGCTTAAACAAATATTCCTTGAACATCCAGCTGAGTTGGAAAACCTTGTCACTGCTGTTCCAGAAAATGTTAGTTTTTGTATTTGAACTATTAAGTATTTCTTGGTTAAATAAATTGTTAGTAAGAGCAAATACAGACTCCAGCAATTATTTAGTGATCAAATAAAGGAATACAAATTTCTTTTTGCATAGCAGTAGAGACCTAAGTTATAATCACAGAATCATAGAATAGCTTGAGTTTGAAAAGTCTTAAAGCCCATGCAGTTCCAACCCCCTGCAGTGGGCAAGGCTGCCCACCACCAGCTCAGCTGCCCAGGGCCCCATCCAAACCTGGCCTTGAGCACCACATTTTCTGGGGCACCCACAGCCTTTTGGCGACTCTGCTAGGGCCTCACCATCCTCTCAGTGAAAAAATTTCTCCCTAACATCTACTAGATTAAATAAATTAATTAGATTTAGAGAAGTTAGGTATGTTAATAAGATAAATAGAAAAATTAATAAGTAAATTAGATTTAGAAATCCTGGGGAGAGCTCTGGAAGGATCAAGTGTTCCTGATGGACTATCCACCTCACATTTCAGCATACTTGCAGTTTCACAGAAGAATAAAAATATTTGAAGTAGGCCAGTAGTCTTTGGATGCTGTCAATAGATATTCTACAAGACTGTCAAACTAATGGTATGAAAGTAGGTACTGTTAAAATACCTATAGGATAGTATGTCACTGTATGATTCTTACCGTACTGGAGGATACAAAGACAAAACTTGTGAGGAAAATCAGACAACTAAGAGTGAATGGATTGGCATTTTGTGAACCAAAAGATAACATCCAAACTTTAAAGCTTAATACAGGAATTCAGTTGAAAATAGAAATCATGTTGCCTATGAAGCTAAGACAAATATGATGGGACTCTGCTGAAAAGTTATTCAGGTCAGTGAGCTGACTACTTGACTAATCATTAGCTGAAATAACTTGTCTGACTGAGGCTGGGAATTGGACAGATCTTAACTCCTGGAGAAATAAACTTATCAACAGTAATGACAAAAAATCTGTGAAAGGAAGCATAAAAAAGCGTTTAGTATTTTGGTTGGTTTTTCCGTGAGCCATAGCATTTAAAAAACAAAATAGCGAGGTAAGTTTTTCATTGCCAATAGCACTGAAGTACTGAGTACTTGGGTATTTTCCTGTATCAGGAATCCCAGTGGAGCTTACTTAATGTCTTCACCATATGAATTCTCTCCAAAGCCATTCAGTGAGATGCCATAGTTGCTGGCTACTTCAGTTTGTCATCATACCAGGAGCTAGGGCTGAGATCGCTTTTCAAACTGGAACACTTGTGAATCTCTCATATTGACGTGTAGTCTAAGAGAAGTCAGTTTGAGCTCTGTGAACATTTCAGCACTAACAGCAAAGTGAGAATAGAGGATACAGTAGCTAGCGTATAGTAAAGTGGCAGGAAATGAAAAATCCAAACTCTCAGATGTTTGTGGAATTTTAGTGAATCACTAAATAGTCCCCTGTGATTAAGGGTGTAGACAAACATTCTTACTGCCTTCAGTAATGATTTATTTTGCTCTGCATGTAGTAAGAGAACTCACATGGGCAGTTACTTTATATCAGTTGCAAGAGTAGCCTTCAGCAGAGAGAGAAAACCTGACTCTTACAGTTGATAATTTTTTAAACTGCTCTAATATGATTTGCAAGAACATGTCTGCCTACGGATTCGGCGAAGGTCCTTCAGTAACATATGCTACCTCCAAAGTGTTGAGGAGCAGTTATTAGTTGCTCTTGGAAGTTCCTCCATTTCCTCTTCTTTGCCCTACATGGCAATTTGTCAATGCTTTCAGGTGATTTTTCTTCAGGATACCCAGTCAAGTCAATCCACGCAAACCCAGCATTGTTTGTAGTTTATATTATTTACCAGCTGTGTTCTCTATTTCTCTTTTCATTTTTCTTTTGTACTAAGCATACCCTTGCCCTTACTGTTTCTCCACATAAAAGCAAGAGGGCAAATAGGCCTCCAAGAAACTGTAGATAATGCTCTCTGTAAACTGTTTGCTGTCTGTTCCAGCACGAAGACATGCAAAAGGATCAGAATTTTTTAAAATGTGGATAGACAATGCCATAATGGACAATTAAGCAAATAAGTAATAAGAAATTGAGGGTGCTGTTCCATACCATACAAGTATTCAGAGAGAATAAGTTTACTTCTTCTTTGTCCTAGGGTAGTGGGAAAAGAAAACCATTTTTTTACTTCTCTCTTAAAAGTAAAAAACACTGTGCTTTCCTTCAGTAAGACTTCAGGAAACTTAGAGTACCCTGATCTTTCCTACAGCCTCTTTGAATCACTGGCTGACTTTGTCTGCAGTTATGAAGTAACCACCCAGAGGTGATAATTCTGGAGCTTTATATTTCATACTGCAGTAAACATAACTGCACGTGTAAAAAATGTGCTGTAGAAAGCTCCACTTTTATACCTGTTCTTTCAAAATTGCATGGTGATCCATCACTGGACAGCTGTGGTTGGAGCCCTTCTATAAAGGTGCCATGGAAAAAATTTCCTCAGACACATTTTGTTGGCTGACATTCCTTCCAGCTCACAAAGATATTGAAACTGCGGAAGTAAATTATATCAGTGCAGGCTGCCATTTGCCATTTGATGGAGCAAGGCTTGTGACAACATGGGGAACTAAACAAATTAGTAATCATCATTGTATTTGATGGTAATTGTTAAATAATGAAGAATAAGCAAGAAAATACCCAGAAGAAAGCCTTAGAGAAAACTTTCCCTCCTATTGCCAAACACCCCAAAACAATCCATTTGGTTTTCAGGTTATTTGGGATGTGTGATCTTACCCAAATTGTCTTAAGCCAGAAATAAAGTGCAATGATAAACATGGTGACAGCAGTGCGTGTAAGTGCTGAGCGTTTTGTGAGAGCTACTGTTTTTCTAATTTTTTCTTTTCTTTTTTTTTTTAAATCTGGGAGAGGCAGTTGCAAATCTGACAAGAATTTCATTTTCTGCCCAAAGGCTTTCTGTCAGATGAAAAGAACATACTGTACGTTAGCTGCTAAATACATTAACTTAAATTATTTGCAGTTATTTTAAAGAAAAACAAAGTCACTGTTAGATTAAGCAACCTACACAGAAATGTTTAAACATCATGAACGTCTGAAAAGTTTGAAAGTTGTTGATCAATTTTTATGAGTGCCCCACCTTCCTGACACCAATATTTCAAACTATTTTTACCTGAATCAGTGAAGATTCTATCCTAGTAACACTTCTGGTGGCTCTTTTAAAATAAGTGAGACTGCTAGTCTACATTAGCAGAAATGTCAGTGCATTTTCTTTACTTCATTTGTGCACTTCAGAATTACCAAAACACAGCATAGTTTATTGTATTTGGATGATAAATTTCATACAGTTATGTCACAGTCTGTAACCCTTTAGAATGTTTGTGTTTGAGTGATGTAGTGCCCAGTCCAGCCATCCTGTTTGATGGGTGGCTCTTTGTGCTGTGAGAATTGAGCTCTACTGAAACAGTGCATTAGAGACAAAAGTTGTCATTATGTAGCTTTTAGTTATATAGTTTTAGTTATAAGTTATTTTCTGCTGTGTACATTTCTTAGAGACTAGTATTGAGGACTTTGGTGGAATAGGGATCCAGTTTTTGTTCTTGTTTTTCAGAAAATGAATAGTGGCTCTTTGGTAAATAAGTGATTTGCTTTTGCTGTTTCTATAGAAACATAAAAATGCTTTAGAAATGAATGACCTCCTACAGGCAGAATAGTACAAATTCAAGTGACATTTTCTTACAATGAGGTTCTCAGCGTATCACAGAGACTTTGCGTAAAGTTCAAACTGCGTAGTTCTTCCATCCTGAAAGAAACAAGAACTCAGTGTCTCCAGGAGATACAGTGCTGCATCATGCATTTTTTACAATTATACATTCCAAGATTTCTGGATCTGACATTTGAAACCAACATTTGTTAAGCTTTGGAAAATTATCTTAGGTTTACGTAGCAAACTTAATATTCACCAGAAAAAAAAATCAACACGGAAAGGCTGGAAGAATTACAAAAAAGTGTTCCTACACATTTGAGGCTGGCATGAACTAACTGTTGGAAAAATAGGTAAAATACTAAAAGGACTAACTGTGACTTTCTGATGGCTTTTGCCTAGAGTGTGGACTTCAGTATTCTGAACAAAAAGAGTCTCTCTTTTGAGTCAGGACCCTCTTGGTTTCACCTTCTCAAACTTTTACATTCCCAGTAACAGAAGAGAAAGATTTGCTCTAACAATGTCAAGTTTGTTTTGTGTAGCAAGTCCTTCAGGACTTTCTTCCGCACTAGATCCACATCCTGTCTCAGATTGCCAGTGCTGGAGGGCTGATACTCCTGGAGTAAGCAACTTCTTTGTGGCTTCTATGGAAGAATGCCAACTAATTGTAGTACCTTCTCCAGTGCTGAGGAGAATTTGGCAACTTGAGTCAACCTGAACATGATTCTGGCACAGTCTCATTTGATGTGTGCCCTTGGGTGCTCTGCTGCAGTGCCCTATCCTGCTGATTTATCGGGATTCTCCTGATAAATCTCACTGTATGCCATAAAAAATTGGTATACGTCTCAGTAGAAGAATGCTCCTTTATTTAGCTGATTTGACTTTTTAGGATGTTGACATAGATCAGTTCTCTGTTCAACTTAAATTAAACAATGGTTTGCATGATGTTTACAACTTAATTTTGAAAGCTAGCGTTAAGAATATGTGCAGAAAATTGTTTAAACTTTGGGCCCAAACTGCCTGTACAGCTCGTACTGAAATCAGCTGGAGTTGTATAAATGTTTCTGAAGGGAAAGGGCATTTCAATAAAGCCGTTGGATTTTTATGAATGCTGACATTTTAATATTAGCTGATTCACACGGCCTTGTATTCAACAACAATGGTGATTGCTAGAGAGCTGTGGGAAGCAAGCCAAGCAGACACAGGGAAACTTAAATATTATATTGTGTCTCTGGCATACTGTAGTGGAAAAACTTAATATGGAAACTGGACATTGCAAAGGTCCATAACTGGGTGTAAAAGCACTTGTCTGAAAGTTACCAACTTAATTTTTGAGAGTGTGCCTGCCTGGAGTGATGGTAGGGATGAACTGTTACTGTAAAAAGATGGTAGCTCTGAGCTAAGTACCACTGAGGAGAATCTGGATGGCCTTAAGCAAGTGACTGTCTAGCTTCCTCACTCAGGGGTTTTAAGTTTCAGGCTAAGAGAGTTGGGGTTATTCAGCCTGTAGAAAAGAAGGCTCTGGGGGAACCCTATAGCAGTCTTCCAGTACCTGAATGGGGCCTACAGGAAAGCTGGGGAGGGACATTTTACAAGGGCAGGCAGTGAGAGGATGAGGGGAAATGGCCTTAAACCGGAAGAGGGTAGATTTAGTCTAGATACAAGGAAGAAATTATTCACTGTGAGGATGGATGGTGAGACACTGGAACAGGTTGCCCACAGAAGTGGGTATGCCCTCCCTGGATGTGTTTGAGACCAGGCTGGATGGGACTTTGAACAACATGATCTAGAGGAAGATGTCTTTGCCCATAGTGTGGGGGTTGGAACTAGATGGTCTGCTTTTCCATCTTGTTTAAAGACATAGCTGAGAAGCAGATGTGAAACAAGCATTTCTGAACAAGTGTAGCAATGAACAGAACAACTGCTTCAGTATTATAGTAGCAGATTTAAAAGATTTGAAAAAGCAAAAATAAAACACAATGTATCTAGATATTTTATTTCAATCCAGTGGAAAAATGCTTCATAGGTCTGCTTGTATGTCTTCTAGTCACTAAATTATACTACTGTATTGTGGAGTGTGAATGCATTTCTTGAGTCTTAGTATAGCAGCTTAGATAATACTTGATGGAATCCTAATAATTTTAGACTTACAGTTGAACTCCATCTCAAATACAGCTGCTCCCCTCATACAAAAACACTTGTGGGCGATTCTGTTGAAACAGAACAAAGCCGTCTGTGAACTTCCACCTCACACACGAGGTGCAAATCAAGTTAGTGTGTTATGTTAAATAAATGTTCTCAGTTGCAGCGTAACATATAAAAAGTCTAATTTCCCTTAGTAGGTAAGTTGTCTTGTCAGCAGTTTCCAACTATTTGAAGTCAGAATTTTCCATTTAGATCTGGTGGTTTGGTAGGAATCCCAATCCCTTTTCCCTCTCTTACCTTGCCTTATAAAAAAGGCATTTAGTTCCAAAGGGTATTTTCTTCAAAACTTACACGTTACAGTAACTGGTGTGCATTACGGACCATTCCAAACATATTATTTTCCCCTGTTGTTTAATGACCTCAATAATGACTTAATCAATAACGGTTTTAAATATGTGGTTATTTTTGCAGTGTTTCCAATGTATATCATTAACTGCAGTGTCCAAGAGTAGACTTAGAAAAAATTGTGCTGTGGTAGCAGATACTTTAATACTGAAATCATGTTGTGGCAGAGCCTTGTTTTAAAGTAGCCAAAATAAAGTAACTTGTATATTTATATTACATTAAAATATGGAAAGAAAGGTTTTTATTGTGAGCCATCTGTGCATTCTACCAAGTTAAGTTTTCCATATTTTTTCCATTTGGATTGCCTTAATATTTTTTTTTTATTATATGAAAAAAAGCCAAGATTTGGGAGTAGAAGCTTAAGAGCAGACAGAAAAATTGGTGTAATTTACTTCTGAAGGCAAATCCTTTTTTCAGGCTTCCAGGAAAATCGGTCTTTGGAGTTTAGATTCTGTCCTGGCTTTAATTTAACACAGTTACTGAATTCAGTGAAATAGCACAAAGCATGAGCTGAATTGAATCTTCTCACTGTACTTTTTCATTATACGCAACTGCTATTTTTGTAAAATGGTAAACTATTGAACTTGACCAAAATCCCTGTATCTTAGCCTGTTTTTCAAGAGAAGATACCATAAAGAGTGGTAATTTATATCGTGAAGCTAAAATGTGACTTGAAGAATAAAACTGTAATACTGTGTTAGGATGGAAAAAGAATTAACTTCAGAAAAAAACTTGATGGGATGTTCCATGGCTGTGAATTAAGATGGAAAAAAGAAACCCTGCAGCACAAAGGAATTATTTAACATGCTCTGTTAACTATGTTTGAAAGAGTCAGCTGGGTGATTGGAATGGTATCCTCTGATTCTGTAATCTGTATAACTGATGATTCTTACTGTACCATCATTTTTGCCTTCCAAAAAATTGATATTAATTTCCATTTATCATTAAGCCACATGGGATTCACTGGTTTCAGTTTTAATGAGGTTGTGCTGACAATACAATAATTGCAGTATTTATATATATATATATATATATATATATATATTTATAGTTATAGTTATATAAAGTGAAGCCTTTGTATAGTAGCCCTGTTTTGTTCCTGCGGGTTCATGTTTGGAAGCATTGCAGATTTGTAGTGGAAGTGAAAGACATACGTGTACGAAAACTGAAAATCCAGTCTGTGGCTGTGAGTAACTTGTTGCTTTATCTTGAGCTGAAACTGCTTCAGACTTCTGAAGACAATGAGGTCTGTGCTTGCAATGAGATTAAGCAGTGGAAAGGTATTGAATTTCTCTGTGTTCAAAGAATTTTAAATCTGGTCCTGTAGTTACTCTGGTATAATTTAGGGATATAATTTTATCACTGCAGGTTAAACTTAGCTGCGATGCTGTGAGGCCACCTCAAGTGTTTAGGTCTTCTCATTAAGCAGTCTCTCAGAAATGTTGGGTACAGTGAAAGAAATCACAGAGAACATATACTGAAGAGCCAACTCCTTCTGTGCGTGTATGGATCTGGTTTTGTAGATTCCTTTTGCAGATTTTGCAACAGTGAGGCCATTGCATTAAAACCAACAGTCAGTACTCCTTTCCTGCCTCAAAAGCCAGAAATAGGAAAATTGAACATATGTTATAAACGTATGTTAAACATTAAGCAGAGGTACTCCTTTTACTGTACCACTTCAGACCAATGAACTCCATTTTTAAGCACGATTCAGTCATCAAGCTGACAACTGGATTTCATAGACTAACGAGCTGTTTCCTTCATTCCAAGCTGGCTGAACGAAGTATAGTGAGGGGAAAAAGAGGTACAAATGGAAAGATGGTGATTATTTTCTTCTCTGATGTAAATGCACTGCAAATTAGTTGTTAACAGATAAAATGAAATAGGCAATAGATCTAGTAAGCAGTACTCATGGAGACAAGGATAGTAATACTAAAAAATGAGGTTGCCAGAGAATTTGAATGGACTATTTAACTCTGTTTAAAGTCTTCTTTATTTACCCCTTTCCACCAAAAAAAAATTACATATTGAAGGGTGAAGATGAATGAATGAAGGAAAATTATTTCATTGACAGTTAAAAAGTGCTCAAATGAACTGCAGCACGTATAAGCACTTGCTTCATTTTAAGTTTTTGTTCAGTATAATTTTTATTTTGCAAGTTCTAAAGCATAACCGTATAGTATGGGATAGATTATTCACATCTTAAAGTTAACTTTCAGCATTTTGTTGGATAAAACCATCAGTTTTCTCCTGGAACTACAGGTGTGTATTATTTGAACTAGTGTAGATGAGAAAAAAAAGTTTGATTCTGCTCTTATGATCATTTTAGTTTTCCACTTCTACTCTGCTAACTGTAGCTTTTTGTATTTTAGTGACAGTTTGTTGTGGTCTTCCTTGCAGAACGTGGTTCGCCTCGCAATTTGATTACTACAGACATAACTGACACTACGGTTGGGTTATCGTGGACACCAGCTCCAGGAGCAGTTAATAATTATAGGATAGTGTGGAAATCACTTTATGATGATACAATGGGAGAGAAGAGAGTCCCTGGAAATATGGTGGATGCAGTGCTGGATGGCTTGGAGCCAGAGACTAAGTACAGGATTTCTGTATATGCAGCTTACAGCAGTGGAGAAGGAGATCCTGTAGAAGGAGAGGCCTTCACTGATGGTGAGCATACTACAGCATTACCACCATTTGTAACATTCTGTTCTTGATGAAATTATCATAATTTTAATGAAAATGAACCTCATTTATCTTCACTTTTGTTTACTGAACAGACCCCCAAAACAAAGTCCCTCACCAAATCAACTCTATCTTTTTGTTTGACTGTTAAAGAAGGAAAGTCTCTTCTATAACATGTAGGCTTCAGTTTAGCAAGAATTACCTCCAATCTGAGAAGTGATTTTGTCCATAAATTACTCTGAGGCCAGCTTATCATTTGTTTGAATCTTACTGTGACTACTGGAAATCAGCTGAAATACACGGTATGGACAGAGTAAGGAGGGAAGGCAAGGTAAATTCCTGCAGAATCAGTTATTCACCCAAAGTATTATATACTTGTCTAGCTGTATGTTGGACATTTTGTCCAGAGGGATGCTATGAGAAATAGTATTGAAAGCTTTGCTGAGATATAAAAATGTTACATAAACTGGCTTACCTTGGTTAACTAGATGGGTAGCTAGATCTTTGTTATTCTCCTTTCCCAAGGATCTTCTTTTTACTTATTTCCAAAACATTGTGCAGCGTCACTCAGAGCAGCTCAAGCTCCCCCTGCAGTATAGGCAAAATGAAATATCTTCAGAGATCAGGAATAGAACCATTAATTAGAGGAGCCAGAGTGAATGAATGGATGCACTGGGAGGATCAGCTTTGACGTTTCTCTTGTTGCCCGAGAGGTCCATGTGAAGGCAGAGTCTGAGGCAGTGCTCTGGGAAAGCATTGTGTATGCTTACCCATTTTTATATTCTTTCCTAGGTATGTTTTGAAAACTTTTGGAGGCAGGCTGCTGAGCTATGTCAGCCTTTAACCCAGTATAGCTGTTCTTAAGGTCTCACAAGAGCAGTGTTTGTTGCAATTGGTAAAAGTTGGTGCCTGAGACTCAAAGCAGACTGCTGTCACACATATTCCTTCATTCTTCAGGAGCAGCAGCATCCTTTCTTTACCAAGAAGGCAGTTTAGCCATATAATTTGTGGCTTCTTAGAATAAGTTTTTGCCTGAAGAAATGTACTACCTGGACTATCAACAGACTCAGACCCTAGTCTAACATTTCATCTTTCTGGTGCAAACACAGCCAGGACAGGATACTGTAGCCTGCAAAGCCTGTGTGATGAGATACTGACTGATTCTGGCATGCCAAGAAGGTTCTATTTTGCCAGAATCTAGATGGGTTATGCTGGCTGACTGGCAGTATTACATACCTTTCATTTTACTTCAGATCTTTCCTAATGTTTGTACTGTCTGAAAACTCTCTCTTAAAAGCTGAATGCTGCAATCTGCAGAAAAAATACCTTATTAGTCCTTGTCCTTATTTCAGCTTTAATATTGTCCTACAGTTAGTGGCGAGTAACTTTTCAATTACTTGGAAAATCTGTTAGTATGGTTTCCAACTCTCAAGAGTTTAGGCATATACCAGAGCCACATCAGATCTGTAAACTCGAAACTTAGAAAATTTTAACTTTGTAGATCATTTTGTTCATTAAAAAAGGGCTATTTAAATAATCAGTTTCACTTGAGACTTCTGAATCCATTAGTTACCAGATTACCAAAAAATGCTACTAAATAGAACTCCCCCCAGTTATGCTGTGTCATTGTGTAATCTATACTTTTTTTGTCTGTAATGGAAAATGAACTTGTATTTTTAGTCCATTACAATCATAAAAGAAATTAACAATGGCCTATGTGAGTTACCTCCGTTTCTCCCAATGAAATACCACAATTTTAATGAAAGTAAAAAATAATTTTAATAAAGCTGAATGCATTTTGTAGGATGCATTTGAACTTATCTTTATGTGAAAAAGTAAACATTTATCCGTATTTTTATACTGAAAAGTGTCACAAAGTGCCAGGACTGTGACAGTAGACAACGAGACAGAGAATACAATGAGAGTTTCATGGCAGCCCTCACCTGGGAAGGTCTTGTCTTACCGTGTGTACTACCGACCACGCAGTGGAGGAAGACAGATGTTTGGAAGAGTAAATGCTCCTGCCACAAGCATAGTGTTGAAGAGACTTAAGCCTCGAACTACGTATGACCTCAGTGTTGTTCCAATTTATGATTTTGGACAAGGAAAGTCAAGAAAAGCAGAAGGAACAACAGGTATGTATTACATGCTTATGCAGGGTTTGATAATCAAAGGTTTGTGCTGTAAACTGGCAATCACGATATATAGAGAACCTGTGGTGGTCACTGCCAAGATCATGAATTAATGGGCAAATTGAAAACAATACTAGAGGTGGAAAGGAGCATTTGATTTGTTGAAAGTTTTATTACAAGAGCTGAGCACAGGCAACTGCTATTATATTGAGTATATAAATGTGTGTATTCTGAATGAAAATACTGGACTTGCTTTGAAATGCTGTCACAGGAAGTTAAAGTGTTTTGTAAGGAAGACAGTATTTAATCAAGTGTTGTCAGTTTGTTTTATTATTATTATTTACATTTTTGGTTCAGAATATCAATTAAATAGCTACCTTACTTCCTGTTATCTAGAAGGCCATATTTTCTGTGGGAAACCTGAAGTTATTAAAAAAATCAGTAGCTGATTTTAGAGAGTCCTCAGTGGAAGTCTGACCTCAGAGACCACAACATTTTGGATAAGCAGTCTTTTATCTCAGAACCAGCAACTCTAAAATGTTCGTTAATTCCTGGTGAGAGGATTTTTTTTAGTTCAAAACAAAAATAATTTTCTACCCCCTGTTTAGTTTGTTTCTGATATTAGACTTTCATTTTGTATGCTAATGGTCTCTTGCTCTCCAGATCAAATCAAAGAGATCTAAACTATTACCAAAAGAGAAAAATTTCCAAGGTGTTTCTGCCTTTTTTGGGAAGAGGTAAACTGAGGTACACTGTAAATACTCCACATCATTCTCTAATCTTTGGACATATACCATATTGAATGGTGATGGGAAGCAAGAAACAAGTCTAGCAGTGGAGATAACAGCACCACATTTACTGCAGGAAGTCTTATTAAATTAGAATGCAACTGATGTAAAGCAGTTCCAAAAACTCGATCCACTCTTGACTAATGCCTACTTTTTCCATCTTCAAAATTATGTTGAATTAAATCTCAGATCATCCATCTTCTTTTGACTTTTCACATGCTCATCTTGATATAGATATGATGTGGTGCTTTAAGTGTAAATAACTGTGATGGCAATCACACTGAAAGCAAGTGGAATCTGAGTGATCCGGTTAGTTGAAGCTCCTGTGATATCATAGGTAACTATGCAAAGAGGCTGCATTTTTTTATTACAAGTGGGATTGTATCTATTTCTAGTTAGAAAATTACATAGGCACAGGGGTAGGAAAGCTACCCCCACTCCCAACCATTTTTTGTTTTGTTTTAGATTTTTCATTCCAAAGCTACTTCCTGGTTAATCTGATTCCCGTTTTTTGCAATTTTGAGATTACATTACTGTGCTATTTCTGATGTTGGAATGCACTTCAGATTTACACAGAACCAAAAATGAGGCAGGATCTAACAGTAGGCTTGTTAACCATTCTGCCTGTGTGTACTGACCTGTGCTGGGTAGCTATTAGGTGAAGTAGCTCTTGACCTCAAAACCTTAATCTGTTTGGCTGTCACTTGAGGAATTATTTTTTGGCATACTGCCATCCCTGTGGTTGGTGAAGTTATTTGAGCTGCCAAGCCCTGAGAGCAGAACCTTCTCTATGAAGGACTCTTGCCCAGTGCCTGGTCCTCTGGGACCTAGAGCTCTTGAGGATGAGGCAGTTTGATGGTGGTGGAGTGCAGGAAGAATATGACTTTTGCCTGCAGCAAACTCTGCTTTTCTGGTGTTGGTTTGAAAAAGCTGTTTACACTTCTCTCTTTCAGACGATGTGTTTTGTGTGCTCTTTGCCACATGAAAGAAATGTAGTAGTTTAATCTGATCATCTTTATCACAGAGAGAAGACTGATGGTATTTAGTCCACTTACTGTCAGCGTTCATTCTAAGATCAGCTGGATATTTAAGATGGGTGAAATAAATTGCTGTTTATCCTTCAATCTGTTATCTGGAGAGAGAGCCTTGATAACGAACTTGGCCTACACATCTGTTGTTTAGGTAGCTAAAATGAGCTGAAGTGTATCTCAGATTTAATATCTTGATTCTTGTCTCTATGTCAAAGGAAAGGCACAAAAAGCATGGAAATGCTGCTAATGTTGGATTTGCTGCATTTTTAAATAAAAGCATACTTGTTTGGTTTTTTTTGGAAGCAGGTCTGATTTAAATCCTTTTCTTCCATCCTTACAGCCTCTCCATTTAAGCCGCCTAGAAATTTGAGAACTTCTGATTCAACTATGTCCAGCTTCCGAGTAACCTGGGAGCCTGCCCCTGGGCGAGTGAAGGGGTACAAAGTAACTTTCCACCCTACTGAAGATGACAGGAATCTTGGAGAATTAATAGTGGGGCCCTATGATAGCACTGTGGTTTTGGAGGAACTTAGGTATGGATGATGATAATGATAATAATAGTTGATAATAGCTTAGGGTTTTGCTTAATTGCTATCTGGGATTGTAATACCTGTAAAAATCTACTGTAAATTAGGAATAACTTCTGTTAATATGCTATCAGGAATTAAAGGTGCGGTTTTTGAAAAGAACCTTCCAGGGCAGGTTCTGAGATTATTCACATCATTTTTCACGTTCTCACAGTAACTGAAAAAGGCAAAGATGTGGGCAGAAGTGTTATTATACATTTCACATATAAGAGTGTTAATGAGATGCTGGAGAAGACAGCTTGGATTTCTATAGTTTCTCCAAAAAGCCCTTACCTCATGTTAAAAAGAACCTAGTTTAGTTCTTGATTCATTTTATCAGAGGCCAGAATTTATAAAGGTGGCTTCAGAGCATGTCAAAGTCTGTTATGAGTTGTTTGCATATTAGACTTGTATACACATTAAAAATAGGATCATTAAAATAATTTTAAATTACTTGAACAAAAAAAGCTATTAATGTAAGTATAGAATCTTGAACCAGCTCTGAAATAGTGAAAATTTGCCTGTCTTGTTAAACAACTAGTCTGTGGGCTTCACATTTTAGCACTTTCTTTTCTGTGTAGTAAACTGATAAAGATTTCTTAAATGAAGTATCAGCATTATCCAGCCAAGTATCTTCAGTTACAATACATTTAATTATTGCAGGGCAGGAACTACCTATAAGGTAAATGTTTTTGGAATGTTTGATGGAGGAGAAAGCAACCCCCTGGTTGGACAAGAGATGACCACTCTTTCAGACACTACTACGGAGCCGTTTTTATCTAGAGGTAAACATGACTGAATCAGATAAAATGCTGTCTTGGCTTTTGGATAAAAGAGACTGAGAGTTTTCCAGCACTTCCTATTGTTTTTATGATGCACATAAATATTTATTCACAGGATTCAGTATACTCCCTAACCCGATGACATAACCTCTGATCTGAAATGACCTCTAAGTATGCCCCAGTTCATCTTTCTAGTCCTCTGCACCCTTTAGATGATCTTACAAAAATGATAATTCAGGCAACCCATGTTTTGCTGATTATTAAAAGCCATCTGCATCACATTTTCAAGCCATCCACATCTGTGTTGAATTACATAAGGTCAAATTCTTGAAGAGAAATCATTGCTCATCTACAGGGGTGTTCACAGGATTAGAACAAAGAATTTTAAGCAGATTTTTAGCCGTTTTCTTGTCCTTATATGGTCAATTCTCCATTGAAAACTAAGGTGGTATAATGGACAAAGATCTCATAGTTGGGGATGTCCCAGCATTACTGTGTAATGCTTAAGTTTATATGCAACACAACCATTATTTCATCACTTTTACTACAGAAGGAGAAGAGTTAGTACAGTAATGCAATTGCTGCTTGTTCTCTAGTGTATTCTTGAGATTATCTTCCTGTGTAGGTAAGCTTCCAAAGAAAACTTTAGTGGTTGGTATGACAGCAGCTCTCTTGATGTGGTTGATGGGTCTCTGTATGTTAACTGAATAGGTGTGGCCACTATACTTTCAATTAATACTGAGTGAAGAGAATTTCAGGGTTCAGTCCCCCTTCATGGAGACCATGAAATGCTTGTCTGCAGCAGGTCTTTGCTTCTTAATAGCCAAGAATACTTGCAGAAGTGAAGACCTCTCCTCTACTATTTTAAGATTTGTATAACCATCAGGGAGAATAGTTAATTTTATGAGGAGAAAGAAGCTAACTGCAAAGGCCTCTCAGAGTTGGAAAAAAAAAAAAAAAAGCTTTCTGACAGTTGACTTTGTTCTTCTCGCTTAACCTCTTTGAGTATGTGGAAATACTACCTTCATAGCATTTTTATTGACAACACTTTTAAAAACTTCTGAAGTTACTGCTGTCCCACTTGGTCTAATGCAAGAGTGTAGAACTAAGAAAAACTACATAGGAGGCCATCAATGACATTACAGTAAAGCTATAATAAGTCTGGCAGAAAAATAATTACACTGAGTGGTTCATTATTTTTTATTATGCCAGCTGTCATTTCTGTCCTGAATGTTATATTCTTTAAGCTAATTAGTTTTAGTAATGCATGGATTTTAGTCATGGTAAATGTGAAAAATGAATTTTATATCTGTGACTGCAAATGTAATAGTACGTTATTTATTAGTAGAAAGAGAAAAAAAAAATCAGCCTATGTGCCTTTGCTAGAATTTTTCATTCAGGGAACTTTGGTAGTTGGAAGAAAAATAAAATTCAGAATAATTTAACTTTTATACTGTACATTAAGCTTAATTTCTATATAAAAGTTATGCATGCAATTTTTTGAACTAACATTGTTTTACTTAAACTCTACTCCCAACTTATTTTATTGTCCTGACTAAAGACTAGATCTATATTTTCTATGCAGAAGAGGATCATGCTTTTAACCCCCAGGTACATGGAATAGTTATATTCATGAATCTGCAGTGTTGGATCAATTATGTGGAACATATATGAAATCACAATATCTTTCAACTGTGATGAGTGTGGCTGATTTTTCTCAATGGGATTTCTTCCATATAAAGACCAGAAGCTCTGATGGCAGGAAGCCAGAAAATTTGCAGCTGGTAACACAATCTACAAGAAAAGAGAGAGAGCGAGGATTTTTTTATTATTATTTTTATCATAATTATTATTTTTGAAATGGCGAAATGGCTGTGGATAAAATTGTTGTGTCTTTCTGCTCTGTATAAATATTTTGTGATTTTCCTTGTGATGAAAACATTATGATGCATATTTTATTCTGTAATTTGTAAATTGAAGATATCTGAAATAACTTCTTACCTTTTCAGAACACTGCGCCTTTATATAAGTGTGTGGTCTTGTCCCCCCTCTATCTCTTGTCTCTGTTTATGTGTACATGTCTTCTAAATTGTGATCTTTCTTTCTTATGCGTGTAAACTCCTATACCATCTGTGTTACTTTGTCTTTTGCCCCCAAAATTCAGAAATGCTATTTATTTGAAAGTGCTTGTAATATATGCTGTTAATTCCCTACTACATAGTTGAAAAATTGAGCAACAGTATAGCCATCCACAGTAGATTGAAATAATTATTATTTGTGTAATCTGATAATGCTCACTGCCATGCCAGTGACTAGCTCTGTAGTCTTACAAATCCTCTAAAGCAGTTCACAAAATCTCTGAAAGATGGCTATCAGTCATCTTATGAGACCAAAATAGATACTGAAATGACAATAGCGAAGAGCACAGGCCTTGGTATTTTAGAAGACTTACTTCTAAGAGGAAACATACATGAAGAAATGTATATAGCTTTTGCCGTGGAACTAGTGACTAGTGAGAATAACATTCACAAATAGGTCATACTTGGCAGAGTGCCAGTGAATAAAACTAGAGCTATTTTGGAAACTAATTCATGACATATGTCATATAAAAGAGGATGGGGAAAGAATGCTATCATGCTAAGGCTGTATTTTTCTGGTTGAAAGCTATCATACTAAGGCTGTACTTTTCTGGTTGACACGACAGGTTTAGAATGTCGAACCAGAGCAGAAGCTGATATCGTGCTACTGGTGGATGGCTCATGGAGTATCGGGAGGCCCAATTTTAAAACTGTCAGGAACTTCATTTCCCGTATTGTTGAAGTTTTTGATATTGGTCCTGACAAAGTACAGATTGGTAAGTCATCACATGTAGGAGGGAAAATGATGCATATTTGCTGCATGGACACATAATATCTGAGTAACAATGGCTTTTTCCAGGTCTTGCACAGTATAGTGGAGATCCCAGGACAGAATGGAATCTCAATGCTTACCGAACAAAAGAGGCTTTGTTAGAGGCAGTAACCAACTTACCATACAAAGGAGGCAATACTCTAACAGGTATGTCACACTGTGAGGATTTTCTTTAAGCTCCATAAAAAAAAAAAAGTTTCAGTAGCTGACCCTAGTATTGTTCAGTGAACTCAAATTAATCCATGATTAAAGAGCTCCACAGTTATCTTCAGTACATTTGGAATTGAACGTTCCTAGCACATGAACATGCGTTATCAGTGTAGGTCTCGATAAAGAGAGGATGGAAGATTGTAAGAAGATTGTAAGATTGAAGAACCAGATGAGTTTGGGTTTATGTTAAGCATATGAAAAGAAGAAAAGGCAGTTCCATATGACGATCGATGTGAAGACAAAGTGAGGTCCTAGAAGAGAGGCTAAAAGTGAGTCATATATAAGAGTAGTGCATAGAAGGTGTGATGTTAAAGATTTTCACGGGGCTGAAATAACGTCAGTTGCTAAGTGTAGATTATGAACTGTAACTAGATTGAGTCCTTGAAGAATTAACCTGTGGAATGATGTTGTCAGTGTGAAATCACTGGAATGAATGACTGGCCTTTACCAGTATGTTGAAACAGTTTATGGTGATAGTTACCCTCTTTGTATCATGCTAGGAATGGCCTTGGATTTCATCTTAAAAAACAACTTTAAACAAGATGCAGGCTTGAGGCCCAGAGCTCGCAAAATTGGTGTTCTCATTACTGATGGTAAATCACAAGATGATGTAGTCACCCCTTCAAGAAGACTCAGAGATGAGGGAGTGGAACTTTATGCAATTGGTAAGTATTATATGAAGAGGTAGCCTGTTCCAGCTCCCTCTCACCCCTCTGCTAAATATATAGGGAAGTGAATGCACATAAGTATTTAGAAGGAAATTCAATGAATGTGTTTAGGAACTCATGTTTATGGTGTTACGTTTCACGTCTGTCATTTATAACAAGTTTTATTTTCATGTCTTCTCTGTAAGGTATTAAAAACGCAGATGAAAATGAATTGAAGCAGATTGCAACTGATCCAGATGACATCCATGCCTACAATGTTGCAGATTTCTCCTTTCTGGCTAGCATTGTTGAGGATGTAACCACAAATCTGTGCAATAGTGTGAAAGGTCCAGGTACATCCCATTTTCAATCTAATTTGTCGTTTTCCCATTTATATGCTTGAGCTATTAATTCTTTTATATTACATGGAACATTGTGTAGCCCTGAGCTGTTTTTTCAGCTGCTAGTGTAAGGAATTTGTTCAGACCACCTAGACTACCCTGCAGGGGTTCTTCCTTTGCTCTTAACAATGACTGTCAAACCTAACACAGCATGACATGACTGGAAACGCCTGCTTTTTCCCATAGTCAGGAATTATGTTGCTAAGTGTGGCAAGATCTTTGAAGATACTCATCCAATAACAAAAATTCCAGCAATTCTTTTTAAGTATTAGTATATGACAGCTCAAAAGCAAAGGCTAGCATGGAAGAACAGTAGTGTTGAAAGGATAAGAAGGACAGAGAACTTGTTTGATTTGCTGAGAGCGTGATGATGAGCTATCTCTTTACTCAGTTGTTTTAAGTGTTCCTGAGGAAATAGAGAAGGAAGCAAATGCCCAAAACATTGTGGGTTGTTTTTTTTTTTGTTTTGTTTTTGTTGTTGTTACACAAGCAATATATTTTCGGTCATCTTATACCTTGTGTTTCAATTCCCGATGACATAAGATAAATTAATACATTTTTAACTTGTTTCCACTTGTAGGTGATCTGCCACCTCCTTCTAACCTAGTTATTTCAGAGGTAACACCTCGTTCTTTCAGACTGAGATGGAGTCCACCTCCAGAAAGTGTTGATAGATACCGAGTTGAATATTACCCTACCACTGGAGGTCCCCCTAAACAGGTTAGTACCAAATGTTCATCTCTGATGTCCATAATAACATCACATGGAAGTCATTTAGAATATCATTCTGAAGTCCTTATTCCTTATTAGGGTCTGTGTGTTATATAGCTGTAAATGAAAAAAGACTTCAAGGTCAAGGATATCATACTTCAGTAAATGATAAATAAAATGACATGAAGTAGGAGCATAAAGATGGCTTTATTAATCGTTAATCTAGAAGTAAAATGTATTTATTAAGAAGTTTATTGATATTTCCAGTAATTATTTTCTGTTCATATTCCATTATAATATATAGGTTTAAGTAAGACTATAGTAGAATTTCTTTGAGCATGCTCTCAGGTTTGCTTACTGTTCTTTTAATCCATTTTCTTGTTAATGGATACAAAAGATGCTGATATGAGTTGTGAAATGCAGTGCTTTGCTAACACTGTGTGATGGTACTTTGGAGGATGTGTTTAGGCACAGATTCAGTTGTTTAATGTACAGGACCAAACTCATCCTATGATTATTATTTCTCGATACAAATAGCCAGTAAGAGGCAAGCCTTGATGCAGAATTGGTCTTCATTCTCTTCAACCAGTATTTTGGAGAATGAAGTTAGGCATCTCCATGTGTCTAGCTCAGAATGTGTATGCAGCTTTCAAATCTTAACTCAAATTTGACTTGTGGAGAGTTTGGACTTTGTAAAACATGACCTTAGGATTTGGACTGTGATTTGGTTTGGAGAAGCCATTCCAGGGTACACAAATTTTACAGGCTTCTTCCTGCAAGGTAGTGTTAATGGCATGTGCTGTAACCACCTAGATTATCCTGGATGTTTAAAATACTTTTCCAAAGTGGGAGCATCTATTAATGCCATTTTATGTTGCTGAGTAATATGAAAGTGAATGCCATGAGTGAAAGCAGTGTGCAAAGTGCATGCCCAATATGTCTAGCCCAGCTGAAAACAAGTATCAGCTCAAGCTATCTCTATAGCCTGCTTTGTAATAGTAATGGTATACTGTGAAGTGAAAGGTGTAGAAGATTAAGACCATAGCTATTTTTAGTTCTGTACCAATGATTTCTAAATTTTCACATGGAATATTTTTTTTTTTAGAGACAAGTTTACAAACATGTTTTTTGTACTGTTGTTAACGTTCCTTCTCTTTTATGTAGTTTTATGTAAGCAGGATGGAAACTACAACAGTTTTGAAAGATCTGACACCTGAAACAGAATACATTGTTAATGTGTTTTCTGTGGTAGAAGACGAAAGCAGTGAACCTCTAATCGGCAGGCAAATAACTTGTAAGTTAGAAGTATAATGTGAATAACATTTTAAGAACAAAATGATATATGGAGAACTGTTCAATAGAACTTGGAGCACTAATTGTGTTGTATTATACTATATCAGTGAATTACAAGGCAGAGTTTATAAATCTGTTCATAAGCAAATCTATATTCCTTCATTTCCGTACTAAATAATTAATTCCTGTAGTTAGCAGATGGAATACTATACAAAATCCATTCTATTTTTATCAGATTAACTAAAAATCCATTCAAAACAAATCATTTTTAAGAGACACAACCATTATGTTTTTATTGTTAATGGTATGATCAATTTTAGGTAGATTGAAGCTGAATGCAACTTAGGATGACTTTCCTGTCTTATTATTCTTTTTATTATTTCAAGAATATAATGCATTAAGGTATCACTTCACTTCTTTCATTGTTTTGCATTGGTCTTGTCATAAATCCTGAAAGTAGATAAATGATTTTTATAAAATCTGTGGTAATTTTTAATGTTTATTCAGTAATTTGAGCAATTCAGAAGTAAAGAAAGTACATAAAATCCTTTTAGAAGTGCAGATCACAATCATGTCCTGCTTCTTATTAGATCATTGCAAATTAATATTGCTTTTTAGAATATTCAAGTATTCCAGCGCAGACTTGTAAGAGAATTTTAGCTGTGTGCATAGCAAATCTCTAGCACAATCAAAATGTGATGGCTATTGTTTCATTCTTAAATTAAACCCCGATTAAAGTACTACTACTTGTAGATCAATTTCCTGATGCAAACAATGTACCTCAGTGCCCTTGCGCAGTCTTCTTAGTGGTACTACCATGATGTGAAATATGAGAAGTGAAAAAGGTAGAAAAAAATTAATATATATATATATTTTTTATGACAGACCCACTATCTTCAGTTAGAAACCTGAATGTTTATGACATTGGATCAACTTCCATGAGAGTGAGATGGGAACCTGTCAATGGTGCTACTGGTTATTTGTTAACATATGAGCCTGTGAATGCCACAGTCCCAATTGCAGAGAAAGAGGTAAGAGAATTTGTCTTTCCTTCCTGTGCTCTACCAATATAAACTGAAAAAGATTTTGTTGTTATATCATAATAGTCAAAAAGAGACTGATATGTAGTATTCAAAGCATAGTGAACTTACTGGGATATTGTATACAATGACATCAGTCAGGAAGCTGTAAATATACTGTGAATCTCACAAACAAAATTCCCTTGAAGTTAAATCATTGCTTGCTTTTCTGCTTTTACCATCTTCAGTTTTTAAACATGATGTGTTATTTTTCATGTGCAGATGCGTGTTGGACCATCAGTGAATGAGGTTCAGCTGGTAGACCTCATCCCCAATACTGAGTACACTTTAACAGCTTATGTATTGTTCGGTGATATCACCAGTGACCCACTCACCTCCCAGGAAGTGACATGTATGGACATCTTGACTTCTGCTTTGTTGTAATTGCTTCAGAAGTGCTGAACTTTTATTTCATGCAGCAGTTTTTATATATTCTGTTTTATTTAAAAGACCACCTTTTTCATATTTCATGCATTTTACACCACTCTCACATTTCCAAAAGATCTTAAGGGCAATTTCGGTGAAAAGGTACCTACTATTAAGAGGAGGAACAAAAGGGTTTTTTTCCTTCAATAATGAGATTGTAACATTACAGGGTTTTTGTTTTTTTTTTTTTTAAATGCATTTTTGCTTGCATTTAGAACAGCCATAAAACACAATTTTCTGAGGTGCAGAAAATGCAAATGTTTCCCAAATGTTAATAAAGTTGGAAATATTAGGTGAGGATAAGAAAACATGCTTTACAAAGTGAAAAACTGATCTAAAAATGGCTTAGACATAGCTTGCCTTCCTTAAACATCTTTTCTTAAAGATTTCTGATTGTAAGAGGGATGTTTCTGGATGTGATGCACTTAGTACTATTATTCTTGGGTTCTTAAACATGTTAAGCCCCTAACTGAACATCTGAGGTTATGTTTTTAATCTCTGATAGTTTTGATGCTTCTGTATTGTGTTTGTAGTTTACAAACATGAAGCTATTTGTTTCTAGCTATTTTGCTTGTTGTTGGGGCAGGATATTCTATAGCTATCTCATCTAATGGTCAGGGCAGTTAACTAAGAGGATAATAATTGCCTTAACTTCAATGCAATGTATGAAAATACTTAACTTAATTCCTTCTGGGAGATCTGTACTTGTACTGTGAATAGTATGTTCACTTACTACTGTCATTATTTTTACAGTGCCTTTGCCTGGACCAAGAGGTGTGACAATTAGGGATGTTACTCACAGCAGCATGAATATCCTTTGGGATCCTGCCCCAGGGAAAGTCCGAAAATACATCATAAGATACAAAATAGCTGATGAAGCTGACGTAAAGGAGGTAACCAAAAGGAACATTTTTGCAAAATAAGACCATCTTTTTATTTTGAGGAGCTGGGATATTAAAATAGTAGTAAACTCAATATTACAATCCTCCATTAAGAGCAGAGAACATCAGTTCTTGCTGTCAGGAAAGGGTACTGATGTCTTGGAATCTGAATTAAGATTTCTTAATGTACTTCACCACCTTCTTTTAAAGAGAGGAAAAAACTGACTGGAGATTCTTCTGTGCTTTGATAAATGGCCATTTCTGCTCTCTGCTTCAGTATTACCTTGCTAAGCTCTAAGAACAGCTTACAATAAGGAGAAAATGATTGTAGATTAAAGGTATATTAGCCCCTTTGCCCAAGGCCAGCTCATATGAGCACTGGTAGGGATATCATTCTTACAGTTGCAAACTTTCTGTAAATGCACTGCTAGAACTGAATCAAGTCTTTCAGGGTTAAATGTGTTTTTGTAAGTGAGTGAGAACTTTCTGGAGATGCAATCTGTATTCTTATTTCCATAACAATGAAAGCAGGGAAAGAATTACAAGCAGTTTATTAATATTTGAGAGACTATGCTTCACTAGTGCAGTTAGTAGATCACATTCAATATTCAGATGTAAATGTAGGGGGACAAATGAAAAAATTTGGTGCAAAATACTTTTCAGTTTTTTCAGTACAAGGATTCCTACCATGAAATCAAATTCAGAGTCAGAAATAGAACAATTTGAAATTCTTAGGTCGCTATTTTTATTCCTAGGTGGAAATTGACAGGCTCAAAACCAGCACTACTCTTACTGACCTTTCTTCCCAAAGACTGTATAATGTGAAGGTTGTTGCTGTGTATGATGAAGGGGAATCTCTACCAGTAGTTGCAGAGGCTGTCACTCGTAAGTTTTCCTTATTACCCTTCCTTCATTTATTTTTATGTTATATTTTATTTATATGTGTAGCAATGTATTGCTATGTTAAGGTGGAGACATAATTTCATCTATCTGGGAAATATTTTACTTTTAGCATTATTTACAGCATAATAATCCCTGGAAATCTCAGGTGAATTGTGTTTTACTGCAGCAAACACTGAAGCTGCAATCTTCAAAGAGGGGACAGAGCAGCAGCTGAAGCTAGATTTTTCATGATAAGACGCTGAAGAACCATAGAGCTAGAATTAGTGAAAGACTATGAGTTCAGAGGAAAGGTTTTCTAGCCTGTGCAGTTATTTTAAATTTTGGAAAATCAGTGGGAAACTGGTACGTGCTGGAGATTCAAAGAGATATGATCTTGCTTTTGATACCAGAATTTCTGTACATGGAATGATAAATAAACCTGTAATTTTAGAGATGTTATTCAGGGAATCATAAAGGCAACACTAAAGTAATAACAAGAGATAGACACAAGAAAATGGTGTTGCACAGACCAGATATCCATGCAAGACAGGTGACAAACTGAAAAGAGCAAACTGATATCAGGGAAACTTTTATCTTGATGTAGTCTTGTGTTTTAGGAATGCATAGAAAATGAGCAGTGTTACGTTATCACACACCATCACTCCAATGTGAAAAATGAAAAAAAAAAATGCTCTGTCTCCTTTTTTGTTCCCCTTATCCCCTGTTTTTTGAAGCTTGGCGTGTTTAAAATTTTGATTGTTAGCTTCTGTGTGAGCCTGTAGCCTATAGCTGCTGTTTTATCTGATTGCATAAAGAAAAAGAGGAAAAATCAGCCAAAAGTTGTTTTAGTTTAATTCTCTGGTTTTACTTTTTTACTGATTTCTTTCCAGTAGCTGTGACTTTTTGCCTCCTTAACCTATGGTTAACCTCTGTGAATTCTGTCTAAAGCAGTTTTGTAATTCAGTCATTACTCGTTTGGCTTAAATAAGGAATTTTAAGATCTGGGAGAGAGTCATGCAGGAGCTTCTCTTCTGTATGTGGGAGTTCATAATTACTCATTCTAACTACAAAGCATAACAGTTGGAACTTCAACTGTTGTGAGTAGGCGTGCGAGTTGTTCTGAGGTCGGTAGAACTGTTTGTTTTATCAGGTGATGACCTGGTGTTGTGAAATTATGAAGGGCAATCTACTTAGTGTAGATGGGCTGGGTTATACCAAAGCGTTTTGTTGTGATTTGGGTAAGTAAGATCTGAATCTTATGCATAATTTTCCAAATTCTTTGTGTAATTCCTTGATTTAACCTTATTTTTTAGTTATGTTTTTCCTTTTCTTGCAACAGAGCCTGTGCCATCACCAGTCAATCTGAGAATCACGGAGATAACCAAGAATAGTTTCAGAGGAACTTGGGATCATGGAGCTCCAGATGTTTCTCTCTATAGAATAACCTGGGGACCATATGGTAGATCAGAAAAAGAAGAGGTAAGAGCAATCATAGTAAGATTTTGGGGGCAGTCTCTTAGAGGGCATGTTTTAAGAACCAGAAATGTAAATAATAAATGGCCTAAATCTTGCAAGCCTTCCTGTTGTGCCCAATTGAATTTCGGTGAGAAGATACAGAAAATGCATTCATGGCCATTTATAGTAATGTTACTGTGTAAAAAGTTACTCAGATTCCTCTCTTTGTCTTTTTTCTCCTTTTTTATTTCTTGTATTTTTTTTATTCCCCCACAAGAGTATTGTAAATGGAGATGTCAACAGTCTGCTCTTTGAAAATCTGAACCCAGATACATTGTATGAAGTCTCGGTTACTGCCATCTATCCTGATGAATCAGAAAGTGATGACTTGATCGGCAGTGAACGAACATGTAAGTAATTAAAATGTTAATCATAGTTATTAAATCAGAAAGCATACATATACAAGAATACTGAACACTCTTTCTATTTTTTTCTAGTACCCTTGGTACCTATTACAACACCAGGTAAGAATCTGAATTTCCAGGTATGGTATTATTAAAGAAAACTCATAGCTACCTTTCTCTATACTGAGAAGAATGTTGACATTAAAAAGCTGAGATCATTTAACGAACAGCGTTGTGTATTTGGAAGACTACTAAACACTAGATTACCACATGTTTATTATTTTACAAACAATGCAATTTATGTTGTCTTGGTCTTAATACGTTCTGCTCTTGGTCTGGCAGTCGTGCAGAATGTGGAAGTATGGAGTTTTTGTCCTTTCTTTTTTTGCTTGAATTATATATTGATTGCATACTTTGCTACTTTCTCAGCCCCGAAGAGTGGTCCACGAAACCTTCAAGTGTACAACGCAACTTCACACAGTTTGACTGTAAAGTGGGATCCTGCCAGTGGTCGAGTGCAGAGATACAAGATAATTTACCAGCCTATCAATGGAGATGCCCCAGAACAGTCGGTAATTGATTTTGAAGTCCTGTAGTTATCTTAAGGGTAGTTCTGCAGATTGATCACTTAGAATAATTTATTTACAAAGCGCTGCTGTGTATTAAGCACATTTTAGGTGAAAATATAATTATAGTAATTAAGTATGTAGTCTCACATTTTTCTTTCTCTGCTGTCAAATCCAAGATAGAATATTCTTTTGGAGTGCAAAAATCCCAACAGTTTTGGTTATAGCCCATTTCATTATTTTTTTATGAAAAAGCGTATAATCTGCAGCTTTAACGATGTAGGTCCATCCAAAATTACTGCCTCCTATTTATTTCCATGGAAATTACAACAGATAGGAAGAGCACTCTTTGACAGAGAAAATTCTCAGCTATAAAAGGCTATTTTTCAACAGTCATCACCATTAGTTATGCATTTTCGCCAGTGATGAACAAGAGCCTGCATGCTGCATTTGTAAAAATTTGCACAAGCAGAGGTGACCCACTGTTGTTGCCACTGTTGAAATGCATGACCCATTGCCTCACATCCAGTGTTTGGTCTCCATTAACATTCAACAGTGTTGATGAATGTCAGTGGGTGCCATTTATTCCACATGGAGGAATTCAATGACACAACTTTTCTTCATATGCACTTCCATGTCAGACCCTGTTTTGTCAGACTGCCCCTCTGCTGCCATCTGTCACATGGCAACAACACACAAGGAAATATTGGTGGGAAGGTTCAACCTCTACTGCCATGCTACCAGTATCTGCCTCTGACATCACTGGCCAACATAAATAAAAGAGGAGGCACTTCTTTCAGAAAATCCATCAGCACATACAAGTCACAGATACGTAATTATCTCAATCAACCACATAAATTACCATCACTGCCTCCATAGTCTTGCCTTTCATGTGCTATTGAAAATCAGAGAATTGTGTGGTATTTCACTTACCATGCTGGGGACAGAATAACCTCTGCAACTGCAAAAATGCATGCATGGGAAACATGTTAAAGAAGAGTTTAAAGTATTTTACTGTCTTTTAATATAATCAAGCAGCTGTAATGAAAGGGAAAGCCAGTACCATATCATCAGCCAACTTATCCTTCATCATCATTGAGAGCTGTGCTGATTACCTATGGTCCAAGACAAACAGCCTGGGAATGTTAATTCATTCAACCTGTTTATCAAAATCAAGTGCTACTTAAAGATGCCCTATTCTGCACTGGGAGACTGTTGTGGTTACTGCCACATGACTCAGAATCTCAGATGAAAACCACCTGCATTTAGCTTGTTCCTGAAATTGGAGATCACCGTGTTCAGAAGCATATCTAGGAACATTTTAAATCAGTTGGATACTTACAGGCCCATGTACCAATTTCAACCCTCTTCTGAAAAATATGTGTTTCAGTTGAAGTAATTAAACAATTAAATGAAATGAGTATTTGAATGTAAGATTAGTGAGAAATCATTAAAAGAATAAAGAACAGCAACACGGTTAATTAATATCTATACTTGCTGCTACTAAACTGAAAAAAGGGCATTCTGTGGAAATATAAGCTGTGACAAAGAATTTTAATGACTTAATTATTCACAACTGGGTGGAGTCCAGCAGTGGCATCTGGAGAAAATACCTCTTTCTGAGAAATGCACACAGAACACTCTTGCTCTCCTCATAGCATGTTAGTGCCTGTCTGCAAGTAATTGTCAGTCATATGATAATAATTGTCTGCTTTTTTTGGTCATTGTGATATTTGATTAAACTGCTGTTAGTGTAGCACTGTCCGCACTGAAATATTCAAAAACTGAATTTTTAGAAGTTCTCTATCTTTTTTTTGTTTTGTTTTGTTTTGTTTTGTTTTAAAGACTGGTTTGGCATCAGGGAGACCACATACCAAACCGCAGAGAGCATCATGATCGCTCAGGGCCACGTTTTGAAAGGCAAATAGATGCAAAAAATATGAAGTCAGCCACAGTAGGAGGCTGAAAAAAAATGTTTATGGTTTGAAATGAGTTTTGGACACTTGAGTAGAAAAAAAAAGGTTTCTTTGTAAATTAAATTAAATATATGAAATATGAAGATGCCTCCTTGCTTTCGGTTCATCATCTAAAGATATTAAGTTTTATGATAAACACCAACTAGTTGAATAGGCTTTGAAAATAGGTAGATTGTCTTAAAAAGGATGCTCCAGAGCAGGTGCAGTTTTCAAACGTTTTAAACCAAAAAAAATCTCAATACTGCCAAATGCCAAATATCTGAATATTATTCTTAATGTGATGAAAATCTTTTCCTTGGACGTAATTGTAGGAACAGGGTTCTATATCTACGCTTAAAAGGCTTGGAGCATCCGTACTGTGAAGCAAGGCTAAGAAAGTTAGAGTTGTTTAGCCTTGAGAAGTCTCCAGGAAGGCCTTAATAGTGGCTTTCCGATATTTAAAGGAGACCCTTAGGAAAAATGGGGAAGGACTCTTTATCAGGGAGTGTTGTGACCAGACAAGTGAGTGTTTTCCACTCGGCCTCAAATGATTACTTTCTTAGCTATAATGGTAAGCATAAAAAAAGCAGCATAAAAAGTAATTTATTCTTTTCTTTTGTTTTACTTTAGACCATGGTTGGTGGGCGGCAGAACAGTGTAGTAATACAAAAGCTGCAGCCTGATACACCATATGCTATTACTGTGTCATCGATGTATGCAGATGGTGAAGGGGGCCGAATGACAGGACGAGGCAGAACCAGTAAGTAACACATGATCTTGTTAGATATGAAACAAATTTGATGTACTTTTCAAATCAGCGGAGAAACTGTGGTGAAATTTATCATGTTTATTTGTTATTTGTCCTTTGGTGGATTTCTATGATACTGTTTTTTTCCTACTATAAAGAGCACTGAGTGATCTTCTACCAGCACTTCAGGTGTAAAAAACAAAATCACTATTTTTTGAATTACTTAATTGGATAAGTAATTGTATATTTATTAATGAAGTGACTTATTAATTTGTACCTAGTTTATTTTTGAACTTGTTGAAGGTCAAATATAACGTGTTTGGAGAAAAATGAGGAAAACAATCCTAATGAACTTACTGTATATTTCTAAAATAACATTCAGAAATAAACTTTTCTTACTATATTTTTCTTTAAATGGCTAGCCTGGAAAAGAGAAGGTTGCAGGGAGACGTCGTTTCAGCCTTGCGGTATTTAAAGGGAATTTAAAAACATGAGGGAAATCAACTTTTTACACAGGTAGATAGTGATAGGACATGGGGGCATGGTTTTAAACTAAAAGAAGGGAGATTTAGAGAGAAGTTGTAGATGCCTCATCTCTTGGAAGTGTTTAAGGGCAGGCTGGATGGAGCTCTAGGCAATCTAATCTAGTATTTGATCTAGTGGTTGGCAACCCTAGATCAAAGGGGAGTTGGAACTTGATGATCCTTGTGGTTCCATTCCATGATTCTATGATCTGTGGTTGTTTTTTTTTTTTTTTTTTTTTTTGAGTCCTATGATTAATGAAGACAACATTTGACATGAACTATTAAACCTGCTGTTTTTTTAAATTTCCTAATGAGACATTGCATGGACATGATCTGATAGCATAGGGCGAGAGAAAGAATGTGGCCCCACATCCCTGACAGTTTATGTCTTGTTTCAGAACCTCTCACTACTGTGAAGAACATGCTAGTTTATGACCCGACCACCAGTACTCTGAATGTTCGATGGGATCATGCAGAAGGAAATCCTCGTCAGTACAAAGTGTTTTATGGACCAACAGCTGGAGGTGCAGAAGAAATGGTAAATCCTTCTCGCTAACTGCCTCAAATAAATTGCAATCCATGGTGCCAGTGAGGGAAATACTATAGAATGAAATTGGTCTTGTTTGCCTACATACTGGCTTTTCTGTTTGTAGCTACTCTGGAGCAAGTGCATAACACCTCCGTGAAAGACATTTTTTCCAATCTGTAATACTGATGTTGGATTTTATGTAGTAGACCTTCAGTGATAAGTTCTTAGCACAAAGATTTAATATTTCACAACTTTTTGTTTGTTAATTCTTAAGCAGTGTGCATGACCATAAAGCTGGTTTAAAGATGTACAAAAAGCTGTAAAGTTAATAGACCTTGTTTCTACCCACTTTTACTGCTGTGGCAGTTGGCAGACATCTTAGACTATATTTATGAAAGCAGAAAAATGCATGGGGGCATCTCATTCTAATAATCTAAAATTACTTAATTCCTAATGAGACAAAGCAGTCTTTGAAATGGAATTTGATCCCATGTTGCAGGCTGGGAAAATATTATTCTCTTCACATCTGTGCAATTTGATGCGCCTGTTAAATAAGGAATATATGAATTGCCACTATGTCATAAGCATCTAGAAAGCTACTGATAAAAAATTATTCCTTAAATACTATGGAGTTATACTTGCAGACAGAATTGCTCGTTACTTTTTGTCATTAAGTTGTTGTAGTGTTGTGTGATGTTTATCTTTCTGATTTCAAAATTGACTTAATGATTCTGAGCTGCTAAATAGTAGTCATTAAAAAGACTGCTGTAGATCTTGTTACTGACAATAGTAGAACAGGATCAGAAGTGAAAGTCAGCTGTAAGGAACTGTGCACAAGACTTGATAACCATTGTGCAAGACAGAGTCTTTTTGAAGGCCAATTCTAGAAGATATCATGAAACCTATTATTTCAAGTTTCAACATTATTTCATATTATATTTCAGCATTATTTATTTCATAAGGATTTTATCACATCTAATTTAGAAATGAGATAAGATAAACAATGTTTATTTTTAAAAGGAGGACAAATAGAATCTGCCATGCTGGACTGTGAGGTTACTGCTATACTCAGTGACGTGATAAACAAAATTCATATTTTAACATCTCTTGTATTAAATCAGAACTAATTTGATACTAATTGGCCTGCCAGAGTGATTTGCAATTTATGTTCCCTTGTGAGGTAGTAATCATGTAAGGAATAAGCTAAAATAATTGTTAACAGTGAGGGAGATACAAAAAGCTGAACTTTTTCCATTTTCATGTAAATGTTATACCTCCACCTTTCTTTTTAAATTTGTAGACCACAGTACCAGGAAACACAAACTATGTTATCCTCAGATCTCTTGAACCCAATACACCTTACACTGTAACTGTGGTTCCAGTTTTCCCAGAAGGAGATGGTGGACGTACATCTGATACTGGAAGAACTTGTAAGTAAAATAGTCTTTTTAAATAAAATGTTGGATTTTGTGTGTGTGTATGAGTGGCTCAAATCATTAGAAACTGAGTAGTTCTAATTAAGTTATATAAATTATAGAACTTTAATTTTCCTAAGGTAAAATTCTATTTACGTGCATAGTTTGTGGTTTTACCTCTCTAATTGATTTGTTTTCTTTGATTATTTGAATGGAATCTTTCAGTTCATTTATCACTTGCAACCTCAGCTCTTATGTTGTAAAGCTATCTTGTAGTTTGCTTATATACAACAGGAACATTTTAATTCTAGTGCCAGTAGCTGCCCTGCTGCCTGGCAGAGATGCTTGTAAAGAGTAATAACTAAGATTCTTAGATTCACAGATATTAGGGTAAAACAAATAATGTCTTTATCTTGAGTTGATACACTTCTCAGCTTATTTTGAGTGTGGTTGAAATTAAAGTAGAACTAGAATGTGTGTAAGAAGGCTTGTAAAACTTAATTTTAATTATCCTTGGTCTAGTGGAGAGAGGAACACCAAGAAACATTCAAGTTTACAATCCCACACCAAACAGCATGAATGTCCGATGGGAACCTGCTCCAGGTCCGGTACAGCAATACAGAGTTAATTACTCTCCCCTGTCTGGCCCAAGGCCATCAGAATCTGTAAGTAATTTACTTTTTATACTATTATTTGAAAGTGTGCAGAAGATACTGCTTTCTTCAATGAGTGTAGGAAAACAACAATAAGCTGTTTAGAACAACTCCCTGCTTAGGAGGGTCCCAGTGTAAATAAAGTGTGCCTACAGAATTTACTATATTGTAAATGAAAGCTTGCTTTGGTGAAATGAAACAAATAAGAGATAAGATTCTCCCACGTAAAACTGAGAATTGAGTATCTTTTACTTTATTGCAGGTAATGATGAGTTAAGACATAACCTATATTTGGTAAAGTCAGAAAGAAACAACAAATATTTATTAGAAAATGTTTAATAATGAAAGTGGAAGCTCAATTTTACTAGTCTGTATCTGTATAGTGTAACAGTGTGTTGCTCCACAAGAGTAGGAACGTGTCAATTAGTACCTGTTAGTACCTACCAAACTCATTTGCAGAATGAGTGTTCCTATGCATTTATCTTTTTTTCTTTTTTCCTGTATTACCTGCTCTTGAATTTTTATCAATGTTATTTGGTTATTTTAAACTTCTGTTGTTCTTGAAAAAGATGCAGTTCCTGATTTTCCTATATTTTGTTTAAATTGCTCATTTTAAGGGATATAGTATAAATTGAACATTTTTTATGTAGGTGCTTTCTGTTTCTGTTTCAGATTGTGGTACCAGCCAACACTCGTGATGTGATGCTGGAACGCTTAACTCCTGACACTGCTTACTCAATAAATGTTATAGCTCTGTATGCAGATGGAGAAGGAAATCCAAGCCAAGCACAGGGAAGAACATGTAAGAGGCAGCACTTTTGTGAGATCTATGTCAAGATTAATGTGTGAGGAATTTATAAAATCACAAATTGTGTAAACCATTTGGTGCAACTCAGATAAATGGCTCAAGCAATTGTAGGTCTCCCTGGAAGGGGGCTTTTTGGTATATTGCATGGAAGCACGGCTTTCAACATGCATAATCACTAAATTCATTTTCACTTGGGAAATAATATATATGTTATATTTTTATATACATATTCATATATATTTAAATATATATGTTTACAAATTTAAAAATCATTCTCTAAAATGTGATTACAGTTAAATATCAATTTATCTTCCTGAAAAAAAGTTATGCATTAAGGTGGATAGGAAAAAAAAGGTGCTTTGACTTCTGCATTTTACTCAAAAATTGTACACATCAACCTTCAAATTGTTGTTGAGCTGAAGAAACCTAAACACCACAACCTGTGTGTGACAACTTAACTTGCTAGTGCTTGACTTGTTTCAAATTAATTCCAGAAATGAAGCAAAAAGGAACTGTTTATGGCATTCATATGTCACTACTCTTTTAGTGCTTTCACCTTTAAATCCTCATGTTCTTCTAAGACGTTGATGTGACAGGCCATCATTATACCTTCTGTATTTCTTTCTTTAGTGCCTCGTAGTGGACCAAGAAATCTGAGAGTGTTCGATGAGACAACAAACAGCCTTTCTGTACAGTGGGATCATGCTGATGGGCCAGTTCAGCAGTACAGAATCATTTATTCACCCACTGTGGGAGATCCTATTGATGAATATGTAAGTGCTGTAATTCTTTTATGAGCACCAAGATTTTCTCAGTTGATTGTTTAGGCTACAGAAAATCACCTGTTTTACTTGTAGTGCACTTCAGACATTTGTGGGTTTTTTGGTCGTTGTTGGTAATGCTGAAAAGCCATTTCTTTTTTCTTTTTCACAAAACTGAAGAAAAATATACAGTTTAATGAACTCAGTTTAATGAACTTTAGTGTAAAAAATGTTGAAGATGTAAGTCACATCATTAATCAGAGGATTCTGAGCAAAATCTGCTTCCTGACACTGAGTTTAAGTAGTGTTCTACAATAAATAGCCATCTGTTATTTTATACTCTATTCATTATGAAGTCAGTGTGCTAAGATACAGAATAAACATAAGTCTGAATTTTATAAATTGAAAAAGCATTGACAAGATTTAATAAGAATGCAGTGGTAACTTTGTTTCAGCATTTAACTTACTTTGGTAAAGCTTGACATGAATTGTGTTTGTGTTTAATTTCCTGCAGCTTAATATAGCGTGGGTTAATCTGGTATGTATAAAATTCTCTGAGTGTTAATAACAAAGGCAAACCCAGATCCTATGGAGGTCAATGATGGAATTCCTTCTGACTGCCATCAGCTAAAATGTAGTGTAGAGAGTGCTGTCTAAAATCTATCTAAATGTTTTACCTGTTTATATATTATACAAAGCATGTTGAAAATCTCTAGTAGAAAATTCACTATTGGACTTGTTATTCAGAACACAACTAACTTTGAATATGTATCTTCTCTGCAAAAAATATTGGTCATTTTATTTGTAAAAATTGTAAGTCTTGAACAACTGAATTCTCTTTCAAGTAATAACGGAAGATGTTGATTGAGACATGCTATTGAGATATCTCAAGTCAATTTCTGTAGTTCCAGTGCTTTAGGGCTATTTTATGGAGCAGAGTCACTTTTTGGATTATGCCTACCTTTTAATTAGAATGAAGCAGAAATTCACATCTGCACCAGAAAGTTGAAGAGATTGGGGAGTGTATGAGCAAGTTTTTACATTGCTGAATACTCAGAGCTTCTTTCTCAGACCAGCTGTTGTTCCTCCTAAAAAAAATTGTATCCATGAGGATAATGATAAGTTAGAACTGAAACTAATGAGTAGTGTGACTGGATTTGTCTTCCCTCCTTGTTTTAGGAGCACTATCTTCTCTTTTTGCATCTCTAAACACATCATTCTAACTTTTCCTTTCTGTAAGGAAACAGTGCTGAAATCTTGGGGAGGAAATGCAGCATCTCAGTCTAATTATAGAATCATAGAATCCTTTAAGTTGGAAAAGATGTTCAAGATCATCAGTTTAATCATCAACCTGACCTGCTGAGTCCCATAACTAAGCCATGTCCCTTGTAAGGGTAGGAACTGAAAGGTCAATTTGATTTATATTTTTATGTTGGTCACAATGCTTTATAGTTTAGAATAAAAAGTACTAGTAATTGTTCATAGGCTATAACTCTTAAAATATCCTGTACAACCTTATCTACTGTGAACATGAAAAACATGTTCACAAATTTTTAGTTCTAGTTACTGTCATAACTGATTGGTTACAATAGTCTGAGTTTGTTTGCTTGTTTCTTTTATCTGTTGTAGACAACAGTTCCTGGCATAAGAAATAACGTCATACTACAACCACTGCAATCAGATACACCATATAAAATAACTGTTGTGGCTGTGTATGAAGATGGAGATGGTGGACAGTTGACTGGAAATGGAAGAACTGGTAATTTGTTTGAATATAAAATATTCTTTTAAAAATGTAAGGTATAGATTTCTTGAGCACTCCAACATTGTTAAAGTGTCATTATGTTTATAGTTTCTCTGATGTGGTGATCTCCTTACAGAGTTACAATATAAGTTTCTAGAGGCTCAAAACCAGTCACTAGTCTATTAAATTGGAATGCTTTTCTTTGTTTTCAGTTGGCCTGCTTCCTCCTCAAAATATATATATAACTGATGAATGGTATACACGATTCAGAGTTTCTTGGGATCCTTCACCATCCCCTGTTCTTGGCTATAAAATTGTATACAAGCCTGTGGGTAAGAAAGCTCATTCATTCTCAGTAGAGCACTTTCAAATGAGGGAGTAGATTATGGGAGATCAGAATAGAAATCATACATATTTTGAAATGTTTGTGTTAAAAGATTAATTTATTTTCCTTTATTAACTCATTTTGATAGAAGCTTAGGTCTTGCTATCAGTATTTTATAAGAAGCACTACCAAGTACAGTGTTTCATACAGTCATTTAAAGACTGAACTTTGCTGATGTTTACTACAGAATCTAATCAGTGACTAGATGAAGTGACTTGAAAAAGCAGACTTGGTTTTTCTCTCTTTTGTACCATTTGTACTTTAGAGAATGTGAACTGGTACATGAGATGAGTATTGGAGAGGTTATAAGATTCATGTTTTGTAATGTCATATTTTGTTGAAGAAAATGAGATTAATGCTTAATGACATGTAAAAGGAGCCAGATAATTTTGTAGCTCACTTATCACAAATCTTTCTCTCTGCATTTTCTTGATGCTTCCTTTCAATTCAAGGTTCAAATGAGCCCATGGAGGTTTTTGTGGGTGAAGTGACATCCTATACCTTGCATAATCTGTCTCCCAGCACTACTTATGATGTGAATGTTTATGCCCAGTATGACTCTGGAATGAGCATACCTTTGACAGATCAAGGCACTACATGTAAGTCAGAAGAATTTTATTGTAGTCATGCTAGATACATATACTGATCTGAGATAATGTTGGCTTAGACGGTATTTCTTGGCTAGTTGTTAGAAGATTTGAATATCCTCTCATAGAGAATACTTGGCAGTTGGCCATGATGTAGTTTCTAGAAACACTATGCTTCAGAACAGTAATGGAAATATAATTTTAAGTAATGATTTTAAAATGTAAAATTTTCTAGTCTGCTTCCTCAAATTTTATTGGCTGTAGTTGGGTTCAGTCTGTAATTATATCCAGGATACTACCGAATTTAACCATGCTAAGCAGGTTTAGACTTTTGCTACTCTGTTTCACAGGGAAGTCCAGGAACTGAAACTTCACCTTTTCATAAGGAGATAATTTTGTCAATGCCCTCAGTTAAAAAGCTTCTTAAAGTTTCTTCAGTTAACATGAATCAATTATCCTGAGTTTTGTTGACTACGTTCTTTCTTTTCGTACTGCCATATATGAGTCAGATTCTGATATGTTGACATTTTTTATTGTGTAAAGAACTCCACTTACGTGGGTGAAAAATGATAAAATGGGCTATTTCCCAAGATGAGAAGGTTATCAGACTTTGGGTGTTTGTAAAATACTAGGCCAGTATCTGTAGGGCATGTGATAATATGAGTAAATTGGACTGGAACTGCTCTTTCCTTCTGTAAATCTTAAAAAACAAAGAAACAAAAAAAAACTAAAAAAAAGGTTCTGGAGCAGCACTGCTAATAAATATTTGAGTGTGATGTAGCTCTTCTAACATCTGTGGTGTACTGCTTTCCAAAGAGCAAATTTTGTCTTTCTCTGCTCGCAGTATACTTGAATGTCACTGACCTAACAACTTACAAAATCGGCTGGGATACTTTCTGTATTCGATGGTCAGCTCACCGGTCAGCAACTTCCTACAGACTAAAACTGAACCCAGCTGATGGTAAGAGAATTTTTGCATTTTCTAAAACATAGCTTTCTTATTTTGGTGGTGGGACCACGTACATGGGATGGAGGAAAGCCTCCACTATCAGTCATGCTGCATTTGATTGAACCTTGAAGGTCTGAACATACGCTGTGGTGGTGAAAAAAGCTGCAAAGTGAACTACTGCTTATTGTCAAGTTAACTTTCATTAGTGGAGATTTGCTAGTTACTGGAGTTTTACATGCATACTAGAGTGTTGCTGCTTTCCTGAATGCCCCAGAGTTCATAATCAGAGCTTAATCCTAGTTAGAAGGTTTTTATGGGACAAGAATAAGACTGCTATCCTAACTTCCTCTCAAAAACTTTCTAATTTCTACACTTGTACACACATTAAAAGGGGAATAGTGGGTTCTAATTTTCATTCCATTGGTATTCGTTTTTACAGGATCTAGAGGACAGGAAATTACAGTACGTGGATCAGAAACAAGTCATTGTTTTACTGGCCTCTCACCAGACACAGAATACAATGCAACTGTCTTTGTTCAGACCCCTAACCTTGAGGGACCTCCAGTCTCTGTGAGGGAACATACGGGTAGGTAATAGATACTGTGAACCTTAAGTTTTGAATACAGAACTTGTCTTGTTTCAGTGATTGAGTTTGTCTTGTTTCTAAATGTCTTTCAATACTTCTTTTAAGTGGTTTTTCCTCTTTCTATCAGTATAATGTCAACTGGAGTTTCAGGGGAAGTTGTGTAATACTAGAAAATTTAGTGAGAAAAAATATGAATCTTTCTATGGTAGTATAATACATAATCTAGAGTTTTCCTTAAATGAAATAATTTATATTGAGCCAAATTTTTTTTTATTTCAGTCCTCAAACCTACAGAGGCACCAACTCCACCACCTACGCCTCCTCCACCTCCCACAATCCCTCCAGCTCGGGATGGTATGTTTATTTGTAGATCTATGTAGTATTTTTACATTGTTGCTGCACTGCCTTAGGGTTTAATTCTATTTTTCATAAGTTTTAATAGATTTAAAGCTAGAACAGCAATTTAGGCTCTGAAGTTTGTGGTCAATTTCTTAGTTGCCTCCATTTGCTTTACCGGACTCTGAAATTTCCTGGATTAGAATGGAAAACTGAATACATACATTGGGGGAAAAAATCAAGATATTCTGTAGCTCTATAGCAAATCTGTCAACATAGCCCTCAGTGGACTTTTTATAAAAGTTGTTCAGAAAAAAATGTAATTTAAGACATTTGCATTTGATTATTGAGCTTTTCATTTCCTGCACCTTTGTTTGAGAATATTTAATAAATGTTTTCATGTTGAGCATAAAACACTTGCCATTTGATGGTATTGTAGTAGAAGTTTGCTAAATGCTTGCCTTTCAAATTTTTGAAGCAATTCTCCTTATTTCATCGTGCTCTGAATGGTATATTTCAAGTGTTCCTTTTCTTGGTCTTTCAGTATGCAGAGGTGCCAAAGCAGACATAGTGTTCTTGACTGATGCTTCCTGGAGTATTGGTGATGATAACTTCAACAAAGTAGTAAAGTTTGTTTTTAATACAGTAGGAGCCTTTGACTTGATTAATCCTGCTGGAATCCAGGTAGGTTAGTTATTTCCATTGAGTACGTTTTGGAAGGAGGTTGAGGCTGGAACTTGATTACTAAAATTGTTTGTACAGTGTGTGTACGTATGTATATATATGAAGCATACGAGGTTTTCTGTAGATACTAAAGGAATCTAGTTGTTATACAATAACTTTTGGCTATCAGAAATCTGCCCTGAGGACAGTCTGAGTGTTGAGTGAGGAGTGTGTTTTAATTTCTCAGTTCAAGAATACTTCAAGTGTAAACAGTAATAACTAAGAGGAATAGACCTCCAAGATTTCTTTGCTGATTATTGTTGTAAGACTTTTTCTGTCAGCCTTCTTACTTTAACCATTACTCATTCTTTCTACTTATGTGAAGCTGGACGAGATTGCTGCTAGGGTTCAATAAATACCGCTCTTTTGCTGCAAAGTTTCTTACAAATTAATTGTTGAATATTGCAATGATCTTTTTTCCTGTGAATTGCTATAAGTCTCCAGTCTAAAGCTGAAGAAAACCTGATACAGGAGGCAGACACTGCTAACATTTAGCGAATTATGGAAGTCACATACCTCTTGAATTAGTTGCAACAGTCTCTGGTTTTGAATGAGATATTTATTAATAATTAATTTATTATTATTATTGATTTTAAAAGAGCAATTTATTTCAATAAATTTTAATGTATACATACAGAGAGATAGTTGTTCAGCACTGAGTTAGTTTGGTACCGTAATATTGCAATTATACAGAATGAATAATAACATAAAATTTATACATATTTAAATTTAAAAGTGATTTAAGAATAAACATACAGTGATAATATTCTACTACTTATGGCAAGAGAACATGCAATTTTGTATATGTCCAAGTTCTTTGTCATGCTGTCACCAGGTTCTTTTCACATTTCTTAAAAATAAATGGAGGAGATTTTCTAGACAATATATACCTACTCAAAAGCAGAGAGAATATATTATAAAACTGGCTCCATAGTAATGGAAATCTCTTAATCAGCCATATTTAAAATCATATCACATTTTATGCACAAAGGAAATAAAGATGTTGTGTGTGTACACTACTATGACAGTATATGTTTATGTAAATATGTATTTGTGTGCATCATACGTATGTGGGAAAGATTTTTCAGTTATTTCATGCTTACTAATGTACCACAATGCATATTTCAATTGAGTCTGAACTGGAGATATGTGACCAAATGATGCATTCCATCCCAGGTTTCATTTGTGCAATACAGCGATGAAGCAAAATCTGAGTTTAAACTGAATACATTTGATGACAAGGCTCAAGCTCTGGGAGCTCTTCAAAATGTTCAGTACAGAGGAGGAAACACACGGACAGGTAATTCTGAGCAATAATTTTATTTTTGTAAGAAAAATTGCCTAATTATCCTGATATTTCATGGACAAAGGATTAGGTTTTATGTTTTTCTATTTTAGTTGAGTGGCTGTCGCTCTGTCAAAGTGAAGTAAGGAATTTCTTCATGGATAATGGATAATATGGCTGACTCATTTGTTGTACACTTTGCAGGCAAAGCCCTAACATTTATCAAAGAAAAGGTTTTGACTTGGGAGAGCGGCATGAGGCGAGGTGTTCCCAAGGTACTTGTTGTTGTCACAGATGGTCGATCACAGGATGAGGTGAGGAAAGCAGCAACAGTCATACAGCACTCTGGTAAGTGATTCACAGTACCTAACTATTGCATTTCCTTAGCATGTTAAACAGTGCAATTTATAAGTAGTGCTTCAATCATCTTGGAATTCTTTACCTACCATTTAAGGATTCAGATCTTTATTCTGATTGTTTAGAATGACTTGGAACTATTTAAGGAATTTAAACTTCCAGGACCAGACTTTTTCTTTCTCTATTCTCTCCACTGTGAGAGCGTATGGCTTCCCAGGGCTTTCAAGGAATTTTTCATGCATGCTGTTTTATAAAGCTGACTTTTGGTTACTTTTTCTCCTTGCTCTGTGGACCCCAGGCATCATCATGGAGAGTACTCCATCCTGGTGCTTTTGCTAAGCTGGGCCAAGCTTTTTGAACTTTGTTTTATTTGACAGAAACTACAGGAGCTCCAGAAAAACAAAGTGCTTTTTCTGCAGTTAGGTCTAAACTGACTTCTTCATTGCCTTTTGAGCTGAGAAACATTGCACTCCTGCTTTGGACTGCTGACTGTGGCAGATGTGTGACTAAGCATGTACTCTTTTTTCCTGCTCTCAGCAGCCTCTACTGAACTTGCCCAAAAGTCTTGCATTTCACTGCATGAACCATCAGGAATGTAGTTTCCTGAATAAGAAGATGTGCTTCCTTATGGAAATCACTGGCATGTAAACCACAAGTGGTCATCTTGTCTGCCTCTGTGATCTGGAAGAATAAGCTCCCTAGATGACTTCTAAAGATGTTTGGCTAACCTACTCATAAAAATCTCTACAGTCCCTGTGGATAATCTGCTTTAGTGCTTAACTTATGCTAATATTTGGAAAGCTTTTCCTCATACATTACTTAAGTATTTCTTCAGGCTAATGAAGCTGCTGCCTTCTTTTCATTTCCCTAGTTAACCAGGAAAGCAACTGATAACTGTACACTGTAACAGGCCTTCATTCTTGAAGCCTGTTGTCATTTCCTCTTTCTGACTTTTTTCTAGACTAAACAAATACAAATACATTTCCTTCAATCTCCTGTTGATTGTGTTTTCCAAACCTCTTGTCATTTTCATTAGCTATTTTCTTCAGATACTTTACATCTTAAATATTGTGTTCAAAGCTGGACAGTGTATTTCAGCCAAAGATTCATCAGTGCTGAGCACAGAGGGACAATTATTTCCCATCTCCTTTTGAAAAATTCAAAATGCAAATAAAAATGGGCATTTTTAACATTTAATAATTAACATTTATAGTAAATGTTAATTTTTCCTTCAGCTTCCAACCAACATTTTTGTGAAGTTTCGTGTTAATTACATTTTTTTTCTTTTGGAGAAATTTTTCTTTTTAGTGATAAATTGTGTAATGAACAGTTTTTTTTCTTTCCTGTTTTCTGGTACAATAAAAAGAGGTCAAATTATGATATGGAGAATTAGATGGGAGAAGGGAAAGGAAGAGGTGAGTCAGAAAAATAATTCTGTTAAGGGCCTAAGATACGACAGAACAAAAACTCGATATAAAAGGCAAGGAAACTCCATTTTAAGGATTTGAAGAGGAAAATCACTTGACAAAGGGAAAGATTATGCTTTTACTCCTGGTAATATGATTAAATTCTAGGGGCTGGGTTCTTCTAACTTTACTTTTGCCATCTACTAATTGTCTAGTCTAAGGTGTTGGTACTTTTATTGTTAGTGAAGAGAGAGCAACAGATAAGCATCTACAGAAAACAGCTTCTCCTATCCTGAAGTTTGCAAGCTAGGGAGATGAGCTGAGTCACATCCTGAATCTGTCCTTGACAGCTGTCAATGAAGGAAGGAGGAGAAAATTTTGAAAGAAAGGTGCAAAAAGCAATTTAATCTCTCATGAGCTTTGATAGAATGAAAGGATAACCAGAATGTGCACTCATAATGAAGGCTGGATAGATAAGACAATGATAGCGTTTGTGAAATATTGACCTGAAAAATGGTTATGTATGTTATACTACGTTTCAAATAACAAATGTTATTTTTACAGGCTTCAGTGTCTTTGTGGTTGGTGTGGCTGATGTGGATTACAATGAGCTGGCCAAGATTGCCAGCAAGCCCAGTGAACGTCATGTATTTATTGTTGATGACTTTGATGCATTTGAAAAGATTCAAGATAACCTCGTCACCTTTGTGTGCGAGACAGCTACCTCAAGTGAGTAGAAAATACCATTTACCCTTTTCCCAAACTGATGCATTTGTTTATATACTGCTATACTTGTAAATGACTTTACAATACTTCAAAAACATGTTCATATATCAAAGTTAGGTTTTGTAATTACTACGTGTGGTTTGAGATAGCAAAAGTTTTTTTGTTGTTAATTTTGAAGTAACTGTTGTATTTAGTGTAATCTTGTCTGACTTTTCAAAAGTATAGGTAGAACAAAACAAGCAATAGTCAGAAGTTCTGCTCTTTACAAGGAAGTAGAATGATGTCTAATATGAACTGGGGGATACAACCAGTCTCTTTACCTTTGGTCCAGTCTTCTGTAAGAGTGTGGGTGAAGTGGGTGGTGCTGTTTCAAAACGTCTGAAATTAAATGTCACTTGTTTACTCAAGAGTTATCCTTCAATGGCAAAAAAGAAAAATTCTCAAGCCTGTCTTGTGCAACTCTGTGACTCCCTAACTTCTTCATCTGCTGGCTCTTTAGGAGTCATTTAAATCTGCAGATTTTTTCTGTGATTCTGACAGCTAATATGCAGCCTGACTCACGCCTCTAATATTTATGGAAAGATTGAATCATTATGCCCCTTTCTTCTTAGGAATTAAGCTAAAAATATTCTGGGGGCTCATCTGTTATCCCATACAATTTGTCATGGTAGTAACATCCAACTGAAAGTAGCGAGTAAAGGTTTTAGCAGTCCATCTAATGCAGAACAGGACACAGTGTGACAACTGTAGCAATAATTGGCCAAGAAGTTATATTAGTACAGAATTTTTGCTAATAAAATTGTCTAAGTATGTACATGTTCATATCGTGGTAGGGGTCATATTTTTGATCTTACATGTTTTTTCATCTCTTTTAGCTTGTCCTCTTATTTACTTGGAAGGATATACTTCACCTGGTAAGAAGCTGCCTATATTTTGCATCAGTTCATTTTTGTCTTATACAGCTCTACAGTGTTTTTGTTGTTTTTTCTTTCCTGATTTAAAGGTTTCAAGATGTTGGAATCATATAATCTGACAGAGAAGCATTTTGCTTCTGTGCAAGGTGTATCACTGGAATCAGGCTCTTTCCCAAGCTATGTAGCATATAGACTCCACAAAAATGCCTTTGTCAGCCAGCCAATACGGTAAGTAAATGAGAAGGACTCAGAGCAAACAGGTGGGGAAGGATTAACGGAGTTTGTAACTAATAGCATTAGTGTCTCATGGAAAGTGCATTTATTTGATGCTCTTTTAACTGAAATCCAGGAAATATACTTTAAAGAACGTCCATCAGTGTTCTTGTTAAATACTTATCTGCTTCTTCCTTTGCAATCTGTTCACTGTTAATCTAGTTGCTTTTTGTTCTTTTATCTGACACTTTCTTAACCACTATACTTACTTACAATATAGAGCCTGCAACAGGCTCAGTTAAGCAACAGCCTCCTCAGTACAAAGAGCTCTATATTGTCAAGGGAAAATGGTCTCAGTGTAGAGTGGTAAACTTCAATCTTTGCAGTAAGCAGCACTCCGATATCATTGATTTAGGGTATATTCTCTTGTAGCTGAATTGCTATATCTAGTCAATGGAGTGGAGATTTAAAGGGTCTGTAGTCTTATAGCATCTAACAGAAGGGTAATATGTGATCATTCCTTCTAACTATCACATACACTCCAGAAATTTAGCAGTTAGTTTCACTAAGAGGAATCAGGTAAATCCTGTTCTTTTACATTTGTTCCTCACCCTTCCACTTAAGCTTAAGTTTCAGAAAGGACCTCCTAAGTCAGAGGAGATGCCTATAAACAGTCCATTAGTCCTATTTAATTTAATGAAAGTAATTCTTTTTTGTTGCTGTTACTGTAAAAGCCTTTGGAATCTTTTGCCAGATTGGTAAAGATCAGATCACATGTACAGGCTTCATACTGGGGTGTACGAAGTAACAATTTCTTTTTGCTGGCCTTCTCAGCTCACAGCTTTAAAAGCTGAGGGTGGACTAAAGGACTTTTTGAATTCATTGATGCGCCTGTACAGTTATGGGAGTGATCCTTGACAGGTTGGATTTTTACAGTTAGGGAAGTACATATAATCCCAGTCAGTGGTATCTTGTTTAGCAATTTTGTTACATTAATATAAATCATGCATTAAACAGGTTAAGTAGGATGATAAGAAGATAATAATAATAATAAAAAACTTACTGTTTATTTCAGGTTATTTAGAATGTTTTTATACAGTTTATTGTCTGCTGTAGAGGTGGAATAGACTTGGCAGAGTATTTTGGGCACTTAGCTTTCATAAGAAGCCAGAATATAAAACTCACTTTAGACTGAGTCAGCAAGGCAATAAAAGCATCCTGATCCTAGTGGCATTGCTATTTCATATTTGACATAACTTGCTATCAGAGATATAAATAGAATGGCTATATCTACTTTATTATTTTCTTTCTCGCACTGTGTTGTGTGTTGTTGTTTTTTGATATGACTGTAATTGGAAAGTGTTCCTAACCGTGTGGGTAATTAAGTTTTGCCTAAAATATTCATGTCTGTTTATGCTCATGATGCCAAATCCCTCTCTCTCAATTCCAGTTTATTGGCTAAGGAGACACATGATCTATCTACCTTCTTGCAGCTAGTTTCCTGCACTCTGCATGTCTCCTTCAAAAAATGCCAGTGTATTTTTATTTATTCCCAGCTTTATGACTTTTTAATGTCTAACAATGAACATCACAAATCTAAATGTCAGCAGCCACCAGTGGCTGAGGTGGGGCCCAAATACACCACCCATTGTAGGGAATACATTAAATGTTTCCTTCACTGCCTCTGTTACTGACAGCCATTGATAGTTAAACAGAGTACTTTCCAATGCTTGTCTAAAATGAGCCAAGTGAAATAAGCCTACAGATTTTTAGGAACTTACCATCAAGGAATTTAAAATATATGTTGTTTATGTAGATCTTGCTACAAGAATAAATCTCCCAGGGTTCTTGGTCACATTCTGGCTGCCCCCATAATCATGATGCCTCAACCAATTTAAGATAGGCTGTGAATTCGTTATAAAAAAAATCACAAAGTGATTTTTATCACTTAGCATAGAGAGTGTAGTTAAAATGCACAATTTTGTTAAACATTGTTATTTCCCCATTATCCTTAAATCATTTCCTTGAAAAAGAGCTTGTTTATTTTCCTCATATGTTTCCATGTGAAAAAATATCTTCATATTGTCTTAACAGGGAGATTCACCCAGAGGGACTGCCACAGGCATACACTATCATCATGCTATTCCGTCTTCTGCCTGAATCCCCCAATGAACCTTTTGCTATTTGGCAGATTACGGACAGAGATTACAAGCCACAAGTTGGAGTTGTGCTTGATCGTAAGGATGGTTATACTTACTGAACAGAAAATTTATACATTACATTATTTTGCATGTATTATTCCACAATCTTTCCAAAACCAAAGCATTATTGCATGGTAACAGATTTAAATAATTTCAGTTTTAAAATATATACTGTTCTACTTTGTACATAGATTAATTTTTCAACTACTATACCTTTTACCTTTGATATTACCTTTCAAACCAAAGGAATGTACATCTATGTAGCTATGTCAATTGAACCATCTATAGTCTGTGTTTACCTGCCAGAGTGCTACACTACATTTTATCCATGAGTCTATCCTATGATGGTGATTTCATCTTTGCATCTAAAATGAAATGTATTATTTTATTTTTTTGCAGCTGGCAGCAAAGTGTTGTCATTCTTTAACAAGGATACAAGGGGAGAAGTTCAAACTGTAACTTTTGATAATGATGAAGTAAAGAAAATCTTTTATGGAAGCTTCCACAAGGTAAAGGATTGAAATTATGAAGGTTACTTTCTGAAGCACTGTTCTTAGGAACAGGGCACAAGCAAGCAGAAGCTACTGTCAGTTATATCCAGTTCTGTTACAGTCCTGTAGATGACTGAACAAGGAACAACAGGCACAAACTGAAATATGGGAAGCTCCATCTGAACTTCCTTGATCCAGTTGAAACTTCTTTAGGAAAACCACATTGAGGGTCAGAAGTGGGGAAGAGAAACAAGTTGCACAGTGAGATTGTCAAGTCTCATGATATTCAAAACACATCTGGATGCTTACCTGTGTGACTTGCAGTAGGGAGCTTGCTTTAGCAGGGGATTAGACTAGATGATCTCCTGAGGTCCCTTCCAACCCTTACAAATCTGTAACTCAGTGATTCTGTGACACACAGGCTTACAGATCACACAATTCAAGATCCCTTAAGTTCTAGTTCTTCTTTGGTTATGGAAATGTAAGGCCTGTGTTGAATCAGTGTAAAAGATGGATTTGTCAAGATTGTGAAAGTGGAGAGAGAAATACCACAATGCATCATAGCCTATCTGGCTCATGAAAGAAAAAAAGATAAACTGGGAAAAAGGAAAAGGAAGATGTGATGAGAAATTTTTTTCTGGGAGGGTAGAATGTAATGATTTGGATCCACTGAGAGAAGAGGAAGATATAGCCACAGAAACTAAGTAGTTACTGGCTTGTAGATGAAAGCAAGGAGCCAATATTGGTAGTTGAATAGAATATTGAATGAGATTTATGTGATTAACAAACATAACATGTATATTTACATATTTTCTATGTATGCAAGGATGTTGGTATATTTTTGGCTTTAGATTCACTGGACCTACAATATTCCATGTTATTCTATAATAATACTATACGTATTATATAATAATATAATATATTTAATGATAATGGTAATATTAATGGAAGGAACAAAAATAATGAGAGAGAATACGTAACAGATTGTATAATCTGTTTCAAATTTAGAGTGGAACTCACGTTTTTGAATTGTCAGAATGGCTAGTGAAATTTGCCCCGCCTACAAATGTGACAGTTTTGTGCTTGCTTTTAAATGTTGTGGATCAAATTATGAAACATTGATCCTGCCAGACTTTGATACCTCTAGACACTGAGAAGTGTTTAGTTCAGGCTACATGCATGCCTAAAACTACAATTTCAGGAATATTTTCCTGCTGTTAAGCATATGTGTTTAAGGCAAGAAAATGTCTTGCAATTGCAACATTTTCAGTAAGCTGAAATGCACATTCTGTTGTTTTCTCTTATCTGCCTTCTGTTTAGTTTATTTTTTCCTCTGATGATTAAATATGGCTGCACTATAACATTTGTTTTCTTTATGATACCCTCTCCTGCATGACCAGTCACTACAAGCATTCCTTTGAGGATACTGATAAGGGATTGCCTCTGTTGACTTTCTGATACTGGAGGCCAGATTGTGAAGCATGCTTTGCTACAGCTGAAGGCAGGGCAAGCTAGCTGGTGCCAGCATTAAAATGTGTTGAGACTTGTTCTGTTTAAAACACACTACTATAAAATCAGTCAGTACTATAAGAGTTATTGTTTTCTTCAGAACTTGAGAGAGAATAATTATCCAAACTGTTTCGATATCTTGTCTAATTGTTGTAATGTCTATAATTTACTTAATGACTATTTTCCTGTATGTGAAGAGATGTTTGTCTCGTGACATTTGTAACTGTTACTTATGAGTAGGTTTGGATCGCACCTGCATTATACTGCATTATATTTTGCCTTTGGCATCTGTCTTTTCACATTTCTGTTTTTTTAGTAGCTTAGTTGGACAACTGAATTTTCAGGAACAGTGTTAATCTATTGGAGTGAGAAAAAACAGTCAGCAAAGACTAGAATATGTATTGTTTTGCTTTAAAAGTTGTGTCACCTTATTGCCAAGGAGTAGTGAAAACACAGAATAGCATTTAGCATTTCTCATTCATATCAGTGTGAGAGATGAGACCTCCATTATTCGGGTCAGTGATATGAAGCTCTCTACATGCTGTATTATCAGCAGTCTGTTTTAAGTGTCAACTGCTAAGTTCACTGATGTTCAGAGTCACATTTTTCCTTTTAGTTTATCTAAATGTAATAGAGGTGAGGAGAATTCTTTGATAGCACTTACACTGAAGTTCTGCTTGTGAATCAGTGCAAATGGGGAACAACCTGCAAGCCCAGCAACAGCAGCAATCTTGTTTAACTGTTCACTACATTTGTTGATGAATGCAATTAAAGAATTTTGCATTATTTTAATTGTTACATACACTCATACATAAGAACAGAAAACAATCTGAAGGTGGTGAACAATGCTCAGAAGTAGCAGCTATTGGCAAATTACATTAAAGCTCTGAAACTACAAATTCTTGCTTACGCGACTACATCTCACACAAAAATGAACCGTGCAGTGTGCTGATCCCCCTTCTCCCCTTCTTCTTTACCCAGAAAGGAATAAAAAGGTCAGATTCTGATAGTATTTGAAGTAACTGGAGTAGCTTTGACTTAAATATCTTCTGTTTATGATTTTACACCACGTAACTGAGCAGACTTCTCTGGGCTTTCTCCAGAATGATTACCGAGATTGCTGCATGAGTCACGTTAATGATAGCATAATGGGACTTCCCAGCTCACGTGCTGGGAAAGCCTTATGTATCAACCATGTTGATTAGTTCCTAATAAAGGATAACAGTAGTTTCAACTGGATGAAGGAAGGAAAGTAAGATTAATACATTTCATAAAGTAATTTTGTAATTTCTCCTGCCATCTAGTTTCAAAGAAATGACAAGTCTTCAAAAGACGAGAAGATGTTTTCCAAAATGTCAAACATTTTTGTGGTTTTTGCTAGATGACTTACTGGCTCCTTCAGTGAAGCACAGCTAACTACACCTAACCGTGCGGAGAGATTTACTTTGGCATACTTGAATGCTCTGTGTAGCATAGCTATGGTGAAAGCTGTTGAATCTGGCACGTCCCATAGGAAAAATCCTGACTGCCTCAGACAGTCATTAGGCTTATAACTGAATGTTTTGGAGAGACATACTTCTTCTACTTGCTTATTATTACCATGCTAGACTTCCTTTTTGATTGCAGTTTTGCAGTAGTTAGCCACAGGAAATTTGATAATAGGTTTATGTCTTTCTGCTGATGTACATATGGGATAATACTTTGCATAGCTTATTGATGTGGTTCATTTAGCAGAAAATCAGAATGCTAAATCAAACCTGATCTTAGAGAAATTAAATTATGTTTGCTTTTGTAAAACTTCATGCCTTCTGGCACTGTAGATGGTCAGAAGTGATGCTTTATTTTAGTGTGCTTGAAACTGAAGAGAGCGTTTCTGGTAATGTTTTGTTGAAAACAAAATCAAATGGCATTGAATGTAGAGATGCAGCAGTTGTCAGAACTGTTGGAGTGGGTCCAGAGGAGAGCCTTAAAGATTATCTGAGGGCTGGAGCACCGCTCCTTAAAAAAATGCTGCGGGAGCTAGGCTGTTTAGCCTGTAGAAATGAAGGCTCCAGGGAGACCTGATAGCAACTTTCCAATACTTACAGGGAGCTTATAGATAAGAGGGAGAGCAAATTTTAACATGGTCTGATAGTGATAGGACAAAGGGAAATGGCTTTAAACTAGAATGGAGGAAATTTAAGTTAGATGTTAGGGGAAATTTTTCACTGAGAGTGGTGAGGTACTGGCACAGGCTGCCCAGAGCTGTGGGTTCCCCATCCCTGTAGGCTTTCTAGGCCAGGTTGGATGGGGCTTGGGCAGCTAGATCTAGTGGTTAGTAACCCTGCCTATGGTAGAGGAGTTGGAACTGGATGGTGTTTAAGGCCCCTTCCAACCTAAGCCATCTTATGATTCTATGTTTTATTGACTGTCAACAGTAGATTTGTGTTAGATTTGTGTCTAGGCAAAGAAATTTAAGCTGGAATTCAGAATTGGCATTAAATCAGTAATGAATGGACCGAGTCGGTGCCTTGGGGGAGTCCTTAATATTTTTAACTGCTTGGATTGCTGCTTCTTTGGATGGGTAGATGATGCTCTAGTAGTCACTGATGTTTGAACCTTTTCAAACTGGTGGTTGTGTTCAGCAATATGATATAGATTTACCTCCTAAGTTTTGTGTGCAAATGAAAATGAAGTAACATGCATTCTCTGTGCAGATGTATTTTGCTTTGTTTAATTTGTGACAAATAGTTAATGTTTCAGTAGAGAGACTTGCACATTTAGTACCTTTTAGAACTAGCCAGCTGCATCTGTAGTGTCATTTGATGCTGCCATTTACCTGTAAAATTCATGTGTATGATCAAATGACTGAATGTATTATGTGTAAATGATAATGAATTTCAAGTTATGGTATAGTAGTGTTTATTTTATTTTGTGAAAAGTTTAATTTTTATTAACAAAATATACTTAAACTCTCTCTGTTATCTTTCCACTGTATTTTTTAATTGATTGGTGAACAACAATAGGAATTAAAAAAACACTCATTTACACAGTGCTGAGAATTGAACTATGATGCAACTGAATTTCAGTAGACAACAAATTAGGACAGTTTCGAAAGTCTTAATTCCAGTGATATAAAGCATAACTACATAATGTTTAGAGAGTTTGAGATAAGCTGTGTTGATGCCTTGGAGACAACTCCACATGGGAAAATATTTAATATGAAAAAAAAAACCAACAAGCAAATTCCCAGGAGATTTTTCAGTCAGTTGTTGACTCAGGACATTTATGGGAATCTCTGTTTCCACTTTATGCCAATTTTTTAAAGTAGTCATTGAATAGCAGTATTTTTCTGAAGGGTTATGTGCAGTGATGACAGAAGCCTTAAAACATAAATATATAATTCAAGGATTTTTACAGCTGGTCCTTATATGTTGATATTTGAACAATTATATTGATAATATAATGTATATAAAATATATGCCATATGTAAGGTATATAAAACTGCTGAAAACTTCTCCATTGCCTTAAGATGTTCTTCTGTCAACTGCATATTAGATTCACTAAAAACACAAACCCTGTTTCTATATTGGAGATGCCTGGAGGTCTTCTGTTTTTATACATAGAGAGGAAATTCACCTGTATTCATTATGTGGCCACATTAGGTCTTTTGCTTACTTTGAGCAATAGATTGTCCTCTGATATTTAATTCTGTGCAGTCACTGCAGGATAAATGACCATAATCACTGTAAGTTTTTAGAATGCTAATCTTTGCTTTTGTTCCTCTTGTTCTTCTGAATACAGTTTACTATGTTTAACCCAAACACTGTTTTCCTTGTAGAATAACTCTCCTCCCTTTGTTACAGCCATTCTTTTCTTTCTCTGTAACTTCACTTATTTCTAGTAATTAATCCTTTCTCCTTTGTTTTTGCCTTATTTTGGCATAGATTTTTGCAGTCAAATTTATCTCCTGGAAATTTATTTCTTGCTTTTTCCATTGTTTTGTCTGTTAAAAAAAAATATATATATATATATATATATATATTAATTTTTTATTTTTTATTTTTTGGACAGGCTATTCTGTTCTCCTATCTCAGAGTAACTAGTAATGAGTTATCTGGGGAAACTGAACCCTGGATTTCTGGATCTGAAATGATCTACTCTGTGAACTACAGACAGAGTCTATTAGCCAGTCATAGACTCATAAACCTCTTGTGTGGCCCCAGCCATTAGAAGAGAGCAAGAAGAGCTTATATTCACTTCCTCTTTAAATTTTTTTTTTTATTATTTTTGACTTTTATATTGTCCTAAAGCAACTTTCAGGCAAGCCTTTTTAAAAGAAAAGATTTTAATTTTTGAAAATTGCAGTTCAGCTGTTCTATTCAGTAGTACTTACTAATTGTGCCTGTGTATTCATCTCATCGATCTTTAACACCTTTTAAAGAAGTTACTAATGTCGGAATTTTTCCCGGTCTTGAAAGTAAATCAAGATTATCAGGAAGAAAATTTTAAACAGTATTATTTAAGCAAGGAAATACTAGTTAAAATAATAAATATATTTTTTCTAAGTAATGCCTTAATCTTTTTTTCAGGTTCATATTGTTGTCACTTCATCAAATATTAAGATTTACATTGACTGCAGTGAAATACTGGAAAAGCCAATTAAGGAGGCTGGGAATATCACAACTGATGGCTATGAAATACTTGGGAAACTTCTGAAAGGTGACCGGAGATCAGCAACAGTAAGAGATAAATGTTAATCCATACATTAATGCGAACCCTTTCGTGAGAAAAGACTTTAGAAGTTAAGAGCTGCTAAATAAGTAGTCCCACATCCAAAGCTTATAAGTTTCTGTATTGCAAGATTGAAGGTACTTAACTGAGAAATGTGGGCTTGATAGTTTTTTATTCTGTCAGAACTGCAAGAACTGAAACCTAATAGCTGAAAGTTGAAGTCAAGTAAATTCAAATATGAGAATAAATATTGTTTTTTGTTTCTTTTTAATATGGAAAGGAGTTAGTCATTGCAACTATTCCTGTGGATTCTCCATTTTTGGAAAATTTTAAATGAAGATTGTTTTGTTTTAATCTCCTACATGACATTCTGTAATGAAATAGTTTTAATACAGGCAAGTCCTGTAATCTGTCTTGTGACAGAGTAATCCCCTCTGGCTTTATGATCTATAAACCTATAAAGGAAAAGCGGTGGCTGCAATGAAGGGCACATCAATTATCTTGATGAATTCACTATACTTAATGCATATTTAGTGCTATTAGCCAGGCTTTGTATTAGAAGATGTAAGGTCGCAATCTGGTCTGTGTGTGCAAAACCTAACACCTGAAGAAGATACTTGGTGCTCACCTCCAAATGTACATGTGAAATTACAGGACTATAGTTCTTGGGGTGAAAGAGAGTAAACTGTTCTTAATGTCACTATTTGAAGCCTTTCTGCAGAACTTATAATTTAAGTATTGTTCACCTTCTGCACCAGGACATTTGTAAGGATCAGATCTTGGAGTTACTTGCAGCCTTAAGTAGAATTATTTTTAAATAATGTTTTAAAATACTTTTTATGTCACTGTCAAAAAAAAAAAAAAAAAAAAAAAAAAAGCCAAAATACAAAAAACAAAACAAAACAAAAAAACACAAATGTGTGAATGATGAAATATTAGAAATAAGTTGAAACATTAGAAACATAAGATGAAACATTAGAAATAAGTTGTTTTAGAAGTCAATTTTAATGCTATTGCCACTAGATTTTGTAAAAAATGTTATCTTTCAAGGGTTCTCCTTTCTTTTACAGTTAGAAATTCAGAATTTTGACATTGTGTGCAGTCCAGTTTGGACTAGCAGAGACAGATGCTGTGATCTTCCTTCTATGGTAAGTACGTATGAACTAGAGACTGTTCAGAACATCGTTAATGATATCATATTTAACAATATCAATATTAGCCTGCACTGATAACACATTTGAATCACTTGTGAGAGGAACCAGTGAGCAATGCTTCATTTCAGAGTTCTGCATCTGAGAGAGAAAGATTGCAGTGTGCTAGATTGAGTGTAATAGTGAAAAGTGTCAAGCTTATATTTTGTACTTCAGTGATATTTAAGATCCTAGTTATTATGAAATGAATAGCTACATTATGTTTTAATAAGTATGTTAGATTGGCATTCAAAAAGTAACTGTTCAAGCTGATTATCTGTTGAAAATAAATGTTAGAAAAACAGAAGTTCCTTATGAATTTGGTTTTGCCCATGTTTCTGTTGCTACTGCTATATTGCTTGCAGAGAAAATAATTTGCTAAAAACATGAAATATATTTAGAAAGCACTGTTTTACTCTGAGTTCTACTGTACTCAAAACCAGGATAATAGAGAATCTTGTTATTGTAGCAAAGTGTGCTACCAACAAGTACTTTCATTTAAATTGACAGTAAGAGTTGTGATTGAATTTTCAGAGAGATGAAGCAAAATGCCCAGCTCTTCCAAATGCTTGCACCTGTACTCAAGACAGTGTGGGACCACCAGGACCTCCTGGACCTGCCGTAAGGAACCATTTGCTATAGAGATTTGTGTATATTTTTTTAATTTTTAAATTTATGGAACAAGTTTCAGATTAATCAAAGTGGAAAAATGTAATTCTGGTTTGTGCAGAAAGAAGATAACACCAGCTGATTTATTTCAGTGTGTCTTGTGAAACGTTTGATAATCCTGTACTCACATTTCTTGAATAAATGAAAACATCCACTAAATTTTGTGAAACGAAGATCAGTCAGAGAGACAGTTGGCGGTCAATAAGTTCATAACTTCATGTTAATCTGTTCTCATTTTGTCTTAGTTTATAACACAACTGGACAGCTCCTTTCACTTGCATTTGCCTGTATTTGTAAACCTTTTCCCACACTTCCTGTTTAATCACTGTGAATAGGTCCTCCTTGTTTGTTGGGCTGAAAGAGTCTGTCTCATTTTCAGCTGTCTTGTGCTCCATGTACAAGAGGTTTTAGTGAAATGTGCAAATGCTTTTCCTAATTACAAGGTCAGAATTTCATTCCAAGGAAAGAGTCATTATCAGGCAAATAAATTAGTGACTGTTTTTAATGTGGCTTGATAATAATCTATAGGTATACTTCTACCAATTACTATGAATATAAGGGAGCTGTGTTCAGCCCAGTAGTCCTTCTGTTTTGACGCCAAACACTGTGTGAGTAGTATGAAGCCTGTTTAAGTTGTCTAGCAGTCCACTAGAGAGGTACACAGAGACTTGATTCCTCTATCTAAAAAGACTGAATATAAATTAAAGAAGTGTAGATCTGCAAAGACAAAATTGACAATAATTTTAATGCGTTGAATTGGCTAGTCTGACACTTATATGGCTTCCTGAATTTCTATGTAATGCATCTTTTATACTCTTTAGCACTGTGGTCTGTACACTTCATAATTTTGATCTTTCATGTAAGAATTTGATTAAAAAGGATTAATAACTTACCAGTGTGATGTACTTTTTCTTTCTCTGAACTAAGAAATACATTTTCTTTCCAAATGTTTAATTTAGGGTGGCCCAGGTGCTAAAGGTCCCAGAGGTGAAAGGGGTTTGACTGGATCATCTGTAAGTATCTTTCTGGAATGCATTTGTAACATTGTGATATACTTGCCTATATGAAAATTTATACGCTAAGTTCCATGCTGAGCTAAGAATTGATATTAAAAATTTAACTGATAATATTATTTATGTGTAGTTCAGATATTTAAGACTATGTATACGTAGCCTAAGTATATATATCTCAAAGACTATTGACTGCACATCAGAGGACTGGATCATATTTGTGGGGGTGGTACTACACATTCTGCAGCATTGTTGTCCTTTGTTCTGTACAGAGCAGATGGCTATACTTCCACTTAAGACTGCCAGGAAGCATGTGTTGGCCTGTGACTGCCAACCTGAATCAGAGAATATTGTGTTCTAAGTATCAGTGGGTCTGCAGGCTGCTCACTTACTCTAAGCTCCTAACCCAAAGGACTTTGCCTTTACAGATGTAAGAAAATGCTGCCATTTATAATCTTGTTTTAATTTTCTGCTATAAGGGGCCACCTGGTCCTCGTGGTGAGACAGGTCCTCCAGGCCCCCAAGGTCCTCCAGGTCCTCAGGGTCCCAACGGGCTTTCAATCCCAGGAGAACCGGTGAGTGGCCATTTGGAGTGTGGGTAACAGTGTCATTGGGTCAGTGGTCTTGGGAAAAGGGTAGCAGTTTTGAACTAATGTTCATTTTTTCCTGTGATACAGTAGTACTGTGAAACAAGTCTTTATCTAAAAGAAGTCTTTTCCATTACAGTAGAATCTCCTTCTGGATGCTGCATGTGCTTATAAAGTGCTTATGAAGGCACGGGATCAGATTGCTGTGATGCATATTGTGTTACAGCATTTTCTCTTCTACAACATTTCTATACAGTTTCTAGGCTTTAAAGTTCTATGACTCATAACTATCAGACTGTAGTGCAGGAAACTTAAGTGTGCAATGCTGTTCTGAATTGTATCACAGGTTCACATGTCCAAATTCTATTTTATATGCTTAAACCATTACTCAGAATTTCAGAGGCAATATGTGTCTAGTTTTAGGCATCCAAAATAGCTCTTAGTTCCTTGAGGGATTCTTGGTGACAGAATGTATATTTTAGCGGAGGACTACTTTTCATTTAATGTATATACAGTTAAAGTATAAGTGTTATGAGCTTAATTCTGTTAACACAAGGGAATGTCACTAGATTGTGCTTTTTAAAGCAGATAGCACAGGAACCCTTTGTCTACATTCTGAATGTATTAAGACATCTTTATCTGTATTTTAATAAGTTACTGTCTAAAAAGCAGGAATATAATTCCTGATTAGGTACATCTGGAATATTTTAGTATAACCAGAAGCTTTTTTTAACGAAATCTTTTAATAAAATGTAAAGCTTATGAAAAAATAGAATTAGTATCTCATCGCACACTGTCTCATTTTGCATTTGAAGGCAGTTCACCTTCTCGGTCTGTGCATCTATGTAGACATTAGGTCCATCTTCTCTTTTGTAGGACAGAGTGAAAAAAAATCTGTTAACCAGTGTAGACGCCTATTTTTCTTGTTGTAGTTAGATATGGGAAGGAAAAGCTTTGTTAAGATAACATAAAGATACCAAACAGCAAGAAAGGCCAAACATAGTCCTTTTATATGCGTGATATAAAAGCACTTGCCATATTCAGTTTGAACACCTTTGGAAAATGAGAACAGCAACAGAACTGACATGAAACTTGGAACTTCTCATTAGTTAAGGAGAAGTTATAATGACTCTCATGAGTCATGGATTTTTGTTTTTCATGTCAATTTGCAATTTACATTGTCAGGCTATGCTTACAAATTGTATTATATTAAGTATTGTATTTTCAAATTCCTGTCATGTGGTCTTAAACTACACAGCTATACTACAACATTGCAGTATACGTGGAATGCAAGGAGGTTGTGAAAGATAATACAGTGCTTCTTTATATGGTCCCACACCTTGTGTCCTAGAAGTTTTAGTTTATAGGTCAGAGAAAAAATGTCATCCTCAAAGAAGACCCAGTCTTTACTTTTTCTTGTGAGTGTGGGTGGCTCCATTTATCAGCTGAGAAAGATAGGGGAGGTGAAAACATATCACCTTTTCCTACCTTGCTGCTTGTGGAGACAGTAATATTATAGTCTCTCTTACTGAAAAGTCTCTGATGCTTCTGTATCGAAATCTGTGCTCCTTTCTTCTCTCCTGTGTTTTTAGTATAATATCAGCTAGTTGTCCTGTGTTTGCAAATGTTTATGAGTATTACTTCAATCAAGAGGTATATGTATCTATTTTTTCCCATAGTACATAGATGGCTTATGGACTGCTTCATTGAGATGTGTTGGAGTAATTTTTGGTGTCTGCTTACACTGATCAGTTATTTTGATACTCTGTTCTGCAGTTCAGAATCTCTAATGAACATTTATGAATATCATAGGGTCGTCAAGGAATGAAAGGTGATGCTGGCCAGCCTGGACTACCAGGACGATCAGTAAGTTAATTCTTAATTTAAAAACAAACAAACAAACAAACAAAAAAACATTGCTATTTCACACTATTCCTTATGTGTATTGGCTGCTGGACAGCTGCCTTTGACATCACTAGGAATCATAGAAATTTTTCATACCTTCCTAAGCAATAGTTTGGAAACATTATTGTGTTACACTTAGTAATCTGAAATGTAGAAAATTCTAAACCATTAAAAACAGAGCAAAATTAAAAGAACAGCTGTATTGAGTCAAACCAAATATACATCAGGCCAATTGTGAATGTACAAGGAAAGAATGCTGGATTAGGAAAAGTACACTGATATCTACACAGTAAAGTCTTCTGACCACCTTGTAGTTAAGTGTCTTCCTAAATTACAGGTTGCAGAACCTTTGCAGAGCTCTTCTTCAGTAGAGTTGTCTAATTGCCTTCTACTTTTGGAATTCAGATTTTCTTAGGCTAATGAGCTCCGCAACTAATTGTGTGATTTGTTTATGCGTGTTTTCAGTCCTTATAACTTTGAGAAATGTACACTTAGACAGCAATAACCTGTTAAAAGACATGCTACAGTTAAAAGCATAGTGAGATGAGATGGAAAGGGGGAAGAAATGGACCATATAATACAAGGCAGTTCAGTGTTGGTTCCTACAATAGTTGCCCTATCCTACAGAGTGTTGAGTGAGATCATTCCTGCGTGTACTATTTTTGTGTTTATTCCTAACCCAGAAGCTACGAGGAAGAGAATTTACAATGTCCACTATAAAGCAACACAGTGTTAAAAGATAGTACAACAGAGAAAGGAACAATAAAGGAAGAATCTAGTTTTTTGTTTCTTTAGAAACACTCTAACCAGTGACTGCAGTTGGAGTTTAGCACCTGTTGTTAAAAGATTAGCTGACGTCTGTTAGACATGTTTGTAAAGGGAATAATTATGACATGTCTGACTTCTGGCTGTAATACTCAAAAATTATGTTTGAAGTTTAAGAGAATGCAGTAAAATGCAGTAGAAATGCAAGTTAGGCTGAAGATTCTTGTATCATATATATTAAATAAATTGTTCCTCCTAAATGATTTATTTTAATAGATGTCAAAAAGTGAAATTAAAGACTAATATTTAAATGTGTTAATTAAGACTAATATTTAAACTGGGGTAATTAGCATAGCGGATACATTTGTTCTGTTTCTGATGCACTTTATTTCTTTTTTCTCTCTAGGGAACCCCAGGCTTACCTGGTCCACCTGGCCCTGTAGGACCTCCAGGTGAAAGGGTAAGTAAGTTCTCCTCAGTTACCTTCCTGAAAGACCACATAATATAGTGGGGGTTTTTTGTTTTGTTTTTGTTGTTGTTGTTTTTTGAATTCTTTATCATAGCTTTCTGTTTTCAAGTACTTTTTCAAAGAGAGTCCTTTTATCTATATACAACCGGAAGAGGTAAATTGGAGGGACTGGAAAAACTTGCAGGTGAAAACGTCTCCAGATAACCATAGGGTAGCAGGATAGTTTTTTTTTTTTAAATTGCAAGACTGACTGTCCTGTGTCCTGAACAGGTTCTCAGGTGCCTGCACTTGATGAGCAGTGAGTCTCCTGAGTAGGAGTCTGCTGAGGTGCTCAATCCTGCTGTCTTTCACATACTATTGCTGTAGGAGATCTCATGAAAGCTATACTTGTCTTGACATCAGCAAAATGTTATATCCTTAAACAATCTGACTGTAACGTTCTTAGTGTGAAGGTCAAGTTTTCTCCTTAACCCTTGATTATTTGGAGCTAAGAATTTTGGATGGGGGAATTCTGAAATGTCTTCATAATCAAGAGCATGCTTACAGGTTGTTGCAATCTCTCTCTTCCTTGGAACCAACTGAGCAAATCTCTTTTGTCTTCACACTGTCACATTACTCTTGAGATGACTGAAGCAATGACTTACTTTAATAGTCTAAATTAATAGCTGATATATGCATTTATAGTTGTGCTTTACTGGGTATTGATAGCCAGAAATCAGAATGGAGCACCACATGATAGGCATTTGTCGAAGAACATACCATGGGAGTGTTGGGTTGTTAACAAGCCATGGATCATCACTGTTAGTTTGGGAGTGGGATTTCTCAGCATCCCTTTTTGAAAGGAGAGTAGTTGGGCGGGAGATGTTCTGTTATTCATCATTTAAGTAGAAATCTCAGGATTTCCAGTTTATCTGTAAGTGAGAGAACAGAAAAAGAAATCCTCCTCTAGTATAAAGCAGCAATTCCTTTTCTTAAAATATTAATTTAATACATATTGATTCTATCCTCAGTTAATCAACAGCAGCTGAATATATAAGTTGGCTCAAGCTTATTGTTCCATATATAACTTTTCCGTACTCTAGCTGTTATGGCTGTTTTTGTAAATATCATTGTGGATAGTTTTAAAAATACATGCTAGTACTAATCAGGAGTATTGTGATTAAATAATTCTAAGTGCGATTGCTACAATCTTAGGTTAATCTCTTATCATGCTTTTGTTTTTGAATAGGGTTTCACAGGAAAAGATGGTCCCACAGGTCCCAGAGGCCCACCAGGACCAGCGGTAAATATGTAATTTTGTCTTTGGTATACATTGAATGAAGAGACTTGAGCCAAGAGAGAGCCACGATAACATTTCTAAATTCTGTTACATATAAAATGGATCCTTTGTTTAATATCCCAAATGGATCTGATAAACTATTAGTAAAAGGTGAGCAGAGAGCTGTATAGAGCTTCTATTCATAAACATTCAGGAGAGTTTAAGTCTGGTTTTCATTGCTTTTACCCACTTGATTTCCAGTGGTTTTGAAATTATTTTTTTTTTCAATGTTAAAAAAGGAAATAAGCACTTTATCACCTTCTTTAACCACAAACTTTAAAAGCTCTGCTAAATCTACTGATACCAACTAGTTTCTGTGATAGACCTAGGAGTTACCAGGGCAGGGTATTAATTTGGACTTCTCCTGCTTTCCCTACTGTTGTCTTTTTGTGCTCCTCTGTGGATGTAGAGGTGAGATTTTATCACATAACCTAGCACTGATGTTTTGTTTATATTAATCTAGTAGTAATGAATTTTATGGACTCACTGTAATGGACTTTTAAATGGATTGCACACCTGCTAGAGAAAGTTAGAAGGCATAAATGCATTGTATTCCTTCAGGAACCTATTGCTAAGAGAGATATGAAAATTCAGTAGATATCTCTGCATCTTTAGATTCAGAAATGCCTGTTACATAAAAGAACATATTTCCATAAAGAATTTTTTTTTTTTTCCTGGAGAGAATTTTTCAAGCTTGGCATATACCTAACAGAAGAAGAAACTGATGAGAGCCCTTTTCAGTACTGTTCTGATCTTTTTAATACCATATCATGTTTCTTATCATCACTTACACCATAGTGGGTTTCTATAATTCATTTTACATATCTTTTGCTGTAGGGTGCCCCAGGAGTTCCAGGAGTTGCTGGTCCAAGTGGAAAGCCAGGGAAACCAGGAGACCGTGGGACACCAGTAAGATAATGATACTCTTGGAGTATCAATTTTAAAATTATACTGTTGGTGAATATAAGACTTACCCTTATTTTAAATGCTTGTATTGCACTTATGACAGTGGTTAATACAGTGAAGCTGACCTAAGACCACAAGCCTTCTTTCAAAAATTTTATTTTTACAATATGACTTTTTGCTGAGTTTAATAGTTGGGGCTGGAAACTGTGGTCTCTGGTTTCCACTAAAAAGATTGTAGACTATCATGTGCCAAGACATATATTCCTACACTGCATAAGCTTGAAGAATGGGGTCAGCAAAATGGCTGGAAAGTCATGTGTGTGTGTTTGTGTAGTAAAAAAGTACATGGCTGAAGGTGGAAAATCTTTGGTAATGTTATATAATCACTTCTTGTTTGCACATGTTTTGGCTTTCTACAATGTGATTTTAAGACTATTTGAGAGTAGGTTCCATGGATTTTATTCAAACCTCTACAGTAAGTACACTTTGAATAGGGTGAAAGTTTCAGGAGAGATTTGAACTGGATTAATTTATAGGATCTCTGAGAAATTATGTTTGATTCAGGTGTGGAGACAACAACTAAAATGTGCAGTCACTCATTTTTTGTTTCTTCATGTCTGTCAGTCAGCAAAAATTTTCCATCCCACTTCAATATCTTGGTGTATATGGCAGATAGATAATTTGGAGGAATACATACAGTAGGCTAGGCAGCTTGATGATTACGAACTCAAGTTCCTAAGAGCATTAGGAAGCTGGGTTGTTTTCTCATACTCTTGCTGAAATGTCTGCTTTTGTCAGCCTGTATATTATTTTCTTTGCAGTGGAGGACACTAGATATTTTAGAAAGGATTTTAAGCTGCTTCATGTGATATTCATGCTAGGTCATAGTTGATGGGACATAAGGTGCTGTGGTTTACCAACATATGAGCACCAAAGTACCAGGTTTATCTGAATTTTCCTTCACCTTGGATACCGAATTGCTGTCCCATTGCAGCAGCAAAGATATTTTGAAGGTAAATAATGTGACTAGAAGGGAATCTGCTTACAAGGCAGTCAATGCCTGTCTAAGTGCCATGCATAGGTTTTCCTACACTGAGTTCCTTTCAGTTAGAATTTGTTTTTTTCTGATTATTTTGCTTCTTGTAATGTGACACTGTGCATCGTATTTAGCAATTCTTATGTTTCTAGAACAGATCCCAGCAGGAATTCTGGCTTGCACCTTGCACAGATGTTTTATCAGACTCCTGTCCAGTGGACAGAATTTCAATGCTTTCCTTTGTGTCCCGCATTAGAATTCCAAAGGTGCAGCCTCATGGCCAAATGCAACTTGTAATGTCCTGAGTCATAGCTCATGCCTGGCTGAATTTGTAACTTCACGTCCTGGAGACAAATAAGGAGGCTTCACATTGCTGCTGAGAGATACAAATAATTTTCAACTAGATCATGCCATTTTTTCTTCTATTCATACAATCTGTAAGGTTTCACAAGTAAGGTGATAGACCCCTTCAAAGTACAGCACATAACATCCCAGACCAAGGATACACTGTTGCATGAAAATTAAAGTTATACTCCCATTGAATGCATTCAATTGAAGCTTTCTCCTTATGTGTGAAATACCACTAAGATGCTAAGCTGAGGTAGACCACACCACTAATGTGTCTGTAAACACAGAGTCGTAGGATCATCATAGAATGGCCTGGGTTGAAAAGGACCACAATGATCATCTAGTTTCAACCCCCCTGCTATGTGCAGGGTTGCCAACCACCAGACCAGGCTGCCCAGAGCCACATCCAGCCTGGCCTTGAATGCCTCCAGGGAAGAAACATCTACAACCTCCTTGGGCAACCTGTTCCAGTGCATCACCACCTCTGTGTGAAAAACTGCCTCCTAATACCTAACCTAAATCTCCCCTGTCTCAGTTTAAAACCATTCCCCTTTGTCCTATCACTATCCAGCATTTCTCTGCCTCAACACATACTGACACTGAAACAAGCTGAAGCTTAAGGCATTAACTCTACTGTCATGAAAATAGGAAATCTGACATTGTAATCTGCTTTTTAGGTACTTCCAGGAGAAACATATGTGGGTTTTCAGTGTAGTAACAAAATGACTGAGAAAGGAAGAGCATAACTGAGTCAGTAATCTATACAGTTTATTCTAGAAAAGACTGAAATATCTTCATTTGCCTTTCTGGTCAGTGAGAGAGAATTAGGTATTACTAAGTCAACACACGTATATCATGTGGCAGAAACCTTCAAGGCTAAGAAAGGGCTATTAAGCTAGAAGAGGATATTGGATGAAGAAGAAATGGCTGTACGCTTTCTGTGTATAAATGTAATGGAAAACGGAAGATCTTGGACTATCAAAGGAGAAAAATGGATGGTACTGTTGTTTTATAGGAGTGAGGAAAAAAAAATAGAAATGAGTGAGCAGACTTCCTTCTTATGGTGGAGCTGACTTGCTAATAAAACAGACTTTGTGCTTGTGACAACAGGGTCTGACTTTGTTGATCTAGGAAGTCCTAAGGAAACAGTGCAAGACTTTTATGTTTAATATATAAGGTGGTATTAGGACTGGCAGTTCCAGAACCAAACAGACTGTGAAAACTTAAAGGGTAATCTTAAGCTCATAAAAGAGACATTTGTTCTGAATAAAATACATTTTTTAAAGCATTTTCCATTCTCTGCTGGAGTGTATTCACTAATTTTTCATCTAGCTATGCAGAGATCCTACATGAGGTATCAAAAAGATGGTGCTTTGAAAGCAGAAAACTGGCAGATCTTGTGGGTAGTAAGCATTCATTTGGGGAAAACAATTGAATGCATTATCTTTTAAAGTGAAAATAGGAACTTTCTTTTGTTTTGTCCATCTTCAGCTGTAGAATTCTGCTGCAACCCCAGCCTCCATTCCACAGCTCAGAAAAATCCCACATGCAGCACAAACTAGCATTTCCTTGCGCTGACCCCAAGTGACTCCTTCAGCAAAGGATATCAACAAAGTAGAACGTCAGCAGCAGCTGCTGCTTCTCAAAATGCTGGTGAACATTTGGTAAATTGCCTGGTATCGTCTTTTAAAAGAAAATAAACAAATTCAGCAGAATGTAGCCAAGTGAGAGGAAGATGCAAATAGCAACTCAATAATTGCAGTTGTAATTATCTTTTTGAAATCATGTCTCCAATATACTCAAGTGAAAAATGAACTTTGTTGCTAATGTAGGCAGTCAGCTTCTAATTTTTATGTTTTAAGATTAGTTAGGAATAGCCTAGGTGTTTCCAACCATAAGTCTAAGTCAATGTCTCTTTGCAGGGTCACATTGAATAATGAGGCTCATTGGATTTCAGTGAATTGTAAAGTTGACTGTATATTGCTTACAGTTAATGAATAGCCTCAGCATTTTTCTAGCTGGAGGACATTTGTTTGCAATGCACTGGAGCAAGTTTGTGCCTTTGTTACTGGAGCAACATCTTCTCTCACCATCATGGCTTTTGGCTGAAGGCAGTCTGAAGAACTCTTGACTAGTCAGAAAAAATAGTTTCAGAAGTAGAATATAACCTTAAACATTTTAAGCTTGTCACTTCTTTTATTATTTTTTTTTTCCCATTTGAAGAGGGCATTTTAAGGAATTAAAATATTGCCACGACAATGAACTAGAAATTGGAGTCTAATAATCTGATTTCTAAAGATTGCACTTACCTAGTGCAACCTAGTGAGTGAAGATGCAGTGGTTAAGTAGTTTCTGGTCAAAGCAAAACAAAGTTGTTCTATCAAAGCCTCGAGAGGAATGACAATAAAATGAGTAGGAATTATAAATGCGTACTTAGCAGAAAAAATTCTAGTAAATAGACTTTCATTAAATTGCAAAAACTGCTGAATTGTAAGCAGAAGGAGAAACACCAGGTTATTTGTTAATGATTTATGCAGTAAAAAACCTGTAATTTTAATCAGTAGATATTTCAGAGGCATGGTTTTCATTAGAGAATGATAGATAACAGTGTAACATTTTCCTAGTGGTTTTAATTGTTGAAGTTTATTTTGGTTATGACATTTACAGATTCATGGTCTGTTTCATCAAATGGCTTTGCTGAAGGATAGACCTTTTTTCCCTGTGGACTTCACAGAAAAATAATATAAATGAATCATAGAATCATAGAATGGTTTGGGTTGGGAGAGACCTTTAGGATCATCTATTTCCAGCCCCCCTGCTATAGGCAGGGACACCTCCCTCTAAATCTGGTTGCTCCCTGCCCCATCCAACCTGGTCTTGAATGCTTTCAGGGAGGGGGCATTCACAACCTCTCTGGGTAACCTGTTCACCACCCTCACAGTAAAGAATTTTTTCGTAATATCTAGTCTTTTAGGATGAAATGAAATAATGAATCAGTGATGAAAGATGAAATGAAATAAAATGAAATGAAAATAAAAGACAGAGGAGAGAGAATACGCCTCAATTTTATTGGCATATGGGATGCATATTAGTAACTGTCTCATCTTTAGCAAAGTGATGCATTCATAGTCTGACCATTCTAAATCTTTCATTGAGTCTATACAATTAATTTTGCATGAACGAGTTGTGATGTATGATGCAAATAAATTATATAGCAACTGCTTAACTCATTAATACCTCATGTTTTCCATGGCATGTTAGAGGGTAAGTGCATGTATCACTGCTGCAGGGAAGTTCGGACAGCATACTGTGTTCACACCTTGACATAGCTCATGGGATTTTTTGGTCCAAAACCTTGATGGAAATTTATGAAACAATGCCACTGTATTTGAACTGTATCCTCCATGACTGCAGTGGAATGTTTTGTTGTCTTGTGTTGAAATTTATTTGTGGGTACTGTAAGAATGAAAAACAGCTGCAGCCCACACAGCCTTTGCTTTGCTAATAGTGATAAACAGACTCCTTAAAGAAATATAAAGATGTAAAAAACAGCAATACTTAGGTGTCTGTGCACCTATGTGGAGAGCACTGGAAATATAGTTTATGCTCAAATTTTAATTTAATCTACAAGTGAAAACCTATTTGAACTCACAGTAGTACCTTTTTGCTGAACTAACAAGTAGTGTGCTTTGAACATGTGGCAGATGAATTTAGGACAGATGTTTAGAAAGGCTCAGCTGTGGCTTAACTCTGCTTCCACTGAAATCGCCTATAAAACTCACACTGGCCACTTCAAAAACCATGGTTTAGGGTGAAGTTTTATTTGTGTTACTCTGGAATTTGTCACACATGTGACTTTTACTTCTGTGAATACTGAAGAGCACTGGAAGGGCCATATGTATGACAGCTTCCTAAGCAGGACTTGTGGTAGATGCAGGGTTGGTTTTATTATTATTTTTTTAATAATAAATTTCTTTTGTATTTCTGATGTCGAAACTGAAAGAGGAGTTTTAAAACACTTTGCAGATTTTTAAATATCTCAGAGTGACCCAGTGGCTAAAGCAATTGACTGTAAATGTGATGATGTTCTTATTTTAAATGGGTATCTACAATTTTTACTGTGGCCAGTATCACATAAAATAGGCCAAAATAAGCCATGAACACCCTTGTAAGATCACCACTGTTTATTTTGAAAATCTTTACAATTCCATCGTATCAAGCATTGTAATTAAATTTTCCTAAGAAAATATGGCTTTCTCTCTTGATGCTTTTCTTCACTAGCAGTGGAATGCAAACATAAGACTAAAATCTCAAGCAGAGTGTGGGAGGTGCATGCACAACTGTGTTTGCAGAGTAAATTGTGTGTACATATCTCTAGTTCAGCACTTAAAAACATCCTTATGGTATACTTGGTGTTTTTCCAGGAATAGACACACGCATATATATATAAATTAGAATCAGTCCTCCTGGTTGGTTTCTTGTACAATACGCTTGAAAATGAAAGAAACTAAAACAATATTCAAAGGCAGATAGAAATAACTTTAGGCAACAGTTAGTACTTTGCAAATGCTGACAACTATAAAGCAGCTCTAGTTATTCTAAGACTAGAAACACTGGCAAGATAGTGGGGAAGCTGTCACAATAAATAGAATAAACACTTAAAGTCATCTCTATCTGTCTTATGTATTATCTGTGCATAGCACTCTTACCACAGCTAGTTTCTTTAGTGTGGGTTCAAGGAGACAGCTACCCCTTCCTAGACACGTACTATTCTTCCTATCTTTTCTGCTTTAATTCTGAGTTGGCTTAAGACTTAAAATAAACAGTCACATATAAATCATACAAGGATATTCAGCATTTACAGAAATGTGAGGCTAGAAATTCAGCTTTAAAACTTCCAGTGTGTTCCTCTGTCAGAAGATATCAGCTTCTTTGGCCCTCATTTGAATTTTTTTCTTCAGATCTTTTTCTTCTCCCTCTATGTGTTTGATCATGCACAGAAGATGACTGCTTGTCCTGTCTTTCTTGGCTCCTCCATTAGCACCTCTGAAATATAAAGTTCAAGGAGGACCAGGTCTGTCTTCTTGACTGTCAGAAGGTTTTTTAGAACTGCGTGTCCCATGGCTGCTTCATCCCTGGAGTGATTAAGCTTTTACTTGACAGAATGTGGCTTGAGATGCACTGATCTGATGAATCCCTTTCCTGGACCAAAAACCTATGGTATTTAGTGAAAAGTTCCCAAGTATAAAATGAACATAATTTAATGATCTGAAAACCACTTGAAAATAGAAGATCCATGGCACAATTTGCATCCATACATCATACATAAACGTCTATCTTACCTAATTTCCAGATGAGAAAGCTTTACCTAGCAGATGCTTGGGTATTTAGTACATCTGGTAGATGTCTTTGTCTGTCTTGGTGTAGTTCTTCTAGGTAATAGCTCTGAAGTACAGGACTTAGTATTCTTACAATGTTTGTTTGTTTTTCCCTGTACTATTTCTACTTTGGACCTTCTTCGTCTATGTTCCCATGCAAGTATGCTGCCATCTATTTTGCAGTATGAAATAATAGCTGTAATGTTTTTGCTTTAGGGTACACCTGGATTGAAGGGAGAAAAAGGTGACAGAGTAAGTAGACACTTTAAACTCATTTTCTGTTAGATCATTTTAATGAAGCACTATCTCTCTAAAAGCACAGATACTTTGTAACAAAACCCTTGTTTTGATTTTGATTGTTTAGGGTGACATTGCTTCTCAGAACATGATGCGAGCAGTTGCACGACAAGTTTGTGAACAATTGATAAATGGTAAACTTTGTTTCTCATATTAATCTACCAGATTCCTTGTTAAAAGAGAAAACAGTGGTTCACATGGAAGGGATACTGGCTGCACACAAAACAGGCTTGAGTAATATGACTGTTGTCCAGTGCCAATGATTTGGTGGAAAAAATGTTATAAAATAAATATACATTTTCACATTAATCAGGTCTTATCTTCAGGAGGGAATCTGTGAGAAAAGCAGGTGCTTTACTAGTGGGAAATGACAGATTAACTTTGGGCAAATATTGGCTATGCAAGTAAAAATGATATATTTTTCAATAAGGACACTGAATGGAATGCCAGTCCTCTACTGCCACACAGGGAGTAGTTACAGAGTGCAGCTCTGCATCCCATGAAAGTGTGGTTAGGGGTTATGCTGGCATTGGCGCATGGCACAGATCAGGGAAGAATAGATGTGGCCCCTCACACAATGGGCTCCTTTCTGCATAGCTATGCAATGCTGTTGGTCTTGTTCAAAGAGAATTTTCATTGAAAATTAAATTCATGTGCATCAGAGTGTCCTGTTTGATCTACATAAGTAATTTATCCCATGTCTGTGAAAATTTCAGAGCTTTAAGACTGCATAGAAATCTTCTTCCCTGTTTGAACTGGGACAAATCTTTTCTGTTTTTCAGAGTAGAAACAATGTCTGACTACAGCTCTGAGGAGAAAGCAGATTGTAAACAACTGCTTATTTTGTGACTTTAATTGCTTTAGAATTAGTTTTTGTTAATGTTGTCAGCTTCCAGAGTTCCACTTACCCTCCTTTTTTCCCTCCTCCATTTATTTTGAGCCTTCTTATCAGACATTCATCTTAAGTTTTCTTAATTAATCTGGCACTAATTTTTGGAATGGTCATAAGGAGAGGATTTAATGAAGAGATTCCTTCCCACTCTGAGAAAAGACTTTTATGCATTTTACATGATTTACTGAAGTATTCTCTTTCATTTTAAGGCCAAATGAGTCGATTCAATCAAATGTTGAATCAAATCCCGAACGATTATTATTCAAATCGTAACCAGCCAGGGCCACCAGGACCACCTGGTCCTCCAGGAGCTGCTGGGACAAGAGGAGAGCCTGGACCTGGAGGAAGACCAGGATTCCCGGGACCTCCTGGGGTCCAAGGACCACCTGGTGAAAGAGGTAATGTCCAAGGCAGCTGTATATTTCACAATGGGTGTAGTGGAGTGGCTGCCAGAAGAGAAGTCTGATCCCTTTGCCATGTCGGACTGTGAAGCCCACACTTAAGCCAGTTAGGTCAGTTGGATTGCTTGGGAAATGTTGATGTCCTGGAGGACAAGGTTAATTACACCAGTGCTGTCCTCTGTTTCTCCCTTTCTCATGTTTCATAAAACACAAGTTGGTGTAATTTTTTGGCTGCTGTATCAAGCATGAACAGGATATCCTAGGAAAGAGAATGTTTTCAGAACTTTTCTGGCACTAAACAACTACATCTTGAAAGGCTGTTTGGAGTAGCACAGCTCTTTACAGAATATTCATTTGATTGAGAAAGTGAGTCATTACAAAGAACAAAAAGGAGTTGAAAGAATTAGTTCTATGTCATTGGCCCTTTGGACTACCCTGCGAGAGGGACACAACTCTAAATAGAATTTGCACGTATGGCTATATCTAATTTGTGGCTACCTTGGATCACTACAGTGACATAAAGTTTCTGTGCCATATTATGGTGTTGCCTTTGCTTATTCCAGCTGCTCAACTGTAGTATAGACTTAGCGTTACACTTTCTAGCATAAATTTTACTCTCATCTTTAAAAGAAGGCCTGGATTAAAGCAAGAAATATTGAATTTCTGAATTCTGCACTTTCTAAATGTTGTTTCTTCATAACTCTTTCTAAGAAAGTGTAAAGCATACTTCGTATTAGAACTGTGCAAGTTTGAAAACACCTTCCTGTTGGCATTTTAAAATAATAAGGTTCTGTGACACTTTAAGTGTCTCAAAGACTGTTCTATGCTTTGAAAAAGTTTATTTACACTAAATTACTCTACATCCTACTTTGGTTTTAGGTTAGTGTATTTATATCCAAATTAAGTATTTCCCTGAGTACACACTGGGACATCTGTACAAAATAAGGTTTGACCAGCTCTATTCTATTAAATAATTGAAACTAAATATTAATATTAGTGACTGAGCATGAAGAAATATTTATTGATGTTGTTTCCTTTCCTTGGTTTTATTGCTTTTTAAAAAAATTCTGTAGGAATGCCTGGAGAGAAAGGCGAAAGAGGGACCGGATCTCAGGGACCACGAGGTTTGCCAGGACCACCTGGTAAATATTTTTCATTTTAATTAAAATCAGATTACAGAAAAGTAGGAGAAAAGGCAACATTTCTTCATAGGGAACCAGACTGTATATGGTGAAAGAATGTGCTTTACTTTGTGCACTTCTTGTTTTTGGTTTTTATTAGGATTTACTGGGAGACCCTGCAGAAATGGGCAATTATAGAGACTTTTGGATGTGGCTAGCAGATATTTATCTTTCCTTTGCAGATTAGTCTTCTGGCGTGCTTGTTTGTGTGAAAGTGTGAAATTTCATGAAAATACACTGTACAAATTCAGAGTATCTGGATCCATTTTTTTACTTTAATTTGTAATTATAGAACTGCAAATTGTCCAAGAACTACAAAATAAGCCCAAATACAGAATTAGTAGATGTTAGAGTTTGAGGATTTCACTGTTGCTTTTGCTCTTTCTATCATGCAGTTTTGTTCACTGATGCCTTGGTTGAAATTAGCTGCATCATTTGTTTCTGCTTTTAGTTCACTAGGCTAAATATGTTTTTTTTGTTACAAGACTCATAAGATGCTTGCAGCAAATTGTAGCCCCAGTTACTTGAAGCTTTGCTTTTCTGCTAACTATAGTAAGACCTGTTCCAAAAAAAACATTACCTCATCTATCCTAGGGCTGCAGGGTAGCAGAATTAATGTACTCCCATATTTTAATTGAAATCCAGTGTGTTTGTCTAATCTAGTAGCTTCCCTTGAGATCTTCCTATCTTACACAGAGGGGAAATAAACCAGAGAATTCATTGATGTTTCTTGCTTGGCTGGAACCTTACTGAATCAGTCTCCATGAAAAAAATCCTTATGTAAGCCACACACAGGGAAGCAACTAATGATGAGTCATATTTCTAGTTTTGTTTTTCTTTCTGTTGACCCTCATATAGCTATAAAATGCAAATGTTTTCTCACCAAAGACATAGACTGTGTAGTCTAGACAGCAGTAATGTTAGTTGTTTTTATCAAGCTAACTCTTAAAAGAAATAACCCCCCCAACCTTTCAATTCGAAAATTAGGTCCACAGGGAGAATCCAGAACAGGTCCACCAGGCTCCACAGGATCACGAGGACCACCCGGGCCTCCAGGTCGTCCTGGAAATGCGGGTATTCGAGGTCCTCCAGGGCCACCAGGATATTGTGATTCATCCCAGTGTGCTAGCATTCCTTACAATGGCCAAGGATTCCCAGGTAGGTTATGAACAACCAAATTGCTCTTTGTCACAAATAGCCTTCACAGATGTGGCTGTTCATATTGAGTTGCTTTACATGAGACAGTCCTGCTGGCCTGGACATACTGAGTAGAGGAAAAAGCTGCAATGAGCAGTCCTGCCTCACTGTAACTTGCAGGCATATGAGCAGCCATGTGTACTTGGATGTAGATTTTGTTGATGTTATGTGTGATTCACTTTAAATAGGAAGTAGAAACAAAGAAACAAAGTATTTCTTTTTTTTTTTTTTTTGTTAGCATAGAAGGTTAGTAGTTGAAAATGTTGCGCATAGGATTTAAGTGACCATTTTCTCTTCTTCTTTCCCCCCCCTTCCCCACCTCTTCCAATCTTCTTCAGAACAAGGTTGAATTCTCCATGTTTCTCTTGAAAAATAAAAAGAATGCTGTGGCTGGCAATTTCCGTGTGTCTCTTTTTGAGCAATGTCAGGATTATTTATACCAAATTTATACCTGAAATCAAAATTTTCCACAAAGGAAATCCATTTGGTGGTACAGTGCAACTGAAAAACACCACTGTGCTACAATTTCTGCTGAGTTAAACATCATGGAGTCTCTGACTAGCCCTGGGTCATACCAGCCTTCTACTCTGATGAATCTTAAAACAGTAGGCTGCTTCTGGAACCAAATACGGGGTCACCAATTCTGACTGGAAAGATTCCAATGTGTTTTAATGTGGGGATCCTGCAGGACCACACTATTGTTAACAAATTAATAAGTATGCATTGCAATATCTCAAAATTAGTGTATGTGATACTACTATTGAATATGGTTTGCTGTTAGTATATTGTGCATGTACTCATGAAAAAAAAAAATTATATATATATATATGTACACACTTGCAGACTAAGTGCTGCTGGCCAAAGAGCTAGATAGTTGTGAATATCTCAAAAAACTCTTATTTAAATGAAAAAGGAAGAAAATTGTGCCTGTGATTCAGCAGTGTTCTTCTTTCCAGTAAGCAGATACGTATACATATATAAATATATGCCTATAAATTAACTGTTATGTATTTAGTTGGATGAAAGTATGTTTTTGCACATCAGATGGACTTTTTAAAAGACTAACATCATCTTTGACCTGTTTCAGGTTTCGGCTAACACATTTTCTAAGTCGCCAGTGCTGCTTACAGTTTGAATACATGAAAATCCTGTTTCTGAGATGTTTGCGCACGTGCTTATTAGAAAATGAGTCCGTATGGATTTTTCACCACGGATATGGTTTTTGAACCATGTTGGCCTCATAGAATGGGGAGATTCCTTTTACTAACACAACTTGTGAATGTGATAAAGATCAGTGATGTCAATTCATTAAGCCTGTTGCATTTCAGTAATATAAAATAGTCTTTCTTTCTTAAAAAGAGACCCAGACCATCTAAAGTCTCAGTGGTGAAGGAGGCTTATAAAACTACTAACCAGCAAAGGTAATGCCTTTTGAAGAGACAGATTTAACCCGGTAAATGAGAAATGACTTCTGTAAATAGTGAACTAATTGTGGCTTGTAAATGATTTGTATGGGACCGTACCCGCTAAAATCTGTTAACAGCTCTATGTGATGCTTTTGCATAAAAGCCTGCTGCTGCTTGCTGTATGCCTGAATAACATCTTTGACAATGTAAGAAATCTATCTGTCTGTTGCTTGTTACCAACATGTCAGAATCGGGGCATGTGCCTTTTTTTTTTATATGTAATCTTGCTGGATTCTGTAACTACAGTTATAAGTACAAAAGATTTATAATTATTTTTCTTCTGTTTTGCTGTAGTTTTTGGTGTTCCTGAAGCACCAGCTGTAACTCGCTTTGTTTCGAGGGACAGCACAAGAAAATGACATGTACTGTATATTGCCGCTGGTGATAGTTACGTGTACATTTATTTTCCCATTCTCAGAGAAAATTAGTACATGCTGAGCCCACCTGTCCATTTTACATACTCCATGTGTTCCATTAATTACACAGTTTAAAATAAAGTCCAGTGCTTGGGTTTCCTGAATTAGTTGTAAAATAATAATTTTATTTGCTTTGCTTTGTTTGTTTGTTGTCTGGTGTTTTGTTGTTTTAACAATAATCGGTCCCTTGCATAATTTAAGACTCTGCAGTGTTTTGTGTATTATAAATACAAAGCCTTTCAAAATTAATTTTTAAGTTTTTAATATTTTGCTGCCAAAGTTACTCATGAACCAAACTGAAAAGTGCCCCCATGAACTGTTAATTTATATATTTATTATATGGAAATAAGATTGGACTAACATTGTGTAGACAAACTAACTGTCATGGTATTTGTGGATTCAAAGACATGCGATAACTATAATGTTCAATCGGACAACTATTTTCAACCAGAACCATACGTGCCTGAAAGCGGACCCTATCAGCCTGAAGGTGAACCCTTCATAGTCCCTATGGAGTCAGAAAGGAGAGAGGACGAGTATGAGGACTATGGAGTTGAAATGCATTCACCAGAGTACCCTGAGCACATGCGCTGGAAAAGATCGCTGTCAAGAAAAGCAAAAACAAAGCCATAAAAGATCTGTGTCTTGTTTTGTGGTTTTTTTCGGGGGGGTTGGTTGGTGGTTTTTGGTTTTGCTATACTTGCATTTGCAGATACACACAGGGAGAGTGCATCGTTTGTTTGGCGATATTATAGCTTTCTGGTCTTCTCATATCAGACGCACCCTTGTTCTGTATCTCGCTTGTGTGGGGATAGCAATATGTGTAACTAGCAGCTTTGTTATGCTCTGGGCATGCTTGTAAAATACTATTGCTTACAGGGGCTGCGTATTGGTTAATATCTGCATTCAATTATCCCAGGGCTGCCTTTTCCTTAAGATAATGTTTAAAAAAAAAAAAAAGAAAAAGAAAAAAAAGGAAAAAAAAAAGAAAACAAAAACAAAACAAAACAAAAATAACCACAGAGCTGCTGCAAGTTTTTTGAGGACTGTCTGCTTTAGCTCCACATTTTTCTTTTTCAAATGCATGTTTGCAGTTCAGTCAGGTCACAAGTCTGCATTATCTAGCTGAATAAGAAAGAAGCCCAAACTTCTCTATCCTTCCAATATCACTGTCATTTTCTTCTATTCCTAGTTACACTTTGCAGAGAATATACTGCTCTTATACATCTCCTTTAAATACCACAAACATTAAGTAGCTGAAATCTTTGTATCAACTGGATACAGATTAATGCCTGAAATCTCCTTGTTTGTAGACACAGCAACATTTATGCCAAATTGCAGTCAATCCTGCAGAGATGGAATTGCATGTTTATGTTGTATATTTAGTATGGAATTTGTTTTTCAGAATACAATGTTTCATAGTTATCAAAAGCAGTTGGAAATTGTTTGCAAGACTATGGATATAGAATTGCTGCTTTTATATTTTAACTGCAAATTGTGAATTTCACTGCCTTATATTATTTATTTCTGAAATGAAAGAGGCATTTTTCAATAAAACTACTGAAAATTTATACGTGGTTATTCACTTTTTTTTGAAAGGCCAGTTGAGACTGATGCCTGTGTGTTCTGTTTGGTAGTGATATTTATTCCATCATTTGGAAATGCCAGGTGTCAAAAATCAACCAGAATGGGAGAAGTCTTAAAATCAGTATTTGGGTTGTGGTATCTTGAGGTTAGTGGATGAAAGCAGGAGAGGTTTCCACTGTTTGAGGTATGAATATGACTTTTAACAAAATTCAGTCTGTGATGCATTTGGTGAAAAAAATGGAAGAGGGGCTCACCAGCTCCAGGTTTTTTTTTCCTATTTGGTGTTTCTGATGAATGGTTGTTGCAGCCAGAGAGAATCTTTAACTCAGAAACTACCTGGACTGCAGTAAGTTGCTAAAGCCACACAATTCTTCATGTGCTATGAGCAGCTCTGGCAGCACTCAATTCAGTGTTAGCAAATAGCTCGATTCAGTAGAGGTGTTTGGTGTTTGCTGAGCTTCATGCTGTTGTGACCATACAGGAGATGGCTATCTGCTCAGGATAGCTACCTCAGCTTTGGTTACAGCGTGAGCTGTAGTTTAGCTTTCCATTGTCAGGGCTACAAGGGTAAATAAAACAAGAACTACTACTTTTCGGTGGAACAGAACTTGCTAAAGGATAAGAGAATGGACTGGAGATGATCCTTCTTACCCTGTTATCTTAACAGAGCCCTATCTTAGAATAGCTTTCACTACTACTGGAGCAAAGCCTTTCAAATTCATTGGGAAAGCTGCAGTGACATTTTTGAAGATCATGGAAAACATCTGCAATGGAGGTGGAATGGTATATGCAGGCTGGCTTCCTGATCACTGAGTGTTTACTCTGCACTAAAAGCTGTGATGAATGTTAGTTCCACAAATGGAGGTTATACAACAACTTCATAGATGGCCTGAGTAAATATTAGTGAAATCATCTAGTTGGGAGGTTGAAACTAGATGATCTTTGATGTCCTTTTCAATCCAGGCCATTCTATGATTCTATGACATGAAGTACAAATGAATGGCATTTTTCAGAGTGACTCTAATTACAGCCACGTCTTTTAGACTGTAAGGGAATAATTCTGGGTTGAACTGAGGAAACATTTAATCAAAGGCATTGATTCTTTATGTTCCCATGTAATTGCAGAGAGTTGAAGTATCAAAAATATGTCCTACAGTGCAATAAAGAAATGTGTGTGTCTGGCAGAAAATAAAAAAGGTTGGTAGGAATTTGGAGAAGCGATTAAAAATGTTTCTCTTAACTGTATTTAAAATAATGACATTGTGTGGTGGTCCCCCATATGTCTGTTTCTGGCATTAACTGTGTCACCTGGACAAGCTTAACCAGATGCCCATAAGAAAGATTCCCATCTATTCTCTAAACAGAGTTTTACTGAAGGAATGACACATTTACAGCATATATTTTAAATTATTTTCCTATTCCTCCACAAAAAATATACCCAATGTCTGATAGACAATCTTCATATTCCTTGTGTTCTTTATTGATATCAGTCCTAATAGAGGTGCTGGTATTTCATTATCTGTTGGTTTGAAGTGTTTAAACAGTACATAGAAGCTTACAAAGTTCCTGCTCCAGATCTGCAGGATGGATACCAGCTCTAGGATGTGTCCACCCTGCAGTCATGGAACTGTGAATTGTGACTCAAGACAACCTCTGAACTTGAGAGAAATAATTTTATTCTAGAGGGGAGAAAGAAAAAAAAAAAAGAAGAAGAAAAACTCAGTAAACAACAGCAAAGAAACAAAACATAAGAAACATCCAAAACCTGGCTGACATTTCTTTCCCCTGTACCACAGTGCTCTACATAGGTGTTCTTCTGCTGGCAGTCCATTTTGGAGTAATAAAGACTTTCCAGTGGCTCATCCAAAGTCCGGGGAAAATACTTGAAGTGTTTGGACAGAACATACAAATGAATGTTTACTGATGGAGGCCAACAAGGAAGAATAACTCACTTCCAAGAATTCTCATGGGAATGACTCTGTGGGGGTACTGATGGCACTTCTGGGAAACCTGATGTGAGGTTGAGCTAAGCAAGTCCTGGAGAAATACAGATGCGAAACAAATACAAACAAGTTTGAGTTCCTGAATACCTCATGCACAATCAAGCAGTTTGCATAGTCTGGCTGTTTTAAAGAAGGAAATTGCTTAAAAGCTCACTTTTAATTTTATATACATAAATCCTTCAGCTAAAACTCTGGATGTGAACAAGAAAGTGGGAATGGGTCACTGCTTGTCTGAAATAAGGACTGAACATTGCAAGGAGAATCTTAATGAAGGCAGTATTTCTCTGTGTCCCACAAGTATTTTTGAGAGTTCATAGCATTTTGATTGCACAGATAGCAAAAGTGCACAAATCTCCAGGAATCATTACTGTTTTACAGAGGCTAAATATTATGATGGTGTGTCACTGCTGGGATCTCTGGACAAAAATAATGGGAAAAAATGGAGTGAAGGAAAACATGTAGAGAGCCTCACTTGAAATAGTGCATCTCCTCTTTTTTTTTTCTTTTTTTTCTGTTGTGGCTTTGTGATAATATCTTTTGAATACCCAAGCACTGACTGCACAGAGATGCTCAAAAAGAAAGAACATAAATGGACAGGGATTCATGTTGCCAGATATGTGTTTTGATCTACAGCATGCATAGCTGTTCTTATGAACACTTTCTTTTTAAGTATAAAACAGGTTTACTAGTGATAAATTAATTAACCTATACAGTTCTTAAAAGCAATAATTCATTTTTGAAAATTTCCATAATAAATTCCATGATGGAAAACGCATTAAAGATATTTCAGATCAGCTTACAGCCATCAAGAAAGAACATTTGCTACTAGAAGCTGTTCTTCCTTCAGTGTTCTGCCGAAGACCTCATACTTTTGGCTTGATCAACTCATTAAGATGTGTACAGTCATCTCCTTTGTGCCTGGAAAAGAGGTGGGAATGAAAACAAATACTCCTGAAGAATTCTTCCCATATAAAAATTCTTAGTTGACATTCAATTAAAAAAGAATAGACTCAGAAAGGTATTTTAGTGCTGATACATGATTTGCCTCTGAAAATGAATGCTCAGCTGCATTTTCATTTGTGACATTTAATACATTTGTATCCCAATGTTTCTGTTCTTTTGATTCATGCCTGAGTATGCTGAGCTGATTCTGACACACAGTACCTGAGAAAGTGATTTTTAAAAGTAAACTTAAATCCTGACTTCTGTAACATCAGCTGCTGCATTTTGCCACTGACATTAATGAGTTGAATTCATAGCAAATCTGTAAGCTTGGAGATGTAAAAAGCCCTTAACAAAAAAATGCTTGTTTTTTAATGAGGAAGCACAGCAAGATGGTTTGGAGCTGTGACCCAGATTTTGCTCTCAGTTTTGTTTCTGGGTCAGCGTTGTTGTTGTGAATGTCTTCACCCTTCAAAAACACTTTGTTTCTGAACTGTTCTTAGAGAATGGTTTAGTGCTCAGTTCAACTTCCACTTTTACTCTTGCATATTCAGCCTTGGGTGCCTTGAAGACTTAGTTCCTGGTCACCATTCCTTTTCTTTGTGTGACCCGTACTTATTCATCCCAGGAGTGGTGCATGCTACTAACTGGGCTTTCAAGTTGCTGACCTTTCTGGGTGCTTACTTTGAGACATCTGTGGATCTCTTAGTTTCAGAAGCTACAATGCCTCTAATATCCTGACCCCCTTTAACCTGCCTCAGGTTATTTTCTAAGTCACTACCAAGATTATTTGTATAACATCAAAGGTTGAACAAAACTGAAAAAAAGGACAGAAATGACATATCTTCTTTCTCTCTTTTTCATAGCATGTTATCCCTGCAAAGTTCCTAGGTTAAAAGTACTAAGGAAAGAGTTATTTTTCCTTGAGCTATAATGAAAATAGAAAAGCTTTGGATGCTCAGGAGACACTGGAAAAAAGAAAACATGTTTTTCCATTAGCGAGGGCACCTAACAAGAGTCTTCTGCCATCTAGTTCAATGGAGCTACTGAAGTATGCAAAATACAGATATTTGTAAGCTACCAGAACTCCAGTGCTGAATGTGACAACAGCATCCCTGACTGGGACAGGCAGAAATATATAAAACTGATTAATACTTTGAGTAATACTGCTTTTGCAGCTGCCAAACTGAAGCAAAAGTGAAATGTTTATCAGTTATAATGGCCTGCTGTTTATGTCTCGTAGCAACCACCACTGGAAAGTTGCAACACGTAAATGTTTTCAGCTTTGGGCTCCTTTCATGACAATGAACAGAGCAAATTAAATTACTGTACACGATACAGTACCTGTTCTCTCTTTATCAGTTATACCAACACGCTATGCTCTGCACAGTCATTGCTCCCTTTCCTTCCTGTGCTACTCCCCTGCACCCAGGGTGCAGCTCTGGGATCCCTGGGGTCAAGAAAAATAAGTTCAGTTGGATAAAGTTCAGTGGAGGGCCACAGCACCTGGTGCATTAAGGGAGCTAGGCCTGTTTGGGCTGGTAAAGGACAGGCTGACAAGGGGAGATCTGGCTGAAGTCTTCAGCTCCTTTTCTCTTACTGCTATTACTAAACTAAAACTTGTGTTCTCTTTTTATTTTGGTGGCTGTATATGCCGTTAAACCAGATTAAGAGGAGTCCTCTGGGTTCATGGGTCCCGCGTCCCATGTAACTTGTTGCACTTTGCTAATGCTTGACTCTAAAACTGCAAAGTAAGATTTTAGGATTGGAGTTTTAGGGTTTTTTTTGGTTGTTAATACTTGTTTAAGTAGTGCTTTTTTAGTTTTCCCTGTATCTTTTTGTACTGTTTGTCCTCTTGCTGCTTTTAGATTGTTATTGCAGTACATTAACAATCAGGAAGTCATTTCAGTAGATATTGTACTTATCTTATTTGTAACTACAGGTGCCAGTTACCATGTGAGATGGTTCAAGACACTTTCAAAAAATAAAAAAAAAAAAAAATCTACTTTTTTGTCCAGCAGAAGTCAGTGAAAAATAATACTTCCTTATCTTCAGTGGATCTTAACATTAATTTACATTCAGCATAAATAACTGAAGGTTAAAGCCATATCCAAGGTTTGAAATAGAAAGAAAAACAATCTTAAAAATGCAATAAATGTATATATTTTTAATTGAACATACACACAGTCATATATATATATAGCCATTCAGAAATAAGGGAATTTTTATTTTATTTAAGTCCAAAATGTTTTTTTTCCTCCAATTACTGAATTTTTCCTAATTTCAGTGCATTTAGGATTTGTCTTTAAAAAAAAAACACAACAACAACAAAAAGGAGTTCTGACCCAGTATCCATCCTTAGATGTTTATCCTTAAGTTTTCAGTTCTAGAAACTCTGTTGATATGAGAAATGTCATCATAACTACAAATAAAGGAGAATTTGCAGACTTGTTTTCTTTGGCAGTTCTTCAGAATACCATGAGTACTCTATGCTGCTATTTGGCAATGCCCTAGCATACAGTGCATCTGACAGAAAACTCCTGTAGAATACAAACCCCAGCCACTGCATCCTCCAAGGTTTTATCCTGAGGTTATATTTCTCTAACTGATCTCTTTTCAGTAGCAACAGAAGTCAAAACAACACCAAACATTTCTTTTATCTGTCCCATTTCTCAAATACATGTTTTCCCTCTACAACATTTTCTTCCTCAAAAATGAACTGAGAAAACTGCTACTGAAATAGGTGAAGATTTCAGGAACACAAAGAGAAATACTTTTAAAAATATAGCAATGGTTAAAATTTATGCTTCAGACAGTGGCATGAAACCAGAGTTTCCATAATTCAAAACAGTGCTGGCACAGGATAAGATCAAAGGTCAAGGTCGAGGAAATCAAAGAGAGAAACTGTCTTGTGCAGAACTGCATACTACCACTACCACAGGGTTAGAGGTTGGTCCTAATTCCTCCTGAATCTGAGATATCAGATTTTTATGAGCCCAAATGCATTGGTGCTCTGAGTGCATTCACTGTAAGTGAGCAAAAACAATAAAGAACTTAAAGAAAAATAAAGTCCTTAAAGGACACAACTTTCTTTCCTGAACTTAGCCTTTATTTATTTTATTTTTCAATACAACTTCTTTCTCCAGCTGAGGTGGGAGAAAGTGCCTAACAAGAAGCTCAGGTGAATGAAATCACAGAGGGAAGGAAGAATTTGAAAGCTTTTACTTCCCTTGCCAACACATTTCTAATTTCTCACTCTGTATGGATTACTGGGGTGGCAATACAGCGGTGTTCAGAAAAAAGGAACTGAAGAAAAGACCAGAAGTGAAGGAATAAAGGTGAAAATGCATAGGGAAATGTTCAATTGCAGTAACCAACTTGTATGCTGTCTTCTGGTAGTCGGGAAGAAATGTTAGTCATCAGGGGTGGAAGAAAGCTTAATCTTTTCTGAGGAAAGAAAATGAGCGTCTCAGTTTCAGCTGAGACACTGTTAATAACACACTGGTGCTTTAGTTGTTACTGAATGATGGGAGCATTCTCAAGACTAGGATAGGCCTCATGACATCTGGGACTAGGACAGGTGCTAGGTATTCCATACCACCAGGTATCATGTGGAAGGTCATAAAGCTGTGAGGAGGGGGCAGCTGCTGCTGGTGCATGCTGGTTAGAAAGTGGTGAGTCTTTGAATTGCTGCTGGGCTGTTATGACTTGCAGTTCTTCCTTTCAGACAAAAGCATAACGAGGTCTTGCATAGTGGATTTTATTTCCTTGTTCAAACCCCATCTACTTTTAGTCAGTCTAGAAGATAAAGTAGCATGTTTGTTCTCCTAAGGACTATCTTTGTTCTTGACTAAAAGAAAATTTTTTATGGGTATCTGTTTTCTGAATGCTGCTTCTTTTGTCCTACATGTCCCAAACAAGTTATGCTAAGTGTGCCGGCTCTCAGACAGCTTGCTCCATTAGTCCTTATGCTCCATTGCTCCATATGCTAGCAAGCAATAAGTGTTAGTGGAAGCCAATCCATTTTAATAACTACTTCCTCCTTTAGCTTATGATCTCTCTCTCTCTCTCTCTCTCTCTCTAAATAAATAAAATCTAGTTGTGTTTTTTTGTTTGTTTGTTTTTTGTTTTTTGTTATTTTTGTTTCATGCTTTATAATAAGTATCAAAGTTTCTTGTGAAGTCATAGGATGATGTATGTTCCAAGGACTGCATCCAAGTGGTGCAGTATAAAGCATAAACTTGAGGATCTACATATGCAAGAGTGACTTCTTGGTTTGGATGATCAACCTATTATAGTAACTGAACTTGTCTAATGTTGACAAACCTGAGGAAAAGGACAAGAGCTCTGTGCTGCCACAGAATCACAGAATGGTTAACACTGGGAGGCCCCTGTAAAGATCATTTCATCTAACTCCTGCCCAAGGATTAGCAAGGCCAATCGCAGCAAGGTGCCCAGGACCATGTCTGGGTAGTTTTTCAAGATCTCCAAAGAGATTCTGTAGTCTCTGGTTAACCTGTGCCAGTACCCCATTACCCATGCAGTATGGAAGTGCTTCCCGGTGTTCAGAGAAGAGCCCCTTTTATACCTCTTCATGCCCATTGCCTCTTGTCCTGGTACTGGGTACCTCTGAACTGAGCCTTGCTTTGTCCTTTTTTGCACCTTCCTTCAGGTATTTAAACACATTCCCTGCTGGGGAACGGGCTGATGGTCCCAGGGTGGACTGGAAAGGTGCTCTGGGTCATAGGCAGGGTGGGAAGGCCCCAGTGAAGGCTAGGCAGGAGGAGTCAGGCCTCAGGTCTCTAGAAATGCTATCTGTACAATATTCTGCAATATTTAGTTTGGGAAATCCTGAAGTGGCCGTTAGCTGAATGATACAATTGTACAAGATTTGTCCTTGGAAGGACTGTTCCTTGTAAGGTTCTGATGGACAATGGTTATTGCCTCTGAAAGATGATGGTCTATTCAATACTATCTTGCAGGAAGAATGGAAGAGATGAGCACTGTTGCTAAATAAAATGACAATGATACCTCTGCTGAACACAGAGAGACAGAACAAAATAAGAACTGAGACACCAGGCATATAAAATTAGTTCAGGCACTAGGCCAAATGTAAAATTAAAAAAAAACAAAAACAAAACACCAGTTTTGCTCACAGATCTTTGTTCATGTATTTAAAGCAGTGCTATTTCCTGGGGGCAGAAATTTTGAAGATTATAGTTGATGATTAACAGGACTAGAAAAACTCAAGGTAACAAGTCTGCAGTTTAAATGAATGTGCCCATCATCCATTTCTTCTAGACGGTACACAGACAGAATATGGTCATATTCTAATAATGTGCTCTAATTGAAGTAGGAGGTTATCAAGAATTTTTCAAATGGGAGTACGTTCATAAATATGAACAAAGATTGCTGTACCCTGCTTTGTGCAGCAGTATATAGAAATAGGAATTAAAGATGGAGAGTGAATAAGCTAGCTACAGCCAGCTACTTATAAATAGATACTCTAGGCAATTCTCTTAGGAATGTAGATGGAAAGACATCAGAAGGAGACATAGACAACGATCTTTCAGCCAAGCACTGACTGTCAAAAGCATGTTACAAATTTCCTGAAATAAAGGTTTTCTTTGACAATACTGCATGAGATAATTCATTCGGATATGTGACTGACTCAGTTCATCTGCAGTATGTCTCAACTTCTGTCTAGCGGCATTACTCAAACTTTCAACTTATAATTTTAAATTCCTCCCTTAAATTATTTTTTTCCATTCAAATTTGGGGTTAATTCTGTCTCACTTCAAGTTGAATGTGTAGTATTAATGCCATATATGGGTAGGTATCGCAAAACATCCCAGCTTCTCCTTTTTTTTTTTTTTTGAATAATGTTTTACATTTCATAGATCCATCCTGTGTATTTGAGTAGCTCAAGATTTCATGGTATCTCGAAGACAAACATGTATTCTATTTATTCTTAGATGTACTTCTATGATAGCCTTGTAAGACGTGGTGGAGTTCAATCTGAAGTTAGATATGTTGGTGTTTAGGTAGACATTTGTAGAGGTAGTTTCATTTCAGCTCTAGATATTGATCTTAGCCAGAAGAGCTAAGGCAAGATAGAGCTCTCTTATTTTTTATGACCTGTTAATAGGTTTCGTCATTCTTTCTGCATGCATTGTGCTTCTTCTCAAACAGGTATAAGTCAACACATCGCACATTGTTCTTTTGGTGACTCACAGCACCAAAGATTTCATGAAAATGTTGTTCAGTATGAGGGAAGAGTCTTGGAATACTTAGGTGCTCTATTACATGGTCAGGTGAGATGGTCCAGTCACTGGTGCTTTCAGAATCCTGGAAGATCAAAATAACATATTTCCCCCGCAGAATGATATGTTTTGCATTCTGTGTAAATGTAGTCAATAGAATGCGGTACATTATGATAAAACGTGCTTTGTGATGTATAAGATGTATACTCACTTTGTCTTGACAATATATGTATTTTATGAATTCAATCTATTTCGATTTTCCATTCTGAAGAATGGCCCAGATATAATAACTGGAATGTTCTTATTGTAGTACCAGTACAGTGTACATTTTGTTTCAATTTGAAGTTCATTCAGCTTTATCTGTTAAATCTGTTTTTATTCTTGCTATTATTTCCCTAGGAACATAATTTGCCAAATATTCTGCAAAGTTATACATATTTCTAAAGGTGCATGAAGAAATTCATCTTTGGCATTCAAAACCTTTAAGGAAAATATCTAATTTTCTTAGTATGTAGTCTTTTGGCACATCACATTGGACTATGGCCATCCTCTAACATTAATAGTATTGAGTATTGTACTGTTGGAAAAGCCACATCTCAGTGTGGTAGAAATTCCACTGGAGGAAGAAACAGTTCCTTCCAAACCAATACGGTTTTGCCTTTAATAAACTCTTTGGAAATGGATCAGTATTGAATTTCATGAATTATGGCCACATTTTCAATAGGTCACAGTACCCTCAGTTAAACCGAGTTGGGCTCATTATTTTTTTTTCCCCAGAAACTTCAACTTCTGTTTGGGTGCTGAGTCAAATTACACTTTGGGTTCAGCTGTGAACCAGCTTTGTAAAGGAGGCTGCTTAGCCATGTTTGTCATGGTGCTTAGTCCAAGCTAGCAAGCTCAGCTGAGATTGCACTTTTTGCTGGGCTTAGTGCAAAGGCAGTGTATCTATATAGATCCTCATTTGGGACTAGCTTGTGACATTCCACGTTCACGGCAGGAAGAGTTGACTTGTCTGTTCTCAAAGGATGGTGCAGCCTCACACTGAATGAAATGATCGCATTTTCAAAAATGTTTAGTATGTAAAAACTAATTGTGTAAAACAGAGGCCAAATGAAAGAGTAGAACTGGATCAAGAGGGTAGCTCCAGAAATACAGTAGAGTGGCATTGCCAGGAGAAATGGGACAGCTGTCATGTCTAGAAGTATTGTGGGAGACCTGATAAGATCAGTCACTGAAATTTACTTTGTTATTCACAGATCTGGTAAGCTTGTTCACTGTAGATTGTTATCCTCTACCTCTAAGTGACCCAGTGCTTCTTCTATGAAACCAGTATGTGCCAAGAGAAATGTAGACAATCAAGGGCAAAGAAGGAAGTCCTTTTGTTAAAATTTATTCCATCTTGATTAGCCAACCAGGCCATTTAGGAAAAGACTGCGCAGGAAATGCTACATCATGAATGATTCTCGTGCCCAGATCATGTTTTGTACTATTGGAACTTTGGGATTCAGAAATCATGAAACTTAGAAAACATCATTCTTGGATGTGTGAATTTGGATTTGTTAGTAGCACAGTATGTATGCAACTAACATTGTATAAAAGGAAAATGCAGAATAATTTCCTTGTGGGTTATTTTCAGGGTAGGAACTAGAAAATGCTACAAGGAAAAAGAAAGAAAGAATAATTGACTCTTGCATGTGAAAAATATCCATCTCTCCTACTAGGTAGGACATATGGAATGTGTATCTGCTAAAAATATCTTGCACTAAACAGATTTGAGCTAAGTTCTATAGAATCCTCATTATTTTAAAAAATTACAAATAGAAATGAAATTAATTTTGTAATTACTGTAAGTTTCTCTGTCAATAATACATATTTAGCTGAAATGTAGATAGCTACATAAGGAAAAACAAGTAACAAGAGAGAATCAACAAATTTAGTCTGTTTTCTCTTGCATTGCAAGAGCATTTAAATCTTCATAGATTTCTCCTTGTCCAATCAGACTTCATGGGTATTGAATAGTGAGTCAAAGTTTAGTGGAATTTTGAGCCCTCTTATCAGATAGTAATCATTTCCCACTCACCCCTCACTCCCACCTTTTGCTGGAGTAAGTATACACTGCAAAGTCTTCAAAATGCAAATACATTAATGAACTTAATTACTGTAAGCATCAGCATGTAAACAAGGCTAAGATTTCCCTTAGGGGAGCTACCAAATCCTTTCTGGGAAATCATCGTGCTGGGGTGTTTCTCCAAAATGCCTGTACGCTAATATATGTGAAGGGGAATAAACATGAGGATTTTGAGTTTTGTGTGCAGTTGCAGGGCTATGATCTTGTGGGAATGATGAAGATGTGATGGGATAGCTTGCATGACTGGAGTGCTGCAACGGAGAGATAGGGGCTTTTTACAGGCCAGGAGGCCAAGGAGGAGGCGCTGCTCTTTATGTGAGGCAGCAGTGGAATCCACAGAGCTTTGCCAGAGGATGGATGATAAGTTAACTGAGGGTTTATGGGTAAGGTTCAAAGAGCAGACCAGTATGCATGATATTGTTGTGGATGACTGCTACAGATTGCCTGACTGGGAAGAATAGATAGTTGAGACCTTCTACATACAGCTAGAAATAGCTTCATGTTCACAGGCCCTGGTTCTCTTGGGAACTTTGACCACTGAAATATCAGCTGGAAGGTCAACCCAGCAGGGAGTAAGTCAGGAGCTGCCTGCAGAGCATCAATGACGACTTCCTGTTGTGAGTGATAGAAGAGCAGTCAAGGACAGGGCTTGTACTCGAACTCATTCTTAAAAACAAGGAGTGCCTTACAGGGGATATGAAAGTCAAAAGGCAGCCTTAGCTGCAGTGACAGTCAGATAGATGGAGTTCAGGGTTGTGAGAAGGAGCACAGCAAAAAGCAAAATCAAATTAATAGTCTTCAGAAGGACTTTGACTTCTTTGCTGATCTACAGAGGTTATCTTGTCCAACCTCCTGCTCAAGCAGGGTGACCTAATGCAGGCTGTCCAGATAGGCTGAGCAGAGGATAAGGTAAACTCCAACCTCAACTATTCGGTGATTCTATGATTAAGTAGTTGGTTCTTTACAATTCCTGCTACTTAAGGTGGGTCATGCCCTCATGGAAACAACTTGGCCAAGCCTAATACAACTGATGTAATTTGAATTTCTGTCACGCTTTCTTATGTTGTTTAAATAGTTGTTGAGATAAAGCATGAAGATATTATTAACATTATTTTATGATCTCCTCAGATCTTGAAGCCTTTCCAGTCTAGCCTTCCCCCGCAGCTCCCACTGCAAACTTGCTGTGAAGAAATCATCCTATTAGATGTTCAGCATAGCAGGTTTCCAAGTATTGTGACATGAGTCATGCAGCTTTATACAGTCACTGTCAAAACATTTAGAAGAGGCTTATTTTCAGAGGTGAATTTTTAGAGAGGGCAATGTTTCTATGTATGCAAACTGCAGAGCACTAAATAGTAGCTGCGGTTTTGGAACGGGATGGGAGCCTGACGTGTGCAGAGATGGCTTCTGAGTATCTTTGCTAGGTTCTCCATGACTGTTTCAGGACTGGCATAACTGATGACTCAGTTATCCAGGTAACTGAATTTCATAATTCTAAGTGCAGCTGAATTATGTGCTTTGTGTCAGAGTCTGACTTTCACCATAGTATGAAAAGATTCAGTTCTGAGTTGATCTAGACAGACTTGAATTTGGACCAGAACAGTTTTTTTTGGTACGTGCATAGAATTAAAAATTAAGGTAATTAATTCTGTGGAAGCTCTTTTAGGACAAGAGCTGTCACAGAACTGATGAAGTGAAATGGAAAGAGGAGACTGTAAAACAGCTGACTTTTGACTGTACTCTTGCTTTTAACTTTTCCCCAGTACCTTAATAATAATTTTAGCTAGAATGGAGGTGTATTTCAGAGAAGCAAAATTTTTGTTGACCTTCTTTTAAGCTTAAAAATGAGGAAAGTAAGGCAACATTGAATTCATGTCTTCCAATCATTTTCTTGCCTCATTACAAGGCAATAAAAGCAATGGAAAATCAAAATTTCACCTCACTGAAATGTTCTGCTTTTAAATAACTCACTAGCTGCCATTCAGTGAGAGCTTTGGAACATGGACCCAGGCACTTAACTTGAGTGTGCTCAGCCATTAAAAAAGATGTTTGTTGGAGGAGTATCCTTTCTATGGTAACAATCTGGGGGGTATCACTGGCTGCTATCTTTTAGTGGTAAGTCACTCTGTGGCAGATCACTGTTCAGATGCAACATGCTATTTTGACATTATCTCTTAATTGTTCTCTGGTGAAACAGACCCAGGCCTTTCAGTAAGAGCTTAGTTTATTTCCAGAATTTATGAGAAAGCTTCTGGGAGGAATTAATTGCATTTCTTTATCTAAACATGTCTCCTTAACTCTGTCACATTGGTGCAGACAGCTAGCAAATGCATCTGATCATTCAGAAGATAAAGCATCAGTTTTCATTGCTTCCAGGAGGACTTCCATGCCCACAGCTGTTCCTTGCTGCTCTTCAGGAAAAATGTTGAAATACATTGTGTGAGCTGGTGGGAAATACTGCCTTAAGATCTTTGATCAGTATAGGAAAGCTTTTGTTCTTTGTTTTCATTCTCCCCTGTGTTATTCAAGATGTCAAGTCTAAAAATAATACTCATGATGCTCTGAAAGAAGAATGAAACCCAGACACTGAAGTCTCTTACAGGCTGTGGTGTCATGCCTTGAGATGATTTTGTTTATGTGGTTGTGAGTAGTTTTATTCATGCTTCCTTCTCTTTCTTTTGTTTGCTTGTGACAGTACAGACTGTACTTGCAGAGTGTATGATTCCCAAGGAATGTTACTGAAAAGAAAAACAAATATTAACTTCCATATTTATATATCTCTTTAAATCTCATATTTATCATCTTAATTTCTCTTATGTGACAAAATAAATCCTGTTTGGCTCTAATCCTCTGGAATCAATATTGTAATTCCAACTGGAGAACTTAGGTGGTTCTCCTATTTAGGTTCTCCTGTTAGGAAAATCCTGATTTTATTTTTCTTGCATTTCTCCAACAGCCCAGATATTTATTTTGACTGTGTTTAGATTTATGATGGACAGTTTCACTTTTGAATAGTCTATAGAGTGTAATTAGGAGATGCTGCTCCAGATTATATACTTTGGAAATTCATCATCTGAAGACATTGCTCTACTTTCAAACCCAGCAGCAGGTTCATAGTAGCAAAAACACAAGTGGGCTGCTCCCTGTGATACCATCTTGTGCTTGAGAAGGATCATTCTTAACCCTGGAGGATATTCACATATTTATGGATATCAATTTGCAGCTCAGCTGTTATTCAAAGCTGCAGTGTAGACTAAGATGGATTTGCGTCTCTGAACCTACTTGAAGAGTGTCTCGAGCTTGCACCAAGTCTCTGTATTAAGTCATCTCTGTGTGGTGACCTGTGCTACTGTAGGACATTCAGTAAAACTGTTCAGCGCCTTTCCAAGGATGGTAATATGGAAATAAATCTGGGCTGTGAAGCTGCCTGTGAGGTGTGGTAAGGTCAGACAGACAGCATTTGCCCACATCAGGCCCAATCACAGCAGTGCCAGGCTGATGAGGGTACACAAAACATGCACAGAAGTCAGTCTCATTGGAAGGCCTACTGAAACCTTTCTTAGGTTATCTTAGAGACTCATTCTTTCCCTGAATAACTGCTGCTATAGTCTCAGCCTTCACACCCCACCTGTACAGTGAGAACCAGATCTTCTTCAGGATGGAAGCAGCAATGGGGTGAGGTTGTCCAAGTGGCTTCAGGTCCAGCATTCCGCTCCTGGAGCTATGTGTCCACATGGCAAGGCATACTGGGAAGAGATCTCATCTCTTCTGATCATGGTGCTCTGGGATGTTCTTTGGAGAATGTGTCTGAGCAAGCTGTTCTGTTACTGTTAAAACATCTAAGTTTTCCTTATACTTCTGAGGATGCCCTTAATGCACACACTGAGATACACTCCATTTGAGACTGCTAGTGCTACTTGAGATGTAAACACAGCAGGCCTATTTTTTTCTGTCCACAACACCAATACTGCATTATTGAAAGAGTCTCAAGTTGTGCCTGGAGAAGTTTAGTTTGGATATTAGGAAGAGGTTCTTCATGTTCAGCATTGGAACAGGCTGCCTTAGGGAGTAGTGGAGGTATTTAAGAGATGTGTGATGTGGCACTAAGGGACATGGTTTAGTGATGAGAATCATTAACCAGATTGATGGTTGGACATGGGGATCTTGAAGACCTTTTCCAACGAAATTGACTCTGTGATTCTGTAATTTTATTAATGCAGGTAATGCTTGTTTAGCCCAGTGGCTTGAGGATTGCCACTCTACAAAATATATTTGTCCAACTCAGCCAGGCTCAGAGGTTCCCTGCTCTTCCCTCTCTCAAACACACTGAGATACTTCACCAATAGCTCATGGGGAACACCTCTTCCTCACAGGTTGTGAGTGCAAAAGCAGCAGTCTGCCAAGTTCTTCCATTCTTACAGGGACTCAGCTTAATTTGACAATGAAACGTTACACAATGAATTGTGGCAATCTAACAATTTTTGTCAGTGAAAACAATCAGTGACTCCCACCACAGATTGACATAAATAATTTATTGTTTTTTTTATATGAAAGTCAAATTTTGTGGTGACTAGGGTAAAGTCCCACATAATTCTCATGCTACTTTTCCTGCCAATACTGATTGCTATGGAGTTTCATGAATGGATCAGTATTTCCAAAAATTCACATATTTGTAAGAGAAATCTTATTTCAAATTTTGTTGTTGTTGTTGTTTGTTTTTGTGTGTGTGTGTGTGTGTTGTTTCATATGATAGATACTGTATTATGTTCATTATTAACATTTGCAACTTTCTAGTGTGGTGACTGCAGTTGCTCTCTATGTTTCTTTGGAAGTTTGTTATGAAGAAGGAAAGTTTGTGTTAAACCTATTGGGTCTTTATTTTGGAACACTAATTGGAAAAGATTTGTGGAGGCAATTTTTCTCCTACTACGTGGAGAAAAGACAGTAAAAGATGGAATGTGTGTTCTAGACCAATGAAGTATTCCTAGTCCAGAGAGTATGGAAGTAAACCAAAAGTCTTTCCATTGACTATCCTGGATTTTGGAACATGTCTTGTGTGTTTAAGTGGCGTCCAAAGGTCTGAGCTGTTCACAAATGGTCCATGTCTGTTGTAGTTACCAGGAAATGTATGGAATGGGCCAGAGTTTGAAGTTACAGTTTTTTCAATTCCAAGTCACATGGACAAAAAGAAAGATGTCATTATCCAATCTGCTGCAGTCTTCCAGGGTACTGAGTTTCCCTGTGATTTAACTTCATGGACATTTTAAAAAAAAAGGAGAAAAAAAAAAAAAAAAAAGAAAAAGTAATGAAAACCTTGCTGGCTGAAAGTATACTGGGGAAAAAGAACTGATAAATCTCAGTGAAGGGGAAGAGCCATTATGAAAATGGTCATAAGTACAGTTAGACTGGAAATTAATAGTGCAATGAGATTCTGAGCTATACCTTTCAAATAAGTAAATCTGAAAATTCTACGAGTATTGAGATGAAGATTGGTAAATGTATGGAAGGGAATTTTTATGGGAGAATTCTGATTCTGGCTGTGCCAGTAGCTAGTGTCTCAACAAGGGATTACATGGTACAGTGCCTGCCTTTATAAGGACTAAACTTAATACATGTTATAAATACTTTGAAGATTGGAAAGTATGCAGTTACTAATGAAATGATCTATTCAAGTGCAAAGTATTGTCATAGAACAGTGAAAAATTAGCATGGTTCTCTTATTAAAAGTTATGTCACGTTTGATATTATGTACAATATTCAACAGATACTGAATGCTTTGAACTTGAATTTGCCATGTCCCAATGATAACAACAACAAAGGAATAATGACCTAAATAATTCTGTTCAGTGGAAAAAAAAAAATTGTTAATTATTTTTAAAGAATCCTTACAAGTATAGGTGAAAAGGGTTTGTAGAAATTACTGCATTAGAAATATAAACAAAATATGAATTTGCTGTTGTGCAGAGGACAGCTGTTTGCTATACTTAGGACAAGTGAGTAATCCTGAGGAGGCACAATTTACAATTCCAAGTGAACATACTGAATGGCACTGCTAATTAAGATGTGAACTGCATTCAGCATCTGTAACCTCTTGCTCATGTTAGCTGAGAAAATAGAAAACAACTTCTGGTAATGCTTGAAATAAGGTCTAGAGGCCTAGAGTGCATAATGAATGGGACTGAGAAAATGGGAAATATGTTTCACTTTGCTTATGAGTTTCCTGAAGATGATGAACAACTACTTGCTCTGAAAGGTAATCTGTAATCTGACCTGGTTTATCAATTTCAGCTTCAGAAACACATAAACTATTTTCAACTTTACTCCACCGTTCCAAATGTGCCATAAGAGTTTTAAACTTGGGTTAAAATATAGTAGAATCACCAAGGTTGGAAAAGACCTCCAAGATCATCTAGTTCAACTGTCCACCTTCAGCCTATATTTTCCCACTAAATCGTGTCCCTTAGTGCCACATTTATACATTTCTTGAACATCTCCAGACTAAATCACAGTTCCCTCAGCCACTCCTCATAAGACTTATGCTCCAGACCCCTCACCAGTTTTGGTGCCCTTCCCTGGATACGCTCCAGGGCCTCAATGTCTTTCTTGCAGTGAGGGGCCCAAAACGAAATGCCAAATGATATCACCAAAAAACAAACTTGAGGTGCAGCCAGAGCTGAGTACCAGGAGGCAATCACCTCCCTGCTCTTGCTGGTTGTGCTATTTATGATACAAACCAGGATGCCATTTGTCTATCTGGGCACACTGCTGAGTTACGTTTAACTGAGCACTGACCAGCACCCCCATGTCCACTTTTTCCCCACGTACTTCCAGCCACTCTTCCCCAAGCCTGTACCATTGCCAAATATTAGTTGTTATCGATGGTCTTGTTGCTGCTAAAAGGAGTGCTACACTTAGTGTATCAATGGTTGGGTACACCGGAAAGGGTAATATCTACTTCACAATAGATTCACTGTCCAGGGAAACCTCTGTTTATGGTCAAAACTCTGTTTTTTTAGCCAGTCTTGGTTATAAAAGAGGTCAGTGTTTTCCCTCTTTGGGGAATAAAAAATTGTCACAGTCATTTGAAAGTGTGATTATGTTAGTAACTCATGAGAATTATCTAGAAGTATACCTAGTTATCATCATAATTTGATTACATCCTGAAGAATAAAATTCTGTACAAATTAAATTGAGGTTTTTTTATTTGCACTGGGTGCTCTTCATCTCTAACAAGCAACTAGATGTTGAAAAAACCCAAACAAAATAAGACCAGAAGGAAATGCTTTGGCTTCAGGCTTGCTGAACTGTCATGAAAAAATGTTCTGGTTTCAGCTGGGATGGAGTTGACTTTTCCTCTAGATAGAAGGACTGAAAAAGGACATTGCTTCAGTCACAGAAACTCTATTCATTCCTTCTTCCGTGAATGATGATGACAAACAAATATTTCTTTACTTATTAGTTAAAGAAAAAAAAAAAAGGTGACTCACCAAAGCAGAGTGGGTGAATAAAATTTTGCTAGACTGCCTTACATATTTGCCTAGTGTAATGATCATTTTGCAACCTTTTATGGATAATTTAGAATATACGTGAGCATAGAATGAATGTGGGGGTGAGAAAATACATTTTCCCACATAGAAACCCAAACCACATGAATCTCAAATGAGTCCTAAAGCCATAGTTCAAAACAAACCCACTAGGCTGAGGTCTAGGAATTCTTTTCAGTGTGCAAAAAGATCAGCGTACAGAGTTTTGTGCCCTTTTCAGAGTCAGTTCAGGACACTAAGTCCTAGAGAAATAAAAGCAGAGTGACTGCTGTCTTCCTCTAATGAGAAAGGCTGTAGCCCATGATTAATATGTGCCCATGCTTCCAGCTCAGCAGGCACAATGCCACAATCCTGAAGTCTGCGCAAGTTAATGTACAGAAAACAAACAAACAAAAAAAGGGAATATTTTGAATCTTCTTGCTTGAAAGACACCATTTTAATAGGTGTAAAGTTAAACCCATCCATGGTGCCCAGCTTTGGATCTTGGCTTCCCTGAAAGACCTGTACTCAGGACATCTGGGGAAAGGATTTTCTTTCAATTATACAATCAATTAAAAAAGTAGAGCTTGATACCTCTTCCTTGTATGTTTGCCCTTTTCTGATTAATTACTGCTACCTTGTGATGTGGTGTCAGGGCAGGAAGCCCCTCTATGTGCAGCAGACTGGTAGAATAGCAAATTGTAGATGTGGGCTTTGCTTTTGGGTATAACAAGTTGAGCCCCATCCTGTTTTATTATGCTAGTTCCTTTGTCACTCTCTAGAGCAGAGATCAAACCTGTAGAGGCAAAGCAGCCTTATGAACTGGCCACTCAGGATGCAGCCTTGTTTTTGTGGCCTTGCTTGAGCAGACAATCTGGTAGGCCTGGTACATGCTGGTGGTCCTGGGAGAAAAAAATCTACCTTGCCTGCATTCTCTATTTGGCTTTTTTGCTCCTGTTCTTTACATGCTGCCTCTGGATCTGCTCTAGGAGTCTGTAACTCTTTTTTCTTTTCTTGCACATCTCTTTGTACACCTCTTGATATGATTCTTCTCTCTATCACATACTTTCTCTGGCTATTTCTTTTCTGTCTTCTTCTCTCCCATCAAATTTCCTTTCCCTGTGTGGATCTAATTTGACTTTTTCCATGGCCTACAGGACCATAGAAGGTTCCTGTATTCTCTGATCCCTGCACTCCATTTGTCTAGCTGTTATGAGAGAAGTGCCTGGCATAGCCGTGGCTGAATGTAGGGAAGAAGGAAAAAAATTGTGCAACTGTTACATGAGGCATGGGCATGGGACAAAAGAATGACATGCAACCAATTTTATTACCACCAGCAGTTACCTATGGATTCTTTAGAGGTACCAGGACCTCTTCCTGCTCTAAGACATGGTCACTTCTTCATGGAATTACATAATGGTTCTAGTTGGAAGGGACCTCCATGGACAGATAGATGACCATGTGGGACAAAAAAAATTATTTGTCTTTATTATGTGCATCCTTATCCTACCTTTGACACATTCATGGTCTTGAGGTATTAATAGTGCAAAAAACAGAAAAGAAAGAAAGGCAAGGAGGTCTGGATCACTAACTTCAATCACCCCCAGACCTTGAGAAAGTTTTTCTATTATCATGCCTAGACACAAAATTGTCTATCTTTTTGAAACGAGAATTACCTAAAAAAATCACAATGATACTTTGAAGTGGAGGGTATTTAGCTCCTAAATCTATGGCTACATGAAATGAAGAGTATTTGGTTCTTAAATCTATGACTTTGTGAATTAGGGTTCTGGAAAGAATCTGTCCTGTTTAATATTGAAGATGGATTTTGAACTGCTTATTCTAGACATATCACTTCCATAATCTTCTAGTTACAGAAGTTTAATCCAAACTGTGTACTTTTAAAGCTAATTGAGTTTATTTTTGAAGCTCTCTGGAGATGTACCAACAAAAAAGATGCAATTAGTCAGCAAAAGCAAAGCTTTATATGAATGGCAGCATGCTCAGTAATTCCTTCCTGTTGCAAAATACATTAGTGTTCTGATCAAATCAAATCATTATTGCTAGGATTTTCCTAGCTGTATTTCTTAATTTATGTAATCACGTAGTTAAAAAAATGTTTTAAATGGAAATAATTTTTATATATTTTCTATAATAATTTTATATATTGTGACATTTTCTTTTTCATGCTGGAATGAGCTGGGACCTTTGCAGGGATCATCCAGCTAATCCTTCTTTCCAAGCAGGACACTGTAAGAAATCACATGACGGCTGGAGGTCTGGCTTTTGTCAGGACCACTGTCCATATTTAATGATGATATGATGCAATCAAAGTCCAGTTTTTCTGGTCAGCCTTGTGATCTCAAGGTCTATAAGCAAGTTTCTTAATGCTACTGTAAGATTGGGCTATTTAATCTGCCATGTAGGCAATTTAAGGATTTCCATTGCCTCTTTATCCTCCCAGCAGCTGGAAGCATAGTGAGGACCACACAGTCTTAAAGAGTCTTAGGATGTGTCTACAAAGCCCAGCAATTCTGAGGTTAGCGCATTTTTGTTTTGGCAACTAGTACGTGCAGAGTAGGTGCTTGAAATCTGGTCATTTTCTGCACCCCTTCTTTTGCTATCTCAAAATGAAGGAATCAAAACGCAAGTCCACAAATATGACTGCTATTCTTGGCAAATTTTTGTCACATAAAACATAAACTTTTGGCTGTTTCCAGTTTGCGAGAGTCAAGTCATAGTGTTCTGTTTTATTTCCTCCACATTCATAATATAAGCTTCAAATCAGAGCTGCTAATTAGGAACTCTAAGACTTATGAATGTAAAACTCTGGTTCAGTTAGGACATTAGTGCTCATTCAATATTAGTTTTGCTGACAGCTGCAGACAGTGACTTCCCTTGGGCTTCTTTGAAGTTAGCTGCGCTGGTCTGATGGACTTTGTCAAATGTTCCTCTTAGGTTGCCCCAGGGCTGGCTCTCTGCTGGGGGTTGAGCTTTGACTCAGATCTCAGTCCAGGCTCCATGCTTTTTTCTGCTTTCCGTACTGTCTTCATCAGTCCAATCTGCTACAGAAGTTCTCCAACTCTCCAGCTAGGGTAAACGCTGTGAGAACTGGTGCCATAGGTGCAACTGAGCAACACATTGCTGTCCTTGGGAGCAAAAAAACCCAGTGATCACACCTTCTCTGCTCACCAGTGATGGTCTGTCAGCCCTTTGGGCTGTAGCAGTCACGGAGGTAGTGTAAAAGGGCATAAAAGAGATGTTGACTTAATTTTTCACTTAACAGAAAGTATATAGAGGATACTATGCACTCCATTATTCAGGATAGGTGGTGGGATAAAGAAAAGCAGAAAAGAGAAGTGGCTGTGTCCACAGGGAAAGGAGATGCATCTAACTGCCTGTGGATTTAAGCAGGCTATGGCAGAAAAAGTTCTTTGGAAAGGTGAAATGAAAGTGATGTGGTTTAAGGCATTAGGTAGCTCAGCACCACACAATTGTTCATTCACTCCCCCTCCTCGTGACATAGGGAAGAGAATCAGGGGAAAAAAACCAACAAAGTAGAATTCCTGGGTTGAGATAAAAACAGTTTAGTAAGAGAGAAGAATAAGAGAAAAATACTAGTAAGAATAATAATATATGTTTACTCAAAACAAGTGATGCACAAAGCAGTTGCTTAGCACCTGCTGACCAAGGACCAGCAAGACACTGAGCAGCAGCTGCCCTCCAGATAACTCAGTTTTTTCAAGTTATTTTTCACATGATGTCACAAGGTATGCAATAGCCTTTTGGCCAGCTTGGGTCAGCTGTCTTGGTTCTGTCCTCTCCCAAATCCAGTATGAGAAGCTGAGATAATGAAGTGTCCTTGGCTCTATACAGCACTACTCAGCAACAACTAAAACACTGATGTGTTATCAATATTGTCTCCTAAAGTGAAAACACAGGATCATACCAGGAACTATGAAGAAAAAAATTAACTCTGTCCCAACTGAAATTGGAATAAAAAGTGATTTGTAAATCCACTGAGTAAGATGTATTACTGTAATAATACTGAGTAAGATTATTCTGTTTAACAGAAACATACCAAACAGGCAGCTTGAGATTTTTGGGGAGTTTGTAGAATTGTGTAGACATCTTGTAAATTCACTTTCCAGTCCTGTGTCTTTAAAAAGCTATTATGTTCTTTCTGTCTCCATACAGAAATATACACACAAACACACACAAGCACATTATATTTACATAAATCTATACATAATATAGATTTAACGTGGTGTATATAACATTAATATTTGTGCATACTTACAGATGTACTTAACTGACCTTTTATTTTATGAACAGCAACTGATTGTCAAGTTGCTGAGCTAAGGAAGGCCTACTAACCACAGCAATTGTTCAAAAGCAAAATTATCAGAGAGTGTGGTTTTCAAATGGCAGTGAATTTTAATGTACTGAGATTCTGAGATACGGTTTACACGGTGAAGCACTCTACTTTTAAAGATCAATCTTGTCTGCCTGGCTAAAATTCACCTCAACGTTATCTACAAACTAAAGGACATTATCTAGTAATATATCCATATCCTTCCATTTACTGAAATGCCTTCTAGGGACTTCTCTGATGTTTGTTCCATTCTTCCACAGAGGCCTGAAGCTTTGGGATTATGTCCAAAGACGTATGTAACAAGTGGGAAGCTCCTTTCCCTGAATGGTCACCTCTAAAATCAGTGACCTATTAGTTGTACTTAAGTTTGCCATTCTGAACCCTTCTCTCTTGTAGTGAAAAATTCTGGCATTACTGGATGAAAATTAGCTTCTGGTAATGTTGATTTTGCCACCTCATTTCACTTCTCAGCAAATATCTGAGATGGTAGTATATTTCACTTCTGTTAACTCTGCTCTCTTCTCCAGTAGTGCACTGCCGACAAGTTTAAATGCCTGCACTGTTAAGAGCAGTTGTTCAGTCTGCATCTGTATTGTTCAATGTCTGAATTGTTAGGAACTGTATTGTTCAATACAAGCAATTATTGCATTGACTCAGAGGAAGTCTGGAAAACACTTCTGTGGATAAAGCTGTATTTTTATATCTGTCCAGTGTTTCTGTTTCTTTTTGTGTGTGATTTGCCATGAAGAGTCATTCTGGTGATGTGGGAAAGAGGAAGAGCCCAAAAACGTGCTTCTTGCTGTAGAAGTTACTCTGTTAACGTCCTAATTTGGACATTTGCTGGATAAGTGATCACTCAGACCCTCATCTGTGGGAAGCAGCTAGACAGCTTTGCTCTCTGGCTATGACACAATCTCACCCAGTCATACATACAGCATCTGCAACCCCTTTGTTCATCTGCCAGCACACCTACACACAGAAGGAAAGCCCAAGAAAATTAGATTCCCTTGGGTTTCCCTAGGAATGCAGTTACAGAAGATTAATGTAGGAAACTGTGGGTTAGTTAGAAGTGGTGGGAGGAAGGAAGATGATGTTGTGGCTCAAGACTCAAGAGATCTAGCACTAATTTAGCTCCTCCACTGCTCCTTGAGTGACTTTGAGCAAGTCACGTAGTATCTTCAGGCTTTGGCTCTCTGTCTCTATGTTGAGTCACTTCTTTCTTAAACTTTGTCCAGACCTGGTGTTTGAATTAGCAGGGCTTGATGCAAAACATAAGTGAACTCACGCAATTGTAGAGAGGTCTGTAAGTTATTTAACTGTGTGATTTAAAGGAAAATGTTGTTTGAATGTGTTTTAATCAGTGACAAAATGCAATATTCAGCACTTTCTAGAAGCACAATGACATTCAGATGGAAACCAGAGCAATTTAAAGTGCAGTCTATAAAAAAATAATATTACTAGGTCACAGACTGTGACTTTTAGAGGATCAAAAAGCAATGAACAGAATAACTATTGCATTTTTAAAACCATCACATAGTGATCAGACTACCAGAATGTGACTGAATTTTATTTGCTGATAGAAAACCAATGAAGTTTGCACATGAAAATCCTCTTCCACAAATTTCCACAAAACACTCAACTTTTTAACATTTCCTAGACTAACTTCTAGTTCCTACTAGAACTATCTGGGACAAAGGAAGGTAAGTGACAATTGGATGGCTTCAATAAGTCAGTAGATTTTACTGCAAAGTTAATACTAGCACATACTGCCAACTGTGGTCAATATAAAAATTATGGGGGATCAGTGGTCAAAGTAGGACTAAAGGTTCCAGCTAGCACAATATTTTTTTACAACAGCTGTCATGAAGGCAAGCCCAGAGAACAGCTGTGTAAGACACTTTCCCCACATAATCTCGTGGTCTCCAACTTAGTGCAGGTTAGGGAATTTCCTGAGAAATTAGTCAAACATGGTAATCTGAAGACCTCTAGATTACGTTGTTGATGCAGCAGTTTGGGGATTGTCAGAGTAGAGGCCTAAAGAAAGTACATCTTGCTCAGTGCTTCTTTATACTGCTGCAGGTTGTCTCTTTCACTTGTAAACTTTTCATCTTTTATTGCTTTGTGAAGCTGGTTGTAGCTTTTGCTTCCAACTCATACTGACATTAATTGTGGCCTTCCAGTACTGGAAGGGAGCATATAAACAGGAGGGGGAACAACTGTTTACATGGGTGGATAGTAATAGAACAAGGGGGAATGGCTTCAAACTAAGAGAGGGGAGATTTAGGTTAAGATTTTAGGTATATATTAGAAGGAAGTTTTTCACTCAGAGGGTGGTGACATGCTGGAACAGGTTGCCCAAGGAGGCTGTGGATGCCCCATTCTTGGAGGCATTCAAGGTCAGGCTGGATGTGGCTCTGGGTCTAGTGGTTGGCAACCCTGCACATAGCAGTGGGGTTAAAACTAGATGATCTTTGAGGTTCTTTTCAACCCAGGCCATTCTATGATTCTGTGATTAATGACAGTAGCATAAGCAAATGTATAGACACTATAGGAAATCGTAAGATTGCAGTTTTTAAAAGCCTGACCAATGGCAATCGTAGTATCACAGAATGGCTTGGATTGCAAGGGACCTCAAGGATCATGAATCTCCAACTCTCCCACCACATGCAGGGCCACCAACCTCCACATTTAGTACTAGACCAGGCTGCCCAGGTCCCCATCCAACCTGGCCTTGAACACCTCTAGGGCATCCACAACCTCTCTGGGCAGCCTGTTCCAGCTCCTCGCCACTCTCTCTGTAAAGAACTTCCCCCTGACATCCAACCTAAATCTTCACTCTTTTAACTTAAAACCATTTCCCCTTGTCCTGCTGTTATCTACCCTTTCAAAGAGTTGACTCCCCTCCTGTTCATAGGCTCCCTTTAGGTACTGAAAAGCTGCAATTAGGTCACCAGCAGCCTTCTCTTCTCCAGGCTGAACAACCCCAGCTCCTCAGCCTGTCAATGCCTCAAGGCAATGCCTCGAGGCAAAAACATCAGAATTCCATACAGAACAGTAAAGAAAGCCACTTCCTACTCTGAGAACAATCTGTGGCCAGAAAGTATTTGTTTATGGGTCTGCTGCCCTTCAATCAGTTTAATCTCTTTCTAAGCATGCTGATACTGTCTGCCTCCACAAATTCCTGTGAAAACAAATTCCAGAAGTTCACTACCCTTTGTGTAAAAAATGCACTTCGTCTTAGTTGTTTTAAACTAATCTCTTACTAATTCAGTGAGCTTGCAGTTACAACATTGGGAATTATTGTGAAAAACAGTTTCATGCTCTTTTTATTCATCAATACCATGATTTTGTAAATTTCACAAGCATCCCATTCAGTCTTCTCTCTTGGAACTGATGTAAAACCTCACTCTGCTCCTGCTGTGAGGTACTGAAAAGGCTTTTTAAAAATCCTGCCATGTTATTATGTCTGTGAATTCCCTTTATTCACATGGTTATCAAGGCCCTTTACAAATGCTAGTAGGTTCGTGGCATAGGTTTTCTTTACAGAAATAACATTGACTTTTTTTTGTGATGGATCAGATTTATCTACATTTTTGGGGTCTTGTTCTTCCCTACAGACTCTACTATCACATCAGGGCCGTAAACTGTACTGCAATCATTATTACAGAGCAGCTTTCCCGTTAATATATTTTGAACTAGGTCCTGTAGAAAAGTCAAGGCCAAAACAGGAACACTGTCATTTCTTTTAGGTCCTATAACTGCCAAGCAGGGAAGCAATCAATTACTGGGCAGCAGAAACCTGTCATTGTTACAAAGTCTTCAAAATTCACAGCTTCTCTATTCTCATTGAACTCTTTCTGATCATTAACATTGTTCCAAAAGGAACTCTGTAGAACAGCTACAGTATTATGCTTTTACTTTCTGAATATGGGATTTCTACCCAAAGAGATTTCAGTCCCTTCCTTCCTTCCTTCCTTCCTTCCTTCCTTCCTTCCTTCCTTCCTTCCTTCCTTCCTTCCTTCCTTCCTTCCTTCCTTCCTTCCTTCCCTGCTTCCTTCCTTCCTTCCTTCCACCCCTTCCCCTGCTCCTCCCCTCCTCCCCTCCTCCTTTACTCCCTTCTTCCCTTCCTCCTTTCCTCCCTCCCTCCCTCCCTTCCTTCCTTCCTTCCACCTAAACATTCTGCTGCTCTGATGCTGATAGCATACAGCGCATTGCACTGACGGTTATACTTCCAGGAAGTCTCTGTGGTGATGCTGTATCCAGGCTGCTGTGGCAATGAGGCATAGACTCAGATGTGAATGATCCAAATCATTTATTACAGGTTCTCTCATAACTTACATACATTCACAAGTTTCCTTTTTTAGTTTTCCCATCCTTCCTTACAATTTTCCCATCTGCCTTTACATGTCAACAAAATAATCCACAGACACTTCTCAAACGTGCATACATGTGCTTTTCCAGAGCCACAGGCCATTCCTTTTGCTATTATCTTCTAGAAATGTCCTTGGTTCTCAGTGTTGCTTTTTCATGTTGTTTATTTTGCTTCACAACTGCTGCTTGAATAGCATTTCTTGTATTCCCACAGACTGCCAGTCAGTATCTGCACAGAGTTTCTCCTGTCTTCATTTTTAGGCATCCATTATTGGATAAGTAATTTCAAGCTTTGCTTTTGGTCTGTTGCTCTATATCAAAGACTAACTTTTTTCTTTCTTGCCTTGCACAATGTACTTTCTTAGGATATCTCAGATGTGCCTAGCTAATCAATGAGCTGTGTGCAGAGAACAGCTTTCTTCACTCTAATGTAGACATGCTGTTGGCAGTGTTTCAGTTATCTTTGGCTGGCTACAACAATTCTACTTATTTATATTTACAAATCTGAGACAGAAGAGATTATGACCTTTGAGACCAGCTGCTGGAGGGCAGGTGGAGCTCTTTAGAGGATCTCAAAGGACATCACATGCTTATTTGTGGAAAACTGAGACAAGCTCTTTATACTAGCAATTTGTATAGTGCTATTGAGGAAATTAAATACATTAAATAGCATGAATATCTTGGGCGTACACTCAGCTCAGTAAAAAGCATGAAAGGCTTGTAGGGTGATTGGCAGATACTAATGACTGAAAACATACCAAAGACAGAAAAGAAAAGGTAATCAAAGCAGAGTGCTAACAAGCATTTTCCAAATGTTTAGTTTTTAGGACTATTTTCATCATTTCCCCACTGCCAAAATTACTGCTATCCATTATGATACTATTTTTCCCATATAAAAAAAAGTCTGTAAAGATTGAGCTATGTTAAGGTTTTGATTAGGATAAACTGCTCTGAATTTTTGGCCTATGCACATGTAAATTATTGTACTTCTTCTATGAACTGAGTTGTTAAAATACATTTTCTTCGGGCAGTCCTTTACATTGGCTTTGATCATAATACAAATAAAATATCCTAGAAAGAAGCTACATTGTGGTTTTCTTTTCTTTTCCTTTTTTTTTTTTTTTTTTTTTTTTTTTCCTATTGTGGCCAGCTTTCATAATTTTGAGGCATCCAACTTTTGCCCCTCTTCTCACATCCACCAAATTCCCATTGCATTTCAACAAAAGAACTGACAGCTCTGATCTTTATTCAGATTTTTGGTATGTTCTGAGTAGTCACTGATCTCAAGGGAGGATTTTCCTTTACTATTGTTACAGTTATTCAGGTTCAAATAGAAATCCTTTACACAGTTGATGTCTATAGCTCATTGTCTTACAGAGGTAACGTTGAAACTTAGGGATTTAAGGAAAGACACAGGAACAGTGTCAGATGTGAGTGTAAGGGAGGTAGTTAATATACCTTCTTAGCCAGAGTAACAGTATCTTAAAATCTCAGTGGGATGGGACCCATTCTACAGTGTGCCTGCTCCAAAAAGGTTCCAAAATAAGACATGAAAGCTCAGGCATGCAAGATGCTATTCTCATCTAGAAGTGTCTGTGAGAAAATGAATGTTCTGGTTTGAAATTTTTAGCTGTTTAGTGCCCACATGTGATTTGGAATCAGATTTACAGAATGTATTTAAAGCCTAGAATTAAAGCTTCCATGCTTGTAGCAATCTGGACATCTCAGATCACCTGCTAGCTCAAATGCATTTTTAGAAAACTACATGTTTAGAAATGCCTCTTTCTTCCCACTGGATATCAGTGACATGTATATACACACATACGCAGAGCTACTGACCTTGGAAAAACATTCAAAGTCCTCCCTCAACAAGATTCCAGGGGCACAAATTGCATTATTGCTGTATTCTGTCACTAGTGCTATTCCTTACTGGCTTGATGTGAACAAAATTAATGGAAAAAACATCACATACTAACTAACTGGATAACAATAAAGCCATCAAAAGCCAAGCAATAAACAACAGCATTTTTGAAGAGTGATGTCTCCTTCACTTGTCAAGGAGTTAAATGTAGCTGTTGGCAGATTATTCTATTTATAAGGAAACAGAACAGCAGTGGAAGATTAATTCCTAAATTCATTGTCCTTTAATCCAGGGCAAATTCTGAAGAATAATGTCCCTTTTAGAATCAGATAGACAAGATCTATTAGTAGGAATAGCATAAAGGAAGCCAAAATCCTTATTTCCTATCATTTGTTCTAGGTCATTTGTTCTCGAATCATTATGGAAACACTTAAAAAGAGGCTGATTGCTTTTAGTGGTCAAAGAAAGGGCTTTGTTTCTCCCTGCTTTCTTCTACACCGCAAACATTTTCAAGTGTCTTTCAATTTTTTTTCCTCTAGGTTAGCCTGTTCTAGAGTTTTTTCATGCTCTCATCTGGACTCTCCCTAATTGACCCACACATTTCTTGCATGGCAACATTTTAAAATGAAGTACTCTAGCTAAATTCTTGTCATGATAAGAATGTGAAAATTATCTTTTTTTTGGTCATGTCCTTTGCAGATAATGCGTCTGTTTCTCTATCCAGATGAGGTTTTTTTTTTTTTTTTAGTTTCCTTCATCAACAAAGCATATTTAGGGATCATCAAAAATTCTTTCCTGAGAAGCAACTGCCAACTCTTGTCTTTCTTGTCTATGTGCTTCAGGTTCTTACATGAAATTTAAGACATAGAGATGTATTGCTCGTGTTTTAGACATCCCTACTAAGGAGATTGAAAGACTGGACAGTATGGTCTATTCCTTTTGTAGCAGATAGATAAGTTTTACATAAATCATGACCTAGGTTTCACAAAGCCTGTGCCAGAAAAGCCAGCGAAACACTCAAGATTCTGTAGAGCAACTGTTCTGCTACTACATGCTATTATTACCTTGTCTAGAAAGTAGTCTCATAAAAGTTAGATTCAGCTTTAATATTTTAAAACAGGAATAGTGCATCACAGATTCTCTGATTTAAGTGATTTAAGTGTGTTGCACAGTGCCTTTGCAAGACTCTGGCCTACCTTTTCCTTCCATTTGCCCCAGACCCTACGTGTTTAACTTAAATAAACGAGAATGTTTCCAGATGAGAAAACCTTGTAATTGTTTGAAAACTATGGTAAGAACAGATCGTTAGGTCAGTCAGACCTTCCAAAGATCAAATGTCTCCAAAGTGAAACATGAACTGTTGTACAAATGGTTAATGGCCCCTGAGACTTGGAAGATGAATAAGACCTTCACAGTGTAAACTGAAGCGTGATTAGCTTCCACTGACACATTAGTTGTAAGCATTTTAATAACAGGACTGAATTTAACTTACACGGTCATCACATCTGGGGACTAAAAGGATTCAGAATAGACAGTATGAGCAGTCAAGTTCAAATCCCTCTGCAGCCTTTTGAGTGATCTACAACGCAAATCTCAAGAAACTGATAGGATATATTACAATCTTATTCACACAGCTCTTACACAGAGCCAAGACACAGCAAGAGGAAGGGTGTCTTCTGAGAAAACCCCTTAGGGACACTGGACATTTATTTTACTGTATGTAACTTGCCAGCCAAACCTTTTGTATTGTTAGGAACAAACAAGAAGTAAAAGGGCACCAGCATGAGTAAAGGCACATGCTTTCTGTTCAACAACAGCAAGACTCATACACTATGTTGCTCTTGTTGCACAATTGCTAATAGTATTTATGCTATGTAGTCCTGTTCACTATCAACTGGGAATGACTTGCAATGATTAAGCAAGTAATAATTCATTGTCAGATGTCAGCATGATGCTTTACAGGGAATATAAAATATCTTCCTGTAAACAAAGTTGATCATAGGGGAAAATCTGCAGAAGTAATGGTCATGGAATTGCTGAGGCAAATGAAACACTGGAGGAAAAGTTCCTTGCACAAGAAATGAAGAACCTTGGTCCTCAATCAGGCTGAGGAACAATGGGTCACGACAGTGTCAAAGAAAAAAATCAGGCACGCAGAACAGCATGATACAAAAAGCACATATGCAGATTCTCCAAGGGAAGAAGAGAAAGGGTATGTGAAATTGTTACTTGTTAACCCCTTCATTAATGATTATGACTAATTATAGCAACTAGCAATGAATGCATAGTGCCTTATATAGTTACTGTGCTGTAAAGTGCAAGTGCTATATTTTCTTTCAGTTTTTAGCCAGCAATAGCTAATCAGATGAAAAATTTCTTGTCTGAGAAGAGAAACTGTACTCTTTGTAGTAACTTTAATTACATATCTTAACTGTGTAATTAAACAGTCACTTCAGATTAATTTGTTCTTGGGTCAATCTTGAGTTAATGGGGAACATTGAGATAAGCACCATATTATGCTGATGAATGAGCAGTCAACTGGATCATCGCAAATGAGATCTCAGTAATCGAGCTGTGAAAGGATTCTGGCTTTTCCTTTTTGAGAATGAATTCCATGATTCCTAGAAGAGAAGTAGTAGCAAGCTTTCTTAGCTCTTCCTTCAGCTTACTTTGTTGTATTGTTGCTTCCACTGGAAAATCTTTTCAGTTGTAAACGTTTTAGAAATAGAGCTTGGAGTTCTGGTAATGAGGCCTCCAATAGGAGCTTCATACTATATCATGCAGAAGTCTTAAGTGACTTGGAGTGATCAAAATACCATTTCATTGCTATTTCATTGTAACAGAAGGCTGACAAATTTGATAGGTTTGTTGAATGTGGTGACCAAATGTCAGACAAAGCCAGAGACAGCAATAGTCATCAAAACAACTGAAGAGAAAATAAGAAGTGGAATTCAATTTGTGAATAAGACAGCTGAATGTAGCCTTTCTGTATTTAGGCAATATCTTCTGAGATACCATAGACCATCTTTTCTGAATTGTAAAAGCTAATTATAGGCCTTATATCTAGTTCCCTGTGGATATCACATTTACTCCTGGAAACTCAAAAGGCCTAACGAGTGTGGGTGAATCAAGGTCTAGATAGATCTAGACTTATTGTTGGAGCTCCCTCTATACCCAGGGGGAAAAAGAAGGCATTCTTTTTGACTAGTAAGGGAGCCTGAGGAATGCTGCAGAAATCAGAGAGGATCATGGGGATGTTGGCCACTTCTTTATGCATATTTATTTGCAGCATTTTGCAATCATTCCTGAAATTTAAAATAAAATGATCTTGAATTCTTATGCATGAACTGGTTCATTTTGTAAGCACCCACTGACTTCGATTTAGGACCAGATATAGTATATGAGACATCTGCCTTAAATTAAAGTTGATAATCATAAGGAGAACTGCAGTTTGTCATCAGAAATAAGAAAAATAAATTCCTTAATTTAAGTCTAGATGCACGTATGACAAGAGATGCTAAAGTAAAGAAAGGCATTAAATATAAGTGATATATACAGATATATAGAAGTGCATGATTGTGATATAAAAGACAGAGCTTTTCAACTGAGTTTAGAGAAGCCAGAAGAGTGCCTGTGAGCATTTATCAAAAGCAAGTAAACAGAAAACATTATCCAGTCAGGTTTGGAGGGGGAGGGAAGATTTTTCTCAGTCTCTGAAAATAAAATAAGAAAAAATGAAGTAGGAAGAACAGGGAGGAATTGAATGATTATGTTTGTGCAGAATTTATCATGTTTATGCAACTAGGTGACTTAGAATTTTTACTTGTCTGCAATATCAAAGTTTGCCACTATGAAACCAATACAAACTCTAAATTATGAAAAAAACAGGAGACATCCATTTTTTTTGGAAGCCTTGAACACATAAACTGCATTTGACAGTCTGTTTATGCCCAAAGTCAAAAAGTGTGGAAAAAGGTTGAGTCTTGACTGAATAAAATCCAAAAACAGGATGTTAACATCCAATAGGTAACTCACCATCTTTTTCTGCATGGAATAATCAAGCTGGACCCAAATAATTCCCTTTCTCTGGTTGATCTTGTTTCAAATACCTGTCAGAAAACAGGATGCAAAAAAGACAGAGAAGGAAGTAGAACACTTAACGCCTTCTTCCTATTTTTAAAATTGTTCTTTAAGTCCTGCTAAATACTTGCTAGTAATAATATATGAATGGTGAAGAGAGAAGAAAGGTTATCCTCAGCTCTAGCTGGTGATACCAGACCCTTTGCCTTTGCTGATAAGCTTCAACATGAAGAAATTTTAACTCATACTGAAGGGCAAATGAGGTACTAGAAAACACTGCAAGTTCTCTGAAAATTCAAACAATTACCTTGCTCATAAGAAGCATTCCTCAGCTATGAGAATGAATATGGTGTTTCACAGAGGAAATGCAATAGACCATCTGCTTTATGTTCTTTCTACTTGCTGTAGTTGTACTGTATGTTGTTTTTTTTTTCTTTCTGCTTTCTTTATTCCTTATGCCATGCTCTTGATTAGAGGAAGCTTCTGGGAGGAGGAGATCTCTTTTTGAGTATGTAGACATGCACATCTGAAAGTAGCATCTGGTGGAGAAGATGGGTCTGCCACTCTGAGAATATGAGGGAGGGAGCAGACAAGATTCTGCTGTGTTTAGACGTGGGAACTTTTACAGAAGGCTTAGAGAAAAAACATGTCTTTTAGGTGATTGGAAGAAGACCTTCCAGTGGACCCCATGAAGGCCTCCTAGAGTTTGCTGCAACCTGGGGTACTAGGAGAAAGCTATTGGCCAGAGAAAAGACTGGTGAAAAGGACCTACATGCCAAAGGGCAGCTTTATTTTCTAACCTTTAATTTTAATCTGTCTCATCTGTTGGACTTGGCTCATTCTGACTTCAAAACTTACTGTTTTTTGTCTATGTTTTTAGAACACAGACTGTAGAGATCCAGACTGCTATTTTTGGCACTCTCCCGGTAAGCACAGACAGATGCACCTCAAAGCAGTGGCAGGCTCATGAGCCTTTCAGAGTCAGAAGAGCCAGGATTCATCCCATCCAGCACTAGGCATAAAGCTGAAGTAATTAAGGGAAGGAATAACTTTTCCTAACTCTGGATCACGGCAAAAACAGATGTTTAGGGAAGCCTTCTCCTACAAATGCCTTGCCATGCACATGAGAGGTGAGTTGGAGGACTGGACTAGGGTAGCCTTGTTTTTCCTGTTGACCTTCTGAGCATCCTCTGTGCTGTGGACTAAATTCCTGACTTCTAAGGGAATGAATCTGCCTTTGGGTACTTAGAAAGTAAAATGTCTTTCTTAGAAGAAAGTGCACAGGTTTATGGCAGGCTAAAAGAGAACCTGCTCAAGGAAAGATTTTTCTTACTGTGAATTTTATTACATTGATACGAGAAGATAAAGACCCTGTTGGGATTAGATCTCATGCAGTATCTCCTATTTCTGCAACACTACTCTGGTATCTCTAAAAATCATAGAATCATGGAATTACAGAATTGCTCAAGTTGGAAAAGACCTTAAAGATCATCAAGTCCAACCACAACCTAACCATACTACCCTGACTCTAACAAACCTTCACTAAATCATGCCCCTGAGCGCCACATCCAAACACATCCAGGGATGGTGACTCAACCACCTTCCTGGGGACCCTATTCCAGTGCTCAACAAGCCTTTCTGTAAAGAAGTTTTTCCTGATAGCCAACCTAAACTTACCCTGGTGCAACTTTGAGGCCATTTCCCCTTGTCCTGTCACCTGTCACCAGTCAGAAGAGATCAGCCCTGCTCTCGCTGTAGGCAGCTTTCAGGCATTGGAAGAGAGCAATAAGGCTCAGCCTCCTTTTCCCCAGACTAAACAGTCCCAGTTCCTTCAGTCTCTCCTCGTAGGGCATATTCTCCAAGCCCTTCACAAGCCTTGTTGCCCTTCTTTGGACCTGCTCCAGCACCTCAGTGTCCTTTCTGTACTGAGGTGCCCAAAACTGAACACAATACTTGAGGTGAGGCCTCACCAACACCAAGTACTGGGGCAGGATGTCTTCCCTAGTCCTGCTCACCACACCATTCCTGACACAAGCCAGGATGCCATTGGCCTTCTTGGCAACCTGAGCACACTGCTGGCTCATATTCAGCCAACTGTCCATCAGTACACCAAGGTCCTTTTCCATCAGGCAGCTTTCCAGTCACTTCTCCCCAAGCCTGCAGGACCATTTCTGTGAATTCCAAAAAGTAATGCAAAGTTGTTTGCTTGTTTTTATTTATTTATTTATTTATTTATTTATTTCCAGGGATTGCAAAAAAAGGTTATTACACTGGAGGAGAAATATTTCATGTATTAACTGATGGCTGTGATGTTCTCCTGTTCATTCATACAAAAGTTATTGATAAGGCTTAGGGAAAAAAAGAGATGAATGTGTGGATCCTTACACTTGAGGGCAACACTTTTGATATCAGCTCACCAGTTTGGGGAAGGTGGTATACCTATGTCAGTAATATCTAAAGGAAAGAGTGATGGCAAATGAGAGTGGTATCAGGAAACTCCGTAAGTGAATCTCTTGGAAAAATAATTTCTGTTGCTCTTTGTTAAAGAGAAACCATAATAATGCTAGGATAAGAACTTGCTAGCTAATTTTAGGGGCAACTTTGTGCCACTGTGCAGTCCTAGGCAAATTGCTATACGTGGAGGACTCTTCCAAACCAAACCATTCTGTGACTGATTCTGTTATTCATAGGCTGGAGATGATCTTGTTTCTCAGAACAGAAGTTCAGTCTTTCAAGGAATGAATGGAGGGAGTCTCATGTTAGAAGTGGTTGCTTGTAGACAGGGTGATATATGAGACAGATAGTGCCATTTACTTTTTCCCAATAACCATGGAGTACTCTCAGCTATCACCGTCTGATTTCCTGTACTACTCAGTGTAAATATTAAGAATTACAGCCAGTACTGAGAGGCAGGGAGTTACATTTTTTGTGGTTGCGTCAAGACAAATCTAAGAAAAGAGCAGATTTAATTTCCATAAGAGTTTAGTACTATATTTATTGATACCTCTTTCTACCTATAGTTATATCTATATGCAATATTTACAAATGTCTCTGTATTGTTCTTTATGTATTTAATATATCATCACATATCATATCATATACCATATATATCGTAGAGAGATGAAAGTGCATGTAGTGCATATACTAGATTGCTACTAAGTGTTTTCCTTCATTAATAGCTTTTTTTCATCACTTTCAGAACAGAAGAATAAAACTTGAAAGGAATTTGCACCAAACACTAACTAAAATAATATCAATCTAGTCATAAAAGAGGTTTTTTTAGTAAAAAAAAAAACAGATTTTGAGGGCTTGTGACTACAGCAAAGAAAATAAAGTTAGTGTCTGATGAGAAGAACAGAGCTTAGCATCACCCATAGAAATCAAAACCATCTGTGAGACTAAGAAAGCACTGCAGAGAATCCCAGCAGGTACCCATGAACATAATTAACATAATAGCACTTTAAAAGAGAGCACTTTGAAACTGATTTGTGAGGTTTAACTTTCTTATATCCACTAAAAATGATGAAAGTCATGTGGCTAGAAGTTGTGCGGTGCTGTGAAAATTGAAAATATTGGGATCATTTCATCAGTTGCCATAAGAACCATGTGATTGAAGTGTCTGTAATTCCAAGTTCCAACCATGTGGAAATGTATAAGGCTCTTTATATCAAGCAACTTGAAATAACTACAGAAGAGCACAGGATGTTATGTAAGTTCACAGCAACACACTGCAGTGCATGGGTAGATAGATGTGTGAGTATAAGTGAAGTATGCTAACCTGAATATATACTTCTTTCTATTTTCCTGCACTGGATTAACCTGCAACTATGTTCCTTTATGTTATAGTACAATGCTTGAATTTTCAGTGTTTATCTAGAAGTTGTAATAATATTTTTTTTTTATCATAACTAAGAAATTTGCTGGGAGCATATCACAATTATTGAGATATATAATATATATTCCATAAAATGTTTGTGTGTAAAAATTAGGATCCTGAAACACTATCTATATGGTTGAAAAAATAAATACCAAGGCATAAAAAAGCATAACAAAAACAATAAATGTTTTAGGTAACATTCCCCTCAGCTTTTTCTCTCTACTCATAGGTGTTCAAACTAAGGTAGCTATTCATGTATTTAGCTACTTTGCTAAAGACAAAGTACAAATGACCATCCACATAGATGTCTATTATGGTAATTCATCTCCTTTCTCCCTTCTGTAATTTGCCTTCTGAGGAATAGCTCTGTTCCTCCTATTATCATTTTTTGTTTTTATTTATTTTTTTGCCAGAACTTTGAGTCTGCTCAGGAATCTTTTTATTCCATTTTCTTTTTTTAATTTCTGGACTTTCCACCCTTTTTTGTTGTTTCCTTCTCTTTGTCAGTCCTGCTTTGTCTCTGGAAGGAAGAGGAATATTAGTGAGAAATGAATCCCAGAAGTTTATTTCCTTATCTGATGTGTCTTAAATTATAAACTTTCATTTCCAAAATTGGCCTACAAAGTTCATGAGAACAGAAGACTCATGAGAAAAGACTGCCTTGCATGATTTTGAGTATTTTCCCCTTTTCATTTGGCCAAGCATATGATTTGGCATTCTCAATCACGGTCGTTGCCAGAAACAGGAAGCACAAAGGCATACAAAACTTAGGCAAAATGAAAATAAATTAGCCAAGTATTTTGAAGCTAAAAATAATTTCGTTTGCAGAGTTCAAGTTTTAAGAAAAGGTTTGGGGTCAGGAGCTGGAAAATATCTATTTAGATCTGGCCTAAATTTATCCATTGATTCAGTTTTTTGAATTTTTTATGATTTGGACCTTGTATTTGACATGGATCTCAAAGAAAGACGACTTGTTTTTATTCTGTAAAACTCCTGCCTGACTGGGGGTCCTGTTTCATGACACACAGAGAGCAAAGAGCAAAGATATTATGCATCTGAGTGAGGAGACAGCTAGAAGAGTTTCTGAAGATGACCCTAGTAGAGATATGACAAAGAAACACATTTTTTACAATTCCTTATTTTACATTTCTGTATGTAACAGAAGTACTTGGAAGCTTATTAATTATTATTATTAATATTTTTATGGCTCATATCAAACACTTAAAGAAGAGACCAATATGACAATTTCTGTTTTACAGATGGTGGTGGCGGTGTAGTGTGCGATTACTTCTGTGTACCAGGTACATGTAAGATCCAAAGACAGAAACCTAACTCCATTCTTAATGGGCTTGTATGAAGACAGATTCTGGATTTAGATAAAGCACGTTTATTTTTCAGCCCTGATCCTTTAACATATGGAACACCCTTTTACTTTAGACATACTTGAACATTAGGTAAAACTTTCAGATTATTCCTCCAATTCCCCCCCACACACACACACAAAGAAAGAAAAAAAAAGGATGGATGATACTTCTGCAACACATCTAGGATGAAATACTAATTTCCCAAGAAGGACAAATATTATTGCTCCAGTAAAGACTACATAATGATCACCCTTACAAAAGTGGACTGTGAAAGGCCAGTATCTAACAGGTGTGTAGGTGCAGCTCTTACACCACAGACGACCTCTGTCACAAAGAGAATACAGAGGAAGTAGGCAAACAGAAATTACAGGTAAGGAACATGGCTTGCCCAGAGTCACAAAGAGTGTTGTTGGCAGAAGCAGGAGCAAAATTCTCTTTAGAATCAGCTTATGCAAAGACTGTTGATCTTCGACTTTAAGAACAAAGCTTTCTGACGCTATTTGTTCTGACAACAACTTCACGTCTAAAAGCTGGGGGCTAACTCTAAGCCACACGTGGTCAAGAGTATTAAAGCATAATGAGGGTAATAGCTGTGTGATGAGGTTCATAATGATGGTTAATGCCAAGGCTTCTATTAGAAGTTACCCTCTGCCACCTCTTAAAAGACTAACTTACAATTTATAAGAAATGAAACGGTGTTTTGTCATATGAAGGAAAATAACATTTCATTTTTTTTTGCAGAGGTGCATAACTAGTGGCTTTCTATAAATCTAAAAAGATTTTGCATAGAATTGAGTGGCACCTAATTTTTTGCTACTAAAATGAAAGGCTGATGTAACTAGTAAATTTATGTTGGTTGAAATCATAATGCTATTTTTGAAAGATGGAATGAAATAAAACAAAAAATGACATCTCACTACAGTTCTGCTGGTACTATAGTCTTTTTAAGCACAAAGGAAGGGTTAAATAATGCACTCTGCTTAGAATTGAGCGTGTATCTTTGGGTTACCTTCCATCTGACTAGGCCATTAGTTTGAAGTCTAGGTGATCTCAAAATACAGAGACTATAAAAAACATCTTATTGATAAGTATGTTTATTGGTAAATGGATAAGGTGTCAGAACAGAAAAAAAATATGAGTGAGGGAGCAAAGAACAATCTTTCAAAAATGAAGTCATAAAAACTTAATGTGTCTGGAAAAAAAATGAAGTACAAATGTTTTACATTACATTTGGGAAACCAATGCATTTTCAGTATGGCTTAAAGTTTTCACCATAGAACTTGTTTTCTCAGGACTGGTGAGGGATAACTTAATTGTAAGAGGAAAAGATATGTATTTTAAAAACAACCTAAAAGCAACATTACATTATTTGCTGCAAACAAAAGTAGATATGATCTGTAAGATACTCAATATATGGATTCTCATATGAATGCTTATTTTCGTTATTAATAATATTTGATGTAAACGCAAAAAATCTGGCAGTTGAAAGAGCCACAGCATCTGAACCAAATATGTAAGTAAAGAAAATATTCATCCAGCCTAACGGAGTAGAATTGAATAGAACAAGGACTCAAGATCCTGACATCTCACTTCAGCTGTTGCTTTTATGAACCTTTAAACTATAGCGCAAAGAACACAAGTCCTAGGGTGAATATTCCTTTAAGTTTTGAAGCTGGATGACTTAATGACTCTCTGTAGCTTAGATCAATATGCAACTTTATGCAAATATCAGATGTTTTAGAGCACTTTAAAAATCCCATTTGCTCCTAAGAATAAATACACATAAACTAGAAATTGATTACTACTTTTATATGCCTTCATTGACATTTTTGTACTTTGTGCAACCATTTCTTCCAGTTTTGTATTTTGTAGGAATTATCTTTTAATAACTGATTTTCTGAGAATGTTTTTAGTGTCCTCCTTAGTCTATATTACCTTACGTATCACTAGAGTGAATACTGCTAATATGCAAGAATATTGCAATGAGATACAGTACATTGAAACTCAGACAAAGGCACTAAGAAATTCATGTAATATACATCTCACTAGAACAGTTCAGTGGTAGCCTTGCTGGTGAGTAAACAAGGAATCAGTATCTGGCAAGATTCAGTGTCTCTGATACATCAGTGCCTCTAGAGACCCCAGCTGATGAACCAGAAAATGAACCAGTGATAGGTGCTAGATAGGTGCTAGAATGGGGAAATGGCCAGTACCCACTAGGGGTTGCTCACAAGGAACAGAGAATATGTTGCGAAGGGATGGAGCAAGCAGGCTACTGAAAAGTAGTATTCAGGGAAGAAAAGGAGAGGGTGTATCTTTTATAATAAGGATCTCCTTGAATTCATAGATCTCTACAGGGCAGATCTGCCTGTTGGGAGATTGTGTGACAACAGATGCAAAAGCGAATCTGGGAGTATCTCATGGGTCTGTTATAGACCCATTTTGGCCCTTCTTGGCCAGTAGGAGAGAAAGGATGAGACTTTCTTCAGATAACTACTGAAAGTCTCTATTCTTCAGGCAGGTGACCTCTGTTGTCCAGAGAACCACTGTGAAGGCAATGTGGCTTTGTGCAAAGCACCCAAGGATCTCTTAGAGAGACAGCAAGGGTGACATATTTCTGAAACAAAGACCAGAGAGTTGGACGGGAATGTTTCTCTTGGGATCTGTTGCTCCCAGACTGTGAAGGACTGATGAGGAATTGTAGTTGTGTGGAAAAACATGGCAGTTTATGTTGAAGGGAGTGCAAGGATTTAGGATCTGGTAGAAAGTTCCAGAGAAAACTGCAGAGTTAGGGCACTAGACTTTTGAGAACAGACATGGTTATTTAAGGAATTGCTAAGCAAGATCCTCTGAGAAAGAACCATGTGGAGATAGAGTGCCCAGAAGAGCTGGGTGACTCTTTGAAAGTGAGCTCATAGAGTGATCAGGAACAAGTCACCTTTATGTGCAGGAAAACTGGAAGTTTCTGCACAAGACCAGCTTAACTAAGAGGGAGATTCTTGATGAATTAAATACAAACAGTAAATATTTAAATGGGCGACAAAGATAGGCAACTAAGGAAGAATATAACAATATCACTAAGGTAAAATCAGAGCTAAAAGAGCTAAAAATAACTTAATTAGATTGATAAAGAAAGACTAGCTATAAAGGAATTGTAGGAAGACATGAATCTGTGGATGAATGAGACAGCACAGGGTAGATTATGTGGAAAAGGCAATGTAACCAGGGTCTTTTCTACCTTGATCATCACAAAAGAATCTTCCACTTGACCTCTGTCAGTAACAGAATCTATAGGAAAAGAACCAGCAAAGGGTGAATAAGTTAGACACTACTTAAGCTGGACTCATTCACAGCCCCGAGACTGACCTAAAGGTGCTGAAAGATTTGGCTGCAGAAGCTGCCTTGTTGGCTGCTGTGATTGTACAGTTCCTGTGTATTGTTTACAAAAATCATAGTGCTAAATGGAATAAGTGAATATTACAGTCATATTCAAGAAAGGCAAAAAGAGGATCTGGAACACAGTTGGCTGCTGGCTCATCTCAGTCCCTGTGAAGACCATGGTGCATGTTGGAACCCCATTTCCAAACTCAAGCAGGACAAGGAGGTAATCAGAAACAGTTGGTCTGATCATCTTTGGTAATGAATTGACTGGTTATTGACTGGTTATAGGAATGACAGGGTGAAAGTCAATGATTTTTAATAAAGCTTCCAATACCAGGGCTCTCATCTGGAAGTTGCGAATGCATGCGCTGGATGATTAGACTGTTAGATGAACTTAAAATTAGCTGGACTGCCAGACCTGAAGTGCATTAATCACTAGGCTTTGTGCCTTGCTGGCAGCTAGCAATAAGCAAAGTATTTCAGGGTTGATAATGGAGCTGATCTTCAGTGTTTTTTATCAGTGACCTGTATAATAAAACAGAAAGCACTGTCCAGAAAATTTGCAGGTGTCATTAGGTCAGGGAGGAGTTGGTGACACATCAAAGGATAATGTTTTTATTCACACTGACCAGCATGTACATGAACTTGTACAACAGAATACATTGCTGCACCTGGGACACAAGACAAGCAGAATGAGAAACAGCTGCAGGGAATCTTGGGAATGAAATTGAGGGCAAACAAGTATCATGTGGATTGGAAAGGACTTCTGGAGGTCATCTTGCTGTATCTTCAAATCAAAGCAAGTCTCATTAGATCATAGATTCATAGAATTTTTGTGTTGGAAGGGACCTTAAAGATCACGTAGTTCCATCCTACTTAGCATGGGCAAGAACATCTTTCATTAGATCAAGTTGCCCAAAGCCCATCCAACCTTGAACGCTTCCAGGGATCAGTTTACTAAGAGTCTTGTCCAGCCATGTTTTGAGTATTCCCAAGGACATGTGGTAATCTGATATGCAGCAGATAAGAAAACTCCTTTCTGGTACCTGATATAATTACTCAACTGTTGACATTAGGTGAAAGACTGTGGTATAAAAGCCTTGGACGAGCCCCTGTCAAAGCAGAACTTTTGACTCAGAACAGGACAATTCTGCCATGGAGGCCAGATTTGCCTCTTATTGTGCCAATTAAACACCTCTTCTACTCCCCCTGAGATCTGTGGCCCATCAGTAATATTAAACGACAGACTTTTTTGAACATTTATCAAGAAAGAAGATGGACAATCAACAATGATGAACTCTTTACATTGTCATGAAATTGCATCTGTGTTGTGACAGGAATGATGTCAGCATTGAGACAAATTGTATATGCATTGCAGCTAAGATTATGGACCATACTGTAAAGGATAACTTGTCCCCAATGTGCTTAATCATTGCTTCACACCGTGAAAGTAGGGAATGTGTGGAAACTGTTAGGTCACAGCCTGAACCAGAGATTGAGCACCTGATGAAGAGGCATGGCCAGCCCAGGGAGCAACACCTGCAACCAATTCACCGGCGTGACCAGAAGGGGTAGACCCAGGGTCCACCCTTCCCTAACCTCATTTGGGGGCTGACAGCTGAAAGAGAAGCATCTCTACTCAGAGCCTGTTTTCTTCTGGGAGTTTCTAGTGAGTCCTTATCTTCAGAGCAGGGTAAGCTATTTGTTTATTACCGGATTGTGAGTAATACCTTTCTTGGGTTATCTGAAAACCGGTGAGAGGCTATATTTCATATTATGCCTCTGGTATCCTTACTTTAAATAAGTGGAGATGTGAACTGGGTTGCTTTGTTTGTATGCGTTGCCTAAGCAAGCAGGTTGGATGTGAGTGGTGGTGAGATGAAGCCTGATTTGTTCAACAGCAGTAAACTGCCCATCTCCTCTTTGTGGTAGAAAATGGACGTTGAAGTTCTGAACAATCTTACTCCTAAAGTTGTTGAAAGAAGGCATAATTGCCTGTTCAGAGCTCTAACGCTACAGCGCAATTTTAATCTCATGATGAAAGTTCTATTAACTGTAGATTTCAATGAAGTTTTTGTCAGGAAACTGGTGGCTGTTATAAACTGGCTTAAACTTTTTTCAGTTGTTATAATCTGTGTTGTTTACTGGACTCACATAAAGGAACAGGTTTTCAAAGCTTTTAATCTTGTTCCAAAGAGCAGGTTAATTATTAATACTTAAATAGCATTCAGTTTTAAATTAAAAATAATGTCAGACTGCAATAAAGCCAAATAAGATTTCCTTTACAAAGAGAAGCTTAACTAAACAGGAGGTCTTTACAGCTAAAATCCAAATGGCAATCACTAACATGTTTAGACTGGAGTAATTTAGGGAATGGGGAAGCTCGAATGTTTTGCATTAGCCAGTGTTGTTGAAGAGGTGAGCTGGCAAAACATTGTGTCAGTTAAGTTTTCTGATAGCCAGAAAACCATTGCTCTCTTTCTTCTAGAGCCTAAAAGTGACTCTTAAACTAAATTATGATTTCTTTTTCTATTTTTGTACTAAAATCTTCAGGTCTTGACTTCAATATCTCCCCAGTAATAATAATACCAAATGTGTGGGTATGTGTGGTGGTTTGTGAACCACACTTTTAAATTGTGTGTTCTACTTGCATAGAGCCCTAAACCAATGGGAAAGAATTTCACACAAGGGGAAGAACAAGTACAGAGAAGTGGGAGATAAAGGCCAGAGAAGAGTTTGCTTATTTTTTTTTCTGTATTATGTTACAACATTCACCCATATTTGCCCCCCTCCCCCTCCCCCCCCCCCCTTGCCACTCCCCCTCTGGAAATCTATAGGATGTTTTTTCAAGAAAATCTAGTTCAGAAAACAGTCGTCTTTCAAGGGTTAATATGATGTAAAATACAGGCTTTTATAATGCTCTTGGGGGGGGGGAGAATCTCCCTTACCTAGAGGCTTGCTTGGACAGAGCTCAAACTGGGAACTAGGCCATCATGGTCCTTTTATAGCATAAATACCTGGGTAGATGTTACTGGCTGTCTGCAGCCATCAGGGTATGCAGAAACCCATCCAGAAATGTCTGATGACCTGATTTCAGCAGAACTTCTAATATGGGGACATGGTGTAGATCTTAGAGACTGACCTTCATCTCAATTAAGGAACTGTGACAAATAGACTAAAGCTGTAGATTTTAGCCCAGAATCTGCACAGTCCCATTATTAGTATCGCCTAGAGGGTGAAACTCTCCTTCTCATTAAGGGATAAGTGGTACCAGAACAGTTGTTAAAGTTCTTTTGTTCTGTTTTGCAAGTTAGGGATGTAAAAGTGAGTAAGTGGTTGCCTTTTCTTTCTTTTCCTTTTTTTCCCCCCTTACACAGAGTATTGGCTCTGGATTTCTTTTTTGAAGAAGCATTTTTCACTAACTCAGAGAATCCTTTGAAGCCCTCTATCTTCTGTCTTTCTTCTACCCCTCCTTGCTTCAGACCTTCCTCCTACTTTGTTTGCATACATGCCCTATGAAAATTTTTTACAGAATGGTTTAGGTTGAAAGGAACTTTTAAGACCAGGTTGCTCACAGCTTCATCCAACCTGGCCTTAAACACTTCCAGGGAGAGGGCACCCACAACAGCTCTGGGCAACCTGTTGCAGTGTCTCACCACCCTCACAGTAAAGAATTTCTTCTGACAATCTAGCCTGAATCTACCCTCTTCCAGTTTAAAGCTGTTTCCCCTTGTACTGTTGCTATCTGCCCTTATAAAATGTCCCTCCCTAGCTTTTCTGTAGGCTCTCTTCAGGTACTGGAAGGCCTCTATAAGGTCTCCTTGGAATCTTCTCCATGCTGAAGAGCTCCAGCTCTCTCAGCATGTCTGTGTAGGGAAGATGCTCCAGCCCCCTAATTATCTTTGCAGCCCTCCTCTGTACCTGCTCCAACATCTCTGTGTCCTTCTTGTGTGGAGGGCCCAGAACTGGATGAAGAACTCCAGGTGGAGTCTCATGAGAGCAGAGTAGAGGGACAGAATCTCCTCCCTCGAAATGCTGGTCACACTACTCTTGATGCAACCCAGGATATGTTTGGCCTTCTGGGCTCCAAGTGCAGTTGCCTGCTTATGTTAATGCTTTCACCAAATGACACACCAAAATCCTTCTCCTCAGGGCTGCTCTAAAGCTGTTCTCTGCCCAACCTGTATCTGCGCTGGGGAGCATCCTGACCCAGGTGAAAGACCTTACACTTTTTCTCGAGAGAAATGCATTAAGGTAGGCTTTTGTTCCTTTTCTTGTTAACCAGTTGAAAATTAATGACAGTAGATGTAGTAAGAACAATTAAAATTTCATTTTCTCCTCATTCTATTAAAATTGCTACCTGTTCTGTGAACTAAGAACAACTTTGTTCTTTTTACCTAAGTAGCATTCATTCCTATTTCTGTATTTCTCGTAGAATCACTTAGGTTGGAGAAGATCCTTAGGATTCTATGATCATCTGAATATCTTAAACCATTTCCTTTTTCTTTGCCTATGCTGTCACATACTACTATTAGTATGTCACATACTACTATTAGTATGTGACAGCATAGGCAATTGACATACACAATCTACTATGTCTAAAGGCTAGTGGAGCAGAATGTGTGAAAACACAAAGTGAGGTCAAGAATATGTATTGAGGAGTCTTTGCTGCCTTGTTTGCGATATATCACCATGTTTTATTAGGGGAAAAATGTGAGCAGAGACGAAACATTTTCAGGCACTTCATAATGAAGTGCAAGGCTGTACCAAGAATAAAAAAAATCTTGGCATCAAATTTCAGTTCTAAATATAGGAAGAGGACCTTTCTTTATTTCTAGTCTAGGAGCAAATAAAATTAATATTTTCTGACTACTTGTGTGTCATCTATGAGTCAAATGAAGGAGGTAAAAAGCTGGATTTCCTCTACTGTAAGTCAGTTGCAAAATAAATCATAGACCCTTCCTGAACTTTTGTTGAGGAAAAATGAAGAACAGAACCCTTTTGGGTTCCTTGCTCCCAGCACTTTTGACAACAATGTGTAGAAGAATCTTGGACCTGCAGTGCTCTTCTGTAATGAATCAACAGCAGTTTTCAGAGGCCATCCATACAAAACTAATTGCTGGCACCTGCACATCCTTTAACATGGTTTCAGATTAGAATCTTCCAGTAGTATATATTGGAAAAATATGTATCTTTAACCTATTATAAAACTTACCTATCTCAAGGCTCTTTTTCTTTTTCCCCTCTCTACTTCTATAAATAGAACTTTGAAACAAATTTGGAAAAATCTGCTTTGGTACAGAAAGTAAGCTGTGGAATATCTATGAATATGAAAGTAACATCATAGTGGAAACTGAGAGCCATTTGTATTCTTTTCTGTTGTTTTATGGATTTCGAAGACTATAAATGTTCTAATGAAGATCACAGATGCGGAGTCTAAAGATAAAACTTTGAAAATCTTGACTAAACTAAAACCAAGTTTTAATAAATTTTCTATTCCAGAAATCACATGGCAATCCAAAAAGGAAGTTAGGAAACATGTATTGCTTAATAAATGATTGAAATAGAATGTTTTGTATGGTATTGCATTTTACCTGTGACTATGCCAGACTGAAGATACCTCCAGCTTATCATAGAAACCAAGCCCAGATTGGTGGGTAATTGGACAAAGGGATCACCTGGAAGTCTTGGATGCTGTAAGCACGTGCCAAGAAACTGGCTGTGCACTTGGCAAATATTTGATTGTGGAAACCCAAAGAATGGAAAGACTTCATTTGGCTCTTTGTTTTTCCTGAACTAACAGACCAGAATACAATGAAGTTATTGCTTTTTCTTCAATTTGGACAAGGAAGGAAGAAGAAGAAAACGTGTAGAAGATGAAGATTTACAGATGAATGTTCAGTTAATCTTAATCCTGGAGCTATTGTTCTCTGAAAATGTTTCTGTTGAGATTCAGTACATTTTTTAAAAATTAGTTTTAGGAAAAAAATGGTAATTATTCAAGCAATTTTTCATACAGTAATATCAGTGATATTTTTTTTATCTGAAGTGGTTAACTCACAGAAAGGTCACAAAAACAAATGCAAAGTCCTGCACCAGAGAGAGAATGATTTGATGCTGAGCACCAATTGGGTGAGGAAAAAATATATAGATTTTAAAAGTGGGGGAGTCATAACAAAAAAAACCAAAAAAAACAACAAAAAAACAACCACTATTACATTCATTAGAACTAAGCACAATCTCTTCTTTATTCTGGGGACATAAAATATTGGCTCCAGAAAGTGGACATTTTACTTTAATCAACTTTAGAAATCAATTAATGAACTTCTGCTGCATATTTTGGTCTGTACAAAAAAAACAACAAAAAAAAACAAAACAAAAAAACCACTGTGGAATAATAAGGATAATCATCCTTATTAATAAAAACTTAGCAAATCATGTGCAACTATATAAATGTCAAAATTAACTGGGTATCAATCCCTGGCAGCAATTATGGCATTTCTCACTAGCCCAACCCAAGTGATAAGTAGTCCCTGGTCACATCTCTATCATCTGAACTCACAGGCTGCTCTTCAGATGTGAAAAGTCATGCTATTTCCAAGCTGCTGGGAGTTTATAAGGCATGAAATTGTTCATCAAAACCCAGACTGTGACTCATTAGTGAGTTTTAGGCCACAAAAACTGGTAAGTCTGAAGCAACCCATAGGGGTCTTTATGGCCTAGTAAGTATAGCCCTGAAATCATTCTTCAAGATCAGCTTTGCCAGCCATGGCACTTGTGGACTTGCAGGTTTAGCCTGAAGACTGAGAAACTGAATTGGATGAATGGAAAGGATGGCCGCAGCTACTGCAATTCTAGATGATGCTTGACTGTTTGGTACAAAGATGAATTTTAAATCTGATCAGAGATGTGGCTTTGCCACAGTTATATTCTACGAAGACACTCATTAAGTGCTCAACTTTTCCAGGTTCCTCTGATAGGCATTATCATTCCCTTTTGAAGGCTAGGCACACGTATACAGCTTGAATCCCTGATTGATGGTAGCCTGAAGTCAGATGGCTTCACTTGTTAATTCTGTAGATGTCTAAAATAAGTATAGCGTACAACTCTACAGATCAGGTTTGCAGGCTAGCAAGGGAAAGCTGGCTGTACTTCAGTAACTGATCTAGATGATGTAAACTCATTGTGAACATCTCCAACTTATCATCAGATATTCTTGGAGCATAGATACACATCTTGTGTTGTATAGTAGTCTTCCATTCATGCACTTCCTTCTGTATTACAGTTTTATGTGAGTATGGGCAACTAGCTCCAACTTGACAGATCCCACAGCTGAATGGTAAAATAACCTTTCTCTTGCTTGAAGCTGCAATCCTTCCCTTCTTCTTTAAACCCTTGTTTTGAGTTCTGCCATTGTGTTCTCTGTGTTTTAAGTGCCCCCACACAAACTTTTATTTCAGTGTTCTGCAGATAGAAATTTGTTGCTCTCAAGTACCAGCTAAATTCAGGGTTATTGAAGGAAACAGTTTATCCTCTATTGGCCGCCCATGAAATGAATAGTGTCACTGCACCTTAGTGTAACACAGGGGCAGGGGAAAGGAGGGCTACCACAACACTGCCTCCTACATTAACATCCACGAGATCCATGAAGAAATGTCCTCTCATCATATCGAATTCAAAGATTCTCTCATCTATAGTCAGGTGACCTCAAATCAGGAAAGAAGTTGAGAGTGCTTCCTTGAGGCACATACTAAATCTTTTTGAGGTGCTGGAGCAGGTCCAAAGAAGAGCAACAAGGCTTGTGAAGGGCCTGAAGAATATGCCTACAATGAGTGACTGAAAAAACTGGGGCTGTTTAGTCTGGGGAAAGGAAGCTGAGGGGAGATCTTATTGCTCTCTTCCAATATCTGAAAGGTGATTGCAGCAAGAGTGGGGTTAATCTCTTCTCACTGATGACAGGACAAGGGGAAGTGGCCTCAAGTTGTGCCAAGGGAGGTTTAGGTTGGATATCAGGAAAAACTTCTTTACAGAAAGGGTTGTTAAGCAGTGGAGTAGGCTCCCTGGGGAGGACGCTGAGTCACCATCCCTGTTTGGATGTGGTGCTTAGGGACATGACTTAGTGGTGGGCTGTTAGAGTTAGGGTAGTATGGTTAGGTTACAGTTGGACCTGATGATCTTCAAGGTCTTTTCCAACCTGAGCAGTTCTGTGATTCTATTATAAAGTGAACCAAAAAGGTGAAGGAAGCCTGAGCTACTGCTGACTTGCAGAACAACATGAATGTGCTGGATCAGAGCAAGAATAACCTTTGCAAAATTGCTTTCAGCATCTCAGCAGAGCTTTACTACATGCTGATGAAGACAGAAGATTATGGGTTAGTGCTGAAAAATAGTATATATGGCCTAAATGACAGATTTTCTTTTTTACCCTCATTATAGGGTGGTCACCTTCACTAAGTTTGAACAGAGGTGAGGTGGCAGTGATAAGGCAGCTAGGAGGAGGCCGGGAGTGTCAGTTCAGGGGTTCCAGTGCCCTCCCAGGAGAGTTGAACAATGCCCTTCTGGGCACTTCTGAGCAGAACTGTTGATAAAATCCATACGACCACTCCAGCTATACTGCTCCACACTGTAAAATTTTTTGTTACATTCTCTGGACAGGAAAGCATACAATTTTCATGAAGTTTCACGTACTTGTGCCCTCCTACACACAGACCAAAAATGACAGGTGTTTCTGTTTTATGTGCCATTTGTGCTTAAGTGATTTTGGCATAGATATGTCAGCAAGGAGAAGCTGACAGAATGCCAGTTTCAGCATTCCACCTCTCTTCACTCTCTTGGCTTGGAAATGATATGTGGTGACACCTATTTGCAAAATTAACTTCAGTAAATATCTTCTGGTTCTAAGAGATCCACAAACTGTATTTGTTAAGATGGAACACTAGAACCTCACAGCAGGATTTTATGAAATATATTTGCAGCAAGTTTTGGTCAAAACCTCTGTTCTGGACGGGCTATGTTTTCAGGGAAGATGAAGCCAGCTCAATTTACATTGGGTTTCAACATTTTTGCATGCCTCTCTCTCCATCTTTCCATGCTTCACTTTTCTCTCTCTTGTTTTTTTTTTTTTTTTTTTTTTTTTTTTTGGTAGCACCACGTGAGAAAGGGTTATTTTTAGAGAGATTAGAGAGATTAAGGTTTTTCAGCATAGTACTTCTTCCTGGGTCTGCTGCATAAGACAGAGGACTTCCAGAGTGATGCATCTCTGGTGTGGTGCTGAGGTAATCTGCACAAGCAAGACTCTCTAAGGCATATTGATACCATTAGGCAGTTAATTGTGGTTTTGGTATCAGGTGTAGGAAATAAGAAACCTGAGAGGCTTGGCCAGGAAGCATGCATAAGTTTGCTGACTCTTGCAGGTCTTTTTTTTTTTTTTTTTTTTTTTTTTTGATATGTAACATGAAAAGAAAGGGGTAAGAAAAAGAACAAGACAAATTGAATCATAGAAATAATCATGTTTTTGCAAACTGCTTGCAGCAAAGAAAGACATTCCTGTGCTGGTGACCAATAGCATTTCCAGCTTACTCTTCTTGTGTTCTGAATTTGGCATTCAGATGAAAGATTAAGAGCGCACCAGTAAGGACAATCCATTACTGACACACCACAGACTGCAACCCTGACTCACTGGCAAAAGCATTCCGTATAACCATTAAAAAAAAAAAAACAACCCCCCCAAAAAAAACAAACAAAAGCAAAAAACCAAACCAAACCAAAAAAAAAAAAAAAAGAAAAACCGCCAAAAACACAACCAAGCAATGATGAAGGCAAACAAACGAAGAGAGGGATTTTTTTCCACCCAGAATATAAATAGCCAGAAAATCTCACTGTGGCCCCATAATGCAACACTCTGTTCAGGAAAGCAAAGCAGATACTTATGATAATGGAAAAAACAACTTGCTTATACTTAGTGCCAGGCTATTGGTAAAAAATGTTCCATAAGAGGCTGGCGTGCTACATAAATAGTGTAGGAGAAAATAAATCCACTAGTTCTCTGATAATGGCCTCCAAGTTGAACTGAAAGGTTGTTTTCTTGTTTGTCTTTACTTAGCAGCAGTTGGATGTTCTACAAAACAGAAGCCTAGGACAGAGGGTGCTTTCTCTCAGGAACTGAGATACAAAAATAGACAAATGTGTGGAGAAGAATGGGGGAAAAAAAAAAGAAGGAATCATTCTGTTGGATGTTCTTAGTAAAATTCATTTTGTTGGGTGGTGTTTTACTGTCGATCATCTAATTTTTAAGTGGACAAGTACTCTTGCCTTTGGGTGAACAATGAAGACAATTGTGTTGTCTCCTGCTAGGTCAAAGCTGTATAAGCTATTGAAAGTAATAGTGCTTCATAGTATCAAACATCTAAGGGGAAAAAAAAAAAAAATCAAATTCTTTTCCAGTTTTCAGCTTCCCATTCATTAAGCAACTTCCACATCAAACCTTTTGAAGATCTTGTGTATCCCCAAGTTTATGCACAATTACCACCATCTGGTGTGCACCTTCTTGAGTGCAAATAATCATAAACTGTGCACAACACCTTTCTCTTTCCAATGGTGTAGAATGCACGCCAGTTCAGCTGCATCTCAGAGATCAGTGAGATCAGCTTGTTGTAATTATTAGCAGTGTGCTAATATAAACTAACTGCTCTGCTTCCCTGCTGGAGCTTGGTGGTGGTGCTTTGATTTCATGTTACCTCCTTGCATGCTACGTGCTGACACAGCTCATTTTGCCGTCTCTTTGCTCGCCTCAGTTGTAGGCATAACAAACTCCAAAAGCTGTGGTCTGTCACTGACCTTTCACAGGAGATAAGAAGGGTTGACATCACCTGAAATACATTCTTTTCATTAATTACTCTTGTGATATGGTATTGTTTTTCTTCAGATTCCTTTTTGGTCAAAACTTCCCTGGATAGAAACAGGTATGAGTTTTGCCTTAATCTCTATTTGCCATTAATAAAAACATTCGTAAGTGCTAGCATATCTGAAGTCTGCTCTTAAAGTAATACCTCCTGTGTTACTGTGTTGGCCCACGATGCCAGAGGCAGATGTTGCTGATATGGCAGTAGAGGTTGAACCTTCCCACCAATATTTCGTTACATTTTGTTGCTATGTGACAGATGGCACCAGAGGGGCAGTCTGATGCAATGGCATCAGATGTGGAATTGAATTCCTCCATGCTGAAAAAAGTGTACCCACTGACATTCACTGATGCTTGGTGAACATTTATGGAGACAAAACAGTGTATGTGAGCACAGAGAAGCAGTAGGTGCTGTATTTCAGTAGTGGTTCCATAGCTGTTACACCAGGAAATGAAGAGTATCTCAATCAGATCATCTTCATAAATTGGCAGATTACAACCATGCAACTATTGTAATGAATATTACAACAAATGTTGTAATGAACTGATCTGAATAACATCTTAAATGCAGTGGAAATGATGGTGACATCGTTGGAATATCACAGACTTTGCACCAGGTGAGTCCTACAGATGTTCTCATAGGAACAGAAAGAACACTGCATACAAGTTGGTCAGAACCTATTGAACCAATATGAGGCTGAAGGTAATTTTCTCTATCAAATAGTGTTATTGTGCTCTTTGTATCTGTTGTAGTTTCCATGGAAATAAATAGAAGGCATTACTTTTGAAGCAACCTACATATTTGTATTCCTCATTTCCACTGAAGTCAAACTAGTGATTTTTATTCATTTATTTATTTATTTAATGTGTCTCTCATCAGCTTCTCATTGTCTCCTGTCATGCTCTGGCTGAAATAAATAAAGTTTTCTTTTAATCAGATATAAACTTGAGTTTTCTTGTATTCAAACACTTTTCTCTGATGTCCTCCCTGTTCTTTGATTTCTATTATTTTTCTATTACTTATGGACTGACTCCTAAGAGGGGGAACAGGGACTTAGTAATCTGCAACTGGACTTGGGGAATGCAACTCATTTTAGTTCTGTATGTGCTGCTGAGTTCAAGGATATCAGGAAGACTGCTACCATTTGCAGAAAGAGAGTATTTGCAAACAGCAGGGCTTCTGCTGTCTCAGTTGATTGTTTACCTGTTAGTATGATATGTTTTTGTAGTAATACAGCCAGCTTTACCTCCTTGTTATCCCTCATCTATCAATTTCCAATGCTTGCCCCTCTCCTTAAAAAGCAGTTTTAAAAGTGTTTATGTAAATGAGGTTCTGGTTCACAATGAGATGCTCCAGGAGATGCAACACTAAAATGTGGTCATTTGCTGTATGAGCAATGGATCAAATCACAAGGGCTGACAGGAAACTTAATATTTCAGTCAGCCTAAGAGGCAAAAGGATAACCAACTACACTAATAATAAATATTTTCTGGCAGAATATGATAATCAAACTGATTATTTGCATTTCATTATCATGACTTTAAATTGTGCAAGAATAAACCCAGTGACAAGATCCTTTATCTGCTTTCTGTTGTGTTAGTTTACTTTCCCAGGTGGTTGGTATTGCTCTGGTTGGCATTACATGTATTACACATTCTGTCTGTATATGCGTATTTAGTGTATTGCAGTAGCATGTTCTTATCCTAACATGTGACTCAAGACTGACCAGAAACAAGTCTTGTAAAGAGCAGCTGAGGGTAGTGGGATTGTTTAGTCTGGAGGAGGATCAAACGAGACCTCATTGCTCTCTACAACTACCTGAAAGGAGGTGTGGTGAGGTGGGAGTCAGCCTCTTCTCCTGCATAAGTGGCAATAGGACTAAAGGGAATGGCCTCAAGTTGTGCCAGGGGAGATTCAGGTTGGATGTTAGGAAAAATTTCTTCTCTGAAAGAGTGTTCAGGGGCTGTGACGGGCTGCCCAGGGAGGTGGTAGAATCAGTGTTCCTGGAAATGTTCAAGAAACGTTTAGGTGTTGTGTACGTGTTAGTGGGGAAATATTAGTGGTAGGTGGACAGTTGGACTGGATGGTGTTGGAGGTCTTTTCTGACCTTGGTGATCACACTTTATTTAAACTCCTGAAAATGCAAAATAAGGCTCCCTATTAAAAGAGATTTTGTCACCTAATTTGTTCTCTCTATGACATATGCCAGTAACTCTGGTAGAATGGGTGTTCTGTCCTTCAGTGTTCAACTGCAAATGAAAAGGTCTCATTTAGTAAGTAGAAACCTTTTGGTCAATGAATCATAGACCACATTGTGCTTAAACTGCAAGTAAGTAAATTTCATTACGGATTTAATTGGCTTCATGTGTTTCATATCAACAGTTTCTAAGGAGAGCTTGTTACTAATGAAGAAGAACAGCCAGCAGGAAATAGTGGCATGCTAAATTAAACTTGAACATTCTAATCAAGACAAGGTATGGGTGTAAATTTTAGTCCTTTGAAGTATCACTACCCAATGTAATTAGTTAACAACTATTTGTTTGCTCTGCCTCTTTGGGGAAACAGATTGTGTTGCATGACATTAATTTTCTGTGCTATTTGTTAAAAGAACAAGGAAAGGATTACAGAAGTGATTTCAAGGAAAGAAATAACAAGTAAATTAGCAGTGCCACTGAGGGTGGAGGAAAAAGAAGCTGCTGATTATACAGTCTCTTTTGTTGTGTCCAAATAAAGAAATACTAAAAATGCTAAGAATAATATTTCATTGTAAAAACATATTTACATCGTGGGAAAAACACAGTGTGATTTCTTGTGCTGCTGAACTTACTCTGTGTTTTACCTAGTGACACATGATTGCTTGGAGACACTAAAATACATCCTTTTCTCCTTGTATTCACTGAGCAGCAGGGATATATGAATGGTTGTAAGAAGGTGGCAAATGGACTGTCCCACCTGAACACAACTTAATTGTTCCTCCATAACTATTTATTTCTAGGAAACACTTGCTAATTATGCAAAATTGTGTCCCTTTGTTCCTGCCTTGTCAAAACACAAGACATTCATATGATTTTTTTTCTTTTGTGGAAACTCTTCTGTCATTAAAGGAATAAAGCAATCAAAGCCACCTGCCATTTAAAATCAAAATAGTTTGGGAGTTCTTTTATGGTAATTTTATGATCTGATGAATATTCAAATAACATTAAAACATCTACTGTTTATATGAATCTTTAATCTCTAATAGCATGTACGTCCTATTTCAGGGTATAATGTAAGAGTTATAATTTGTAATCACTGACATTAAAGAAAAAAATTGAGACTAGATGTTTATCACTAGATAATATTCTGGCTAGTAGCTCTTGGCTGGTTCCAGTCTGAGGCTCCCATGCTCACACCCTTTTTTTTTTGGAGAAGAGAGGAGCAGCTATTTGAAGGGCAGACCTCCACACGGTGCTGAATAAACCCTGTGTGCCTGTGGCAGTTTGTCTGCCCTTGCCCAGAGCAAAGAATTGCCTCACATACAAACACAGAGGCCAACCTCCCAGGTGCAAAAACAGTCAGAAGTCAGTTCCAGGTTGTCACAATTTTTAGGGAAATAAAGTAGAATCAGGAAATACAAAGCATCTATGTAATGTTTATAATCAAGCTGTAATGTTATTTTGCGTTCCAACTATTTTCAAGTTCCCATTGAACACTTTCATGGAAACTCTAAATAAGCTGAGGAAGGCTATAATCTAAATGATTCTTTTCAAGGGAAGATATTTTGGCTTCAGAGTTTATTTCTCCAAGCAGTTTATCCTCCCCTTCTGCTGTTTCCCAAGTACATCCAGGGCTCCTTTTTTCCTCACTCACTGCTGCCTCTGCCTCATGCACACTCACCACTGTGTGTCCAACCTCTTTTAAGATGGAAATAGGTAGATGGAGATTCTATGATGTGTGTATTCATAAACACATATACACATGTGTGCATTTGGTGGTGCTCAGAGGACTGTCCAGGGAGCTGACTTCTTTTTCTGTCCCTTCAGTGGTTCTACTTACTTTGTATATTCTGAAAGAATACGGCTTCTCAAAGAAGGAAAACAAACAGGCAAGTCCAAACATGGTATTCAGTTAGAGCTAGGAACAGAAGTTCCAACCAGTTGGTTGTTTCAAGTCTTGGATTAAAATTTGCTGTTTCTATACCACTTCTAAATATCCTGCTCAGACCATGCCTGTTTATCCTGCAGACTCAGTGCAGTATTTTCTTGAATTCAGTTCAAAAAGGGCACTTGGAATGTGTAACTGCAGGACAGTGTACTCGAATTTAGCAGAGACTGAACAATGAGTGAAGGGAGTCAGATAATAACCAACAAAACCAAAAAGTTTCTCACATAATATTAGTGTTTCAGATTCAGAGGCATATTAAAGAACAGCCTGCTGAATCCTCTGTTACTTTCTGCAGTATTCCAAAGGGAATTCAAGTTTTCAAAGTTAAATATCCTAGGGGGAGGCTAAACTGTGGGAAAAGAGACATTGTGAGTAAACAGTTATCTGCACATCTTAAATATATTTTGTATACCTGCTATGTAAGTTATTATGGGAGATGAACTGCCACTTCTATCCATGACAGTGGATCCAAAATTTAGGAACACAATTAAAATGGCATCTTTAAAATATAAATTGATTGACTACTGGGTTAGAAAGAGAGAATGGAGATAACAAATGAGCAATTGTCCACAAACCTTCTTTGGAACACAAAATAATGCCAAGAGTGTTCCAGTAATATTGCACCAATAATGAAGACTATGATTTGAAAATAAGCAGAAGGCTGTGATGTAAGAATCGAGAAAGTATATCCTTTCTCAGTTTGGAGAGATGAAAGAGTGGCTTGGCTGTAAGGATGAAATTACCCACTGTTTGTGAAACTTTGGACACCATAGCTTCAGAGAAGTTTAAATTCTGGCCTGAGGTGATACAGAGAACTTTCAAGTGGTGACATGTTTATCTCAATCTTCAGAGAGTATTATTCAGGAAATCAAACTAGTAATCCCATCCGACGAATCTTTTGAAAACTTTTAAATACTTATGCTTCTTGCTGGAAAGAAAGCCATGGGTGGATCCAAAGCCCAACAGCAATAATTGGGAACCACTGTTTATGAATGACTTCAAAGGACTTTGGATGAAACTCATTGTGACAGCAGGCTTTCCCTTGGTATTTTAATACTTCCATACCCAACTTTATCCAAAGCAGGCAGTGAACTGAAAGGCAAAAGTAAAGAAAATGTTTTTCTGGTCATGAAGGGAATCTGAAGAACAGTGTAATTATCAAAGAGAATGACTTGTGACATGAATAGGCATGAGAAAAGAGAAGCTGTAAAAGGAACTGATGCATGATCAGTGGAAAGTGAATAGTAATAAGAATGAGGTGCCTGTGCTGCAGGTCAAACTCTCTCCGCATCTGTTCCTTTCTGTGTCTGGAAGTAATTCTGGAAAGTGAAACCATATGGGGCCCTACGATGTGCAAGCCCAAAGGTGTCTGCGGAGTGGTTCAGTGTGATTCCCTGATCAAAAAAGACAAAAGCAAAAACTAAATAAAGAACCTCCCAGCCAACATTATTTATTTTAGAGTAATCATTTTTATAACCTCACCTGTCAGTGGAGGAAAATAAATTATTTATAAGCAATACATGAAGTCTTCAGAGCAGTTCTGTAATAGTAAGCTCATTTATAAATGTATTCCATGACAGCAATGCTGATGGTTATTTATTTATGAGGGTCCCAAGAAAGACGTTCATTGCTGAAAATTTTTGGAGTTGAATAAAGAAAATATAGATAATTGTGACAGATTTTTTTATTCTGCAGAAACGTTACGTATCTTTTCCATAATTCACAAAAGTTTTGAGAAACCACATAATGTGTTTCCTTTGCTTTCTATCTATTCAGCACAAATGCGGTTGTGTATTCAGTTCTAGTTAGCCACCTTCTTGGAAACCTTTTGTGGAAAGCAAAAATAGTATGTAATCGATAGCCTCATGTTCTGAATCCTCAGAGCCTTTACTGAGAAATACCCTCAGCTAATCCACAGTTGAGGCATTTAATATATGTTTTGAAGCTGATTCTCTTTTGGAGTTGCAGTCGGAAGAGAAAACCCTTTGAGATCTAATTACTGTAGGGACTATTTAGCTCTTCTGATTTCAGATAGATGCTTAACAACCACAATCATAGTTGCTAGTCAGACAAATGTTGCCATATATCATTATGAAACTTGGGTCCTTTTTCAAGGAACCATTACAGCAGCACAAAGGCATGAGTAGATACTGCAAAGCCAATGAGATGGTGGTTGCTTCAAAGGGTATGCAGCATCTCCTTTTTCTTCTTTGCCCCCATGCTATTTATGAGCCAGGGGAAATTACTGTGGGAAAGGGAGCCCCCACGACAGACTCTGAAAAGTTAGAGGCAGAGAAGGTTAATTTGATAATCAGCCACATAAAAAGGTTGCGCTGGACTAGAAATGGGAATTTTATTACCAACACATGTATTGTCATAAAGGAACAGGCTGCGCGTCCACCATGGAGCGGCAAGCAGTGAGATGAAAACAAGTCAGGCTGACAGATTAAGAGCTACTCCTAGTATTTTTGTTTGCTGGAGGCAAATTACATGCTAATGGCCTTGATAACTGAGGGGCACATCAGTCAGAAGGCAGAGTGAAGGTAATATATGTGTAATACGAACTAGCTCTAGATTTATTGCTCCTTTGAGGGAATTGACCTAATAACACTGAGCCAAAAACTGCACATGTATAGGAAAATGGCCAGGACTAGCCTTCTCTTTCTTCCTTCCACACATTTTAGCATTATATTCTTTAAAAAAAGAAAGGAAAGGAAAAAGTGAGCTGGAAATCAGAAACAGTGTTGCATCTGAGACTGTCTCTTCCTGTCCCGCATATGAATTTTGAGTCTTTCAGAGTGGAAGACACTGTAATTGACATTCACCAAGTCACCTGAATGCAATAAACACAGTGGAAATCTCTTGGTTATGTCTGTGCCTGAGAGCTGGAAGAACCTGGGCTCCAAACCTACTGAAGGTAAATCACTTAAGCATCTTGTTTCTCCAGTTGTGAAACATGGATGATAATTGTGTATCTGTGGAAAAAGAAGGCTACAGGACTCTATTTTTGCTTCTGTAGATTCTGTACATTTATCAAGCTTCAGTTCCTGTGCAATCTCATTAGTCTTGGCTGGAACTGCAGTCCTTACCTCTTCACCCCACACACCTCCTCCTCACTTGTGTTAAGATCCTTTTGCAGTCTTTGTGCCTGTTCCTCCCAGACCAGGATTTCTCGTGTCTGTAGTGAGTGTGTTTTTCATTTCTACACTCTCCCCCCTTTTCGCATGTACTCTGTGCATTTCATTTTGCATCTTGCTTTGTTTGATTACCTTTGGGGACCCCCAGACTTGTCACTTGTGGAAAATGGATTGCACCGCAAATAGAGCACAGGCTGGGATAGGCAGCAAAGGAAAGATACATCTGGTGAGGTAAATGCTGGCTCAGAGTCCAGAGGAAACCGCAGAGTAGCATTCACATTTCCAGGCAGCTGGCTCAGCAGTGATGTGTGCTCCTACTGGTTCTGCAGTGATTGTTGTTGGTGCTCTCAGAATGTGGCTCTCCTCAGGAATGAAGGGAATAGCAGGCTGGCGGGGCTATGAAAAACATGTGTTTGCTTTGCTTGTGGCTGGGACAGGATGCACAAAGCATGGCTCCAAGCACCTCTTCAGCAGCACCGTCTCCTGCTCCATCTACAGAAGCAACCACAGCTCAGAACAGCCCGTCCTCCTGTTCTCTCTCCAGAGGCAAAGAGCACGATTGCTGCTCTCAGGCCTGTATCACAACCAGCAGCCTTGTGACGGCGAATGTTCAGCAGCAATTGTTTTATACAAACCTCTTCAAACAAAGCGTGTTGCCATGATGAACACCAGCTGAAGTCAAGTTTAAGTGCTGACAAAGGCAACCTCGTAACTGTAGTTTACAGTCATGGAAAAATGATAGCATAGACAAACTGAATCTGACTTTTTCTCATTTGGTATGTTAAATTTTCAGCAGTGTTATGCTGCTGTAAAGGAAAGAATAGCTAGATCTGTGAGGTCTATTCAAGTTTAACTGAGGACACTCTTTTTAAAGGGCAGCAGGCCAGCTCATGGCTTGGACTCCATGCCTGCGTGGGGCAAATGAGGGTGCGAGACACTCCTTGCCTGCACACTCTGTCCTCTCTCTACATGCTTCTTCTTGATCTCACGTCCAGCCATGGCAAATAGGCAAAGGCAGCTTCCCAGTACTCAATCTCTCCCAGTTCAAAGGTCATCGGAACTGAATTCAGTCACGGTTTTAATGGAGAACAGACAATGCCTGTCATGCTTTACAAAACATCCACTGTACTGGGCAGGGACAATAGGAGGCTGTAACTCATTTGTCTTCTTTCTTCCAGAGAGTAAAATCCCACAGAGAATAACCATCTGCTGCTGAAGAGTCACAGGAGAAGGAGCAGAGGAAGCTGAGGGTTGTCTGCACTGCTGCCAGCTAAACCTGGATGAGAGCAGTGATGGACATCAGGTGGTACACTGCAGCATGTGCCCTGAAGTATGGCTGACAACTTATATCCACTACCTCAATACTGTAGTGTGTCTTTTTTCAGGAAAAAAAATCTTCGTGTTCAATGCCATGGAGATCTTGTTGCTTTGTGGGATATTTTGTACCATTTGTTATATTTCTTATATTTCACCTCTTGCTGCGGCATGGGAAGTGACAAAGGAAACAAGCACCTTTGCTGCTGCCTCTTAATGCTGGCAGGGTTTCAAATGCAGCATCTATTTAAAGTTGTCTCAGTGCTGCCTGAAAGGAAACCCTCAGGCAGGAGTGAGGCTAAATGTATACGAGCTTATGTGGTTTATGCTCTTTTCTCTTACTAGAGCTTTTCCTACAAGTGTCTATATTCTCATTAATTGCAGCATACCATAAAAGATTACAGGTTATCCAAAAGCTTTAAATGTAGGCTTTTCAGGGATAAAGTTTCTTATAAAACCTCCATGTACACATTGAGCTCCAGGAGGATTCTTGCAGTCACACCATCTAAAACTTGTTTGATTTTTATTTGCCAGCTTTCCTGAAAATACCACATGCCCACATTAATTACTTTCTTAGATGACCAAACAAGAACTTACAAGAGAAATAAAGATATATTCTTCAAACTTTTTAAATGTGAGTCATTTATAGAGGAAAAGGTCACAGAGCAAAATGTGAACATGTAGACGTGCAACTAGTTATCCTATGGAAAATCAGCACTGATGTTTTGTAGCTTCTATTTTCATAATTATTTAACTTTTAGATTGTTGAGGACAAACTATTCTCACACAGCTGTCAGCATCTGTGAAAAAAGTCTTTTTTAAAGGACTACTGATATCATGTCAATGCTCTTTGTATTTTTGGTTTCGTTTTTTGTGGAACAAACTTTCTAAGCAGACAATCCAACACCGCCAGATACATGTTTTGATGATTTAAAGGAATGCTCAAGCAAACTATTTTGACCCTGTTTTCTAGAGTTCTTGTGTTCAGAGAGGCAAGGAGTTATCTGGCAATTGCAAATGATGAATATTAAATTATCGTAAAAATGATTTGCTACTGGTGTAGAGAAGACACAGAACTGAAATGCACCTATCAGGTTTGGAGTGAATAGGTTCATAATTGGGAAGAAATAATTGCTTAGATGAAATACAAGGTATGGGGATCAGATTTTGGCTTCTGTACTGGGACACTAAATGTTATCCCGTAGGATCAATAATATCCAGAATACTCTATTGTTTAATGCTCCCTTTATAATAGACTTTATTATTTATTTATGTAAGCTAAAGAAACCCTAAGACTTTCCTACATCTGGAGATCGAACTATCTCTACAATTCCTCCTTAAGGTCCAACAGTGAGTACAGCTCAGCTTGCAAAACCTCATGACACCCAAATCTGAGGATTATGGGTGAAATCATTACAGCAAATCTTTCTTCATTAGGAAACTTGACTACACACACTGATTTCTCTTTTAATTTTAATTTTATTGTCTTGTCCAGCTGAGAGAAATGTCACATCTAAATAATCTATTAAGCCAGAATATAGAATATACCAACTCAGTTGTAACCCTACACTTTGTGTTCAGAAACACCTCTAAATTTCTGGAGGCCTCATGATGCTTTTGGGTTTTGAGCTGGAGACAGTCAGATATAAAACTAAAAAGACCCAGGAGAAAAAACGAACACATTTTTCTGTCTTTCTTCTCCCCTTTTAGAAGCTTTAGCTACAAAGAGTGACTGGCATACAGGACTCAGTTGCTTGATCTCCAACTTACATATCTCCTATCCAGTGCTTGTATCTCGTGCTCCCCATGGGCCATGGCATCCACTCAAAAGAGGTCTAAGGACTTTCCCACACTCAGTTGCTGTGTCTGCCATGTCTGGAAGCAGTAGCCTTCACACAGCTCAGTGCTTGATGTTGATGTATGATGTTCTTCACAGTGCTTTGCTGATCTTCACCACCTGATCATGGAAGCTTTCTGTGAGGGACAGTTTCAAATGTGCAAGGTACAAGAATTGTTGATGTTTGTTCAATTTGCACATTTTGCATATGGTTTATAGATTATCTTATATCTTAGTCTTGAATGGCACAATTGGAAAATGCCTAATACACTTTATTAGAGAAAATAATGATGTGAGAAGATAAAAAGGAGACATTTCAAATACCACTTTTGCTTAGAGCTGTATTCCAAAGGCTAAAAAAGGTACAAAACTATGTTCAGGTTGCTGCTGAAGCTGAAACATGAGACAAACTTTTAAAAGCCAGAGAGAGCAAGAAGCAGAGAGACAGAGAAAGTGAGAAGGAGATTTAAACTCCCATGTCAGTTAGCAAAATGCAGTTGGCAAAATTCCTGCTCTCCAGACTGAACGTGGCAGTCCCGTCCATTTCTTCAGCAGTCCCATCAGTTTTCATGCGAGCATAAACCAGCAGACACTGCTCACAGCAAGAGAAGAAACCTGGATCAGAAGACAGGGAAAGACTTCCGAAATGTTAGCACACTCATTTTCAGTGTTGAGAAACCTGGCAGAGGCCCCTACACAGCCCCCAGTGATCTCAGTGGAACCCATCACTGATTTCCCTGCCATCTGAACTGACACAATAGAGGAGCACTGGTGTTGTTAAGATGGAAAGTTGAGGTCAAATCTAAATTCCTGTAATCTGCAGTATTTTTGGGAGTCTTGGTTAAAGTCTGTACCCTTCCACTCATATACGCACTGCACAGCCAGACAGGATAGTCAGACTTACCGACTTTCTAAATATTTCTCAAAACCTCTGGAATGTTTTGGGCAAGGCCCAGGAACTGGAAAAATATAAATTGGGAGCTTCTTAAGAAAAAAAATAGTACTGGTAGTCATCTGAAAGAGCATTAATTCAAAGTGACTGAGGGAACCCGAAAATTGCTGAATGGGCAGAACAGCTGCATAGGATTCCCGGCGGAGAGACTTGTGCTGGGAATTAAAGCTGAGGTGGGAACTGCTGGTCTCGTGTTATCCCTCAGTTCTGTAAGGGCTGGTAACAGCCATACACAGTGCCATCTAGTGGGCTTGGGGGCAAATATGAACCGTTAATTTGGGGTCCCAGAATAACTCAAGATGCTGTCTGTCCCAACCTTGCACTAATGCTTTTCTAGCTGAGAGGCATAGCATCTTGTTTTTCTCATTGGCACTGTGAAATTAGCTGCAGTGATAAAGAATGGGCAACACATAACGACATCACAGCTTACTGAGGACTGCACAAAGCTCATAAATAGCAGAGAACTGTAGCAAACAGTCTTAATAGGGAGGAAGTGTAAGTTTTTTTTTCTCTCCAAAATGACAAAAAGGCAGAAAGTATGTACCTCTCTCACCTCCCTACCACACCTTGAAGGACAGATTTCTTTTATCTCTTTTGCCTCTCATTTCCTCACACTGTGACTATGTGTCAATGAGGGCTGAAAAAATTTCTCTCTTGCCTGTCTGCTCTTTCTAGCTCCTGTAACAAGAAACATGCTGACCAATGTGATGGATTCTGGAAGGAATTTCCCCCAGGTCAGATTAGGAATGATCTTTGTGTTTTGTTTTCTGAAAGTACAAAACCTCTAATGTAGGGAGATGCCAAAAATATTGTTTTCAGCTAGCACAAGTCTGAAAATTATTATGAGATGTTGGGAAATACTCTGAGGGTTTCACAGTGTGGGAAAGAGTAAAGTTCTTTGATCCAGCAGTAAGTTACCTGGTTGTGGACAAGGGATGGACTTAATGATTCATGTAATCTCTTCTAGTCCTTTGTTCCTCCCTGGCAGTTTCCTCTGCCTTTTTTTTTTTTTTTTTTTTTTTCCCAAGGAAAGAAGAGTGTAAGATTTAATCCCCTGGGTTAGCTGCATTTTACTTCCTCATGCTGTTTAGCATTATGGATAACTGTACAGTCTATGAGATAATTCAGCCATGTGAATTGGCCAGGAGATGCAAAGCCTGGCCTTGCTGTGCAATATGTGCTTTGGAGCAGGCTTTCAAACCATCAGGGAAGTTCACTCTAAAACATCATTTGCATCTTGAGTCTGGTGGGCTGTGAGAGTTCATGTTCCTTGAAATGTTGCCTTATATGTAAGAACATAGTTTCCATAGTTTCCATACAGGATCCTTCAAAACATGGAACAAACACCAATGGCAAATCAAATGTACCCAGAAGAGCAAAATGCTACAAGGAATTGGTGAAAAAACTCGGATTAGTAAACACTGAATATTTTGAGTTTCAGGAGAGCATGTGAATCTGACAAGGGACATCAAAGGCAAAAAGAAGGATTTCTGTGAGTAGATAAATGACAAAAGGAAGGCAAGGGAAAATATGAGCCTGTGATTCATTTTCTTCTCTAGAGAAATATGACATGGAAAAAAATGAGTTACTTAATGAATGCCTTCTTCACCTCAGTCTTTACTAGCAAGGCTGGCCTTTAGAAATCCCAGGTCCTAATGACCAGTCTGTGATTCTGTGAAAGAAAACTGTTTTCATCCTTAGGCTGAAAGTAAAGTTTTGGCTACTTTACAGGATTCTGCCTGGCAGATACACATTTTTCATTGCTGTCTTAAAATATAGTAAGATATTTTGAGGGACTAACCTAGCACTATATTTTTATATAAAGTCTTAAGCAGGAGGCATCCAAAATCAGGAGCTCATGCTCATGTTGACTTGATCCTGTCATAAGCCTGTACCTTCAGTTTGTTTTCTAAACACTGAAGAAACTAAGAAAAGATGGTCATCACACACACACACTTTGTAATATAGCTACACATTGAAGAACATCTTTCTTCCAAAGAACATGCACTAGTTTATACTTTGTTCTGCAAGATTCACAGTATCCAGCATGACTTGGCTTCCATTTCTACGTGTTTAGGTTTCAGTTTTGTTAGAGTGGTGTCTTAAATACTGATAACTTGGACTGATTTCATGAAGGACATTGAAGCAAGTACATAATGACTGCTGAAGGGAAAGAGGGTAAAGTTATGATTGAAATAAATATTTTTGCTCTTTATCAGGCTCTCCAAGTCTTGTACAAATATGCACATGCAAAAGCATTTCTTTCATTTTTTCATTTAGCAAAAAAAGTCAGAAGCTATATAAAAATTTAAAAATATACATAAAAATTATAACATTGCTAGAAACAAACAAACAAACAAAAAGCCAAACAAACCCACAAGACACAAGAGCTCTCTTTGTCTTCTCGTGGTAGTGATTGTCTGTATACTAATATCAATTCTCTAAAGTTCTAAGAGAAACCTGATTTACTGCACTGAGGACTTCAAACGCAAATGGTTAAGGAGACATTGCGACCTTTATAACAAGAATTTCAGTTAAGTCTTTCAGTTATGGAAAGAACAAATCCGAGAGTCAGAAAGGAATGTTAATAGCATATGGGACTGAATGTACAAGATTCTGCTAGCCAGTAAGTGAGCCAGTAATTAAAGAACACAGTATAGTAAGTTATAAACACCTATTAACCATTTAGCTCTTCGAGTCCTGATCCAGGAAAACAGTTCAGCCTTTGCTTAACTTCAGGCGTGTGACTGGTTCCCTTGAAGTAAATAGAATAATGCAAAGTGGATTAGAGCCTTAACATTGGGGTTTTCCATTTGTTTGCTCGAGGATCTCCAACACAGAGACAGCTTTTGATTCTGCTGCTTTCCCTCCTCTCCCTTGGCACAACAGACTTCACTTCTTTGTCTCACTCTCTGCTTTCCTAAACCAGAGCTTATCTCCTCTCACCTCTTCCCTAGTCCTGAATTATCATGGGAGTATCTGCATGCAGGCAAATACCACCCATCAGCAACCCAGAGATTTAATTGGTCTGTGGCTTTTGCATCTACCTCCACATTTCTGTGTGCAACCAACTGTAGGGTACTTGCTTTAGCAGGGGGCTTGGACTTGATGTTCTCTTGAGGTCACAAAGCCTGTGATTCTGTGATTGGCAATTAGTAATGATCAGCTGGTAAATGCTTGTGTGTACATGTTTCCATAGACAGCCTCGGTATAGACAGAGTTAGACCTTCTCCCTTGGCTGCCACCAGCAAGCCATACTGAATTCATCTCAAGCAGGATTCCACAGTTGATTGATTTGGGGATTATCATGACCAGAGCCAGTCTGAAATTGCTCCAACACCACTAGCAGTATATACAGCACAGTCTGGGATCTTCAGTCTGGAAAGATGGACGTTTTACTGGAGAAAACCACGATCCCTGAATATCGCATATCCCTCATGAGCCATCAGACATATCTTTCATTTAGGCAGGCACAGAATCAATAATTATTCCAGTAACTGATAATGACTAATAAGTCAGAAATGTCTAGGTATGACTCATTCACTACTATAATTTCTTCTGTTACTTGGTGGTCCAAAAAATTGTGAAATATACACTGGAAAGAAAAAAAAAAAAGAAAAAGAAGAATGTAAATATGCACACTGTGTAGGAAATCTTTGATGACTCTGTGTTTGAAAACCTTCATGCCTGTTTTCTCCAGGACATACTCCAAATATGTTTCATTGCTTCCAGTTTCAAGTGCAATTTCACTGTAGAGCTATACATTTTTTTCTTAACTTCTTGTATTTTCTTGACTTCTTTCCATGTAATTTTCCTCTTTTTGCCTTTGGTTACGCACAGCTTTTTCTGAAAGAACATCTTGTTCTTTCTCAGTCTCTAAGCAGGTAGTTTCATGTGCATGGCTGCTGATAGTGCTGAGACTGACAGCACCAGCTCATGGGATTTGTAGATCCTCTCACACTGCTTTTTGAAAATTTGGACTGGGGTAGTTTATTCCCATCTAATTTCTATGAATATGAGTCGTGTTGCCAACTTGTACTTGCTGTGCTGGAAATGTGCTGATAGAAAACTTATCCATTAATTTTTAGTCACAAAAATTATTTTGAATCACTTGCCTGTATTTTTTCTGTTTTCCACAACACATCCAGAGCTGTTTAGACAGATGGTGAAGGGCCTGGAGCATCTCCTCTATGAAGAAAGGCTAAGTGAACTGGGTCTGTTTAGCCTTGAGAAAAGAAGACTGAGAGGGAACCTGATCCAGGTCTGTAAATATCTAAGGTGTGGGGGGCAAAGTGGCGAGGCCAGACTGTTTTCAGCAGTGTGTGGAGACAGGACAAGGGGAAACGGCCAGAAACTGGAGCATAGGAAGTTCCGCACCAGTGTGCGCAAGAACTTCTTTATGGTGAGGGTGACGGAGCACTGGAACAGGCTGCCCAGGGAGGTTGTGGAGTCTCCTTCTCTGGAGATATTCAAGACCCGCCTGGATGCCTACTTGTGCGACCTGGTGTAGGGAACCTGCTTTGGCAGTGGGGTTGGACTCGATGATCTCTGGAGGTCCCTTCCAACCCCTACGATTCTGTGATTCTGTGATTCTGTGATTCTGTGTCCACTTCCTTCTTACTGTTCTCAAGAGAGCAACTCCAACCAAAACAGTGTTAGCTAATGGCTGATTCTATTACCAGCATCACACTGTGCATCCCTGAAAGCATTTTCCTAAAAGTTCATGGTGTGCCTATACTGCCCTGGTACCTAGCCTGGGTACTGTTACTCCTCATGTAATCATGGATCAGATGCACAGCTATGACTGGGCTGATCTGCAATGGAACAGAGGGCATGTGAACTCAGGTGTTTTTTCACTGATGATTCCTTTGTCATTCTTTTCCACTTAATTTACCAAAAGTGATCAAACAGCCTGATATATGCCAAAGAGGCTGAGATGCAATTCTATGATTCTATGATTTTATGATTCTATGACTTAGTTCTTCTTATTCTTTAATAGGAAAACTTGGCTTATGTTATCTAAATACTGCTCCATATTAAAATATATGCTGCAGATTTCTATCTGTTATATGCCTTGTTTGTGTCTTTCTACTGTACACTTTTCAGAAAAAGAAAAAAAGAAAAAAAGACCAAAAAGAAGAAAAATGCTCAACATTTTCATCTGAAAGATTGCCAGATCTGAGGAATTAATTCATGAAAAGGAAAATCATAGATTGACTCTATGATATTCACGTACAGAATCAGAGAATGGCCCAGGTTGGAAGGGACCTCAAGGATCATGAATCTCCAACCCCCCTGCCACATGCAGGGCCACCAACCTCCACATCTAATATTAAACCAGGCTGCCCAGGGCCCCATCCAGTCTGGCCTTGAACACTTCCAGGGACGGGGCATCCACAACTTCTCTGGGCAGCCTGTTCTAGCACCTCGCCACTCTCTCCATAAAGAACTTCCCCCTGACATCCAACCTAAATCTTCACTCTTTCAACTTAAAACCATTTCCTCTTGTCCTGCTGTTATCTACCCTTTCAGAGAGTTGACTCCCCTCCTGTTTATAGGCTCCCTTTAGGTACTGAAAGGCTGCAATTAGATCACCCCGCAGCTTTCTCTTCTCCAGCTGAACAAGCCCAGCTCTTTCAGCCTGTCTTCATAGGGGAGGTGCTCCAGCCTTCTGATAATCTTTGTGGCTCTCCTCTGGATACTCTCCAGGAGCTCCCTGTCTTTCTTGTATTGGGGACTCCAGACCTGGACGCAGTACTCCAGATGGGGCCTCACAAGAGCAGAATAGAGGGGAACAATCACCTCTCTGTCCATGCTGGCCACCCCTCTTTTGATGGAGCCCAGGATACCATTTGCTTTCTGAGCTGCAAGAGCGCACTGCTGGCTTATGTTTTTGTTTTCATCTACCAGGGCCCCTCGGTCCCTCTCTGCAGGGCTACTCTCAAAGACTGCTCTTTCCAGTCTGTATAAATGCCTGGGATTCCTCTGGCCCAAGTGCAAAACCTTGCACTTTGCTGTGTTGAATGTCATTAGAATTACCTAGGCCAACCTTTTGACTCTGAGTGGCATCCCTTTCTTCCACTGTGTCAACCGCACCACTCAGCTTGGTGTCATCAGCTGAGGGTGCACTCAATTCCATCATCGATGTCAGTGATAATGTTATAGAGCATTGGTCCCAAGATAGACCTCTGGGGAACACCGCTCATTACTGGCCTCCACCTGGACACAGAACCATTAATCACCACCCTCTGTCTTTGGCCTTTCAACCAATTCCTTATCCATTGAGTGGTCCACTCATCAAATCCACATCCCTCCAGTTTGAAGATAAGGATGTGGTGGGGGACCATGTCAAAGGCCTTGCTCAAGTCTAGGTAAGTGACGTCGGTCACCTTCCCTTTGTCCACCAATGCCATCACTCCATCATAGAAGGCCAGATTGGTTAGGCTTAACCTTTCCCTGCTGAAGATGTTCTGGCTGTCTCAGATCACGCGCTCATTCCTCATGTGATCAAGCATGTCGTCCAGGAAAATCTGTTCCATGATCTTCCCAGGTATAGAGATAAGACTAATCAGCCTATAGTTCCTTGGGTCCTCCTTGCTCCCTTTCTTAAAAATGGGAGTGAGGTGACCCTTCCTCCAGTCATCTGGGACCTCACCTGACAGCCACAACTTTTCAAATATGATGGAGAAAGACTCGGCAACCACCTCAGCCAGCTCCTTCAGAACCCTGCACGCATTCAGTCTCATGAGGCAGTCTTGGACTTGCTCATACTTTTCCTTCTCATAAATTAATTCTTGTGATTTTTTTTCCTTCTTCTTCTCTTAGATAACAATATTTTTATGAGACATTTAGGAGAATTTGTAGCCTGGTCCTGCACTACTAACTGACTGGTAAACAATAGTGGAGAAGTGTATGATAAAAAAAACCAAAGTATTAAGACCTAGAAGATTATCTAACTTTTATCTTTCCTGGTACATTGATTTCTGTATTTGATATGGAATAACACAATCCTTTTTGTCTGACTAGTTTCTAGAATTAATAATTTAAGGTGTGTTCTGAGCTTTCTCTTTTTTTTTTCTGGAAATTAATTTTCAGATCAATCTTTAGAAATGCTAGAATTCTAGTAATATAGGTCATCATTTATCACTGAAGAGAAAACAGCTGTATATTAATCAATGAGTTGTTTTGACTTGCTTGCTGGGTAAATGGAAATGTTTAATACACTCTAGTGTACAAATCACATTCTCTTTCTGAAATGCCTCATTGTTTGCATTTGGCTCACAAGCAGAGTGATGGAATGACTGGGATTTAGGAAATCACCCATGCTTGAACAGTGCTGATAGGAAGATGGGAAAGGGAGGCCAGGTCTGAAACTTTCCCATGAAATAGCAAATGTAGAAAAAAAAGTTTCATTAATATCTGTCAGGTGAACAGTGCCTTAGTTAAACTATGAATACCAATGCAATCTTTGTCGATATCTACGGAGATGAAGTTTTAATAATTAAATTGAATCGCTGCCTTTTTTGTGTATTTATTTACTGTATTTAAAAAGTCAAACACATCATATAGTGAAACAGATAAATATACATAGCACAATTTAAGATCATCTTACATCATGGCTGTTTGCCAGTGTGTTGTTTTCTCCTCCCAAGAGAAGACAGACTGAGAAAAAATTCCAAAGCAATTAATTTCCCTTCTGTAGCCCAACCTTAAATCTCTGCTTCTCTGTTTTCCATTTGCCTTTCCTCATTATGGTTTTATTCAGATCTTAAAGTTTATACAAATTTGGTTAAGGAGCTACTTCTGCAAACTAGTGCAGAGCTTGCAACTTTTTGGAAGATTGCTGCAGTGCATCATGCAATGCAATAAAAGATTCAATAAAATTTTTGAATATGAAGATTCACAGCAGAGAGAAGCACCATTACCTCATCTGTCTTATTTGAGACACCTACTGATGATCCTTGGGTATTTTGCTTGCAATTGCAATGCTGGTAAATGAATTTTCTTGTTAGCTAAACTATGCATGTAAATACTGATCTTATTTACAGTAACACATCATAAATAACACATGATAAAGCATAATACTTTCTGATTTTATTTATATTACAGATTATAGCAACTTTATAATAATAATGAGATTTTACTTAGGTGGAGCCTTTTTTTAGATCATACTGGATAATTATTAGTTTCATAGTGAGCTCTTGATAACTAGTATTTTGATTTAGTATTTCAGCTGCTTATTCATCCAATCTATGATGACTTCATTTTGACTAGCAAAGTACAGACTTACTCTGGTTGTAAGAGACTACTCACAGAATGGTAATTTTTTGAAACTCAAACACTTTAAAAAGAACTGCATTGGGGTTAGGTTTACAGTCCAATTAATGACTGTCATGACCTGAAGTCAGGTTGTGGCTCTGGTTTTGGAACAGCTTCTCTAGTCTGTATTTTCCCTTTTTGTTTATGAGACTGTTACCTGAGGCACTATCAGAAGCTTAATAAATGTAGGTGTATCATATTGTGTCATCATACCATATCATATCAATCTTCAGCTTCCTGTCTACCTTGTAAGCCAGTTATCCTGTCAGAGAAGAAAATTTGATTGACCTGACAAACGTTTCTGGTTGGCATCCTACTAATTATTGGTGGGGCCTGCCAAGATTAGTCTCATTAGCCTCTCCCATTAGAACTATGAAAGCTGGTGTGCACAGAAAAGCAGATGGTGTGTTTACTGTAAGAAGTTATTTATAATGACATTACACGTTATGCAAGACAGGAGGAAGGATTTTGTGACACTTTTCTTCAAGGAAAGAAATGCAGGAAACAAACAAACCAACGCACACACACAAAAACCAAACACCAAACACCCTGAAACGTGTCATATCTTATCATTGTGAATTTTGAACAGTTTGGCTCTAGTTTTTCAAATACAAGTGAAATCTGTATCAATTAAAGAAAATCTTTATTAAAGAAATTTAGGAGATTCTTACATTCAAAATGTGGAAAATGATTTCTTACCTTTGTTCTAGATCTGATTCGTCAGTTACATTTGAAGATATGCAAAGAGTGGTATCATAGGAAAGTTGGCTTCCATTTTGGGTTGATAGTGTCATTAAGAATTTTGCCAGATAGATAGAGACCAAAAAAAACCCACCAAAACAGAAGATCTATGTGGAGTTAGTAGTGGCATTTATTTGATGAAATGATGTATTAAACTGATTTCAATAGCAAACTCAGTTCAACAGCAAAAAAAAATCTTACTTATGACCAAGACCTAGCTGGTATAAAAAAGGTTTATATCAACTTATTACCTATGCTTTAGTTTCAGTGGATTAGAGTTAGTTGCTTTTGCACAGAGAAAGAAGGAAAATTTGGAGTAAGTTCAGCAATTTATTTGAAAGAATAATCAGCACCTGAATCTTTGTATTTAACCCTGATCACATGTAAGAACAAGTTGTAAGAAAACGCTTGAATGTTTACTGAGCAGTGAGTTTTATTAACTCACTTTCAAAAGATAATTTTCACAGCATAACAAAATGAAAGATCTGCAGGAACCTACAATTATTAAAACTACATTCTATTTTAATTTGTCATTTGATCAAAAGCACAAAGACCTTAATAAAATCAACCGTCTATCATCTTAGATGAGATACAAGCAATCACATTTATGTGGTAAAGACTTTTCTTTGATCAGGATTTTCTAATTACCACTGAAGTGGGAAATATCATCTCATGGGCCTATTACTACTAACTTAAATACAAGTTGAAATGATTATTTCCTCCCACAAATCTTCCATTATTGTACTGCACCACAGTATTCTTAATTGCAGAGTTCCACAGCCTAACAACCATTTTTAATACCTATAATAATAAATAATTAATGGTCCTCAGTTCTTCAAACAAAACAAGCTGAGCTGAGTTTTACAAGAAAATATCAATATTCCAAAATTTTTTTTTTAATTTTTATTATTTTGCTTTTTACAATAACGGCCTATAACAGGATGGTCCATCACATGCCCACAATAAGTTGTTGTATTGTTTAATTATACAAAGCCCAATTAACTGTACCAAGTAATAAGTCATTAATAGTGCTGATAACTGGAGCAGGTAATAGTTCTTTTAAGATTCTGTTCTTACTTGAATTCAATATAGACGGTGTGAATTTTGGACAAGTAATTTCCAGGTGTCAAGGGAAAAAGATACATCAGTTCTTAAATTTCTTAGGAGTTAGAGAAAGATGGACTAGATCCTGAGAACTGAGGATGGCAAGTATAAGACTTTAGGAATAGGACAAAGAGAGTATGATTGATAGTCTGCACTTCACTATCCAGAAAGGTGTTGGTGTTGGTGCAGCTGACTTGTGAATGCTGAGGTGATCGTGTAACAAGGCTGAGATAAACAGCTCATATAGCTCTGTTACTGGCAAGCTATCAAAGTAGATGATCCTTTGACTAGATGCTACATTTCTGTAGCGTCTAAAGAAGGTGGAGGGTAGGAGAAGTGAGTATAGCAGAATATCCTTTAATAAGGTTTTTGATAGCCTTTTATAAGAATGACATCTCACACAATACCAAAATACTGCAAATTGGGTTCATACTGTGGGCAAAGGCAATTATCTCTGGAGCACTGTGAAACTTGAACTGGCTGGGATTCTTCAAGAACTTCTCACGGGAAAAGCAGCATACAAGCTTGCAGTGAAGTATCACTACCTATGTATGGTAACACTTGCCTAGATAAGGTTGAAGTTATTTCATGGACAAGACAAAGTGCTAGATAAAAAGACGGTGAATTCCAGAGAGTTGTCTGTGTCCCTTACATGCAATTTATCATCCTGATAAATAATTTCCAAATTATGAGTATTATCAATCACTGACTACTTGATCTTGAATGACTGAATAATACAGGAGCTCCATGAAGTTTATGAGAGCAGGAGGTCCTTAACTGTTCATAATATGAAACAGAAAGAAAGACTTCTTGAATTTAAAATATTATGTGGAAAAGTTTTCATTCAGTCCTTTCCTTCTTTAACAATAGGTATGCAGAGGCACCATTTCTGTAATTGCCTCCTGTGTACAAGTTGCAGTTTGTCATCTTTCACTTCACTGCATTCACTTCTATTTCAAAACTGTTCCTTGCCTTCTCACTTGGAGTTGAAGAAGAGAAGTAGAGAAGAGCACTCTGGCTCCACTTCTTCACATTTTGAACAATGGCAGAAGGATAATAGCAGGAGTCATGCAACTTGTCAAAGTATTGCTTTGAGATTGGAGTATAACATTGGATTGTGGAATCAGAAATGGAAATGTAATGCAAACCTCCAAGAGAATTAAATTGCAGTATCTTTTACTTCACCCAAGAAACTGGCCAATATTTGGGGCTTCTTTTTTTTGTTGTTGTTTCTATTGAGAAAATTGTATAAAGGTTTATTTATTTGATGTGATGAGTTACCAAATCCCATACGTAAAACTATTTTCTAGAAAACAGTAGGAATAAGATGCCAAAGGAAATTTCTCCATCACTTTCGTAACCTAACTTCCAATCGATGGCTCTAAGCAGAAACTCCTTTTTCCTATTCGTATATTCTCTCAAGGTTACACTCTCAGAGAGAGTTTTGATGCCTCTTCAGTTTCTTTATGTTCACTGTCTGCCTTTTGGCTTCTTCAGATTAATACAAATGGCTTCACTAATTCCCAGCCTTTGTGTTTTCCTTCAGTTCAATTTGGGCCATGGCCTTCATTATGTCTTTTTTTTTTTTTCTTTTCTTCCATGCTGCCATGGAACATTTAAGCATTTGCTCTTTTAGTGTTACTGGAAGGAAGAGAGAGTGGTCTCCTGCAGGATTTTTTTTGAAACTATGAAATACAGACTTGTTTTGATGAAAAGTTCTTTTCTGGTCTACACTTAATTACTATTTCCAGGCATTCTTGAAAGATAAGCTGTTGGTATGGGTCCAGGAAATTTTTTATACTTTTCTTCTGCTTAGGTGTGGCAACCACATAACCACAAGCACAAAAATTTCTCCTAGTGTCAAACACTCGTATTGTGCAAGCAGAAAATGGAGCGTGGGAGAAATGGATGAAAAATCTGGTTAAAAGAAGACTGAATGGCAGCTACAATTTCTCTGTTCAGTTGTAGATACCATGGAGGAAATAGACTCTCCAATTTTTTTCACCTTTCTTTGATTTTCTTTATCAGACTGAGATGAGCCTTTTCGTTAGGTATATTGTAATTAATGTTTTCATGGTGTTTAATATGTTGATTTTTTCTCTTTTCCTAGAAGCATCATGGAGGAGAAAAGAAAAAGTATGAATGAAGTAAGCTGAAAGCATTTTTTTTAAAGTTTGACTTAAATGACTAATCTACTGGGAGAGCGAAGCAAAAGAATGTTCCAATCACTTGATGATGCAGATTGCTATAATAGCTTCTCTTTGGATTATTGGCTGTTCCTAAAAATGTATGGGGTCCAGATCCCAGTGAAGATAGTCTCAATAGCACATACGGTTTCAGTAAATGGCTCCAGTGGCTTCAACAGCGTATCTCTGACTTCCTCTGGTTCTCTTCCATTCCTGGTCTTGATTGTTACCTTAACTTTCTTTTCTTAAAAAGCTATGGTCTTTTAGCAATTGATTTCTCTGAGTTACATTTAAAATTTGTGGAACTGACATTGACTAAGGAACAAATTTATTTCCCTTCGTTTTTAGGAAAATTTCTTCTGGTAAACTAGATAGGTCTCCTCTGTACTCAGCTTCACTATCTATAAGAGACATTTTCTCTATCACTGATGAAGAGAGCATTTCATACTGTTACAAGGGATAGAAAAATATTTTCAGTGTAGGAAAGTACTATTAATAAAACCTCAGAGGGAGAAAACCTTATGGCATTTTGTGTTGTTTTAAAAATCAGTTTATTTCAAGAGGTCTCTGTCTTATTTTCTTTCCCAGAGTTATTCATTGGGAAATGAACTTCCCAATCAATTTAATTACAAAATCTACATCTGTTTATATTTATCTAGAGTTTATGGGATGGATCATGAGTGTTGCCAACTCATGATTTTATTACATCTCTTATGGGGTTTGGTTGGATAGTTCAGTTGTTTGTGAGATCCGTTGCCAATACAAAATAAAATTCAAAGTTTATAGTGAAATTTCATAGGGAACATATAACTTCAAATGCAAGTAAAAGTAATGGATAGAAATACACTAGTATGATAGGCAACACAGATTTTCTTCTTTTTTTTTTTTTTTTTTTTATATATAGCAACTATTTAGTGAATTTGACATGGATAAGGTCAAATATTTTTGGGTTGCTCTATCTAGCTTGTGAACTACACAAGTTTAAGCTTGCTTAATTATTTTTCTATAAATCTCTTACTGAAATTGATATGACTTAGAGAGAGAAACATAGCTTGTCACAGTGTATTTCAGCCCGAGAAATGATACTAAGGAAAAAAAAAAAAGCAAACTCTGATATATATGAACTAAATAAAAAAATTACTTTGTTTAAAGGTTTCAGTACTACCTTAAATAGTATTTTTTTTGAAAAATCTGTATATTTTTTGCTTTTGTATTTCTCTAGAGACATAAAGTTTTATGGAGTGTATTTCAAGGTAAAATATAGACAAAAATAAAGAACTTAGCAGGCAACATAAAACTCCACATAAGCCTGAATAAATGGTCTTCATGATGACAACATTAACTGAGATCAGGAGCAGAATTATAAACAAAGAAGAGAAATACAACATGCATTGCACATAAATGTGTTTAGGAAGACAAAATGTTATCTATTCAGAACTCTTCTGTATAAATGAAATCGTTTTCCTGTTGACTTCCTATTATTTATGTCTTATTTGGCATAGATATTTTCTGCTAATAGCTAAATGTAGTTTGCTGTGAGGCAGAAATTTTTAAGCTCAGCAATGTCTTAGAAGGGAGACATCATCAGCAATAAAGAAACCAAATTATATTTTCCCTTTGAAGTTTGTGGCTATCAAGAAATCACAGGATGCAAGGAAGAAAATAAGCTGGGCCAGTTTTTGAGTTAAATATCAATTCTGTTGTAAATTATGGCATAAAATTTGAGTATGAGTCTTGAACACAGTATGACTTTGTAAAGCAATAATCTCCTGGTTTCTCTCATAGATTGTGTTCTTGAATTTTACTTACTGACACTTTGATATAAAGCTGATGTCTTACATACATACGACTTCCCAGAAAATATTATCATCAAGAGTTGCTCTTTGATTTCATTTTACTTTTCTGCTTATTGAATACACTCTCTGTTTCTTTCTGAAACTGATATGGAGGCTCTACCCTACCTCAATATTCTGTGCTGCAGAATATTCTGATTAATAAAGAATTTTCCTAGAAATGAAGGCAACATAAAGTTTTTAAATAACTTTTCATGTATGGGTTTAAAATTTTAGAACACCTGTTTCTGTATTTCTGCTTCTGGAGACCATTTCAGTCTGAAATGTAAGATCTGATAGTCCTGGTTGGCAACTAATACTCTCCTGAATTTAAATTCCAATTGTGTTTTCCACTCCATTGGAGGTGCAGGAAGTAGTCTGAAGAATGCTCGAAGTTCCTTTACATTAAGCAGTCACTCCTTTCTGGTAACCAGCATGTTTCTCTGTACTGTCTTGGACTTTGTGGTATGAATCAGTAAATTCACACAAAGTGTCACAAATGTATATATTTCAAAAAATATCCCGATTCATGTCTCTCTATTCCTTTTTTCCTAATTGTGAAGCATGCTCTTGATTTCCCCAAATTCTCCACCTAAGGTTGCCAATTTTAATCAGAAAAAGAATTTGCTGTCATTTTTGAACATTACCTATCACCTCTGGGGTTACTGCACCTGTACAAAAATCCTTCAGCAATTTCACTTTTGCTTTCTCTTGTGGAAGTGGTTTGGCAGCCACCTCACTTTTAGATTTTCTTCTGAAAAAAAGTTCTCACTTGTTCGACATTCCTCTCTTCTTAAGCTGCTTGAGACCAATAAAATATATTTATAGTCAGCCCCAGGGTTCTTTGCACTCCTCTGTGGTTCATCTCACTATGGATTCCTTGTCAGGCTGAGAAGACTGGAAGGAGTTTTTAGCTATTTAATAACTTCCTTTCTTTTCTGAATTCTTCAGCATCAAATTCATATCCTAGGGAAAAGCTCTGGTTATGCTTTCGTGTACTGTTGAGTATCATGTCTCTTTTGTCTTCTTATCATGATTTGGCTGACATCCACATGCTGAATTGCAAGCTACCTATCCTATTTGCTTATCAGATCATGGTAAATCTTTTCTTTCAGTAACATGAAAACCTTAGACTACTGGTCTTCCGGGACATAAACTTGAATTTGACACATTTAGCATCTTGTTTTATCATGAAGCTTGCTGTTGTAGTCTGAACTGCCGATTATGCTTTAGGATTATCCTCTGCTAGTTTGATATACACTTTTTGTGGCTGTTTGGTTGCTTCAGAGCTGCATTTAACTTCTTGAGAGTGCCAGCCTCTCACAAGTGCACTTGTCACTGTTACTATGAGCTAGGCAAATTGGTAATATTATCTTGAAAAAAAGATTCCTGTTATTATTATTTAGTCAAATTCTGACTCACTAACAAGCTGGAAGAGGAAACAGTGAAGGACCAGAATGACTGAGAAGGTTTTATGATGTGGTGCAGTACAAAAATGTAGAAAAAACCTATGTTAGGAATTTTTTTCATATAATTCAGGAGATGAAAACGTATATTCATCTAGGAAGCAGAGAGAAACTAGGAGACCCACAGGGTCAAAAAACATTGTGAGCATGATTTAAACAAAAGATGAAGGAGACTGTATATCTAATGAAATGATCAGTTCCAAATATTTTTTACTATGCTTTCTTACAGCTGGTCTTAGAAAGTTATAAATCAGTTTTTCCTAAAGTTCCTACCTGAATTCCATTTGGTCTTGGATTTTTTTTTAAATTTGAAAATATGAAATTTTAATATCTCACAAATGCCCACAGGAAAAACTTTCCAGCTGGTATGGCATGCAATTCTTGTGAATGTATCTAAGAATTGTAAGTTTTAGTTCAGAGATCATGATGCTAAGATGTAACTCAAGATCTAAACAAGTACAAGAGAAAATTCTAGGAGATTATATACGATTTACTACTAATAGTACAACAAATTCAGTCAATATACTTCCTATCTACACAAGTGCTTTACCCTAGAAAGACAGTAAAAGAAACTGACTGTAAACTCACTTAAATAAAGAAGGAAGTTTTGTCCTGCATCCAGGACTACACAGTGTTTCTGGCTCTGGCCAGCATTTTCATCAGTGGCACGAATGATGGAAGAAAATATATCTTTATTACATTTGCAGACAACAAATTGTTGGCGATAAGAGACAAGGAGAGTGTGATTCAATAAAGACAGTTAAAGAGCTCTAAATTTAGCCAAGAATTATCAGCTTCATAAGCACAAGATAGAGAGCCTTCTCTGGTTGCCGAGAAGGATCCTATGGTAGTAGTGGATCATAGCTAGATCACAGCATCACAGCATGTAACAGAGAAGGCAATCCAAATGCTGGACTGCATTAAGGGCCTTTTTAAGACATACAAAAAATTTCTGCTGAATTTAGCATTAACACCACATTAGCAGAAGAACTGTCTCCAGTTATAGAACTATACTTTGAGAAAGGTATAGATCAGTCTGAAAGAGAACACAGAATAGTCAGAGCCTAGAAAATATAATCGTTGAGGAAAGATGTAAATATTGCAGTTATTTGGTCTAGAGAAGAGACGATTGATGGGAGACATGATTACACTCTTCAAATATTTAAAAGCTACCACACAGTTGAAGGTAGTTTATCAGCAGTGGGTAGTGTAAGAAATAGTTGGCTTAAACCACTGCAAGGAGGTTTAGGCTAGACATTAGGAAAAACTTTGTAAAGACAGTGAAATACCAAGATAGATTGCCTAAAAATGTTGTGTAATACTTGTCTACATTGTTAGGGGCTGTTAAGGATTGGTTAAACAGGTATCTGCCAGGAATATTTTAACTAAGCACTTAAAAGTGAAGAACACATGTAGTTGGAGAGGTTTATGTTGAAATAAAGGTGTACTGATGGTGCTGAAATCACCCTGGTTCCAGAAACAGGTGTCAGGTATCCCGCCAGTGTAACCTATTACAGTGCAATTAATCTTTCATGATGATTAACAGAGACTTAGAGTATGATTGAGTATCACTGTGATTCATGCAGCCATGTGTGCCGTGTGCCAGACAATGCATATCCTGCCTATTGCCCTGCTACAGCTAGTGAACTTTTTTATGACCTTGGGGATACTATTGAGGATAGCCAGATGTTTTGGACCTATTCCTGGACATCCAATTTCTACAGGATGATGTAATCCTGCCTGGAATACTTCTCTCTCTGACACAGAATTGTGACCAGTACCTGGGTGAGAAGGTGAAACGTTGCTGCCTATACAACCCTGCCTTTTATCAGAGGTTTGGTCAAGAATGGCTTGATTGCCGAATTTCCCTTTGTACGAGTGACCAAAGTGGTAGCTCGGGGTCTAAGTATCACCCATGTCCTCAACATAAATCACACATGGAAATTCTCTTCAGATTACAAAGAGCAGAAATTTGGGGTTGCTTAATTTGGTTGACTTTAATTTAATATGAACTGTAGAGATGTAGTTACACAGATTGAAACGGTGCATTACAGAGAGAGAAAACACATCTGAAATAGTTATAAAGTGGCTGTGAGATCATGTGGGCAGTCAGAACAGATGCCAGCATCCTAACACCAACATCCCCAAGCTTCGCTGATGCGAATATCAACTAAGATATATCCACATATGCAAGACTCCACATCAGCAAGACAGGGTAGGTGTAGTTCTAAATTTTTGTTCATTACATTGTGTAGAAAGAATCTATAAAGCTATCACTAGCACCAACAAATAAGATTTAGAGTGGAATGTTATATGGGCTGTTCACATTTTATAGTGGTGCTTACAGCATAACTGACTGAATTCTTAAAATAGGGAAGAGTATTGAAAATCGGAAAGTTTTGCATTTTATTCTACAAGATACTCCAAAACCACAAGTGTGAAAATTTACTTTGGGTAAGAAGCTATCCTTTTAAGGAGAGAGAAAGAGTATGAAAACCTAATTAATGAGAAAAATGTTAGGTAAATGTGAAAGTATAACAATTTAAAATGATTTTTTAATATAATTAATGAAGAACGTGATAGCATACTGATGAATGGCTGAGCAAAAGACAATAGGAAGGCTTATAAACATGAATTTCAGATGCGGAATGGAAAAACCTCAGGGTTTACAGTGAAATGTAGAAGAATAGGAAGTAGAGGTTGTACTAAGAGGCATGGTTTAGTGGATGATTGGATTAGACAAACATGCAGTTCTTTTCCAACCTTGGTCATTCTATGATTCTACAACTATGTGCCCTGTGGGCTGCTCATTTGTGCTTTTAGGATGTAGCATACAGTATTTCTGACATGAAAGATCTCATCAATGGCTCTGAATCTGTATTTGCTAAGATTAAATATTCTCAAATTAGTAGGCTCCTATAGACTATGTATGTAATGTATTGATAGTGTTAGCTAATAAATAATTGTTACACAAATTGTTTTTTTCTCCAGAGAAATATTTAAAAGTTAAAATAAACATTATAAGATAATGAATATTTAAACTCAGCCAAATATTTATGACTAAAATTCAGATTTTTATTCAAATTAATTCCAGCTTAGTTTATTGATTTGTAAAAGCTCGACTGTTCCTTTTTTCTTTTCCTTTGTTCTTTTTTTCTGGTTTCAGATACTGTGTTTGTCCTGCTGTTTAGTTAGTACATCCTGTTCTTTGTTGCCTGCTGTCCATGACAATTCCTCTCCATATCACAAATTGCTGTTATCTTATTCCTGCTAAGATATCTTGCTTCTTCTAGATATTTCCCTGGTCAATTCTTGTTGCATATGTATGAAACAATATTAAAGTGTTAATAAATAATAGTGCCATTTTTGTCCAATGGTTTTAGATTTGTTCAAAATCTTGTTATTTCCAATGAGTTGTTGGTTAAATCTCAAATAAGGACAAGCTCTTGCAGAACTGAAAAAAAAAAAAGTGCTATCATAGTGTAAACAGTACTTTATCACTATTTTTTTTGGCAAAGTTTTCCTTACAAAGTGTCACTCACTTTGGCCATCTGTGCTCATGTAATTGAAACTGAGAAATTCCTTTTTCTGATTTGGATTCCAGGCTTCCCAACATTTTTTTATTTTCAGACATCATAAACATTGACTACTTTTTCACTTAAGCTATTAAATTATTTTCTGATTTTTAAACTTATTGATGCTTTCATTGAATTTTTCCTAAAAATTAGTATCAAGAAGAACTATAAAGTTTCCTAAATTTATTTATTTATTATAATTTACCCAAATACACTACTGTCTATGGGAAAACTTCTGTAAACATTGACTGAAAACTGACGAAATTAATCTTACATCGTTGGTGGCAAAATAGTTAAGCGCTATAAAATTGGCATAAGCAAGTCAAAGATGAAATTCTAGAATCATAGAATCATAGAGTCATAGAATCACAAGACTGGAAAGGACCTACAAAATCATCTAGTCCAACTGTCCTCCCATCAGCATTGCTACCACAAGCCACTAAACCGTATCTCATAGTTCCTCATCCAGATGCCTTTTGGACAGTGCCAGGGATGGCAATTCCACCATCTCCCTGTGCAGGGCATGATGATCATTCTAGATTATCACTGAACTTTAAGTCAGATTACAGAAGGAAGGGAAACCTTGTTTTCAGAGATAAAAAACAAATAAACACGTACAAACAAAAACCAAACAGAAACAAAACCCTCTTTCCAAAAGAAAGAACCAGTGACCAATACAAATTTTGTTCAGCATCCTTCAGCAAGGCACCTGGGAGGCTTTTGTGTGCACTGCTGAGACCAATCTGTTTTTCTCACAATGCTGCTATCTTCAGTTATAGGGGTAGTACTCTGTGATCAATGTCTGATGCTGTAGAGAAAGGTAAACCTATCTGATCAAAATTCTCAACTTATGCAACTACTTCTAACTCTCTGAACCAAAGGATTAAGTAGTGTCATTGGGCTATAAAGCACAGATCCTGAGATGGGGAAGGGCCATCTTAACCAGCTGTTCAACTCTGTCTTCACCTGTTGCAAGCAGAAAACAAATCATGTCTTTTAAAACATTACTCTTATTTTGCCCTAAAAATCCCAACCAAAAGCCCATCCACTATCACCCTAGACTCTCTCAGTGTTTAACACCACACCTGCTAATGTCCTGCCTTAGCTCACAAATGTCTTCCATAATTCCAAACCATTTTTATAGCAGTCTTGAAATCTCTGGCAAAACCCTGGACAAATGGCCAGACAACAATGCCTGGTAAAGTAGGGAGGAAAGGGTAACAGTGTGTGAAAAGGCACCCCAAACAGTTTGTTTGCCCTAAACTGATCATGTTAAAAGATAAGCTGAAAACAAACCAGTTCAATAGTATCCAGTGGATTACAAAAATACTTCGGAAACAAAGTAGGGATCGGATTGACAAGCTGTATAAGGGAAGCATGAAAGCAGTCAGGGGAGAAGGGCAAGGAGCAGTAACAATAGTTGGGCACTGCCCTCCATCACCCCATGACATCCCTAGCCTGGCCTGGGACAACCCCATGGGACTCAGGAGCAGCCCACAGCCAGCTACTGAACCACCCTCCCTGTGATGCAAGTGGGGCTGTGGGAGGCATCCACAGCCTTCTTTAGTGAGATGCAGGCAGAAGCAGGCGTGCAGATGCAGCTGGAGCACCCATGTCTTCACAGGAGGGTTTGGTGTCATATAGCTGATGCTGATCTCAAATATACACTGATGACTGATGTGTCATTAACAAATCAACAAACTGCTTCTATTCTGGTTTGTTTGAACAAGGTGAGCTGAGCAGTTTTCCCTGTGGCAGTCCCATGCATCTGACTTCTTTGTGTCATTGGTTTCCTCTCTGAAAGGAAGGTATCCTCTTGCATAGCTCACATGGTACGTCCCCCAAACATACTAATGCTTTTTGTTCATTTGTACTGAACACATCTAGTTAAATTCTAACAATTTCAGAAAATAATCTATTTGTTTAGTGTCACTACATTTTTATTCATTATTATTTTTATTACTTATTTTTATTCATTTTTGTGTATATATTTATTACATATTTGATAACATAAAAATGCTAGCACTGGTTCAGAAACTTTTCTTATTAATAATTTTTCATTCATATATGAGCTCTGTAAATTATATGTTGAGCTTTTGAGTTATTTGATTTTTGATTGTGTAAAATAAAATATTGAAAATGTCGTATAGTAATAAGTGAAGTTCTTAAAAAGTAAAATTCAGAATGCACTACTTTCCAAATATATAATGTCAGCACCATTCCTGTTGGAAACCAGATTTGAATTGCTGTCAGTACAGACCTCACATTTATTTCCTACAAAACTTTTGCCTGTGAACAAGGTAAACTTATTTAAATTCTAGGTTTTATCTTTATTTTCACTTACTATGAATGTCTCTACAATTCCTTGCTTTAGCTTTTCTATAAGTCAGGGTAACTTATTTGTACTTCACAGGATTATTCATATTATCCTGTTTAAATGCTGGAACCATATTTGTAGTTATCCAATCATTTGGAATTGCTTCAGTTTCCCAGGACTTGTTAAATATCACGAGCTGATCTGAAAGCTCCCAGTTGGCTCTCTTAGGGCACTTGGGTTTCAGTTATCTTTGCCTGTTGATTTGAAAATGTCTAATTTCAACAGATGTTCATTTATGTCTTTTGTTGCTGCACATGGTAAGTTTGCTATTACAGCAGCAGCAGCAGCATCTGGGATACATACATCCTCATGCTTCTCTCCACATACATCACATAAATATCTCTTGGCCATTTCTGCACTGCAATTCATGTTTTTGCCAGAGCCATCTGCATCTACATGTACCTGTAATCCATTCCTCTCAGTATTAGCTTTCCTTCTGTTTCAGCAGGTATTCAGTGTCTTCTTTTTACTAGGTTGGCCTCCTACCCAGAATAACCTGTTTTTCATGTCCTTAGAACTATGGTTTATGGGATATCAATAGTTCTTGGCTTTTATTAAAATACTCCACATTAGGCACATTTGCTTCACCAGTTATCATCAATTGCTTCAAATTCAGTAAAATGGACTGCTTCAGTGTTCAGATATATTAATAGATAGATGTTCTGTTCTGTTCTTGTAATTGAAATCTAACAAGTTTAAGGTTGCCAACATCATTTTTTTAGGTAAGTCATTGCTGCCTCTCTGCCAGCAGGAATTGTATCTAAACACCAAGTTATGTCATGCTCTCTGCTCTTGGTTACTCAACATATCCAGCAAAGACCCCTTGAGTTGAGGTCACTCTTGGCAACAACTGATTTCTTCCTACTCTATCTCAGCAGTGGTTTAAGAAGTTGTTTGCAATATGCATGTAAAATTAAGCCTGTAACAAAAAATGCCTTCCTTAGTTTCATTAACCAGAACTGTACTGCATAAAGTTTCATAGCACAGTAATTGGAGTTCTCTGTGGTTGCAGTGTCTTTTTTTGATAAGAAATGTTACTTCCTCTCTTCCATCCCTCTTCCAGCTCTTTTTGCAATCCTCTTTTTCTAATAGGATTCTTTTCATGCAATAGGATTCAACTTGTCTGTTTGTAGTTCTACCTGGTCTTCATACATAAGGGCATCTTCATGCCGTTCCTTGTAGTGACTGCCTGTACTCCTAGAATTGCTACACAGATGATAAAGAAGGATGCCTTCTTTCTGTCCTTAAAGTATTACAAGGTCACAGACTTAAGCACATAGCTTAGCGCATATTCTGTAATGACAATTTTATTATACTGCTTTTTTTTAGGTAACTGTAAAGTCTTTCTATCTTTTGCAGTAAAGAAAATCCCCGTCAGATTTGTACAGTGATCTCTTTATGACAAATGATACTCTTCTCTCTCCATTCTCATAGAACAAGTTTTCATTTGTAGTAGATATTGATTTTTTTTTCTTCTGTTACTCAAGAAACAGAAGGAATTTCTGAGAACATCAGAAGGTTAGTCCATCAACTTTCTACCCAGTTTCTAGTCCAAGAGGTGGAAGGTTTCATTTTCAAATTTGGAAGATGACTTGGCTGGTATAAAATAGATGATACAAAAAGTTTACCATACAGAGCTCCTTAACAGGCAGGCTTGTATAAGATCACTTTTCGTATCAGAGTAAGTAGGGATATTTGAAAAAAAAAAAACACCTTGGTTGAGTATAAAACTTATATAAGGCTATTAATTCATTTTGCATAATATTAATGACCCCTGCAGTTTGGCAGGTTGATTGGACATGTAGACACAAGAAACTAACATTTATCACCCCAAGTCAAGAAGTTGGAACTTTTTTAAAGCATGGAAAGTGCTTACCATTACATAACAAATGTAAATTTTGGCTCTTTATAGCCAGGAATTAACCCTTACTGTATGTAACATAAAGATCACAAAATAAATCTACACTCAGGCATCTATTTACAGCCTATTTATTTAGCAGAAATGCACCATTTTTTTAGTTTGATTTGATTTTACAAACTACTTCTCAGAAATGTGTTATTTTTTATAAAGGGTGAAAATTAGAAGAGAGAGAAAAGCTATAACATTACGAGGCCTGCATAATGATTTAAGCAAGCTGTCTTCACTCTTTCAGGATGGACATTTTGACATAACATTGGAGACAAACAAATTGCTTTCATGATCTGGCTCCCTTCTGCAAAGAGTAAGGTGTCCATAAAGAAGAAATAGCTGGAGTACTGCAAAAGGAAGTCTGGTGTTAATGCTGCACGGTGTATCATTTGTCCAATTTCATTTTTGATATAAATATTGCAGATACATGAAATAAGCATGCAAAATTCATGCAAAGAAAGTTAGAAAATAGAAAGCAACTTGATTTATTTTCTGTGACATTTATAACCTCTTTGGGGAATGATTTTCACCTCAGTTGTAGGAAGTTTTCTGCTAAGCAAAATTTTTTTCTTGCTTTTCCATATCAAATTACAATTTTTTATTCTCAAGAGAACTAAAAACAGCTTCTTAAAAATGAATAGGCCAAGTAGTATTCAGAGCATTGGTGTCTAACATTCTGGTTTGCCTGGACTGCACTGAGCAAAGAGGAACTGTCCTGGGCTGTGTGTTAAATATACTATATGTACTTCCTTAATGTAAATAACGAATTAAACTTTTTTTTTTTTTTTTTTTTTTTTTTTACATTTTTCTATTAAAACATAAAAAATAAATAGCAAACCAACCACAACATTAGTGGGATATTTCACCTTGTTTTTGTGAATGCATCAGTGTCTCATTTGGTAGAAGTTCAAATTTTTAGTGAGTTCTATAGGTGTTTATTGGAGATTTTTGATAAAATTTCCTTGAAATTTCCCTCATCCTTAAAAACAAATGTACATACTGCCAGAAAATGATTATGCAAATAAGACATGATTGTGAAGTGAGGGATATTTTTCTCTGGTAAGACAAGTCTTATAAAAGCCTGGTAAAGAAACACCATCAATTTTCTCTTTGAGTTGAATACCTGACTGCAACTCTATACATTCCATCTGAAAACTTGCAGGCATTGTATTTATGTAGACTGGAAATTGAAACTTAAATATACCAAAAAGTTGATGATTTTTTCAGTATTCTCGAAACCTACTTTCAAATTCCTTATCAAAATGGAAAATAAGGTTGGAAACTTCTTTCTGTTCAAAAGAATGTGTTTAGCCAATGTATCAAAATGCATAAAATTACTTGTCATGACTTGAGCTTGCCATACATGGCTTGAGTTTCATTTCAAATACTGTTATGATTTGGAACATAGCACTGATAAGTTGATTTTCACTCTGAAGACACAGATTTAATTCATTTGAATGGGGAGTCAAATCCTCTAAATCTGTGAGCCATTCTTCATCTTCAATTTATGGCTAAGTTTTTTCTTTTGTTTCCATAAAATGACTTCATTTCATTTTGCAAATCATAAATTCTTTACAGTTTTTTTCCCCGACTGGGACACCTTATTTCAGAAAAGTAAGTGATGTCCTCATAATCAGCATCCATATTAAAAAGCTCTTGGAATTGCCGATGATTCAGTTCCTTGGACTTAACAAAATTCACAGCTTTGATGACAATTTGCATGTTATCAATTTTTAAAGCTTTTGTGCATAAATTTTCTTGATATATGATGCAGATGTTTCACAAACGTGAGTTACTGCTAGCATTTGCATGTCAACTGTACACTAGATATTTTTCTTTTTGAAACATGATATGAATAGTATTTCCTTCCAAACTGATTTGCTTCATTTACAAAATTTGCAATTATGTCACTTCATCAAATGAGTCGGCTCCTAAAACATTTACATTTGGTAAAAATGTCAGTAAGATTTAGAGTGGGAATCATTTCTGCTTGCACAGATAGTTGTTCTTGTTACTTTATTTATTTATTTATCTATTCATTCATTCATTCATTCATTCATTCATTCATTCATTCATTCATTCACTTGCAGTTGCAGAGGACTTCTATTTGTTTTGGTAACAAAACTAACTTTTGGAACCAAAAACGTTAAACTAGCAAAAGCAGTATTTCACTCTAAATTTTACAATCATTCTAGACAATAGCAGTGAATTTTGCATTTAATGCTATAGAAAAATTTAAAGTGCTGTCTCTCTTCATGGATGGTTTCAAAATTGTCTTAACTTCACTTTTTAAAATTTGCATTTCTCTGTGGATCACCTTTTTGCAATCTCTCATCTTCACTTTTAATTTGACTTTGTGTGGTCTATCATTTTCTTGCAGAAAAAGTTTCTCATTTCCTAAGACATGGAGGTAGAGGATATTAGCTTAAATGTTTGAACTGAGAAATCGTTGGCTTAGTGCTTGATCCAGCAAAACACTTCAAACTATGATTAGCTTTAAATACCACTAATTTTTATGTGATCAGTCATGCGATAGAATGTACACATGCCCTTCTGTGCTTCCCTTTGAGTGTCTGTGTCTGAGAAGGGTGTTGGTGGCAGTGAGAGCTCCAGGAGTGGAGCTGTGCTCTTCTGCTCATAGGTGTCTATATGCCTTCTATATGACTTCTCAGGTGTCTGGAGGGGACCTTGGTGAAGAATGAAAATGGGGAACACCAGTGGTGAACACTTTAGTTGTGTGAACTTTTTAAGGTCTGTTGATGATTTGGGTTTGTTAATCCTAGCAGAAATACAAGATCGAAAGCCTAGACTAGTGCACAGAGCCTGTATATGGAAACCTCATGTAGTGTATGAGTTCAATTTACTTTACTAGCAAAGGTTCTATTAGGACTACTTCACAGCACCTTTGCAGCCATTATCATTTCCTAAACAACTTCTGTTACCACGAAGTACTGAATAAAATTAGCCCTGCTGTTAGAAGGCAGACTTAAGTTTATAAGAAGAATTTAGCTGAACTTTATATCTATTATGGATCATCTCTCCTCCCAAGGAAAGATTAATACCATTACATCAGAAAATAAGTACTTTAAGTATACACATCTGAAACTGCATACTAAAACTCAGATGCTACTGTTCCAGTGTAAAAAGGCACTGGTGTACCAAATCTGAGATTCAGTATCTCTTCAGATTCTCAAGGATAAATTGCCCAACATGCACTTTCCACCTGAAGATCTCTCTTGCTTTGCCTTGCCTTGCCTTTTTCTTATCTTCCTTTTTCTTAGTAGCTAATTCCCTTTCAAATAAAGACATACCTGGAGTTAATGAAGAAAAGGAGTGACTCTTTCTGGGGTAATGCAGCCAATTGCACAGGACTCAATCCACTGCCTGTTTTATCCCTGCCTTTTTTTTCTCCTTTCTATTCAGACTTGCTAGAGAACAAACTACAGTACTGTAGAGACTGTTTTTTTTAGTGAGCTCCTGAGGCTTACTGCAACATCTATAATAGTAGATAGTTTAATGTGGCAACTGTTCAGTAAAGACAAGAAAAAAAATAAATGGCATTTAGGTCACATTCCTAATTTCTGAGAAAATACTGATGAGTAGAAGAAGGAAAAGAAATAGACTTATGTCTGGAAAAAGCAAACATACGTAACTAAGTCCCTTAGTGTGAAAAAAAAGAACTGTGTCACAGACATAGCTGAGGTTAAGAATAGACATGTTACATCATCTTTTGCACAATGCAGTAGTGGGAAAAGGGAGAAAATGAGACCTTGGGAGAGGAATAAATAAATTACAGCCAGATTTTAGACAAAAAAGGCTAGACTGGATGCTTAGGAAAAATCTGTATTGTGTTTTCTGTTAGATACAGGTGAGGAAAAAAGCTACTCTAAGACAACTAAAGAGTGGTTTGGGCTATTAATGGCATGGAAGAAACTGTCAGAGGGTATGAGTTTGACCTTTAGGAAACAGTCAGTTTGTTTTTTTCATTTAGAGATCCTATAGCTGCTTTTGGAATGTTTGCCATGGTGGCAAGCTGTGCTGATGTCTTTCAAGGTCCATCCTTCCTAAGCACAAAAGGGAAAATATATACAACACTCCGAACAGATTTGATCCCTACATTAGACTTAATCCAAAATTACAATCAAATTAATTAAGAGGAGATTCTCATGAGCATTCCCGGGACCACATTTCTGGCACTTTGTCTATAGCACAGCCTCTGTGAACTCTTCTCAGCAGAAGCAACATCCTATTCTTGGAGAAAAGAAGCACTCAGAGGGAATGACGTTACCAGTTGAGGAGTGCAGAGGATTTCCTAATAAAGGCAGTTCATATGCTAGAGGAACACTGTATTTCTCAGCATGGAACAGAAAGTTCACAAGCTCTTTCTTTCTTTCATTGGTGGTCTTAGTCATTGATGATCCAAAAATCAATACTTAACCTAATAAATTATGATAGACAAGTCAGAGCTGTGTGGCCTATCAGCATCAAAAGAAGTGTAACTAGTAGGTTGAGGGAGTTGATTCTCCCCACTCTTGTGAGATCTGACCTAAAACACTGTATTCAGTTTTGGGGCTCCCAACATAAAAAGATATGGGCATTGTTGTAGCAGGTCCAGAGGAGGGCCATGAAAATGATCAGAGCACTGAAGCACCTCTTCTATGAAGACAGGCTGTGAGATCTGTACTTGTTCAGCTTGCAGAAGGCTGTGGGGAGACAAAATTATAACAAGCTTCTGGTACTTAAAAAGGGCCTACAGGAAATCTGGAGAGGAACTCATAATCAGGGAGCGTAGTGATAAGACAAGGGTTAATGGCTTCAAACTGAAAGAGATTTAGATTAGATATAAAGAAGAAATTATTTTCCTATGAGAGCAATGAGGCACAATTATAACAAGTTGCCCAGAGAAGTTGTGGATGCCCCATACTTGCAAGTGTTCAAGGCCAAGTTGGATGGAGCTTTGGGAAATCTGATCTCTTCCAACCCAAGCCATTCTATGAGTCCATTATCTGAATTTCACGGTAGGATTATGTAGACAGACTTATTTTGTGCTTCCATTTCTAGCCTGAGCAGAGAAATGGAGAGAAGGAGAAAAAAAAATTGCTTGACATTTCTTAGTTCAGCTGGAAGAAAAGCAACATCCCAGCTCTGAAAGTAGAGACTGAAAATCTGAAAGCAATTTAAACTGTTTGGATAAATGTTTGGAAAAATAAAGAGAGTATATAGTTACATGGGAAATATGCTGAATAATAAAATATTAAGTTAGAAGCAGGTGTCAGGCAAAAATTGTTAAAGCTATAGCCTAGGGATAGAGATGAACTGTGGATGTTAAGACATGTCTACTGAAACCAACCATTAGTTTAATTCCGGAGATCTGCATCAATGCATGGGAGAGGCTGGGATATACTTACTGGGACCTCTCTATATCTCTATATTCTCTGTCAAAAGATGAAAATGTATTCTGGAATATCATGGAATATAGTATTTTTCATTGCTCTGTATTTTTACTAATTACACTAATTTTTGAATTGTTATTTAAAATTCTTCAGCATACAGCATTATTGATTTTGTTTTGTTTTGTTTTGATTTTTTCAAAGAAGCAAGCAGATTCAAGAAAGTGTCCATCATAGAAAGGGACATAACTCCTGATTGCTCAGTCACCTGGAGCCTATGTATAGGAGAATTTGTGTGCCATTAACAGTCAAAGGAGCAGATTGGAAGAGATTAACATTCACATTTGCACATGTATTCAAAAGTAAGCTAGTGGTGCTCTAAGATGTTCTCTCCCTTTGTAAGAAGACTCATGCTGTTCATGTCACATCCTCTTTTAGGGAAGCAGCTCTTAGATTATAATGGTAATTCACAGTAGACACTAAATCTAATAAGACCTATGGAAAGACACTGAGTCAGAAAACCTTTTTACCTCAACCAAAACCACCTGTTTCAGGGCAACATTGGTCCTTTGCTGTCCTCCAGGAGATGAAGTAATGGCTTTCTTCTTTCCAGTGGCTTCCTCATCCTGATGCCTTCCTTTCACAAACTCACTGAAGTGCTTGGGAGATGTTAGGCAAGTTCTCACTCACAGAGAGTTGGCAGGCGACACTGCATACATGTATAACAGGAATAAGTTAAGGATAATTGAGTAAAATTAACTGACATTCTTCAACTTTTGCTGTTCACATTTAAAACTATAGCACTTTTTTGAAGAATGTTATTAATTAATTTCCTATTTTATATAAAGTGAAAAAATTATCCTGTGCTTAATTTTATCCAAAATTAAAGTAGAAGTTTGTTTTTTAACTATAGTACAGTTGATAACACACAACATTACAGGAACAGACAACAGAAATTTGTGCTCTTTTATATATTTTTAAAGGAGAAGAAAATAATATTTATGCTTTGATTAAGTTCTTATTAATTCAGAAGACACAATCTTAAAAGGTTGCTTCACATTACAGTTTTAGATGATCATTTCCTGATTTCAGACAGCTTACCTATCTCAGCCCTCCAAAGTAAAGCAGTTTTTTAACACCACACCACAATAACGACATAGACAGCAACCATCTAAACACACACACACAAAAAGAAACCCAGAGCTACAGGGGATTAAATTGTCAGAAATGTAAGTATAAACGTAAGTAAAATCTGCTCTGCTTGCTATTTTAGTCCAATCAGACACTATCTCAATCTTCTCATAAAAAAAATTTGAAACAGACATCAGAAAGTCACATACTTTACAGGTGCTCTGTCTGGAATAGCCTAACCAAACAGGGTCACTATGGTTGTATTCTAAGTCTGTTTAAGAATGAGTTCCAAAGAGAATTGACATATTATTACAGCCTTCATTGTTTCCATTATTAACACTGTTTTATAGGGTTTAGAATCCTTCTGAAATTTCAAATGTCATATCTCAACCAAAAGTCAGTGTGGTGATATTGTTGCCGTAAGTCCTCTCAAAAAGAATTTTTTTAGCTTTAATTTTGAGTTTGGCAAATGTAAAAAAGAGATAACATCATTTGGCTTGTAGTTACCAGACAGTCCCACAGAAATCTACTTTCCCAGCAGAGCAATCCAAAGCCTTTCAGCACTGGAAGCAAAGCTTAAATTCTGCCACCATGCTTGGACTGAGAAGCTCCTGTTTTGGGAATGAGGCAGAAGGATAAGTGTTGGAAATGAGATGGGAGATTGGAAATGAAAGCAAATATTGCTGCTGTTCTTACATTATCATATACATTCCAGACTATCTCTTGGCAGTTTCTGCTGTAGACAGCAACCTTTCCAGACTTCTAGAATTTGCAAAAAGTCTCCAATTAATCCATTTTCCTGCTATTTTGTGTCACTATTTTTTTTCCATGCATGTTAGAATAAATGTCATCATTCTGTAGCTACATCTCATAAAGATAAGGTAAAGACTCAATGGGTAAAACTTCTTCCGTGACTACCTGATGACTGAATGTGAAAATCTTTGTCAGATACTACTAGTAGAAATGCTGTCCATTATTTTACAGTCCAGGATGAAAGACTTTAATTTTCTTTTCAGTACATACTTCCTCATGTCTTCATTTTAAATGGAGGCCAAAATGAGGCTTAACGGTCCTTGATTCTTTGGTATGCTAGAGAGCCCTTAGACCTCTCTAAAATAGGGGAAGAAAGATGGAGTAGTAATGGGTGTCTCTTACCCTAGAAATGAGCTGAGGCACTTCGTTTTCAGGAACTAACTGCACAAGTTTTGCTTAATTCAAATGGAAGTACTACACAGAATTCTAAATAGCTTTGTTTTCACATGATGTACAAACACTGAATTTGAAATCTGCTACTCTAACAGTGGTGCTGAGCTATCCTGCATCTTTGTACTTACCTTGATTGTCTGCATGTGGTAGTTTAACACTGGAGCTCTAAGGGCAATTGACTTGGTATCACCAGTATGAGTTCAAGTATAAAGCCAAACACAGATATTTGTCTACATGCATTGTCTATTTTTATAATGTATTTTAAATTTGTATCCCCTTCCAGAGAGATGAGGCACACCAGAGAAGAGTAATGGAATTGGAATGATATAGAATGGAAGAACCAGTGTAGACTTGATTTTCACACTGGAATTTTACTTTCCGGTCTTGATTTTTTCTCCTGGAAGCTATTTTGCCTTATCCTGTTTTCAGACACCCAATAGTAAAGCATCTCCTTGCTGACATTAAGCCTTGACAAATTGTAAGTACACTGGAATTCATGGCTCAACAGATCTGTACACTGATTGCTGATTATTCACATGCATATAAACCTCAGTTAAAAATAAACAATAGTCTGTAAAATAAGTATTAGAAAGAACTAACAAGGTCTGTAGAGTTCATTATTAGCTCATGAGTTATGTATATTACTTATTTTATATCATACAAAATACTTTTAAGAGATCTATTGGAAGCTCAGATGCTCATTTTAACAAAAAACTAAACATTTACCTAGAAGCAGCTTAGTTCTCTTTGTTCCATTTTTATTTTTTAGTGTCCACCATGTAAAATCCTTTGGTCTTGATACAAGAAATGGAGGAAAATATTTCAAAGCAGGCACAAAAATAGAATCTTGAAATTCAGAGTTGTGATTTTGCTTCTCAGTTATTTATGAAGTGATAGTTCAGCATAATTGCTTAATCAAAATAAGAATGTAGTTCAGCAATGGCTTTCTAACCGCAAATGCAAATTCATTATTTTATATATTAGGAATACAAATGGAAGAATGAGTCAATCACTTTCATCATTAGTTTTCTTTGTGTTGCCTTCTTTTCCCTAGGGGTGGATAACATCATTAAAACAAGAGGGCTTGGCTTGTTTATATTCATTTCCTTTATTAAGTGTAACTTTCCCTATTGCTTAAGAGAGCATAACAATACCAATAGTTTTCTACAAACATACCATCAACCAATCTGTTGAGTACTGCAAACATCTGTTAAAATTATCAAAAAGAAAACAAGATACTTAGATACCACAGAACTCTGCTATGACCACATTTTGAATTAATCTGTTTTCTGTCTCTTCAGTATTCCTTTTTTTTTTTTTTTTTTTGGTTGTTGTTGTTGTTGTTAAATTTTCTGGTCTTTTTGCTTATGTTTTTGCATTTGTATGGCAAACAGTGATGACTAAGACTGTGACTGAAAAACTAATCCTCTATTTTCTTTTTGCTTGAGTGAACCAAATTAAACAAATGATCACAAAGTTTAACTTTCCTTGGTGTCAAGAAGATCATCTGGAGCTGTTTGTTTTGAACATGTACCTTTTTGAAATACAGATCCACAAAACATTTCCAGCAAGTCTCATGAGGACCCAGTTCTCTGCTTTGACTTGGATAAGTCAGGAATTATTCCATGTAGTAGAGAATGTTAGGGTACTGAAGTAAAAATAAATAAATAAATCAGGTAAATGAGAGCAGAAGCTTTCATCAGCTGCATTTATCTTTTTGTTTTGTTTCAGATTTTGTGTTTGCTTGTGTGCTGGATAGCATGGAAGCTTCCCAAGTCTCTGAGGATAAAAAGAGAACTATAACATTATTTCTTGTTCCAATAACTTTGTGAATTGCAGAACTCAGGCATTAATTCCAGCTCTTCTCTGTGCTATATGCCCCACTTGTTTCCTGACAGCATTTTAGAGATACCTGGCCCAGGATAGTAAACTCACATCACCTTCTCTAGTGTCTGGGCACGAAAAGACTAGCCAGGACCTTATATACTTTCTAAATTTACATGTGTGGATGAAGGTCACCACATAATTTCCACCATGGGAGTTTTTAAAGCATGAGAAAGTATAAACATCTTGATTACATTTGAGGTGAATGTTGACATTCCAGCATAAAGATACAGCAATTTCTCTTCACCAATGTCTGCTCCTGCTTCGCTCCTCAGCAGCAACTGCAGTCTCCTCATTCTCACATCTGAGTGTCATTTATATGTCACTATTATGACTCTCATAAACATTATTACTAAATTATTTATGATCACAGGAAGTAGGCAGGAAAACTGAGAAGCAGATAATTTGCTAGGGAGTTAGGAAGGAAACACGTCCTAGACAGAAATAGGGACAAGAGCTTTCTAGATCTGCTACTTAGCTATCAGTTTATTTTTGCATTCTTATGAGTAAACATGATTATATAAGCTGTTAATCAATTTCTTCTTTTTAATTGCTGTGTTAAATGAAATTAATGAATTACAATTTGAAATGCAAAATTAAAAAATTAATAAGTACAGTTAATTGGTGTGCTATAAATCCAGGAAGACCTAATTGCGGCCTTTCAATAGTTAAAGGGAGCTTATAAACAATACAGAGATCAAATTTTTGCACAGCTTGCCCAGAGAAGTTCTGGATGTTCCATCTCTCGAGGTGTTCAAGGCCAGCTTGGATGGACCTGATTTGTTAGGTGCAATCCCTGCCATTTGTTATGATCTCTTTAAGAAAAGTCACTCAGACTCTGTAATATAGCCTAAAATGCTATTTGTTACAGCTATGGCAATGAAGAAAGAGATGATAGTAAAAATTATTCAACTTCCCTTTAGACACTGGGATCACTAAGTTGTGCAGCATCAAAAAAACCTCTGATGAATGTGCAGTGTGCCATGTGAAGGATTACTTTCTACATTTGAATTATTATATTTGAGATATTTTTAGAGGAACAACTATGTTCATAACATCTACGGTCAAACAGAAAAGTGCTCACATGAGAACCTCTCTGCACTTTTAGATAAAGGCAAGGAAACACAGATGGTGCAATCACCGGTACCAAGAGGGATCTGCCTGCAGGCTCCTCTGTTCCAATAAACCAAGTAATATGCACAGCACGACACAGGGCATGTAGCAACAAGATGAGGAGAAATATTTTTAAACTTGAAGAGAGTAGATTTAGACCATATAATAGGAGAAAATTCTCTGCTGTGAGGATGGTGAGACACTGGAACTTGTTGCCCAGAGAGAGTATGAGTGCTCTCGCTCTGGAAAGACATACTAGATAGAGTTTTGAGCAATCTGGTCTAGAGGGAGGTGTCCCTGCCTACAGCAGGGAGTTGGAACTAGATGATCTTAAAGGTCCCTTCCAACCTGAACCATTCTATGATTCTATGATCATGAAAATACTTGCTTAATTTTACCAAGCCATTTTACCAAGCCATGTAGTTTTGACTTCTGTTATTTGCATATTTGTGCTACATTCTTTGAGCACTCAAACATACATTTATTTTCTGATAGGAATGCCATGCACAGTCTGTTGGTATGGTTAAAAGAAAGCAGACTTAAAAGAGGTAAAGCAAATATTTTCACATCGTCATTTAATTATCTTTGATCATTCTTAAAATAAATTTTGTTCTATTGTTTGAAATTAATTTGTCCCACTTCAGTAAAATGAATTACCTTTTACTTCATTTTCCCAATGTAGATAAAAAGGAATAGTTATATGAATGTAACCTTCAGATATTCTGAAAGACTAAATAAATCTTGGAGTTCGTTCCAAAGATAAGTGGGTACTTATGAAAGAATTTGTATTTTGTAGTCAGTGCTATTGCAATCTGTAGTTAGGCTTTGTGTTCTATTTGAACAGAAAGGAATTGCTTCTTTTGTAAAATGGAATGGCATGATGGATCTGTGGGCTTTTTATAGTACCTACTTAACAGCAAATCCATTCTCTGCTTTGGCAATGATATCTTGATGCCTTAAGATTGAAAAGGAGATGTCTCAGTATCCTTGAATGTTGTACCTTTTTCCACTGAAGAATGTCCTCTGTGTTGGCTCTTCTCTTGTTGAAGATGTCATTCATTATTTGAGTACAGATATCTAGCTGACAGTTTGTGATGGCACAGGAAAAAAAGTACAGGACTGCCTTTCAGCATATCTTTATCTGTGGAAGCCATATTGTGTCTTAACTTCAGTCTTAATCAAGGCCAACAGGAAAAACTTATTCAGAAAACAGATATTTAGGAAGATGACCAATTGTCCCCAATCAGTCTGTGGATCTTGTTGACAAGCATAGTTGAAAATATTGCAGCATTTCACTGTCTACTTCAGATATCGTATCTCTACAACTACTCTGTTATTCTGACATGACTATTTACAGGAAAGAGTTTTGAACCCCATAGGATTTCTACATTTTTTAAAGATGTATCATAATCAAGAAAGACAATCTCCAGGCAAGGACTGCATCTTTCCTTTTCTGATGCCAGATCCAAAATGGAAAATGTTTATTTTAATTTTACAGTTTGGGAGTGAGATATTCTTTGCTGTAAGTCTGAGTTGCAAATGTGGTTTCTGTTTCCACATCTCTCTACTTGAAATTTTATGGATCTGATAAAATCTTTCTGAGACAAATAACATTTACTGGTTTGCTGATTCTCCTATGCATGCTGGTATTTAATACATGGAAGGAGCAGCATATCTCACGTTATGCTGGGAAGAAACAAATTACAATTCACCAGAAGAAAGAGAGTAAGAAACAAGTGGGGTAAAGGAATTTCAGACTTTTCTTTAGCCTCTGAAATAAACTAGAGATATTTGAAAATTTGAAGTCAAACATTATCCTGTTTAAAAATATATTAATTGTTTTTATGTAGGAGAAATTACTGGTATTAAATATTAAAAAAAAAGATGACTTCTTATCAAAAGTTGCTGAAATAAAAACCTTGGAAAATGATTCCTTTTTTTCAGTACATGTTTCACACTGAGATTACTAGTATAGAAAATAAACTTTTACATTGTGAATCACACAAATATCATAATGATACTAAAGAAAAAGGAAAGCCTATCATAGAAAGTCTACTTTATTCAAGAAGTAACTCCATGAAAAAGGTACCTCTTAGAAGTAATTTCTAAGCCTGAATGACAAAAATATTTAGGTGTCAAGTGCATCTTGGGAAAACTGACTTATTTCCTTTATTACCCTTATTGCACCAAATAAATTTCTACTAAGCTCCAAATGGACACATCTTTCCTGAATGCATTTGTGAAGCTCATTGGAATCAGGTGTCAGCAAACAAGAAGACGACACAAGAAGCAGAAACTAACACAGTTGGTACCCAAAGCCAGTGGCACAATATGTCCTGCTGGATCTTCCTGATTTAATGATGTACGTGTTTGAAAATTTTGTTTTAGAGATAATAAGAATGACTGTTATTTAGTGTGTAACTGTGTAACAGACTATATATTAAAAAGGCAATAGTGTAGTAAATTCTTATTCCTTTGAGCCTTTCTATACTCATCCATCTCTTTTTTAATGGTTTTAGGATACTTTTATCTGAGCTTGTATTAGACTTTATCTCTTTGTGGATCTGTAACCCCAGGCATTTAAGAATTTGATTTGAATAAAAATCCAGTAATCTAATATAATTCTTGCAGAAATAGAAAAGAAGGGCATTTGATCCCACTGGAGAAAATGCTCAGATTAAGTAGCACAGTAGTATGAAAATACCTTTTAGAAAACGCACAACCAAAGGAAATTTAGGAGCAGCGTATGTTTGCAGGTAGCTAAGTAAGATAAAGGATACAGCAGCAATGTTTTGTTTTCTTCAAGGGCTGTATTTACACAGTGACAACAAAAATCCATGTGGACAAGAGTATAGGGAACCTCAGAGGCAAAAGAGTAGAAAGAGCTACTTTTGAATACTCCCAGAAGAATCTGGTTTCTATTTTTTGTATGCTGTAAGCAGATTTCTGATTAGAACTTTGTGTAGAGGTAATAACAATTATACTACAATTTATATAACAGATACTGTTAAGACAATATTATTCTCACTTCAACATCTTTTTAAATTAATATTTTCTGCAGAGTTTAAAAGGAGCTACATAAATATATCAAAATATATCAAAAGCCAAATGTGAGGACACAAATTGTGATTAGACAAGCAGGAAGAGTGATAAAGTAGCAAGCATGACAAAGATGTTAAAAACACTTTTTCTCTCCTAAATGCTTAGAGTACTGTCATTTGCTGTTAGTATGTTTACTAATGCCTCAAGCTACTAGGTTCAATTTCCGCTAAAATGCTGGCTTTAAATCAGATGAAACCAGTTTCCTCAATCCAGGACATTTTAGTTCAGAGTATCTACATCTATGAAGATTAGAACTGAGATTTGGATTGAAATCACAAAGCCAAACTGCCAAAGTACCAAAGATAGTAGGTTGCAGAGGAGTCAGGTGTTCCCATCCGTTTGATACCAAAGACAGTGAGATTTGAAGTAGAAATTTTCAAAAGTATTCTAGCGATAAAAGTCCAGAAATTACCTCTTAGAACAAACTTTATCTTGCAACATCAAATGGTTGATGCTTAATAAATGCTTTAGTTAATGAAAAACAAATCCAAGAACACAAATCTAAGAGTCACCAGTATTTTCATGAGATTCTCTATGAAGAAGAAAAATAAGGAAGACAGCCTTCTGCATTCCTGGAGGATAACACATGATTTTGCTAGTTCAAGAGAGCAAGAATACTGGCAACTGAAAGTCCAAGAAGGGCAGAATGGATTTTGTGAGAGGAAACACATTCTATTATTTATATGGCCTTCTATATTTATTTTGTAGTGATATTTCATCTCGCCATATGTTCTTTGTTAATAGAAGTGTTGAATCAGGTTTTATAACCATAACCTTTTCAGAACTGTAAGATCTAGTGTTCAGTGGCCACAAGGGGACTCTTAGGAAGGAGGTAAGAAGCTTTGGAAAAAGGAAATAAAGCAAATCTTTTCATCACCCTGGCCACAGTATGTCTAAAAGTGCCTGAATTTTAAGTTCCTACACTGTGTTTGCAGTCCTAGCAACTAGAAAAAATATTTGTACTTGCAAAGCAAGTGTGTTTGTACTGGAAGGCAATGGGATCCAGTAATGATGCCAAAAATGTCATCTAACAGAGTGAAAATTTAGAGCAAAGTTGCAGCTTAATGTAAACAAGTGTATGATACTATATTTCGTAGAAACAGAGGCACTCTCCAAACCCCCGGAACTCCAGAACTAGGCTCTTGTTTTAAGCCCAATTGAAGTAAGTGATGTTTACTGTCAGACATGAGGTATGTTCTGATACATGCTGAAGCAGGACTGAGGATACTACCATGTTCTTTGATTTCAGTAACTATATCAATTAATAAAAATTCTGACTCATTTACCATTAATTTACCATTAAACGAATGATGAAGAAGTAGTGTAGAATCAGGTTTAGAGTTTAGAATTATCTTTGAGGCATGCTCCTGCTACTCCAGTAATGTTCATTCCACATATCCTATATATCACGCTGACTCAATTCCACAATACAGTCTGCACTTAAGAACCATAGCAAAACACCAAGTGATTCTTCTATCCCTTCTGTTAGAAATCTAAAATTGGATACAGTTCTATTAAAAAAAAACCCAAAAACAAAAAACCAAAACACACAGAAAAAAACACAACCCCCCCCCCCAAAAAAAAAAAAAAAAAAATAACACTAGGAAACTAGCTAGGAAATGCTAGGTTATCAAAAACTTTCATCCAAATGTAGAACCACTAGCTGATCCTCTTTTTTTGTCAGAGAATAAACGGATGACTGTACAAAATGTCATAATGTTCCAGATGAGGCACTTGTTACTGGCTTTGGGTAAAATTATACTCAACACACACACAAAAAAGCCAACTCATAAAACATTTTTTCTCTTCTACCTATTGTTTCGTTTGTGTGCTAATTATAATAAATATTTTCCTATGTTTGGCATCATGATAGATATAGGAAAACCTTTATGTTTACCCTCACTTAATATCTTTTATTTCAACATTCGTATTTGTAGTTACATGGATAGGAAGAAAATATTAACCATCCCTGAGATGTTTTTAACAAAAAGAGCACTTCTTAGCATTTACATAAACAACATTACATTTAGGTGGCAATGTAGTGCATTTGTGAATTTTTCTCTGAAAACAATATCAGCTGATTGTGTCATAGCTTGTTTTGAGATCTGCAAGAGCTAGTAACTGGAGTAAAAGTCCAGATGGAGAAGCATTCACAAAACACATGAGAAATGAGCTTTAGCCAACATCTTGCCAAACTACAGAAGTATTTGGAAGAAGGATTTTAATCTTCACTTCCCCTCTACTTCTCCTTCCCTCATTTGTGAATGATAACTGGGAAGAATTTCTGGAGGAAATTCATCTGCAGGAAGATAACCTTGAACTCTGCATTTTCTGATAGTAATTTATAAAGCTGCTATATGGGAACTGCTGAGTCACAGCCTGAACCACTAATTGAGCACCTGGAGAAAAGACCCGGTCAGCCCTGGAAGCACATATGAAGGCAATTCACCTGTGCAACCTAAAAGGGTGGAGTCTGGCTGTATATCTTTTAGACCTCATTTTAAGGGCTGACTGAAACTGAGAAAGGATCTCTCTTGTTGGAGATCCTTCCTTTGTGGAATCTTCTTTTGAGCCTAGCTCTTCAGATACAAGTGAGCATCCTTTTTTTGTAACCCATTCTCATTATTCCTACCTGAGACTGGGTCCTGCTGCCTTTATGGCTGCTCTACCAAATAACTGTAAGATATAAATATAGCTATTCATTAATTCAATATGAACACAAAGACCATAGCTTGAAAACAAAAGGTGTGTTAGTATCTCTAAATAGGATAGCATTCTTGTGTGAAAATGATGAAAATTCTTGTGTTAAAATCTTCCTTTGTGTATTTTTGTCTTTCTCATTTTTTTTTTTTCAGAGTGGGAATAGGGATGGGAAGATTTTTCTTTTGAAGTCACCGCTCTGTTTTGGCAGATGTTGACAGTAATTAAATGTTCACAATTCAACTTAAACCACATCAACTTCTGTGTTGTGCTGCATTGTGTTTCCATTCACAGTATCAACTGTGCTTTTCTTAAACCTGCGCCAACTCCTGGTTCAAGTTTGCTTGAAAAGATTCGTAAGCAGACTTGAAATTTCCTACAAATGTTTAAGTATTCATAGAGGTTTTATTTTGCATGATATTACGTGTTTTATAAACCATACCAGCTGAATAGCCAATGCATATATCATAAATTCTGTTTACAATCAACTGTAGTGATTCTTGTCTGATCGACCTAATTGGTGAAGTTTGTTTAAATTTGGTAGTCCATGAGCAGGTACTGAGTAGCAAGATTCTAGTTCAAATTACACTATAAATAAACATCTTCACAAACTTGTAATTTTTTTTTAGATTTTGGAGTGGCAGTGTGTACAGTGGCTCTTGGTGTTTGCCTCAAGACAGTGTATGTACATCACCATTTGAAAATGATTCCCTCTATCTTTTTAACATGAATACTGAGCAACAAATATTAACAAGAATATTATATTTTAGCCACAATAAGGATTGCATCAATTTAATTCCTCCATAAGAAATGAACCTATGAGAAAATTTTGGGACTTATTTGCTCCATTCTGTGCCATCACTGTGTACTGCAGGCTATTATTGTCTGTGTATACTTATAAAAATAAAATCATAGAATGGCTTGGGTTGGGAGGGACCTCAAGAATACTCAGTTTCCAACTCCCCTGCCACAGACAGGGCTGCCAACAGCTAGATCAGGTACTAGGCCAGGCTGCTCAGGGCCCCATCCATCCTGGCCTTGAACATCTCCAGGGTTGGGGCATCCACATGCTCTCTGGCAACTCAGTCCCAGCACTTCACAACCCTCTCAGTGAAAAACTGTCCCCTGACATCTAGTCTAAATCTTCCCTCTTTTAGTTTAAAACCATTGCCTCTTTTTATATCGTTTTCTACCCACATAAAAAGTTGATTTCCCTCATGTTTATAGTTTCCCTTTGAATAGTGGAAGGATACATGAGGTCTCCCCACAGCCTTCTCTTCTCTAGACTGAACATGCCCAGTTTGTTCAGCCTGTCTTTGTAACAGAGGTGCTCGAGCCCTCTGATCATCTTTATGGCCCTCCTCTGGACCCTCTTCAAAAGCTCAGCACCCTTCCTGTGCTGGAGGCCCCAGACCTAGATGCGGTACTCTAGATGGGATCTTATGAGGGCGGAGTAAAGAAGGACAAATGGATCCCTTGTACTGCTGGCCACCCTTCTTCTGATGCAACTCATGATACAATTGGCCTTCCAGGCTGCAAGCATACAACACTGGATCGTGTTAAATTTTTCATCTTCCAGGACCCTGAAATCCTTCTCAACAGGCTGCTCTCAAGTTCTTCTTCTCTCAGTCTGTATACATATCTAGAAATACCTCAACTCTAGTGCAAAACCCTGCACCTAACTTTGTTGAACCTCATTAGGATCACATCAGCCCATCTTTTGAGTTTAACAAGGTTCCTCTTGATGGCATCCCTTCTTTTTGCTGTATGAACTGCACCACTCACCTTGGTGTCATCACAGAAACCTGCAAATAATTATTTATCTACTAAGAGGTACTTGCCATTTAATTTTATAATTTATCTGGAGGAGAAATATCCTTAGCCTTGTTGTTTACATCTGTAGTTGTTAACAAGGAATCAATTTTTCATAAGTTATTTTTTCCAAGTGTGATTGGTGTTATAAAGCTGAAGCTTTCCTTACTGGTTCCTACATGGTCATGTCCAACTTCAGGGGAATTTATCCCACACTTCACATGGAAAGGGGAACTGAAAAAAAAGGACTTAAGGCTGAAAGTTTCTCAAGGTTTAAAGGACTATCAGACCAAGCAGGAAGTAAATACTTTTTTTTTTAATCTTTGTGTCTTAATTTTCCATGTCATAGTAGCCTCTTGTCTTCCTAGGATACACTTAAAAACAAACAAACAAACAAACAAAAAACAATAAAAAAAAGAAGTCATCTCTCTCTTGTGCTTTCTTTACCCTCTATTTAAGTTCAAAAAAAGAAGTATATTTGTTATTTAGGTATATGAATTACCAAGGATCACTGAAGCAAAAAAGACTTATTCCTGATATTAGTGGGAGAAGGATCACTCTCTAAAATTGTTGCTGTTAGCAGTAAGCATAAAAATTTTATGATGCGTATGTTGGCCCTGGTAATGTTACTAAAATAGATTTTCAGAATCTCCACCTGAAATATGATAGGAAGAATTCGGCTTTCATACAGTCATGCATTATTAACTGTGTTTCACAAATGCTTTAAAATCTCAGACTAAAGCAATAATTTTGATTAGGACTACAGCGATGTAAACCAAGCCTGAAATTTAACAGCAGGATCCCCCGGAGAACAGAATGAGCAGCAGAATGAAAAGCAATGTTCACTGAGGTGTTCCAGTGCAGGGCCTCTTGTGAATGAAATTTAACATGTCGTTTCTCACACACGCTAAGACAGGGTTGTGTACCAGGGAGGCTTCTGGAAGAATCCAGGTGTTTGATTAAAGACAGCCTGTGTGAGTAGTTGGCAATGCTAGTGCCTAAGTGGGAGCGGTTAGCAGTCCTCTCTTGAAATGCCTTGTATTCTACCTGCTGCTGGCTCTTGTTCAGTGATACAGGTGATTTTGTTTCTAAGTATCACTAGAAGTATTCTGAACGCACCAAGTTCGTAAGAATGTAAATCTTACACAGACTTTTAAAAATTTGACAAAATGGTGCAGCTATGATGACAAATGATTCAATTTTTAGATCAAAGGCAATTTTGTCTGACCTAGCTTAAAAATGTTTCTGAAAATGTCAAGTGATTTCAAGTTTTATTGATTTTAAACCTCAAACGCTCAGAATCAAATTGAAAATGTTTGTAAATGAAAATCTAATGGGAGTTTGTACTCCCTTTCTCCCTAGAGGATACTGAGAGACCTGGGACTGTTTCAGACTGTTTCAGACTGACTCAGTCTGGAGAACAGACTGAGATGATTCTTTTTAATCTTCTTAAATATCTATAGGGAGTCAAGTGGGTGGGGCTGTGATTTTCCATTGGTGCCAAGCAACAGGACAAGGAGAAGCAGGCAAAGATTGGAACATGGGAAGCTGTATCTGAACATGAGAATTCCCTGTGTACTCCAGTAAAAATCTTGCACTGGAAAAAGATTGCCATCTCAGTTTGTAAATGGCAGCTTTGTTATTACAGTCTGCAAGAACTTCAGTCCACTTTTTATTTTCCCGCTTCCAAGAGACTTTTGGCATGAAGATGCAATTTTAGTAACTCAAAGAAAATGCTTCAAAACAGAGAGGATTGCATTACGCCTGTGGAGAAAGATACTAATCTCTACTTGTCACCAGTTCACCCAAGCTCCTGTAGGGAAACTGTATTCAGATGGCAGGATCTACTTGAAGCACATGCAAAAGTGCAGTTTAAGAGAACTCTGAAAGGTAATAACAGGGTACTATATTTGTAAGAAATGATCTGATAGAAATTTTTGTCTGTAGTCAAACAGTTGACTTCAGTTAATACTGAACCGAAGGCAATTACCTTACAATAGAGTATGTGTTACAGCCTTGTAGAATAAATGAAAAATTATTTTCTCCTCAGAAACTGTGATTTGTATCCACAAAAAACAAACAAACAACAAACACTTGAACAGTAAAAGCAACAAAGATTTTAGTAATAGTCTGGCTGGTTATGAAATCAGATGCTATGATCACTTAATCACAGAAGGCCTCTACCTATATAATATTTCTAAATTCTAGAACCTGAAAATTGGCATTATTTTATAAAGCTTTATATATACTCTAAATTAAGCAGTGATATACAATGTATATGTTAAAAGGGAATAGCCGGAATTGGAGGATCTAATTAATCCTGCAGAATCAACAGTCTATGCAAGAATCATATTTAGCTTTTTATGTTTTCCACATTCTTCCTTCTATCAAGAAGCTTTATAAGGGTTTTTATTTTTGTGTTTAGTCATGTTCTTCACACAAGGAGGTTATTATAAAAATGGAAAATATTTCCTTCTCTTGACTGCATCACGTAAACAGATCTGACTACAATAAATTTTTACCAGGACTCAAAAATAATACCTACTAGCAAACATTTTGTTTGCAATTATCTGATAAATGTGCTCCATCTGTCACCTATATGCTATTTGCAGAGCCACAAATAGTGAGGTTAAGTAATGATCTATGCCTTTAAAATAGGTTAGGAAAGTAAATCTAAGATTTTTTCATATAATCCTTTGAGTTGGAAGGGACCCTTAAAAGCCATTTAGTCCAACTTCCCTGCAACAAACAGGGACACCTACAGCTAAATCAAGTTGCTCTGTGCCTGTTCCAGCCTGACTTTGAATGTCTCCAAATTTCTTAGGTGAACTTCTGAGATTGCCACATGCTTTAAAAGAATCTTAATCATATCCTGTTTACTTTTTCCTCTGTGAGTGTCTGTTTCTGCAAACTGCCTACCACAAGAGAAGCGAAGGTGGCATGTCTTATACTCAGGCTGATACTATATACAACCAGCCTACAGATGTGAATACTGGAAACACTACAGAGAGACACAGGTAAACAAAGTTACTCCTTGGAAAGCAGAAGCAAAGTCTGTAAAGATTTGTTTGAGTGAGGCCATAGAAAACAAATTCTAGATGGGTTATGTGAAACTTTTGATCTGGAAAAAATGACTTCATACAAAGAAGCTCTTAAATGAAAAACCTGAAGAATATGTACCATCCATACTGTTTGGAAAGAACGTAGCATTCACTGATACTGTTGGCAAGCTAAGTGCATAGTTCTTCATATGATTAGGCTTGAAATAATTACAAGAAAAGTCTAAGCACAGGCAATTTAAATGAATATTCTTGCCACTTTAATTCTTATTTTTGAATTCTTTAAAATTCAACACAAAACTATATTCCAGTGCTCTGCACGCCTACTAGGCTCCATTTTGTTTTCCTAGGGCTATTTACATTGTCTATTATGGCTCTTAGCTCTGCTTATTAAAGACCCACAGCCCACCTGGTGTTCCTGCCTAATTATACAATCCTATGACACAAGCTCCTTCAGTTGTTTACATGTTCACTAAGCATATCAGCAGTCAATAAAAATGATACCATGGGTTTGGTCTACCCACACCCTATTCATTATGATGGTAATTTCCATCAGTGGAAAGGAACATGTTATGCCTGAAAATTGATCTATTTTGCATTAGGACAAAGAAGAAATCATTTTTACATCTTAAACCATTTGAGAGAAACTGACCTGTTTTGCATTAGCTTAACTAATTTAATTTCCATGCAGAAGATGAAAGTTGCTGTTGTGGTTTAATCCGGCAGGCAACTGAGCACCATGCAGCCATTTGTTCACTTCCCCTCTCTCTGCTGAGATGAGAGAGAGTACTGGAAACAAAACAGAACAAATGGGTTGAGATGAAAACTATTTAGTAAGACTGAAGAAGAAATAATGCTATGACAACAACATATACAGCTGCAACATGATTACTTACTGCCTGCCAATGGATGCATAGAAACAATACGATGGCCTGTAAAGAATACAACACTTCACCAATGCCCAGAAGCCCCAAGCAGCGGCCCCACCGCATCTTCTGCAGCTGTAAAGGAAGGGGCTCTTTCCTGGGGTGTAAGGGAATAAGCCTTGAGTAAAGGAAAATTTAACAGTCTCTTCATTGGTAGAATTGAATGCAGATCTGAGAAGTTAAGACTAAGAACTTTCTTTACCTTGAATTTGGGGTCTACTTTTTTTTTCTTACCTTGTATCTCTGGTATTTTTGGTATATAAACAATGTTTTAGCTTTCAGAAGATGATGATAGCTTGTAGCTGAATTGGAACATATATTTCAGGAAAACATCAAATCTTCATTTAAAGGCTACAAGCGGTGGGTAAATCTCATAAAAAAGCCAAGATTGAAATATCCAACTAACTGAAAGGTCACTTGCATACAGAATAGAAATCTCTTGTCCCAAGAAAACAAAAATGGTGATTAATATGAAGACAGGACAGGTTACACTGGCCAGGCAAATGGCATGGCCAGACAACTGTTTTGATCAGACTCAGTTTACTTGTGACTGTCCCTTGTAGACCCTCATCCTTCCATTCTTTCATGCTCATTTCTCCCAAAACACCTTGATCTTTTCTTTTTTCCACTCTTCATTCTTCCCTCAAGCATCCCAAAATAAGTCTTGTAGATCTCAAGATGTGTTTTGCCACCAGCTGTAATGAGTTCCATAGGGGTTAAGGGCAATAGACAATGAGATGACTTAGAAAATCTCGTCCTGACTCGTCAAGGACCATAGATCTCCTAGGTTATGTCTGGGACAAAATGGACTGAGGGATCGTGACTTGGACATGATAATTGTGGTTTCTTTACCTGCTCTGTATAATTTTGCAAATTGTGAGAAGTAAGATTCCAGTTCTAGTACTGAATCACAGAATCACAGAATTGCCAGGGTTGGAAGGGACCTCAAGGATCATGAATCTCCAACCCCCCTGCCACAGGCAGGGCCATCAACCATCCCACCTAATGCTAGACCAGACTGCCCAGGGCCCCATCCAATCTGGCCTTGAACACCTCCAGGGACGGGGCATCCACAGCCTCCCTGGGCAGCCTATTCCAGTACCTCACCACTCTCTCTGTAAAGAACTTCCCCCTGACGTCCAACCTAAATCTCCCTTCCCTCAGCTTAAAACCATTTCCCCTTGTCCTGCTGTCACTCACCCTTTCAAAGAGTTGATTCCCCTCCTGTTTGTAGGCTCCCTTTAGGTACTGAAAGGCTGCAATTAGGTCATCCCGCAGCCTTCTTTTCTCCATGCTGAACAAGCCCAGCTCTTTCAGCCTGTCCTCATAGGGGAGGTGCTCCAGTCCCCTGATCATCTCTGTGGCCCTCCTCTGGACCCTCTTCAACAGCTCCCTGTCTTTCTTGTACTGGGGGCTCCAGACCTGGATGCAGTATTCCAGATGGGGCCTCACAAGAGCAGAGTAGAGGGGAACAATCACCTCTCTGTCCCTGCTGCCCACCCCTCTTTTGATGGAGCCCAGGAAGAAGAAGTTCCACCCGAACAGGGACTTGAACCCTGGACCCTCAGATTAAAAGTCTGCTGCTCTGAAAATTTACTTAAAAGTTTATCTATAGTGTAAGATAATGTTGAATACGGTATTTGCTGCATCATGATTTATGAATCTAAAATACATAAGGAGAGTATGAAGTCTAACAAAATCGGCATCTCATGTCTTGTGATGTCTTTAAAAAAGGTACTTATCGAGAACTTTTATAGGAGATAAAGAGAAATGGAGGAATGTGGAAAACAAAGCAAAATTGGAGAATGTTTGGTATTGATTTCTATAATGAATTTACATCATTATTCAATCCAGTATCTGCTGCAAATGTTTAAAGCTAGTACACATGGAAAAATTTGAGAGCCATTTAATTTTTTGTTGAGGTCACTCATTAATGGCTTGAGAGGATTTTAGCTCAAGTAAAAGAGGCTCTCCAGGACATGGCCTCTGAATGCAGAAGAAGGGGGAATGGAGGTACTTACACTTCTGTCAGGAATAGACTGAAACATCTGTATATTCTGTCAAGCTAACGAGTCTCATCCAAGATGCACTTATTAAACTACAAAATAAAAATTATAAAATAAAAATCTTATATGTACATTTGTGACCTCAGATCTTTATGTTTTTATGTTCATTGCCTTTGGAAGAACATAACCTCTCTACAGATGGATAGGGGGGTTCAAAGTGTGTTGCATTTTGAAAAAGTAGTCTTTTAGTGTTTCTTAAGTATGCAGAAGAGAAACAGTGCAAAAGTGAACTTTGGTCACAGCCATTTGCTATTTTTTATAGCAGTAATATTATCTTGTCTGTGACTGTCTGATGGATTATCAATAAATAATGTTTTAATGGATTATTAATAAAAATCACATGAAAATTTAGTGAGTTTGCTTTTTATGTCTTATCATTAATAAAGCAGCATGGGGTCAGAATAAATACTGTTTGCCTACTGTTAACAGAGATTTAATCAAAGTCTGTATAGGAGAATCAGTAAGAAATAATAGCTTAAAAACTTTTATTTAGAGCAAATGAGACCCATGCAGCTGGGCTTGTAATATCATTTGTTTATTATTTATGTCATTTCAGGACAGATGAAAACCAAAGACGCTAATCAATGAAAATGTAACCATGTTTTATGTTATGCAAGTAGAAATAAGGGAACAGGAAAATGGTGAACTATTAGAACAAGAAATAAAAATAATGAATATTTTGCCACACAAGTCATATGCAACCAAGTAATAATAAAAACCAGTTATCTCTTTTCAAGATTGTGTTCTCTGTGTTCATAGAAGATAGGAAACAATGAATGTCCGATTTTAAACGTTATTGATAAAATGCCACAAGTAGGAGAAAATTCTGATAGTAGGAAGAAAGATGTAAGAGGACTATATTTTATACCTTGACAGACTATTTAGTCAACTGAAGAATTTTAATGAAATCTTTCTCTCTGTAAGGTCCTAAATCCTTGAAAATGATTTGTTGAAACGTTGAATGTTCTTAGGAAATGTGAACGTTATAAAAATTCTTGACTTACTGCAAACAATCAGAAAAGTTTTAAATATATCAGCATTTTGATTTGATTTTTGACAGAAAGTGTATTCTGGTTTCCTCATTTGAGGTGGCATTTTCTTCTGAATGTTAGCTAATTATAGTAACATTTAGTAACATATAGTAAAATAACCTAAGTATTATAGAAAACTTTTGATTGCCAAAGCTATTTTAAAAATATTTCTTTTATTGTGAGAATTGGTCAATATTTTTACATTTCATCCTGTCACAATACAGGGAAATTATATGACAACATATAGGCATCTTTTATTTTTGTCATGAAACTTTTTTGCCATTGCATTTAACAGATGTCTAGTATTTATATTTCAGGCTAGATCTTTTAATCATCAGAGAGATGTGCTTTCAGTTTTAATCTATTTTCCAAAAAGGGAAGTTATAAATCTCTAAGTTTAATTACATCACCTTAAGTGGATAAATTAGTTTGTTCTGTGGTCTCAAGGGAGACAAATTGCAGTACGTTGAATCATACAATCATTTGAGTTGGAAGGGACATTTAAAGGTCATCTAGTCCAACTCCCCTGTAATGAACAGAGGCAGCTACAGCTAGATGAGGTTGCTCACAGCCTGATTCAGCCTGACCTTGAATGTCTCCAGGGAAGGGTTATCCATTATGTCTCTGGGCAACCAGTTCCAGTGCCTCACCACCCTGATTGTAAAAATCTTTCTCCTTGTATCCAATCTAAATCTTCCCCTTGTTAGTTTGAAACTATTTCCTATTGTTCTGTCACAGCAGACCCTACTAAAGAGTCTGTCCCCTTCTTTCCTGTAACAGCTCCCCTTCAGATACTGAAAGGCTGCTATCAGGTCACCCTGCAGCCTTCTCTTTGCCAGGCTGAACAGCCCCAGTTCTCTCAACCTGTCCTCACAGAGGAAGCGTTCCATTCCTTGGATCATTTTTTGGCCCTTCTCTGGACTGGACATGCTCTGACAGGTCCATGTCTCTCCTGTACTTATGACTGCTTATCTGGATGCAGTACTCCAGGTGAAGCCTCACCAGCACAGAGTAGAGGAGCAGGAACACCTCCCTTGACCTGCTAGCCACAGTTCTTTTGTTGCAGTATAGGATACAGTTGCCTTTCTGGACTGCAACAGCACATTGCTTACTCATGTCCATCTTGGATCCACCAGTTAGGGCTATGCTCAATCCTTTCATCCTTTAGCTTGTATTGAATAGGGGTTTACTGTGACACAGGTGGATGTTGAACTTTCCACTGAGAAAATTAACTAGTTTGCATCTAGCAGAATGAAAAATGCAAAGAAAGGTGGTGTTACTAATAAGCAGGTTAATTACAAGAAATAAATACAAACATGATGTGATACAGATACAGTACAGTGGGAGATCAACGTTTGTGTGAGTATTAGTGGTAACGTAATTCCTTAGCATGCCATTTTAGTTAGATGAATTAATCAAGAAATGTTATACTACCCAGGATAGAATCTTATGGCATTTATTTTGCACAGAAATGCTCATAATGGCTTTAGAAAGCAAAGTCTGTACCTTGAATCACAAATCATTGCTTCAGTGCAATTATATCTACTTTCAAATTGAGCACGACTCTGCAGGCTGAAATTTATTTTCCTTAACCTTTTTTATATGCAAGTTTCTCATTCATTCCAATTTTAAGGACTTTAGAGGAAGAAATGGGGAAGAGAATGATTAAAACAAAAACTTGTAGCTAACCTTACAGAAACTGCTTACATCAACTTTTAAAGACAAATTATAATTGTAATTTGCTATTTTAAGGAAAAGAGTAATAAAAACATCAAAATATGAAAAGAAGGCAAACTAGGACTTTATTCAGTTTCATCCACTACTTTGTATGTGCTGTAAAGAATGTGTAGAGTTGAAGATTTACATGGAAATACTGGGTATGAGAATGAAGTTACTTGCTGGCTGTTTCAGTTTCTCTGAGAAGAAACTAAAAACAGACTCACTTTGTTGCTTGACTTGTAACAACATGAAAATTGCAAGACTTCCTTATACAAGTTCAGTAGTGTCTATTCAAATCATCAGCTTTTTTGCTCCCTAAGGCTTGCTCAGCACTAATCTTTTCAAGGAAGGGAAGAGCATATGTGGGGACTATGGATATTATTTTTCCTTCCCATTGAATAAAACACATCAAAACTGACTCTTCAATCCTCTGTCTACATTCTTTCAGAAAACTCTGGGAGAACAGAAATAATTTGTAGCACGCTTGGAAAGTTAGTGTATCTGTTGAAAGTGTTTGAGAAATAAATAACAAAACTGTGAATATCTTTTCATGAACATGCACCTTGCAGTTCTGCTATTTAAAATGAAGTAGTTTGTTCACCTCCATTAAATATAGCCAACAGTTATTCTGAATTTCAGGCATAAACTCTACAGTTTATTACTGGAGAAAAGCAGCTCATCACTCTCTCACCTCACCCTATATTGGGCAGTTGATAGGTTCATCTTTACCTGCACTAATTTAGTTTCCCAAGCATGAACATATATTCTCTTTCAGGAGAATGGATATAAAAACCAAGAGCTTGTTTTTTGCCTAAATATGAGTTATTTTTCATCAGTGGTTAAGATGAGATAGAAATACAGTCCAGTGAAGATATATCCATCCCATCTTCCTGTCCACAAAAATGTACTGGGAAGAGTGTGGAGGAGAGAAAGTAGGAAAGAAGAGAACATTCCATGCTGACGAACTGTTTTGGAGTATCGGCCTCTGAAAAATTTGCGAAGAAAGACAGGAGATTCTTCAATTTATTTTTATTTTTATTTTTATTTTTATTTTTATTTTTATTTTTATTTTTATTTTTATTTTTATTTTTCAGCCTTGTCTAGTATCTGAGCATTTAACTGTAAAGTCATGTGTTTGAAAATTGGAAAAGTAAAATAGTACTGTTAATAAACAGATAACCAGCAGTTGTTATAAGGCAATTTTGGCACCAAACTTATCTTCAAAACAGAAAATAGCCAACACTTAAGATGAACCCCAATATTACTTCAGTACATTACAATCAATCTTTTCTACATTTTAGCAAGAAAGAGTGATGCAGTTGGGAAAGAGATCTGTGTAAACAGATTGCCTTCTTTTGTTATGAGTGTATATATTACTTTCTTATTCATTATTCTGTTGTTGTATCATTCCTCTTCTGAGGGCGCCAATAATAATGATCCACCTGAAACAGTGCAAATTCTGTGAATTGTTATTCAGAATATTTCATGAAGAAAACAACTTCGAGTGCTCATCCAAGTTAATATCTTCAAATATGTGCTGAACTTGTGGTAGTTGGGAATGCATGTTTATGGTTCCCTTGTGTTTTCAATGGAAAATGAATCATACGCTGAACAATGTTTCCCTACTTTTTTCCATCCATTACCTTGTATTTATGATGGAGAATAAGGAATGAAAGGCAGGGAGGAAACTGGAGGAGGAGGGCAAGATACAATTAACTGCTTAGACTTTTGTTCTGGACTGAATTTAGGCATTCATGTTTGAGTGTTTTTTGAAACAGTGTTGAAAATAAGCCCCAAATCTTCCTCTCCTGACAATTAACGTTAATGAATTTAGGTGGCTGTAGTTTCTGAGGTGCTTAAGCAATTAGACAATGTTATCCCTCAGCTGTCCCTTATGCATTTCTTCCTGAACTGTCACCCCACATGTACTGCTACCAGCTGTCTTAAAATAAGGAAAGATTTGTCACTGAGCTCTTGAAGGAGGCGATAGAGAAAACCCTCTGCTCCACTATAATACAGGTCTGTCTCCTGCCCTAGTTCTTTCCTGGGTTTTTGTCAGTCTCCACTGACCTAAAAAATTCTATGACCTTTGGCTTTTCTCATTCCAGAGAACAAAATGCATAGGCACTGGATAAATTTTAGAAAAACTTCTTCATGTAAGATGGAGTATCTGCCACATCTCCTCAGTTACAGACAGTGCTTGCAATGACCAAAATAGGTTTGAGTCTTCCTGCAAATGTACAGCTGCAACCTCACAGCACAGCAGCTGTAGATTGACAGAGCAACAAATGGGCTCATATATTGATTCCCATATATCAAGCTGATATTTCAGCACCCTGGAAAATCTGTGTCAGGTGGAAGGAGTTAGCATGAAACACTGGAGTTTGTTGTGCATACCAAGGAAGTGTATTTTGTCCTGGCAGTAGAAAATTTCCTGCTTCAAGATTGTAGGATGGGTGAATCATTGTGTCCAACAGGGATTTGTGTCTGGGTGCCAGCCAGGCATATTTTGTGTGTTGTATAGGCAAAATACCACTGTATGAGCTTGAATGCACTTCCATGTAGGCGTACCTGTATCTCTGTTTTATTATGTCAGTGATGCAGTAAGTTATTCTGAGAACAAATAGTTAAATATACATAAAGTTAACACAGAAGTTTATTTTTAAAAGATCTTTGAAGTAAGAATTATTTTTTTTAGCTGTATCCAGTCAGTTAGATTATTTTTTTATTAGACATAATTATGTTTAAGAGACTGCAGATGACTTTTGTCATCTAAATTGGATCATTCAGTCACCACAGGAAAGAAACAACTTTCCGTGCTGCTACTGGCACAGTAGGAGCCAAACGACAGAAATCAGAGCTGGCATTTTATATTATTATTATTATTTTAAGGAAAATACCAACATTTTTGTGTGTTCTTCTTTATCTCAGGAAAAACAGAAGGAGAGTTGGCCTGAAGCATAGTTTTCAGCTTCTTAGCTATGGGAGGAGGAGGAGAAGAAATCTAAACACTGTAATGTCTTAATGGAATGATGTTTGCGCGCTAGGACCTCATAGCAGCAGATCTGCAAAGAAACTATCAAAAATTCTTCAATGAGAAAAAAACAGTTGGCATTACAAATCCTGAAAATTTACTTGAGAAACTTGACTCCTTTCCAGTTTTCTTCTTTGAGGCCCTTTCTTACTTCTGTTACTACAATTGACTGTACTGTATATTATGTACAGATTTCTACAAGTAATTGAAAATCTGTAAATCCAGAATTAAGTGATGATTTTAATTAGAACATAATAAAGGCTGATATGTGTGGTTACACTTTATACATCTCTGTACCAATGGAAATTTATATTAAATGTTTGGAGCTATTTGTAAATTAAATATCTTCTTACCCCAGACAGCTTATAAGAATGTAAGATTAACTCAGAGGATTTTTGTTTCATCCACAGTCTTGTTTACATTGTAATCTTTAGTAAGCAATTTTTTTTTTAATGGAAAATATGAATAGAAAATGAAGAGGAAAGAGAATATGACAGGAGAGAAGACAATAGTAGAAATAATAAGGATAAAGCAGATAACATAAGTGAAACTTCTGAGTTTTAATACCCTCATTTCTACAGGTCCTATCACTGTTTTGGTAGTGAAATTCATTATTTGTGATTTCCTTCTGCCATCTAGAACTAGTAGGTAATGGTGACTTTTCAAATCTTAACAAAAAATAACATCCGAAAATTATTTTGGGGCCGCCACTACTGTATTACACTTTTATATAATTACTTATATAAGGCTTCAAGTAACAGTCCCAATGGTTCGGATTTGGTGAGTACATAGGCTAAAACAACACTGTAATTGAATCTTTCTTAAAACTTCAATTGGTCCTCTGATGACTTGGCTAACTTTCTTTAGGTGCTTTTTCTTTTTTATGTGCTCTAAACTTCCTGATTTCTGTGGGCCTGAAAAACAGATGTGCTGAAATACAACCAGTACTGGAAGGTTGCTACTGTGGTATTTCCAGCCTGAAAGAATGCCAAAGATGTCAGAAATCCCTTGAGAATACCTATTTCCAGCCTATTTTTGCAGACAGATTTGTCTGTCGTTCATTTCTTTCATGACTGTAATCAAAGGTGGACAGGAAATTGCAGAACTCAAACAAACTGTCTGTTCTTGGGTCACGCTCTAAAAGGTGCTGAGCAGAGTGTTGTATAGACAGGTTTCCTAGAGGGCTTCCATACTCTGAGGCTTGGTTGTAGGCTGTGTTTTTTGTTGCTGTTTGTTTGTTTGTTTGTTTGTTTTTGCTTTTTGCTCGCTTGCTAGTTTCAAGAGAAGGCTCCTTGTCCTGTTCTGTGGGAATGCACAATAGACCTTGTTGGCAGAAAAACTGAGAGGAATTTTATCTGAATTGGATTTAGTTTCAGTCAGAATTTTATTAAAATTAAATAGTCTTTGTGGAAAAGTGTGTCAAGACTGAACTTACAAATTCTTCAAGAACCATACTATTCAGGAATTTCTTTCACCCTACTGATGCTCAGGTAATTCTTGGAAGATACAGGTTCCTCTTCTGCTTGTAAGCTCTTTTCAAGTACTACAAGCCCACAGTGAGGTCCCTCTGGAGCCTTCTCCAAGATAAACAAGTCAAAATCCCTCAACCTTTCTTCTTAGGAGAAGTGTTAATCTGATCATCTTTATGGCCTTCTTCTGCACCGGTTCCAAAAGCTCCACAATTTTCTTGTGCAGGGGGCCACAGACCTGGACATCGAACTCCAAATGAGTTTTCATGAGAGCAGAGTAGAGGGAGAGAATTACCTTCCATACCTTGCTGGCCAACTCTCTTTTGATGTAGCTGAGGATACTATTGGCCTTCTGGGCTGCAAGCACATGTTGCTGGCTTTTTTTTCCACCAGGATCCCCCAAGTCCTCCTCTGTAGGGCAGCTCTCAATGACTTCTTCTCACAGTCTGTACAAATACTGGGATTGCTGCACCCCAAATTCAACACCTTGCATTAGGATTTGTTGAACCTCATTAAGTTCTGAGGGGCCAAATCCTCAAGCCTGCCCAGGTTTCTCTGGATGGCATCCCTCCCTTTTATTTTATCAAATGTACCACTTGGCTTGGTGTCTTCCACATAATTCCTGAGAGTACACTCAGTGCCCCAATCCGTGTCATTGATAAAGATGTTGAAGAGTACCTGATGGCCCCTGGTTGAAACCACTAGACACTGACCTCCATCTGTACATAAGGCTGCTGACCACAACCCTCTGGCTGCAGCCTTCCAACCAATTATTTATCCACTGAATAGTCCACATTCAAAACCATTTATCTCCAATGTAGAGATAAGGATGTGATGTGGGACCATGTCAAAGGCCTTGCACAAGTCCACGTAGATGACATCAGTTACCCTTCCTTTGTTCATTAATATCATCACTCTATCATAGAATGCCACAAGACTGGTCAGGTATGATCTGCCCTTGGTGAAGCTGTGTTGGTTATCTCAGATCAGCTCCTCATCTCGTATGTGCCTTAACATCTCTTTCAGGAGGATTTGTTTCATGATCTTCCCATGTATTAAAATAGTGGACAATTCTGGTTATCAAAAGTAAATGATGAGTAATAGGAGCAGTAGGAAGAAGAAGAAAAGAGCACAACTATGCGAAGAACTTCAGCAATAGAAAGGCAGAGGTTCCAGGATTGCACCTTTGCAAAAACATTTTGCATTTGACCACCCCTGAAAAATATAAATTTTGAAAGAAGTGTTTAGACCCTACTTTGCTCCTTGAAAATAATACTTGGAGCAGAAATATGGAATGTGGTGAAAGCTTGCTTTTGAAGCTGTGACCACTGAAAGTGAAGCTGGAAAGTTTAAGAAAAAATCCTCAAGTGGTTAAAAGTACAAAGAGCAAACTACACTATTAGATGGGTTACATGTAATTTGCTTTTTGAAAAAATTATTGCCGTCCCTTTTTCTGACTCATTGTCCCACTGTCTCCTCTGTGACCTGTCTATAATTACAGCAATTGCTACAATTACTTGTTTTTTAAGTAGTGTCACAAGGCACTGCATAACCTCTCAACTTAGAAGATAAAAGAGAGATGAAAAGACAGAAAGATGAGGGCATGTATTTAAATGCTGTAACACTCTCAGTGATACTTTCATGAATCTTACTTAACAGGTATGTTACAGGAAAGATGACAAAATATACTGTTGGTGGTGTAATTTCTTGTAATTGGCACACTTCTAAAACCTTTTAGGTTGAAAGTATTCATGTTTAGATGAAGCTCAGTTTTGGTTCATCTCCACTCATACAATTAAGTATATCTCTTTGTTTGCTTGTTTCTATAACTTGTCATGCATGCAGCTTGATAGAACAGTTCTAAAACTTCCATGTTTACCAAAGAGAAAAAAACACACATGTTGTGGTTTGGCATATATTTCATTCATACATTCCGGCTGGGCGAGGTTATCAAGCCCATTTCAGCCGGATTAATAAGTTGTTCTGACTGGTGATTCATTTTAAGTTAGAAACATATGTGAATGTGGCACTCAGAACAATTCTAAAGGACAAATTAAAGAGAGTGGAATGGGTGACTGATAATCAGGTACCTTGTCTGTGAATTTTGGCATGTGATTTTGTTGTGGTTAAAAAGACATAACTGTATGCTGCATTTAGTGGACTTCACCTTATCAAGATGTCTACAGTGTAAGAAAATCTACTTTGTGAGGGAATTACATACAAGAACAATATACTGTGATTAATGTCCCTTTAATGGTTTTCCATAGGGAAAATACAACTCAGGAGATATCAAACTACTGGAAGGATAAATAAACAAGTACATTTAGAGCAATGAAAAATAGTCTTGATGTCTCAAAGCATAAATGAATGTTAAAGGCCTTACAAATGTGTTATAAAAAGAAAAAAAAATGCTTTTAATAAAATCTTGGAGAGTTTTATACTTGCCTACTTGTTTAGTGAAAGGAAAATAGCTATGTCCAATTCAGAAGCTGATTTCAGCCAAGAAGATTCTTATAAAATTAAAGTTCACAAAGCTGGAAATGAGCCTTTTGTAAAAGGAAATGGAAAGAATTTCTTTTAAGTTCAAAAGGTATCTTTAAAGTGGGAAAACTGAATTGGAAATAACCTGAAACATTCTTTTGCACAGTATCTATCACTTATTTGCACTGATGTGCACAAGTCAGTGTATGTCTTTTGCATTTATTGGACAGAAATATAAAAAAATACAGTCCTTTGTATTCAAATAATTAACGTTTATTTCTAGATTCTGATATCAGCATCTGCTTAGTGAATGAGCAATGTTCAGTATTCCTTTCAGGATTTTTGCAATAAACATAAGAATAGCGTCACAGTTTAAAGTACAGGTATGCATGGAATAAATGACATCATTGTGTTTTGAACTAAATTTCTCCCAGTTTCCAAAGAGCTAGTATATTACCTCTCTCTTTTATCGCCATGAAATGAAATTTGCTGTTCATTGGGCCATAGTTAACGATTTGTTAGAGCAGAAGTGAATATTGGTAACTTTTCTTGTAAACAAGCTCAGTGATTGTACTGGGAGCTTTACTTATTGCACAAAATTGGATGTCAGAAATAGATGGGCGTATAGATATCTTGGAAGTAGCACTGTCATGGGCCAGCCTAAGACACTTTCCTACATTTGTCAGTATCACTAAATGTAAGAAATAGAATGATTCAGAGTGTTAGAAATTATAGACAGTTGAATAACAAAACGAGAATTAGTAGTTAGCAGGAGTTTACCATTATCTACTCAAAAAGATTATTGGCAAAAGAAATAGGAACACTTAATTAACAAATAGCTTTCTGGAAAGAAACAACTATAGCCTTCTCAGTGAGAGTGCTAATGCACTTTGTTTCAAACAGTGTGTCATCAAATTACTATGTGTATGAATATTTCTTTTTGTATGAGAGGTGCCAGACTGGGAGCTTTGGAAATCAACTTCATTTTCCAAAGAAAGCCTACAGCCTAAGCAACCACAGCAAGAAACAGTGTTCACCTCCTCACATTGAGAAGCCTGTTCTGCAGAACTACTAATAAAGTCAGAAAATAGGTCAGCTTCCATGTACATTAGCATTTGGCGTCTCCACAGAGGCTGCCAATGAGAATGCCAATTAATGACAGCTGTGTTGGACATTTGTTGACTGGGAACTAAACAGAGATTGCAGATTCCTTTCACACAGCCTACCAAAAGCTCATCAAACGGCAATTGCTTTTTGACCTTGGGCAACATCAGAAGAATTTTCCAGTGAGGGAAAACTTCTCAAAAGGGATACACTGAACAATATGAAGCAAAAATATTTTTTCCTGTTGAAGGAGCAAGTTCCTTTTTTAAAGATTAACCAAAAATATGCACATTTACAGAAAATTTATATAGTTATATTGGAGAAATCCATTTGAGACAGAAAAGTTGTTTTCTTAAGATCCTTTAATCATGAAAATGTTATAAAAAATCTGGTTTGTTTAGAATATTTTTTTCCAGAATATTTTTTGAAACATTTGTTTTTTTGAGGTTTGAAAATTTTTGTTTGAAACTATTAAAACTGTATTAAATGAGAACACAACAGAAGCCTTTAAATGACACTTTCCTAAAATGTGGCCTAGCATTATGATGCTTTCAAAGAAGTAAAGACAGACAAGCATATTACAAAGCAATCTTTAGAGGAAAACAAATAATAAAAAAGTAAACAATAAGGACATGAACTGTCTCAGAAGTGCATTTATGACAACCTGGAAACATACCAATTCAGTTCTTCTTTCAAGACTGTAGGTTATATTCAGCCACTTCTTTGAAAGCCAAATCCTTAAGCCCTAAATCAGGACCATGATTAACATCTTTCCCTGGGGAGAAAGCACAGACAAGACCAAGCAAAAGGAGGTTCTGACAGGATTGCATCATACAGTTTCCTTATTCATTTACCTCTGGGGCTGCTGATAAATGATAGTTCCCAGAGTATTCTCTGAGACTTCAGCAGATTAATGAGATCTCTATGGTCCCTGCAGTGACCAGAAGCTCATGAAATCACTTGCCATTCTTGTAGTCAACTCAAGAGCACAAGTAGTGAGAGCCTACTTTATTTTTACAGATTTATCTATTCATTACAAACATCCTTCTTTTCCAAGACAGTTCACCACATCTGCTGGGCAATCCAGGCATGGAGAAACAACTGCATGCCAAAAGATTTTTTTCTAGGTTAAAGGACTACTATGATCAGTGTAGGAGAATTCTTGCAAAAAACTGAGAGAGAAATATTACATCAAAAACTCTCATTACACTATTTTTACTCTCTCATTAATGTCAGTATATATGCTTCAAAAACATCATTAAGAATTTACAATGTGATATAATGTAAATATACAAGACTAATACAGGAAGGTTGTTTCTAATTCCTAGCAACATTAATTAGCAGAAATATTTTCAGCAAATTGTGCATTCCTATAATAGTGCAGAGAGCATTACGGCTGAACACTAAAGGAGCAAATTGCCAGGAAGACAAATTCCAAGAGTGTGAGGTATGCTCCTTGAATCTACTCACTGGAACATTAGCTAAATTAGTGCTGAAACGTTTTTGGCTGAAAAATTGATTCTGCATCGACAGAAGATCTTCTTGCTAGCAACATGACTATGCAATAACTAACTTTCTCTTCTTACACTTGTTCTACATTGGCCTGAATGATTTTTACCCTGTATCAAAAATACAGGGTATATCTATTTTACTCATTAATTTTTCTTTGTCTACCATTTAACCAATATGGAAAAGAAAAAGATAGAAAAATGAACATGTGCTGTTTTATGATGGCAACTAAATATAAGTAACTGATGGTGCCATAGTCTTTTATCATTTTTGACCTTGTTATAATTTTGCATGCTACCAGAGTTTTCTATATGACAATAAAAAAAAAAGAATATACTGAAAAAATATGCTCAGTTAAAAAGGTAATAGATATTTGTATATTGCTCAAGTTTTGTGCTGGATAAGGATTGTTTGCATACTAAACTCAGGATAAAAACCTCTTTTGGTGAATCTGTTTTAAATTCATCAAAAATGCTTGATATCTAATGCTGGATTTACTAAAAGCGGTAGAAGTTTTATCATTTTAAACATTTTTCTATCTTCTTTTGACTCTTCGAAGGAATAATATGCCTATTGTCTTTTACAATTTCTGTAATGACAGCTGCAAATTTTAGCAGTATGTAAAACACAAAAAGGAAAAATAAATGATAAATGTACATAATAACTTTCAGAAACCACTGTGAGATTTATGGCTTAGCTGACAAACGCACCCTTGTAGTGAGATTCATGACAATTAGTAATTAATAGATTTTTACATGCACTGAGTTATGTAATTAAAAACTGAAAATCAGATAAATTCAGAGGGCATTTTCTTACATGGTCTTCTTGTTTTCAGGCAAGGAAGATTTTGATACTGCCCTGAAGCACTGGACTAAATTTGGAGAGTGTCTGTGTTAATGTAACTGCTAATTCTCCTAATTATCATTTTGTTGTTGTTGTTCTTACAGTATGCTGCTAGCTTACATTTGGATTCGTTGCCTCATCAAGCATCCTTTAACTTTTTCCTGCTAAGTGGATGGGAAACTCTAAATGAGTCAGGAGGAATTTTAAATTGCTGTTATTCATTCCTTCTAATAGTGGTATATCAAACTGTACTGCTATGATAGTATCTTTAAGGATTTTTTAAATTATTTTATATGTATATATGTATATTTAGTGCATCTCCACAGACTTTTCCAAAATATTTCATAAATACTCATCAGTAACTCTTTATCCTGCATGCTATTTCTCATCCTATAGCATGACTTCTCATGGAGAAAATGCCATAAATTCTTCAGGAGCTATGAACGATTATTGACTTGTTTTTCACATGTTGGAAGCTGAAAGTTTCTCCAAGTTCAAAGTGCCATAGCACAGGACTTATTTACTATTTCAGGGGAAAATATATCTAAATCATCTCTACTATTTCATGTAAGATATTGAGTTTATTGAAGCTCTTCCAACACATTCCCATATAAATTCAAATGTATTTAGCAGGAAAGGTTGGGTTGAACGGTACTTAATGAAAATGCTAAGAGTGAAAATTAAACTTCAGTATATAAATGTTTAGCAAATCACTGAATATTTTTATAGGCTCAGATTCTAGGACTTTTTACTGACTAATCTAGTCTCATATTACATGTTTCCCACTTTGCACTGCTTACCAGGTAAGGCTGCAGCAAGATGTGGAGTTTGAAGAACTTCTTTATTTTTAGTTCACTGCATGGCAATCAGTTTTCTAGGTCAAAGTTTTCCTTCATCTATGTGACTCAATATTAAGCCAGAAATTCTTTGTGATTTTTCGGCAAAGCTATGATGTCAGCCATTTGGCTTTTGGAAATTTTTTTAATGGATTCACGCCACTGGTGGATATGGGAAACTTATTTGGAAAGATGATCAATTTCTCCCTAGACTACATCCAACTTTTCAAACTTCTAATGGTTAATTGAGCGTAGCTCATGAGATGGAATTTGTGATTAGCAGTTATTCTAGTCTATGCAGAAGAAATTTTGTCAGCTGCAATGTATATTTGGCCAAAATAAGAGCTTATTTTCCAAATATTTCTGGTGAAAAGGATTCCTCAGGTCCCCTTAAATGCTACTGCTAATCATTAACTCTGACACTAAAAATTACTGCAAGTATTAAGAAATACATTCTATGCAAAACATAATGCAAGTCATTATCATGCCACTAGCCTGTAGTTCCCCCCTATATCAGATGGAGTTTTTACAAGTGCATGTAGCTTATAGCAATGACCTAGGAGAATTTTTTAATATTTTGATCTTTTGTTATTTAAATCATGTAGAGTTGCTAGTAAGTGCATGATACTATGTGCTTGTTTCTGATTATTAATACTAAATACATGTTTATATCTTTACAAATCTCTGATCTATAGAGGTAAAAATGAGGAGACTGCTGGATTAAGAAGTAACTTTTTGTAAATACATGAATTGCTTATAAAGACACACATGCCATATTATGCCTAGTTGCATTAATTTCCAAAAACTTAGAGAATTCACACCCTTTTAAATATTGTGCTCTAGAGAAATAAGCAGGAAGGTAATACACTATCTCTATAAAGTATAGCCCAGCAAAAATTTAAGGAGCTATAAGCTGAAGTCATGAAGAGGTAGTTTCCAAATGACAGCTCAGATTAGACCTCTTTTTCATGCGGTTCAGAATCTAACATTAACAAAATCACATTAACTGATGTAAGCAATACCTTTGAGAGGAAGATGCTAAGAGAGGCAAAGACTGCAGTGAGTCTGCAAGATATCACTGTTTGGTGAAGGACAGCTGTGTTAAACAGAGTCTGTTTTAATCTGCAACAGAATAAAAGATTTAGGTTACACTGACATACATACCATACTTTATTTTAATATGTTTCTCTTGATATTTTGGAAGTCCTTTGGAGAAATCAAAAAGAAATTAGTTTCAGAAAAGTTGTTTTTCTTATTAGTCACCAGATGATGAGCCTGGCCAGAAGTGAAACGAGTATTGGGCCTGCTGTGTTAGCTTTTGAGATGGAAGATAGAATGCAAGCCAGAGATTAGACTGAAGAGACATGTCTTCTGAGAAATGTATTGAACAAGGAAAAAAAAAAGTAGTCAAGAGCACCACCTGTTTCTAACTTCCAGAAAACCAAAACCACAAGAAATAAGCAGAACACAATGATGAAGAGGCACAGCTGATTGTACTTTATATTTTAAATATAGAATTTCTGAATTAGGAGGATAAACTCAATATTTGCCTGTATCTGAGGTTAAATATTTGTAGTAATATTTCTTTAACTAATTACGTTCCATTTCCAATTCAAACTGTCTTAGATCTGATTGAAAACAGGCTGGGGAACAGAATTTGAGACAGCTGCAAAGTAAGCAAAAGCATATTGAGTTGGAACTAGGTGTTTAATGAGTTTGCACAGATGCTCTCCTTTACTCAGTTGTGCATTATTTTTGTGTATGTGTTCATGTGGGCTGGGGAACATGTTAAAATATATACAAGTCAGCTGTCCATCCTGTTTTCGGCACATATTTATAACTTCCATGTAGATATTTGCACCAATCTGCAAACTAACAGGCATGTTCAACACTTTTTCTTTAGTATCACCTGAATATTCAGTCTGTGTATAATACTTAAAAATAAATAAATAAATAAATAAATAAATAAAATCAGACTAGTTGAAAGCAAAAATCCCCCTCTTATTAATTATATTGGCATCTCTCACTACATAAGATTTGCACTTTCCTGTAAAATTATCTTATTACTAATAAGATGTTTTTATTACCTATTTAATAAATAGTTTGAGCAACTCCTCACTCTGTGGAACTGTGACAACTTCTACAGCTGGGATATCTTCCTTTCATTCAGTGGATGTTCCTAAATCACAATCTATTTGCTTTTTTTTTTTCTTATTCACCATTTCTTGCCCCCCCCCCCTTTTTTTCAGCCTTATTCCTAGAGAACTTAAAAAGAAACTAGAAAACAATAAAAAGCTGGAATTACTCTATAATTTAATTGTTCAGCATACCATTCTCACTTTTGTTAAACAGCATTCCATCTGAGAATTGTAGATGTCATACGAGTACTTTCAGTAGAATACCATTTCTCATCAACACGACTGCAGTGTTACTTTTAATCTTATTCTCCTTATGTAGAGGCAAAATGCTGGGAACAAATGAAGAGAAGGACGCTCTGTCAGTACTGCAGGCAGGTCTGTTTAAGCAGCATACCTGCAGTCCCTTGTAATCTATCCCGATAGACCTGTGGCAGTGCTTTATGTTTCCCTGGCTGTGTGCCTGTATTTCTTTCTAGTAGAAACTGGCATGTGTATGTGAATGCTGGATGCCCACACTGCATTCTGACATGCAGCCAGGGCTCTGCCAAAGTGCCCATCCACACTGAGCAGCCAGGGAGCAGTCCCACTTGCTGAGTTTAGACTTCAGAGTAATTAATTACACTCTGGAGAGAATAAGAACAATGACCTTTTGATATGGAGAGAAGAGAGAAAGGTCATATCAAAAGAAGATTGCTGTCATTTTGATTGTGGAGATTATTTGCAGGATGTTAATTTGTATTTTCTCATCGCAGCTTATTTATATCTCCACAAGTTTTTTAATGCATGTACTTTATGTTTTTTAGAGTACTGACCTGCCAGAAATTCAATTTCACTTACTCCTGATTTTACAAAATTGTGTACTGTGGCTTCTACTGCTTACTTCCTGCTCATAAAGTGGGATTGTATATATAGTGCCTTTAATGTAATGGATGCCACGTGAACACACCAGTACCCAGAAACATGGACTCATTCAGCTAGCATGAAAATGAATGAGGTCAAATGAAAGCCTTCCCAAGGAAAACCTGAATGAAGGAAAAGGTTTTCTGCTATAGTCAGTTGGCATATTTTAAGCTCAGTTTGAAAGCCATTGAATTCTTTCTGAGGTGTTCATTAGCTACACTTAGTGAATAACACTGCATTTATTTTGGCACAAATCTGGGTAGCAGAGAGAGTCAGAAGCCAGGATTTAAACAGCTTTTATGCCAGCAGAATGAGTGTATGGTCTGAGCAAGCACAAAGGGGAAAACAAACACTGAAGAAATTAGCACATTTTGTTTCCCTTCTGAATCACGGGTGAAGGGAATGAAACAGAGCCTGCAGGAAAATGTACTTTCTTCTTATAGGTACTTTTTTTTTTTTTTTTTTTTTTTTTGTGGGGCTAGTTCTTGTTCATGAGGTCGCTAAGAATAATTTAAACTTCTGCTTTTATAGTTGGAGCCAAATGTATTATGAATAAAGGGGAACAGTGAGTGAAAGACTTCAGTTACTCCTGTCTGCATAAGAGTATCTTTTGCAGATACATCTTAAGCGATTCACCTTACAGATATCTTTCAAACAAGCAAAATGGTCCCGTATCACATGACCTTGACATAGATTTCCAAATCTACAAAAAATCTACTTCATCTTGCATGTGACAGCTTGAAAGTTGCCATAATGCCCCCCTACGTACACTGAGTCAGCAGAACATCATGTTGTCTGAGCACTGGTAATGAACCGAGAGCCACTTATGGTATGAAAACCAGACACTGTATGAGTGCAGTGTCAGGACACACAACATTTGCTTAGCTGAACTACAATATTAAAATCAAACTGAGAGGTGAAGGAGAGTTGTGATTTGTATGGGTCAGGCCAGCAGTATCACTTTGGGAACGGCTGTAAATTTCACTTGGTTTTATTGGCAGTTTTCCTAAGTTTTATTGAAGCCTTTTACAAGATCTGACATACATGACACAGCACTTGCTATAACAGAGCCAAACCAGAGCAGCTGCCCTGCTATACAGGCAAGAGTAATACAGGCAAGAGAAAAGATTTGTTTTATTTAGTAGAAGGTCCACAAACCATAGAATCATAGAATCATAGAATCATAGAATTGCTCAGGTTGGAAAAGACCTTAAAGATCATTGAGTCCAACCATGACCTAACCAAACTACGCAAACTCTAACAAACCTCCACTAAATCATGTCCCTGAATACCACATCCAAACGGTTTTTAAACACATCCAGGGATGGTGACTCAGCCATCTCCCTGGGGACCCTATTCCAATGATTAACAACACTTTCTGTAGAGAGGTTTTTCCTGATATCTAACCTAAACTCACCCTGGTGGAACTTGATGCCATTTCCTCTTGTTGTATCACCTGTCACCGGTGAGAAGAGACCAGCCCCATTCTTGCTGTAGGCAGCTTTCAGGCACTGGAAGAGAGCAATAAGGTCTTCCCTCAGCCTCCTTCTCCCCAGATTAAAAAGCCCCAGTTCCTTCAGTCTCTCCTTCTAGGGCATATTCTCCAAGCCTTTCACAAGCCTTGTTGCCCTTCTTTGAACTTGCTCCAACACCTCAATGTCCCTTCTGTACTGAGGTGCCCAAAACTGAACACAGTACTCCAGGTGAGGCCCCACCAGTGCTGAGTACAGGGGCAGGATGACTTCCCTAGTCCTGCTCACCACACCATTCCTGACACAAGTGAGGATGCCATTGGTCTTGGCCACCTGAGCACACTGCTGGCTCATATTCAGCCGACTGTCCATCAGTACACCAAGGTCCATTTCCATCAGGCAGCTTTCCAACCTCCCCAAGCCTGTAGGGTTGCCTGGGGTTGTTGTGACCAAAATGCATGACCTAATACTTGGTCCTATTGAGACTCATACAGTTAACCTTGGCCCATTGATCCAGTCTATCCAGGTCCCTCTGTAGTGTCTTTCTCACCTCAAGCAGATCAACACTCCCTCCCAACTTGATGTCATCTGCAAACTTACTCAATCCCCTCATCAAGATCATGAATAAAGATGTTAAATGGAAGTGGCCCCAGTACCAAGCCCTGGGGGACACCACTCATAACCAGCTGCCAACTGGATTTAATTCCATTGACCACAATTCTTTGGGCCCGGCCATCCAGCCAGTGTTTCACCCAGCAGACTGTACACCCATCCAAAAAGTGGGCAGCAAGCTTCTTCACAAGAATGTTGTGGGGGACAGTGTCAAAGGCTTTACTGAAGCCCAGGTAGACTATATAAGCAGCCTTACCCTCATCCACTAAGCGGATCACCTTGACATAGAATGAAATCAGGTTTGTCAGACAGGATTTACCATTTGTAAACCCATGCTGACTGGGCCTGATCCTTTGGTTGACCTTTAACTGGTCCAAGATGGCTCCCAAGATTATCCATTCCATAACTTTCCCCGACACCAAGGTGAGACTGATAGGCCTGTAGTTACCAGGATCATCTTCCCAGCCCTTTTTGAAGATGGGTGTCACATTTACCAGTCTCCAGTCCACTACTGTGTACAAGAACTTAGAAAGGATCATGCCCATTGCTATATATGTGTTTCATGAGCATCTCTGTGTTTGTAAGTGGACTAGACAAGTTTAACTGCTGTCAGTATGCATACTCCTTAACTGCTTAACCATGAAGGAGAATCCCACTGTCTATAAGTAACTGTGTGAAAGAGACTTGTATTGCTGTGACATTTTTTACAACCATAGAAAAAAATTGGTTCAATGATACCTGTTGGTAAAATGATATTAACTTCAATCAGTTAAGCTTTCTCACAGAATAATTTATTGTGAGAAAAAGAATTGAAATCTTGAAAAGTCAGGTTTGGCATTTTGGGTGGCTCTGGGTCCTGTTCTAAGTCAAATCTTCCTGTCAGAAGAGTACAGTGCTCACTGGTCAAATGGAAACAAATAAATGAGAGGGTAGTGATGGCAGCCTGGAGTGCTCTTACACATCTATCATCTGCTGGATAAAATTGAAGTGCCTCTAGGAAACATCCATATTTTTCAAAGTCTTGCAAATGTAACTATTTCGTTGAAATTTGCTTCTCTGAGTGACTTTAACTTTGCAGTCTAAACAAGTATTTTCTAAGTGTCATTAATAAGTGAGAAGTAAATGATTTCACTCTATGAAAAATAACTTTTAAAAGATCCAGTGGAAAACGTTTGTAAGTTGTCTGCAGTTTGTATTGTAAAGAGAAAGTATTCAAATGTGCCTGAGGGGTCAAAGTGCCAAATGTGCACTAAAATTCATGGAAACTTGGCATCTAGATTTTATAGGTGACTTCTGAAAATCCCACACTTCTCATTCTCTATGTTTGTGGAAAAAGTGAAATTTTCTAATGTGAAACATTGTTTGAGAAATCCCACACATTATACAAAACAGAAGTTTGTATTTATGACTCCGCAATGACTTCATCTATAAATAGCTGTTTCAAAGTGAGTACAATTCACTGAAGAGTAGTGTTCTGATGGGGCTGTGGTTTTAAAAACAAGGTTACTTAACACAAGAAAATCATTAAAACTGATTTTAAAGTTGTCAAAAACTAGAATTCTGAAGAAAGCAAGTGGGAAGATCCCCTTTCTAGAAAAACTAAGTACAGAGAAGATGAGGGTGCTCAATGGAAAGGAATGCTTTGCAGGAACATTCCTATGAAGGAAAGTTACATTGTCCTCAAGATTATCTCAGTATATCTCTTCGGAAACTAGGATAATAGCAGTCCAACTTACATAAGGACTGCAAAGATTGAAATACTAATTCCCAGTGATGGTTTGCAAATAAGCAGCCTTTGATGCCTGGTGAACTATTTAGTTGGAATTGCTTTGTTTAGAATGGCATTTCAAGAACAGCAAGTGGTTTTCTTTATTAGACCCAAAGCATCATTTTTGGGAATACCATATGCAGTGAAATATTTGCAGCAGATGATTATCAAAAAACAGCATACAAGGGAATAAGGTTTGACTTGAGCACAACCTCTGTATGAAGCATTGTGTAAAATAGCATTTTTAAAAATCTTTTATGAAATCTTCCTAAAAAAAAGAAATCATGTCCATTTTTAATATTTGCTTTCTTGTCTACATGACTGTCTATGTTGTGTTAGGCCAAATGTTTTCTTATAGATTTCCCCTTTTATTCTTTCTCTCTTAAAGCTGATCTATTGTTGTCTGTACCTTGCCACATCTTTTGTCCCTGTTATATGTTGCAACAACTTCATTAAGCTCTGCTGACTGACACCACTATCCTGTTGCAAGACTGACCTCAACAATAATGTTATGTTTCCTTCTACCAGCCAGTTTCTTTCTACCAGCCAGTTATTGCCTGCTGGGTCTCCCAGTAAAGGCCACGTTGAAGCTAATTTCTCTCATGAAACAGTTCTGCTGCTTAATTCAGATCACATCCCTCTGGAGCACTACATTGGATTTTCATGATGATTAAGGAGGAGCACATGTTTAAGGCAAAGTTTATCATAGAAAGAGAGAAAGCCAACCAAAAAAAAAAAAAAAAAAAAAAAAAAAAAAAGCAACCTCATAAAATAAAACTACAAGCTTGATTTACATCTCTCTAAGAAACTGGGAGAAAGACCTCAAGAAATAAAGAGAAGTGGCTGAAAGCTTTCCTATTTATTCTACAATCACCCATTAGTATTTTACAATATATCAGTTATGATTGTTTATTGGCAAATCAGCAGCATATTACCTACAGATGAAATTAAAAGGGGGACAAATAAAGACATGCATTAACCTAACAATCTAAAGATAGTAGAATGAATAGTCTATTTGTGATTATTGATCAACAACTTCACTAATCCAGTGAACAGTCTCTTTTACAGGCTTATTTGTAAAATAACCACAGTAAAAATATTTTCCATAGTTTGCATGCTAATGTGGAAACTCAATTGCTTTATAAACATAAAGGCATAACTAATGTTACTACTCTATAAGAAACAATCTATGTCACATAGCAAGACACGAATGCTGCCATTTAGTTCCTTTTTCTTAGAGTCGTTTTTATTATCATTGTTTTTATTATCATTGTTATCATCCTAGAACTAGTGTTGTGGATAAACAAGGCTTATTCCCAATCACTAATTTTAAACACAGAGGCTAGTCTAAATTAAGCTCCTCTCCTGAGTCATTCTCCAAATGAGACTTTCTTTCTTTGCCACGTTGTCTCTCTGCCTAAAGAAACTGGGGAAAAGATTAGCCCTCATGAATATTTTCTACTGAAATGATTTTCCTGAAAAATTGAATATTTGTATCTTAAACAAAAAGCAAAAGGGACCTGAGTTTTAAAAAGTCTTCAAGTTAATTGAAGAAAAGAAAAGAGGTGATCTCTGAAGATAACTCTCAAACCAGAATACAGAAGAGACATCATTCATTTAAGCAGGATATGGTATTAGAGTATATGTTCCCTATACGTACAGTTGTCACATTTGCTGTCTGAATTTCTATCACATTTCCAATTTTAAACAACAGTAAGGCTGAAAGAATTTAAAGACATAGTAGCCTTGCGAGGATTCCAACAAGTTGTGATACAGATGTGCACGTTTGCATCTTCTTTGAAGTATTTTTCCTTTATTTTTCACATAGCTCTATAAAACTATGAGCAAAATATAAATATAAACAATCAAGACAGCAGTTTCCTAGATGTGCGTGCACACTGTTTCCAAACTAGGAGATAACCTATCCAAACATGTTCTGGAATTAGGGCGGTAGTTTTCTGGTCAGCAAGAGATAAATGAGATTAGAAACTTTATTGCATAGTAGCTGTTAACTGTATGAAGAACGGTAAAGTTTTCTATTTTGATTTGAGAATTTCTAAAAATTTATTGGGAAACAAATAGAGTCAACAGCACTTTTATAAAATAATATGTATCTTAAAATATCAAAGACTGGGACATTAATCCTGAGCATGCTGTGTAACAATGTTTACTTGGTGAGCAACAAAACTTTACCTAAAGTTTATAGAGTTAATTGCCTTGAGCTGCATTTGCATAAAATGTAAGATAAATATGAATTATAATGCAATATTCCATACATCTATGATGAAGATGTTGAAATGTTAAATGACAATATACATGAGGAATGATATAAAGATAAGAATAAATGTCAGACTTTTCATTGTGAAGATTCTTGGAGTTTAAATAAGCAAAATATCACAAGATAGCTTCTCGTGTGACTAATCTGTGGTGCCTATTCTGGTAAATGTCATCTAAACAGCTTAAATATTTAATATTCTATTCCCTATACATAGCATCATACTAATAAATAATAACAATGATTCAAGTGTACAGCTCACCCAAATATAATAAAAACCTCAAAATAAATTGAGATCAAAATATTCAAGCTGTGATTCAGTAAGACCCTTTAAATAAACACATGGGAAAACTATTAGAAACAGAGAGAACTCAGTTTGATAATACATGACATTCCACTTATGGAAAAAAATGCTTTGCTTTATTGCCTAACACAGGAAGCTTTCTGCTACTAGTTAATACCAACTCACATTCAAAAAACAAAATGTCAAAACATTACTGTTTTTCTCTATGTGAACTATTTAGATACACAGATCCAAGAGACCTCATGAGTGACAGCAGTACTCAGAGGAGAAATATGCCATTTTCAGTTACCGTACTTGGGATCAGAGATGAAAAAATGAGAGTATCAATAAAACCTGACAGAAGTGCTAACAGACTGTAATAGAATGCATTGAATTTTATTTCTATAATTGAAAGCACTTTCACAAATATTGATTTTTTTAATGACTGCAATTAATGTAGGTAAGAATAATGAGTAATATTATACTTTCATTAAAAATTAACACCTGGAAGTGTCTTGGCTACAATAATTTGGATACATGCATACTAAGTCCTGGACTCTTCCCTGTGTAAGACACAGCATGTGGGTAGGAACCATGTTACATACCTTTGGTAACGTAAAACCATTTGTTTGCTTCCAGTATACTCCTTAACTGTGGGTTCTGCAGACTTCAATAATGAAAAAAAATATCAATACTACTTGATTTGCATTGTATGGAATGATCACAGTAATCCAAACTGTTTGCAGTCAAAAAAGTTACACACAAACAATATGCATGCTTTTATTTATTATGCAAAGTGTTGAATATAAGTATTAAAGAGACTTTTCTTCTTTAGAATATTTTGTGGAATAATACCTCTCAAGACATGTATGTTGCCCTGTGAAAAATGTCACAAACACCACACTAGCACCAGCTATTTCTGAAGATGAACATGGGATGAAGAAAGGGAGTAGGAGCTGTGATGAGCAGCTAGCAGAGATAAATATCCTCTTCTCAACCCTCAAAGTTGTGAACTTCCTGAGCTGAGTAGGCCAAGGAAAGCAGCATTGGCTTCCCAGTTGAGAATACCTGGCACAGATTCTCAGAGAGGAAGCAGCATTATCAGAAAGGAGAGCAGATTGGAAGCGCAATTTTAACAGGTGATTTGGGAACTGGCTGTGATTTTAACAGCTCATTTAACTGACCAGGAGCAAACTCTGAATAAGATAATAAAACTCAGAACAAGCAAGGTTGAAAGCAAGGACCATGAGAAGCAAAACAAACTATCACGTGATACTGAGATAAAGTAGAAATTGAAATGAGATCATAAACTTCCTGGAAATGTTTCAAATGGAATTTCAAATTTCTGTTGTTATTGGGTTATCACTGATCAAAAAATCTTTGATTTATCTGTAGAATAAGATAAATTTAAAATTTTATAATTGTGGTTGCAGAAATCAACCTTAAACAAAGAACATTAACAAATACTGTTTCACTCTGGAACATATGAAGAAAGGGAAGATATATTACAAAGCTGCTGAGTAAAGAAGGCATGCTAATTCAGAATATGAATTTCGGCACAGCCTGAAAAATTACAAAAATGTGACCCTTTACCAGTTTTTTAATATAAAATTTTGCAATAAAATTGAGTGTTCAATAGTAAGCAGCAGTTAAGCCAATAGACAGCAGCAGTAGCTAGTGGAGGCTAGGGTGTGCATTTCTATCTCTTTATGTCAGGAGATTTACTTGCTGAGAATTATTATGACTAATGATTTATAAAGAGAAATAATATGAGCTTAATTCTTTGGAATTCAGTTAGAAACAATTTTATTTTGTTCAGCAAGCAAAAATGAAGTACTCTTCAAAGGTATTTTTAGAGAGCATCATTTTCTAATTAAAGTAATTTCAGTTTCAACTGCAATATTTTCAGGCAATGTACGTACACTTCTACAGAAATTAGAACAATTTTCTTATGAAGTTCTTATTCTTTTGTTGCTTAAAAAAGGACCAGTAGGAAACAACTGGTCTGAGACATTAAAACCCATTTTAGCTAATGAATGGAAATGTCATTCTTAATTAGGGAACAGTTTTTCTGAAGTCAAAACCAAGTGTTCTTCTGTAGAGTTGTAAAAATGAAGGATTTAACCCCACTGTTTGAGTATGCTAGTGCAGTCTCAGTGGCATTAAAATCAGACCATCATTTCCCTGTTAATTGCTCTGGTGGTAATAAGACACAAACAGTAAGAAAGACTTGGTGATGTTCACTGCTTCAGTACTGAAATGAACTGTTTAACTGTGAAGAGATTAGTGAAGGTGTGAGGAGACTTTTCTTTAATGCAACATTTTAAATTTAAGGTTACCCATATTTTCCAGGTAACTGTGCACCTAAGAACGATGTGGCTCTGTTGCAGGAGAGGATATGAAATCTTGTAGAACTTTCAGAACTTGTTGCCTGAATGTTATATAGGAAGTGTTACAGGTAAAGAATATAAATTTCACTTGAGGTGAGTGAGGTAATTTGTTGTTGAGCAGCACAAGCGTTTCTGAAGAGTGGAATTAAAATTCTTCATTGAATAGAGCCAACGCATTGATTTGTGTATACGAAGAATAAAATGGGACTCTTGACCAACTAATACATTTCCTTTGACCAAGTAATACCTTTCCTTTGACATAAAATAGTAAAAATTTATTGTTGCCTCATTTGTTTTCTACTGCTTAAAGTTCTACACTGGAATTCAAACCTACTTTTATGTGGCTTCAAGTACTCTGTATTTCTTAAGAAGTGTGGTGATCCGTGGCAAAAATTCTGGTGGAAAAGAGATTTTGCTGCCAGTATACCAAACATTCTGAAGTTATTCAAGTACCCTTTTCAAAACTTACTGGTTTCATGATCCATTTTCCTGGCATCTCAGAATGGCTAAATTCTGGTTTTATAAGGGGAAAGTACTGGATTTTTTTTCCATCCTCTAATCTATTGTGTCACAAAGGGGCTTTTGCTCATGGACTTTATTTCTCAGTGAGAACAAAAGTTTAAGCAGATGTTTCCCTACAGTGATGATGCAAAGAAGCATTTATTTCATTTTTCTCCATGACTGGCTTTCATTAGTCTGTACTATTAGAGGCAGAAATATTAAATTTGGCTAGAAATTTCAGGTAATTACTAAATAAAAATATTATTTATAGGCAATTGATTTGTTTCAAATAGAAGTCAAAATTCAATGTTCTTTCTCTGGGCACTCTATGTGGAAATTGCTGACCAAACACCAATTTTTACTCTGCCAATATCAACATCTGAGATAGCTGTCTGCATCCCCCTTACATTTAACAAAGGAAAAACAGCTCTAAAGTGAGATGTCGTTCATTTCATCTGAATGCAGATGACTAAATAAAGAAGAACTTGCTCCATAAATGTGTCTGTGTGAGAGGAGCCCAGCATCACTGATTAAGAATAGATATTGGCTTTACAGTTGAAAAGATACAAATCTGAACTCCTCTTGCTATCTGACTATGCATGCAACTGCCTGTCTCTTCTCTGTCTCAAGAAGTCAGGTAATCAGGCCTAAGACTGTTTAATTTCAGTTTACACTAATAATAGGTAGTTACTCTGTACGGATTGAACCATTTATGACTAAAATAAAATCTGGTGTTGAAGAACATGGGCTCAGGATGATACTGCATTTCCTGGGCTGCAAATGCAAATCAGATATATCAATCAATACTCACTGCAGGAATGTGACCTTTTGACAGGGGAAAAAAAAGAAAAAAGAAAAAGAAAATAGATATGTTTGAGATGACAAGAATGGAAAAACTGTACAATTGGTAGCAAATAAGAAAGAGCATGCAAGCAGACTTTGCTAAAAACATAAAAACAAAGCAGACTGCAATGAAAAGGAAGAAAACAGAATCACTACTGATATTGTACACTTCCTGAGAAGAAATAAAAGCTATTAACAAGCATCACACTCCTCCTGATACTTCAGGATGTTGACAACTTATTTAAAAGTCCCATGATGTCTTTTTTTCTTTTATTTTTTTTTTCAAGGAAGACAGAAATTGTCAGCCTTGGGATCCAGAGAGATACTATAATGTTGAATATAACATCAGAGGAAGGGGTAATGCTGTGGTGGTTTTCTGCAACAATTTAAACTGCATTATTAAAAGGCTTTGTGTATTAACAGATAATCTGTATTATTTGGCTGATAAAAATGAGTCTGATTGTCAGTAAATTCAGAGATTCTTATAAATGTCATGTTCTATTTTACCCATAGCAACGTTTTGAGAATATTATTATTGTTTGAACAGATCAGTAGATAACAAACTTAAAGGGACTGCCTACATACATGAGGATGACAGAAATTAATGAAAATTAAAGAAAACTAAACACATTAAGTCAAAATTAATTATCTCTGGTGAGGAGAGAGGAAAACAACTGTAATTTAACACTGAGATACAATTCTTCATATGAAGAATTATATTACAATTATAGAAAACACAGAAAGGAATTCAGAGTTAACACTAGGAAAAAAACATAGAAACTTTATTGTGATTGTTTTTGAAGAAACTGGAAAATAAATTAAGAGCTTTTAACTAAATACAAAGAAAGAAAGAAGGTCAGTGGTGGACACAAGCATGACAAATTATAGTTAGGACATAATAACTATTACAGAGTCCTAGTTTATCCCAAAGGAAGAGGCTGGGCTATAGAGTTACAGGATGTTCCAAAAGAAAATGTTCAGCATAGAAAAACAGAAGAGGACAGGGAGTGTACCTTTGAGCTGTAAGAAAGTTAAAAGAAATCCTGAATGAAAAACAAAATCAATTTGGCAAAATGAATGCAGAGAAAATGTCCAAGCATCAAAAATACAAAGAAGTAACTTAAAGACTTCTTATTGCCAAAGAATTACAAAGCAGAGGACATAAAATTTATCAGCTGCTCTAAGTTAGTGTAATTCAGTTACTTTCAGTGGAGCTATAATGATTTGCATCATCTAAGGATAAATGGAATACAGTCTAGACAAAAAGAGAAGATGAAAGATGGCAGCTGTATTCATAAGCAGGGAAGCACTGAGAAACTTAAATGAGGATTATCATAAATGATTCCTTTTGAGGCTGGGTTGTATTAGTTTTATCTGATTTCACATTCACTTAGGCTTTGGAGCTTTTAAGGCTAGATTCAAATTAAGAACTCTTTGATTTGTTTTTCTTATAAGAAATCTAACAAAAATAAGAATGGGGAACAAATGGACAAAAAAAGGGAATGACAATTGGAGGGAAAAAAGGACATTAAAAACTTCGCATAAGACCTTCAGAAACCTATTCTTAACTCTTCTGAATCAGACTGGCATTCCAGCTGTGATCTCTCTGTGACTTTGATTGGCTTTGTGGTCAGCTTTAACTGGATGGGGCATAATTCTGTCAAAGAGAACTCCACAAAAATTGTGAATGTCCTTCTATGTATAGCAAAAAATATATTATACAGTTTGTGATCCACTCCCTTTTAATAGTATTTGCATGTACAAGCTATGAATTAGTGTCATGGTTTTTTAACACTTATATTAGAGTAAATGCTGTTAATGCGTACGTAACACCTAAATAGTTTAAATGAACATCATTGTGATGGAAAGGTCACAATTAAGTAAAGAAAGCACTCAAAAATAATATATATCTTGTGGGTGAGGGGTCTGTGTAAGTACAGAATATCATACAGACTCAGATCCCAAATTCCCCACGTGTGTTGGAATTTACATTTGGAAATATAATGAATTTCAGATGCTGGTTAACATTGCACCTTTGTCCCACTCTTTGACTCAATCCCTGCTGACAAGATAGGTTTCACTGACCTCTGCTGTCTGTACACATTTTTTCTCTTCTATGTAATCCATCTTGGTTCCAGATAAAGATTGTCTTGCAATGTTTCAGCTGTTTTTATTATTTTCTGTTCTTTCCCTTACAGGAATAGTCAAATATAAAGAAATATTATTTTCGTATACTGAACCCTCTGAAACCAACAAGCTGTAGTCAATAACTCAGAATTTGTATTTTGCGATTATAATTTTAGTTCTGCTTAGTAAAATAGTTAAATTAACTGACATGAGACAATATGATGAAAGAAAGGATTTGTAGGAGTTGCTTTTATACCCTCATATTTTACTAGGAAAAATGGTTCTTTCCACAACAGAATAGTTTTATAGTCCTAAACATTGGGTCACATTTTCAACGCTACTGAAGTACTTTATGGAGATGGTTGAGATATTTGCAAAATTAGATAACAAACCAAGGCTTAAATAGGTTCAAATTTCAATCAGAAAGAGTGATTAAAGATAGAAAGAGATTGATGGGGCCCAGCTGAACTACCACTTAATCAATTAATTTTCTGAAACTACAGATTCTGTATCTACTACAGCTTTAGAAAATATAACTTCCATATTTCCCCTAGTGATTTAAGAGTAATTTTCATAATGGCATATGGGCATTAGAGCCACCGTCATAATGTGTCAAAATACTTTATGATTCCCTTAATAGAAATGTGGCATATGAAGGTGACATCTACATGCTTCCCTTACAGGTATCAGCTTATATTTATGAAACTTAAAAACAAAACAAAACAAAACAACAACAACCACAAACTATTTAAGGCTTAGATTATAAAATAAATTACATGCAAGATCTTGTAAGTACTCTGCAATTAGTTTTATAACTACTTTTCTAAAAGCAAGGCTGAAACAGGACCTTGATTCAAGCAGCCTGGGTCTTGTGTAGAAGTACCTTTGCCCACCATCTGTGGCAGTGGATCCTGTTGGTACTTCCTAATGAAGTTTTGTGCACAATGGGAAATCCATCTTTACTTGTTTCTATAATCAGAATTGCCATCCATCAGATTAATTACCATGCAGTAGAATTTTCAAACATTTTTTTTCTGTAATTACTATAGAAAATATGAGTAAATTACAAAAAAAAAAAAAAAAAAAAAAAAAAAAAAAAAGAAGGTATTAATTTGAATCTAAATATGTCTGTAAACACTGTCAGACATGAATCATTTCTTAGATACTTAAAATTTGCAGGCAAAAAACAAAATAAGGAGCATATGCTTGATTCTTTCCTGTTTTCTTTACAGGAGCTCTACACGTGGCAGAAGGCATGTTTTGGAGGACAAGAAACAAAGGACTAAATATAAAATCACAGAATGGTTTCAGTTGGAAAGGTCCTTAAAGATCATGTTTCCAACTACTCTGCTGTGGGCAGGGACAATTTTCACTAGATATCATTGCTCAAAGCTGCATCCAACCTGGCCTTGAAATATACAAAGTGTTGTGTCTCTGCCTCATGGAAGATGCTGTCTTCAAGATACTCTAGATAAACAATGTCTTATTCCTTATAACATTGGTTTTTCATTTGTGTGTTTGTTTTTGTTTTGTTTTGTTATGGTCCATCATAAATAGGGAATAAACTCTTCTTATATAGATAAAATCAGCTATCTCGTCTGCCAGTGTAAAAGGATCAGTGCCTGAGGAGGACAAATCAGTGTAAAAAGCTAGGCTTCAAATAGCTGATTCAAATCATCATCTTTGAAGAGATATGTTTCTCTATGTTGACCATAGAGGGAGCCCCTATGATAACCTAGATGCCTAAAGAAGGATGTTGCAAATAACCCCCTGAAATAAATCTTATTTTAGTACTGAATCATGCATAGTTGGAAGAGGTAGAGGTGCTTTTTTTTTCTTTTCTGCCTATTTTCCTTAATATGTATGTAAGTGTGTATTTTTATACATGGCAATTAAAACCTCTATTTGTTTCCAAACCATAGAATACCTTCCAAACTAATTTCCAGTACCTTCTCCAAAAGTTTTGCCTGGATAGCAATAGAAATTTCCAGCCTTTTAATATGTGCAAGCATAGTAAATTGGCCATATAGAAACAGTGATTCTCATAAGTCCCTGTAGCTAATGGAAATACATGCACTACATATCTTCTCTTCACAGGCCTTGAAACATAAAAAAAAGCACATGGGCTGTTTACAGAAATTCAATCTTCACTTCAGTAAGACACTCAGTAGCAGGTTCAATTTCTACATGTGCTTAGATGGAAAATCAAATTACACTTTCTTATCTCTATGTTACTTCATTCACCTGTTATATTTAAGGAAAATTCATTGTTAACCAGTAACTAATAGAATGTTTTATCTGCAAATTGGAACAAAGTACTACACTGAAAAAAGCTGCAAGACAGGAGCTTCATGCTGAAAAACCACACTAGCATGGGATGTCCACCAACTCATTCCTGCCGTGCTGGAAAATATCTGTTGAAATGTCAGAGCCTTGTAACATTGTGAGGTGGAGATAAACAAACCATCTGAAACATCATCCTGGCTCTGCACTAGACTCAGCCAGCATCAGCTGTAATTGCAGTTTTCTCTTTTATATGGATCCACTTTTATGAGCATGTGACGGACTTAACAGCAAGAGCATATGTTGAAAACCTCTTCAGAATACTCCCAGTTTCTTTTCCCAGTCTATGCAATGGTTTCAGCTGTTGAGCACTTAGCAGTTGATAGTTTGCAAAGCATCAGAGCAAGAGAGGGGAAAATGAGAAGCTTCTTCCCCCTCTCACTCTCCTCTTCCCCCCCACTCCTTACTCCCACTCACAGAAAAGGAGGGGATCTCCTTCTGCTGATCTTTTTTTCTGGCCTCTTGACTTCTGGTCAAGTAAACAGAACTCATTTGTCTCAGAGACTGGTCTTTTAGATGAAAAAAAGATCACATTATGAATCTCATGAGGTATTTTTTGGAAAAGGCAAAAGTGTTCCTTTCAGAAAGAGAACCTCCTTTGTGCTTAATCATCATTCAGTGAAAGGAACAATCTTACCAACTGTGGACAAGTCCACTCCATTGATTTCTTTCATGCTGGAGGACATGAGACACTGGATTGAAAACGAGCTTTTGTGTGTGGTTCAGGCTGATGAGGACAGAGCACAGACAGGACTGATGCTTTGCTGCTGCTGTGTAAAGTTCCTGATGAATTTCACATAAACATGCTGCACAAAGACTGACTTTTGTTGGAACTGCCTTTTGACCATATGTTTTTGCAGTTTCCTTTGCTGGTCCTTATTAAAATCTGGAAATAAGATACTCTTAATATAACCAATTTATTTTTCTTTCTTGTAGCATGCATGAGAATTTTTAACAAGTATTTAAAAGCAAAGGGAGTATGTTAGGCAAGATTCTAGGCTGTCTTGGAGGTCTCTGTAAACATTTTTATTTTGTGCTATGAACAAATGATAAAAACGGAACAAAGATATCCAGAGTTGATCAAGATAAATTGTAATGAAGAATCTTAAGGATTTTGAACTCCATCTAATTTCCAGATGCTACTGGATATTGTCACTATGGTGGAACTAAGTCATGTCACTGAAGTCTAGCCTTTAATATGAGAACAGTAATGGAGAGATTTAGGAACATCCTAATTCATATGTCTTAGGATACCATATTGCTGTATAATATAGCAGACCAAAATTGAGCATGCGAAAATGTGAGGATGACAGCAATAAAACAGTCAATATTATTCTTTTAAAATAATGTTTTGTAGCTGTTAAGAAGCATCATTTTCAAGATTTTCTCAAGAAACTTTCATGTAAACCCTCCTAGATCAGTAAAAACAGACAAGATCTTATAGAAAATGAATGCAGCACTTGAACATCAGAAGGATCAGGGAAAAAAATGGCAACAACCCACAGCACTTCATGAGAAGGAGGTAAAATATATGGCGGCCAAAATGGCACAGATACATAATGTAATCCATGGGTTTAGTGTGCAGTTAAGGATGCTGAGTTAAAACAAGATACAATTAAATATTTTCTATATGATTTATAAACAGGGAATTTACTATATGTTATATATTTGTGTCTGTTTCTATTAGAATCTTCTCTAAGAAAACATGTAGACAGAATGATCTTTTTTTAAGGAAATTTTGGTACTCTGTGTCTCACAGAGTTTCCTGAGATTCATCAAGGGATCATATACACTGTACTCACATTCTCATTGAAAAGAGCCAGTTGAGAATCCAGTTTTTTGAAATAGTACTTGATATCTTTGGAATTCAGATTAAAGCTTTCCCATCCTTACTATTTTCATCAATTCTCTTTTTTCTTCACAGATGCAACGGAAAAAGAGCAACTCTGCAACTGAAGTCTTAAGAGATCGTGCACAACACTAAAATATACCTTGAGCATCCTACCATTTCTTTTACTTTGTCTTGGCCAGGTTGAGATTCAGCCAACTCACAGTCTGCAACCTATACCCTCTGAGAAACTTGATCAAACTAAATAGCTCAAATGTGTTGGAGACTGACATGCAAGAGACATCTAAAGTGCAGTTTTTAATCTGTCAGAATTTCGATCAGGAAGATATCTGGTGCCATTGTATAAAAAGATCTGTCTCTGAAAGACTTCCATGACTGTCTATGGAGATATTCAAGACCCGTCTGGACACTTACCTGTGCAACCTATTGTAGGGTACCTGCTTTAGCAGGGGGGTTGGACTTGCTCTCTTGAGGTCTCTCCCAACATCTGAGATTCTGTGATTCTGTGAAAGACAGCAAATTTTTTCTTTCTTTTAATTTTAAGCAATTGTCCATTTCTTCCATTGGTCTCATTTTAAATTCCAGTTAGAAGCCAAAAAACAGACAGCAGAAGTCAGTGTCCTGCTGCAAGTCCAAAATAAGATTCTACTTAACAGAAGTATGTCCAAGCTTCAGATTATAAACTGAATGTACGTACAACCATTTAGAGAGTTCACAGCAGTATTTTATTATTGAATTATCAATGGCAAGAGTTAGAAAGGAACATCCAACACTGAAAGTGTAGACCAATGCTTCTTAACTATAGACATAGACATAAATCAAGTTATTACTCTTAAGATTGTGGATAAACTGAAATGAATAACCCCTAGAACTTCAGGATTTGATAATAAACACTTCAATATTTGGTGGGTTTTTTTTCCTCATGCCTATCATAGAAGATACCTCTTCAATAACAAGTCAGAATTGTATTTCTTTAAGTCTCACATGCGTCCTTAGAGAGCAAAGATAAAACGACGAGTCTAATAGAACAAATTTCTGTTTGATATTAGGCTATGCCATTGGTTTTCTCCTGACATTTTACAAAGGAAGTAAACAGTTTGAAAGAACACATATTGTTATCCAGATTGCCTCATATCACTGAATGTTTGGTAGATTTTAGGCCAGCAGTTTAAATTTTTTTACCATCTGCATAGCAGATCAGGGAAAAAAAAAAAAAAAACAACAAAAACTGCCAACAAACAAGAAAAAATAGCAACAGAATAATTGAGGGGAGTATTAAATGCATTACTAGCTGGGAATGTTCAAAATAAATTGTAAATAACCATATAATAAATATAAGAACAGAAGTTTTGGTCCAAAACAAACATTTGGTTGAAATATCTTTACATTTTATAGATTTTAAATAGTCTGATTCTGTGGACAAAGTAAAAAGCAGAAATCTGTAGGTCAAGGTCTGTCTTAAGTTTGCTACATTTGTGTTAAATATAATTTTTTGTCTTTTTATGATGACAAACATGAGTGCCTTAATTAATGATGAGCAAGAAGATTATTGGGAATACCACAGATCTGCATCTTTCTGACCTTTGCTAAATTGGCACTTCTAGTCTTCCAGAGACATGACTTCTCTCACAGAGTAAGAGGAATGTTGGACTGCTCTGTTTCCTTTGAGCCAGCATATACTGTTTCTTTCAAAAGTACTTAAAAATACATATGTTCTTTCTGGAAAATAGTTAGACATCCAACATTGCTGTTTGTATTCAGTGATAGAAATGTCAAGCAGCAAGAGAAAATCTGACTTTCAATCTGGTTGAGATACTGCTGCTTTATTTTTCATTCTTTTTATAGCATCATTTCATATAAGGAGAAATTTTATTATCTTTGTTGTTTCTTAGCCAAAGACTTTTCTTTTCTTTTTTTAATTAGTTTCCCTTAGTAGGCTTAAGATGGCTGCAAGTGTTCTGGACAGGAAAAGCTCAAGGATAGGTTTTCTAGCAAAGCAATTTTGGCTGCATCCAGTCCCTCATGAAAGTAGAACAGTCAGACATGAAGTACAGTGGCAAGTAAAAATAGTTAAACAAAAATTTTCCAGCAGGAACAAAGAAGTTTGAGCAGAAAAAAAAAAAAAGATCTTGATCATCATGGCTAAACAGAAGGAAACTTTACATTTCAGGTCTTGTTTGGACACAGACTATATCCAAATCTGAATTTGAAAGCACCTTTTAGATTTCTGCTCCTGTCCCTGTGTGCAATTTCATACTGAATATTTTCACCCAAAATGAGACCAATTAAAGAAATTTGCAAACAACACTAACAGGCTCATTAAATGAAAAGTACATATAATTTCCAGTATCAATCAGTGTTACTTACAGATGATGCAGTCTATTGTGAATGGATCTTATATACAGTATCCATAGATATTTTCAGAAATATCCTTAGATTAAATAAACTGAAACAAATTGAGAACTTTTGTACAAGAAAACTTAAAAAAAAAGTATATTGTCACAAAACTCTCTTTGATTCTCATGTTATATATTTCAGTGCTGTGAATTGCTCTGCAACAGATGCATTGTTGCAAACAATTCTGACAGAAAAATAGCATTCCCTGCATTCTGAACCCTGGAAATCCTTCCTCTGGAAAAGTACATTACTTCTGCCAAAGCACAAGACAAGTTGAAAAACAATACAGAATTTTTTTTCTGAAGCAGATTATCTTCACAAATGCCAGGAATGGAATGATAGCCTCAAGTTAAGGTTAGAAGGACAAGATTGTTCTTAAACTACGAGGAACATCTGCACCTGGAGAAATAAATTCTTCGTTGTTACTTGTTTATTGCAGTTCTCTTTTTTAATATATGAACAAGGAGTATTACAGTCATAAAAACACCTTTGCAGCATTCTTTCTTCAACAACAATTCATAAATCTTAGGGCTTATTTAAATCCAATTTCTACATCATAAATAATGTGACATGTACATTATTGAAAAGTAATCCTTTTATACAGCAATACTCTATGTTGCTACTTGCAGCTGGTCAGAGCAGATTTCCTACAATAGACCAAGAGGCATTTACAGATGACCAGGTGAGAATTCTTCTTTGTTTTTTTGTGTTTTTTTTGGCTCAAAGCTTACTTCCTGAGGTATTTCTTGTGATAAGACTGACTTGTCTAGGGAATGAGTGATGGGTACACCGTGTGGCAATCAGCATCACTGTGTGGACAATTTCACATTTGAAAGCATTTCTCTTTGGAGCTATTTGTCTTTGGAAGAGAGTGCTCAGGACTGTTTACTGGCAGAAGATCTAGTCTGTGACCAAATAACTCCAGCTTGCTATGGGAGACTGGGGGAGGATACCACTGTATCCTGTGAAGGCAAGATACAAGTGGGCGTCTCCCTGCTCCCTCTTATCTACTGGCAAGGCCCGGAAGATGGGAACAAAAGATGTTCCTGCTGAGATCCAGTAGCTGTCACTCCCAAACGAGCTGACTCAACCACTGTGGACTTATAAACAAGTTTCTACTACCATTGGAATGTAGTTGCCATCATCGCCATGGTCACTGTCGTCCTCAATGGAACAGCAATGCCCGATGACTCACCACTACTCAGTGACTGAACTACAAACCACGCTGGTTCCATGGTGGTGACTATCTCCCTCTTGCTTCCTACAAAGTCTCCTTGCTTCTTCTTTCCTATCTTTTCTACTGCCCTTCTTCCCTTCCCCATCACTCTAATAATAGTGTCTGTCCTTCCCTTCCCCATCTCCCTGATTAAGATTTGTAATAAAATGGTCGGACCAACATTTGAACCGTTCTTTCTTCACACTGGGTAGACAGATATCAAAGGACCTCCTCTCCCTATAAATTGGAGCGAGACACCAGGTGTTTATATAAAGGCACAAAGGAACTGGATTGTAAGATTTTGTTTACTCTGGCATGCTCATTCATACAGTGATGAAGAACAGCTCTGGCAATTGCTAGTGCATAGCATGAAATAGGAAGAAGAATCACATTTCCTCTCTCAAAATGGACTGTGCTTTCAGAGGGTTGAAAGAAGAGAACATTACATAATTCCAAAGTAACATTTGGCAATACCACTGACTTCCAGCTCTTTCCTCAAGCAGAAGAAAAGGCTTATGGACTATATGAAGGAATTTCATGTAAACAAAATATCCAGTTTCATTAAGCATCTATGTAGTACATTCTGATATGGTCCATATAAAGAAAGGAAGGTTTTGGATATTGGTATGTAAGTGATTATATCCACATTTCAATTTTCTTTTTAAGGTTTCAACATTCAGGTCAAGAATTAGGGAGTAAATACCTTTCAACAAGAGACTGCAACATAACAAACAGTAACCTGGAAGTACTATTGCTGTAGGTCTTAAAAATCCATCTATACTTAAAACTATTTACAGTAGGAAAAAATACAGTGAGTGATTGCATTTCATTTGAAAGAAAAAATGTAGCAGAAATACAGGCAGAATTTTGTTATTTACTCACAACTTCTACTGTTGGATTTAAATGTTTCTGCTGAAAGCACTGGTAGCAACAACTAATTCTTCGCAGATACACCTCAGAAGAGATGTTACTCAGAAAAAAAAAAACAAAACCTTTGTCAGGCTTAAGTATATTCCTTAAACTGAACAATCATGTTATATTTTGAAATAATGTAAATGGTTTTCATAAAACTATAAAGATATTTTGGGTTAAACATATTTTATCAGTAACTAATCTGTTCCACTACGTTTTGTCAGTTCCTCATTGTTCAGAAGTCAACATTTTGCATTTCTCATGTTCATGCTGAGTCACAGACTATTAGAAATCAAACTAAAGGCAGGATTTCCATTGACGTCAGTGAGAATAGGACTTATCACTGTGTGCATTCATGACACGAGTCATAATAAAATAACTATCAGATGATTATATTTCCTTTAGGCTTATCTTCTTGATTGATTAAATCATTAGGATGAAAGGATCATAGGATAATTCAAGTAGAAAAGGACTTCAGGAGATCTCAAGTACAGACCACTCAAAGTGATTTCATCTGTGACATCACATCAGGTTTCTCAGGGCTTTATCCAACCATAACTTGAAAATATCACTGTAGAAATCTGTATTTGCATCTCAGACATAAGATTCTTAGTCCAGAGGAGAATAACCTGTAGGTCTTTCAGACAGCTGTTTTGTGTTAAGAAACCTAATTCAAAGTAAGTGGCTAGAAAGGATGGTAAACCAATCTCTCATGCTTGGGAAAGCATGTTGTTGGAAAGAAAAAAAGAATGGAAGAAAGGAAAGGAAGGAAGAGAGGGAAGAAGGGAAAGGAAGGAAAGGAAGGAAGGAAGGAAGGAAGGAAGGAAGGAAGGAAGGAAGGAAGGAAGGAAGGAAGGAAGGAAGGAAGGAAGGAAGGAAGGAAGGATATTCTGAGGACTTTGATGCTGAGTTTGTGTTTTCCTCAAGGATATCAAGGATCTCACTATAAAAGAGCAATTTTTAATTATTGATGTTATGATTTTTTTTTTTTTTCCAAATCTGGGTTTAATTTCTCTAACACAAAATAAACAACATTATTCACTACCAATTTAGGACAAAAATAAAATACCTGGAAAAAAAAAAAACAAACCCCACAAAACAATGGCAGGAAAGGATGCAGACTTCATGCAAATGCTTCTGCTTGTTTCAAATTGATTAAGAAAATCATTTAAGTTCTTTGACTGAACTAATTACATGCAGAAGTGGTAGTGCCTATGCAAATGTAACTCACTAATAAAAGCAATGGTACACTGCAAGACATGTAAACAGAAATATTTTGATCTTTTCCCATTAACACCTTCTAACATATGTGGTTTACAAACACATCTCAGCCCTGAAGTTGTCTAAACTCAAGTTTCCTCAATAGATTTCTGTAGTCAAAGGAGAAAGATAGGTACCTTGAAAGGATATCTCTCTGAGGAGAAAATAAATCACTTTTTGGCAGTCTGTGTTGAATGATGTTTAGTGAAATCATTTTGGAATAGAAGAAAATGTGGGCTTTGGGATATCTATGTGCTAGGAAAAATGCATATATATATATATATATATTTTAGTATTTTAAAGCTGCCAGTTTTGACTAGACACTCAAAAGGCACTAGGATCTGCTTTCTTCAAGATTATTATTAGGGTATTGGCTGGAGTGTCCATCCTGTCTCTTTCAGAGAAGCAATTGAGGCTGGGGCAAAGAATATTGCATTTGCAGGAGTGATTTCGAGGACGGACTGTCCCTTGAACTGTTGATGCTGAAACATTTGTCTGCTTTCCAGCTGTCACAGCAGTGACAGTCTGGAAACATCTCCAGAGAGTTTTTGAATCCAAGATCACAATTTGTATTCCTGGCTGAGCTTTGCGCCACCACAATATTCAGACAATGCCATCAAAAGGCATAAGTAGAATATCTTTAAAATTTGCTTTGCATTAAGGTCCTGGCTCTAACCATGGTTAGAGAGGTGAAAAGTTGGATAAAATGCACCTTTTTTTTTTTTTCAAACTCCATCTAACTATCTACCTCATAGGCAAATCTTGTGATTGTAATTTTCTTTTCTTAGCAGCTAACAGTGGAGGTGAACACAAAATCCCTGGATTTTCTTAAAAATTGTCAGTTCAGGAAATTCCAAAGGTGCAAGGCAAGGTCTGCGAAACGAAGATGCCTTTTGGCTTACCTTTCTGCTCTTTACTAATTTATCTTACTTCATGAACAAGTGCAATTGCCAATAAAAATCTTCACAATCTATCTTTTGATTTATATGAAGTTCTGACAGAATTTCTCTTGGAAAGATGCCTGTCATTTGACGTCAGAGCCTGTAATACATTTGCTTTTCATCTAGTGGTTGGGTTAAGCAGCTGCCATCTGCTGATGTCTCTACTTCCCCCCATTGCATTTCTAGAATGTCTGATTTCAGTGACACACACTTGAGGGTTCTTGTCTCAAAGGAATGGCATTTACAGCAGGACGTGGGAAATTTAACTCAAGGGTACAAATATGGTTTTCTACAGCAGCTCTTTTAAGAGAATGGTAAATGTCTCTGGGAGCTTTTAGAATCAACCTTTTGAGCACTGATATGGTTTTATTCACCCCTTTTCCCTTCAAAATCCTTCCAGTACAAGCTTTTATCGGGGACTTATATAGATGTATTCTTCTCAGTAGGAGAAGAAGTAGGAGACCACTCTCCACTTTATTTAACTGTAGACCCATAAAAGAAGATGAAGGTGCCACTGCTTTCCTTTCATTCAAAGAGTAGCTAAATGTCCACCTCCTGCCATTAGAACCATAATCACATTAGAAGCCTTAAACAGACTCTTTCAGTGCCTTCCTTGATTTCAGGTTCCATGTGTCTCAGATAGTTCAGTTTCCTGCGTTAAAAGGATTGAGAAGAATGCTTTGTACATAAAGATTATATTTAGTGCTTAAATTTATATTATTTTAGGTATGTAAAATATCAAATGAAAGTATCTCATAGGGGAAATGCACAGAAAATCAACATGCTGGAATATATGCAGAGTTGAAGTCAGTTTCACCTACAGAAGAAAATTATGACTACATGATCACTAGTGTCATGTTTGTAGCACTTCAAGTACAGTGAGAGATTTTAAGGAAAAAAAATCGCAATAATAATTTCAGCATCACACTACATTTCATCACTGTATTACATTGCCTTCCAGACATATTACTTCAGAAACCTGTGGCTCTGACTTTTTTGACAGGCTCAACTTTGCTAAACTTCATCTCCCTTAGTGTAACATGGAAGTCTCATAGTCCCAGGTATTTTATAAAAGGAACAATCTGGTTAGTATGAAAAGAATGGGAATCATCAGATATGAATTACAGCTCCTTTGTAGCCAAATCACAAGAGAGAATTAAAGTAATGAAGAGATTTCAGAACTTATCACTTCCAGACTCCTTCTGTGAAGTAGTGTCAAACATGGCCATATCAGTTCTGACACGTTCACTCTGAGAAGTGTATACTGAAGGAGATTTCACTTTTTCTGTGATCCACTCACTCATCTGTTCCCCGAGTCTGAGGATAAAATCATGCACTCTAAACCATCTATGAACAGATGATGAAAGTATAGCCTTTTCTTTGAAAGGTAGATATACTGTCATCTGCACTACAAAAATAAGGAAATTTGAAATTTGCCTTTCATGTCTAACATGAGGTTATTGCATGTAATTTGACTTGTACTTTGACCTATGTATGTATGAGTACATGTCAAATTGCAAGCACTTCTGCCCGCCTCCAGATTCTTCTGAATGGATGTAACTTTAACTGAAATATTATTTTTGGTTTTAGAGAGTTGGATTCCAGGGGAGATGAAGACATATATGAAAAGAATACAGAGAAGATCAGGAAAAAATGATGGAGTTTCATTTAAAATTAATTCATAAGTCTACATATGTTACTAAGGGGTATTTTATTATTACTTTTTTTTTTCTTACAGTCTTTTTGAAAGATCTTAGAATTGCAGTTTTAACAATCTGAATAAGTAGCAATGAGCATGACTAGGGGTACATTTCATTTCCATTTTTCATTGGAAAATTAGAGCAAAGAAACCCCTGCATAGTTAACAACTTGTTGCAAGGCTGCAGCTGAGCACGACCCATTAGAAAGAAAAAGTGGGTATTTTTGATATTTTGGCTCTATTTTATGCATATAGGAAAAAACAGCAGAGGCCGCAGTAGAAGTGTCAGATATAATTTGTGGTGCTGCTAATGTAAAGAATTATGCAAGTAGACTTTCAGACAGTTACCAAGGCATTTTGCAGTTTAAAAATAGTCTACATGTCTACAAAAGTGGCAAAATAGGCTAGAATGCTCTCACTATCTACTAATGTTCATGAAGTATTTAGGTCTTCTGTCACGCTTTCATTGGCAGTTCATGAGCTTCAGTCTCAGTTTGCTATTTCTGGAAATGCCTAGTTTGGGATTCTACAAGATCATGACATAATGTTCACTGAGGTGCTTGAAGGCATTTGTTTGTTTCATTTATGTTGTCATGTCAATACAATAAGTTGGCATTCAATTGTGCTAAATTCAGTAATGATACTCAGTGCTTTAAAAGCCCGTAACTGCTGAAGGAACAAAGCACCAGCCGTCACTATGCCATTATCTTTTGTAAGACTGCATGTTAAATGAAAACAGCAGTCAGTTAAAACCACATAAAACTCTCAGTAAGAATAAAGTAATATAATCTAAAATATATATTTGTGTCACTGGCAGAAATCTTAAGTGTCCCTTGAATTTGGTATAACTATTGGAGCTTCAGATAGAATCAGAATCATAGAATCACAAGGTTGGAAATGACCAGTAAGATCATCTAGTCCAACCATCATGCAGCTTATTCGATCACCATTTAATGACCAACTGTCTCCATCTTTATATTCCAGAAATAGGTTGTTAGGGTCACTTAGAGTCAACGGAGACTTGTTTTCAACTGTCTTTCTGAAAACTTCTGAAAGCGATACAGTAAATGGATTTCTCCTTTGTTGCTGTTGCTTCTCACAAATCCTCAGAGGCCCACAGTTTAGAGTTTCTGGATGTATCTTTGTATAAAGTCTCCTGGCACGTGGTCAGCCTGATGTCTTAATATACATCTTTTCAGAGTCCAAATCTGGCACAGAATATGTTGTAGCGTTTATTTGATAGTAGTGCTCAAGACAATGCTAAAATTAGGATGATTCATTTGTGCCTGAGATGAAAAAGGACAGTCCTGCACATTGAAAGGTCAGTGTCCTCCTTTAAAGATTGGTGAATACAGACTCTTCCTCCTTCTTGCACTCTTTCTCTTATGTGTGTCTCTGAGTGGCAATCCCATCTCCAGTACGCACTCTGGGAGCTCTGAGGATGTGTGAGGAACAAATACCACAGGGAGAGAAAGTAGGTCTGGAAATGTCATTAGTCTGGGGACTAGTTTTACATGTCAACCAAGACCAGGAGATTAAGCACAGGCAGTGCTTCCACTCTGCTGCTGCTTCATGTGGAAAATATCACAGTTTATTTTCTGAAGGAAGAGAAAAAATAAAATAAGGGATGGCATTATGAATGTTTTTAAATGATCAGTAATAGGAACTGATTAGACTATGCTATTTGAAATGATGATTTTCTATTTTCTCATGGTCCTGTAACTGTTATCACACTTTCTGTTTCACTTAATGAGTTTGGGGTTCTCTGACATGCTTTTGTTTTGTCAGCAATATGTGTGTTCAAACCTCTAAAAACATTGGTCTTTGAATGTTTTTTTCCTTTTCAGAGATGAAAAGTAGAGAATGCCTAAGGAAGAATTTCTTTTTGTGGTCTTTCAGGCTTAGCACCTGTATGTAAAATGTATATTTATCCATTTATTTAGTGCCTGTCTATGAGCATGGTCATTTATGACCTGAGCACAAAAAATAAGTTAAAAAGCAAAAAAAAAAAAAAAAGAAATGCTGTTGATAAAATGAGATAAAGCACTTTCACAGACAAAATATAGATCGTTACTCCAGTTTGAATACGGACATGTATTTGCACACCTCTGAGAAAACAGAAGACATTCCTACATCCAAGAAGTATGACTAACACATGTGGATGTTTCTCTTTAAAGCTGATCAAGATCTAAAAAGGCTGATGCTTGCACTTGATTTATACATTGCACATCTTTATCTCCTTATTATGGTAATCCTTGTTGTCAGACTGCATTGATTTAAATGTTAATCTTATTGAGTATCATCTGTACTATATATTATATTGCCTCATAATTTCCAAAAAATACTCTTTGTACAAAAAATAGCAATAAGCATTTTAAAGAATGGGTGCAGACACTGATATACACAGTCAAATGTGCTCACTTCCCTCAAACACACTCCCCTGAGCAGAGAACACCAAAAACACATGTTTTCTCCAGGGTATGCAGCACAACTGTAATATTAATTTACCTTCATCATTTTTTTTCAGGTTGTCTGTCTTTTTATGAGTTTACAAGTTTGGAATGGGCTATGGAATCATCAATTTCTTTAAAAAACTGCAGAAAGCTGTTTTCTGACACCCGTCTTTGGTACACTCGTTGCCCATTGCTTTGGAAAATCTAAAGAGAGCTCTGCCTCTGGTGAGCCTTCCTCCACTGCACAGTGACTGACACATGTTCTGTGACTAGACGAAGAACTTAGATAGGACTGGATGGATTTTCAGCACAGTCAAGCATGTGGATAGGAAGTTTAGCATCATTTCTGCAAAAAGATTTGACGTTTTGAAAAGGCATTTTGGAGGGAAGAAAAGCCAAGCCCACTGTTTCCACTACAGGAACCATGTTTCTAAAATGATCTGTGCTCTCCAGGCTCCCTGGCTCTGAAATAGTCTGCCATGTGAGCTCTTCAGTAGTGCTGGAGCTTGTAAGTCAGGATGCCTGCACCTTCCTGCTGTGGGTTGACCCACCATCAGCTCTCCAGTTGGCAGCCCTAGAGGTTCTCTGACTGAATCTGGCATATGTCAAAGGAACAGGGATCTGCAAGCAGCCTGAATTTCAGACTTCACCACATCAGCCATCAAGTGGACTTGCAGTCAGGTACAGGGAATCTACATTTCCATGTGAGAAAAAAGACTGTCACAAAATTTCTAACTATATCTCCCTATACTAAAAATTCTCTGGTTTTCATTCTTAGACAAGAAAGGGACACCAATTTTTTTTCTATCCAAGATGTATCTTCAGTAACAGAGGAAAGCATAACATAGTTACAGCTTCATGTTACAGGGTCACAGTCCCAAGATTACACGCAGAAATATTCCTGTTTTGTAAGCAAAAAGAAAATGCAGTTGATGCGTGAATATTTTAGAAACAAAAGTGATGGATTCTCTTTACTATGATTCCTGAAGAATAATTCATATTACTTGGATAGCTGATAGCTGCTCGAAATTTGCATCTTGTGGCCTTTGCCCCTCATTATTTTTCCATGTGCTTTCAAGAAGTCTAGATTCATCTTGTCCTAAGATAGATGGGGTCAGTATTAAGATCCCCTCAGTAGCCTTATATTCTGCAAATAAGTAGAAAGTAATCTATTTCAGTTCCTTCATGTGGGACGTGTGCCTCTGAATCACCATGGTGGCCTTGTCCTGGACCCTCCAGTTTGTCAATCTGGCTAGTACTGGGGCTTTCAAACCTGGATGATCCCAAGTGTAGTCTCACAAGGGCTTCATAGAGGAAAATGGAAAAATAATTATTTTCCTTCCTTGCTAGCTAACATAACTCAAGATGTGAGCTTTAATTATCGCAAAGGCAAACTGGTGATTAACGATTGATATGTTGATTTCCAGGACCCCCTGGACTTCTTCTCCAAAGCTGTTTTGTTTTTTTTGTTGTTGTTTTTTTGCTTTTCCAGACAGCTCCCAGCCTGCATGGCATCATAGGGTTTTGCTGTCCCAGATGCAGGACTTTGCATTTGCTTTATTTATCTAATGAGGTTCTTGTCTGCACATTTATCCAGCCCATCCTTGTCCATCTGAAGAGCAGCCTGGGCTCTTTTTTTGTGCTGACTGTTCCCCAGGAGATAGCTTTGCCCACATGCTTGCATAGGGTGTATTCCTTCCCAGCAGACACTGAACAACATTGACCTCTAGGGAACACTTGTGTCTGGCTTGTGGTTAGACTTCATGTTGCAAAACCTTTGTGAATATCAGTCAGGCACTCACACATCAGACTGGAGGAAGAGTAAAATGGAGGGGATATCTGCCCCTCTGGTAAAGCTTTTTTTTCATCATTCATCACTGATTCCTGTTCCTAAAGATATTATCAGCTCATATCAGGTAATCCTCCTGTTATCTGACTCTTCGGACACATGCTTTTGAGCACTCTTCCTGTTTGATCTTTAGCTTTCTTACTCTACAAGCTGTATCAGAAACAAGAATCAGATGTCCTTGAAAGCGTAGTTGTCTGTTATAGCATGTGGCACATAGGCACAGTAGAACAGAAGAGAAGCAAAAAATTCTTGCTGTTGGCAAACTCATACTATCTCGGAGGCTTGAATTTGCTCTGTCAATTTAACCACGAGTGACAAACAGTAACATAAAGTATTCCATTATACTGTATTCTCAAATGCCATGTACATATATGTATTTCATTAGGTTTTCATTATTTTGATGGAAAGCCCACTTGTGAACTCCACTGAAAATGATGGAGCAACATGGAGCCCAAACAGAACATCTGGTACATTCTAGTTCATACAGAAACGAGTCTGAAATTGACTAAATTGACTTTGGAAATCTAATGTGAAGAAAAATACTCTTCTAATTCATGATTCAATAAAGCACACCTTATTCATTAGTATACAGTCAGCATAATAGAAATTACATAATTTAAAGAGAACATGTTTACATTCATTAGGAATAAGCTCTGAATATTTCATTTTAGTAGTGCACTCCATTATGCAAAGTATGTTGCTTTACTTCACTGAGAAACCCAGAATCCATTTATGTGAGAAATCAATTAATTTCCACTTTTAAAGCACTACTGACACTAACTTTCTCTGTTACAGACATACTCATCAAAATCCCTTTAGGTTTCTAAAAGGCACCTTAAAACAATTTCAGGCAATGAGCATATAGCCTGCTGATCCACTGCAGTGAAGCATGAACTGAACTGAGAAACTGTGGTCAAAGATGACAGGAGCTGCTGAGCACTGAAGTGACAAATGCAGTGCTTAAATAAGCTTTTGTTATTCACTTGTCTGTTCTGTGATGGAATACACAATCATGGAAGGCTACATGCCACTCACCCCTACCAAACACCATTGTTCCCAGCATGAGATAACTTCTATTTGGTTGTCTGATGACAGCCTGGAACAGGAATTGATGATACTCATTAGGAAAACACTAGTCTCTGACAATTCTAGCAGTTTAACAGAATTTTCAGCAACTCAGCCTATATAAAAGCCAAAGACAGATTACAATGACAAAGCAAAGGATTGTGTTTTTGTTTTTTTGTTTTGTTTTGTTTTGTTTTGTTTGTTTGTTTGTTTTTTCTCTTTCTTTTACTCTATGAGCTTAGACTGTTTGCTGGGAAGACATTTCTTGTAGAAAACAAAAGGTTTTGAAAATACTGTGTTCAGGCAGGCAGCAGAAAGTCTAAATGCATATTTGACTTATTTCCCAATGCTTACTTTAAGCCCTAAAATGTTCAGCTAATATGGAAGAACTCAAGATTTCTCTTGCTGGTGTAGGCAGAGTATAAAATCAGTTGCAGAACAATGTAACAGAAACATTCCTAGAAGTAATGATATCCATAAATCTTCATAACAGGAGAGAATTAGGTGGTAAATCAGGTATGTTTATATTGCAATTTGTAGATGAAGTATCAAGTTGGCAACTGAAGAGAATGATTCATAAACACTTATTTTTCTTAGAATTACAAGAGCAGATAATATCATAAAACCCAAATGTGTGATTTTACCTCTATTTTTAGGTATATTGAAGGCCTAGAAAATGTCAAGAAAATGTATTTTTTCTGGAAAAATTTATCCTGTGTACAAGAATGAGCAGAATTATATTTCCAGAACACTCAACCGTCTAGTCAGCTGATGTAAATTAGTAAGATTTTAGTATACTCATAGAATGTATACTACCATCATCTGATAGCTCTGGGAAATAATAATGATAATGAAATAAATTGTATGAATACTGTACACTTTCTTTTTAAGTAAAATGTGTACAATAGGTTTCCTGTAATTTTCCTTTTTATAATTAATTATTATGAAATTTTAATTGACGTTAAATACCTGAAAAAGATTCTGATGACCTTCTTTATTCTGACCACAAAGAAATGACCTTTTCAAAAATTTATTGGAATTTTATCTTATAGGGGAAATACCAAAATGAGTAGGAAATTGGATCGTTGAATCCAGTAGCTGCTCTTTCCCAACTGAAAAAAATATGTAGAAACTGAATGTTCATACAATGAACACATACATTGTGTAAAAATATGCCTACTTCTTCCAAACTTTAAGAATAAAGGGTCGGCACATCCACAGCATGCACCATTCCACTTGTTCTCAACTACAGCCAAATCAGTTTTTTCTTCTTGTCCTGTTACATTTTTGGTTTTCCTCTTCTTGTGACATAGAGGTACCCAATGCCCATTTGCTTTTGCCAATTTTTGATTTTCTCCTTTCTGTTAAATAAAATCTATTTCTTGTGTAAGAAGGAACTATGATTCCCTTGGCTATTTTCTTAATACTAGTTGTATTTTTAATAATGATTCATTGTTTTCTCTTATGTTAAAACAGATACAATCTTGCAATATCTTTGCAATGTTGTCCACAAGCAGCCCCACTACCTACCTTCACTCTTCCTGCAAGGAAAGCACACCCATGTTTATTCCATACTTGCAGGAGCAGACAATAATGACCTTCAAAGCACTCTGACACTGTATCCATCACTACAATGCAAGGAGGAGGGAAGCCCCTTTTACCCACTGCTATATTTGACACCTTGTTTGTACCAAGCACGGAGGATTAGAGCCCACAATGTTGTTAATTCTGTAATATTATAAATAGCAAATTGTATTGAGAGGTAGAATGTAGGTTCAATAAGTAATTTATAAATAATAAATAAAACTGTTGTGTTTTTTGTTTGTTTGTTTACTCTTTTATGGGTTTTCAACACTGCATAACATATCAATGAGGAGCATTGTACCTCACAGTGAGTAACAACTTTTCAATGTTTGACCGGCTGTACTCATTTTCTTAGCAGGTGAGAACCATGTGGATTCCTTCCCATAGGACTTTAGCAGCTCCAGACTGGGAGAGCGGGTAGTGGGCTGATGGTAGGAAAGCCCAGCTCTCAACTGAGTCACTGAATCATCAGACGATTCACAGAATTTGTGTCTACCCTCAAATATGAGTCTAGGAAAGGAAATGTGGTTCCCCAAGTCAAATTTATAAACATGAAAAAACAGGAGTATATGAGGACAAGTATTTTCAGTGGAGAATTCTGAGACACGTCCTTCATCCCAGCAGTCCACCATACAGGATGAGGCCAACTCATCCATGTGCTAGTTAAAGAGATGAATTACTTTCTTCTGTTTCTCTTCAATTTTCCTGTAAACTCTGTGACTCTGCAGCCTGTTTTATATACTGTAAGTTAATGCTTTTATGTGCTTTAACTTTGTTGTATTGGTAAGGAGGATTTTAAGACACCTGGCAAAACTTTAAGGCATGCCATTCCATTAGGACAATGTTCAGAAAAAGTAGTGTTTTAAAATGTTCTTTAGGTGACTGTTTTTCCTATTCACATTATAAAGAGGAGCAAGGAATATTCTCAGAAGTGCTGTTCAGAAACAATAACAAAAGGGTCTGTGAGAAAGAAATGTCTTCCATTAGTCAGTATTGATTCTGGAAGTATCAATACTGGAGTGTTAAGGCAACATGAAAATCAAAGGAATGAAGCAGCAGTGTAAAATTCTTCAGGTCCCAGCAGATTAACAAAACTCAGGGAACTTTCCATTCTAGAGAATAGATTTCCACTGGAGTGGACTTCCCATAATGCTGACAACAGCATTTACAAAGTCAAGTCTGAAAATTCATTAAATCCAAAGGAAACTTTACCTCTGTAGACACAGGGGCAATTCCTGATAGTGACCGATCATGCAGCACACTGGTTACAAGTCCCTGGTGATATGAAAGAGGTCTACATAATCATACGTGGATGGAGAAGGTACACTGATCTCTCCTTCCACAGATCTAAGGGCCTGCAGATGAAACTAGATAGTAGTCAGGGTCAAAACAAAAGGAGGTGGCTTGAGGTCAAGAATGGAGACCTCCATGAGAAAGAAAGCCTATTTAAAAAGCTTGCATGGTTTAGGTGGAAATCTGACATATGCTTGAAATATAGATCTATTACAGACCACATTAATCTTAAGGAATTGTAAAAAAAATAGAGGAACTATTATTATTATGTGTCAGTTCTGTTCCTCTTCCTTCATGCCCCTATATCACAGAGACAGTGTAAAATAGACCCTTATTCTGAATCAATACAGCCTTTCTCATATTTCTGTTCATCTGATAGTCACTCAGCAACACTTTAGTTTTTAGATGTTTACAAATCTGTGTTTCCATCATTCCTTCCAAATTGGGATTCAAAGACTATCTCAAAAAGTAATTCACGTTCATTGTAGTTTTCCATGTTGCCTTCATTCTGGAGAAGATGAAAACATGAAGCCTAAAATTAAAAGAAACAATGTATTGTGCGTTACGACCATCTGTGTCATCTGAAATACATTAAAACATTTTCTATTTAATCCTTCCACCCTCCTACATTTTTTTTCCCTGAAGGATCATATCTCAGTCAATCCTCCAAAGCTAGAGCATTATTTTATCAAGCTATGGCATCACATTTTTGACACCAACATCACAATACATTAAGATACCTAAACAATCTCTTTGTCCTTTTATTTATCTGTTCTCAACAGATTTTATTTCTCTTGGCTGCACAACTTGGTCTGAACTTGAAATAAAATTCAGTTATACATGTTTCAATGTTGAAGATTCATAAGACAGCTGAAGAGGTAAAACAAGAAAGGATGGAGAAAAAATTCTATAGAGAAGAGGAGATAAAACAGAAAAGGTAAATTGATCATCCATTGGAAAAAGAAGGGAATGCACACTAGATAAGTGTTACCTTGACTGGTAGCTCTCTGAAATAATTCCTTCACAGAAACCATTACATAATGGCTCCCTGTGAGGACTTCGCTTAGCTGCTTTAGCTTTACATGGAGTAAAGCTATTTTTATTCTGAAATAATATTTTCACATGGGAACTTATCTGGAACAGTTAAATGCTGTTGGAATACATTATTGCTATGAGCTTTGCTACTCATTTCCTCCTGTCTAGATGAAGTTTCAACATGTTTCTTCTGCAGGGGGCTGTTATCAAGGCTTGATTCTGATTTCATTTATATAGCATCATTTTATACCCACATACCCCGATAAGTTTATTCAAGTTCCTGATTCAGTCTGGTATGAGATCAATATTGACATTTTATGGTTTGAGTAGATGCTTTCTCTGTTTAACAGCCAAGATGGAAAAAACCTTTGGATCAAACTATAATATTTTTTGTTTCTCATCCTTGCTGAAATGAAAATGAAGTAAAAATAGTTTATTGCAATACAACACATTGCATTTGGCCTGAGATTAAACATTTTGTATGTTTTAAGTAGAACAAAGAAGGGAGGATTTACAAAATAAAAATACCTCTATCTACTGCTATTCCGTCCTATCCCTTTTATTCACTGGTTCAAGGTTAGACTTCTCTCAGAAAAGGTCGAGCAACTACAATTTTGAACTCCTTTCAAGAAATTGGCTTAGCAACCAGGCTATATGTTATTGTAAGAGGAAAACTGATCTGCTTTCCTACGCTTTTACATCCTCTTTAAATAGTATTCAACATTAAATGAAACTGAAGGTCATCTGGTTAAATGCAAATGTCTACATCTAGGTATCCTCAGTTTCCTTTAAATAAGAGCAAAAAAATAGGAACTTTGAATATGTAATTCAATTTAAGATCTAAATTAAGCATTACATCTTTCTTTGACCTTCGTAACCTAAATACGCACCCTCTACTTGTGGCAGCAAACTCTTTTACTGAGTTTAATAAGAAGCCCAAGCTCTTCTGTGGAGACTAGTCCATTCTGTAACATAAAACTCATACTGTGATATATCACTAAACTACTATCACTGCCCAAACCAGTAAATGTAAAGCTAGTTTAGATAGCACTGGACTAGACTATGGTCACATCTGTGATTGCATTGTGGATATGCATATTCCTTCCTTCAAACTGCCTTGCAGTGGGGGGGCTTACTGTGCAACAAACACTGTTGATTTCATACGTCTTGTGCATGTTTTTAAGGCATTCTCTAATTGCATACATTATAACATCTGCTTCCTCTACTTCAGCATGTATAAATCAGTATCAGAATAAGCATTTGGATGATCCAAGTGAAAACTCAGAGAGTGAACAAAGTCTCTTTTCTTTTTTTTCTAAGCAGATCCCAATCTTAGTAGAGAAAGCAGTCTAACACTGTTGCCAGGAAAGAGAAGGAGGGTGAGAATTATGCTGGAAAGGATTTGTGAGGTGTGGAGCTATTTTAATGTTGCTGGATGAAAAATCTGTTACTAAAATAAGAGTAGGGAATGAAACCATCTCCACCAATGTGGAGGAATGTTGGCTTCAATATATTTACATGCTCCAATAAAAATGCTACTTTTTTCATAATTCTGTGTTCACTTTCAAATTGATCTCAATAAACTGTTGATACTTGATGAAAGCTTTGTCCTAAATATTTCATTTTGAGTATCAGTGCTTTGTGTTGGCTATGGAAAAACAGCCATTGCAACTTAAGCAAAAATAGTTAAAGACAAGAAGGATATATATTCCGTGTCATGGAATGTCATAGTTCAAGGGCATTCTGAGTGTACAAGCATGAGAGAATGTTAACTAAAGGGTAAGACATAAAGCAGACCTAAAATACCAAAGTAATGTGCAATATGCAATTCACAAATTCTTGATTAGGTACTACATATTTCATGGTTCATCTGAAAAAAAAGAAAAAAAGAAAAAAAATCATGAACAATTTATAACAGAATATAGCAGAAACAGTATTCTACATTGCCTCATAATGTGATTTTTTTCAAGGCTGCATACATAATTATTTCATATAATAACAATATACCAGGTATATTAATAATATACAAAGTAAAAGGGTCATTTTAAGCATGCCAGATACTGTTGAGCAGTAACAATGCTGGATTGAATGAAGTGGAGAGCTCAATCCACAGTATTAGCTTCCAGATCAGGATAAGGAGTAGGAAAGTATTTGTCACTGTACAAGCATTTAGAGCATACAATTCTGCTGTATGCATTCAATACAATTCAATAAATTTAATGGCATATTTATATAAAACCTTTCTTCAAAACGATCTGCTGACTCAGGAGCTAGAAGGTTGTTCCTGTTGATTGTAACAGCAGCACCAGGCCTTCCAGCAGAGCATTTAAGAGCCTGGCTTCATAGAGGACTTCCACAGTGCCATTAGATGTGAAGGTCTCAAACCATGTAGTATTTTGTCACCTTCCCTTAGAAAAAAAAGTTCATTTTTCAAAGAAGTTGAAGGTGTGACTAGCATCCAGCCTGGGTGAGGTAGGTTGAATAACTCTCTTGGCATATTTAAAAGGGAGTGAATTTTGCCATTTTAACAGCACTCTTTAGTTGAGATGTTAGATTAATCAAATTCAGAGTGTTTATTTGCAATAGCTGATGTCAAACTCATTGAAAAGCAGTTGATCTTTTCAGTACAGAAAAACTCAGAGAGATAGAGTTCTTCATAACACCAAATCCAAAGCATTGTGCTGAATAGAGAGATTCTGAATTTTATTGTTGGATATGTAGCAAATGTAACTCTCACATTATACCCACAGAAATACTTGCCATTTTTTTAGAAGATGTTTACTGCCTTTAAAAATACCTCAGTAAGATTTGCTGGGAATACCTTAGTGAGTCATATTTTTCATCAGATTTTTTTTTTTTTTTCCAGACCTACTTTTTTGCACAGATCCATAGAATCACAATGGTTGAAAGGGATCTATGGAGGTCATCTCATCCCAGCTGTTCTGCAAGCCCAACCTAAGACTGCTGAGGGCCATGTTCTGATGGATTTTGAATATCTTCAAGGCAGGAATTTGTCTTCAGAATCTGGTCCAGAATCTGATTCCTCTTGCAGTGACTTTTTTCCTTTATACTCAATGCAAATTTTCCATCTTGTGTATTTTATCTCTTATCCTATCTCTGTGCAACCCTAAAGAGAATATTGTTCCATCTTCTTTGTATCATCATATAGTTGTAGATATCATTGTCAATTCCCAAAGTGGAGCAAAAGCAGCTTCCTTAGCCTCTCCTTTTATTTTCTATGTTCCAACACACTAACTATCTTGGCATCTCTGCTAAGACACACCAATATGTCAGTGATTTTCTTTGGTCAAAATTTTAAGTAAGAAACAGTCCAGTGGCTGGGGACTTCATTGTAAGGAGCAGGATTAGGTCATTGTTATATGCATGCATTTTGGAACTGGGATCCAAAATTCTCTCTCTTCTAAATTTATGCTTAATTATCGAATTAAAGATGCTTGTCAACTTTGCCATTTCCTCCAAAGGAGAAGTTCTCCTTTAAATGAGTGATAAAATGTTCATTTGAGAGTAAAGAAAGCAAAGGCAAGATTTTTAGAGTCTTTAGTTCCATTTGTGAGGATCAAGGTTCAAATCTGGAGGCAAGATAAGCAGAGTTGGATGTTTAAATAAGGCAACTTAAAGTTAATTATAAACTGAATGGATGACTGGGACCATAGGGTTATGGTCAGTGGTGTAAAGACTACTTGGAGGCCAGAGACTAGCAGTGTATACCAGGAGTCAATATTGAGTCTATTTCTGTTAAACTTCTTAATCTTGACCTGAATGATGGGACAGAATGTGTCCTCAACATGTTTGCAGATGTCACAAAACTGGGAGGAGATGCTGATATACCTGAGGGTCATGTTGCCATCCAGATGAATCTTGACAAGCTAGAGAGGTGGGCTGATAGGACCTTCATAAATGTCAACAAGAAGTATACGTTGCTTGACAATTGATCTATGGCCTGCTTTTTTCTTTTTTCTTTTTTTTTTTTTTTTTCTTTTTAAGTATATTGTGATTGGTTAAAACGTACATAAATTCTTGAGAGATATTGTCATATTTTCAGAGCACTTGAATGTGACGTTTAATAGGCTAATGCCTTACTTGGTAGCAAATCCACCAGACAAGCATGCATGATTTGATTTGCAAGACTTAAATCCTATTTTAATGCTATTTCTTGGGAGACATACTTCCAGCAGTAAACAAGTAAGCCTTCAAGCTCATAGGCATTTTCCAGGGAAGAGCTCTATCAAAGTCAATAGGAGACCTGTCTAAGAGAAAGACTGAGCATTTGAGGAAATTCACAGATTTTAGGATTTTGAGACATAGTTTGCATATCAGACATCAACAGCCCCATAAATCATGAAGATTACAAGAAGAAACTTTGCCAATATTGTAACTTAACATAAGAGTATGCAAAGAACAAACTGAACTAACTATTCAGTTTGGGTTTTTTTTGTTTTGTTTTGTTTTTTTTTTAACATATTGTTACAGATTACAGTAACTTATCCAGGGTATGGCACATACACTTTTCATTTTAGTTAAGTAACAACAGCTTTTATCAGTTGATTTCTAAACATTCTGCCATGGCTGCATTTTGCAAGCATCATGGTTTCAGCAGAAATATGACAAGAACTAGAGAAAATCATACTTTCATAGATAGTTAAGATTTTGTTTGGACTTTGGAGAAAAGGGCTGAGGGCATAATTCTTCTTCTGTTACATTTTCATTCATCATTTTGTTTAATATATATGAAGCAACTTTAGAGAGATAATCTGCTATATATATTCTTTCCCTAGAGATGCTTTTACATGTACCACATGAAAAAAGATATAGATAGATAGATAGATTGTATTTGTGTAATAGGGGGTTTATGATCATTGCTGCAGGTCCATAACATAGGTTTGGAATGTGCTCTGAACTAAGGTCAGGTCTTTGCTGTCATCACCCAAACCATTAGTGACTACCTGGTGGATGATCTGATGTGCCAGAAGCAGTTGTATGCCAGTACAGACTGCAACATTTCTATATATGTTATTGAGGGAAAGAGGTTGTCAGCTCATATGGTTGGCCTAGTCAACCTTTAAGGCCCACATAAATCTTGACTGATGTGGTATCACCACAAATGCCTCTTATTTCCTTGTTCAGCCTGAAGGATTTTCTATGATAAATTAGTTTTCGTCCTTATCCAGACACCCCCATCTCATCATTTCTTCCACCAGTTTTCTTCCTTTAGTTGTCTGAAATCTTCCTGTTAGAATCTATCTGTGCAACAGATGTATTTGGAAACTGGTATAGAAAAGCGGTATTGCCCAAACCACAGTGGGTTTTGGATAACTGGAAACTAACCCACAGAGAACAGGAGACAAACAGAACATTATGATCTAAGTGCTACTAAAGTCATAACACATCTGAGAAATTAATTCCTTCTCTGAAAGCTGGCACTCTACAGTAATTATTATTTTTAATGAATCATCAGAGTTTTTCTTAAATTCTTATTAAATAGGAAAATATGGGGCCAGTGCCTCAAAGAAGAGCTTTTCTAATGAGGAAGGAAGGGAGGAAGGAAGGAAGGGAGGAAGGAAGGGAGGAAGGAAGGAAGAAGATGGCTAAGGTTTGTTATAATGTGCTTTTTAATTAAAAGTATCTCATTGAAAAAAGTGAAAAGATTTTTATGTCAGCCACTGCCCCTTAGACTAAACAATGTTCTCACAGAATTTTAAGGTATTTTTCTTACAGTTTTGTATTGGCACTTCAAAAGACAGTGTAGTAAAAGGACCCTGAGGATCTCAGATTTCTTAGTCATAAATCACTCAGGTAACAGCAATATAAGTTTGATATTGTTTTATTTAAAAACAAACAAACAAACAAACAAAACTCTTTATAAAGCCTTCCTTAAGAGAAACCTCAATCTTCCTTCTCCACCAATGTGCCTGACGAATATGAAATGCATGCCTGTGGTTGGTACTGGTTTTTTAACCTTAGTTGAGTTGCCAAATATTTCAGCTGGCAATATTTGTACTTCAGAAGCCATGAAGCAATTTAACTCCATTCTTCTGTTGAAATAATTTTAATCCTTTTCAAAATGTAAAAAGATGGATTTAATACAGGGTTGCTTTTTACAGGCAGCCCCGCTAAATACCAGGTTGGATTAAATGTATACAAGTAATATTACAAATGCAAACAGTTTCTGTTTTATGTAACAGCAATGGCATCTACTCTGTAAATACTGCAAAACCACATATATATACTGAGTACTAACACAGTTACACATACCCCTCTTGATTATTCTATGGTTTAAAAGATATGTATTTGTGATGACTCATGGTAAATGTGCAACTGCTCACATATTAAAACTTGAAAAGAATATCATTGCAAAGTTAGGCACTAAGTTACAAAAAATAGAGTCAGATTTGCTTATGCAACTTCAGTTTAATCTCTATGTGCTTTTAGATGTTGTTTTTTGATACTGTTGTCATACATTTATTTTTCATTGGGATCTTTTTCTCTATTTAGTATGCAAGGAGAGGAGTACTGCTCCCATTATTGAGAATCCATGAGATACAGTGTGAGATCCTATGACAGATTTACTGGCACAACTAACAAGGAGGTTACTTGAACACCAAGTGTGCCCAGTCCTGTGCACAAAGCATGTATTTCTGAAACCAAGCAGGTTACAAATATAGGAAACATGAGTTATGCTATGCCAGTTAATGCCAGCCATCATCTTGCCATTGCAAGTAGCACTTTCTCTAGCTAAGTGAGTACTCAGCCTTTTATTTCCTTGGAGAGATGATGGCTTTACCCTACAGGCCCACACAAATGCAAAGAGCTTCCACATGGCTTTTCCATCAAACACTACATATAAATAACATCTAATTTGAAAAGTAAAGAAGCTCAGACAGAAAAAAAATGCCAAAGCCATTACGAAGGACCCATGAGATCACTTTTCACATATAGCTTCATTAAACGGGTTTGAACTGCAATTATTTTTATGATTGCTTGTTGACAAGTGAAACATTTTTCTATTGACTCACAGATACATGTTCTGTATCTGGTTACCCATGCCTATTGAGATGGATGCCTGGAACAGTAAGTTGATATGCTGCTTGATACAGCAACAAAGAATAGTAGAAATTTACTGGAGAAAACACAAGTACTTCTCCAGTCACTCAAAATCCAGTTTTTCTGAAGCTAAGAGCTACAGTCCAATGCAAAGAAATACAGAGGTTGGTCTGGTGTCTGCAAGCCACCTTTGGTTTGGAAGCTGTTCAGACACATTACCATGTAGTTGTGCTGATATTTGCTTCCTCTGAGGAATAAGAACTAGGACAAGAAAGACAGTCCTGTGTTATTGTGTAGAAATTGTTTACAGCACAGAGTGAGCTCTATTCCTCTGTAGGAGTGATGCAGTGCTCCTGGTGATTTCTGCACCTGTCAGTATAGGCAAGATGCTTCCTACTGGGACTACTAACCAGAACAAAATTAGAGCTGGCTCATTGTTTGTACATAAATATAGGAATTACAATAGCAATAGCAGCATGAGAGAGTGGGTAATATAAGAAAGACAGTGCAGGAGAAATTCTTTGAGCGCCATCTACTAAGATATAGCAGGTAATCACGTTGTGAAACCCCTTTTAGAGTGTTATTTTGTTTCAGTGACGTTTCGTTACTGAAGTAATCCCACAGAAGGTCAGCAAAAACCAAGCAAAGATTGATGAACTCATGGCAACTTGTGTTGTCTGTGGCAGAAGCCATATCCACACCTCTTTTGCTTATTGCCAGACAGATCCTGATTATCACTTGTACTGCAACAGCAAAGTACTGTGGTAAATATGAATGTCAAGTTTCCTACATCAGCTCATGTACGGAGATTGACTACAGATCCCCATTTCAAAAGGTGCACCAAAACTTTGCTTTTTCTCTCTGTTGATTCATTCACCTTTCTCAGAGGAACATGTCTTGTCTTTGTTAGGTCACTAGATCACTTTATTACCAGATGAGACTAAAATGCAGATAAACCATAAGATTGTTTTTATTGTGGTCAGAATGAAAAATGGGCTTCAGTATTGACAGTTCTAAAGTCAATTTAGACAAAAACACCTCCTTGTTTAATCACGGAATCACAGAATAACAGGGGTTGGAAGAGACCTCAAGAAATCATCGAGGCCAATTGCCCTGCTAGCAGGTCTCACAGTTAGGCATCCAGACATGTCTTGAATATCTTCATAGAAGGACACTCTACAGCCTCTCTGGGCAACCTGTTCCAGGGCTCTGTCATCCTTACCGTTAAGTTCTCCCATGTTAGTAGGGAACTTCCTATGTTCAAGTTTTTGGTCATTACTCCTAAAGGTTAGACATTATTCTGCAGTTCCTTTAGTGTGTAATTACTTCAGAAGATTGTGGAATTGAAATGCTTTAATCACAATTATTCTAGAGCTATCTCTTTCTTTTTCTCATCCCCGAGTAGGATGTCCCACTTCTTTTCTCAGACTATATGGTGGAAGCATGAGCTCTGTTGTATGGCCTTCTTTTCTTCTTTGTGGGCCGACTGACAGACTAGAAAAATTATATGAGATTAAATTCTGGAGAGTAAAAGAATTAAATATCTCTTGAAAACAATTAAAACAAGGTCATTTGTAAAGAGCAGTATATAAAATTTTCAGGAAAAGCGTTCATAGGAAGGTGTAGGCTGCCAGTTTTCTTGATGTTATTTTAAAATTTCAAGTAAAATAAATTTTGAGGGTGTCAAGAGAAGCTGGAGAAGCACATGCTTTGTATTCAGAATACTTTGTGGCCACACCTGTTTACAGTATTTTTGGGCAGCAACCCAAGTATTAAAATATTTGCATTTCAGTCAGAAATGGTTTTCTCTGTCTTCATAGTAGTGGGAACACGCAAGTGTAATTTATGAGATTTCAATTTACAATTTAAGAAAGTAGTGTTTAAGCACTTATGTGGTGACTGCTGTTATTCTAGAAAGCAGAGACCCTGTGAATGCAGTTTTTTAGGATGCAGTAACATTTCCATTCAGCTTCCTACTATTCAAAATTCTGCATGCTTGGACATTAAAAAATTATTGTAGGCAAAAGGCTAGCTTACAAAAACCTTGTTAAAAATGCTAAAGAAAGCTTCGAGCAGAAACTGTGTTTTAAAAATAAGTTTAAAATGCTAAAACACCTTCTCCTTCCAATTACATTATTAAAAAGGCATAGTAAATTTTAAGAAAAGAATATTTAACTTGGTTGAATCTACAAAATTTTTTCACTTCAGTCTTGAATATTTGCAGAGTAAACACACTTTACAAACACACAGAATTACTGTCCTACAAAACAATTAAAGGTAGAAACACCCAAAGCTATGTTAGAAGTTTTGTTACAGTGTCAAATCAAGAATTTCGAAGGATAACAGCATTCTTAGAAACTCATGAATAGTACAAGTTGAAATGGATAATAAGGAAGGTCAGTGAAATTACTAGAAGATGAAAAATAAAAGCTTCAGATTCTATGCACCATGAAAAATGGCCATGGCCATTCTATGCACCATTTCCATGGCCATGGCCATGGAAATACCAAACTATCACATAATATCTGAAAGCAATATTTGCTAAGTGGAAAAAAACACTATTGTGCTCTTTATGCAGAATATGGCAGAGTTAGGTCTTGCATTCAGTTTAGTCTTTGAATATTTCTGATGTGTGTTTTTAACCTGGTAACTCTACTGGTCTATTACTAGGATAGAGAGAGAGATGAAAAGATAAAGCTAAAAAAGAGCCTTAAAATTTTCATTTAATTTAAAAAATCCTTTAACTTATGAACTTAAATTATTTATTAATTATATATCATTAATTCATAAAAATAAATTATGAAATATTTTCCGAGCTCATGATAATTTATCATGAAGAAGATGACTGATTCAATCATCATTTACTATTTTTCATATAGAACCACTTTCTCAGGTAATCCATAAGGAATTCTGACACAGATGGAAAAGTGAAATAATAATGATGGAGGTGGTTAGCATAGCTTTTGCTTTTCCATGTCACCTGTAAATCTGCCTCTCAGGTTGATGATCATGAAGAGAGAGGTAGCAATTCTTCTCTACTTACCTAAGTAGGGACCAGAGGTATAGAAACACAAGATACAATGTCAGTGACCTTCACAGATCACTGTAAGGTGACTTGGTGTAAAGAAATGTTGGTGTCTCTGAAAGTAATGCCTCCTATTTATTTCCATGGAAATGACAGCTTATACAAGTATTAACATAATAACACTATTTGGTAGAGAAAATTCTCAGCTACAAAGAACTATTTTTCAACACAGACACCCCTTGGGTCATTTTTGTGGCCCTCCTCCAGATGCACTCCAGCACGTCCATGTCTCTCCTGTACTGAGGGCTCCACATCTGGACAATACTCCAGGTGAGGTGTCACCAGCACAGAGGGGCAGGATCACCTCCATCACTCTGTTGGCCATGATTCTTTAATGCAGTCCAGGACAGGGTTGGCTTTCTGGACTGCAATGGCACACTGCTGGCTCATGTCCAGCTTCCCATCCAGCAATACACCCAAGTCTTTTCCTTCAGGGCTGAACTCAATTCTTTCATCCCCCAGCTTATATTGCTGGTGAATGTTCCATTGACTCAGGTGCAAGACCTTGCACTTGGCTTTTTTGAACCTCATGAGGTTTTTCTGGGCTCACTGCTCAAGCCTGTCTAGGTCCCTCTGGATGGCATCCCATGCCTTTCATGTGTCAACCAAACCCCACAGCTTGGTGTCATCAGCAGACTTTCTGAGGGTGCACTTGACCCCACTGTAAATGGCATGGATGAAGATATTAAAGATTGGTCCCAACAGTGACCCTCGGAGGACCCCACTCATCACTGATTTCCATACAGACATTGAGCCAATGACAACCTAGATCTGCTGTTCTCTTCAGAAGTCTGAGTCTTTCTTAAGATTTTCACCTAGTCTTTTGTATTCATGAACTTCTGCATCTTAACCCAAACATCCTTCAATTTGTCCTGCTAATGTGAAGTCACAAGCAATCCAATTCAGACCCTTTTACCCAGTATTTCATATGGAATTTGTTTTGTTCCTATATTTACTTCAGTATTTCCATGTTATTGTGTTGGTGGTTTTGTTTTGTTTTGATCAACCAGCCCAAGTTTCCTTTTCTATCAGTCTCTATTCTGCACCAGTATCTGCCTCTATTACTTGTTCCACTTGCGTTTCTGGGGTGTCTTATGTTCTTCCCCTGTTCTCTCTGGCCTTAAATAATGTAGCTTGTCCTTTGATACTTGCTGGGTGTCACCAATGGATCATTCATAGACTAGAGCTTCTGCTGTTTGACCTTAGCTCAGTCTGGAAATAACCACATTAAGCAAAGTGTAAAATCCTCCAAATACACTCCAAATCAGCACAGTCCCATCCTGGGGTTAGTGAAGGAACCATTCAAATAAGAGAACAAACAGCGCTGTCCAACAATTTGTGGAAATTACATATAGACAAGTAGATTCAGAAAAGGGAAGACGTCTGAGTGTTCTCAGTATAAACAGAAACCTCTGGGATTTTTTGGTCACACTTAGCAAACTTCTAATGAATTCATGCAAGTTGAACTACTCCAAGATTTACATTCTAAGTTGTTTCTTATATGGATAGCATAAAGCATATCAGGGACACAAGGACTGACTTTTTGCCAGATGTCAAGTTTTTGCTCTAATGTATAAAGGCACAATAGCTGCTGAAGTAAAGGTTACAAGATTGTTTTTCTAGCAGCAAAAAATATTGTGTTCTTCTCTTGCTTCCCAGCAGAATCATTTTGGCTGAAAATTTACAAAAGATTTCTTCATGAGGCAGATGCTGTGCATGGAAAATTTCAACCTAAACAGTTACTTTGGCAAAACTATAAGCAACTAGGTCTTATAACAGGAAATGTTTGGAGTTTTAATACTAGGCAGTGCTAACAAACCATTGTATAATTTACTCAGCACCACCCTACTGCACTGATGAAGATATCCAACTGTTTGCGAGGCCAAGTTCTCAGGTTAGAAGGCGTAACTGTTAGATTCTAGTTGAAGCTGACTAGTGTTGACTACTCAGATTCTCTTTTAACCACAGACATTACCCATTTTTTAGCAGTGTGGCTGATTGTATTCCACAGACAGGCTGTATTTTGGAAAGTACCTTATCTAGGTTTGACACATCATGCTTATGGTGATTTCAACAAAAAGAAATAGAAGAGAAAGAAGGCTTTAGGAACCTTCCATTAGAGTTGTTATGACTGAATGTTATGACTGAATTTCTTAATCCTTTTTTTTTTTTTTTTTTTTTTTTTTTTACTCTTTCATGGTAATACTTTCTATCTGTGTGGAGTTTCTCTGTTAGAGGGGTGGTTCTCTCCAATTTATAGGAGGGAGAGGAGGTTCTTTGATATATGTATACCTGACATGAGATTAAGAAGCAACGGTTCAAATGTTGGTCTGAGTAGTTTATTACAAATCTTAGTCAGGGAGATGGGGAAGGGAAGGATGGCGACTATTATGAATTAGGTGATGGGGAAAGGAAGGAGGGCAATAGAAAAGATAGGAAATAAGCAAGAATTGTGTAAAGAGGGATATCACCACCAGGATCCAGCAGCGATCCCGTTGCACAACGTTCCGATGGTCCAAGGCAAAATTGTAGGGAGCAGCAGCATGACCGGCCTTGGGCAGCAAACAGGTAGCAGGAAGAAGCTGCAGGATAAGTCCAGGAGGAGGCAGCAGGACTCAGGCAGCAGGCCCAGGAGAGTCCGTCAGCATGCAGGCATTCCGTAGCGAGAAATCTGATGGCAGACACCTTAGTTGTTCTTCATCACACAGGTCTCAGATCATGAGGAATCTGTTGTCAGAAAACCTTTTGGGGGAGAGCAGCAGCAGCATGGCCAATGTCAGGCAGCAAGCAGGTAGAGCACAGAGCAAGTCCAGGAGGGAGAGGGGCAGGTTGTGAGGCTTCTCATGTCTGAAAAACCCCTTTCTTCTTCATGAGGAATCTGTTGCCAGAAAAACCCTTTGAGGGAGAGCAATAGTAGTGTGGCTGACCTTAGGCAGCAAGAAGGTGCAGCAACAGAGTGGATCCAGGAGGAAGAGGGGCAGGACATGAGGCTTGTCATGTCCGAAAAACCCCCTTCTTCTTCATGAGGAATCTGTTGCCAGAAAACCTAATTTCATGGTTGTTTGTCCCTCTTTTATCATCCTTTTTTTCCTGCCTATGTGACATCCCTGGGTGCTTGGGTAAGAGTCATGTAGCAGCACCTCCTGAGATGGCCATCTTCCTTGAGATAAGTCCACACAAAAGACTGCTTCCCAGCCATTAATATGCACCTTATCTCTCTCTTGTTGCCACTGGCCTTGTCCATCTGTGTCCCTCAGAGAAATGATTTCTCAACCTTTGGCCAGGACTTGCTTGGACTTGTTCAAACTTGTTCATCTGTGTCCCCAGCAAGCTTTGAGGCAATGGCATAAAAGAATAATTTCTTACAAGGAAAAAAAAAATAATAATCCAGATAATCAAATGTGTTATACAAAACATTGCGTATCACTGAAGACTGCAGAGCAGCAATTCCGAGATTGAACAATATGGGCAACTGGTATGTAGGTTCCTTCAACTTTTTCAGTAGTGAACGGTGAACATAAGCATTAAGGTGCTTTGGTTTTGATTCTTCAATTCCCAGCATCACTCTGCAATAGTACTGTAAGAAGATATTCCGTATGTAATGGATCTACAAAAGCTGCAATTCTCATAGGATTTTGTTATCCCAGTTACTGGTGCACAAACACTTTTAATTTCTACTGGTCCAGACTTAGAAACATGTCAAAGAGGTGCATACTCTGGTCAGCCTCTTCTTCTGAGCTAACCTCAAATGTAACAAGACACATCATCTACAATCTTCCAAACTTCCAAGCTTTACCATGGGCTTTCAGTGTAAGCACGATTTTTCTGCTGGTTCCCTTGAAGAATTAAGCTTCTAAAATAGAAGCTAGGGGACACATGCCTATGACCCTCAAGAAATGTATGACCACAGCAAGCAGACAAGATGGCAGTTATCTCTTGAGCTTAAAGTGGTTGTACAGAGCATTTCACTGACACAGCACTGCTTCCTGAGCTTCTAGAGAAGATGCCACCTGTCATTTAGCACTTTTGTCCTGTATGATAGCCAGTCATTCAATATTCTGTATTGAATCACAAAATCACAGAATTGTAGAGGTAAGAAGGAACCTCTAGAGATCAGGTCCTGAATATATAGGAATTTCTTCTTAGGCAGACTTTAGAAAATTTTTGGCTTGAAAAGCATAACCTCAGTATTGACCATGATAAATTTACTGATAGTTTGCTCAAATAATCTCAGATTCTCTGGAAAAAGCCTTTATTGCCCTCTCAAAGTTCATGCAATGTCCTAAGTGTGTAGTGTGAAAGAACATAGAAATAACGAAACAGAACTGGGGGTGAAAGTGTTTATCAAATATTGGAGGGTAAAATGCACAGGGAAAATAAAGCATGCTATTAAAAAGGCAGGATCTTAATAATGAAGAATATATTTAAATTAAATTTAACAGTAGTAAGTATTTCAAGATAGCAGAAATGTGTTATTGGATAGTCAGGTAACATTATAGCTTCCATATAGACATTTATTGCAAAATGTCGTTGCCATTAAGGCAAGGTGATGCTATTGCAAGCAATATTGTTGCTGCATGATTTCTAATAGATCAGTAGGCAGGTAGGGGCCATATCTTAAAAAGAAAATCCATTAACTATCTACTAAACTACTGAACAGCAATAATTAATTATTTGATAAAAGAATAGATCTGCTTGTATAAATAAAGGACGAAATCTTCATGATTCAAAAGTTTGGTCCTCTAACAACCATCTAGTACCCGAGGACTCACTGTTAATGCATGAAATAGAATAAAATTATCTTCTTTCTCTTTGTCCCATGGGGTTTCAGCAGCTGGAAACTTACCAGACATTGATGTTTAAGTATTACATCAAAAAAGCACTCAGTGTTTCTATAGTTTTCTCCTTAAGCACTGATGGAATTGCTTCATTAGTAAGACTGCTTTCTCCTCTTCTTCTTTTTTTTTTTTTTTTTTGCAAAAAAAGTTGGTGACTGAAAATAAATTTACAAGGAGACAAAAGCCAGGAGTACAACTGAAGAGAGACAGAGCACAGAGTTTTTCTTCTGTGAACTCTGAAGACTTTTATTATGCTTCTAACTTTTTATATTTAGATTTGATCCTTGGAAAAGTAAAAATTGTGACTAAAATGAGGAGTTTTAAACTAATCTGCTTTTAAAGTGAAGGGTTTTAAACCAATACTGCTTTTAAAGTAATAAAGTTCAAAAGAATATTCAAAATACTGTATTCCTGTAACCTAAATGACCAATTAATTTTTGCTAGAAAACCAGTACTGAAACTTGCTTACAAAAAAAAAAAAAAAAAAGAAAAAAAAAAAAAGAAAAAAAAAAAAGAAAAAAAAAAAAAAGCTATAGAAATACTGAATAATTTGCCATGATTTTTAAATTTACTTTTTTTTATCTTCTAAGAATGTGAATCAAATGGTATCTGGAATGCTCTTGGGTGGAAAGTTAGAATGCTGATTGAAAAAAAAAAAAAATAGAAAAAATTGAACATTTGGTTTCATTTTATCATAGAATAAAATCTACGTCCTTTGAAATATTACATTTAAAATACAAGAGACAGTCTTGCCTGTTCTCCAAAACAGTCCACACCCCCATGGTTAGGATTTTGGAATAAAGCTGTTTGGAAGATTTTCTCTGAAGTGTATTTTACTGGAAAACAGCAGTTCATTAAAATGGAAAGCAAATCTGTTTATGGCAATGCTGTTGAAACAATTTTCAGACCTAGGGCAACATTTATCATCAAAGAAACAAGTGTTTTTACAAAGAGATCTGAACTTAGTTGTTCTGGGTCCCTAATGAATTCCCATGGAAGGATGACCATTAGATTTAGACTTGATTTCCTACTCTGCAACAGACTTTCCATGTTATCTTCGGTCCAGATTATTTAAAGTAGTTGAATGTCCCACTATGTATGCACATTTTTTCCAGTTTGACTGCATAATCTAATCTTATGAAAGTGGACAGAGAATGCCAAAACACAATATGTAAGCATCAACTACAGACCATCAATGGATAAGATAACAGCTTGGCATTTGCACATTTAGTACTGATGGGAACAAATATACTGTGACTGAGTACTGATGGCAGAAGTTGCTAAAGAGCATGTGGGCAACCAAGATTCAAGTTCACAACGTTCCCAGCCCTGCAGACTCTGGGTTATCTAATTGAGCACCTTGACATAGCTGGCAACTGTGTCTTCTGATCTTTTTACCAGAAAATTAGACTACTTTTTAAAACTGTTTTACACATTAGCCCATAAGACTGTTCCAGAATTTCAGTGATTTGACTGCCAGTTGGCCCTTTTTATACATTAATATTAAGATGTTAATTTACCATTTTACACTCAATTGACAATGTTGTCTTTTGGTTTAAGTAGCTTCTTTCTTCACGGGAGTTGGTGCACCTGATGTATCCAGAGCTAGCAATCACACCCACACTAAGCTTTGCTTTTCCTAGGTTAGAACATAAATCTCTTTTACTCTTTCTTCGTAAATAAAGTTTTTTTCTGTTGTGAATTCCAATATCTCTTCTTCACACACATTCAATATGTTTTTTTTTTCCACTGCACATTAATACATTAAGTGCATTAATGATTCTCTAGGTTGAAAATCTATGGGTTTCAGAATCTCTTAGCTTTTTCCAACATAGTAAGTAAACCATGGTTGTTCTGAGTCCATACGCAACCTGTTGGTCTTGATGGGCCCTGATCTTCACTTTATTCTTGACAGTGGTTCCTCCATTGCTCTGGAAAGGTGGGAAAAGCCTCCCACTTCAGCTGTGTAAGTCTGTGCCCTAATTTTCAACTGTCAAATTTAATCCATTTCTATTACTTCAGTTTTCAACTCATTTGCTTTTTCCATTAATGTATATATTCACCTGTATTTGGTGATACCTTGTGTCATCAACACATTTAATTGGATCACTTTTACTAGTGCCAAGTTCAATACTAAAAATGTTAAATAATTTTGGCTGGAGACTGATCCTTGAGGAGCTCCACTCATAAGTTCTTTTCAGCCCCATCTCCCTTTTTAACACATGCTACTTGTGTTTGCCCTCACCAACAAAATTTTCTGCATGAGTCTTACTTATTTTTATGCTGGGCTACAGGCTCTATCTATCTCTGTTGCAGTTGTAGTTCTTTATTTGAGCAAGGTGGGACAGCTCAGAAAGAAAGAAAGATTCACAGCTGAGATTAATCCTATTTCTTGGGTAGAAATAGTAAACTAGAAGACTTTGCTTCAGGTTGCTATTGGATGCAATCTCCCACATCACAGTAATATACCTGGAAGATTATTAATTGCTCTTCATACTTCCCTTCCTCTTGTTTTTACATAAATATCTGTCTAAGATGGGACGATGGAGCCAGTGTTTAATTCCAGGAGAGTGTTTAGAGCTGTAAAATGCAAGAGAACTGCTGCAAAGGCAAGCAGGGCCCCTAACAGGCTGAATATTCCACTACTCAAACAGCTGTAAGTTATGTGGAATGACTATGAGTGCAGAACTTATATATTTCCAAGGATATGTGCCTTAGCTATCCTGTGTGGCAGCTGCCATTCTGCAACAATAAAGTTACGTCCGGTGTGAACTTTCAGACAGGTATTTTTGAATTTATAATCATGTGCTGTATAATACTCAAGTAGTAGCATATGCAGAATCAGAGATACGTTCCAAATTATGTACAGTTCTGCAAGATATTTTTTAATGTCTGATCACTTTCACTGCTTTGTCCTCAAATTTCATACAATATATGCTAATGAAGTAGTAGCATATTTACTACTGGCAGCTGGAAAAGCTACTGATATCTGGTTATATCTCCTTAATTTTCCTCTGTTCTAACATAAGCATTTTTCTAGCATGAATGGATACAGATTTTCCATTAGAAACTGTTAGCAGTGGATGAGTAAATGTCTGCCAATGCTACAGCCAGTTCATGAAGAATCCAGCTTCATGGTCTTGCCAACACAGCAATTAGGAACACATGTGCTAGAGAGGGAAGGGAAGCCTATGCATAGTGATGACAGTCCCATAAGGTCCTATGGCTGCCTTTACAGTCCAAAATTTCAGAGACTTTTACAAACATATCTGCCTATTATAAAGTTTCTGGTTTATGTGTTTTAAATCCTCAATACTTCTTTGTATACTATTATTTATAGCTTCTTTAGCTATTTTTGTTAATGTCTTATACAAAAAAAGTCAATTAGCAAACACTTAACATATGCTGACTTTGAGGATTTATATAGACTGTGTCCATATAGCTATCTAGCTGCGTGTGTGTGTAAATATATACAGAATGAGAGAATGACAGCAGCTTTTGAAACTTTTTATACCTCAGTCATTGTCAGTATTTACAAATGTGGGAGATGCTTCACTTGCTTAGTTGTCCATATGAAATTAATTTGACAATGTGCTCCAACTCCTTCTTAACAAATGCACAAATCACAGAATCACAGAACTTTAGGGTTTGAAATTGACCTCTGGAGATCTAGTCCAACTTCCTGCTAAAGCAAGTTCCCTACAATAGGTTACACAGAAAAACATCCAGATGGGTCTTGAATATCTCCAGAGAAGGAGACTCTACAACCTTTCTGGTCAACCTGTTCCTGTGCTTTACCACCTTCACAGTAAATTTCTAATTCATGTATGGAACCTCCTCTGTTCCAGTTTGTTCCCACTGCTGCTTGTTCTGTGTTGCTGCACAACACTGAAATGAGTCTGGCCCCATCCATTTGACTCCCACACTTCAGTTATTTATAAACAGCAATGAGATCCCCTCTCAGTCAGACAGTGTCAGAAGGCTTGCTGAAGTCAAGACAGATAACATCCACCTCTCTCCTCTCATCTATTCAGCCAGTTATGATGTCATAGAAGGCAATCCTGCTTGAATATCTGGATGTTACTGTAAGGTTTTTTAAAGGGGATCATAAACTTGAATGTGTGGAAATCTAACTGCTATAAGGTTTAATAATGTTTTGAGCAATTAAAATATAAGGTAAACACACAGACTGTGTTTGTGATTTTAGCATAAAATCAGGACCAAATAGTAATAAAATTATAGCAACAGTCAAGGAAAAATGATCAACTTTCTAAAGTAGGATTAGAGGATTAGAAACTACTGCCTGTAAGAATAGGATGGAACAGCTTTTGAAGGAAGAACTCAGCTTTTCTCAGTGATGGCACAGTGCCTGCAGTGTCAGGGAACAGGCTGTGTCCACACCTGAATCAGGATGGAGTCATAAACATAGATTGTAAGCACAGAGTCCAGGAGATCCCATGGTGACATGATTCACAGCTTAGAAGGAGTTTCCAGCCCCTTCTGCATTCACTGGACAGCCTGTGTGCTAGCTGCCTTCTGTACAAAAATAATATGCTACTGAAGGGTAGCCTGAGATTTGCAAGGTCATATGACACCTCCCTTGTGTCAGCCACAAGGCCGCTAGAGCCAGGCTGTTACACCAGTCCCTCTTAGTGATCAAGAGGAGGCCAAAGGACAGGCTTCTGTCCTGGCACATGGCTGGCCCTCCAACTCAGCCCGTGCTGCTGCCCTCTGCCAGACTCTTCAGAGCACAGCTGGAGGAGCAGCTCCTGCCATGCTCCATTCCCAATGTGAGCTTGGGATTGGGACTCTGTTTTCCTAGGGGAAAAGAGCTCTGATTTGGGGACAGAAAACAGTCTGGGCTATTGGTCTTACAGGCAGAAAATGGTTTTCATTCTAGATTTTAATAGCTTTTGTGGCTTCATTGTGTACACTGCCTACAGGGAAACAATTTAGCAGTCGACTATCTAAATTTAGTGGGAATTCAGTGCTACAGAGAGAAGGCCTCATAACATAGGCAAACTCTGGGTTGAGGATATCTGCCTCAGAGTGCACAGTGCCAGAGCCACTACTGCTGCCAAGGCATGCTGCTGCAAAAAGCTCAATATTTGCAATGACATTCTTTAGTCAGTTCATGATATGAAGTACTGTGTTTAAAAGTGAAATCTTACTGTGAAGACAAATTTTTCACGTACTCATATAAAAAAAGAAAAAAAATTTTACACTGATAACACTCACCACCATACTCTGCCCATTCATTTGGGGCCCCGAGCAGATAAGAAATGCCCACAGTATGCTGAACTACAGAACCATGATATTTTGCTTAGGATGAGCGCTGCCAGAAGTGACATCTAGTGTCTAAAGTTTGGTATGAATTATAAATCCCACAAGGGCCAAAGGCAGACTTATGTTTTTAAGTCTTGGCACACCATCAACAAGATGGTTCTATTACAACATTGCAGCTGAGTGGTTGGGGTCAGAATTTCATTTAGGAAAAGTCATTGTTGGATAACTGCCCATTGAGCTTCATTCATTCGCGTACAGTATGTATGCATATAATGCATTTCAAGGCCTCTGTAACATGGACTTGAAACCAGGAGAGACAACAGTAAGGTTTTAACCAACCAGCATAGCTGGTTCTTTTCCCAGTCTCTGAAGTCTATCCAGAAGACAAAGCCAGACATGGCTTGAAGAAAGTGCCCATGACATGAAAGAAGATGGAGAGAGAAGGATTTTTCAGAACATCAGTTAAGAAGAAAGTCTAATTTACATATGGGACTAAGGACTCTACAGATGTGTATGGGATGAAAACATAGCTTCGGGCATACATTTCTTAGGAAATCACTAACTTCCAGTATGATATTGGTTTGTTAGATACAAGAGCCCTGAACCTCTACTTCCTGTGCTCATGATGTTCTGATATTTTAAGAATAAGGATTGATAATATTCTTGTACATGGATCCTAACAACAAAAACATATGTAGATGCAAAATTAAGATTCTTGTAAGATGGAGTTTTAAAAATCTCCTTCAGGGCAGAAGTATGCTATGAAGTACAGTGTAGCACAGAGCAGAGATCTGAGGAGCTGACAGAGCTGGGACTGCAGAAGACGAGGCTTAAGGGGGTTTCCTCACTGTGATAGTGGAGGAGAAGATGGATACAGGCTCTTTTCTGGATTTTCCACTGACTGGAGAGAAGGCATTTGGCACTGAGATGCAGGGAATTCCACTTAGAAAACTTTTGTCTTTTACTGTGAGGGTGACTGAGCATTGGCACAGATTGTTCAGAGAGGTTGTGGAGTCTCCAGCCTTGGAAATACTTAGAATACAGTCCTGGGCAGCATGGTGTAGCTGATCCTGGTGTGAGAGGAGGCCTTGGACAAGGTCTCTAGAGGTGCCCTTGCACCTCAGATTGGCTCTGCTATCTAATCTCATAGTGGTTCAGCGATTCTAGGATGAAGGAGCAAGACTCTGTTTGTGGGGCAGTTTTCTCAGACTGCTCAGCCACATTAGTTTTTGTGCTACCTAACATTTTTGCAACTTCTGACTTCCAAACCAATGTCTCTACATGTTGCTACATTAGGACATTTAGATCTACTACATTTTTCTGTGTCTTTGCTAAGAGCTAGTATCCTACATTCTGTGCCTGAAAAATGGCCTTCAACTTGAGGTTTTTGCTTTAATTTTAACAGCTCTCAAATTTTGGATGGTGTTCTGAAGGTCCAGATCTCTTATGCTAGAGACTAAGAAACTTGGCGCTTGGAAAAAACATTGCCCAAATGTAGTATAAGTGTCTGATCATGATACAATTAGTAAAATCATTTTTGTTGACAAGACTACAAAACACACATTTGACGTGGTTTCTCCATTACAGAAACTTCACTCTTTGCTCCTGAAATGTCAGCCAAGTATTATGAAGTGATATCTTCCGATTGGAGCTGGATTTTTAAAATAAGCACTCTTTCTATTAATCAGTTTTATGTGAACTTCAGAAATTACCAAAATAAATATTTTACTTAACTTGGGAAAATTTAGAAAATAGAAATAATTTTGCTTAACAGCTCTGTGGTATATCTTGGATTTGCTTACAGAACATTAAGAATATGGAGTGAAACCCTATCCTTGCTAAAGTCACAGGCCAGAGTTTCATGCATGAACTGTAAGTGGCAAGACTGAAAAGTCGTAAATATTCATGTTGTTTAGAATTAATGATGGAGCAAGGATATACAGAACACTAGTTTTCAGACACTTTTTGAGAATTTTGACAACTCTTTTAAGAGGTACACTCCTTTTAACTATTTCATAAATTTTGACCTTAATTTTTATCTCACTTAACTTTGAATAGAATGGGTTTTGCTATGTCATAGAGTTTAGTTTTATCTTGTTACAAATGACCACTTTATAATAATACCCCTTCTTTATTTATCCAGTGACATCCTAAATAAGTTATGCTTCTTACTTTGGTTAATCTATAGAAAAAAACTGTCAGTTTATCCATTTACCCAATTAGTACTGATGTATTTTAAGTGCATTATGTCACTTCAACAGTAGAACACTGGTAGAATTCAAAAAGCAAATAGGCTAGAATAACACAGCCTAGCACTAAATTAATAGATGACTTCTACGCTTTATAAATCAGAGCTTTTATCCAGTGAGACTGGATGCAGCTGTGAATAAACAGGAAAGTTCTGCAGCTGCTCTCCCATCAGGTATCTAGTCAGTGGGAGCACTTGCTGACATTAATGGATGACAATTTGTCATAGTCATTAACATAAATCTGTTGCTGGAACTGAGTACCAGGTTTAAGTAGATTATTGCTTTCAGGCCATCATTGTGGTATTAATGACAAATGTTATGACTTACATAAAATTTATTTTTGTTAAGGAAAAACTTTTAAACGGCATCAGGGTATTTTTGGAGTGGGAAATATTGCTGCTTACAAGTTGATACCCACAAAGTATCTGCTGGTTTTTGTTAACATCATGTGGTATGTCTATAATCACAGAATTGCAGGGGTTGGAAGGGACCTCAAGAGATCTTTGAGTCCAACTCCTCTGCTAAATCAGGTACCCTATACACAGGTAGGCATCCAGACAGGTCTTGAGTATCTCCATTGAAAGAGGCTCCACAGAGTCTCTGGGCAACCTTTTCAGGGCTCTGTCACTCTTACCCCAGAGAAGTTCTACATGTCAATATGGAACTTCCTATGCTCCAGTTTTAGGCCATTGCAGCCTGCAGTGATGCAAATAGACACATTCCTGAGCATTTCACTGACTTTATGGCTGTCTGGATTACTGTGTTTAGGAGACAGAGAAAAGGAACTACAAGGACTGTGCACAGACTTTTCTGTGCATGGTTAATGAACTATGGTCAATTAGTTATTAATGGCTACAGTTTATCTTATTCTCTAGATAGATTCACAGTTACCTCAGACTATAAAAAATGCGTTTTTTAAAAATTTTTGCTTGTAATATGTGTGTGCATCTAGTCAGATATACATTTGTAGTTCACCTTCAACGAGCAGAGAATGAAAACCATCAGAACAAACTTCATTGATGTGCTTTTCATAGCCTCAGCTTGTCTAACATACTGCTGCCAAAGTGACATCCCAAAGCTAAGTGAGAGGTGGAAAGGAAGTTCCCAGATATACTGCCTGTAAAAGCAGGAGACTGATGTAACCCAAAGAGATTGAAGATAGTTCTAACAATGGCATCATGCAGCTTCTTGGATGAAAAGCAATTTGTCAAGAATTTAGATAGGGGGAGAGAGAGAGGAGAGAGAGAAAAATATGAAAATCTAATGATGGGCAAAAGTTTTAGTGTTTTCTTTTCTCTACATTGTGCATTCAAAGCAGATGTTGTAGTGCACACTTGCACTAATGGAGTTCTTTAACCTTGCTTTTGCTACACAAACAAATCTCAAAATCAAACTGTTCCTCAGACCAGGATAGATATCCAAGCTGAATGCTGCTGGTTTCGGTAAGGCTGTAAATGCATTCTAATGTGGATGCACTAAATTAAACAAATGCTAAGTCTCCAAAATTTTCCTAGAATTTCCAGAACAGACCAACTCCTCTCACAGTTCACAGGGAAAGTGACAGTGGTTTAGCATATCAATTCAGGAAACATCCCTACATATCCTGTCTGTGCATCTGTATGGCAACAGGGGTTGAGGTCAGGTCTAGTGCATTAAAAAATATGCCAGTAACTGACAAGCTCGGCAGTCATACCATAACTTCATTGGGGCAGAATTGGCAAATACTGCTAGTGAAGTCTGAAGGAGAACTATAAAATTTGTTCTGATTACATGTTTAACAAACAAAAGGGCAGGAAAGTAAAGGTAGATATTGCTGGGGATGTATTTGTGAAAAATACGATAACTGTTTTGTTCTTAAATGCTATTGAACAGGTTTTCACTTATTGTAGTTTAACAATGCTCTGGCCACTTATTTTAAACCTTTTTCAGTAAAGGAGAAAATCTGGTGTTAATACCAAACAAACTAGAATATGAAAGCACAAAAAACAACAACAGTATTTATATAGGTGGAGCATAGGGATAAGATTTTGAATAACAGGGGTCTAGATTTAGATTCTGATTTTGTTACCAAGGTTAAGTGCCCTGATTCTCAAATATCCCCACTACACGTCTTTCTTGTGTCAAAGCCACAAAAGGTTTTAGTGCATTTCATCTCAAGGATATTACTTATCAATTGCTTCCATAATTTCTTCAATAATTACAGAACAGTTTGGATTGGAAAGAACCCATAAATACAATCTATTCCAAACACCCTGCCATGAGAAAGGATGTCTTTCACTAGGTCATTTTGGTCAAAGTCTCTCCAAATCATCTTTAAACATTACCCATGACGGAGTATCCGGAACGTCTCAGAGCAGCTTGTTTCAGACTGTCACCATCCTCCTTTTGAAAACTCCTCCTTAGCATATCTGAATATGCATCAAGGTTCTTGTGAAACTCTCTCAGCTCTTACTGAGAGATGCCTTTACTTGTGCAGATGTTGTGATGTGTCTTTGCCACATATCGGATTTCATAAAGCATCTTAGGGATGAAGGGGGAGCTAGTACCTGAATATGTCAGTCAGGGTCTCACGTAGTTCAAAATCTTTCCACCCACTATGAAAAATGTTATGTGTCTCTGTGTGACTCAGCTCATTACCTTCTGTTCAGCTGGTTGCAGAATATGACTCTCCCTCTTTTGTAAACACCGTGTTTCCAATTTTTATGTTTATATATTTTTGCATTTGTCAGTGAGTACATCTGTTATGTTATTGGATAAAAAAATTATTGTGGTACCTCAAACAAATCAGAAGTGTTCCACAGGAAAATGACAGACATGCTAGCAGGTGAAAAAGATGCCAGACTGTGGACTATGGCTCTGAATCAGCAGGAGGAGCATACTAAATAGCGTTCAAATTATAGCAAGGACATAAAAAAGGAAAATATTGTTCTTGCTAGAATGGAACTTACATTTGGTGAATAGTGTAGTGAAAATTAACTGAAAAATGTATTAGTCTGACTAAACAACAAAGTAGAGACTAACACAAATGCTAGTATTTCAGATATCGAGACCAAAAGTAGAGGAATTACTGGAAAAGTCTACATTCTTCCATATTACAATCACACACTTCTTCACAATAAAGTGTTTCCCGATATTCAGAGAGAACCAGCTGTGTTTCAGTTTTTGCCCATTGGGCACCACAGAAATGAGCCTGTTTCCATCTTCTTTACTCCCTCCTATCAAATACTATCTTTTATGGCAGTGTATGATCTTGGAATGATGTATCCTTCCTACAAAAGTTTACCTGATCAACACAGCTCAATTACTGTTGATGGTTAATAAATACCCAGAGTTTATAAGAAGATACCACTAAGTATGTGATTCTTGACTTTTTATTCAAAATCACATCCAAAGTGACTAACCAAACTATGTGCTGTACTCTTTAGTTTGGGAACATTTTGTTTTCTTTGTGAGTGTAACATAGCAGGTATCGAGGACATTTTGGATGTTTTCAACTGCCCCATTTTCCTTGCCTGAAATGTGGTTTCTTTAGCAACAAGATATTATGAAAATCTCCTATTTCAGAGAAATTGTCCACAAAGACAAGGAAAAGAGCCAAAGATCAGTGTTTCATTGATATATTTACCATAGCCCATAGAAAATAGAGTGGAAGAAAACATTGTGGTCACTGAATCCTCAACCACAAGAAGATGAACTATATGCAAAACATTCTATGATTGTCTAATGTTGGTCTTTAAAGTACCCAGTGACAGAGTCCATGGTGTTCTGGGGCAGGTTGTTCTAGTCCTCCTTCTGCTTTCTAACACTTTTGTTTCTTGGGTGTCAGCTACAGCACCAACAAACTATGCAAAAGACAGATGGGGAACAGTTTGTACTACTTATTACCATTTACATATTTAAAGAGTGTTATCACCCCTACCAGCCACCCCATTTCCAGTCTAAACACTCCAAATTCCTTCAGTGTACATTTTCCATACATCATGACTTCTACACCTCTAGTAATTCTTCTTCTTTGTATTTTTTTCCAACTGGTCTATGTATTCCTTGAAACAAAAGACCTCAGAAACATACCACTGTGTTCCTCCTGTGGTCTTATCATACTGAGCAGACATACCTTACACATGAAATTTCTATTTGTAATTGCCCTTTTCCCCACCTAAATGGCACTTCTGTTTCATACACGGTTTGTAAACTATTATAACCCTCTGAGTTTTTCCTGAAGAATTGCTACTCAACAGGTTGATCACGTCATTTGCACAGAATATTCTACCTACCTTAGTATGTCTACTGGACTACATCCTAATTTTTGGACTGTTGCCAATTTGTGTGGTTTGTACTATTGCCTTCCATTGTGCTTGGGGGTGTTCATGCTTTGGTGTCGTCTGTGAAAAAGGATAATATCTATCCGAATCAAAACACTACTTACAATAACCACTTAGTCTTGTACTAATTTTACTATAGTTCACTAAGATCATATTTCTTAAAACTGCTTATGAGGATGTTATATGAGAAAGTGTCAAAATTCTGACTACATTTGAGAGATATCTGGCACCTATTGTCCACAAGGCCTCCTAATCCGTCATAAGTAGAAGTAAAGCTATTTTGGAGAGGTTTATTCTCAAATCATGTTGGCTTTTACTCATCTCCCTGTTATCTTCCAAGTGCTTACAAATAGTTCAGTTGATTATTGTTCCAGAACTTTTTCCAGGAACTGAAGTTAAGATGACTCCTCTGCAATCCCTGACTCTTTCTTTTTCCCATTTCTGAAGATAGGCTCTGTATTTGTCATTTTCCAGGCTCTCAAAACTTCACAATTTTCCTGGTGGGTTAACAAGACAACAACTAGTAGCCTGGAAATTATTTCAATCAATTTTATAAGTGACCTTAGGTAAATTACAGCAGGGACAGTTAATTTGACAACATCTTAGTTGCATGAGTGTTTTTCAATTTCTTTTTCCTATTTGTTGTTGAACTCCTATCTTTTTATTACCAGTATTACTTGCGACACCATTCTGACCACAGTTTTTGAATGACAAAGCTGCCACCATTCATAAAATTTTCATAGTGTTTACCTCTCCTTCAAATGTCTCAGAAGAGATAACAAAACATAACCATTTTATGAATAAATTGATCAATTCTAATGTCATTTACAACAGACTAAATCAGGAGGCATGCTTTTCAAGTAATTGCTGTTAAGGTGGGAGAAGGCAGAAAGAGATATCAGAGGAAATAAACTAATCTGAATAAGAATTCCCAGAGCTCTGAAAGCATGTATTTCATTCAATTAAGTTTCATTGTTGATCAAAGAATTATTATTATGGTAAGCAGTTTGTGTCAATTTGCAGCTCTTACAGTGATAAGTGTTGTAACAACTCTGCAAAACTGCTAAATAAAAGGAAAATGTATTAAGCATACCTAGAATGTGATCTCCTGTACTTCATGAAGAAGTGCTCCCTATTTTTGTACTTTAAAAAGTAGGTTTTCAAAAATAATATTTCCAAAAGTTAGAGGAATAATGTAGTGTAAGCCAACTTTTGCAGGATCCATAAATCCTTGCATAAATCTTTTTGATGGGAAAATCTTTAAATCTTCAGCTTCTAGGAAAAGAAAGAATGTTGATTTTGGCACAGTACTAACTGTTAACCATCTACCTATCATTTTTCATGAGTTACCAAAGACGAAGCATTAAGCATACATGTTCAAATTCCTGATTGTGGAGATGTATAAATATATGACAGGTTTATTTAGAGAATTTTAGATTCACTATCATATCATTTACCTAATGGAGAAGCCTTAATTGATAAGTCATTTACATTCACAGATGCACCACTCACATCCTAACCAGATAAATAAATGTAGGCTTTCATTTATTAAAGTACCTATTTATTCAAAATTTTGTTCTGTTGTAGAGTTAAAATCTGCTTTTGGGGCTCAAATCAACTAAAGCTTACCTACATCTGAATAGTCACAGTTTTATATTACATCAGGCATTTCCTAGCCTTGGAAACACACTCAGGGTTTTTTTGACTTGCCCCAGCTGGAAGTGACTGCATCAAATGATGCAGGAGAGCCACGCTGGGCAGTGGCAACAGGGAGTTACAGCTGCCTTTTTCCTTCTCATTGTACAAGACTGCCCTCCTCCTCATTTATCCAGTTGTTTATTCCTTTAGTGTTAGATAATGACTGGATCTGTCCTCTCTGTAATGATGATTATAGCCTAGCTATATTTCCTTGGGAAACAAGAGCTCTGAGACTGAATCTCTCAAAAATATATCAGATCTGACCTTTGCATGATGGGCTTAACTATGAAGCTATTCGACAAAACAGGACCCTATATTCACTTCTTCAGAAGAGGATGCCCAGCTCCAGGGCATCTAGCTTCTGTCTTTGCCTAGCATTTCCAGATGATTACCTTTAAACATATACTTTCTAATGGAGAGAAATACAGATCTGCTTTTCAGTTTGAATCTCATGTATTTAAATATTTAAAGATTTAAATAAATCAACTGGAAAACTGATCTCCAGTAACCTGCAGTCTTGGACATTTCAGATGTGTGCTTTGTATTGCCCATAAAAAAAGGATCAGTTAGGATTTCTGCCAGTAAAACTTCTTATTTTGTCAGATCATGTTCAGGAACTCTGAATTTCCAAGATTCACATTTACAAGAAATTCTACCATACAGAGGAGGTGGGAATTTCTATGCTTCCAGCATCTACCATCTGGTCCTAGAGCCAAGGGTGCTCCAAGCTTCTGGGTACCTTCTTACATGAATAGAAATATACCATGGAAATATTTTTTTCAAATAGTTTTCTTTCTACTTTGAGAGAAGATCTTAAAAACTATGAAACAAAAACAGTAGAAAGGTTTCCCAAGAGAAGAAAATTCAAAATTTTTATTAACACTACTTGGATGTAGACTGAGCAAACATCTAAGGGATTAAGGGTCTGGAAGGACTATTGGGCTGTCTGGCATACTAAACTTGCTGATATTTAGAGATTTATAATGTTGCAAATGTAAACTATTTATGTGAAAAATTCTTCAGCTACCTACCGATGATGATAAATACTTAGAAAAAAGTACCAATTTATATAAATAAAGTAAAAATCAATTGCAAAACCGTCACTCATTCCTCACGATATTCAAATTTGGCATGGTCTCTGAAAAAATTCCTCTGTAGTGCAGAGAAGGAAGAGGGGAGGAGGTAAACACAGGCAGAGGTGGGCTGCTGTTTTTTGAGTTAGCAGGGTCTCCTATGGCTGGCATTAAGCCAGAGCTAAGAAGCTTGATCAGGCTGGAGCTGAGTCCTGTTGAGCTGTCTGGATCTTTGAATCAAGTTTCCAAGCATCTTCAACATGGCAGTGGTACGCTCAAGTCATGGTTCTATGCCTTTGCAAACTGTTTTGCCTGACATAAATTTCCCCAAAGCCTGGAATATTCAGAAGCTCAACAGGAATAGCTAAGAGCTCCAGGACTGAGCTCTGGTCTGTCACGATTTATTTGGTATATAGAAGCAAGATGCTCAGCAAAGAAGTTTCTGCCAGATTCAGCCTTAATCTGGCCTGGCCAGCATGTTCCATTTCTATTATCCAGGATAACTCAATCTCAGAATATATTATATAATAGAGAATTGACTATGGAGACATGAAATTAATTTCTTGCTCAATGCTACTACTTCAAGAAGAGAAGTAGAGCAGCAGTCGTTTAATTTACGATCTTATGATTCAGCACTGGAAAGTACTTATTGTGTCTTCGATTCAAGTCCCTCACTGTTTCAGAAAACCTGTACACAGATTTATCTTAAAATTGTTTCAATTTCTGCCCATACTATAGCTCCAGGAAAGTAATTACAGCATAGCGCTGATTTGATTATTTGAGTTATTATGATTTCCAGACAAAGTTCCTGGCTTGTTCATGCACGGTGGCCTTTCTGCCAACATTGTTCTTTAACATCCTTTCCCCTTCCACGGTGCTTAATCTCTTGATGTATTCATAGTAAGTAATTAAAAGAACAAAACAAACAACTACATAGATCACTCCAAAAGCAATGCCTCCTATTTCTTTCTATGAAAACTACAACAGATACAAAAAGCACAATAACACTATTTGAAAGAGCAAATTATCAACTACAGAACACTATTTTTCAGCATAGTGACCACCATTGGCTCTGCAGTTTCACCAGTGATGAACAAGAACCTGTATGCTGTGCTTATAAAAACCTGCACCAGAGGTGACGCACTGTTTCACAGCTGCGGTGGTGTCATCATTGCAAGGAAAATGTTGCCCATGAAGTTTACCTATCATTGGCCAGGACAGATGGAAATCAGAAGGCACCAAATCCAGACTATACAGTTAGTATGGTAGGACAGCCAAGTCAGCACTGGAAATATGTTCCACAGTCCTCAAACTGATATGGGAACCTATTTTATCATGCTGCAAGATAAAGACTGTACTGTATTCTTCTGTGGCCTGACTCTGGAAGATCAAGCCCTCAGCTTAGTTAGTGGCATGATATAGCAATCAGAGTTGATGGTTTATCCTGATTCCAGAGAATTGAGAAGGATCAGTCCTTTCCTATACAAAAACATAGTGCACATCACCATACCCGCTGAGGGCTGTGTCTTGAACTTATTCTTCAATGGAGAATTCACCTGTCGTCACTCCATAGACTGCTGTTTTCACTCCCGCTCATAATGGTGACACAACTTCTCATCACTAGTAACTATTTCATCCAAGAAATGGTCAACTTCAGTCTCGTATGGATTCAGGGTGTGAGCATTAATGACACTAACCTGGAGCAAATTTTGCAATATTCTGATGTTGCCACCATTGTTTCCAGTGCATTGAAATTGTTATTCAGCTCCAAACACAGTTCTCTAGTTGTAATCCATGATTTGTGTGGATGAGCGGATTGAGACTTTCCATTTCATGGTGTGACAGCTGTGCATGGCCATCCAGAACATGGCTTGTCTTTTATGTGGCTGTTGCCACTGCTGAAATGCACCACCCACTGTGCTCACATCCACTGTTTGGTCTCCATAAACCTTCGGCAAGCATCAATGAATGTCAGTGAGTGCCATGTCTTCTGCATGGAGGAATTCAGTGGCAAACCTTAGCTTCATTCACAGTTCCATGACAGGCATCAAGTTGTCAGACTGCCTCTCTGCTGCCACCTGTCACAGAGCACCAACATGTAACAGAATATGGAGGGAAAGGTCCAGGTAATTTACATCTGTTTCTTGGTAGATGATGTCAGTTACTCAGTAGTCAGTGAGAAGTGATTGTAAGTTGATGGTATTTAGGACACATTATATAGATTTTCTTCACTGTTTGGGGTTGAAATGTGCAAGCCAAATAACCCTCAAGCAGGATAAGGTCACCTGTTGGTCACCCCTATTCTATGTTTTCAAAAAAACCTTTGCAAGTTTCCAGTATTTGCAAGAGTTGAAATCACATGCAGGAAAGAAAGAAACTTCTGTCTCAGAACTGTTACAGTGTGATCCTTTAAATATTGAAGATCATAAAGTGAAACATAACTTGATTCCTTTATTCTAGGATTCTATTCACACTAACTAATTGCAAGAGTTGGAAAAAATGTATTGATACTGGGATTTTTGCTTTATTTTGCTCTTATAACAAAGTTCAATTCCTTAAGCAGAATGTATCGCCTGCTCAAAGCAAGATCTGTACATGGCCTCCAGTTCCTAATTTTGTTTAAGCTGACATCACCAGGGATACATTATATTCTGCTTCACGTGAATTTTATTTATTACTTAAAATATGTCCTCACTATATGTAAATACATTAATTTATTTTAGCTGATATTGTGTGCAGAAGGTGGAATAGACTTTGAAACTGACACAGAATGTCAGAAATTAGAAACAGATGGTAATTACGAGGAACAAAGATGAGGTTTCAGAGGAGAATAGATGCAGTGCATTCCAGAGCACAGAGAGTATTTTTTTCCACAAAGATTAATGGCTATTATAAAGGCATCGTGTTTAGTACACTCAGATGTCATTGACTTACCTAGAAAGTCAAGCAAACCATTTTTATGGACTGACAGAAGTTTGTGACAAGATCAGTGTGACTAATAAGAATCTCAGGTTATACTAGATGATTTCTTCTGTACTTTGTTTTGCAATATTGTGGCTTTTGTCTGTATCTCTTTCCCTGTTTTTCTCCACTTCTGTTAATCAGTGAGGTACATGACGTACTTTTTCCCTATTGTGCTTGACACATATGAAAACATATCATTTTCTCACAGTATCAGAAACCATAAATTATTACTGCAAATATGATTTCTGTTAATCACATAGAACAATTTGCCAGCTGTGTGGTTTCATCTGTTTGGCAAATGACCAATACTTAAATCTCATGATTGACATTTTGATGTAAAATTAAAATGCATTCTAAAACATACAACATCAATTTATTTTATTTATCTGTATAGTCTTATGGAGATTAACAACTACAGTATATAGGAAAGAAACTATCATACCACAAATAGAGATAATGTAGTATAAAAGCTAATTTTCAGAAGATCTGCTTTCAGTTCAGCTGTTATTGCTCTATTTTTCCCATAATGTCAAAAGAGAAAATTTGCCATCAAAACCTCCTGTGGAGCAAATGGATTTTATGACGGGACCTAATAGTAAGTGGTCTGCTAAGAAGTGAGATATTCAAATAAATAATTTGAAGTAAGAAGTTTTCAGTTTCTGATACAAAAAAAAATTCAAACTTTTAAAAATTATGTAAAAGATGTTCACTTGGGTCTAAATTTAACATAACAAATTTCATAGAGGGTTATTATAATGAAATGCTCCAAGCTAGAAGCCTGCACATGGAACTGGAAAGGGGAACAGGCAATTTTAACTACATCCCTGCTGTATTCTGCGTCAGTGATCTAACAACATTGGATTAAAAGGTCTTTCAGATGGTTTACACTAAGGCATTTCACTGGTTTATGTGGCAGAGGTCACGAGAGGTCAATTATTTAAGATGTAGACTGCAAAACTTTTGTTTTATTTCTGTGGGAGCACACAGTAAAAAGAGGAAGGCTAAATGAACAAACAGTTCCTTCTCTGCAGACAGATATATTGCCATCATTCCTGGCAACAGACAAGCCAACAAACATACAAGTAAATATCTGAAAATCCATGCCAACCGTTGCTCCATCAGTAACACAGGAAAACGCTTTCCAAGTAGAACAAAAAGACATCAGTCCCAACAGGATGGAGCCTATTCATACTTACGAGAAGACACAGGGAGTTCTAAAGCCAAAAAAGGAATCCATATCCAAAGACTGAACCAGTCTATTGATACCCATATTTCTTGAACATCTTTTGGCCTGAAAATCAGCTTGCATAGTGCATTCTTCATGCATACTCATTCATACTCTTTTGGACTTGGAACCAGGGCAGTGTACGACTAGATTTGCTTTTACATCAAAATCCTCCATTTCAGATGCTGAAAGATAAGCAGCCAGCAGAATTTGGTAAATGCTGATCCCTTGTTTTTCACCATAGTAGAATTTGCCATGCAAATGAATTCCATGCAGTTTTGACCTGTTGGACCGCTGGCCATTGCCTTCCCCAGTTCCTTGATGCTGAAATCTCCTCTGTCATGTTACGTGGAGACAGAAAGTCTCTGAATATTTTGCATTCAATCTAAATATAAAAAATAAATGCGAACAAACAAAAATAACAACAAAAAAAAACCCAGACATCTTATGTTGAGATTAGAGAAGTTAAATGGTAAAGCTTTATGGCACATCTCGCATCTAGCACATGTGATTCTTTTGATCAGATATTTTGCTTTGGAAGATAATTAGTTTTCTTGTACTACTTTCAAATAAGAGTTTTAGTACCCTTAAAACAAAGGTTGATTCAGGAATACTAACAGTCATTCAAAGACTAAAAGGTAAAAAAAGAAATGCTTTTGAAAAAGTTTGCACTTGTGTTCATACTTATACTATATGTATGCAAAATATGAGATGCATGTTGTATGCATGTCAAATATTTTATTTAGAGAAATTTTGCTGGAGAAATAGTTCTTGAATACAAAACTTAGCCAGTCAATATAGAAAATATCTTCAGAATTATCATATTTTTTAATTTTAATTCATAGTAATTTGCTAAACTATAATTTTGTGATCTCCTGTTTAAAGGAACTGGGATGAATTTGTATCTTGCAACTGTCATTGTCTTCAGTACAGTTTGCAGCAGATCAATGGCTTATGCCCAGATCTACTAAGTAGGGGTCAAAAATGAATGTTAGGACTGGCTTTGCTTAAAGTATGCAGGGTATATATGTACACTATTTTCATTTGATTCATTACAAAGCTAAACATATTTATAAATGTCATGCAGTCATGGATTGTGTATCTCCAAATGCCAAACATTACAGTACACTTTCCCATGTAATTTCTTGATCCCTGATGCATTTTCAATTCAAATCCTACCATATGTTCAATAACAGTCTTTTGTAAAATGATGATTTTTTGTTCATTTAAATGTTACATATTCTCTTCAGAAAGTACCATTTTTGTGGTGCATTTCTCTAGCACCTACAGAACCCTCTCCTGTTTACTGTGTTCAGCAAAAGCAGTCTCAAAAATGCAGAATTTGCTTCTGCTTTATTTATTCAAATGCTTTACACACCAATGCACATAAACATTTCTTAGATAAAGATTGTGCTTTTTAAAATACTTTTCTTTGTGTGTCTTTGTAGATTCCAGATGCCTACAAGATTTTAATTCCCATTCTTTTATTGTTTAATTGTTTTACTAAAAGTTCATCTGCTTGACATGGAATGTTTCTACTACTGAGTATTCATATGGACAAAAAAAAATAAAAGGGGGCCTCTTGGCCTCTGTAAAGTCTCTTCACATCATTTAGCCTTGTTCCAAAAAATTCCTTTCTGGAAGACTTTCTCCAAAGCATACATTGCTTTCAAAAATATATAAATACAATGTGTAGTAAAGAAGATAATAGACCGTCTTGTTTCATCTTTGATATTGAAATGGAAAAATATAATTCTTTGTTCATGCTGAAAAGTTCCTTCCCAAATGTGCCCTAGACTGGAGCATCTGCAATTACCGTCTACCTTGTTTGAACTTAGCAAACAGTTGTTGCACCCAAAGTCTGGGCATTCACGAATCCAAGTCAGGATCTGAATATTCCACTTGTGCTTTTCCAAAACCAAAAGTACAAGTCCCTTCAAACTTTAAGGTAATTCTGTGTTTGAGCCAAGTTTCCTGGTCAAATGTTTGCAGGCGGGTATAAAGCCAAGACTGAATGTAATTGCTGGGTACTGTTAGAATATCTTGATAGGTCACTGTAATACCCAACAGAAGTTATTACTGCATTAGGGTTGGTACCAATGGGAGATGCTTGCTGTTATCCCCAAGCCTCTATTTTCACATTCCTGCCTACTTTCCATACTACTGGTTTTCTTTTACAGCCAGGAGTCATGCCGCCTCCTTCTCCTGTCAAAACTCTGTAAGAAAAAGCAAGCAGACAAAAAAGAAAAGCAGGGGAAGCCTACAAACCTGTAACTAAGACTGAGAAGAAACACATCAAGCTATTCTCATCTGGGTTTGATCTGTGTATGTTTCTGGTGGTATGAGACTTCTAGAGGCTCAATCCAGCAGTGATCGTATTTTGGTGTACCCCAAGAATTCCATAGCTGTATGATGAAACTGGTAGACAGCAGTGTACTTTAATATGTAAATAAATCTGGCAGACAATGTAGACTTGGACTGCTTCATCTGAGTCTGTGCAGCAGCCAGACTGACTTCAGTGTTTAGTATGGATTCTCAGCCTGTTTGGCTCAGCAGGTGATGCTTCAGTGGAAGCAAGGGCGTGCTCTGATGGAGGTCTGAGGGGCACCCATAAGCACACTGTTATGATGTGTACTATGATAACATTTGCAGCTTCCACAGGGAAGAATGACCTGCATGAACAAAAAGATTTGGGTAATGTAGGCATTGTGTGTTTCTGTCTTGGAAAAGAGGAGACGTTTTTTTGCTCTTGGCTGCCAGAATGATTCTGTTTGGACATTTTGACAACTCAGGATTTCAGAGTGTTGGAGTAATCCAACTGCATGGGATGTGATTTATGCAATTGAAAAGAATGCAAAGAAAAATAGACACAAGCTAACCTGAAAAGGAAGAGATGGAAAATATCACACACAATTAAAATGTGTTTGCAAATGCATTTACAGCTTTTCATTTTAAACTGGCAGATTATGGCCTTATCAGCTGTCCTTATTACATGGTTGAAATGCTTTTGTAAAACATTACCAATTCTACAGATATTAATAAAGCACAGTTGATAACCAAATTATTTATTTGAATTCAGATGAGAACCAGCTGAAGGTTTTCATCTCATGATCTTTCAAATTTTCTCTAACAAGTGCTTTGCCCAGCAGCTACAGTTGCAAGATAAAACACTTTGGAGAATCTCAGTTCTTGCTTGAACTTGTAGATAGAAATATTTCTGAGTCCTGCCTATCAGGGAACTGTTATCTCACAGATCTTGCCTAGAAGTTAGATCAAATAAAAAGTTCATGACAATAACATTTTTTACTCTTGTACAACTATGGTATGTACACAGCAGCTGTCACTGGTGGGCAACATTCCCTTCAGAGTAAGGCAGAATAAAATACAAGATTGTGGGAGCCTGCAACAGCTCTTCAAGAGAGCAGGAGATGGTAGCAATGGCAGGACACAGTCTCCTGGGTTATGTGGCTTCCAAAAACAACAGATTATATGTGGTTATATATCCAGAATATACATGCCTAAGGAGATTTCAAAAATCAGAAATAATTTTGAAAATAAAATTTTGTCACATTGGAGATGAATTAGTTTCAAACTGCAGGAAAGGAGGAGATTATTTTAGCAAAGAGTAGTGAGAGGTCAGCTTTAATAAAAACAGTGCAAGTTGCATCAAAAACAGGCTCGTAACATCTAATTTAATTCATGGGTATCAGAGTTTAATTTTTGGACATTTTTCTAGAAAAAAATTAGACTAAACATCTAGAAGATAGGAAAAGTTTTGTAAGGAAAGAGAAAAATGTGAATGATAACAGACACATATCCATGCATGGCAGGCATTCAAATTACAAGAAAATCATAAAGAATAGTTAGCAGGGACTCACCAAGGAGAAGTCATGCTTGGCCAGCCTGATAAACAGTTAGATGACTAGTTTGGTACATAAGGAGAGAGCATGGGGTACAGTCTACCTGCACTTCAGTAATGCCGTTGACTTCCTCCATAAAATCCTCACAGAGAAGGTGTTAAAGTATGCACTGGATGGTCAGTGAGGTGAGTTGAAAGCTGGCTGAATAGTCAGGCTCTCAGGGTAGTGATCTGTGATAAAGTCTACTTGGAGGTCAGAGACTAGAACTGCATGTCAAGGCCCAATACTGGATCCAGTCTATTTAACACCTTCATTAATTATATGGACAGCAGGGCAGACTGCATCCCCAGCAAGTTTGCAGGTGACATAAAACTGGGAGAAGCAGCTGGAGAAATGAACTGACAGAAATCTCATGTAGTTCAACAAAAGAAATTGATAAGTCCTGCTCCTGGAGAGGAACAACTCCATGCACCAATATATCATAGAATCATAGAATGGCCTGGGTTGAAAAGGACCATAAAGATCATCCGATTTCTAACCCCCTGCAATGTGCAGAGTCTCCAACCACCAGACCAGGCTGCTCAGAGCCACACCCAGCCTGGCCTTGAATGCCTCCAGGGATGGGGCATCCACAACCTCCTTGGGCAACCTGTTCCAGTGAGTCATCACCCTCTGAGTGAAAAACATCGTCCTAATATCTAATCTAAATCTCCTCTGTCTCAGTTTAATATGATGGGGGCATATATACATATATGGCAGATTTGGCAATAGGACGCTCTACAGTCTAAGTAACAACTTATGTAGATGTGGCAAAACAGTGTAAGGAAGCTGAGGAGCAGTCCACTCTGAGTCATAGAAAATGGAAGTAAAATTTATTATGGAGTTTCAAGTCAAGGACATTGAAGGGTTCAATAGATGCAGTGAAAAAGAGGATTCAGTCCGTCTCCTCTTCAGGGTATCATAATTTTGAATTTTATTTGTGGAGAGAAATAATCACAAAGGTAATTTCAACTCAACATAGTCAGCCTGGGTAGACCTGTAAGATGTGAACTCAGCAAAATCCTTAAGCACAGGCTTACCATTATGTGTTTGATTATCACATTCGAGGACTCAGCCTGTACTTAAACATTTTGTTGGATCAATTCCTAACTTCTTCTTATTGCAAAAGCAATCTAATAAAAAGTCCTTCAGTTCTGAATGGGCCAAGCAGAAAATAAGAAAGAGTAATTTAGTGCTCAACTAACTTCCCAGCTCAGACGTAGTAGGTAGGCTTAGCAAGGCACAGCCTCAGTGATTATTTGATTTACAGTCTGACTCATGGGATTACAGGATCAGCTTTAACAAGCTGGTAGCCTTTCTAAGCAGTTTGTATCAGCACTTCAGCATGTCTGGTGACCAAATTAAAAGAATCACAGTCATGAAGTCAGTGTTTTCACTAATTTGTTGAAACAAGCTATAAAGTCAAATATACAAGCAAGCCACTCTCCTCAGTGATATTAGTGGAGCTCCATACTTTACAGAAACTTATTATTTTTTTTCTAGCATTATACCTACTGATATTTTAGATGCCCATTCTAAGAGATTTGAATCATATCTCTTTAGTCTAAAGTTGCAGGTATGTCCTGTATTAAGAGCCTTGGGATTCATTAGGATTTTCTCTGCGAATCATAGAATCATAGAAAAGACTTGAAGATCATCTAATTTCAACCTCCTGCTTTAGGGATTCTACTTTTTATTTATAATGTGAGATGCATGCATCTATAATCCCAAGAAACAATTCCTATCTGGGAAGTCTGGCTTCAGGTAAATACCCCAACCACATCCAACTTCTGTGATAGACTAAGATGTTGGTCTATAAGAGGCCCTTCTCACTCTTTCTTCACATATTATTTTCTCTGCTAAAGAAATTAAGGTGAGCATATCAGAGATTATGTACATAATTATGTAGATACCAGAGATCATGTTCACAACCAGGATCTGATCTAGAAAAGAACATGGAAGTGCACTACAGCATTCATAAAAGAAAAAAAATCTCTAAAATTTAACCTGAATGTTACCTGTGATATTTGGCTTGTTTACAGCTACCAATCACATCAGAAACACAAACAGTGGTGTGTTTGTTGTTTGGAAGTAAGGTCAGCATTCGGGATTCAATTCACATTTACTGGAGTGTTTGCTTATTCAGTTTTACCTCTTTCTTCTTTTTCTTTCATTTTTTTCATTCGCGAATTCCCATTTCTTTTGGCATCACTCACTACCATGTCAGACATATTTGGTGTTCACTGATTTAACTGAAACATCAGCAGCTGACATAATTTGCATTATTGGTACTCTCATAATCTTTCAGTTCTAAGCAAAAATTCACATTTGTCTTTTAAGTGAGGTAAAGGGTGTGGCTGCCTCCACCAGGCACTCCAGCACAAGATTTTTTTTGCTGAGCTGCTTGTACCCAGCCTGGTACCTGAGGATCTGGGGTGTCTGGCTAGCAGTGGATTTGGCTTCCTCCTTCCTTTTGCATACTCAACCAGAAGCAAAGATGAGCATGTATCGTAGAGATATACAGATGCACACAGAGACAGAGAGGGGGCACTGGCATGACCAGCAGCACAGACTGTCTCACTGAGAGACTGCCTTCAACAGCACTTACAAAGAAGATTCACATAAAACATATACAGCTGGGACCTCTTCCTCCAGCTGGCAGAGACAGAATTTCAATGGTGTATTGTACATGCACACACACACTCTCTAGGCTCACAAGCACATGCGCATTAATGAATCTTTTTAGCACCACTGCTGCCCATCTCTTAGCCCAGGTCCCAGGTCCTTCACTGACATCACAGGTATGCCCACTGGTCCAGCTTGAAGCTCACTGCACACGGACAGCATTCACACATACAGTGTTCAGGCACATCTCATTCACAAGCCAACACTCCCACAAGCCATCTCTTTTCTTGTCAATTAGTATTATTGACCGGGTTTTTGTTCTCATCACTTCCTACTGTTCTTATTATCTCTTTGTTGCATAAGAAAAGGTCCTTTATTAGATATGCCTAAAAGAGGAAACGCTCTCCTACATACACTTTTTCTTTTCCAGTCAAGGGGCCTTTCTACTCCACTTTCTAGTGCTAAGTAAACATACTTCTTGTGAGTGACTACATGCAGACATATTTCAAGTTCATAATCTTAATCAGTATTAGTTTACACCACTTATCATGTTCCGTGATATTCTAGTCCATCTCACATGGCATCCTTTCAGAATTTACAAAGTTGCTGTCAATCCTTGTGAGGCCTGCAGGTCACATTCCACCTGCCTTTGACTGACTCAGTTCATTCCTTTGTGTTTCATAAAAAAATGATGCAACAAATAGCAAAAATGCAACACAGAATTATTTATATATATATGCACACAGAGAAATATATATAAAGTTGCTAAATTCCCTTGGACTGCTTCATCCATTTCCTTCAGCTGTTCAAGCATTCCCCAGAGAAGGGAAACTGGGTATATTCACACACAAAAATATGACATTGAAGTAGAGGCAAGAGCCCTAGCAAAGATAATCTTTGACACTCAGAGTTAATGTCTCATTGTCTCATTGTCACTAGGCAAGCCAAGGCATTGCAGGGTGTTATTGACAGATGGCATTATTCTTTGTCAGGACTTTCCTTACTTACAGTGCTCCTGAACTAAGTAGCCGAACACATTAATACACAAGACTGTTTTTCTTCTAACTACAAATACTTTGCCCTTTCTTAGTTACAGAAGGCTCTTCTTACTATAATTCTAAATGGACTTTAATGAGTTTGTTTTGTTTTCTGCCAAGGCAACAGTGTTGAGTAACTAATCGCCTTATGCCCAGTTCCAATAAAATTACATAGTGCCTGAAAACTAATGGACAGAAACTCATAACGATGCAAAATAAAGAGGATTTAGAAACATGCTAGTAAAAAGAGGATATTTAAATTTGTTTGTGCTTGTAGTTATTACCAGGTATAACTTCCCAAGATGTATATCTCCTGTGTATCTGAAATTCTTAGAAATCAATAGGCCACCTGGACATTTTCTGTAACTTGCCTGGACTTGGCTTTCATTCCTCTGCCTACAGACTAAAGCAGCATCAGTGTCTGAAATCGTAAATACGAAACATTCAAGATACTGTACAGGAACCTGTTGTCTAACCACATGACCCTTATTACAAGGTTTCTTAAATAATAAAAATACTTCCCTGTCTCTGTCTACATAGTTCACCATACTCTCTAGAGGGTGTCCTAAAAGTATTTCATCACATTCATTAAAGCATCACATTACATTCACATTTAGAAATAATTTCTATGAGGTGTTTGTTTTAATAGGTTGGTAGCAACAGAATTTTCAGCACTTCTGTTTTTCAGTTCGTATTTTCTTAGGCATAGATGTTACCTGAAAGTGTAAATTATTTTTTTCCCACCACAAGTTGGATTCTTCTTAGTTATACAGACGGGAATCCAGGTAGGAAAGTTGTATGGCATGAGTAGAGGCAGAAGACTCAACTTCTTAGAGCAGTCTGGCAAATCTGAGCAAATGACCCTCTCTGTCATCTCTGCAGTAACAGTTGGGCTTGAATTATTCATGTACCCTAAAGTATTGGATAGACACAATGATTATGTCAACAGCAGTAAATTAAAGGGATCGTACTTTTGGCAATGAAGCCAGCTGGCATTCAACAGCCCATGTCCAAAACTGCCTATGAGAAATTATGTAGCCAGACATGAACAACCTGTTGAAAATGAGAGTATGTCTTTTTGACCTCTGGGCCTCACCAGGAGTGTGCTAACTAGCAGATGCCAAAAATGCACCATGCACTTAACAGCTTTGCCATATAGACAATCCAGTTTCAGTGGCTGGGAATGTTTCCTGGAATTGTTTATTTAACTGTACAGTTATAACCATTACATTTATAGTACAAAGGACTTAAGTGATCTAAACAATTACAAACAATTGTCATAATATTACTTCACTATATTAATATAGCATTTTCATGGTAGAGGTATGTGGCCTTAAGAACTGTAATGATAGCTTCATTTTAGTGTTTCAATTTTAAAGAAAAACAGTTTGAATTGTTATAAAAGAATGTATTTGATTAAAATTTCATGAAATTCCATTTCAAATGAGTTTCCAGAAGGAAAAAGGCAAGTTATCTAGTAAAAAATATGCACGCAATGTTTTCCAGGAAAGTATGCATTTGCTCATTAAATGGGCAGAACATCTTCCAGTCCTCTTCTGTTTCCATCTTACATTTAATTTTTCACTTCTCTACTTCATGATACACAGATGAAGCTCTGTCACTCAGCTTCTGCTGATTCAATTATTCCATTCTCATTCTGATTTCAGTATTGTTTTCGCTTGTTTTATGAGGCTGAGGCCAGAATTTTGGCATGTGTAAGAGAAATGTACAAAAAGTATCCTGGACCTCAAGCTCATTTTGAGCAAATAATGTGTGAATGCATTTTGCAACGGCTAAGTCAGCAGTTTCCATATATAGTTGGTATTACTCATAGCTGAATAAAAGACCTTGTTAAGAATTTGGAAAGGTTTATCTTTCTATGTCATGTACTACATTAATTCCTCTATAATCATGTCATACAATGCTACTATTATTTACCTGGAAAATAAACCTGAAAGAGAAAAAAATAAAATGGAAATATAACAAGAATTCTAATAATTTAGCTAGATTTTTTTTCTCTTACCTGACAACAAGTATGACACTTTGCCATGCATTCTGCATTCTACTGCAATTCCGTGACATTTGCTTCAAGGACGCATCTTTTTGGGGGTTGAGTTACACATTACCAAGAGATAAGGCAAATAAAAACATAAAGCAAACAAAAAATGAATGCAAGCTTAAATCATTACACGTAGGCATCTGTAAGCAGCAGCACTGCATAGTCATTCTCATCAATTTTAAATCACATAACTGAATTTGACACTTCAATTTTCGGCATTTAATCTATCTGACTGATAGTAGCGGAATAAATCTTTAATGTCTCCTGTAATTTATTTTAAAGATCTACCTAAATGCTTGTAGTAGTAGGTAATTGTTCTTTTATTGACCTATGGTTTTTTTTGATAGAGAGAAAGGAATGAAAACAGTAGGGGCAGAATGTGCGAAGAAGCAGCAGACTGAATCCTGAAAATGTGACCACTAGAAAAGCTAAACAAGAAATACTCAGAGCCAAGAGAATGAATAATTGGAAACAAGGCTTGAAAGTGTGAACAAAGGTCCTGCTTTTTGTCATCCAGTTCCTACTGCATTTACAGAACGTGAACATTTTAAGACAGTATCACACAAAAGAAATACAGATGTCTCCATACTGACACTGTTTCACACAAAAGAAATAGATATGAAAGTTGCTCTGAAAGTAATACCTTTTATTTTATTATGCTGACCCATGGCGTCAGAGGCAGATGTTGGTGGTATGACAGTAGAAGCTGAACCTTCCCACCAGTATTCTGTTATGTTTTGTTTCTGTGCAGCAGATGGCAGAAGTGACTGAAGCAAAGGTGTGTCATTGAATCCCCCCATGCAGAAAAAATGGCACCCATTAACATTCATTTATGTTTGCTGAATGTTTACGGTGACCAAGCAGTGGATGTGAGTACAGTGAGGTGGCAGGTGGTGCATTCCAGCAGCAATGACAGTGACAGTGGGTCACCTCTGCTAGTGTAGATTTTTACAAGCACAGCACACAGGCTCTTGTTTACAGCTTGCAAAAATAGATAGCTAATGGTTCTGACTGTTGAAAAATATCTTTTGTAGTACACTACCAAATAGTGTAATTGTGCTCCTCTTATTCTTTGTATTTTGTAGGAATGTAAATAGGAGGTATTACTTTTGAAGCCACCTATAGAGTATAATTTTTCTAGGGATTATTAGAACTAAGCATACAACCCCAAGAAAATCATATAAGCTAAAACCTCCATATGCATGTATAAGAAAAACTGTTTAATAAACTACAAAGGGCCACTTGAATTTCTTGCAAAGCCTACTAACCACACCTTGGTAGAAGGCTGTCATGACAATACCACTCTGAACTGCAGGCTATCCAGAGCCAGCTAGTAAGAAATACTGAGCATAGAAATATATGTGTATGAAATACCATTCCTTGGTGCAGCCTAGCCATCTGATTCAGTGTTGCACTTTGGACAGCTTAGTACTCAGATCCCCAAACTATGTACTATGAGTTTACCTAATGGCATTCTTATAAATTTTCCTAGTGGTATTAGCAATGGAGACTGTTTCCTGCATATTAATTCAAAAATTATGTACCTATGCACAGATATGATATTTAGGTTTTTAGGTCCTTTCTAAGCCTTACAGAAATCTTGGCAAAGCAATTCTCCTGCAGTGAATACTGCAACAAATTTGGCTGGCCTGTAAACCCCCATGGTTTTAGAAGCTCTGTGAAAAGTAAAAAAACTAGTGTGCCTATATAGACTTGGTTCTGCAGACACGGATGAGATTCACAGTTTCACATATTAAATTGCCATTTCTCTCTAACTGCATAATCCACCAATGATATTATAAAATTATGAAACTCCATTTCACTTAATCTTTAGCTTTTCAGGTTTTGAGTAGGAAGAAGATGAAATGAAAGAATAAAGGGAAACAAAATGAAGAAGGAAATGTCCATACAGATGCAGAATCACCCAAAAACACTGCCAGGGAATATGACTTCAAAGAAAAAAGATGCTCAAGCAGATCAGAATCAGTTTTCTCTTCAAAATTCATCTTGGAAAAAAATCACTGCAGAAATACTCTAGAGATCTGGTTAAGATAGAGCAGTCCATCCTTCCAGTCGGATGGAAAAATTCAACTGGAGAGAAAATTCTGTCTTTCAGAGCGTGACTTTATCAGTAGTCATGGGACTTGTCTCTTGTGTGTGTGTCCAGTCAGCCTAAGTACAATTTATGGCACTCTAAGCACACAATTGCTCAACAATATTTTTCGATGATTTTTTTTCTCCTAGCTTTTGAATGCCATCCCCATGGATATTAAGCATACATTTCTTTCTGCAAAGGACATATTTGTGTGCTTAGTTATTCCTCTTCAAAAAAAGGAATTCTTCATCTCCATACTAATACACTCAAGTGAGAGCTTTGGTAGAGGTAGATTCTCTGTTTTTATTATTATTATTGTTACTGGCAGGGTAGATGTTTTCTTTTGCAAATTATTTCTCCTGCTTTATGAAAGTCTCTGAAGGGTGTGGTGGTACCCTTTAGCATTTCAACACATCTCAACAAGTGTCTGGACAGTACTCTCAGAAATATGGTTTGGGTTTTGGGTGGTCCTGGGTGGAGCTCAGGAGTTGGACTCAATGATCCTTGTGGGTCCCTTCCAACTCAGGACTTTGTATAATTCCATGAAAAATAATTAGAAATAATCTCTGCAGTAATTAGAGATTAATGCTGAAATCCATGTTATTGAGTCACATATGAACCAAATTTTAAGATTTGAAAAAATAATCAAGCACAACTAGCTATTAACTATTAATTTAACAAACTGTATAATTCTAACACACTTCGTTCCACTCTATTAAATATTCCATAAACATAAGCTTTTTCACAAATGTTTGTTCTGCTTTAGGATCTGACCTGTCTAAATCCCTAAAAAAGCACAGACCAACAAAAATGGCAAAGCAGGTAAATGAGACATTTTAAAATCTCAGAGTAATCTCAAATTTTATTGGACTTGAAGTTTGCTGAAAGTAGACATCTCCTCCTATTTTAGTTCATTGACTCATACGACTCATATGACTCTGTAATACTTCTTCAAGATTTTTGTCCTCTTTATTATGATCTGAAAAAGAAAAAAAAAATTATTTACAGTACCAAAATGAGACAGAAGTTACACACTGATAAACCAAAGTGGAAGAAATTATGAAATTATGTAGACTTTTGCAGACTTCTGACAAGTATGGATTTTGGGAAGGCAGTTGATATTAAGAGGATGAATTGAACCCTGCTTCTTTCTCAGAAGAAAGAATTTCACTACTGTAATATTTTCACAAGACCTTACCCATATTTTTATTTCTCAAGTGATCTTGAGAAATAAAAGTTTCCTACTGTTTACTCTGAGGCCTTGCCACACTGAGACTCTGACTTGTAAAATTTATGTACAGATATAGTCATTGCTTAATCATACTAGCTGTTTAAATAGAGTGAGTTTAAAAGTTGTGGTTTTAGTTCAGACAAAATTTATGGGCTTAATATAGAAACACTAGACAAAAATGTTTGATCTGCTATATTACTTTAAAAATTGGTAAATCTATGAATAAGCAATGCTTCCTTATCATGACTATAAAAATAACTATCTTAGCTTTATATTCTAAAGATCCTAAGGGAAGTTTAGGAACAAAGAAGTACAAAGGCTGCTTTCTTCATTCCTCTACAGGAGAGGTGGAAAATTGATAAACAAAAAGAAGATTGAGGAGGTATGGGATTTTCATATGACTAATTGTTGTCTAATGGGAGTTATGACTTCAGAATTTGCCTTTTATTTTCATATACCAGCATTCCTGAATATGAACTTTACAAGACAGTGGTAACATTATCTCATACTTTTTTATCAGAAATTGTTACTAAATATTTCTAAGAATTTTATTTTGAACTGCATCAATCATAAAACATTTGAAGACAAACTCTTCTTTCAACTTTTCAATTAATTCAACTTAATTGGTGGGGAAACCCCATTGCAGAACAGTGAAATTACTTGCCAGAAATACTGCTGGATCTACCTGTCCTGTTGAGCATTTTCTTCTTTGGGTTGTGGATGGGAAGGGGTTGAATGAGGAAATAATTTTTTCCCCATAATGGACATCAAGCCTTAAAAATTGCTGTCTTCTGGCTTTAAACATGCGTATTTCTTCAAGAAGTGTACAATCCAATAAAACAATTTGTTCATCATAAAGTTTACTTGCCTTAACTTTTATCCTGGAGCTGGATTGGACAAAAATAATAATTTTAAATAAGTGCAACTGGCTAGAAAGTGGGTTGGCTTCAAACTATAATAACATTTTTGATACTAAAAGCATGGAGCTGTTGTTTGTTAAAGAGTAAAAATTCTACCATGTGGCATCTCTGGATATTAGTTCAACATATGTAAAAGAAGCCTACCAAAAAAACAGTATCAACTAAAAAATATCCCTTAATATTTCTAGGCATCCTAGTAAAATCTGTGAAACCAAGATCAGAGAAATCTGATCTTAAATAATAGAATCATAGAATCATAGAATTACAAGGTTGGAAATGACCTACTGTTCAACTGTCCTCCCATTACCATTGCTACCACAAGCCTCTAAACCATATCTCATAGTTCCTCATCCAGACGCCTCTTGAACACTGCCAGGGAGGGCGACTCCACCACCCTGGGCAGGCCATCCCAGTGCCTGACCACTTTCTGACAGAAAAAGTTTTTCCTTATGTCTAACCCAAACCTCTGGTACAACTTGCAGCCATCTCCCTGGGTCCTGGTCGTTGCCTGGGGAAAGAGGCCAAACCACTTCCCCACCACTTCCACTTCAGGAAGTTGTAGAGTGCAATGAGGTCTCTTCTCCAGACTAAACAATCCCAGCTCCCTCAGCCACTCCTCATAAGATTTGTGCTCCAGACCCTTCACAGTTTCGTTGCCCTTCTCTGAACACGCTCCAGGGCCTCAGTGTCTTTCCTGGTGAGGGGCCCAAAACTGAACACAATACTCGAGGTGCGGCCTCACCAGAGCTGAGTACAGGGGGATGATCACCTCCCTGCTCCTGCTGGCCACACTATTTCTAATGCAGGCCAGGATGCTGTTGGCCCTCTTGGCCACCTGGGCACACTGTTGGCTCATGTTCAGACAAGCATCAACCAACACCCCCAGGTCCCTTTCCTTTTCACAGTCATCCAGCCACTCGTCCCCAAGCCTATAACGCTGCATGGGGTTGTTATGGCCAAAGTGCAGGACCCGACACTTGGCCTTGTTGAACCTCATCCCATTCACTTCAGCCCAGCTATCCAGCTTATCTAGATCCCTCTGAAGGGCCTCCCTACTCTCAGGCAGATTGACACTACCTCCAAACTTGGTGTCATCTGTGATATTCAACATCCAAAGGAGTGAAAGGCTTTCCTACAGCCAGACTTTTCTTTTTGTCTTTTCTTCATTTTCCTTTATCACACAGTCTTTAGCCCAGATAATTGATACACTGAAAAGGGTACAAACGGGTAAGGTAGACCCTTTGTTTCTCAAATAGTTTTTATTCTGCTTAGAGTTACTTTAAACTTTATAGATCTGGATTCCTAATTATCTTACAATTTAAAAAGTCTGTCCTTTTCATTCTTGCTAAAATAATATTGTAAAAAAATGGGAGATAAAAATTATGACAATCTTTTGTTCTTTTGTACATGTGGGTATATATGAAAGTCTAGTATGTACCCATTTATCTGCTTGTCTCAAAAAACTGTCATCATTTTCTTCAGTGACTATATCTATCCTGAACTAGATGGAAGACTACTATCTTTATTCCAGTCTTAAACCTAGTTATGGTGTTTGTCAGCTCAAACTTAGAAGATTATGAGTCACCTGTGATAGTAACTCATCTCCATGCAACACGTGAAACAGTAATTTTTAACTAGTTTCATACTTTCCTTTGTCTTTTCTTACAATGTCAGCAGATGAGTTTATTCAGAACCAATCTGGGATCTGATTTAAATTCCACTGAAATCTCTGACACATTCTCACTGACTGCAGAGAAATCCCTGTATTAATTGTGACAATGACTGTAGGAAAGGGCATCACTTCCAGCTGTTCACACTGCATGTGCCTCAGTTATGGATGTTTTAATCTACTTTTATGCTTTAATCTACTTTTTTAATCTATACTTTTAATCTACTTCTAAACAATCATTATCCAACAATCTTGCAGTTGTTATGCAGTTCCAGTTATATCTCTCTCTGTTAGAAGAAATCAAAGTTAAATGTTAGTCTTTCAATCCCTTCTCTGGATGGAATATATTTTAAAAGCGTGAAAAGTGTGAAAACACTGTCCCTTTATATTCAGAGTTTCCATTTCTAATGAAAGTGGATATATTGGGAAGCAATGCAGAGAGAAGCATGAAAAAATGAATATTTATGTGACAGGAAGAAGTGAATTTAAAAGAGAAGGAAACAACCAAATAGGTACACTAAGCAAATGAGAATATCACATTAACATGAATAAATAGCAAGGGCAGAATGCTGTACGCATAGTAACATGACTGCAGGCAAAGGCATTTGAGAATAAGAAACAGAGAGACACCAAAGACTGATTATTGACATTCAACTGTCTTGTGTTATGACTCTCTAAAACTCTATCACAGAGAGCATCTGATGATAAACTTGCCAGAGTGTTAATTCCCTAGTCTTGATCTCCTGCTGATACAACTGAAAGTAGCTCAGCTGAAGTCAGTGCAGCTATAATAATTATATGCATAGCCTTCAATGTCAATTAAATAGATTGGATGATTTATTAGGATTGAGCAAATACCACAAAATGTTTTCCAGAAATACTTAGTAAAGAAAACTGAGTTCATTTTGGCTACATTTTCCTGCTTTCTCACTCCTTTTCTGGGAAACTATGTATTTATGATGGGGAAGTTCTCACTGTATCAGCCAAGGAGAAAGAAGAATTATGGAGAAGTACAGGTTCCTGGACTATAGAGAACTAAATTCCTGTATGTTCTTTTTGTTGTTTAACTTCTGATCTTAACAAACATTTATTCTGGAAAAAAAAGTATTTGTGGAAAAAGCACATTTCAAATCATGAATTTGAAGTGACTGCTTCATGTGACTTTTAGTAAATAAATTTACACATCAGCTGTTCTGGAATGACATTCTTCCAGTTGAAGAGGAAAATCCGTATTGTTTGACACATTTGTGGCTGATTAGAGTTCCTAAACGTTCAAGCTGATTGAACACCAACACATTCCATTCACAGAAATTAGTTCTGAGGTCCACATTTAAAAAAACAAACATACAACAATAACAAAAAAACATAACAACATTTTGCTTGAGCCTCCAGCCTTCCATGAAATTAGAGGTCTGTTCTAAAGCAGCTTTGTGAATATCAGTTTCACTATGCAGTTTACAAAGAAGCTCACAGAACCTGACCTTGGGGAAGTTTGGTTAGCCGAGTGCTGCCAGTTTGAGAATCCGAGCACCAGGACATGGCCTGGCATCTAGTGCTATGTCTAAAGGCAGGGAAACAATAAAAGTCACAACTGCCTTTCTCAGGGTTTCTAGATCCCTACTGACAAGTGCTAAGTAGCCAAATCTCACTTTATGCCTCAAATCCTACAGTACACATACACAAGTAAATGACACATTTCAGGGACCACTATCTACCCTGAGGCCAGCTGACATAATCTGTCTCTCTTCAATACAGCTGAGTTTTCTTACTTTCCAAAATAAGGCAGCCACATCTAAACTGCCTGCTAAAAAACGACCAATAGCCCATGATAGATCCCCAGATACAGCAGACATTAAAGAATTAACTGGGCTTAAGAATTAACTGTTCTTAAAAATGAACAATCAACATTTCCCAAAGAATCCGGGAGATATTCTGAAGTTCAAAGAACGTTTGTAAACAAGGAATAAGGAAGATTCTGGATTTTTTAATGAAAGTCTTTGGTCGAATAAACAACTGATGAATGACAGGACCGTGCAGCGGTCTGGGTGGTGAATTGATTTGTTTTATTCTCATTTTTTAGCATTGTCATGTTTTTCATTTCTATGCTTCTTTTCCTTTATCTTGCAAATTTCTTTTCAGTATTTTTTGATTCCTTACTTTGACCAGAAATACCACATGACATGTCATTCAGCAACCTGCCATACAATTACATAAATCCAATAGGCAGTCCTCACATAGAACCACCTTCTCATTAAGAGAAATGTGAACACAGTCACATGGTTTAATGTGTAAGACAAGATGAATCAACAACATTATTCAGTAAAACTTCGGAATTTTCCAAAATACGTTTATTTTCTACTCCAGTAGAAAAGAAAATTCACATACAAATCAAAAGATATATGAAGTAGAAAATATCCACTGGAAGCATTTTTTGTGATTAGTACCTTTTGTTTCCAGGTTATTAACTGTTTTAGAACATCATGAGCTTGCAAATTGTTGCCTGTTGTGGGACTCCCTCTGCTTCTGATCTGATGGCACTTCCCTAACCCACTTGGATTGTATCTGCAATTAGATTAACTCAGTGATTACACAGTTGTCACAAAAGTTCCTCAAATGCTTTAACTTTGGTTTCACATGCTAACAAGCGATCATTAATGGAAACACCACCAATCAGCTGCTCTTTTGCAATAGCAGTATAAGCTGTGAGAAAGACAGGATCAAACTTTAACTCAAAAAATGTCCTAACAACCATACCAGTAGGTATCCTTGAAAAATGCTACTTTGCCATTTAAAACTGATCCACTGCAAGGACAGACTGAAGACTCAGAAGGGCTGTTGGGTAAATCTGACTTTGGCACCTCATAACGAACTCTCACCCTGCAGACACAAAGGAAGAATTTCCGCTTCCAGGGCTATTTCTGTTTTCACCCAAGAAGAACAGAGACATTCCACCCCAAAATGCATTTCTCAGGATATCCATGGCCTGATGGTATGTGCACCCTGCTGGGAAGGATAAAGTGTGATTGCAAAGCACTGTGCACGGAAAGGATCTTCTAGACAATCTGGTCAAGCTCAAAGCTGGGCCAACATGTTGGACTGAGTTACATATGGACTTGTGCTGTCAGGCTTTGAGAACCTCCAGTGGTGGAGACCCCACAAACTTGCTCGGCAACCTGCTTAATTATCCTCACTCGTGAATTCATTTGTCTCATGTCCTGATCAGATTCTCCTATAATTCTTCCTACAATCACTGTCTCACTCCTCCTGAGGACAAGAAAAGCCAGACTGCTATCTCCTGGATGTGAAAGACTAAAGCTTGATTGCTTTGATACTCAGGTAACATCTCCCTTGATTTTCAAGGATTTGGAATCAGTGACTATACAAGTAGTAATGATAAATCTGTGAACTTACTCAACCATAAAAGCACACGATCTGCAATAATGCAAAACCTTGTTTTATACCAGAAAATATTATGCTGGAAGTGCTCAAATTTTAGTGCAATTTTGTATATTGGTAATTAGCATCTAGTTGATAAGTACATGACTAATTTTACTCTGTTTTTTAGCTCTTTATAAAGTTTGTGAAGTTTGTTAGCTTAAGACTTTATATATAATTAGGTTATTATTGTTAATTTAGTTAAGATGCTGCATCTTCTAGCAGCCATGAACAAGAAGAAGCATTGCAAACCTGGAAAGACAAGTTCAAATGCATCATTATCAAATGGTCTGGAAAAATTTTAAGCCTGCTTATTTTTTGAGAGTTTTAAGTGTCCGAACTTATTCTGAATTCCAGTGGCACTTATGAATTTATGCTCATGAAAACTATAGCAAAAACCAATAGCATGGGATTTTCTTTACTTGATCTGCACAGTAATACGCACTGCAAAAAAGAAAAAAAAAATAAGATTATGGACACAACTGATGTAGAAGTTTCTATTATCAGAGTAATATTTATTGTAACTGGGATATCTATTTACAGTAAAACTCTAGGTTGGAATAAGCCGAACTCTTCCTAAATACTCTAAGAAGTCAGATGACCTTAGTTTTCCTTGCCTAAACAACTAAACCTTTGATGTCTGCATAAATACCACAATATGTAATTGGCCCTCCAAGGCATTTTTAACCTAACTGAAATTTACCAAATAACCCATCTGAAAGTTCTTTTCAGATTGCTAATGAATAGAGGGCTTGTAAATTGTTGCTGTGCACATAGTAGGTAATTATGAACTAGACATACTCCGATGCTAATAACACAGTCACTCACATTTTCCACTGACGTGAAATTTAAAGATAGATAGTGAAACTCAGGAGAACACAGAAATTAATATTTGATACTTCCTGTTTAATAGTATATTTTGTTGTTACTTTAATAAAGATCGGAGAAGCCATTTCATTACATGTTAAATTGAACAGTTTTACAAGCTCCCAGTCTTTCACTTGAGATTTTCCCTGCTTAAGGGATCTTTAGCTGTCAGCTTTGAAAATACAGTAACATCATGTTATTTAGTGTAAACTTCCAGGTCTCACACATACCAATCCTTTCCTGCAGTTCTCAAAGAATACCAAAGAAATTTTAAGCATCCATTAGGGGTTACACCGCTGAATTGCCACTCCTTAAATTGTCATATTTTCAGTCCACATTGTTACATCTTTTTAGCAATAGTTCCTCATCAGTGAGTATCTTGGATTCTGGGATTCTCTGGAAATAAAATGAATACTGTCTAGAAATAGCCCATGTTTTCGACATGCTGGGCACTGTAAGTAACATTATAAATTTTCTGCAATTTAACAATTGCATCAGACATTTTACAGGTTGGCAGAATAGAAAAATTGCATGACATGCAAAACTGGAATTAAAAAATGAGAACTCTTCAAGGCTGGGAACATTTTCACTGTGAAATCATTACAACAGTTCTCCCTGTTACCTACCCACAAAGGCATAACCAAATGGTCTGCCACAATATGAAACAGTTGGGAGCTGTCACCCCCATAATTCCAGTGACTCCTGCACACAGTGGGTCTTTGCTAGAAAATCATTTGCTCTTAATTTCCTGTCTGCTCCCTTTTAGTGTATTTAGGTTCATTTATTTTTATGACAGTTAAAAGTGAGTAGTGTCAAGCAATGTAGAAGTTTAGTTAAGCTACTGTTAAATTAATGTTTTAGCACACAACAGAATTTTCATTCAAGTTTTAATATTTAAAGCAGTGGAATGGGCTGTATAGGAATTCCCCATTCCTGAAGGTATTTAAGACACATGTGGACATGGCACTAGAGAACAGTGTCTAGTGAAGGGACTAAGTAGACTTGGTCAGCTGGGACTTGATGATGTTGACGGCCTTTTCCAACCCAAATGATTCTGTGAGTATATCTTAAATTAAAAAAAAATAATGAAAAAAAAAAAACAACCAACTATTGAAGACTCCTTATGCATGTGTTAATATGCTAGACATTTCTTTCCATGAGTGGTCATTCATGAATGCCAGGGATTTTTTATGCTATATATCTTTATTGTCAGGAACATTAATAGTGGAATACCACGAACACTCGTAGTAGTTCATTAATCATAAATCACAAGTTACAACTCATATTCTCTCTAATAAGTGCCTAGAAATAATTAACCACGAATGTTTATGTTGAGCCTGTGTTCTGTACCTTAAGAGTTTATTTAAATCATATCTCTGCTAGACAAGGCCATTTGCAAACAAATCAAGGGATCAGGCTGTGAGCATTCATCCACATCAACAAGAAATTCATTTCCTAATTTTAACCTGCTTTCAAAGGCTCTGTAAAATTGAAATGGTTGACTGTATTTGGCTGAAGCACATGAGACAATTCCTTCCACTGCTCTCTGCTTCCAGCAAGGAAGTAATAAAAAATGGATGGGAAGACAAAGGCAGGGGGAAGGAACTGCCCTACTCCCTCACAGCATTTCCACACTGATTGCCTCACCATTGCCTGAGATTTCTGGACATGAAGGAATGAAGCATTTATCTTACCTTTATGTACATATCAGTCTATTTGCAGGGAATAAGTATTTGATAAATAAATTACTTAATTAAAAAGATTAGCTGCTCACTTATTTGACTATCCTGCACAGGCAAGGTTAGAACAGGAAATAACAATCCCTATGGCTCAGCATCTCCCAGTACTAAAAGAGTAGCAAAATATTTGTTCATCACTTAGTTGTGGACTATGCATATGTTCTATGCTCTTCTATGAAAGTGTTGTGTTTTTGTTTTTTTTTAATTTAACTCACAACGCTATTTTAACTTGATTTCTACAAATAAATCTTGCTGACATCAATCATTTGCCCCATATTCTTTACATTACTGTTTTTTATTTATTGCTCTTGATTTTCGTCAGCATAAGTCTCTTATCCTGTACCTCTGAAATCATTAGAAAGCCTAAAAGAAGTTTAAGTTTTTTAAAAAAATAGCCAAGAAGAGAACAGGCATATATTCTCAGCACTGATGTCAACATAAATGTACAAAAGCCTCTAAAATAACAGGTATCAAATGTTCTCAGAACATTTAAAATTAACATTTGCATCAACTGTTTCATCAGTGTCAGCAAATCATCCCCTGGAAATTTCAGATCAGACAGGGTTTCCTTAAAATTAGAATGAAATATAATCCTCTCTAAGAAAAGTATTTTCCATCTGATTTATATTTTTCTGAATGTGTAACCAGCATAGTATTCTGAAGACCTCCTGATTTAGTTTAAAATTGTACAGTGCTTTGAGTAATACTTTATTTTTTCTTCCATCAATGACATTAAATGGAAAACAATCTGTATATTCTTACTACTCATTTCTGCATTGAAAAAAAAAACCAACATGTAAACAGGCTTACATTATTCACAGAGATTTTTTAGTAACAGTCTTGATACTCACCATGACATTTATCAGATTTGGTCAATATCTAAGATTTGCAATTAAAAAAAAAGCTTTTGAAAACACTATGTTTTCATCATTAGTCATGTGAATAATATGAATAATTAAAAAAATAAAGGCTTTCTGAAATATATAAAGTATGGAAAGATTGTTACATATTTTAAATATCAATACAATTGTCAGACAGTCTATGTAGAGACTTAAGAAATGTTACGGGTGATGTATTTTAACGTATTATATTCAGAGCCATGAAAATAAGGGCTTGATTGTAAGTGGGCAATGTTTTTGACAACAAAAAACAGGTTGAATTACGCAAGTTCCTTTGAATACCTGTCCAAGGTATTACCCTGACCTTCTGCTGGAAATCAGGGCACTTCTTTACTGAAGTCAGAGAGGTCAGCCAGCACACATAGTAGGAATAGGAAATGGAATGATGGAGTGGTCATCTGTAATATTCTTCTGTCTTTGTGAGTGGTTTTAGTTTGAGAAAACTACAGGAACTTACTACAGTGGTATTCTAATCTATCTACTTTTCTTGTCTTTAACCAGATCCCAAATATTTGAAAATCACAAGTCTTTATAAAAAGAATGCACAAATATCCTCTAGACCTAAGACGTCAAACACCTTTGGAGATCCTGGTCTTCACAGAATTACAGGATAGTTGCGGTTCAAAGGAACCTCTGGGGGTGATTGAGTCTCATCTCCTTCTCAAGTGGACACCTAGATTCTCTTACCCAGGCCCATGTCCAGGTGGCTACTGAAGATTTCCAAGGAAGACACTACACAGCCTCTCTGGGAAACTTGCACAGTAAAAAGTGTTTCCTGATGTTCAGAAAGAACCTTCTGTGTTTCAGTTTGTGTGCATCGCTTCTTGCCCTAGCACTGGGCTCCACTGATAAAATCATAACTGTCCTTGAACCCTCCCTTCAGGTATTTACACACATTGATAAGGTCTTCTTTCTTCTCCGGGCTGAATCCCAAATCTTAGCCTTTCGTCATAGGAGGGGTTCTCCAGTCACTTTAGCATCTCCATGGCCCTCTGCTGGACTCTCCAGTGTGTCCATGTCTCTCTTATACTTGAGAGCTCAGTACTGTTTCCCAGGTGCAGCCTTACCAATACTGAGTAGAAGGGAAAGGTCACCTCTCTGACTTGCTGGCAATACTTGGTCTAATGCAGACAAGAATACCGTTAACCTTGTTAGCAGCTTCTGGCAAGGAACCCATGACATCACCATGCACCAGAAATCAACACATTTCCTGGATATCACTGACCATTGAATTATGTTTCCTCTTTCATGATTTATGAAATGCCAACCGACAGATCGGGCTGTTCAGACTGAGTGGAACAGCTCATTTGTAGCATGTTGGAAATCTGGCCACTTAATATGTTCAGTTCTTTGATTTGCCATCTTGTTCTTAGGTGAGGAAGCCTTAACATTGGCCAGCTATGTTCCCACCACTTCACATCAGCTTAAGATAAAATGAAAATACAAATATTTATTTGCTTGAAATTCCTAAGTAGTCTCTCATAGGAGGACTCATCTTCTAAACATGCTTCTCCTGATCCAATGGCCATAAAGAGATATTCAGATGTTTAAACTAAGATGGATGATCCCACCCTCAGTATATATTTTTCAACATGAATTATATCTAACTGCTCAAACTTGTATTTATATGTAAACTTGTACTTTACAGGTATCCTGACAACATCATGCATATTGCAGTAATGCTTTTAGTTAATTACTATTATTGACTGAGAACAGATGTAAAGCTAGTGAACTCCTTGGGGTAATAAAAGATGCATTATATTTTTATTGTATCTTTTGTGGCTAATGCTTCTGGTATGAATACTTCAGGCAGGTTTGCCTCTTCTTAAAAGATACATATTCCTGTCAATCTATTATTAGGTGCTCACTTTAAGCCATATCTCTCATTCAGTTGCAATAGAAGATTTTCTGTGGAATTTAAACAATCATATTCACCAATCAAATATTTAATGTTGATAATCAAATAAGCTCTTGTCATAGCAGCTGCCAAATCCCTGCAGTCCAAAGAATGGTTATAAATATATCCCATGAGAAACTATGAAAAGCAAGCAATTTAATAACTACCTTGATTTATTTATGGGCAAATTATGCAAAGAAAAAGCTTGTAATGGGATACAACATATACATCATGTACTGTGAATTGAAGAAGGACTGCTGGATCAACTTTCTAGCCACCTGCAAACCATAGGCATTCATATCATGTTACAGCAACAACCCATGGAGAAGAATTAATATTGTAAAACAAGTCAGATTGGATGACCCCAGGGAGCAATTCAGTATTCTTACATCTTCATTGAGGAGAAATCCAGAGTCAGATGGTAGGAAAAGCTGAATTTTATGTCTAGATTATCTCCTCTTTTGAGGTTTACGTGATTGCTCATGATTTCATCCTGTTCCCTTGGGACAGAGCCTAGGGTCTTCTGTGGAGACAAAGCAAAGGAACTCACACTTGAAAAACAATGCCAGTGGTGTTTCCAGTTTGCCTGACCCATAGATGGGGAAGCTGAATCCTTTTTCATTGTAGAGAAACAGAGGAAATAGACATGTCCCAGGTCTTGGGATTAATGTTATGCAATCTCCTATTCTCCCTATCTGCTTTCCACTTTGGTGATGCAATTTCCAGTTTCACATCACATTCAATTTCTACTACAATCTACCATTAGAAAATCCAGACCATTTCCTAGTCCAGCTTCCTCAGTCCCATTGGGTACGTTCCATCTTGCTGCAGACTTGTGTCTTTACAGTTGGCTTAATATTCCCAGACTCAGACTTTCTTTACTATGAGTAATGCTTCACATCCACAGACTGTGCTACTAACCTCAAGAACCTGGGAGGTCTGAAGACAAACATTACCAGAGAAAACCTCAGCAAAAATAGCACACAAATAAAGCTATGAATTGTAATATCAGAGGTGATTTCTTAACTTTCAGCACTAAAGAGTTCTGTCCTTTCTTGGATTAGATCAGAAGACTTTTTAATCAGAAGAAGTTATTTACATGATCAGAATTAGATCAGAAGAAGTTTTAAAATATTGCAATAGCCCAATTCCATGGGGAATGCTACATACAGTTAATGAATCACCTATATTCTGTTCTAGTTTAGTGTAGGTGTGAACCCCTCAGTGGCTACTTTGAGTTGGGTGTGTTGCACTCTACACATACCAACCCTTTCTCACTGCTTCGACTCAGAATTATTGAATAGAAACAGAGGAGCTGACAGATCCAATAAACTGTTTCTGTAATATAGATTAATATTTGAAAAATATATTTGAACAATTTTCTTGCAACTTCACTACACATCTTGGTACATGGTACAATCTGGAAATGTTTTATGACAGAATATTCTACTTATCTGGTAGTAGCTCTTTTCTCTTTTCCTGTTATCCATTTCTTCTAGCTTTAAGGTTACTTATTTTGTTAGCTGGTAGGAAAATCTAGTGAGTGCTGGATGTAGGAGAGAGTGGCATATAAGACAACTTTTCCTTCTGTTTTTGTGTAATACCAAATAGTAGAAAATCAAATGCTGAGAGCTAATAAATATTTAAAAGAACTTATTGAAGACAGATTGACAGTTAAGAGTTAACTGCAATGTCTGCAATTGACAGTATATTTGTTTTTGACTTTTTATTATTCATGTAGAAAACAATCTTAGCCTAAAATATTAACTGAGTTATTTTCAGATGTATTGCATACCTCATCTGGGTTATTGTTTACACTAGCAGACAATGCTAATAATGTCTTCAGGTTTGGTTTCAAATCAGAGAAGCTTTCCAGATGTACTCAGAGAGAAGAATAAAGAAACTGATGGGATGCTAACAATGTTATACACTGGTCTACATATACTTTGGTTTATTAGCAGGCTCTGGAAAAGAGTGATACCTAATCAGTATGCACCGGAAATATGTTCTCAGTATCTTAATGACTGCATCTGTGTTTAATGCAGCAGATGCAACAAGAATCCCTACAGACAAGTGCTACTAGTTAAGTACAGTGAAAATCTATCCCTTCTTCTAAACTTTTTACATCTGTACCTTAAAATGATGAGTCAAAATAAGACTGTTGTGAAGTATAAATCTAAACAAAGCCTCTGCAATATAACAATAAATAAGCCACTCTCATAAAATTAAAATTATATTGGAAATTTGAAACTTTGAAAATGAATTTGCAATATCTATTACAGAGAAGGATTATGTATAAGAACACGATTGTAACATTCGTATAAATACAGGAAGTCTATAAAAATGTGACAAATTTTGATTTAGTGATTAGTGGTCACACTAGTAAAACAGAAAAACAAAACGATAATATAATTTACTAACAGGAACAGTATCACATATAAAAGAAAGTGTACATTTTTTAATTCTTAACAGGTAGTAATCTAGGATGTGAAACTCTTCTCACCCCTGCCATTTTCATGCTATTGTTTCCAAGCTGTCCATCCGTAGCTACCACTGGTGCTTCAGGTCTATTAATGTTTACCAATACCACATCCAACATTTAGCCCCATGAGATTTGTAAGTACATATTTGGATTCAGATATGTAATGCATAAGATAGTTGTAAAGTCTGATTCAGCTTTGTTAATCCAACAGCTAAACAGTTCTCTAATTTTCCTCAGGAGATGAGGAAGCGATATGAAACTCTGCTCATCCAAAGACAGTAAAAAGGAGAAGGTTTTACCTGAGGTCATTACTTACTGTGAGGGAAACTGTGACCAGGTTTGAGGCAGAGTAATATTTTAGTACCTGCTAGCTAGATAGACTCTGAGGAGTAATCTCATTATTCCCTAAAATGTGGACAGGTGGATACCTTGCACTTTTTGCCTTAGCATTATCCCTGGAATAGTGGCAATTAGGAACAGATTGGAAAAAGCAGTAGACTTAACTTCCCATGATTTTACAGATGGTCACAGAGCTGTCAGAGCCAACACCCAAATTTCTTGCCCATGTCTTCAGTGGAAATTGATACAATACCATTATCATGTAGTTTTCTAATTTCTCCTCCTCAAGCAGTTCAAACTCATCCAGCCTCTATGGAAGAAAAAGAAGTGAATTTGTAAACTGCAACTCTACTACATCACTCAGTTCTCTGTTATGCCCAGTGATTTCACGTATCAAACAGACTAACTGACCATTAGCTTTGCCAAGATCTTCCATCTGTAATCTGGATTAAGTTTTAAAAATAATTAACAAATTGTCACCCAGAACTTCAACATGAACTTTAAAGAACTTTCTAACAACTTCTACCTAATTAAAAATAAATGAAAACCATTTCATTTCTTTCTTCTGTATTGAAGTTAAATGAACCAGATCAAAAGCTTAGAAGTGATTCTCAGCTTCCAGTTACAAAGTTCCCAAAATCCGTATATCTCAGGTGAGAATTCAGATGTCTACTCACAAAAGGGCACAAGATACTGTTATCCACAATACCCCTTGCAGCCAGATTTCTGGCTGAATGACTGCTTTGAAAAATACCAGTTTCCCATCATCTGACTAAAACTTTCCTCAGGCTTGTGGAGTGGTAGAGGAGAGTTAGTGTGATATTGCAGGTTGATTACTCAGGCCAAAATTTTTGTATATATATCATATAGTTACTAAATAAATTACAAAGCATTGTCCCTCCCAACCTGTGTGATCCCTTGCTGGATACATGGATGCTCAGAACACTACCATTTTTTAAATCTTGCTTAACCTATTATATTATTTATTTTGTATTAGCAGTCTAATCATTTTAGTCAACCAATCTGTCATTCCCATTTAATAATAAATGTTTCCATATTCAGCTATTTCTTGCATGAAAAACATGCAAATTTCCTCCATCAGTCACAGGAGTAGATTAAGTTTGATTTACTGGGTAAGCTTTGCCCCAAAACACTGCATACAGAGCATACGTTTTTAATTTTCTATATATGTGCAATAGTGAAATGCTCCTTTATTCTGAATCAAACCACGTACCAGTACATTTTAGGACACTTTTTTTCTTAGCCAGCTTGAGAGTTGACTTGTATCTAGCTAAATGTTGCTTTTTATAGGAATTCCAATTCATTCTGAAGAGGCAAACATCTTTGCATTCTTCAGATACTGTGCATTACAGAAATATCAGAAATGTGTAGTGTTACTTAAGAATGTTTGCATCCAGAAGACAATGCATGTTTTCCATGCCTGCATAATCTAAACCGGAATATACAATATGAAGTGACCCTCCCTAGTACTCCCACAGAGCTGGCTTCACATAACAGCTTTCTGAATCCTTGGCACTCCTGGGGCAGCTGTTTCCATTCATCCTGGGGACAACAGGGCTAACTCTGAATGCTGGGATTCAGCATACTGACTTTAATGAGAACACTCCTGTGTCTAATGTCTGACTAACACTGGTTGCTACCTGGCAGGAAGTGGCAATCAGGCAGAACCACCAAGTTTATGTGTGAAGATTAGTTCAATCCCTTAAAAAAAAAAACTAAGCTGAACTGGAAAAACTGAATTAGAAAGCAGAAACTGTAACCAAGCATCTCTAAATCCCAAAGGTGAGAGCTGTGAGAGCTTAGAATCAAAGGGTCACTGAATTATAGGGGCTGGAAAGGACCTCCAGAGATCATTGAGTCCAGACCCCTTGCATAGCAGGCCCCCTATTTCAGTTCCTAAAGAAATAAATAAGATCAGTGTGCTTATTATCAATAAGCTGACCAATTCATAAGTTTTTTTTAGCTTCTCTGTATCACTAATTGGAGCTTGTCCTGGGCTAGTTTTTGAGAGAAAGGGGTGGTTTTGTAATTAAGGCTGCAGATTGGGTTTCAGTAAACCCAGGATCTTTTCCCAGTTCTGCTCCAGACACCTTATGCTACAAAGAGCATGCTATTCGACTTATTTGTATCCTTATTCCCAAAATAGGGGACAATATTGTTAACTGCAGGCACAGTTGTATGTTTCAAGCCTATACAGATATTTTCATGATGAGGGCCAGTAAGCAGGCAGACAGTGCAAATATCCTTACCGTGGAGAAATTTCCACTAAATATGAATTTTGCTTATTTAGCAGTAAATCTGCAATTTGTGATGATTTCAGCTGTTGGTCATTTGGTAGTAAAACCAACAGGTCAACAATATGGGCAGATGCCTTTGTAACTATTATTTCATGCAGTTGAGATCAGGATTTGGCCCTTACATTTAAATTACCCTGATAACGTGTGCTTCTAAAAATAATTTGGAAAAAGATCGCAGTGGGTGAGTGGTATGCTGAAATACATACTCATCTATGAAACCTCTTTTTATGAAGACCTAAAAGAGCATTTGCCACAATGCCTTCTTCTTCTATTTCAGCACCATCAGTCATGGCAAGAAGCAGCAGTGAACAAAATAGTTTGCCAGATGAACAGAAAACAGACCTAGCTTACTGTTGGTTATGGCCTATTTACAATACTGGCTGCAAAACTCAACCCTCTCCTACCATTCCACAAGCCTGAGAGAACAGTTTTATTTAGTCTATGGAAAAGTAATATTTTTCAATCCAGTCATCTAGCTGCAAGAGATATGGTGGGTAACAGCATCCTATGTCCCTTCTTGAGTTCTTTACTATGAGAGTGGTGAGGTGCTGGAACAGGCTGCCCAGTGAGATTGTGAATGCCCCATCCCTGGAAGTGTTCAAGGCCAAGTTGGATGGGGCCCTGGGCAGCCCAGTCTATTATTAAATGTGGCAGTTGTTGGCCTGCCTGTGGCGGGGGGGTTGGAGCTTCATGATTCTTGAGGTCACTTCCAACCCAGGCCATTCTGTGATTCTGTGATACTGAGTATTTATAACACTGGTAATTTTTGTTCTTGCCATGACTCATAGCAGAAAATCCAGACTTTTATCTTTTTGAGGCTGGAAATAACCACAACAGGAGCATTTGTGTGACATGAGTGAGAATGATGGGCTCTGAACTGTATCTTAGTGTGAGAATCTACACTGTCCCAGATGGACCTGCATATATTAGCACATGTAGGACTTCCTACGAACACCGGATTTTGAGAAATCAAGGTGGATTTAAGATTTTACTGCCTTGCAACAACAATGCAAGAGGTCTAATGAGCTTATCCTTTCCCTCCACTAACACTCATACTTTGTAGCAGATACGCAAACCAGACTGTGGTGTGGAGTCTGTCTTCTATGTTCTTCTCCCTTCCTAACTGTTCTGTAAGACTTAATTTCAACCTTTGTGGGGCCCCCAAAACCTCAGTCTGGTCATTTTTTTCTAAACAGTGTTGAAGACAGTAGAGATAGAGAGTTGAAGGTACTGCTTAGAGCAGTAGGAAAGGTAAAACAATTATGGTTGAAAGAAAGGTAGGATGGTTCAAAAGTACTGATGCTAACACGCTAGAGACTGTGAGAATATCTTAATTCTGATTTATGGAGATGCTTGTGGACAGGTTATGCACGGTAGATATTTTATCCATCTTCAGTAGAGCTGGGAGAAACTAGAGCTATAGTAACAATCCTTCTGAACATCCAACATAACATTATAGGCTTCCCAATAAATTTACATAGAAAATACAACTCTCCTTCCCAAAGAAGACACTGTAGGACCAGAAGAAGCTAGCAGTAAACACTGTGGGAAGAAGAAAAGCTAAAAGGGGAAGAGCAGGGCCTTCATATAGAGTTTTGCAAAATATAAATTCACATACTGTTAGTCTTATAAGTGTTTCTTGAAGCATGTACTGCCTGTAGTTCAGATATGGAAAGCTGGGGAGTTTTTTTTTCAGCCTTGCTATGATGCAGCAAAAGGATGCAATTAAATACCTGGATGAAAAAACACCTGTTTCCTAGTTTGATTGAGTTCCATAAATACAGAAAAATAAAAAAGTTTGCAAGTCAGGATAATATTTAGAGATTATGTTAAAATATACTCAGCCAACATGCACTTGGTTTGGAATTAACAGAGCAAGTTAATTCCATTGTTTTCAGGAAGGGACTTCTAAAGTCGTTGACATTGCTTTTAGTCACTATAAACAAAGAAGTTCAAAGTCCAGTTGTGTTTTGAGACTGATTTTACCTTGAGTTTAGGCAATGGTGTAGAGTCTCTTGCAAATGGTACAACTGGCTACAACTGAACCTCCATAAAGCTAAACTTTCACGTATTATGCAAACATAAAGAACTTGAAGAAGTTATGTATGCAAAGTGCATGCACTGTTCTGTATGACATCAGCAGTCATTTGTAATGCAGTTATATACCTCAGAAGTGAAGTGAGCTAATCTATCACACCTAGATTAGTTCTAGGCAAGATGAGTAATTACAAAACATCAGTCAAAAATCTCCTCCTTGTTCCTTCTGGTGAATAAAAAAGATACTAATTTTAAGATCATCGTGGCAGTTTCTAAGAAGAATCTCAGCGCATGCAAAACATGTCCTACAAAATCAATTTTCAGTTTGTTTCTGTGGTTCAGCTATGAAATATTAATGGTCTAGACTGAAGGATACTCTGGATATCATGTAAATTAACAGAAACATTGTCTTGCAATTTAGATTTTTTTCAGCAAACAGATGCAAAACAAGTAGATTTTAAATTCACCTGTACAGTTATTAATTTCATCAAAACAGTTAACTGTGGAAATACATGTATTTCTATTGCATAGTAGCTCCTGTAAATTATTTTAAAAAGAAGCTAAATGCAAAAAGGATTTAAACAGTTCTGTCTTTCAAAATACTTTTTCTCCTGATTCATAGGAGAGAGATCATCATCAGAATTTCATTTCACTAGACTGAAAATAGTTCACTAAATATCCAGTTGACTAGAACACTCTTTTTCTTACTTGAACCTGCTCCATTTACTTAATTTACTCCACTGGAGCTATGAATTTGTTGTATTAAATATGAGGGCTGTTCTGAAAGTAATAGCTCCTATTTAATTGTGTTGGCCCATGAAGTCAGGGTAGATGGTGGTGGTATGAAAGTAGAGACTGAACCTTCCTGCCAATATTCTGTTCCACTTTGTTGCCATGCAACAGACAACAGCAGAGGGGCAGTCTGATAACCCAGCATCTGACATGGAAGTGCATATGAAGCAAAAATGTGGAACTGATGGAGACCACACAGCGGATGAGTGCACAGTGAGGTGGCAGGCAGCAGCGGCGACACGACAGCAACATGAAAGACAAGCCACAATCTGTGGCTTGCAGATTTTTACAAGCATACCATAAAGCCTCTTGTTCATTGCAGGCAAAAATTCATAGCTAATGGTGGTGACTATGGTGCAAGCTAATTTTTTTTTTTTTTTTGTAGCTTAGAATTTGCTCTATCAAATACTTTTAATGCGCCCTTTGTTTCTGCTGCAGTTTCCATTGAAATAAATAGAAGACATTACTTTCAGAGCAACTGTCATGGTTTTGGTTTTTTTTTTATTTGATTTTCAATATTCCACATCAAAACATCATGTACTGGAATTAAAGTGTTAATGCTCTAACTCTACGTACCTATCCCTATACATTACGGAAGTCACGGGATCTGACCCTTCCGGGGGGACGGTCTCTTACTGCCTGGCAGTGGGTGCTGGAGGGTGCTTTCCTAGCCGTTCCAAGCTTTTTCAGGTTTGACTCGGTCTCGGGAACTCTCTCTCATATCTTGTTTGATTTATTAGTCTCAATTCCAATTAGATTGTATTATATTGTATTATTTTGCATTCCGATATCATAGTTAGTAAAATAAGTTTACCTCCATAGTTTGTTGCCGCTGTTTTTTTCCTTTTCCCCCTACCTTCCCATTTTGTGGGTCCAGGCGGGGGGTGGGGAAGGCAGGGGCCTACTGCCCCCTGTCACGGGCATTGACTGATCTAGTTAATTCCGTGACAGATTTTTGGTGGAGAATGCGGGCATAGCTGCCTTTTGCTTTTTGGTTTTTGCTTTTTGGCTCTTAGAACGAATCTCGCTCTCTGCTCTTAGAGAGCAGCTTCGTTAGGGAGCATTATCAGTAGTTCAGGTTTTTGTGCTGGAAAACTTGACCTTGAAAGACCAGGCGTACTGCCAGTATTCTGGGATATCTATAAACTTTGAGCACTGCTTAGTCTGAGTAGTGCCTTTTTTTTTCCTTCCCCCCCCCTCTTGTTAGTTTCAATTCATTAACCCTTTTTGAGCAGAAACCAGCGATGAACCCACTCTTTTTCGTGGAAACGCTGAGTAAGGGATTAAAAGCTATGGTGTTTCTCGCGACCTACTGGCGAATCATCAATGTCATCTTTACTTGTTGTGGAATGGTGTACGTATATAACTACATAAAGGCACTGATGGAGACGCCTGTATGGTACCTATCTTGGTACCTATATGCAATGTTTAATATGAATTTTGACTCTTGCATCCCGGATGGAATGGCTAATTTCACAAGCAACTACATCCCTGTTGCCGCTCTCTCTGCAACATTCGTTTTCCACCCCATAAGATGCTGCTTTGCCAGCGAAACCGACCCCATACCAGGTCGGGGCCAAATGCTCACACAGACCCCAAGTATAGGTGAAGCAAAATGGCGTTTATTAAAATGTAGCAGGCACTTAAATATTCTTGTCCTGCTTTGTCTACACCCCTTGCATACACGCTGTCCTATCGTGGGACAGCACCTGGCAAGCCCTGAGCATAGGGAACCTGACCCCGTCACACACCGTCTCCTCGCCACGCCTACTACATCTCCCCCTCCCTATGCTCAGTAATATCCCGTAACAGCGCGAACGCAAACGCTACAATTGTTCCCGATACCTGTGATACTCTATACTCTATGCATTGGTCCATAAGCTACTACATAATCCTTAGCAAGCAATTCTGAAAGCACATAATCACACACGGCAGAATAGCGGCAATACACACAATTACTAAGAGTGCTAATACTATGTCCTTAAGGATCTTCGCAATCCAACTCCCGAAGTTGCCAAACGTCTTCTTGAACCAGTCTCCGATGGGGTCGTCGTCCACCTGGATCCTCTCCGTATGGTCTCGCAGGGCTTTCAGCGCTTTATGGATGGATACGCTGTGGTCGCTAAGATTGAAGCAACACATTCCTTCTAGGTCTTCACATTCATGCCCCTGTGCCAGGAGCAAGAAGTAGATGGCTGCTTTGTTTTGCAGCACCGCATGCCGAATGCTGTTTGTGTCTTCTAGCATCGCATTCAATACTAATGTTGTTAAATTCACCTGCTTAACTGACCAACATGCTAGGCGTTCTATCTGAGCCAAGCTCTGTGCTGCAGCAACCCCAGGGTCGTTCAGAGATTTTATCAAACATGCCGTTTGGCTAGCTAGATCGGTGTTGTTACGGCAGCTGGAATGGTTTGTAGTGTACCTCGCAAAGGCTTCTAACGTGTATTGAGGGATGCCCATTAGGCAAGTGCAAAAGAGTGAGGTTGCCGATTGCAAGCTAAAGCAAAAGTCGTTTTGGCTCGTCTTATTTACCTAAGTAACCCATAAATTCCCTGACAGTGACAAAAGGTGAATTCCCTCGCTCCCTGTGATAAAGCAATAACCACCACACACACTAAACATAGCATTTGCCTGTTAGAAACGCGTTTTCTCGTTGGCAGCAACGGTTGAGTTTCCTCCACGCTTCTCCCGGCCTTCTTTCGGGGTTCCTGGGCTGTCTCCTTCTTCGGCGTTCACAGGAGCCATACCTGCAAAACTCAGAGTCCCTCGTTACTGTTCTCTTTCATCAGATCTGGTTTGACCTTTCTCGCCGGGATCCACATGACACTTCCCGTATTGACATGTTTTACAGCAGCATACCCTCTACCCCATACTAGAATCCTCCATCCTGGCTCCCATATTCCTGCCTCCGTTCTTATTTTGACTAGAGGGCCTTCCTCTAGAATTCTGGGTCGCCAGTGCTTTTCTACTGGTGCCCTGCTGGCATCCCCTCTTTCATAGTGATTTAAGGCAAACTGAGCTTTGGCCAGTATCTCTCCTTGTCTTGCTATTGGGATTCTGTCGTTATATCCCTCCCCCTCCCCAAGAACATAGATCTTTTCTTTGAGGAGGCGGTTGGCCTTTTCAACAATGGCCTGTCCTTGTGAGTTTCCCGGAATACCCGTAGTATGCTGAATTCCCCAGGTCTCTAACCAATTCTTGGTAGACCGTGATGTAAAACATGAGCCGTTGTCCGTTTTAATCTGCACTGGCAAGCCAAGGACCGCAATAGCCACAGCCCAGTGGGCCTGGGCCGAGGTAGAATTAGCTTTTCCGTGTTGGGTAGCCACGATCATCGTGGAGGCTGTGTCAACAGTAACTGCCAACCACGACCGAGGTGACATTCGCGGCTCCCACGTAAAGTCCGTCTGCCATATTTGCAGCAGCCCTAAGCCACGGGGGTTGACCCCCGCCCCAATAGCAGGAGCTGAATTACAGTGAGGGCAAGCCTGCACCACATCCCTTGCAGCTGTAATGGAAATACCACAGGCTCGAGCGAGTGCCCGGGCGCCTATGTGAAGCGTGGAGTGGAGGTCTCTGGCCTTCCGGATCGTCAGGACACGGGACCCTGCAGCCGCATCTGCGGCTGCGTTGCCCTCTGAAAAGAATCCTGGTACATCCGAATGACTTCTTACATGTAAAATTGCTATAGGCTCTATTCGGGTGCACAAAGCATCTTCTAAGATAAGCGCTGCTTCCGTACTAGGGATGCCTTCTTGGCCCATTTTCAAAGCGAGCTTAGCTGCAAAAGCAGAATCTGTGACTATGTTACAGGGAAGGGAGGGCCAATAAACAATCGCCATCGCAACAGCCCTGACCTTGAGCATCTGAACGCTGGCGCCCGGATCTGTGAAGATTATGGAATCCCAGCGACCATTTGTTTCCCACACTACTGCCCCTTGCCCCGTTGATGATGATGCATCGGTAAACAGGGTAGGCCCTTCCACGGGCGAGTCTTGCACCCTGCACCGTAACGACAGCTGCAATGGTCTCGCCAGTTCGAAAATAGGGGGCGAGTCCGCAAATGTGAGGGAAGCTGACGTCCCTTCCAAAGCAAGCAAGATGGGCTCTGGGAGCGGTAAAGAATCACGAAATGATGTAGGGAGATAGATAATAGAAGGTTCTTGTCCAAAGGTTCTGACAGCTGTATGACGGCACTTACGAAGAAGCCTAGCCAATATTTCCAGCCAGGAAGAGTACGCACGCGTGGGCTGAACGGAAAAATGCCACCACAATGGTTGCGGTTTGGCTCCCAAGTCATGGCCTATAACAGCAGCCGCCCCACTCTCGCATTTACAGGCAGCCACTTCCAGCTCCTTTCCAGGATCATATCGAGACAGAGCCGATTGACAACAGGATTCTGTTATTTCCTTCCATGCCTCTGCCATCTCGGGCGTGATGGAACGCGCCTCGTTCGGATCCGAGCCCTTAAGCTGCTCATAAAATGGCTGCATGAGGCGAGGAGGGATCCCCAGTGCCCCTCGAATCCATTGTAGGGCTCCTACTAGCTTCTGCACATCCCATAGCGTGCGTATCCGGGGTTTGATGTCAACCCCGACTGGGTGGACAGTTTTGTCTCCCAGCCGATATCCTAAAAACTGGACCCCCGATCCTCTCTGGATCTTTTCAGCAGAAATAGTGAAGCCGGCTGATGTCAGGAGCGTCACCACTTGGGCTTCTAATGACTGGAGCCCCGATGGGGTCGGGGATGATAGCAGCAGATCATCCATATAGTGCAGCAGGAGGAACTGCCTAGGGGACTGTCGGACCGGACTCAGGACTCTGTCAATCACTATCTGACAGATCGTGGGAGAGCACGCCATCCCTTGTGGGAGCACTCGCCAGTGATACCGACGAGCCGGGCCTTGGTTATTACGGACAGGAACCGTAAAGGCAAAAGCCTCCCTGTCTTGCTCAGCCAGGGGTATGGAGAAAAAGCAATCCTTCAAATCGATAACAACAACCCCCCAGCCTGCAGGCACGGCGGATAGTACGGGCGCACCCTGCTGAACTACACCAAAAGGCACTAACTGAGCGTTAACTGCGCGCAAGTCATGCAGCAAGCGATAGGATCCTGACCGCTTCTTTATCACAAATACAGGAGTGTTCCATTGACTAAGAGAGGGTTCTATATGACCTAAGCGAAGCTCTTGCTGTACTAATGCGTGAAGCGCTACAAGCTATTCTGTCGGTAAGGACCACTGATCCACCCAGACAGGTCGCACTTCCTGTCTCCAGCGCAGTGGGATCGCATACTGCGCTGACAATTGACAGATCGTGGCCCCCACTATAAATTGTTATGCCTGCTGCCCCTGTTCTGCTGTAGCAGAACAGGCCTTTCCAGGGAACCATCCCTGCTGATTACGATAATCTCAACCATCTGGGCGGACCTCCGGGTGGGCGTTGTTCCTCCCACTCCCGCTATCATCTGTGCCGCCCCTGTAGGCCATGTAGAGGGCCAATCGGATTCCGCAATAACCCGATGCGATAGAGAAAGCGCCCGTGTTTGCAGGGCTAACTATAAACGCGGCTGGATTCGCTAGGCCCTTTTCTTTCGCTTTCTCTTTAACTTTAGCCCAGTCAGTAACCAGGCCCCCCCCCCGGCGCGGGCTCCCCCCCGGCCGCGGGCTCCCCCGCCCCGCTCCGCCCACCGCCCTATCGCGTTCTTCAAGGGGCGGTTCTGGCTGAGACGTTTTGTCCAAAGAAGGGCATAAAGACGGGGCAGGGTAAGGTGGGGGCGGAGCTGTCGGCTCACATGACTGACTCGGCGACTCCTTCTTCTCCGTCTCTCCGCCTCCGCTCTCCGCCGTCGCCGCCATCTTGGCCTCGCCGGATCTATGAGAAAGCAAAGACCCGCTCCCGGCAGCCCCCGTCACGCTCCGATCCTCCCCGAACCCTCCTTCTGCCTTTGCCGCCTTGAGAGCCCCAAGTATCAAGCCCCACGTTTTAAGCTCTGAGGCTTTTTGGTCGGACATGGCGCGCTGGCACAGCGCCAAAGTGAGTGAGTCCCACTTATTTGAATCGAGCACCTGTTGAGGGGAGTCCAGCTCACCCTCCTTTTCTAGCCGCGATAACACGGCCGCAATCTCCTTCTTAGAAGGAACGGTCCTACCGCAATAACTTTTACAGAAATGTAAAAATACCTTAATTTTAGTTACACACGCGACCTGCCGCCACCTCACAGGTTCCACCGCAGTGTGTCTTCCGTAGGCGACCTGCCGCCACCTCACAGGTTCCACCGCCTTACGGGCACGCCGGGCAGCTACTACTCACAGGGTAGATCACACCGGGGTCACCACTTGTTGCCGCTCTCTCTGCAACATTCGTTTTCCACCCCATAAGATGCTGCTTTGCCAGCGAAACCGACCCCATACCAGGTCGGGGCCAAATGCTCACACAGACCCCAAGTATAGGTGAAGCAAAATGGCGTTTATTAAAATGTAGCAGGCACTTAAATATTCTTGTCCTGCTTTGTCTACACCCCTTGCATACACGCTGTCCTATCGTGGGACAGCACCTGGCAAGCCCTGAGCATAGGGAACCTGACCCCGTCACACACCGTCTCCTCGCCACGCCTACTACACATCCCAAATGGAATAGCTGATTTTACAAACCACACAGTGTTCAAACCAGTTTCCAAGTTTTCCTTTTGGTTTATCAAACATTTTTCCAATGTTGAGTTAACTCAAATGCTTGTGAATGTAACGGGCGTAGCAGCCCTGTTCATATCAGTCTTCCTGAATCTATTTCTATACAGGACTATAAGGACTATGATTAAGCAGAAGGAGTCTCCTCCAAATCCAAAGAATACTGACTGGCAGGGAATATGGAGAGATTTAGGAGAAATCTTAGAAGAATGGGGACCCACAATGTCATGGGATTTCACTCTTGAGCATCTGTGGCATCCCCAGAAACTTAGCCAGTATCTGAGACAGGGGCAGTGCAGCTTAGGTAAATCTAAGGAGGTACAACTTATTTGGGGTTTGGCTTGTGCTTACCGTGCCCTATATAATACTGTTTTGGAGAGAGAGAGTTTCCGAGCTGAGGTTCAAGCCAAAGGGGAAGTCAAATCTGACCAATTACAGGAGACACCAGTAACAATATCAGTTGCCCCTGTGGAGGGCAAGAAATGGAAACGAGTGTCCTCACGTCTAGAACGGAAAAAAGAAGAAGAGGAGGAGGAGGTGGAGGAAGATCCAGGTGAGGGGCCCTCCTCGAAACCATCAACATCAAGAAAGGCAAAAGGAAAAACTAAGAGACATGCAGAAGAGAGTGATGAAGAGGAAGTTTCTATTACTACTCGTCGGCCTCTGAAGATGACTGAAATCCAAGGCTCAAGAAAGGAATTTACACGGCGCCCAAATGAAACTATCGTTTCCTGGTTAGTTCGCTGTTGGGACGACGGGGCCAGTAGCTTGTCTCTAGATGGTAATGAAGCCCGCCAACTAGGAGCCATTGCCAGAGATCCAGCTATTGACAGAGGAATTAGTCGATGTCTGGATGGGGCTGCCTCCCTCTGGGAACGAGTATTAACAGCCGTGAAGGAAAGGTACCCCTTCAAAAGCGGCTTGAAGCCTATGACAAAAAGGTGGGATACAATTGAACAGGGTATCCAGTATTTGAGGGAAATAGCCGTGGTGGAAATGTTGTATGACCCGAACTGTGTTTTTAACGACCCACAAGGCCATGACCCTGAGAGAGTGAGAACAACGCGTGAAATGTGGCAGCAACTCACATCAACAGCACCAGCCAGATACGCCTCTGCACTATTGGCAGCATCGGACAGATACCAGGACCAACAGAGAAGCCCCTTAGTTTATGAATTGATTCTTATGCTCCAAAGCTATGAACAACAGCTACCCCCAACTCGCGCCGCCATCGCCGCCATTTCACAAATGACGGAGCAACTGAATGAAATGCGAGAGCAAATGTCTTCACTGATGAATCGTGACAAACCTGTAGAAGTATCAGAAACGCTTGATGAAGATCAGAATAGTCAAAAGAGTCTACTGAAGGAGATGAAGGAGATGATGGAACAAGTGTGGATCCAACTAACTAAAGACGATGAACCCTCCTTCTCAGGTGCAAAATCAAAAATCTCAGCTGTTAGAGGCAAACGCTCTCCAGCTCCAGGAAGGAATCCTACATCGCGACTTGCCTTGTGGCGTTACTTACGTGACCATGGAGAAGACATGAGGAAGTGGCACGACCAAGCTACTCATGTACTACGAGCACGGGTGAGAGAATTACAAAGCAGATCAACTGCCAGTGCAGTTGCTCCGGTTACCACAGGTAATGAATAGAGGGGCCCTGCCCTCAGTCAGGGGGGGGAAAGGGATAATAGAGTTTATTGGACTGTGTGGATCCGATGGCCTGGCACATCAGAACCACTGAAATATAAGGCATTGGTGGATACCGGTGCACAGTGCACTCTGATGCCCTCGACTTATGAAGGGACAGAATCAATCCATATTTCTGGAGTGACTGGGGGCTCTCAAGAATTGACTGTGTTGGAGGCCGAGATAAGCCTCACTGGTAGGAACTGGCAAAAGCACCCTATTGTGACTGGTCCAGGGGCTCCATGTATACTTGGTATTGATTATCTCAGAAGGGGGCATTTCAAGGATCCTAAGGGGTATCGATGGGCCTTTGGAATAGCTGCTGTAGACACAAACAACATTAAGCAGCTGTCTGTTTTGCCTGGCCTGTCAGAAGATCCGTCTGTTGTGGGACTGCTACAGGTAAAAGAGCAACAGGTACCAATTGCTACAAAAACAGTGCACAGACGGCAGTACCGTACCAACAGGGATTCCTTGCTCCCCATTCATAAGTTGATTCGTCAACTAGAGAGTCAGGGAGTGATCAGCAAAACTCACTCGCCTTTTAATAGTCCCATATGGCCAGTGCGTAAAGCCAGCGGAGAATGGAGGCTGACGGTGGACTATCGTGGCCTGAATGAGGTCACACCCCCACTGAGTGCTGCTGTGCCGGACATGTTAGAACTCCAGTATGAACTGGAATCAAAAGCAGCCAAATGGTATGCCACCATTGACATTGCTAATGCCTTTTTCTCCATTCCTTTGGCCAAAGAATGTAGGCCACAGTTTGCTTTCACCTGGAGGGGTGTTCAGTATACTTGGAACCGTTTGCCCCAGGGGTGGAAACACAGCCCAACCATTTGCCACGGGTTGATCCAAACTGCATTAGAACAGGGCAGTGCCCCTGAGCACTTGCAGTACATTGATGATATCGTTGTGTGGGGCGATACAGCAGAAGAAGTCTTCACAAAAGGGGAGCGAATAATCCAGATTCTTCTGCGTGCTGGTTTTGCTGTTAAGCGGAGCAAAGTGAAAGGACCTGCTCAGGAGATTCAGTTCCTAGGTATAAAGTGGCAAGATGGCCGTCGTTACATCCCAACAGATGTGATCAACAAAATCACCGCTATGTCTCCACCCACTAGTAAGAAAGAGACACAATCTTTTTTAGGTGTAGTGGGCTTTTGGAGAATGCATGTTCCAAATTATAGCTTCATTGTAAGCCCCCTTTATCATGTGACGCGAATGAAGAATGAGTTTACATGGGGCCCTGAGCAGCAGCAGGCTTTTGAACAGATTAAACAGGAGATAGCCCGTGCCGTGGCCTTAGGGCCAGTACGGACAGGGCAGGATATAAAGAACATCCTCTACACTGCTGCTGGAGAGAAAGGTCCCACTTGGAGTTTGTGGCAAAGAGCCTCAGGAGAGACCCGAGGCCGACCCCTGGGATTCTGGAGTCGGGCCTACAAGGGATCGGAAGAGGGCTACACTCCAACTGAAAAGGAGATCTTAGCTGCTTATGAGGGGGTTCGGGCTGCTTCTGAAGTGGTCGGTACTGAAACACAGCTCCTTCTGGCACCTCGACTACCAGTGTTGAACTGGATGTTTAAAGGAAAGGTTCCCCCCACCCATCACGCAACTGATGCCACTTGGAGTAAGTGGATTGCGTTAATTACGCAACGAGCGCGGATGGGGAACCTCAGCCGTCCAGGAATCCTAGAGGTGATCATGGACTGGCCTGAAGGTAAAAAGTTTGGAACATCACCAGCAGAAGAAGTATCACGAGCTAAAGAGGCCCCACCATACAATGAATTACCAGAAAATGAAAGAAAGTATGCCCTGTTCACTGATGGATCATGTCGTATTGTGGGAAAGCATCGCAGATGGAAATCTGCTGTGTGGAGCCCCACACGACAAGTTGCAGAGGCCACTGAAGGGAAAGGAGAATCAAGCCAATTTGCAGAGGTAAAGGCTGTCCAACTGGCCTTGGATGTGGCTGAATGGGAGAGGTGGCCAATGCTTTATCTTTACACTGACTCATGGATGGTGGCAAATGCTTTGTGGGGGTGGTTACAGCAGTGGGAGCAAAATAACTGGCAAAGAAGGGGTAAACCTATTTGGGCTGCTGAACTGTGGAAAGACATTGCTGCCCGAATAAAGAATATGGTTGTAAAGGTGCGCCATGTAGATGCTCATGTGCCCAAGAGTCGGGCTACTGAAGAACAGCAAAATAACCACCAGGTGGACCGAGCTGCCAAAATTGAGGTGGCTCAGATAGACCTGGACTGGCAGAACAAGGGTGAATTATTTCTAGCTCGGTGGGCTCATGAGACCTCGGGCCATCAGGGGAGAGATGCAACATATAAGTGGGCTAGAGACCGAGGGGTGGACTTAACTGTGGATGCAATTGCACAGGTTATTCATGACTGTGAAACATGCGCCATAATCAAACAAGCCAAGAAGATGAAACCACTCTGGGAGGAAGGGCGATGGCAAAAGTATAAATATGGGGAGGCATGGCAGGTTGATTATATCACCCTGCCACGATCCCGCAGTGGTAAGTGTTATGTGCTTACTATGGTAGAGGCGACCACTGGGTGGCTTGAAACATATGCAGTACCCCATGCTACCGCCCGAAACACCATATTAGGTCTTGAGAAACAAGTCCTGTGGCGACATGGCACCCCAGAAAGAATTGAGTCAGATAATGGGACTCATTTCAAAAATTCTCTTGTAAATACTTGGGCCAAAGATCATGGCATTGAGTGGATTTACCATATTCCCTACCATGCACCAGCCTCTGGTAAAATCGAACGATACAATGGGTTGTTAAAAACAATGCTGAAAGCAATGGGTGGCGGAACATTTAAGCACTGGGAGAAGCATTTGGCAGAAGCCACCTGGTTAGTCAATACCAGAGGATCTATCAATCGTGATGGTCCTACCCAATCCAGCTCTCTACATACCGTAGAGGGAGATAAGGTCCCTGTTGTACATGTAAAGAGCATGTTGGGAAAAGCAGTTTGGGTTCTTCCAGCTTCTGGAAAGGGCAAACCTCTCCGCGGTACTGTTTTTGCCCAGGGACCTGGATCTACTTGGTGGGTAATGCAGGAAAATGGGGATGTTCAATGTGTACCACAAGGAAACTTGATGCTGGGGGAGTGCAGACAGTAATTCTATGTATATGTATATAGACGTGTGCGTGTGATGCATTTGTAATCATTTTGTTTGTTTGTATATGTATGTGTATATATATATATATAAAGCATGATGTAGCGATGTAGAATAAGGGGTGGAATGTCATGGTTTTGGTTTTTTTTTTATTTGATTTTCAATATTCCACATCAAAACATCATGTACTGGAATTAAAGTGTTAATGCTCTAACTCTACGTACCTATCCCTATACATTACGGAAGTCACGGGATCTGACCCTTCCGGGGGGACGGTCTCTTACTGCCTGGCAGTGGGTGCTGGAGGGTGCTTTCCTAGCCGTTCCAAGCTTTTTCAGGTTTGACTCGGTCTCGGGAACTCTCTCTCATATCTTGTTTGATTTATTAGTCTCAATTCCAATTAGATTGTATTATATTGTATTATTTTGCATTCCGATATCATAGTTAGTAAAATAAGTTTACCTCCATAGTTTGTTGCCGCTGTTTTTTTTCCTTTTCCCCCTACCTTCCCATTTTGTGGGTCCAGGCGGGGGGTGGGGAAGGCAGGGGCCTACTGCCCCCTGTCACGGGCATTGACTGATCTAGTTAATTCCGTGACAGCAACCCACATGTATGCAACAAAGAAATTTATATGGAAGTTGTATTCAGTGAATAACAGTAAAAATAGTTTCCTACCAGGTATTTATACTTGAAGTTTTACCTGCTAAATAGCAGATTTTCCATTTTTCATTTCCTAATTAACAGCACAATAATAATAATAATCTCGTATGGATTACAGCTGCTTGGAATTCCCTGGGAAAAAAAAAATCTTGGAAAAAGGCTACTTACTTTTAACAAGTCATCTTTGGTATATATTCCCAAAATGCACTCACACTAGCTATATAAGCCCTGCAGCTGGATGGTTTCCTGCCATAATGATATTCAACAGAACATGAATAAAGCTGATACCTGTCTCAGGCATGTGAAAAGGCTGGAGGGATGCTTGCATATCCAGTCTCCTCTCAGACAGAAATCCTTTGCCTTCTTTAAGTGTTTTGAAGAAGTGTTGAAGGATGAGTATCTATAGGCAAAGAAGCAGGGTACAGAGGCTGAGAGCCATGGGTACGCAGACTGTGGGAGAAGACCAGTGATTTGAGTATACTACTCCACAGAAGCAGAGGGGCAAGCTCTGCTTTGGGAGTCTTGCTCACAGCACACCTTGGAAGCTCAGAAGTGCGTAGATTAGCATAGAATCTGGCTGAAATCAAGTATTTTAATTTCATTGAACAATCAGAAAGAACACAGTTTATCCAGAAATGTCAAAAACCCAATCCTAATAATCAACAAATTCTTTTTAAACTGAAATTGCTCTGATTATATTTTAGATTTTGAGCTTCATCTAGCACTACACAGTCAATACTGGAATTTTCTCCTGGGTAAATACAAGTTGCCATTTCTCCTTGCAGCTAATTTAACCCTCTTCATGTTACCATTTTCCCTTGCTGGTTGCTTTTCTAACAACAGTATGACAATCTCTACTGTATGCAGAAAGGAGCCATGTAGCTGTTCAGATGCTTTGGTTTAGGTGCAAATAAGGGAATAATTTCAGACAATTCCATGCTTTCAGGAACACCTTGGTGTTTAGAAAGTAGAATACAGACTTGTGTTTGGTGAGGTAGATCCTTCTGCAAAGTTAAGAGGCAAGTAAATTTTGTCTGTGAGAAATTAGTAACCCTTTAAGGACCCTTGCACTACTAAACAAATCTCATGTGAGGACCCTCCTAGCTAATTTTTATTCTCTTTAATTTCTGGTTGACTATCAGTGTGTTGCCTGTACTTAAAACTTTGTTGTACTGGCTGTTTATGGGGTAGGGAAATATATCAAAATAAACTTCTCCCAAAGTAATGGTTTGTTTTCAAGTTATTGACATTTATGGACTCATCCAAGTATTGTCCTCTTTTGTTTGAATAGAGAATACCATTACCAATAACAGCAACTCAGAACTCCAATGTAAAGTACAGGCAAAGCTTTAAGGATGTTTGGCTGTCCTTAACGTTCTCTTCAAATGGAGAACCATCCTGTATAAGTAGCATGTGGGGTACTGTAAAAGATTAATTCTGTTAGAAAGTGCAGGAAAAATCTGTCCAACAGTTATAAGCTGTGAATAAAGAATAATTTTTACTACCTTTCTTTTGTCATTTCCAATTTTGAGAAGTAACTTTGAGTAGTGTGAAAATCTGCAATTGAAATGCGAAAAAGATTGACTAAAACAACAAGATTTAGATCCATATTTCAATTATATTACTTTCCTATATTTTAATACTGACATTTTGTCTTCAAAGTGTATGAATTAAGCTCATTATGTATACTCATAAGCTTTTTCCCCTAAAATTGATAAAGACAAAATTTTTAATAATATACAGAAGTTCTCTAAAATGGCAATATCTCTCTGTTTAGAAACTCTAAACTTGCCTAAGTGATCATAACAAGCACATTCTTAAGGTCTCATGCATTGAACAAGTGCTGCCTGATGGACAACTACAGATTATTCTGTATGAGATAATTTCTATTAGAGACATTATAATGCACTGAGATAACTGACTTTAACAGTCTAATCTTAAAAATCAGATATACTCTGGCTAATGTAATGAAAACCTTTAATCATCCTCCAAAACAAAGTAGAACAGTCAAAATAAATAGTAATTGTAAAATATTGTTCCTTAAACTTAATTAGGTGGCAGATTCTTGTGGGACCCTTTTAGTATTCTAATATACAATTCACAGAAAAATAGAATACTTTCTCAGCTTCTGACATCACAGTATGGCATTACTGCTGTATTCTCCTAGAAATCCATTGGATGTGCAGTGCCAATTGATAGGAGAGAGATTGCTATTATGTTTTTTTTTTTTTTCATTCCAAAAATGGCTTAGGAAATGATTCCGAATAATTCTCAAGTTCTTTTGCCCTTGATGTTTCCCAAATTGTACAAAGGCTGTTTTAAAAAATTCAGTGAGGTCAAGGGCATTCTTTAATACTTTTGTTCTGTGAGAGGAACAGATTTATCAGGACATCACAAAGCTATGTAAGGAGGAGACACTTGCTCTACTGCGTAACCACAAATCAACCACATGGCAGTTTCCAGCCTTAGCTCAACTCTATCAGTAGGCTGAGTACACATTTTTTTTCGGAAGCACAGCTTAAGTGTTTCCAGAGAAATCCAAGCAAGCATAAAGTTAGCTAGCCAAGCTGTGCGGCTGCTCTCAGAATTTACAATTCTGAGAAAGTATTCTATTTAAATGAGAAAATAAACAGATTATCCTAGTCATAGCCCTGTTGGGCACAGGAAAGTTTTACAAGTCAAGGTGGAGAATGTGGGATCCTCGTACTAACATTTGCCCTTTCTTCTAGGTCCCAAGGAATTTCTCAAGAATCCTTTTGTCCATTATTAGGTAAAAATCATTAAAATCAGTTAGTTTATTTTGGCTGAGTTTGAGACAAATCCAACTCATTTTGAGCTGGTTTCATTATCCAAACTTGTATGAATCTTTTGGGCTCAGGAAATGTTAGCATGAATGCCACGTTTATAGTTTCAACAGTATTAAAACATCTTTCCCTTTCACCAGGGCTTTATTTCTTTCATTACACCATACAAAAAGAAGCAGAAGATCCTCATGCCTCCTCCAAGATTTACTTTCACAATAATAAAAAGAAGCAAGCTGAAAAAAAACAACAACAACAAAAAAAACCCAATAAACTAGATCATTTCTATTCTATCTTGTACACATTCATATAATTAAAAAGACTTACAAGACAGCCATTTTTCTTCTACAAAAGCCTTCAAAGTGTCAAAAGTTGATTATTATTTCAGGATCTTTATTAAGTCATATCAAGTCAGAAGACATGGTCACATGGTCATATCTAATGATGCACACAGCAGAGAAATAAAGAGGATAACAAAATTTGAATACTTAAATAGCTTGATAAAGTATTTAGTTTGAACATCACCTTTAAATAAATAGGTGGATGTCTTTGCCATAATAGGAAAAGAGGCCACAGTAGTAAAGAACAAATGAGAAATGTGCTTAAAATTATCTTCAATGAAGTGAAGCTTTAAATCTACTTAAATTAAGAATAAAATATAATTGTTGCATTTACTACAGATTTACAAAAAATCTCCGGCATGTTACAAGCCATTCCAAAACCATGTTTACTGGATAAAAGGCTACATGTTTTGGCATGAATTTGGGAATTTTTAGATTCCGAACAATATATGTCATTAAGACTGACAAATACATCTATCTACCTTCTGAAATTTCATCCCTACACGAAAGTTCACCTTTTGTTGTTTCATGAAGTTGTCTCTCTCTTCTAATTTTTTTTTTATACAGTCCTGTTCTGTGTTTTCCCTCTTCTGCTATAACCAAATTACTTGATAAAACTGAACTCAGAATTCAAGGGAAGATTATGGATCATCAGTGGCTCTAACATTTTCAGTGTTGAAACCTGAGTTTCTTTACATTCAGTCAGTATCCTGCAGTGGATTATAGAGATTTTCTTTCTTTAAATATGCATTTTTTTTTGTCTATTATTTTTTCTTCAATAAAGTTATGAAATAATTCACTAAACAGATGACTCTTGATGTTCAGATGTTGAGTTGAACTATTTAAGACTAACCAAATGAGTATGCATTATTGTCTCTAACTTGGTGAACATGAGTCAATTTGGCAATAATATGCTCTTTTGAAATCCTCTTTCCATCACAAACAGTAGAAGTTGCTTTTCGTTAAATTTTAAAACTAAAAGAAAATGAACACTTGGAGAGTTTTCAAAAAGTATAATTCCAAAGTGTGGGTCTTTCCAGAACAAAATTATCTCAATATTTCAGAAAATATTCGCTGTTAAGCGAAGTAAGATGTCAAGTGGATATTTATGTTAATAGCTTTCTCCATATCTTTCTAAATACAGTTAAATCTGGCTTTAAAACTGAGTCACCTATCTGAAATCCTTGTTTGAAAAGGACCTCAAAGATCACCTAGTTTCAACCCTCTTGCCACTGGCAGAGTCTCCAACCACTAGACCAGGCTGCCCAGAGCCACATCCAGCCTGGCCTTGAATGCATCCAGAGATGGGGGCATACACAACCTCTCTGGGCAACGTGTTCCAGTGTGTCACCTCCCTGTGAGGAAAACTTCCTCCTAAATATACATTTAGAAAAAGATAGGAGATGATTTTCCCAAAAAAAGACTTTTTATCTATAATTCACTACAGCTTTAATTAATGGTCTTTAAATCCATCTTTTTTTGTTTGTTTTAGATGGTGTCTAATTTGACTTTGACAGATTTATTCCATAAACCAATGTATTTGAATTTTGAAACAACATCAATTTTTGATATCCAGTTTTTCCTGAGGAAATAAATCTCACCATTTTGATCTGTTCCCACTTTGACAGCTGATGATCTGATTTGGTGCCTCCTAGTTCCCATACTATGAAAAACAAGGAATAAAAATCACCTCTTCATACCTTCTGCACCCTCTAAGATTTCATAGACCTCTCTCATATTCTCGCCTCAGCTGACTTTTTCCTGGCTGAAGAGAACTACTTTACTGAAGTACTCCTTTTATGGCAGCATTCCTAACCCTTTGCTACTTTGGTCTAACTTTCTCCAAATCTTATTTTGTTCTGTTTTTTCATTTCTGAGATGAGGAGTACAGAATAGTGTCCTTTATTCAAGACAGGCCTTTACTGTGGATTTGGTCAAATAACCAAACTTTCTCTGTTTTATTCACTGATTTGCTGTCTAACATTGGGTTCCTTCAATGACTGCTACTAACTATTCAAAGAACTGTGAATTATAACTTGAAGTACATTTTTTCCTGAACAGTAATCTTTAATTCAAATTTACTCACTAAATAGGCATGTGTGTGTGAGCATGTTGGTTTAGCTTAGTGATTAAGGATGTATTTATTTTCCTCTCTGAACACTGCTGCAAATTCATTATTACTTGTGTAACTGCAAAGCTCCATTATATCAAACTTAGTAGTTGAAAGAGGACTATTACCTAATCTGACTGTATGTCCTAGAAAAGCCATAGGTCTCAGCTAAATTACATAATAATGAAAACTGACCATCTCCACCACTAGTTGAAACAACTCAGCAATCTTAACTGTGCAATCAGAAAAATTCACAAGCCCATTTCAGAGAAAATAATTTAAAAAAGAAATCTACAAAATATAAATAGAAAAAGTTAAGTTCAATGTGAGAGAGAATGAATCTGAGTTATGGAATCATACAGTAATTTAGGTTGGAGAAGTCTGCTACAGGTCACCTTGTCTAGTCACCCACTCAAGGAAGGGCTAGCTTCAAAGTTTGATTAGATTTTTCAGGCGCTTAGTAACTTCTGACATTAGGTACAGGTAGGAAAGGTATTGTGGACAAAAGCGAAGTGCAATAAAATGCTTCAAGACCATGATCTCTTCATATGCTTGTTGTTTTAAACTGAGGTTTCCAGTAATTTCATACCTTATGTTGCTGCAAAGCTCCATGACATCAGACAATAGTTGAAGGAGGACTACTACCATTTCTGATCATATACAGAATACAGGCAATAGGTATTCACTAACTTATTTTAGACCTACACAGTTTGGGTAATTGTAACAGGAAAGGCAAGAAGGCTCACCGTGTTAGAGAGCAGTCTCTTCTCCACATGTTTTACCAGTCCATTACACCAGGCTTGCTCTCAGCTCAGTGACTTTCAGCACTTTTCCTGTTGTGTCAGCACTCAGACTGAGTTGCAAGGAACATTTCTTCCAAGTACCTCCAAAGCCAGCCTTCACCCTGATTAGGGCTACTTAACAGGACTGTCTTCAACCAGCCCTGCCATGAACTGGAAAAGAAAATTTCTTTTAGAACAAATGGCAGTGGTGAAAATGTCATCTGCTTGGATTAGAATGCTTGCAGGTTCCTGTGGATGAACTGAGGCTTTCAGTAGGAGTACTGAAGTAGTTGAAAACAAGGAGATTTATGAGGTCCAAATTGCTATCCAGAGACACATGTGGAATGATTGTGAGGTGTTGCTCTCCAGTATGCGTGGGTGTTTTGTAGGTAGTTTGGAATGAAGGAGTCTAGCTTGAGGTCTGGCAAATTGTATTAGTCTCAGCAGTTTAAAAAAGCTCATTACTGGAACCTCAGTGACCTCCATGAAAGTGGCCCCTTTCACACATTCCTTATTTGTACCCAAATGTTCATTCTGGTGTTAGCTTTTCATCTTTTAAAGTACTATGTGTAAGACTACAACAAACAGACTTCATTCGTGGCGTAGCTAGTGAGTTGCTTTGTTGATAGGATGGGGCAAAAACCAGTTAAAAGCAGCTGTAATTAATACTTCTTTTTAAAGTCAGCTTGTTAAAAGTAACCTGGATCTGCTTTTTAAAGAAACCAATAGCCATTTTATCCCAGTAATGTTTCAGAAGTATACATTTAGTATTTAGATACATTTAAAGACAGTAGAGAAAACCCTAACATAGGTTTGCAATTGAAAACCTAAGGAAATCATCCTGCAGTAGGATGTTATGACTGTTGCTGCTTAATGTGACACTCATGTACAGTTTGTTGTAATTTGAAATGGAGAGGATAACTACAGAAGCAGAGGAAAATCTGAAGGAGAGTTTAACCTCCAAACAAATAAAATGTTATTATTTATTATAAAATGTTATTTATTAAAATTTATAATTTATTATAAAATGTTATTAGCTGACCAACTAAACAGAGATTTGCCAATCTAGGTAGTGACAGTAAACCAGCAGAAGAAACTGCACTGGTATACAGGAGATGTAACACATACTACGCATCTTAATTCCAACTGCCCAAACGTTGGAAATATTTAACATAGAGTACCATGAAAACCTCTAGCTGTACAGTTGAAATAGTATAGCTTAGTTAATCTCCTACTCTTTCTGTAGTTAGTTAACAACATACACAAACAGATTTTGAGCAATGTCGGTCTGAGAACAAGTAGCCTATATGTGTAATGGGACTGTATTACTAAAAGAACACAGCATCCAAATAATTATGTTACTAACAAAGACTTGTAATATTTCTTTCATCTTTTATTCTTTCAGATGAAAGACATTAAGTGGAATTACATGTAGGTTGTTTCAAATGTAATGCCTGCTACTAATTTTCATGAAAACTACAACAGATGTAAAGAGTACAATAACACTATTTGATTGAGAAAAATTCTCAGCTATAAAACATGATTTTTCAATGTAGTCACCGCCATTAGCTATGCATTTTTGCCTGCAATGAACAGTATCCTGCATGGTGCATTCCTAAAAATTTGCAGAAGCAAAGGTGACACATTACTGCTTTCATCACTGGTGAAACACACAATCCACCATCCCACTGTGCTTACATCCACTGTTTGGTTCGGGAAGTTTTGATTAATATCAGTGGATGCAAGTTTTTCTGCACGTAACAATTCAGTGAAACACTTATGCTTCGCATATACTTCCATGTCAGGCACCATTTTGTCAGACTGCCCCTCTGCTGATGTTTGTTGTGTGGGAAAAAAAAATAATTAGCATAAATGGAACACTGGTGGGAAAGTTTAACATCTACTGCCATATCATCAACATCCACTTCTGAGATTGTGGGCAAACATCACAAAATAGGAAGCATATCATGTGGAGAAACCTTCAAAATAATGAAGTTTTGTCACCATCACAGTTTAAAAACTCTTCACCATGCAATCTGAAAAATATACCCGCCATTTCAGAGAAACTATAACTTCAAAATATATGACATTTAGACAGGAACAGCTAAATTTAAAGTGAGAGAATGAATCTGAGTTACAGGATCATACAATAATTTAGGTTGGAGAAGACTTCTATAAGTCACCTTATCTTGTCACCCACTCAATCCAGGGCTAGCTTCCAAGTTAAATTAGGTTTTTCACATCCTTAGTAGCTTCTGACATTAGATACAGATAGAAAAGGTATTGTGGACAAAAGTAAAGTGCAACATTCCAGGCCATGTCCTTTTCACATGCAACTTGTTTTTAACTGAGGTTTCCAACAAGTTCACAACTTGCGTGGCTGCAAAGATTCATGATATCAGACTTTGTTGAAAGAGGACTATTACCACCACCTAATCTGACTGTATTTGTTCACCAACTTATTTATTTGAACTGCAATTGTGTGGATAATTGCAGAAGAAAAATAAGTAAAAAGGGATGTTTTTGAGAATTAGATCTAATTAGGAGTGTTGAAATTCAATGGGAACTTTATTCTCAGGTAATTATTTGAAAAGAAGTTATTTGAAATTGTCTGACAAAACTGTAGGTTACATCCACCACACTTTTTCTTCATAAAAACTGATAAAAAACTATCAAAAAAGCTCTAAGGCTCTAAAACCATCCAATGCTTAACAGGAAAGGCAAGGCGGCTCATCAGTTTAAAGAGAAGTCTCTCCTCCGCATACTCCACCAGCCCATTAAACCAGGCTTGCATCTTCCTTTTTGTGTCAGCACTTCCATTGAGTTGCAAGGAACATTTCTTCCAATACCTCCAAAGGCTGACTGCCAGCCCTCAGCCCACCCATGACCCAGGTGATCCCCAGCCCTGGTCAGCTCCCCAGTTTCTGAGCCCATGGCTTCTCTTCTGTCTGAGGAGTTTTATCTCTGAGCACTTGGTTGCTCCCCAGAATAGGACACCTGGACAAGACCCCTGGACAAGACCCCCTTCTCTTTTGCCCAGCAGCCTTCCACTAGTAAAGCAGAACATACGATCCACAGACAGTAAACTGAGCCCAATGGAACCCTTATACCATCTGCCACAACATATGAAAACATCAGAACTCTGACATGAGCTCAAACATATCTTTTGGAAAGATTTTACTGCTAGTGGAGTTGGCCTTGGAAGTAAAGCTTGAATCTGTAGTTAAATGACTTTCTCCCCTGCTGAATTTAGTTCTTCTCTCTCCTCTGTCGTTCTATTTGCAGCAATTAATTTATCCTACAACTCATTCTTGTATGGAGATATCTCAATAAGGTGAAATAATTTAAATCTGTGCAATGTATGTATTTCACAGAAATATTTTCTCTTGATAAAGAAGGAAGAAGGTGGTAAGGAGGTGTGGGCCTCCACTGGTGCACTTCTCTGCAGTTTGTGAGAAACAGTAACAAGCCTTTGTATGAATGGTTACTTAACTGTGTTCAAAAACCAAAACCCCTCTAAAAAATGTAAGATAACTTTTTAAAAAGCCCCTTGTTAGCATACACTGCAGCAAACCGCAAGATTCTCTAGTACCAGATTCTCAGCTTAAAAGAGTACAGCAAAGACTGCTAACCAGTTTGCACATAGAATCTCTCCTTCCACCCCAACCACTATTATTCATAAATCCTTATCCAAATAGACCCTAGAACAAAGCTATTGCCTCAGACACATGCTTTGCAAACAGCTTGTGAAATCTGCTAAAATAGCTTGAATTACAGATACAGAACAATATGTGGAAATTGAAGGAAAAGTTGCACAACATTCCAAGAAGGAAAGATGTTTGAAAGGCAGAAATAAGCCTTTCCTAACAAAAGCTGAAATTCCTGGTTTTATCTAAATCTAATTATGATTTTGACTGAATTCTAACTGAAATTGTTTTAGTATTAAACATTATATTTTAGTTAGGTAGGCTGTTACTATAAATATATAATATAAAGTTAATTTTCATTACACTACCATCAGTAGATAACAAACACTGAACATTGCCTTCCCATCTTCCTTAAATTAAAAAAAATAATAATAAAAGAAATGGGGAAATGATGTTATAAAGAACCACAGAACTTCTGGCGAACTAGGGGTTTCAGTGAGATCTGCAGAGCTCTGCTGTTTGGTGTACTGAATGGAAGGCTGGGAAGTGTTGTTCTCAGGGTTTTCTTCACAAAATGAAGACACACAACGATAAAGTCTTCTGAAGTTAGTGGAGCAGGATTACCTGGCGCAGAGTTGTGTCATCAGTGAAAGCCAAAAATCCAAAAGATAGTGAAGAATTAAAAAAAATTGCCAAGAACAACAGCCATTGAGGTGAACTCCCAGGGGAGATGATCCTCTATTTGTTCTTCTGTTCAGAGTTCAGGACTGAGCACAGTTCTTAATACACATCAGCCAAACAAGTACTCACAAACACTAAAAAAATAAAATCAAGGGGCTTAACACATAAGCCTTGGGGTGAAATGTAAACTCTCTTCACAAACAGAAAGAGGATCTGGATGTTCCAGTGATCCCGTGTGACCTAAATGCTAAGAAAGTAAAACAAAACAAAAACAAACTATGATTCATATCACTTCTGATGTGATAGTCACTCAAATGGAATGTTTTCTTAATCTGACATTTTTCGTAATGCTGTCAAATTAGTCAGTCATATTTTCCTCATACAATTTGTCCTTTATTTACCTTTCTGTAAGCTTTCCATACTAAATTATACCTACATTAGTAAGTTAGTGGAAGCATTTGCCAGAGGAAAAAAAAAAAAAAGTGTGATCAACTGAACACTATAAGTCATGCTGCTTATCTTCAGTTCGTTTTACTTCTGCCCACAGGATTTTAAATATTATACATATATATCTCTCTACATGAAGAAATATAAGATATTTGAAGAGGCTATTACTTCATTGCAAAGCTACTTGATTTATATACAGTCTGGACTAGTAGCTTGTGATGTATGTGATTGAGCATTGCTTTTTTCTTTCATTCTTTGACAAATGACTCACTTCTCAAAAAAAGGCTTATCCCGAGAAGCAAGAATAAAGAGTTAGAATGAAAACTGAGAGCACATGCTAAACTATCACTGTGAGAAATACATATGTATACCCTTTTTGAGCCTTTTCCCTCCAAAATATGAAGTTTAGGTAATACAGTGTCATAAGAATTAACTTAATTCAAAAAAGGAGAATGGAAAAAAGGAAAGTACAATGACAGCAGAATAAGTTTAGAAAGTATTAAAACTTGTTTTCTTAAGGCAGTTCAGGTTCATGACAGATTTTTAGATTAAAACAAGCTTAAGTAATGCTATTCCATTTAAACTATTTTTTTGGGGAAAGAAAAACAAAATAGTAATTTCATAACCAACTCAAGCCTCCTCAGCAACGTAAACAGAATAGAACTTTGTCAGTTCAAGATGGAGGAACAAGAAGGGAAAGAGCATAAAAGAGGTTGGGCTAAATTTGGAGAAACTTATTGAAGTGGGTTTGGTGCTCCTTGGAAGACAAGATCTTTCTGGAATGACCTTCCTGGGAGAACTTTCCCCTTCATACCTGAGCATAATTTCTTCCAGGTCCTCACCCACCTCCTCCAGCATCAGTGGTAACTGTCATCTGGCTCTTCCACAGCAATTTGTCTTGCTTGGCTTCTCCCTTGCACCTAGCACTTGTACCTAGCAGTATACAACCCTTATGTTCCCCATGAATTAAGTTCATCTACACACCAGACAAACAGATAATTAAACAAGGTGGGATAAGAAGCTTCCTAAACACAGTAGAGTAAGTAGAGTGATGGCAAAACTATCCTACAGCAGCAGGCTGTGTACACTGCCCTGCTGTGGACTGAGAACCAATTTTTTTTATTATTTTATTTTTTTAAACAGGAGAGACAACTGTGCAAGTAGAAGCTCTGTAATTAGCAAATTCACCCCAAACATAGGACACATCAGCTAAATTGCCTTCTTTTCCAGAAAAGGAAAAAAAAAACAACTCCAATAGATAAGCCAGTGCTATAGGAATAACATGGGACAACAGAAAATTTCTTTGTCACTACCTGCTTACAATAAAGCTTCAGTTGTGAGCTAGTCTGTAAATGACTGCTTATCATCATCATGAAGTCAGTAAAGACTTAGTAGTGTTTATCTATTCACTACAAAAATTTTCCTTGTTCTCTGCCTTCCTATCAAGGAATTGATCAATGACCAGCATAGTCCAACTACTGTTTATATGGGCTGAAAAGCTCTTGTCAAGTTGAACTGAGCTCCTAACTATGACAGGAATCCACAAGCCATATAAACAAATGGATAGCAAAGAAAAATTGCTAAATAAATAAATAAATCCGATAGAAACAAAAATACTCTGGCCAACTATAAACAAATAATACAGATTAAGAATTTATTGAAAATTTGATTAAGATTGTATTTTTTGGTGCCTGATCATAAGAAAAACTATTTAATGTATTTGTAAAATTTCTATGTTTCTGAGATTGATTCAAATTTTCTTCTGAAAGCCTCTGCTTTTTGCAGAGGTTTGAGGATCACCGCATTACGATATCCCAAGTACTGAATTAGTGAAGTTTTGTTATGCCAGTTTTATGCAGGAATAATACCGAACAATACAAATCAAATCTGGAAATTGTATCATATAATTTCAAAGGAAATTACACTTACACTACAGTTACCTAACCTGAATATTAGACAGTACGCTCAGTTCTTCTGCTATTTAATCTTTCTAATCATAACCTATAAAGCCAAGAGACACTTCTATGCATTTGAAAAGGCCCAGATTTCATCAAGGAATAGAATATGTCCAAGCATTTCATCCCTGAGGGAACAGAAGCTGTGTATATGTAGCACTGAAAAGTGGTCTACTCTTGGCATCTGTCCTAGAAGATATAAGATTTTTCCTCCACACTTAAGTAGTACAGATTGCACATAAATCTGAAATTCTTTTTCAAAGTAAAGTTGCAGATTTGTTTCTGTTTAGCTACTTGAATTTCTGTTGGTACAACAATCTGCATGGACAGGCCCATTCAGAAGACCAGGGCTTTTCTCATGGGTACAGCCCACAGAATTGGAGAAGCTGATGTTTTGAACAGATGGCTAGCAAAGTACTGTGGTTTTGCTCCTTTTCCCTGTTGTCTACTCCCTGCTACCACATAACTGTGTTTCCAGCTGAAACGCACTATTGGAATGGTCCTGCTGGCTTATGACCAAGAAGAGTACATTCATGCACACTGATGTAGGTCTTAGATCTCACTGAAGTCCTCATAGTGTCCCAGAAAAGTGTTCTACAAACGTTTGATTTCCATTTCCCTTGTGTCGTCTTTTAGCTTCTTCTACAGCTATCCATGTTCTTACAGAAAAATTTCTTGAACGTACCAATTTCAGGAATATGCTCAGTAGCTTACAGAGTAAAAACATAAAGGAAGTATTAAAAAATATTTTTTATTTTTTAATTCATGATTTAATTAAATACCCAGAAAGGTTCTTAATATTTCAAGCCAGAAATCTATAATTCTCCAAAATTCCAAAGACAGCTACATGGGAAGCATGTATGGACAGAAGTCTTGGCTCTGAGTGTGTTTAAGTACCATTTTGCCCAGGTTAAAAATTCCCCTTTCGAACAGCTGTCTCCTCTACTACATTTCTCAGTCTGTTTGACACTCTCAGATCTCTTTTTATCAAGCTGTTTTAAACTTCAATGTAGAATTTCCTTTTTCATTAGGATTAGGTAACAAGTAGCATTGATATCTTCAAAAATTCTCTCCAGCTTTCTTTCATAAATTTTTGCAGTGAAAATAAAATTTTATAAAAATTCATAACTAGCCAATGAGACACTATTACTCTAAAAAGGAAAAAGGCTGAGAGACTGAATAGCTCAGTAATGAGCTTCAGATTGGCATTGATTTTATATGGAAAATTCCTAAGTAGGATGATTTTGCATGACATAAAACTTCCTAGATAGAAAGGTAAAACGATATGTAGCTATTAAGCTGAGGGAAGGTTTAACAACAGAGGAGAGTCTGGCTTCTATTGTCTTTTGCACTTGCAGTTATCCCCATGTATTCTACCTCCTCTGACCCACGTGCTGTATACAATCCAAGTTTAAACTGGTTTCTTCCACACAAAAACCACATTTTGTACATTGGCATATTCTCACAGATTTTCCTTTTATTCACATATTAATCATCTGGCTATATTATTTACATCATTATAAACCATGAGGAACATTTTAGAAAGAATACATTTTTTTGTATAGTGCTTCATAATAATTTCAATACCAGAGAATCAGCAAGACAAACCTACAAAGACAGGCCATGTACAAAGTAATGTCCCTTCTCATTTCTAGCAACTAAATTAAATACGGACTGCAAACGCACCTGAGAAGTCTTGAAAATGAGTAAGAAAAAAAGACTTAGAAGTGAGTGAGACCATTTCTCAACTATTTGAGATAAGCTTTCTCATATATCAAAAGAATGACTGCTCTAAAGAAAAGCTGTCATTTTAAAATAATAGTGCAGTGTTTTTCAAAAGTAACCAATATATCCTGACTGTGCTTCCTGTTGGATTGGCAATATGTTATTGGTGGATACAAACATCAATCTGTGGTTTGCTAGCCTCCGTTGGTAAAAGGAGCTTAAGCTGGAGATCATTCCTGAATTTGGCTAGATTGACCAAACACTGTGTGATTTACCTTATTAGGAAAGATGGCTGACAGCAGATTCCATGTCTGCATTCCAGATGATTGCAGTTAACCACTGATGAGCCCATGGAAATTGCAGTAGAGTACTTGAAAAGTTGAACTATACTATTGTTTCATTTTCCAGAAGAGGCTTAACCTCTTTGTAAATTTAAGCTAGAAGGAGAGTAGGAGGAAGAGGTCCCAAGACAACCTGGGCTGCTCCATCACGCCTGTGTAAGAAAAGGTGTTAGAGGCCTTGCAGCAGGAAAGGGGAAAAGATAGTTCTTCATGAAGCAGAAATAGCTCCATAATGAAACACGATCCCTCAGTGTGAAAACTTCTGCCGTGCAATTCCCAGACAAGTTCAATTAATAAATGTGTGGTCTAAGTAAACCACATCCCTCCATCTTCTTTCCTGCTTTCAGCTCCAGGACAATGGAGCCTGTGTGGTGGGCACTGCTTAAATATCACTCTATTCATCACATAATACTTAAAATATGAGTCTTTTTCTCTAAAGGACAGGTTAGGTGCTGAGCATTTTGGAGGGCAGTAATGCTGTCAAATTTAATAACAAGAATTTAGAAGTGATCTAGCAACTTCTGCTCATAAAATGAGTTTTATTGCACTCAGGTCTTGAAGCATAATTTTAAGGCCATTAGCTTCCAACACTGGAAAATATAGCGGCTCTTTTTTTTTTTTTTTACTGTGATTTAACTCAATCAATTAAAGACCAAGTTTGTGGATTATTACTTTTTCAGTACAAATACTATAGGGCTCTTTAAGGACTTAGGAACGTACTTTTAGGATCTAGACATTTGGTATTCAGCTCAGAGAGACAGGAAGGGAATATAAAAAGCAGATACAACTTCTCATCGTTGGACTTTTTTAACTTGCCCTTTTGTGGATAGCAGCTCAGAGTTTGCTGAACTGCTGGTTAGCTGCAGCAGTGCATAGCTCTTGTCCCACACTGTCTGTTTAGCCCAGGGAAAACATAAGATGATATTAAAGGTCCCCTCCAACCCAAGCCATTCTATGATTCTGTGATATATACCTGGTGTAACCATTCTTAGATCATCCAGAGTCTGCTTTGTGCAGTCATCTTTTCCAGCTTGGCAGTGAGTGGGCTCTAACATTTTACCCTTCCACCCCATCAGGAGACGCACATGGCACACGCAATCCACATGGCTTTCCTCTTCAACTATTTGCTTTCTCAAATAGAGAACTACTGTCATACATCACTGTCAGAACATGTATACTATTTCCAATTTCATAGTAGCATAGACCTACCCAAATGTGACTTGCTGGTCTCCCAGACATTGAGGCAGCCTTTGGGATGCACTGCAATTTACCTGCTGCTCCAAATACTAACAGCAAAACAAAAGGAGCCTGGTTCAACTTTTCTTTCTCATGAGACACATGAGTGTTTTCTGTCTCATGCTTCAGAATTTTCATGCAACTCAAGATTTCCCCAATTTTCCTGGCAAATTCTTGTCAGCCTCAGCAGTCTAACACCACGTTCCTTGTCAGTTCACAGACTATCATAGGCCCATTATGCAAGATGCAGAATATACTACAATGGATCTTTGGCTAAAAAGGCTAAACACAAAGAGATTTGGACATTTAACTGGAGAACTGTTTTTGTGCATGAAACATCTAGAAGCTGCTATCGTCAGCAACTTCAAAGACTCCCCAGCCGTCATCTCTGGGCCATGGGGCTAGCTGCACTGTTTCTGCATTCTCCCCAGCCTGGGGAGTTATAACCACTTCTAAACCATGACTTCAGCAGCTCTCTCTTAAACCATTTGATAAATAACTATGAAACACCTCTGGTAGCTGCTGTAGCTTCTTGGGGAAAGTTTGTTTGATTCCAAATAAAAGATAAAATGTAAGTTTTTGGCTTACAAGATTAAGTTCCCTTCTCCTGCTTTGCCTTCACCTACACTTTCCAGGTGTTTTTTTTTTGTTTGTTTTTTTCCTCCAGTAGGGATGTTCCAGATCAAGTTAAGCTCAAAGGATGAAAACCACACGTAACAGAATTATGACAATCTTTGCTTAAATCACAACTGTATGATGCCAAACATATTTTCTCTTGGTATTTATTCACTATTGTTAAAATCATTGCAAATAACTGTCCGTTTGAAATGCACAGTCACTGACAGAAAGCAAAGCAAAAGCACTGAGAGCTTTTTGAAGCATGTCAAAATATCACTGGAGATCATCCACTTGCATTGCTTCAAATAAAGCATTCATCACTACTCTGAAGAAAGGCAACAGGATGCTTGTAAACCAAGAAATAATTGTTACTTTTTACATAAATGTTATGAGTAACTCATTAAAATTAACACTCGGGATTGGCTCATTTATTTTTACAGCACTCAAAAAAGTGAAACCATTGATTGAAGACTAATATTAACTACTCTGTCTTATACCACCTTTTGTAAGGAAATCTCCTCTGAACCATAAACAAAGGTAATTATGAAATAAATTATGCTAAAGATGAGGTGGAGTCACCATTCTTGAAGGCTTTTAAGAAAAGAGTGGATGTCACACTGAGTGATACAGTGTAGAGTGCTCACAGGCATGGGCTGATGATGGTTGGGCTAGATAATCTTATTGGTCTTTCCAACCTTAATGATTCTATGACTCTGTGGCATATTTAATGCTGAGAGTGAAATCACTTCTAAATCTTACTGTGAAATACATATCCAGCCAAATTACACAATCATAATGATATCGACCAGAAAAATACAGTGTCAAATGAGCTACCCAAAGCAGCTCTCCCATACATGACATCCATACATCTCCCAGTAATTTCATAGTTACTCTTCTGGTCAGGGCAGAGAGAACAAAGCTATCTTTACTTTCAGGGATTGGTCTGAATGCTGTACACGCATAGAATCATTAAGGCTGGAAAAGACCTCCAGGATTATCTAGTCCAACTACCAGCCCATTAACTCACGTCCCTCACTGCCACATCTACATGCTTCAGCATGGGCTGGCAGGTTGTGCCATGGCTTGCCCCCTTGCTGAGCCTTTGTGAAATGCAGTAGAAGATCTTAACTTGAGCACTCCATAACCACCGGAATTAAATCAGCTAATGTTCTCCAAGAGTAAAACATTCAAAGAGGTTCTTACTGTTAGCAAGAATATGGATGTCATAGCTTTAAATTATTCACAAGGGTATATGCCTAGAAATCTATGTTTCAAAGAGATTGATTTAGGAACATCAGTTGCATAGATGCTGTAATAACTGCATCCCTGAAACCTATCTGGTTGCCTTCAGAATTTTAGTATTTTGCTTACCAGCCTTTGGTGTTTGAGACTAATCCAGTGTGTGCTTCATCTAAATGGCACAAGAGACCCAGAGAAGCTGGACTGCATGACATAACAGTTTTGCTTTTTTTTTTTCCTTTCCACATAAGCTAGCAACTGAGAAGGGTGAACTTCCTACCTACTTTTGCATGGATTTTTGTCTTCAGATTAGATCTCCAAGACAACAGAACCCTGAATATAATGAAAAATATTTTCTGGATTTCCTTTTACCCTTTCTGTACTGTTCTGAAGACTATATCCTTTTAATAAGTAAAAGCTATATATTACCAGAGCAATCAACCAGATGTTCCTGTTCCATCTAGTCTCAAGTAACCATAACAAAAGAGAAAAAATACCTTCCCTCAATAGCCTGTTTTGTCTCAATTTTTAACTGAGTACTTATTTTAAAAACACTTAGTGTCATACTGTACTGAAAAAAATAATCACAGAAAACCTCAAGAGACTAGAGGTACTAAATCCAGCTCCAAGATCAACAGCAAAAATGCAACACAGCAAAAAAATTAAACCTAATTATTAATAAAGACCACATCACACACAATTTAGCTCTGTTGTCTGCATTAGCAAATACTTGTTATGTAGGAATACATACGGCTGATAATAAGTTCTGAACTTCAAAAAAAAAAAAAAAAAAAAAAAAAGATGATTAGCACAATCCAGTTAAAGAAAGAAAGATTTACTTACCTGCCACACGGATCAGGGCTCATCAAATACTCAGAAAGGACCTGCAGGTAGAAAGCCGCCCCTTGTGGCAGCCAGCCTTTAAATGAGGTATAAGGAGGTGAACTGCTTTCACCTGTGCTCCCAGGGCTGGCTGCATCCCTTCACTGGGTGCTCAGTCATTGGTTCTGGCCATGACTTAGCATTTCCCCTACAACTGTATAACAATATCTTCATACATATCATGTTTTGTACTTCTTGACCAATAAAACCAATCTAGTTTTCTAGTGACTGATTTCAAGTGAAGTTTGACTAATCACTTCAATCATATATTACTATTCCTGCTTCTTGAGTGAATAGGAAGAAATGCTTTCTTATGAACAAGTAAATTGTAAATACAATTTCTGAGATGAATTTTCAGACAAGTAATAAATATGTTTGAAATGCATTCTAATGTGAAGAATATATTACAAGAATATATTAAAGAATAATGTCATAACTAACTGAACAGTCATGATGAACAGATGATGGATATTTACAAATATAATGCTAATCTTTTCCATCCACATGAGTATCTCAAACTCATTATCACTGTTATTTAACTGGCTTACTCTCCTGTGCAGTACTATTTTGCCTTATATCAGTATTGTTGATGTATATAAGAAAGTTATAAAGATGTGATATAAGAAAGCGTAGAAGCAAGACTACCAATAATTTATGTAAGCCAATACTTATTTTAGACATCCTGATTTTGCTATTTAAACTTTGAAATGGCAATATTCAGTTAATAACATTTTTAGTTATCTGTGAAGACACAGGTATTTGTATTTTCTTGGCCAACTTCTTCATAAAATGGGAGTTGTATATGGTCTTTGGATAAAGAACAAGAACCAAGATCCTTGCCTTCCCCAAAGAGAAGAGAATACCAGGAGTCCATCTTTAAAGAGATGCCTCACTAGGATAAAGGAAGTAACATGCTTCTTTGGAGAAAAGCTGCTGTTCCTCACCCCTAGAAATAAACATGCAGCTTGAGTAGACGGGAATAGGCAATGCCAATGGTAGAGGAGAAAAAGACACAAGTGTGAGCTAATAGAAGCCTCAGAACCCTCATTCAGAGAAAAACCGAATTGTAAAAGTAGTTGGTGACTTCCCCCTAGTGGCAGTGAAAAGACCCATCTGTCTCCCGCCCCGCATGTTGCTACTCAAAATGTTATTGACAGCTTGAAGAGGCACGTATGGGCTCCTGGTGCACTGGAGTGAGCCTAAGCAGACCAAAAGAGAATACAGTGCTCTGGCTTTGACAGGGGTTACTCTTATCAGTTCTCCAAGGGAAAATTCAGGGTTCAAACAAGGATAAAGGCAGCCCAAGGATAAATATGGATGCATCAAAAATGTCAGCAGCGGGGCATTGTTTTTCCTAAGTGTGGGATGATATTCGGTGAAGCACTGATTGAGGATAGAGTCCCCCAAAAGAAGACAAGTAAGAGTATCTTTGCACACTTCCAAATGAAACACATAATGTTTTAAATGAATATTGAGGGGAGAAATTCCTCCAGGTATCATAAAAAAGACAGAAGCTTTAAGTGGGATAAAGTTATGCACACCAGAGTCAAAAGGGAGAGAAGTTGTGATAAGTGCATCTGTCCATTACTAACTGGAAGTGGCTTTACTCCAACACAAAAAAGTCCTAATACATGACCCAAAACAGGATTTTAACTGGTAGAAAAAGGAGATTGTCTGCTTTTTATGCCAGGAATATTAATATGAAAGAAACAACGTAAATTATTTTAAACACGCTTGTTGTCTGTTCACAGAATAAGAAACAATGTCTTAAGTGGCAGTAGGGAAAAGGGGAGTTAAAACTGTGAGAAAACACCTGTGGAGTCTGTGGATTCTCCAAGCAGCAGCAATGTTTAGGAACATTTCCAACATGTGTCAGAAACAGCAAAGACACAGCTGATGCTGTCTGAGATAACATGAAATCCTGGGATCTTTGTGGGCCAACAGTTCTGTGATCTACCTGTAAACCTAAAGTGTGGTAAAATGATTGAGGGAAGCACCAGAACTATTTAGAATACAGGAATATCATTTGGTGAAAAGTTTCCATGTCTGGGTTGTTTGGGATTTTTTATGTTTGTTTGATTGGTTTTGTTTTGTTTTGTTTTGTTTTCCTATCAGAAATCAAGATTCATGAGACAAAGAGTCAGAAAGTCCTCTAATGGGCTGGTTACAATAAAACCGGTTAAACAGTGTGAGGAGGACTCAGTAGAGCTCTCTGCAGTCTAAAACGTTTCTGCTTTGTCTGGTTTGGGGAAAAATGTTGGTTGTTAGATTGGTCTACTTTATAAATGGTGAAATAACCCCTACCCAGCACCTGGGCTTTATACACACTCTGTTTTCAGGTGGATTCTTTTTAGAGAGATATTGTATCCAGGGCCTACATACAACAGCTATTGCAGGTGATGTTGTTTCTGTCTTCTAAACAGATGCAGAACTGCCGAAATTCAGATTTTTCTCAGATCAGATTTTCTGATAAATAAAGTTTCATTTGAAAGTTTCTGCCCCTTTCCAGAAGCGGTGTAGTACAATGATGACATATATTCATATTTTGCTATTGCTCTGGCTCCAAAACATTTTGCTGACTGAATCTAGGTTTGCAAGTGTTGCTGTGAGCACAGCAAATCTAGATGATGGCTTCATCATGATTATTTCACTGGCACTGAAAACCAGCTCCATATGGAAGGAAATACAGAAAGGGTTTGCTCTTTGAAGCAAAGGAACATCCTGTGCAGCCATAACAAAATTATCCTTCAGTAAAAATAAATGTATCACCGATCGTAACAATTCAACAACTGAGACAGTTCAAGTTGTAGAAGAAGAACCACTTGTTGAATCTAAATACAGAAAAGATGATATTTTGTTACTGCAAGTTTCAAAGAATTAATTTGGAGCTACATTACAATTTCCTTATGTTGAACGTGCTGGTATTATAACAATCCAATGTGCATGATCTTCCATTTCCTAAAACAGAAGTTTCTTGAACAAAGCACAACAAAAACAGAGAGCATCAAGTGTACTTTCATAAAGTGCTCTTGGATTTAATGATGAACATAACACGAACATGATTTTATTCATAATTGTCATATTTATGCTGTAAATTTTTGCAATTCTGTATATTTTAGATTTTGTGATGTTATTCATGATTTACCATAATCTCTTTAATATCTCTAGCTGTAAAATATATGTTCATTTCTGTACTGCAGGGAACCAGAGTTCTCTGTATGACATAGAACTTTTGGTTGCTTTTTGAGTTTTTATACCTTTAGAATATCCTGCATATATGTATTGCAAAATAACTTGCTGAATGTTTGTTGGATGTCTAACTGCATGCATGTGTGTTTCTGAATTTGTCAGTTCCTGCTTCAGTATATGCATATCTTAAAAAATGCTGTATTAATTACTTCTTGTGTCAATGAATTTGGGAAAATATGTTACAAGTTCATTGTCCAAGCATAGATTTTTAAAAAGTTGGAACTGAGATGGGCATTAAGTAGCTGCTGGGTATGCTATTTCTGATACAAGCCAGGATGCCATTGGCCTTCTTGGAGATCTGGGAACACTGCTGGCTCATGTTCAGCCAGCTGTAAAATATCACCCTCAGGTTCTTCTCCTCCTTACAGCTTTCCAGCCACTCTGCTCCAAGCCTGTAGTGCTGCATGACATCGTTTTGATCAAAGTGATGGACCCAGCACTTGGTCTTGTTATAATGTGATCAGGGCATGTAGAGAATCCTTTGTGTAATAGAAAGATAAAGCCCTATAATACCCACATTCCTTTGAGACAATAAATCATAGAATCGTAGAAATCAAAGCCACAGTCAATCTAATCCTGAATACTTTCATGGATGAGACATCCACAACTTCTCTGGGCAAGCTCAACCTCTTCCAGTGCCTCACCATACTTTCTTATGTCCAATTTATGATCTTTCAGTTTACAGCCATTACACCTTGACCTGATGCTACAGGCCTTGGTAAAGAGTCTTTCCCCTTCTTTCTTATAGGCTCTTAGTAACATACCGTAAAGCCCAATAAAGTCTTCCTGGAGTCTTCCCTTCTTCAGGCTGATCAACCCTAACTCTCAATTTTTGCTCAGATTAGAAGTATTCCAGCCCTCTGACAATGATATGAGGAACTCCACTACTTTTACTATAGATATTCTTGTGTATTCAGTAAATAAAATCTGTTCTAAAGCAAATTCGAGTTACTGGGTTAGCTGTGCATTGCCAGGCAGGTGTAGAGCTATAGGATGAAAAATTATGACCTGGTTTGCTGAGCTGCATATCCAAAGTAAAAGAAAACCTTATTTAAGTTCTAGTACTGTTATAAATCACACAGCAGAGCTTACCAATCTGTATGTAGTAAATTTAATTGACTGATTCTTAATTGCAGGTATAACCAATCTGCAGATATTGCTCTCACTGTAAGGGCTGTTAGGAAACCTCAGAGGTTACAGATTTAGGTTCATAAAGATCACACTTTAGACTACCTTACTAGTGAAATTAGTTTGCTGAGTTTTACTGTTTCTAAGTTGTGAGTGTGCAGAACATTTAGAAGCGAAGGAATTATGCCCTCTGCTTCTATTCATTTTCTGTGTTATGTGTGCATGCATTTCTTCATTAACTTCTTTTATATATATATATGTATATATATATATATATAAGAATACATTACATAATGGGAGATTTAGAAATTTATGTACATAAAAGTGGTGATTTATTCTTTCACACTTCGGCAGATATATCTAAAAGTGGTTTACATTAGAAGAAAAATTATATTGCCAAAAATAATTCTCTTCTGAAATAACAAACAAAAGAGTTGATGTGGGAGGAAAATCTAAAGCAAACAACAAAAGGAAATGAGTGCCTGGGAAAATAGAACAGATTAAACCAAAACAATCAGGTTCAAGTTGCTAGAGTTTTTGTTTGGGTTATTGCTGTTACTGTTCTTGAATTTCAACTTCAGGAATGTTTGACTGCCTAAATATTTTCTGCTTTTCCCTTCATTAACTCAATTTTTAGAAAGCTTGTGAAAATTATTGATTATTGATTCATCACTGTCCAAGATGAGTTCTGCTTTGGTGACCAAATACCAGCACCATTTTAGCAGTCCCGGGCCCAGGACAAAACTTCTTGTCTCAAATTAAATCAGTAGTTCATATTACTATGTACTTATTAGAACAAACAGAAATTTGCTTGGACTTAAAGCTGGGGGTAAAACAAGTACTTCAAGCAAGTAAGTAAAAGGCAAGATTATGCATCCATGTATCCTCTGCATTTGATTGAGAATAAGTGTAGAAAAGTGGAAAAAAAAATCCAAAACTATATATCTGCTGTAACACCAGTAGTTACTTCAGTGGCCTATGTCTACTGGCTTCTGTAAACAAGAGGAAGATGACTACAAAAGGCAGGGTAGAAACTCGAAGTACAAGAGAAAAGCTCACTTTAAATTTTGATTCTTGTCATACTGATTCATTTCTGTAAGAAAGATTCATTTCTGAAAGAAGGGTCTGTTTGTAAATATAATAGTTGATATTTGGAAAGGAAAACTTTGCTTTTGTCTTCATCAGTCAGCTGATTAATGTAAATCAGTATTCTGAACCCATTTCAGCCAAGGTTAGAATCATAAATCATAGAATGGCTGAGGTTGGAGAAGACCTTGAAGATTGCATAGGTCCTTTCCCCTGCCTTGAGCAGGGCTGCCCCCCACCAGGTCAGACTGCCCAGGATCCCATCCAAGCTGGCCTTGTGCACCTGCAGGGATGGGGCACCCACAGGTCTCTGGGCAGCTGTGCCAGAGCCTCCCCACCCTCTGAGTAAAAAATTTGTTCCTAACATCTAACCTAAATCTCCCCTCTTTTAGTTTAAAGTCATTCTTCATTGTACTATCACTATCAGATCTCTCCTGCTTGTAAAGCTCCCTTCAAGTGTTAGAAGACTGCAATGAGATCTCCCTGGAGCCTTTTCTTCTCCAAGCTAAAGTCCACAGACTTGCACATGCTGCACACTTTGAAGGCACAGAAGCTCTGTCTATGAAAGGTTTAACTCAAAGCAAGGTAAAAAAAAGTCTTCATTATTGAGGCTTTTATTGATGAATAATAATGATACAGTGTGGAACTTTGAAATCATGAGAAGTTTAGTATTCCTATTTTTATAGGAATTGAAGTTAAAACCTGAAGACAGAATTCTCTGAAAGTTTTCTAGAGATTTAAATAAGATGATCATTTTTTCATTCTTATTTTTATAATCTCTTAAGCAATTTCTATATTCACTTTAGCAAGAAAAGTTCCTTTATCTGCAAATGAAAATGAACCCATTCATATGCACAACCTCTCATCTGTTGGAATCTGTAGAAGAAAAACACCATACATTCCACAGAGAGTTTAAATTACATTATGAAAGTGTCATGGCCATTTAATATATTCAGCTCCAATTTCTGGTGGCTTGGATGTTGCTACTGCTGTCTTCTGTAGGCAAAATAAATGCATTCCAGGCTTAGGACTGCCACAGAGATTTACTGTTCTCCTTGAATGTATCTGCTGTTTTCACAGGAAAAAAGAGGGGCATACACACGGCAATGCTCAGTGCTATATTTACATAAATAAGTGCATATGTATATGATGTTATTTTAGCGGTGTACAGACACGGAGACATGTAAAGTACAAGGTTCAGATACACTTACAAGAATATATCCATGAACCAATCACCGCATTATGAAAGTCTTATAGATTTTTTCGCATGGCTCACAGAAACAAGGATGTAGGATTGGAGCGGCGGAAGCAGATGTTTAGGTAAAAGGGTGAAAAACAGGTAGGAAAAAGGAAAGTAGCAGAAGCTGTGCTGAAAAAAAAAATAAAAGCGAAATATAAGACCAGATGCTGTTCTAGTTGTGTGCCTCAAAATATCCATGCAAAGATTTTGTGAGGCAGCAAGTGGAGGTGAATACCTAGGTTTGCGTAAGGATCTTTCAAATTGTTGCAGTTTCAGAACTTCCTCCATTTATCTGGATCTTCACACCCTGAGCTCAAAAACTGTAATTTCATAGGATCATAGAATCCTTAATGTTGGAATGGACCTTTAAAGATCATCCTTTTCATTTGCATTCTTATGAAATTTAAGCTGTGAATAGTAGAGTTTTGACAGTTCCTTACATGGAAAGAGCTACAGAAGGAGAAAATATGCAGAGAAAAATCTATTATCCACTCAGAAAAAAGTACAAGAAAAGAAGTGGAAAGTATAGATGGCCTATCTTCACTCAGCAACTTCAAGATCAAGGAAGCATTGTACAAAAAAACCTCTCTGAAACATGCCTCCTGAAAAATTTGAAATTCTAACTTTGAGAAAAATGGTCCTGAATGGTTGTGGTTTTAAATCTTGGCTCCCTTGCACCGTCTATCATCAAAGAGCATTGCCTTAGAACTAACTGCAAATCTTGCTTATTTCTACCTGAAGCCACCAGCCTTTTTTTTTCTTTTCTTTTTTTTTTCTTTTTATTTTTTTTCAAAATCACACTTTGTTTCCATAGAGCCATCTGTGGCAATGAAGAAAGGTATTTGAGCTTGAGATGAGCTGGCTACTCACTAAAGTGCAGCCCTTTAGTTTAGCTTGAATATCAACATTCAGACATTAATTTATGCAAGTTTTTCTCTATTAAATAACATCTTGGAAATTGTTCACTCTCTCCACCCTTTGTAAATTTCTCTGTCCCTATAATTATTAATTCATACCAACACCCTATCACTCAGCAGCATGCTGCAGTCCCTTCTCCCTAATTTGTAATTTTGCCACACATTGCCCACACTTGGACTGCTCCCAGTGACTTGACAGTCCACTGCACCTCTACAGCTGCAGACCCTTTTTTCTTTCACTGCTCCTGTAAAATGCAGAGAGTTTTACATATGCTGTAAAGTATCTTAATGTAATCAGAGCTTGTCTTATTAGACAGTCAGCCAGAATGTTATGAGCACTGACAACTTAAAAATGACTTTCATGGTATTTGTTATCATTAAAGACACAGCTACATGAATGCAAGAATTGCAAAGGAGTTCTGATGTTAATGCACTCTTAAGGCTATAATTTTAAAGTTTTATTTAAAGAGAATCTGAAGGTTATGCATATGATCTCTAAAAGTCTCAGGCCAAATATATACTTATATGTATTGCAATAAGTCAAAATAACTTTCATTGAAAAACCCTCATAGTTCCAGGGTTGTGTGTCGTAATGTTGTTTTAATCTCTATCAATGAACATATAATATTTACATTTGCATCAAAGGAGACTAACAGCAGCACCACAATTTCCCTTAAATATCTCCAAGGATACTGCAACCATGGAAAACCTGGCTTACAGTACTGTTCATGAGGTAAGCATAGGGCTGTTATGGAATTACCACGTCTACTGGGAAGTTAGGGGAAGAGAGTTAAACAAAACAACCTTTGCTGGAATCAGAAAGAAAAAAGGACCAAAAAGGATTTGCTTCCTGAAAGACTTAACTGACCTTTAATAAAGGGTTAAATTATGTTGAATGCTTTGTGTAAAGACAGATGACATAAGTAGATGAATTCTGAAAACAAGAATGGTCTATATTTTTGGGGGGTTTTGACAGTATTTGTATTTCATCCAATCCTACTAAAACTATCAGGAGGTTCAAGAAGACATATGGCAACCATTGTTTCACTACTGTGAAAATCGTCACGATGTGCAAAAGTGGTTAAGGTCATTCCAGTGAGTTTGAACTCCTTAAAAAAGGACATGTAAGTAGAAGAGCTATTTTGTTTCTCTTCTTTTCCTTTTTTCTTTTTTTTAATCAATCACTCAGCATTATAGAACTTCTGATAAAAAATTTCACCAGATGCTCCCTGACAGTACAGAAGTGGACCTGATTTTCCTTAGAAAGACACATGCAGTTACCCTTTCAAATGATGATGTTTTGCTTTTATCAGCAATCAATGAGTTATAAAAATGGAAGAAATAGGATATTAAAATTTTCTTGCTAACTTTCATATATACTGAATCACATAAAGGAAAAATAACTCTTTGAAATGTTTTGTTGTTGTTGTTGTTCTTTCCTAATAACCAGACATATTTTCTCGTCAAGTTTGCAACATATGCATGCTATTCCACAGAATTTTGATGATATGCATTAATTATAACTCTTGGTCTCTGCCAATGGAAGTAAGATTGAGATAGATACAAAGTAAATTTAGGAAGTTGATAAACCAGGAAACTTAAGCATAAATTTTGTAACACATAATGCTGAGCCTTGCAACCCAGAAACCACTTTTTTTCATCTTTTCAGCTGAAGTGTTTAAAGAAAATTGAGTGGATTTCAACTTTGTGCTCCATATTGTGGACATTTTTGCCAGTAGACAAGAACTTGCTTGCAAGATAATTATTTCCAGAATCTGGTCTTATCCCTTGCTGTACTTTGGAGGACAAAAAAGATAACATATAGAACAAGAGACCATCAGTAAGAAGCAGCAATTTGCTTCTTATTAAAATCTCTTGGACCTAATTCCTCTGCTTTTTGTTTTCACTAGTAACTTTTACTGGATGAATATTTTTCAAGCTTTTCATCTCCAGTGTTGACATATCTCACATCTGTGAGCATTCTTTTTTGACTCATCTTCACTTCTTGTCATATATTATGCTCATATTTTCCCAAAAGCTAACTTGTGTCTGAATCACAGCTTATTTCAGAATAACCTGGCTTTTCTCCATAATTGTAGATTCCACTGCTTTATTATTTTGAAGCACACTTACTGCACTGTGAAAGAACACATAAACATATCTGCATGTAAATAAGAAGTGATTTCACTCAAATTCAAAATTATTTATACATTTTAGTGGAAAATGAGGAAATCCATAAGCAATGCACACATGTGCAGTCTTTTTAATATTAGTTGTTAAATTTGGACTGTATCCACGAAGACCAAAGTATAATGCAGATAAAGGATTTAAAGTTTTTCATTATGTTTGACATTAATAGTTACTTTATGCTGAGTTCATATACTTTCAGAACCTTTACATATATTTCTCCCATACCTCTTTTTTTTATCACTACTTGGATTACCTAAATCCATCTCTTTCCCTACACTTGGTTCCTCCTCTAAATACCCCAAAATAAATCCTGCCCAATACAGAACAGTCTTCTCCTGTATTCAGTCTCCCATCTAAAAAGGCACTCACTGGAACAGAGTGTCCCTTCTGAATTCTGGAGTCTCCTTCCCAAACCTCATCTGATAGCTCCTGTGGTGGCCTGAAAACAATGCAGCAGGGCATTATATAGGCTTCTGCTCCTGCCATTACCATTCTGTGCTTGTGTAGAAGAGATTTTCTGTTATAACTTAAAGTCTCTGTTTCTCACAATACTTAAGCACTCCAATTTGGGAGCCAACATTTGAATTTCTCCCATGGGTGCTCCAGGCCTGGACACAGTACTCTTGATGGGGCCTTACAAAAGCAGAGTAGAAGGGGAAATTATTCAGAGACCACTGTATAATATAAGTCATGAAAATAATTTATTTGCTTCCATTTATATTTCAGTACCAACACAGAACTGTTAAACTTCTGTGCTGTGGAATAATCTTTGGGATTTTTGTGTAGATGTAAGAGTCATAGAATCATAGAATAACAAGGTTGAAAAGGATCTACAAGATCATTAAGTCCAGTCATCTTCCCATCACCACTGCTACCACAAGCCACTAACCCATATCTCACAGCTCCTCATCCAGATGCCTCTTGAACACTGCCAAGGATGGTGACTCCACCACCTCCCTGGGCAGCCATCCCAGTGCCTGACCACTATGAGAAAAAGTTTTACCTTATGGCTAATCTAAACCTCCTCTGGTACAACTTGCAGCCATTTCCTTGGGTCCTGTTTGTTGTCTGGAAGAAGAGGCCAAACCCCTCCTCATCACAACCTCCCTTCAGGAAGTTATAGTAAGCATACGTAACACAAGACTGTAAGAGACCTTGTAGGTAATCATATCCACTATTCTATAGTTATAACAATGCAAGTGAATCTTAAATCTTGTTTAGTAATATGCTACACTCTGTCTGTTTAGCTAATTTCTGTACTCTGACACACTGGACATTACTCCAGAACCTCATTCCTCTAGATTAGAAAATAGCTTTCTGAAAATGCGGCTAAAATGACTACTGACTAATGTATATCTATAAGTTCACTCTCTTCCCTTTCTCCTCACCTCTTGGTATTTACACAGATCATGTTTATAAAAATCATCACATCTCTTCTCAGTCTTACTTTTGATCCGTTAAAGAATCACACATTCTTTTTCTCCACTTGCTCTGTATTTGTAAAATAATCTAAGAACTCATTTTACTAAAACCTGATTTCTGGGCACTTTTTTTGAATATGTGAGCCCAGAGTTGTCCATTGTCTTTCAGTGAATCTTTTGTAGTATGTTGCAAAGGAAGGAAGTTCCATTTATCATCTGTAAATCCAACATGTACACTTAATCTGATAATTTATGGAGATTTGTCAAATAGTTAACAAATCTGAAATATTTACTTAAGGTTTGTGCCAATTCAAAATGAAGCCATATACATATATCCAGATAATCCATTTGTATATTCAATGAACTATTTCAGACTAGGTTTCTGATACTAGAATTTGATCAGCACTGAACATTTGCACATGTAAAAGGCAGTGCTCATTCACTCAGCTTAAAAGCAGAGGACAATTCATGTAAGGCTGGGATCAAACTCTCAGAAACTGGTAATCCCACCAACAGGAGGATGGAATTGATGCCAAGTCTGAGGAGCAAGAGGGGGTTTGCTAAACCAAGCATGCCTGACTTAGTCCCAGAAAAAGGGCAGGAGCACACGGGAATAGGGTATATGGAAACTCATAACAAACTGTTCAAAAACTGTGACATCAAAATCCGCATTGACAAATTAAAGCAAATCATCTTCAGCACAGCCTGGGTCCCAAAAAGTGCTATGTGAACAGGTTTCTACAGGCTTATTTGTTTTTGCAATGAGCTTTATCTTAACAAGCAGGACGTTTTGGAAGCAAGTAAAAAACTGTGTATTATGGAGATCTTGCAACATGAAATCACACTATGAAGATTTTACTCCATTTTAGTTTCAAATTTCACCTTTAGCACAATGGTTTAGAACAGACCTACAACTATAAGTGAATCCAAAGCACTGTAAAATATCAAGCAGACAATAACAAAAAGCACAGAAAAATGTGTTGAATCACAAAAATTAAACCCAGCTAGAATAGATGGTTCTACTCATTATTTCCATGACAAATTTTATTTGTTTCTCAATACAAAAATGATTAAAGTGCACAGACAAGCACAGCTTCTATTTAATTCAGAAGTGCAGTTCTTCCTCTTATTTCTGAAAGTCATATGGAACTCAGCTGTCTCTGCTATTAAAATCTTGCAATAATACCTTCAATTTTTTATTTTTTTATTTTTTATTTTTAAGCCTACAATATCTAATACTAATATCAACACAGATCAGGAATTAGAATGGGCCACAGAACATTCCCCAAAAGTAATTCAAACATAATTTGGAAAGCAATGGTCAAACTGTGTCAGTTGGCCTCGGGGTCAGAAAATGGATCCTGGGATAGTTAAGCTAATTAGCAGGGAGACCAAGCTAAGTGACGGAGAATTTAAAAGATATATGTAAATATTTCAAGACATTAAATAAAGGCCAACATTTCTGCTGAATTAGTCCCAGAAAAAGGGCAGGAGCACATGGGAATTCTGCTGTAGAAATAAGCAATTAATATAGATTAAATGGTTCAAAAAATTATCTTAGTTAAACATAAGTATTTAATTTAGTTAATCAGAATGATCCAAGATACTGTCATTAAGTGCTTATTTCTCTAGAATACAACCAGTCATGTTTTGTTTCAACATGCAATACAGAATTTACAACATATTCTCTTTGTTTCAACCATATCTTTGCTTATTTTTTGTTGGGTTTGGCTTTTGAAGTTTTTTTTTTTTTTAATTTCTTCAGTAATAAATAAATAAAGCTCATTTTTGTTAGTGTTTTTGTTGCGTTCCATCTCTTCACTCACCCGAAGTGTCACTCTGGACCAAAGGTAGCCACAACCTAAGTAACAACAGGAGTTTAATTCAGAGGACAATATTTTCTGTCTGCTTTCCCAGGCTAGTGATTTCAAGCTTACATTTTGACTGATTCATCTCAGTGATGAATCAGTTTTAGACTTACTGCCTGCATTCAGAAAAGAGGAGGAGGTCTTTAGTTACTAAGCGCATTCCTCTTTTGTGTACATAAAATAGCTGCAGATAACAAGGTGGAATTGAGGGAAATATAACCATAGCTGAATGGAATTATACTTCTAAAGACTCAGATTTTAAGGAATAAGATAGGACTATGGAATAAGCACACTGGACTTGAAGGATGAAACCAAGACTCTAGAATGGAGGTTCTGAAGAAGAACGTGCTGAGACCCTGCAATCTGGGAAATGAAAAGTATGGAAAAGACAAAAAGGAGGAGGAAAAGCGTAAAAGACCAACAAAGAGGAAGTGGCTAATACTATTCTGAGCTGCATGAGACAAAGTATCAGGTCAAAGGTGACCCCTTTACCCAGCACTAGTGAGTGTTGTAGTCTTTTCTGAGCTTCCCAGTACATAAGAGACATGGACAGGATGGATGGAGTCCAATGAAGCATCATGGAGCTGATGAAGGGTCTGCAGTACCTTTCCTATGAAGAAAGACTGGGAAAGCTGGGACTGTTCAGCCTGGAGAAGTCTTGGGGGAGATCTGATCAATGTCTATTAATACTTGAAGGGGGTTCAATGAGAACAAAACCAGGCTCTTTTTCAGTGGTGTCCATGACCGAACAAGAGGCAATGGGCACAATCTCAAACAAAGCAGATTTCCTCTGAGCATCAGAAAATATTTCTGCCCTGTGAGGCAGATATCCTCTGGCACAGCTGGCCCAGACGGTGTGGAATCTCTCTATTTGGAGATCTTCAAAACTCATCAGGAAGTAGTCAGGGACATCCTGTTCTGAGTGGATTAGATGAACCCAGAGGTCCCTGACAGCATCAGCCATCTTGTGATTCTGTGACAGGACTAGTAAGTAAGTCTAGAGACAAGGAAGTTGAAAAAGAAGGGAGAAGTAAACTGCGTAAATCCCTGCCAGACAAATCCACACTATCCATATCTTTTTGTAATGTATGAACAGCTGATATAACACTGGTATTTTTTTTTCCATTTTTGATTTATTTCTTTTTTTGCATTCTTTCACCTTAAATTAGTATTACAATAATGTCTACTTACACAGTCTTTCATGCTACCACTCTGTTCTCTCTCTGTCGTTTCATCTAAATGTTGATTTTCTGAGAACATCAGTTAAATTTTCCTGTCCTCGAATACTCTCATCTAAAATGTTTATATTTGTTATGTTTATGAACGCTAGAAACAATTCTTGGGAACAACCCATGTCTCTTGACTCAAAAAACAGGCTAAGAACAAAGCTGCCAGAGAAGTTCTCTTATTCCATAGCAAAACTATTTTTCCCCAGTCTGCGGTGCTCCTTTGTCACGTGTGACTTGTAAACAATTAGGAGTCTGACGAATGTTTGGAAAGAGTTTATAAGCATATGTTTTTCCTAACTGTATTCAAACAAGTACCTGGATATATTTTGCCCTTTCTCTAGGATAGCTTCTAATAGGTAAAATTTTGAAAAGAGTTGTAAGAAAAATAAAAATAACTGTCTTCGATACCTGATGCTTTCTCTATTAGATCACTGGACAATAGAAACATGAAATCTGATTATGCAATTGCTATTAGTTGCCAGACCCACCATTTCCATTAACTAGCTTTCCAAACTATTTTGACAGTTAATATGGTGTGAGAAATGTCTGATATAAAATGGACATGGTGCATTTAACTCAAGCAGTCAATGAATCATGGAATATATCTTGGATGAAGGAGTAGTAACTTATATTACCTACAGCAGACTGTGCTACAGATTTTACTAACGATATCCTAATTGATGAAAACACAGGATGGAAGTTAAAATCTCAGCTACAAACTTACGTAAGATTCACTGCCAGTGAGATATTAATTGTCACCCAGCTATGTTACTGTGCTGCAAAGGAAAAAAAAATAAGCACGCTTATTTGCCTGTTCTACTTTGTCAGTTCCTTGGGGACTTGCACAGAATACCCCAGAATAATTCCTTGTGAATCTGTGCTATAATGACAATATAACTAGGAACCAATATGAGTGCACTGTGATGCAAGAACTGAACAAAGGCTTTCCAGTAATAGTGATAATGTGACTAAAATAATTTTCTAGGAAAAAAAAATTCTCTCCACATATACAGTCTATATTAAATATTGAATATGCAATTGTATTAATCAGATTTCTTGAGAATGTATAGTAAGCTATTTCAGCAAATAAGAAAATTAGAGTTCATAAGTTCTCCACCAGCTTTCCAAAATTCAGCAAATTCTGATCTATATCAAAATAACTCAAATACTCATGTAACATCACAGTATATATACCTCAACTGAATGCTTTCATTTAGCAACGATTTAAGTTGGTCATCACTTAAAATCCTTAGTTCTTTGCACTATGGAGGAGTTGGAAGTATCTTGTATTAGATATCTCCTTAATATTATGGAAAAGTTGTTTACTCAGAAGGGAAGTCTGAATATGGTTGTTAGGGCTAATGCACAATTCCAGAAATGTAATCAGGCTAAACAGGTCTGGAAGGGAATTCAGAGGAAGCAGGTAGTCTTTTGCTGGTGCACTGTTAAAAACAAAATCTTTCCAGTTTCCTTTCTGTGCCTATTTTTATAATTTCAGCTATCAAAAATCTCCAGATGATCAAATTTATCTTACAAATCATACAAAAGAAATGGGGATTAGGAAATGTTAATCTTACAGAAGCCAGGTATCTGCTACACAGATTGTAGTTAATATTTGAAAACAATAATGTGCAGTTACTATGTAACTCATATTAGAACATCTATTCTATATATTCAATCCTATTAACATCATTGTGAAGTGTGAAGAAGTTCTACCATAGAAGAGAATCCCTCAAACTGTTTGCCCATGGTTATCCTCCAATTCCTTTCATCACATGCAGTCCATCATGTCATTTCCAGATGGTCCAGCCTCCAACAGGAAGGAGATATTTTCCTCATCCTTCCTTCTGGCTGAACAGAACATCACTCTTATGGTTTTGAGCCCTTGCTTCCAGTGGACCATGTTATTCTAATCCAGACCAGCCAACGTGCACCTAAATTGGACAAGATTATTTACCATCTGAAAGGCTAGGAGGAATCTCTATACAATTAAACAGTCCAAGACAAAGCTTTTCTTGATGTTTTTACCAGCCTGTTCTTCTGTACCTTTTGCATGTACAGCATATCATGTTACATTCAGTATGAATTTCATGGAGTAGCTTATATCATACACATACCATGACTGAATTTGACTTACATTCTACTCTGTAAGCTACAGGCAGAGGACGGGGAGTGCCAAAACCAATATTAACTTTCTCAGTGTTAGTAGAAAAAGGATGAACTAAAAATTTCATTTCAATATAGGAGAAAACACTTCTGCTTATTAATCTCTAAATAAAATAAAATGAATCAACTTTTATAAAAGGATTTTCCTTTAAAAATATGTTTCATCCTTTTCTCAGTTTACTAGTACAGGAAACATTCCTGGAGTAATGAAGACGTGCCAAATCTTATAGCAAACATGAATGTTTTCTGTTTTAAAATTCATATCCATTTTATTGCAAAGGACTCAAAATATTTTTTAAAAGATATTTGGATAAAGATTAATCTACATTACTCACTATGGAGAGAAAAACTATTATGTGCAGATTTGGAAATCCAAATATATAACATGGAACACCTGCAAAATCTCTCTCTTCATAAACTGTATTAACAGAATTTTTTTTCTGTATCCTTTTTCTGTAGAAACCTTGATACATTAATTTGTCCTCCTAAATCACCTTTAGGGAAACGCAATCATTAGTAGCAGTTGAACAAATAACTGAAAGTCACATGATATGCATTCAAATGACCACATTTTCTTTCATTCATGCCTACTACACCCAAGCCTTTTGCATCTCTAGGAAAAGGCCTTAGACACTGTAGATTTTCCCCCATATTTCTGATATAATTTTAATAAGAAGGACATTTTAAAATAAACGTTACTGACAGAGTTTATGGAACAACTATTGTTTTTTTTTCTAATAAAATTTTCCTTCTTAAGCCCTGGTTCTTTCAGCCAAACACACAATTAGAGGGGCCCAGCAGAAAGTAGTTGAGAGAATTACAGTAGCATAAGCTCCCTATAAAGTCTGTTTCAAAAAGTGTGTGGCCAGGAATGGGCTGAATTGCTTGTAGCCCTCAAGAGATCAAGCAGAATTCCCAAGAGAGAAGAGCCTTGTAAAGCTTCCCTCCCTGTAAGCCTGCCTGCCTAGCTGGGCTCCACAGCATCCTTGCACAGTGCTGGTTGTGTTCAACTGAATTCACTTAGAGTGATTTCTTCATTACAAAATAAAAGCAATTTAATTGCAAAAGCATTTGCAGCCTTGGGAGGAAATGCCTCTGAAATGAATCTGAGAGTAGAGATGAACAGTTTAAAAATGCATTCGCCTAAATGCAAATGTTTATTTTGGAGTCTGGGTTTTTTCTTCATCTCAGACATACCTTAAACTAGTAATATGCTCTTCTTATGTCACTGAGAATTACTGGTAAGACAGCACTGTAAAGTTGCAAAGAAGTAAAAGCTATGTAAATATCTTCTTTCAGTTATTCAGCTTCAGAATCCAGTGATGCTGAACATAAATTTCTCTGACTCCTATGAGTACTGAATTGATTGCTTAGCTATTAAAATCCACTAGCAATAAACTTAAATGTGCCAATAAACAGTTTCAGGAGCTTAGGTCTAGGGGTGAACTATGTCTCTATATGATTTTTTCACAGTCCCCTCTTTTATGATCTGTAACATAGACTATATGCTGGAAGTGTATTGGAGGCAAGCAGGCGCTAGAGCTGACAGCAGTGAATTTTAAGTGAATTTTAAGGTATTTGCAAACCAGTCATTTTATACAAGTTACTTTAAAATTTATACATTATTCTCTAACATAAAATGGTAGTAGGTTTTGTTCTGAATTGTGCTACATAATAAAGTTTGTATTTAGAGTAGTTCAGCAGCCATATGCAGAGAAAAAAGTATGTCCAGATGTTATGCCATGATTCAACACCATGAAAAGTTCATATATGCAAGTTAACACTTGTGTATACCTCCCACTGGCCTTGTACATTTTGTAGAGCTGTATTCTTTAAGTTCGACTCATGGAAGAAAAGCTTGAATCTATGAGATTCTCACTTATACCTTCGATCTCCATGTGTATGTCATTATAAATTAAAAGCAACTCCAAGGAGCTCAAAGGGAAAAAGTGAGACAGAAGAGCGAACCCCGGACTGGTTCACTTATGAGCCTAAAGGTTACTCCAAATTGCACTGGCAGGGATATCAATAGGCATTACACCTTTTCTAAAGGCTGGAGGAATGCAGTACTCCAAACTTTTCTTGAGCAAAATACACTCTGTGATAGCAGTGAAGAATCACTAGCATAGGGAAAGCTTTCCTCCAGCTTAGGATATCATCATGCTGCAGACCTCATCAGTCCAAAGCTGGCTAAAGATTTCTTAATATTGGAATAAAAGGACAATGACACTGGACGTGACCTAGGAAATAAATATCTCATTTTTCTTATTTAATTATACTAAAAACAAGCTGGCTTTTCATCATGAAAATTTAGACAGAAGTTCCCATCAAATTACTTTGCAATCAAACTGAGGTGGCAATACTAGCAAGTACAACTGAGATTATTTACATAAATTGAACAATCAGTAATTATAAATAAATTTCTAGTGAATCGGTGAATTTTTCTATGATAGCGTAAGTCTTGGTGCTAAACCTGAAGTCTTAGGGTATTTCATGTAGCAAGTGCAAACACATTAATATTTGTGGCGTGGAAGAAGTGAAGATGACACATCAGACATAAAGAGAAGTTTGCCAACAAGCTTGGGTACAAAATATAAAGTAAAATAAAATAAAATAAGTAAAAATAAAAATAAGTAAAAAAATTATTCTAATAGGGTGAAGTGTAAAGTCCTAAAATCATGAAACCAGAAAAATGGGGCAAATATACAGAACAGAAAAGGAGTGGCTCTGGGAAAGGTAGCAAACTCTAACAAAATTAATCTACAGCTCCCAGTTTGGTACAGTGTCCGGCTGAAGTAATGGACTTGCTGTTTAGTCTGCCAGAAAACCGGAATCATTATTTTCTCTAAATAAAATAAGCAAACATTACAAGGCTTTTAAAACTAGCAAATAGAGGTAAAAGAATGCAATGGAACAATTTGAAGCTCAGCTAACTCAGGTAAAAATACCACGCATGTTAACAGTGAAGCTTGCTACCTCTTTCTCATACACTAGAAGATGGATTTCCTATATTTACTGTCTCAAATCAAGATTGTCTTAAATACTTCTCATAAAACAAAAGTTATTGGTCTCAATCATAGGAGTAGCTGCAGGAAATTTAATAATCTGTTGTATGCTTAACTCAGTAACAGTATCAAGGGATAGTCAGAAGGTTAAAATGTACATGGAGAGAGAAAAGAAAAAAAAATCAGTAAACTTGAAATTTGTCTCTGCCCTGAATTGCCTTCCAGAGAAGAGAAATGGCTATTTTACTTAAGCTAGATTTAACATTCATGGTGCCTTGCCCTAACAGAGTGTATTACCAATGCACAGAACAGAAATGCCATATGTTGGTGTTACTTGGACCTAAATTTTCCTTTTCGTCTCAGTCATAAAAGAAGACACTAAAAAATAAAAAAAAATAAAAAAAAAATATTCCACTTCAGTCCTGTAAAAGTGTTTGAACATTCTTATTTTGTTCCTCCTCATCTGCATGTAATGGCAATGTAAAAACAAAGAAATCAGCCTATTGAATCTTTTCTCAATTTCATGGAAAACAGTGAAATTCTCTGAAAATCAGCTTCAGAAGGCCAAGAGCAATAATAAGCTAAATAAACATTATTTTCTGTAACTTATTAAAATCAAGTTTCCCAAAACTTTTCTGACCTGTTGGACTAAATTAAGGTCCACAATAAAAATAATGAAATCACTGAATCCATTCTTAGGGATTTACATAGACTGGCTGTTTTCTACTCTTCTTCTAATTTATTTCCAGAATTGCATCTTTTTTTTTTTAATATATCTGCATATGATGTCCGTTGTCAGATGTCTACCTACCTGGAATATAAGAAACCACTGTTGGCCTTTATTTGAAACATCTATATGAATTTTCTTCTTATCTCATTTACTGATTTAAGAACATAAATATTTACAGAGCCAGAATTCCTTTGTTCTGTTTAGCTGTTTTTAGCCAAAAGGCTAAATGATGGAGACACAAAACTTGATAAAGCTTCCTTGTCTCCTTAACTGTTTTTACTAATTGTCAAACAACATTTTCATGTTCAGATTATTAATAAAAAATAATAATAATTTTAAAAATGACAGAAAAAGGGTTTTCTAGCGAATGTAGTTCTAAGGTTCAGTTAGAACTAAAAAGAAGGCAAGAAATCTGCATAAATAGTATGTCTTTCTCAGAAAATACCAGCAGAGCATATCAGCAAAAAGAAAATATAACAAAGAAACAGTGCACAAAATTTATAAGAACTGTAATATTTTCAATGGCTGAATAGATGAAATGAAATCTTTAAAGACTAGGAACAAAGGAAAGAACTAAGGAAATGAATAGCAAAACTTAACCTTAAATTCAGTGGTTTCTATCTGTACTGAGAGTTAATTACTGAGGCATATAGAAACATGGTGTTGAATTGGAATTGGGGCTCAGGCTGCAGATCAAGGCAGGTGAGTTGAGCAGATCTGTAGGGTATCCATGCAATCTGAGAGAATCCACACGGTTGTGGTCTAGCATTCAGGCAAAAAAAAAAAAAAAGTTATCTTTCAAAAAAAGATTCAGAACTCTTAGCACTCGTTCTATGTATTCTATAATGAGTTCATGAACCTCTATTTCAGACATCCAACATGAGCAGCACAAGTGTCCCAACAGCCTCCTTAACCAGTTATGCTAATAGCACAGGTGTCCCTGCTCTTATGCATTAGATCTTGGAAGAAAACACTTATCTGAAACCATTACCTCAAACTATTGCCATTACCCAGAGGAAAAAGCTAGTTATTTTATTGAAGAATCACAGGAAGATTAGCAAGAAATGTCCCTACCTAAAATGTGCTCTTTATATTTCAGCTCTATTTTTTTTTATTACCAGGAGTTGGACAATTTTCCTTAGTCCCAGTTGCTTTCTACTGACTTCTCCAAGCTTCAGCAACAATTTAATCACAACAGTTAATCAAGGAAAAGAAAACCTTCTGCACTCAATTGATTTGTTGGTGCTCACCTATGTGAAGAAGTGCCCTGGCTACAAACCTCTCATGTAAATTTAGTTCCCTTTGTTGTTTGCACAACATTTTTACTAATTTCACTGAGGAAACAAATCTCTATTCACACAAATGCTGCAGCTGTGTGATGTTGCAGACCTTTCAGAGTCATGGAAAATAATCCTGCTAACGTGTTCCTAGATTTATACTCATGTCAGCGTTGTCAAAACAGACTCTTTTCAATGTTTGTAATTATTTCTTCACAGCCAACACAAAATATTGCTTTTTCTAGATTTTTATTGCTTTTTTTCTCCCTCGTGCACAATTTGCTACAGTGTAAATTGCTGGCTTGTATATGTTTTGTCCTCAGTGTTCAGTTGCATGCACTGAAATGCAGTTTTCAAGTAGCTTCCAATGACCTTAGACACAAATGTCATGGAGTTGTTCCACTTATTTCTTTTGGCTATGTTCACGTGTTCCTAAATTCATACAGGCTGCTAATTGTCCAAAAGGCTCTGTGTACATATAGATCAACATACTGGAAGTCATGGAGGAGGCTGCTACGCATGCTAGATTTTGCAGTTCTGTATTTCTCTGACCCTCCAAAATATTGTTTACCGTGGTGATCCTTGGTAATTAACTCTTCACTATTTTTTATTTTTTTTTAGAAATATTCCAGAAATAGGAGAAAAGACACAAATTAAATGAATTTTTGGTATTTGAGTGTAAGTCTTCTTAATACTTTCAGTAGGAACTTCAGAAGAGCAAAGATTCACAAATAATTACTAGCAATCACACAGAGAAGCACACAGAAGCTTCTTTGTCAGCACAATTAGAACATGGTCTTCTATGAATTGCAGACAGAATTTAACACAATAAGTTTGTAGAAACCTGGGGTTTGAGATGAAAATCTACCTATTAAGCAGAGCTTTAAAGCAATAGCAAAATAATCATACTCTTGACAGATCACTCACAGTGCGAGAAAGGTGATGCCTCCTCAAAATAGTTGCTATGCAGAATAACTAAAACCTTTAGCTCAGTCGTCAGGAATTCTTAGCAGTCCAGAAGCTTACCAGTCATTTATTTTCAAAACTCACTTTTGTAAATAAAAGAAGTGTCCTCAGAAGGAAAATATTTGTATGTTGTACACCATAAGCCTAGCATCTGTTATTTTTTTTTTCCACATTTGATTTGTGTGAGTTTTTTTTGTTTGGCTCCTTTCTGTATTTTTATTCTGTTTGTATAAAAAAATGATCCATGAAATAGATACCATTTTTTTTTTTAGTATTTCATACAATAAGTCTGGATATGACAGCATTTTGAATCTGCAGTACTATCTGCAGTATCTAAACAACTTCTAATTAGAAAACATCCATAATTCTTTTTCACACAGATTTTGCAAAAAAAAGAATCTAGAGTAAAGAGATCTATCTATCTGTTCTTGTGTGGCTGACCACCTCTAAAACAGCTCCTGGAGCACAAGCATTCCAAATGGGAGTCAAACACTATGGAGCACGATGTGGGAGATGAGCCTGGCATTGTGGAGCACTACGGTGGAAGGAAGATCTGCACTGTGAAAGGATTCCTTTCTGTCGGAAAAATCTCTCATGCTCTGACTTTTTGCTACTAATTCTAGGGGAAACAATGAGATCGTAAAGGGAAATTTTAGAGGACCGAGTAGCTCTAGCATCTGCACTATGTGACACAGGATTGGGTATACATCATATGGACTAATACTTGTTTGCATGGCTCCTGTCACAGGGAAAATGTTGGCTTTTATAACCAGGGAATGAGAACTGCTGGGAGGTGTGAGATCTATCTGATGAAGGAGGGCATAAACATCCTTACCCTGACACAACTTGCCATTTCCCCTCGTCCTTTCACCTGTGAGAAGAGACCAACCCTGCTCTTCCTGTAGGCAGCTTTCAGATATTAGAAGAGAGCAATAAGGTCTCCTCTCAGCCTCCCTATCCCCATACTAACCTGCCCAGTTCCTTCAGTAGCTCCTCATAGGACACAGTCTTCAAGGCCTTCACAAACCTTGCTACCCTTCTTTGGACCTGCTCCAGCACCCCAATGTCCTTTCTGTACTGAGGTGCCCAAAACTGAACACAGTACTCCAGGTGAGGCCCCACCAGTGCCGAGTACAGGGGCAGGATTGCTTCCCTAGTCCTGCTCACCACACCATTCCTGACACAAGTGAGGATGCCATTGGTCTTGGCCACCTGAGCACACTGCTGGCTCATATTCAGCTGACTCTCCATCAGTACACCAAGGTCCATTTCCATCAGGCTGCTTTCCAACCACATCTCCCCAAGCCTGTAGGGTTGCCTGGGGTTGTTGTGACCAAAATGCAGGACCCGACGCTTGGTCCTATTGAAACTCATACAGTTAACTTTGGCCCATTGATCCAGCCTCCCCAGGACCCTCTGTAGTGCTTTTCTCACCTCAGGCAGATAAACACTTCCTCCCAACTTGGTGTCATCTGCAAACTTACTGAGGGTGCACTCAATCTCCTCATCAAGATTGTTAATAAAGGTGTTAAATGGAAGTGGCCCCAGTACCAAGCCCTGGGGGACACTTCTCATGAACTGCTGCCAACTGGATTTAATTCCATTGACCACAGCTCTTTGGGCCCGGTCATCCAGCCAGTGTTTCATCCAGTGGAGCGTACAGCCATCCAAACCATGGGCAGCCAGCTTCTCTACGAGAATGTTGTGGGGGGACATATACTGCATTCTCAGAGATTCTGGTGTGTTGTTACATCTCGCTGTACATATAGAAGTATTCTATTCTATGAAACAAGATGTAATGACATATCAAAATCTGTGAGAATGCAGTATCTGTTGTTGTTAAGGAAGATAACAGTCAGTGAAAGCTTCTGCCATTTGAAAATGCACAAATCTGCAGGATGAGACAAGATGCATTCCTGTGAGGTCTTGTAGATATTATCACAAAGCAACTCCCAGTAATCTGAAAAATGATAGCAATCACAAAAGATCTCAGTAAGTGGAAAGAAGTTATAATTATCTTCAAGAGGGGCAAGGATGAAAATCAGGAAGACACTGGCTTCCTCAGCCTAATTGCATAAAGATTGTAAATTAAGTCATCTGGGAAGACATCGTTAAGAACATGAAAGAGAAGAGAATGTTTGGGAAGACTGCGTACAAAATTACCCAGGATAAATGATGCCCAAGTACCCTAATAGCTTTTTATGAGACGACAGGGTGAATGCATTTTTTTTAATAGATACCTTCACAGAGAGAGAATGGAGTAAAAATATTTCAGTAACAAGAGGTTAATAATTCACAAACTATTTTTTTAAGATCGAGGTTTTGTGTAATTGTGTAATTGACTCTAAAATAAAAATATGAGAACAAAGACCCTAACTCTGTGATGAAAGAAAAGAATTTGATTCTATTCCAAAACTTGATTTCAATCTGCTCTAATCTGGGGTCTTACGATTTTGGAGTCATCTGTCTGTTCAGATAAGAGTGCTGGAAAATCCGCTTCCCATAATTTACATCTCAATTCTCTCCTATTCTGGTTCATTCAAGAACTTCAGAATTTACATATTTTTTTAATTTCTTAAGAACTGCAAAACCTCAGGCACCAATAAAATTCCTGTAAAATCTCTGAAAGCTAGGCTTAGTATGACTCTAACCACACATTATCTTGCGCTTTATAGCAACAATATGCAAGTAATTCAAGATGTCTTGAAATTCTTGAAAAAGAAATTCAAGTTGTTTTGAAAATATCTGTATTCATGGGAAGGAATACATCACTGAAAATCACAAGTGGTTCAATGGTACACTATGAAATAACCCAAACAATTCTATTAAGTATCTGCAATTATTATAGCTTTGCCCTGAAATACACTAGTACTGTTGTAGGGATACCAACATAATGTCTTCTTGAGATATTCCAGTCATAAAAAATTATTCCTATTTACACACGCTTTTTTTTCAACACCATTTTCTTAAGTAATTATACATGATTTTTATGCAATCTTCAACTTGTTAGCAGGAGCTACCCAGGTTAATTTGCAAATTACCGAGCATACTCTTATTACTATAGGCATCAAAACCACAGAGAACAGCCAACTTCAGTACTCATTCATACCTAATAGGAATTTCTCAATGTTTTCTTCTGGAAAACACTCATCCTGAGTAGTGTATATTTTGATTATTTCATCTAAAATTAAACATCAATAATCATATTTTCATGAAAGAGGACACAGTTGGTTCTTAATGGTCATGGTTTTGTGCCATATCTGTAGAAATGAACAGTAAGATACACTCAGAGCCAACTTCTCCAAAACCAAATAATTTAATATTCTTCAAATAATTTGTAAACTCTTTTTCTTCTTCATTTCTCTGTCAATAGCTGCTCTGTTTATATATTAGGAAAAGTTAAATAATGCAATAATTCATTATCCTTTGGGGTTCTAATATATATCATGAAAACTTCCCTAAATTTTCTTTTGAGAAACTGCAATAATAAACACCATAGAAAAATAGAAATCTGTGTAACAGCACTCATAGAGGGCAAAGTATCTAAATGAATTAAGGAAACACACTTGCTTATAATATCATACAAAAAAAAAAATTCTTTAGCATTCAGGTTATGTATATCTCAATTGCTTTTACACACATTTTTTTCCACTCACTAAGGTGCACCAAAAATATATATTTCCACACAGGTAAACGAGTACTGATTCTGTGTGGTCTGTAGAAGAGGTGCACTTTCCTTTCATCTGATGTTTTAATACCTAAAGTACAAAAGTGAACAACCTGATTGCTTCCAGACTACTTATATGTTGAAACTGATAAATCAGTGAAAACTGAATAAAACACCAACACACGTGTGTCCCATGTTTCTGCACATCCATCACTTTCTCTTCAGATAAGTTTTGTGGAATAAGATATATAGTTCAGAACTTGTTATCTTGGCCAAGTGTTCTCTTGGTTAAAATTATCCTTTGCTACTGCCAAATTTCAAGTGTTATTTGTAGTTTAAAAGAAGTGACTGTAACACATGCAAGCAATAAAACTGATTTACAGTTAAACAGTTAATGTACTGTACTTGGCAATGAATCCTGGCTGCCTAAAAAGTAGCCATAAATTTAATTTTATGACATTGTTATCAATTTATTGACAGTTTATCTTGTTAGAATTATTATTGAGAAGCACGAGTTACTTTGTCACTAGGACAATTAGGGGATATGCCATATGAGCATCTACATATTCCTCATCCACGGTCCATGGTGAGTGCTGACTAGAGGTAGGATTACTGATCATGATTTTGAATTACTCACCAACTGCACTAGTCCTCCATATCAAAAGGAGTAACCATTTTAACCACTGCACTTATCTTTTCTTCCTAGAGCCAATTTCTTGAAATTGTTATAACAAAGGACAGAGATCCAGAACAGGTATTTGGTACATATGTCTGAGAGTTAACCTGACCTGTGAATGAAAATAGGAATATACAATCTGGAAAATGGGTTGGAAATAGGATAGGACACTCTTCTACGCTAGGCCCATGGAAGACACAATACTTTCTCCTCCTTAGAAGAGAAAGCTTTAATGTTGGGCTTCATCAGTTACAAAAGTAATAAGGCCTCAGCAAAGTCCAGATCAGAAATACAAAGATTATTAAGAACTTCCTTTAAAAAATCATGTGGTTCATTACCAGCTGACTTTCACAAAAGAATGTAATGAGACTACTTTAATTTCTTTTTTTTTCTTTGCCATATTAATGTCAATTTTTTGTTGTAGTTGTTATCTATGAATTTGTCTAGGTACATTGACTTTAAAATAACAAGAAAGAAAAAGAAACAGAGTTCAAACACTTTTTTTCTTCTAACATTTAGTATGCTTGAAATAAAACAATAATTGCTGTATCTGTGCAACGGTCAGACTAGAATGCTCCAGAAGGAAGATACCGATGTGAAACAAGTTTTAAAGCTCTGAAAAATTAGATACTACCTGAGGAACAGTGTGCCAGAAGGTCTTAGATTTCTTTTCTGTATTAAGATAGAACCATAGTAGCCCTCCAGTTAATATCTTTGCCAGTCACTGGCACAGAGCAGGTGCGAATTCTGGAAAATTATGGCACCAGTTTCAGAAACCTCCTCTGCACCCTCCTGCTCACTTCTAAATTAACCACTGTTGCCAGAATTTACTTCACTCATTTTAGGAGCAACTCTTCAAACTCATTGGACAGACATGCCTTTGGTTTGGGAGTACTATATTTAAATATTGTCAAACAAAAGTGTATAATCTTTCTGGTGTCATTGAAATCTTCATCGAGAGCAATATTGCTTTTCCTGCAGTGCCTGTTCATGTGTGAATGCAGATGGCAAGCCAAAGCATCAAGATGAGATGTAGGATTTCCCTGAGTCTCTGTGAAGTGACTGCCTTCTGTTTTCTTTCCCCAACCACAATACACACTAACAAGAAAGTTTATGCAAAAGGGCCTGTGATGTGATGTAAAAGGGAGTGTTCTAAGTTGTATGGCAACAAATTAGAGCTTGTCAATAAAGTGCAAAGCTAGAGGAGAGGCCATAAATAAATTACATAAATCATAAGAAATGTTTATGAAAGGAACAAGAAACAATTATCATGCTTATTGAAATAAAAGCATACCACTCATTTTATCAAGGCAATCCTTTTCATCTTACATGATGCTTTCATCTATCTATACACGCATTTATTTTTCAGCAGTTGCTATAAAAAAGTCAAACCACTGAAGTTACTTGATAGTTTGGCTTTTTGCCAAGTCACATAAATAGTGTCTGCAATGTTTGATCCTCTAACCTGCAAAACTAATTTATCCCAGTTTAAAGGTCCGAGTTCTTTGATTTTAAATTCATGCATTATCTCAGTGGAATCAAACTCTATCTGCCAAAAGAAATCTTCTTTTGGTTTGTACCAAGCAAGGGCTCATATTTCATTATCCATCTATTATTGTGTTATGGTTTTATGATTTCTGGTTATTGGTATTCCACATCACAACATCATGTTGTGCACTGGGAGTTAAAAAGTTAATGCTCCAGTTCCAGGCACCTATCCAGAAGAGAAGAACTACGGAAGACTTTGCATTCAGAGAGGAGATATAACCCCTGGCAAGGTCACCTGATGTCCCTTTTCTTCCTTCGGCTCTCCTCCCTGCTGCTCGCATCTCACCTCAGTGTCTTGGTGAGGCCTTCAGTTCTCAGACACTTTCTCTCATTATATTGGATTTATTAGCTACAATTCTAATTATATTGTATTATAGTGTGTTATCTTGCATTCCAATACCATATTTAGTAAATTAGTTTGTTCCTCCTCAGATTGTTGCCACTGTTTTTAACTATTTGGGGTCCCCTGTTTCCCCTTTCCAGAGACATGAATCTCTGCATCCCTCTGCCCCGCTAGTCACAGAACCAGGTCAAACCAGGCCGTAAACTGTTGACACATTGTAGCTTTTTTTCCCGTATGATTCATCCAATTGTATGTAGAAATTACAGACAGAAAAAGAATTTTCTAAATTCTATTTTCTAATTCTAATTTCTAAACCCTCATACTTTTCCCTTCCTCCCGAGACTCTGGGTTCTGTACTACAAATTTCATAAGCAGCAATTCTTTTATATGACTGCTGATGAGACAGACATGCTGACAGTAAAAAGTTCTAACAGAAAGAACACGTGATAAATGTCTGAAACATTGGTTTCTTTCATTCATGTTATATGCAAAGAATATAGCAACATTATAATCATTAAAACATGAGAACAAAAAAGATATTCATATTTTAGATTCTTACCCCGTTTACTTAAAAAATAAATAAATATAAAAGGTGATCAAGTAGAGACTCATTTATTGCTGATAGCAATGCAGACTGTTATTGATATACATCTCATGGGCATGCAAGACAGAAATGAAATTCAGAAGATACATTCCACATCGAGGTTACTTTTATAAATAAGAATAAGCATGAAAATTCAATAAATGTATTGTGGAGGAGAGAAAATTGGAGATAAGAAATGCATTTCTCCTCTCCATGGACAAGTTAGTGAGGCAGCTCTGATCACACACTAGCATTCTCACAAGAAACTGAATTGCAGTACTTTCCCCTGAGCTGAAGGTTGTATTTCATACGCTCCCCTGGGCAAAATTTGATAGCAAAGCAACTAAGATAGTGGAAGAGTTACAACAGCTGACGCAGTAATGGAAGAAGTTCTGTACTATTCTATAGCTTGTAGAGAATATGACTCTTCCATTCAGTAAAGAATACATTTCCTTCCCTGCAAAGAGATGTTTACAAATATCATGCTTACTTTCAAATCTAGTTAAAAAAAGAAAAAAAATAAAGAAAAAAAAAAGAGAAATAGAATTAAATATATATATATACCTCAACAGAGTCGAGAAATATATATCTGCTGAGTACAGGCTACAGATTTGGCTGTGCATCTGTGTTTTCCACTGCAGATTGATTAACCCTTGAAAGAATGCTATTCTATCTCATCACCAATATCTTTAAATCAAAAACATAAAATAATATTTCATATAAAATGTACTCATCATTTGAATACATCATCTGAATGTGATTATTTTTGCATCAAATAAATTTCTGAATATGAATTTAAAAAATGCTAACTTACTATGCACAACAGAATCAAAACTTGGCTGGACTTACAGATGTTTTCTGATGCATAAATAAAGTTCTTGTGACAGTTTTTGCACAAGCTCTGAGTTTATAGAAGACTCGCTGTAGAGAATTTGTATTGAAAGGATAGATGACACAAACTATGCCATTATATTTTTGTAAGTTCTAGTCTCTATATATTTGTTTTTGGTTTTGGTGTGGGTTTTTTTTTTTACTACTTATTATTTCCTATTTCCTCATTCTTCAGAAATATATGAATCAACATTTAGATACTCTTAGTTCTCAGAGATAACCAAGCTGTGATATGCAATGCCAAATGATGTGCAAATGACCACATTTTCCAAGGCTGTCACCATATATAAACACTCCTTTTCTCACCATAAAAATTCCTGTCCCAAAGGGATACCAGTTCTACAAAAAAAGGTGTTCAGATAGAAGTGGGGAAAACAAGTTACGAGAAACAATAAATGCATGTGAACAAGTCTTTTCTGACAGCAGCTCTTCCTTCTGCTCTCTCATTTTGTGTTTTGAGTTCCTTCAGCAATGCCTTTTGGGGCAGAAGTATGTTCATTTTTCTGTTTGGAAAGCAGCTATCACAATGAAACGTATATTAACCTTTTTTTTTTTTTTTTTTTTTTCTATTAATTACCTTCTAACGTGATAATAAATTGTTAATGCACATAGTTGTCCATGTTTTAAAATATTATTTACTATGACTGCATGTAGGAATTCCTTTCGAACATCATTTTCACAAGTGCAGTTATTATGAAGAAGAGCTGTTTGGCTTAAGTGCTTTTGCTATAGTCCATCTACTTTTCTCCATTATTACGGATACAGCTTTTAAACTTAGAAGTCAGCCACTGGGACATGGAAGTGGAAATACGGAAGCGTTGGGGACAGCTGTACTGTGCAAATATGGAAGGTCAAGCTGCTTTCTTGTTTAGTGGCTCATTTGTTCCAAGTAGTGATGTAACAGCTACACATAAGTATTTGTTAGGCAGTAAATAAATATTCCAGCTAATTAGTGTATTATTGCCTAATAAACTACCATGCTTACATGGAAACTCAAAGGGATTATAAACCATTATAAGTCATCTAGGAATTATAGGTACAATTGAATTTCTGCACAACAAATATGGAAGTCCTATGTATCCTTTTATTTAAGAGGACAAAGAGCTTGATGGTACAAGAATAGGACTGGAGATGAAAGGAAAGGTGATTTGTCTTCCTTTCGTCATTTGAGAACTGAAATTCAGATGCCATTGTTTCACTTGTAACAGAGTTGATTTTCTTCATAGTGCCTGGTGTAATGCCATGCTTTGGCTTTAGGAGAAAAACAACACTGATAATACACCAATGTTTTAGTTGTTACTGAGCAGTGTTTCAAGGATTTTTCATTATCGTACTGTACTCCAGCAAGGAGTTGGGTGTGCACACGGAACTGGGAGGGGACAGAACAAAGACAACTGACAATAGGGACATTCCATACAATAAAACAACATATAAAAACTATATAACTGGAGGGAGCTGGCAGGGGTGGTTGCTTGATGGCTGGCTGGGCACCAGTGTATTACTTGCTTTGTATATATGTATTTATATGCATGTATGTATCATTATCATGACTATTATTTCTCTCTTTTCTGCCTTAGTATATAGGTTTGTTTGTTTGTTTGTTTTATCTCAGTCTACAAGTTCTCCTTTTCTTTTCTTCTCACTTTTCTCCCCCCTCCTATTTGAGGGTTGGGGAGGAAGTGAGCGTTGATCTTCCTGCCAGGTTAAACCACAATAGCTCATTAAAAAGATAAAATACATCAAATGGGTGAGAAAAAAGCTGCATAGCTGAATAGTTCCGGACTCCATCCTTTGGCCACAGACATGAGTTGTTTAAAGACATACAGCAAAACCCTTACCCTCTAAAACATTGTGGCAGTGGCCAAGCCACCCGTCAAAAACAGCCCCTGCCTGTACCAAATCCCAAAGCAGATAATGGATTGAGAGAGATGTGTCTGACTCACCAGGGCATTTTTATAGATAGATATGGGTACTCTTGAGGTATGGGTGTGGTCTCTCTTGAAGTATGGGTAGCCAACCTGAGATACCAGGTTTGTCCCCTGCTTCTGTCTGCCTCATGACAGCAGCAGCACAGGTCACCTAAGCTTACACTCTTTGTCTTCAATGGGAAGTAAAGGTCCTGTACTAGCTGAAGTTCTGCACTACCATGGTAACTGCATCAGTGAAAGCACTCATATCTGGACATTAAAGAAACTATTGTTCCCTTTAGAAATTGAATAATTTTCTGCCTAGGATACTGAGGCACTGAGGGTACTGCTCATTGCCCACATTATGGTTTTTAAGTAGACCTAAGTTTTAAGCTGCATTAAACAGGTCATTGGACTATAGCATATTTCAGTTTCCAAGCTAATAACAGGAAATTTATTCAAATACAATTTAACAGATACCATTTAAAGCCAAATAGTATTGCATAAAAGATCATGACTTCTATTTCCTAGAAGTACAAATGGTGTGTTTAATCTGTGGATAGGAAAAGAAAACAACATAACTGAAATGATAGAATGCCAATAATACTCACAATGCAAAAATTTTGAAAGAAGTTCTGTAATGAACGTGGGCAATTAGAATATAAACAAGAATATAAACTGTTTCTAAGCAACGGCTTATGTGTTGAGTAAGTTATGTGTTTAAATAAGATAGCTGAGTGGTAGTTGAAGCTATATATAGTCAGGAAAATCCCTTAAGGGTGCCACTTTTATTTACTTTTATGATAGTGGTATGTAGGAATCCCAGCTGCCCTGAGAACAAATTCCTAAAGTCCTACATACCTGCACAGTGAAAGGCTTTCCAATATTCAGCAGTCTGACACAAAGGCAATGAGTATGAAGATTCAGAGAGAATAATGCTAAGATTTTCCAGAGAATTCAAGCACAAATTTGTCTTCCAGAAATCTATTTCTAAAAGTGAAACTAATTGAATTTGAAGTAATCAGAATTTTAGGAAGAAAGTTTAATCAGAATTCAGCAGAGAGAATATCGGAGGGTAGATAAAGGGTACTTTGTCTATATGGTCCAGTATTTGTCTATACTCTGGTCTAGTATTAAATGGGGAGGTTGGTGGCCCTGCCTGTGGCAGGGGGGTTGGAGATTCATGATCCTTGAGGTGCCTTCCAACCCGGGCCATTCTGTGTAGAGGAACTTCTTTTTTGGCAGACCCCTAAGGCTCAGAATTTTCTCAAAACACACATCATGCAGAGACAGACAGCTCAGCAGTCTTTCAGATTTGAAAGGAACTTCTCAGTGTGACACTGATGGCAGAATATGGGCTTTAGGTTCAAAATTTCAGCTATTGCCGCTTACAGTTTGGAGTAAGTACACTTACCTGAAGTTTTGGACGTCTTTTAAACAGTAGGCCAAGACATCTGCATGTGGAACAACTGCATACTGGTAACTGCAAAGCTCTGGTTAGGCCTTTGCTTTCAAGTGGTGCAAATTACCTTGGACTCAGGCTGAACCAGCATTCCTACATGATGTCTGGCTACTGTTCTCCAGAACCAGTTCACATCTGCTGAAAAAACACAAAACATACCTGTGGTTTCATCTCTGACCTTACTGTTCTGTGGTATTTCCTTTTAAGAAACAATTAAGATTGTCTGTCATATTATATTGCAGAAATGTTCTTTTCTGCAATTGTTATTTTCTTCTTATTGTCCCCATATTTGACTGAAAAAGTCCCCCCAAAGTCACTCTACAGCACAATACAGAAGCCCATCGTGCAAATTAAGCTCCTCCCATTAAATCTCACTACTTCCCTAACAGTTCAACCAATGAAAGATTTCCTTGATTATCAAGTCTTTCCAAAGGCAAGCTAATGTTTGGTTGCTTTAACAATGTCATGTTGCCATTTGATTGTGTTAAAATTAAATTACTGAATGTCTTCACATACAAATATAGTGAAATATAAAAATGAATTTGTGCTTTTTGCACAAAAGATGAATTTTTCTCTATGAACAGTTAACATGTATCTTCTAATATCTTCCCCTTTTTATTGGTAAACATTGACTTAAGTTGATAGAAAACAAATGCCTCCTGGTGCCAAAGCTGCATGCCCTTGGCAAGCAGTGAGCTTGGCAAAAGAAAAGCATGTGAGGCTGTCTCAGCATCTTGAGGCTGGTTCATAAGCTAAGAGTTTTCACAAGCTGCTGGTTGAAAATCACCCCTGTTCCTTTCCACAAAGGCCCCATATCTCTGCCTCCCCTCTCTGCCTCATTTTATTCCTCTTTACCACCAGCAGACAGCTCCAGGTGTTTAGGCACAAAAGAGCAGATGGGAAACAAAAATAATGTGAAAGAAGAGTAAGAAGCAAAAGGCTAAGATGTATTAAGCAGGATTCCTTTAACTAGAACTTATACAACCTCCGTGCAAATAATTGCATATTTTTAAAATATAAATTGAATAAAATTAGAAAATTTAGATAGGTTATCTCTACTACAAAGCGTGGCCTGCGATAAACTCCAGTAAGTAAAGCTGCAGTACTATTTCTCAGCAAGAGCAAATCTTAGTCTAATTTTTACACTTTAAAATGTTACAGCAGACTGCTTGTCTGCAAGAGAAGGAAGCTCTGTTGCAGTTTTGAAGGGTATTAATACAACAGCAGCATGTCAACAGTGGGCAGCATAAGGAAAGTATCATAGAGTCTTACAGGGCTGAGGCAAACATAGTCTCTACCGGAACCAACAAAGAGAATAGTTAGACGCAGAATAGCACTGTATCACAAGTCTTTATAGAATATATATTTGAATTTATTGTAAGACTTCATCTTCTTTTAGAAGACTCCTACAATGTGTTTCTTAGGGATACTTACATACTTCTATTTACTAGAAATAGATATCCAGCATGTTAGGAATTAATGCTATCCTTTGCTCTGCTCTGCTCTGCCTGCTCACTGTTCATAGGAAGAACTGTTGGGGAAAAGAAAAAGAAAAAAGAAAAGGGAAGGGAAGGGAAGGGAAGGGAAGGGAAGGGAAGGGAAGGGAAGGGAAGGGAAGGGAAGGGAAGGGAAGGGAAGGGAAGGGAAGGGAAGGGAAGGGAAGGGAAGGGAAGGGAAGGGAAGGGAAGGGAAGGGAAGGGAAGGGAAGAAAAGAAAAGAAAAAAAGAAAAGAAAAGAAAAGAAAAGAAAAGAAAAGAAAAGAAAAGAAAAGAAAAGAAAAGAAAAGAAAAGAAAAGAAAAGAAAAGAAAAGAAAAGAAAAGAAAAGAAAAGAAAAGAAAAGAAAAGAAAAGAAAAGAAAAGAAAAGAAAAACCAACAACAACAGGAGCAGGACAATGCTAGGGAAAAGATTGGACTCTGCATACACTTTTGAGCAGATTTTAGTCTATAATTAATTCCTGTAATTTGCCTGGCATTTGGTAATGATATGTTGCTGATGATTACTGCCTCTTTATCAAAAAAGAGTCGTTATCTTCTGCATACCTGCAACAAACATTAGCAAAAGCTAATATTAGCTTTTATAAAATATAATATATATTTTTTTACCACTGTTTGTTTGTAGTCTGTTATTTTCAACAAGATAAGTAAGTTTTATGCAGAGCCTCCTATTTTAAGAAGGCTGTTTTCCCCCCAGTTTTCTATAAAACTTACTTCAGTTACAACGTATTTTCATTTTTGTTATTCTAGAAAGAATGTATCTAAACCATGGCAAAAAGAACATCTATCCCAAATATTCTGTACATGTTAATCATTACAGAAAACAGCCTAAATTAAATTGAGTTTTATAGGGACTGTAAGGCTCTGGTGCACATACAGATTGACATTTTTTGGATAAATTTGGGAAAACTTTCAGTATTTCACTTAATTTTTTTATACTAAGTACTGCTGATTTCTAAATATTCTTAGTTTAGTGCAGTGAATCATGTTTTCAACCTCTTCTTCTTTCTGATAAACTTTGCCAAATTTGGGAAGTACTAGCTACATAAAACAAAAAAAGATCTATGAGGGTTATTTTCTAAGTCAAGAAACTATGTCACCACATCTATCACATGTTGTTAGATTCTATAACCTTCTAAACTTTGCTCTGTGTCTAAAAAAGTTTATACTTTTTTACCCAGGAATAACTTCCTTAAGACTGTCTCTTGTCAGTATTAATTGGACTCTCGAGCTGCAGCTAGTTAACAACATCCCAGACATCAGAAGTTATGAAACACTCCCCTCTTTCCTTCAAATTACTGGGAAGATATATTTGTCTGGCATTAACTCATCCCTTTTTGCTTCATTTCTCCAAAGGCCTCTCCTGCCATTCCCAGTATGTCTATCAGTTGCAGGTAGCAGTTAGAGCTTGTACTTCTTGTTCAGTGACTAACGAGCTGTCAAACTGAATGAACTCCATCAAACAAAGCCCCAGTGTCTGTATTGAACTTCTGCTCCCCAACATTGTATAGAATTTTAATATAAATTTGCAGATACAAACATGTACTACTACCAGTGCAACAGGAAGCAAGTGGATAGAAGAGCTGCTGCTTGCTGAGTAGCCCTTAATTGTGCCATTAGGCACTTAATGAGAGATCATACACTATGGAGGAAAAGATAAATGGAGGAAAACAGCATAAAAAAACTGCCTTTTCTTTAACCGAATATTCATTAATTATTTTTTAAATAACTATAAAAAACTATAGTGAGAACAATAGTGCTTCTACATAAACAATTTCTCCATAAGGCCCCATTCCAGGTCATCTTCTCATGCCATAAACATCTATAAACAGCAAATTGCATTAGATTTCTGCCCTTTCAAAGGCAGTATCTTTCAAACAGTATCAATCACTGAATATTTCCTGCATAACCTTATTTTTGATAAGAGTTACTTACTAAATCAACACGGATGTTAGTTACTAAGAAATCCATCCATGTGCTCCTAACCTCTTGCCTAGTGGCCTACCATCTCCAATGTTTCCCTATGCTGCATCATGCTTTCTATCTCTACCACTTTCTTTGTGGAATAATTAACACAAATAGCTTACTTTGAATGAAGAATTACACCCACTCTTACTCTTTTTTTTTTTTTTTTTTTTTCCCCAGGACAATCAACTCTGCTCTCTTTCTAAATTCACTTTCCACAAAGCCTGTTGTTGCCATGCGAAGGAGATAACAACCCTTTCAAGTGTCCCTGAAGTACAGTTAAACACTTTCTCCAGAAGCCCTTTCCTAAGTTCATTTGGTTCTATCTGTAAGATGAATAAAACTCTTTCAAAGGAATATAGCAAAAAGCAGCCAGATAAGGAAGCACTTTTCATACTTCAATGAAGAATTACCACATCTTTGAATGGGAAATGCCTTGGTTTTGTTTATTTATTTGTTTGATAGCAGGAACACTGCAAAAGAAAACTGATGCCCAATATCTTAAAATCTTGCTGTCTAACTTATGTAATCTTTTCCTTCCTATTTTTGTTTGATTGTTGATTTCTTAACTCTTCAAGGTTGCAAGCATGTGAAATTTTCTGCTGCTTGGAATGCAAGAATATGGGTATTACTTAATTTTTCATGCTTTTACAAGTAATTATTTCTACACTTACATCAATTCAGCAGTTTTGCATGTGGCCAGTAAAGGATGCAATTTTAGGGTTCATAGATTGTTAGACAACAGGGACTATTTTCCCTAACACAGTCAATAACAAGAAGGGTGGAAGGGAGTGATTTGGGCAAAGTAATTCATATGTTAAATACTTCATTTGTGTTCCTTTATATTTTAAGGGATTTGAATGAGAAGGCAATAACATGTCACAATCTATGGCATAATCAAGCAATTATACAACATATATATATATATATATATTTGGTACATTTTGCAAGATCTCATGAAGACTTCACTGTGAACATTATATCACTTAGGAAAGTAGTAGTTAGATATCTCTAAATCAATACTATTAGTCAAGAATGGGAAAAAGATGAGAAATTTCTGCTTCAAAATTTTTTTTTCATACCAAAGGAAATCATTTATCAAACTAAAAAGAAGTCTTGTACGCTTTCATAAGTATAAGGCAATAACGACAGCTATCTGATAATACATTTCAAAGAATTGTAGCATAGCTCCTCCTGTACACTGAAAATTCATGTATTTTCAACATTAGCAAGATAATCATTAGATTTAAGTAGGAAAGAAAGGTTCAGAGTAAGGGCTTTTGACACTGAAATCTCTCTCAAGAACGAGGTATATGATGACCAAGCCATGCCTAAGAAAATATGTAAGTAAGAGATAGGTAAGGTGTGGCAAATAAATTCTTATTGACTGTGTTAATTATTTTGTTCCTATTGTTTTTGAGTTTGAGAGTGTCCTTTCTTTCTCACCAGACTTGTAATGGAAAACTGCCTTTGCTTGCTAGCTCCCCCTTGATTTAGTTAATTTTGTCTCTTAAATGCAAACTTTAAACAAAGCTTTGTAAGTTGAAGAATCTTATGTTTCTCCATTAAAAAAAAAAAAAAAAAAAAAAGCACAAATAAGGCATTATGAACTCATAAGTCATTAAGTGTCAGACAGAAACATGGCATAAGATTAGGATTCATAGAAGATGTGCCTTTCCCATAAGTTTCCAGGCTCACTTTAAGCATTGGTAGGTAAAGGGATTCAGGGAGAAATTCTACCTGCACTGGGTCAACTCCTGTGCCCTGTTGGCAAGGATGAATCAGTCATGAGGCAATTTAGCACAATCCCAAATTATCACAAGTCTCTTCACATTATTCATGCACCTCTATCACGTACTCATCTTTTGGGGCCGAAATTTTGATGTCTTTCAGGAAGAGACAGCACTGTGCCTGACACAAATAAGATGCACAGAAGACACTTATAGATGTATTAAAAACAGAGCATTTGTCTAAATAATTCATTCATCTAAAAATAAAACCATATCCAGAAGTTAAACTTCGAACAGAAAAACAGCTTTATAGATATCTAAAACTAGCAGGATGCAAGGGCACATATGGGGAATACACAATGGGTTTGGGAGGATAGCATTACAGTATCATACATTTCCACCTACTGCAAGCTGAAAGGTTGAACATCTTTATACATCTCTATTAAAAAGCTGAATGATTTAACAGAAATTGAAAACGAAATATAAAAAGTAGGCCAAGAAAATAAAGGGAACAGTAGCTAGAAACTCTACACTGAACACTACAGAAAAGAAAATGCTAATGAAAGAGGAAATACTTCTAGTTCAGTCAAGCATAACTGACTTTAAAGTGAACATTCCAATAGGACAAATGTGAACCTTGGGTATTTCTGATGCCTGATTTAAGAGAAATCATTTATTAAACACATACAATTGACAGAAAACTTCCTGAAACACTAAGCAGTTGTAGGTATATGTGACAGATTGATTCTAAAAATACAGCACTCGACTGAACTTTTTAAAGCTCAGTTTCAGAAGCCAATTCTAGTTAAAGAAGGTAATTTAAAAAATTTGCTAGTTTGACTTGTCAGTTGAAGTTTCTTTATGTGTTTTATACTTTGTCTTATCATCCGAGAATATTTTCCTGCTCTGGGATTGACTATATATATTTTATATTGCCTAATATTTCATAAAATATATCCATCTGGATGAAATCAGATTGTCTTGCAGATGTTGAAATACAGTTGTGTTTGAATGTAGCTACTTACACATAATTTAAATGTCTCTTGTGAATACTGTTCCTCAGTACAGAATCAAACCATTGTTTTTCATTTTTGCACAACTATTGCTCTCACTTAATTTATAGTCACTTGCAATTGACATTGACACTGGACCATATGGCTAGGCACTTGTCTGAGTTTGTCTAACTCAGTTTAAATATTAATCTTACTTAAAACGTGCAATATTAGTAACGTCCACAAGGGCTTCTTAAATTTACATTATTAGCTGGGTGTCAAAGGCTTTTCACTGGAAATAGCTTATTCCATCAAAAAAGCAAGGAGTAATCCATCTAAGAATGGTTCCCTTCAAACTATCAGAAAGGATACAAAAGATTTATTCTAGGATTTTAGGATTTCATGTTAGGAGTGACTTCACTGTTAAAGTACATGCTTGCGTGTATCTTTCTACACATTGGATATCAACTTTAAAATTAGCTAAGTTTATCATAAATTCAGAATCAGGATGGAATTATCTGGCATTCCTAACCCCACTAAAAAAAATCTACTCTTCTTTCCACTTTTCTTACAACTTTTTGCCTAAAATTGATGACTTCTGATGCTAACTTCTTATTGGATTTCATTAGAGTACTAATATTCTTCCCTTCCTCTTCCTTCTCATCCTTTTCCTTCCCTTCCCTTTCCTTCTTTTTCTTATCTTCTTCCTTTTCTTCTCCTTTTACTTCATTTTCCTAATCAAAAATTTTGGATAATCTTGGTCTTTCCTACTGAATAGAAATTCTAAGATGTGAGCAGTTGCACTTATGAACCATCTTCCCAGCAGATATCAGGTGACAACTCCTTGGAGAGAACTGCATATTTGTATTCCAGTTGTAGAAAAGTGGGTGTCCAAAAGCAGAGATGGACCTGGCAGGTTACTAGCAATGGATTTATCATTACTCAAATGAGTGGATACATTCAATGTTTTCATTTTGCACGATAAGTCCAATGTTGATGCGAACAGCAAAGTCAAATTAAAACATAGTTAAGAGTTGGACAAAATACTGTAATAGAGTTGACTGGAATTTCAAAATAATTTCAAAAATGGATGTCATACTGAGCCAGAGTGCAATCCATGCATTTTGCAGTCATCTCAGGAAAAAGATATTATGAAGTAACAATCAAAGCATTTTAAATATAAATAAATAAAAGTAAAGGTGTAAATATCATGTAAGGTTGTGTTCATTGCAGAAATCTTTATTAGCAGTCTTCCTTGCCACTGAAAGACACTTGAGGACAGTGCTGGAAAGACGGATACAGATTGTTGGAGGATTTCGCTGAGAGTAGTGATTTTCTAGACAAAGGTTACATCTGGCCAACTGGGTGTAAAAAGTCACCTGCACAACACCACCACACTATCAGATGAGTAAAGATGGTACACAACAATCAGTGAATCAAGAAGTCACCAAAAGTAGCTAGTCAGAAAATCATGGGAGAAGGAAATAGTTTACCATGTTAGCACACCAGAAGCAGTGGGAGAATGACTTTTGCTTAGTTAGTCTCTATTAGCAGTGTTTTCTGAGTTATCTATGTAAGTTATCATTTTCAGATAAATTTTGCTTTCCCTCAACATGGAGCTTCACACGCGTGCACACACACACAAAAGGGAAATTCAATAGAATCCTGACATTCCCACTTTAAGGAAAAGGTGGAAAAATTCCTCCTTGGTGATCCTTCTGCATTAGGGGTTTATGTGATGGGACCCCACCATACAGAGCTGCCCAAAAGCATGCTACAAAGGCAGGTGGAAAATGCAGTCAGCATGAGCTCAGGTATGTGAAGGTTGCTGGGAAGGATATTACAGATGACCAATAAGGAAATTCATCAAAATACATCTCAGCCTGAAATCACTACTGTCACAGTTTTGTCTCTAAATCCCTTTCCTCTCCTGCCTCAAGCAGATGTTACGATGGTAGGTTACTCCACTTCAGATCACTCACTATTGGGCATCCTGTAGAGGTACCATAGGTGGTGTCTCTCAGCAGAGATTTATAGCTTGTTCTCATAACTTATTAACCTTAGAAAGGAAACCACAATGTCCATGAAAATTCTTGCTGCATCAGGCTCTGAACCAGAAGACACGTTGACTCTGAGCCCTTGAACATGTTGACTAAACTGAGGCCTTCCCAAGTTGGAGTTAGTTTGCAACTGAGATCAGAGAAGCTTTGAACCTGAAAGCCAAGCAGAGCACAACCTTTATGAAAAGACAGCTATGAGGCCAGACATGGCAACAGCTCAGGATCCGCAGCAACCTGCCAGTTAAGCTGGCAGAACAGCACTTTTTTTTTTTTCCTATGTGAGTTTCTTTCATCTTCAGTGCTCTTGTAAAATATTTCATATTCAAAAAATACATTTTTCTGTCAACGATCCTTTTTGTCAACAAATTCTTTGGGTTTAATAAGAAAAATGTAACCTTCTGTCACCATTCCTTGCTAGGAAAATAAGTAATACAAAATGATATTGATTTGATATAAATGCTTCTTTTATTTTTCATAGAGACTGACTCTGTAATTAATTTCATAAGAATTACCACAGTATCTCAGAAAATGTAGTTGTTTCTCAATATGTAAGACAATTCAAGGAGTGCAGCAAATTGACTAACTAAAAAGCCTTTGCAGAGACTAACTAAACATAGTAGTAATGGTTTTTGCTCTTGAATACATCAATTTATGGATGCCTTTCAGACAGTCTACTTGAAGTCTGCCACCTTGATTCAAAGAAGGCAAGGCTTCCTATCCTATAATTCATCATAATTCCTTGATTCATAAATATGAACTTCTGTCCTGAGTATTTTAAACCTGCAAGGCTTTCTGGAACTTTTCCATTTTGCAGACTAAATGTGAAAATATTGTTACCTCATGATAATGGTAACTCAAATTTCAATCATTCCACTTTTAAATACATTTTATTGAGGTCTGTTCTGGGCATATTTAACATTTAGTAGATGTGCAAACATGATCACTGAACACAAAAAATACATGAATTTCAATAAAGCTGACATGAGCAAGGGTTTCACTGTTACATTTTTTTTTTTAAATTCTCAGCACAGCTATGGGTTTCTATGTTCTTAACTTACATATCTGAGAAATAATACACTAAAAAGCTAGTAATACACTGAAAGAATAATCCTTCTCAAAAATTTCTATAACGTTTTTAGATTAAACAATATTTTCAAACATCCTAGAATTTATATTTCATTGTTTTAATTTTATTTTTCATGTTTATTTGTTACTGGTTATTTTTCTTTAAAAAGTACTGCAGACAATTCTTTTCTTTTAGTTGCTTGTGTCAAGCCCACAAGACTGAAACTGGGACATACCAAGCATTCTGTGGCAAAAATCTAATGTCATCATAAATCTGAGTTTATGACTTAACGTCTGAAAGAAAAGAAAAAAACAATGTTGTGAAAGCACTGGCGAGATCACAGAAATTCAGTGACCACAGAAACTTCCCTATTACTTTCTATATAGTATAGTGTTCTTTCAAAGGAATACATTTGGTTCCTGACATTTCTAAAAGTCTTCATTTGCTGTGCTGTAGATAGACTATTTTTATTGTCTAACTAAAATGAGTCCTCACCATTCATTTTTTTTAACGCAGTTGAATGAAGGAGATTGTCTTTATTATATTATTTACTCTGGTTTTCATGCTTAAAAACATTTCATCAAGGCTATTGCAACTAATCGCTATTTAGTTTCTAATTTTCTCATTATTAAATTTAACACCAATTTGTTGGCCTCATCTAATTTCAGAGAAAAAAAAAAAAAGTATAATGGATTAGTTTGCAGTGATGGTTCACATTGAAATTGTTAATAGGCTCACCAATGAAAACAATGACTGTTTGCTTTTATTGTTTTCTTTCCCCTGTAAATTCCTTTTCCAAGCTCTTGATTTTATTTCAGGTGTCACAATGAAAATACCATGTCTTTGTAGGACACCTGAGCTGTGGCTATACCAACCGAATACCAAAGGGTAAGGCATGCATCTCAATGCTTGTATTAAACTGTCCACAGTATGTAATTCTTAGCACATACATTCTTTTGCTAGTATTACCCAGGAGTATTGCAAATAATATAAGAGTACAGTTAAGAGGAAAATGTGGGGCAGAGATCAAATTGGTGTAAACAATGAACACTCCGTTTTTTTTCAAGAATAGCAAGGATTTGTGTCTTCAGCGCTGGTTAGTACTATGGTAATATATATTTATTTACATTTTAAAAATACTACCTTATAAGTTTTGAGCAAGAACAATAAAGTAATTCGGGGAACTCCCAGTCCTTGACTGCAGATCTAATTCTGAACCCAGTAATGGTCAGAGGTTACAACTTTTCTGTAAACAGGACACCAAACATCAGCTATCCTTTATAGATTCCTTCCTAACTTTCAGACCTGCAGTGCCCAGTATTTAACTGCCTTCATCAGTCTGTCAATTCCCAAACACTATCCCTAACCAGAGAGCTGATCTTAACCACGATCATTTCAAAATAAATGAGAAAAAGAGTGTAAAATATTAGCCTAAAGTAACTCCACCTTTTTTTTTATTTTATTCTTTGGGCAAAGTATCAGATACAGAAATGGATTCATCAGTCACTGCATATTCCCAAATAACTTTACCCTAAATAATAGTTCTAGCCAAGGGAGCCACCATCCAAGGAACCAAACATAAGCTGTTGACCACAATTGACTCCAGATTTCTATTCAGTCTTCTCTCTCAGCTGCTCAGTATGAAAGACAAAATTAGACTCGGATTTTAGATTTGCAAGCCCCTAACATAAGAGTAATTGTGGCCAAAATAACTTTTTATTTAAGCGTTAACAACAAACTCTAGCTCTGTTTCAAACTCTTATAGCAGAATGAACTGACTTATTCAAGCTTTTATGCTACCAAAGCCTAGTCCAAATAGAATCTCAATTTTTCTGACAAGTTTAGGTCAGGGCTGTGAGGTCCAGGAGTCCATGTCCACACCTGATGATAATTACAGCCCTCTCTTGAGAAAGACCTCTGCAGTATTTCAGTTTCTGGTGGATGATTAGGGATGTATCACAGGCACTGCAAATATATCTGTGAATTCTGCTCCTGGTAGAACAGGAACACCAAGAGTGCCAGGCTCTTCTGCAGCAACAACATGCTTTTGCAGTGAGTTCAACATGGATGCGGAGAGGCAAGTTTGAACAAGGGTATTTTCTCTTACAGAGAACATCCCAAAAATTCATAGTATATGTGGTGAAAAGTATGCTAAAGGACTGGTGCGAAAGAATGGACTGGGTATAACAACATGTCACAGACAAACAAAGACTATATGTAGAAAACCACACATGGTGACTCCAGACAAAAACTCAGATGTGGATAATTGTAGCTATTGCCTCTTATTATATATCACTCTCATTTTCCACTAAGTTTATTTTCAGAGGAAGCTTATGAAATCATTTTGCCCTAGACTTCCCTTATATGATTTCATAAATGTCATATTACTAACAAAAAAGACTTCAACAAAAGAATAAACAAACTCATCAAACGAATCTTAAAGAACTAAAATTATCTGATCAGTGATGAGTTATGTATGAAGGGATAATTTGAAAATACCACTTAAAAGAATAAACATAGGAACACCCGTTCAGTAGAAATAACTGCCCAGTTAGGGGAAAAATTGATGAAACATGGCTGGAAACTAAGGTGTGATTTGTTTTCAATGGGACATAACATTATAGAACACACAACATAAGTTCTTGTTGTGGGTTTGAGTAAACATGTCATCATTAAAGAATTATTCACTTTTCTTTTTAGGCAGCCATTTAGAAGTCAGCAATCTGTACTGCCAAAACCAAGCAGTTGTTCCATATATATAAGTGGGAAAAGAAAAATATTCTGAACAGCAAAACTAAAAGCAACAGAATGGAGGAACAGTGCGAGGGAAATATTAAGTAGGTATTGTATTTAAGTCTGTATTAAGTATTTACATTCTTTGTGACTAAGACGAAGGATAATCTATGAAAGAACAGAATCATAGAACACGTTGCCTTGAGTGCCTCCAGGGATGGGGCATCCACAACCTCTCTGGGCAACCTGTTCCAGCACATCACCACCCTCTGAGTGAAAAATTTCCTCCTAAAATCTAACCTAAACCTCCTATGTCTTAGTTTAAAACCATTCCCATTTGTCCTATCACTATCCACCGTTGTAAACAGCCATTTCCCCTTCTGTTTATATGCTCTCTTCAAGTACTGGAAGGCCACAATGAGGTCTCCCCAGAGCCTTCTATTCTCCAAGCTAAACAAGCCCAGTTCCCTCAACTTTTCCTCATAGGAGAGGTGTTCCAGCCATCAGATAAACTTAGTGGCTCTCCTCTGGACCTGTTCCAAGAGCTCTGTGCTTTCCTTGTGCTGGGGGCCCAAGGCTTGGACACAGTACTCCAGATTGAGCCTCACAAGAGCTGAGTAAAGGGGGGACACTCACCTCCCTCTCCTTGCTGGATTAACACTAATGCACGCAGCATGGGAAATAAACAGGAGGAGCTGGAAACCATGACGTACTTGGAAAATAATGATCTGTTTGCTATCACAGAAACATGGTGGAGTGAATCTCAACTGATGTACTGTGATCGAGAGCTACATGCTTTTTCAGAAGGGATAGACAGGGTAAGAGGGGAAGAGGAGTTGTTCTTCATATTAGGAAGTGGATAGATTGCAAGGAGCTATGTCTGAGAAACAGCCATGACCAGACTGTGAGCTTATGGGTTAAAATCAGGGATTGGCCCAGTAAAAGACATCTGGCAGTTAGGGTCTACTACAGGCCACCCGATCAGGCAGAGCCTGTTGACAAGACATTCTTGCTTCAACTGCAGGAAGTGTTGCACTCACAGTCTCTTGTCCTGATGGGGGATTTCAACCACCCAGATAGCTTCTGTGATAGCATCACAGCAGGTGGCAGACAATCCAGGAGATTCCTGAAGTCTGCTAAGGATAACTTCCTGGTCCAGGTATTAGACATTTAACATATTTAAAACATATTACTGTTCTGAATTTATCAAAATTAAACAAAAAAAGTCACGCACTTTAAAAAGATAAGTAAATATGTAGGTTGATCTGACAGTAATACTTCCTATTTATTTCCATGGAAACTAAACAGCTTCAAGGAGTACAATAACACTTTCTAATAGAGCAAATTCTCAACTATAAAACTATTTTTACATGCAGTCACCACCATTAGCTATGCATTTCTGAGGTTAACTATGCATTTTTGCAAGCTATGAACACAAGCCTGCATGCCATGCTCATACGAATCTGCACTACTGGGGGGTGACCACTGCCACTAATGCCGGAAATGCACCTTCCACCATCTCACTGTGCTGACATCTGTTTGGTCTCCATAAATGTTCAGCAACCACCAATGAAAGTCAATGTGTGCAATTTTTGTTTCATATGCATTTCCATGTCAGCTGCAGCGTTGTCAGACTTCCCTTCTGCTGCCATCTATCACACAACAAAATGGAATGGAACACTGGTGAGAAGGCTCAGCCTCTACTGCCACATCCACCTCTACTACCAGAACATCCACCTCTGATGTTGTAGGCCAACATGATAAAGTAGGAGGCAATACTTTCAGAATAGCCCTCATATTAAGAAAATTATACTATCAAGATATATTACAATATGGATTACTTAAGTGGGTCTTCATAAAGTAACATATACACACATATTAAATTGTAACACTTGAGGAGTTAGACTTGAATATTCAATAACTTTTTTCCACTACTAGTAAGTGGTTTGTCTTATAAATTAGATCCCCTTTACAGGACTCGGTCAGAAGAAAAAACATTGATTTTCACATTCTCTTATTACAATAATAGAAAAATTTGCAGGGTCTTCCTGACAGGTAAAATCCTGATGAAGGGGGTGGAATCTTGGCTACACAAAAGTCAGTCCTATTGAGTTTAGTAGTAGAACAAAACTCTGCAGAGTAAGTGCTGCTAAATATAATTTATGAGCAATTATAGTACAATTAGACACCCTTTCCTGGTTAGCTATGGAGGGGAAAAAAAGATAAATATATTTTCTTTGAATGTTTGGAAAAAAATCTGCTGATTACTTTGGTTTTCTGACATTCTGAAACTCCTAGCTATTGGGCATAGTAAGTAACTTCCAAGAGAGCTGTGATTTCCAGCAACACTTTTTACATTTAATATTCCTAGTGTGAGTATAAGCAAATTTTGCATATAGAGTATGTATGTTTATATTGGATTATTTTTTGGCCATGCGATTCCCCATCTTCCTTTATGTTCCTCAGGTTTATGAGGGAAAACCACATCTTTGAACAATTATGGGAGTTACTACAACACAGTTGAGACCAAGAAATTATTTCTTCACATTTTTGGCTTTTGCTCAGCTAATGGCAATGGCTAAGCTCCCTCTGGACAGAAAATGTTTTTGAAGGAAAAGGACAGCACAGCTGAGTAAAGAAAAACAAAGCAGGTTTACCATGTGGCATGTAACATGCAGTCAGGTCATAAACTTTAGGAAAAAAATCAGATGCAGAGGAAACAGCTCCAAGTGCATTCAGGCTGGTAGTACAGATTCTAATTAATTTGTAAAACTTTTTTTTGTTTTCATTCTTTCTCTAACAACAAAATTAATTAACAGAAAAACCTGGCTGCTCATCCATTAGTCTTCCCCACATTTTCCAGTGGCTTGGGGATTTATGTGCAACTTCCCAAACATGGCTCTTATTTTTTTAAATACTGGAAAAAAAAAAAAAACAATTATGTAAAACAGATACTTTATTCTCCTAGATTGTCTAAACTCCTCCAAAATAAATAAATATTGATATATATTAAAAGGGTCATTGAAGATACTGTTGAAAATATACTTCTGTGAAGAAGAAAGCTTACTGTTCCTTGGAGCATTCTCACTTCACATTAATTCCTGATCTCAGAAAGACGTAACAAAAAAATAAATGTAGAAGGGGGTTCACTGGTGTGTGTGAAAGCTGCTGAATACTGAAAACAAGCTATTCTTTTTGGTCTGAAGACAAATATATGAAACACAATCACAAAGGTATAAATCAAACATTCATTTTCCAAAACAAGATACCAATCACCAATATGCAAAGAAAATGAATTTACAAGTAATTAAAAGAAATTTAAATTATCATACTTTGAAGAGCTTATTTCTCTGTTGGCTGCAAAGGGAAACAAATATTTACTTTTGTGAACACCTTCTCAGTGCTGCATAAAAATGAGTACTCTGACTATAAATTAACACTAATTTAGATTCATCATCTTACTTAGGAAAGCTATTGCATAAATATCACTGTTGTTTTCTTCACTTTCCTTGGATACCTGCAGAAGCTGGCAGCCCGTGGCTTGGACAGGTACACTCTTGGCTGGGTAAGGAACTGGCTGGAGGGTCGAGCCCAGAGAGTGGTGGTCAATGGAGCTAAATCCAGCTGGCGACCGGTCACGAGTGGTGTTCCCCAGGGGTCGGTGCTGGGGCCTGTCCTTTTCAATATTTTTATTGATGACCTGGATGAGGGCATTGAGTGCACCCTCAGTAAGTTTGCAGATGACACCAAGTTGGCTGGAAGTGTCGATCTGCCTGGGGGTAGCGAGGCCCTACAGAGAGATCTGGACAGGCTGGAGAGCTGGGCTGAAGCCAATGGGATGAGGTTTAATAAGACCAAATGCCGGGTCCTACACTTTGGCCACAGCAACCCCAAGCAATGCTACAGGCTTGGGGTGGAATGGCTTGAAGACTGTGTAGAGGAAATGGACCTGGGGGTGTTGGTTGACGCTCGGCTAAACATGAGCCAGCAGTGTGCCTGGGTGGCCAAGAAGGCCAATGGCATTCTGGCTTGTATCAGAAGCAGTGTGACCAGCAGGAGTAGGGAAGTAATTGTTCCCCTGTACTCAGCTCTGGTGAGGCCGCACCTTGAGTATTGTGTCCAGTTCTGGGCCCCTCACTGCAAGAAAGACATTGAGGCCCTGGAGCGTGTTCAAAGAAGGGCAACAAAGCTGGTGAGGGGTCTGGAGCACAGGCCTTATGAGGAGCGGCTGAGGGAGCTGGGATTGTTCAGTCTGGAGAAGAGGAGGCTCAGGGGAGACCTTATTGCTCTCTATAACTACCTGAAGGGAGGTTGTAGCGAGCTGGGGGTCGGCCTCTTCTCTCGTGTAACTGGTGATAGGACTAGAGGGAATGGTTTCAAGCTTCGCCAGGGAAGATTCAGGCTGGATATTAGGAAATACTACTTCTCTGAAAGGGTGGTCAGGCACTGGAATGGGCTGCCCAGGGAGGTGGTGGAGTCACCGACCCTGGAGGTGTTCAAAGAACGTTTGGATGTTGTGTTGAGGGATATGGTTTAATGAGAACCATTGGTGACAGGTGGATGGTTGGACTGGATGATCTTATAGGTCTTTTCCAACCTTAGTGATTCTGTGATTCTGTGATTCTGTGATTCTGTGATACCTCTAGATAGATGAATAATATTCCTTAACACAAGATAGAGGATAATAATTATGATAATCATATTGGTTTGATTCCATTTGATAACCACTGTTCTCCCTCACTAAAGAAGGAAAGAAAAATGCTGTCATCAATATATATGATTTAAAAGTGCTCTAATGATTCTAGTAATGGAATTGGAAGTGAGAAAGTTCACTTCTCTTGACAGGCGAGAGGATCTTCAGTTCAAAATGTTTGCTTAGCCCTCAAGAACAAAATTGCCATGTAAGGAGCAGGGAGAGAGGAAAAAAAAAACACAGCAACTTTACTCAGTACTCCATACTTCTAAGTATGTCAATGTAAATGCAAAATAATGCATGCTTTTTATTGCAGCTGGTTTAAATACTTATTGCCCTGTTGAAGACGAAGATAATTCCTAGCAATTGACACTTGACCTTATCTCATATTCAAAGGAAACTAAGAGTTGGTTGAATAAGTACAGTGGATTTCCAGAAAGACATTGTGATGTTCTGGTGAAACAGAAAAAGAGACTACAGTAGCTTTTACTATTAAATCTACCCAGCAGAATGCCATATACTCAATTTTCCATGTCTACAATTACAAAACAGTCTTTAAATAAATGTTTCTTATTTTGTAGGAGTGCTGATGTTGGAAGCCTAGACAATCTAAGAGTTACTATAGATTGAATTACACCTTCAGTAAAGGGTAACTCAGGATTTGTCTTCCCATGTGAAAAGGGAAACAACTTAGAACAAGATGTATCTGAGCTCCAGAACAACTACTCAGTCAGTTTAGTTCAGTTTCCAAAGCAAAGAAATAATAGGATTAGTAATCAAAGACATGAATTATGAAAATGTTCCTGTAGAGAAGTGCATAGCATTGGGTGAAATATGTCACACAGAGCTACAGGCGAAGTGATTCAGTGGCCAAGAACCACTATCAGTGAAAAATCAATTAGGTAACACAAATCTTGCCAGTTTGTGTAGAAATGCAACCTTTTCTCTTTGCCAGAAGATTGACGAGTCTGATATAGATAATGTAGAAAAAAAAAAGTCTTGAGTCTGTTCAATGAATGTTTGGATAGAAAGAGAAATCTCTGTTACTCTCCCCGCAGCTTATATGGACTTAGGAGAGGTCTTCCATGTAATGGAAGCAAATGAAGAACATAATCATATTTATGGAATCACCAAACAATGAACTAGTATAAGAAAGAAAAAGGCTATTTTGTGAAAAATATTCAACTTGTGGTAATGCAGAATAATTAAACTCATTATTAAACTTACAGCAGGGAGAGTAGAATGATTTTCATTAACTTTTTGATATTAAGTGCATAAATACAACCACCATTTTTCTAAAACAGCATGCAGTATACCTGTTAATATACTACTTCGTGATGTAAAGGAAGCTATTTTATAAAGTCCTTTTCAATGGCAAGCAATCATCACCTTTATAACTAAAGATATACTTCACATACTAATAAACATGAGAATCATCTGCAGTGAATCTGCTTAAAGCAATATATAGTGTGTGCTTCTCAATCCCTCTGGCTGAATTAACACCACACCCACGGAAAATATTACATTCTAATGATTCCAGAGTTTGGTTTTATACTGTTGGGACTCTGAAAGCTACATTAAATTGACCAACTGTGATTTACAGCTAGTTTGTCTTCTGTCTGGAAAACGTACAAGTGAACCATTTGAAACAGTAGCTGTTTTCCTCATTCATCTGTTTTGGATCACAGTAATCCTAGATTTGGAAGAATGATAACAAGAAATTAATGTTCATAGTGTTCCCAAGTATTTACTAAGTATTACACAACCTGCAGTGCCACAATGACATAATGAGCTGTAATGTCTTAACAGTCAAGAAGCTTACTACGTGCTAACATTCCCCTACTTTCACCAAGAAAGGAGTTTAAATGGAAGTACAGTCATTATGCTTTAGCATGATGGCTTTACATACAATTCTCCAACACCAAAATGATAAGCATTTTTACCAAAAAAAAGTTTGCACTTTAGGGAGTGAGTAGGCAGTTTGGACATAAATGTTGGTGCTAAGCCAAAGACAGTGTATGCTTTAAAGTCCTGCAGGACTTCAGAGTCTAAACTATAAATATTTGATCATCTCTGCTCTACATCATAACATCAAACCACGGATCCACTTGTAGCTTTCTGATCCCATAGAATGGCTTGGATTGAAAGGAACCTCAAGGGTCATCAGGTTCCAGCTCCCCGCCACAGGCAGGGTTGCCAACTGCAAGATCAAGTACTAGATCAGGTTGTCAAAGGCCCCATCCAAACTGACTTTGAACACCTCCAGGAATGGGGCATCCATATAATCTCCAGGCAACCTGTTCCAACACCTCACCATTTGTCAGTGAAAAAAATTCCCCTGACATTATTTAAATCTTACCTCTTTTAAAGACAGTCCCCATTGTCCTATCATTATCTTCCCATGTAAAATGGGAATTTCCCTCATGTTTATAATTTCCCTTCAACTACTGGAATACTTCAATGAGGACTCTCCGCAGCCTGCTATTCTCTGGACTGAACAAGACCAGCTCCTTCAGCCTGTCTTCATCAGACCTTCTTCTTTCCTCTTCTTTCCTTTTAGTTTATCCACAAGTTCCTTGCTCATCATGAAGGCCTCTTGCAACTTTTCCCTGATTTCTTGCTCTTAAAGATGCAGTGATCTTGAGTGAGAAGAAATGGTGTTTAAATGCGAAGAAGCTCTAACAGGTCCCCTTACCTTCTAACACCCTAGCCCACAGGATACATCCAAGTTGATCCCCCTAAAGAGGTCAAAGTCAGCTATCCTGAAGTCCAGAATGGCAATTCTACTTATTGCCTTGCTTCCTCCATACAAGATACTAACTTCACCATTACATGATCGCTGCATCCCAAGCTGCTCCCAGCCTTCATGTCCCCAATCAGCCCTCCCTTGTTAGTAAGAACAAGGTCAATTAGCACATCCCTCCTTGTGAGCTCCTTCTCCACCTGTATCAGAAAGTTAGTTTCAGTAGATTGCATGAACCTGCTGAACATGGTGTGCCCGACTATGTTGCTTATCCAATAAATATCAGGATGATTAACGTTAAGAACCAGTGCCCACAACTGCAAGGCTACTTCCAGCTGTTCGTAGAAGACCTTATCAATTTCCTTCAATTTGTAAATTTCTGAATGTTTCCCACATCTGAGATAGAGATTATAAACTGTGGTTAGTGGTCATCATCCAGGCTCTTAAATTTCAGTACACAGATATTATATGATAACTGTGTTTGCAATAGGAGTGCATCATTAATATACCTTGATACCTTTGGAATCTTGGTGGAGAATTACAGCTGAATAACTTTTAAGACTATAGCTTCACTGAAGAATAGTTACTCCTCTGGCTGAATTTGAGTTAATCTCCTTCACAGCAGCTCAAATGGTGCCTTGTTTTAGAAACATAGCCAAAACATTGATAATAGTCCAACATTTTAGCTATGACTGACCAGTGGTTGTTCAATATCAAAGCCTATTCTGTTTACCACACTGCCCTCTCAGCAAATTGAATGGGGGCAGGGAAGAGAGAGGACACAAGGCAAATGACCTGAAATAACCAAAGAATTATTTAACACCATATGATGCCATCTCATGAAGAAGGGTTATGAGGTAGGTTAAGGGTTATCCACCTATTTTGCTTTTTTTTTGTACTTCAGAAGTCATGAAAGAAGCAGCTAATGTAGCTGCCAAGCCACTCCACCATATTCAAAAAAGTGATGTCTGTCCTGTTGATGGGATAAAAGGAAACATCATTCCCATTTTTAAGAAAGGCAGAAATGAAGATCCAATGAGCCTCATCTCTGTGCCTGGGAAGATCATGGAACAGATCCTCCTGGAAGCTATGTTAAAGCACATGTAAAACAAGGAGGCGATTTGTGACAGCCAGCATGGCTTCAACAAGAGCAAATCATGCTTCACCAAGCTGGCTATGATGGAGGGACAGTATCAGTGGACAAGGAAAGGCAGCTGATGTCATTTAATTGGACTTGTGCAAAGATTAGAAGAGCTGACTAACCAGTGGATACATAACTGGTTGAATGGTTGCAGACAGAGGGTTGTGGTCAATGGATCTATGACCAGGTGGAGACCAGTAATGCAGGGATCTAGCTTGCAAAATAAATAAATTAGTCTCAAAGCAGAAATTCAGTTGTCTTGTAGTATTTTCTTCTATATGGTAAACGGGGTTACTAGAAAGAGACCTAATAGTGAACACAGCTCATCTTAAATGTCAGCTTGTAATGTACAATAGCTTTATATAAAGCTGAAACATCAAAAGAGTATCAAGGTCCTATACAACTAATATCTAACAGAAGCCAAAATCTTTGAAGTACTTAATAAGCAAAATCCTGTAGTTGTGAAATAGGAGTTATATGTTTAAATATATTTCTGGATCTTGGCCTCACTGTATAAAAAGTAGTCTGGCACAATATCCATAACAGAGAAGTGTGCATCCTTTTAGTATATTCCTGATATGAAATGTAAATTACAATAGATGAATCATGTGATTAAAGTAACCTTTAAACAAGATAAAGCTAGGATGTATTTTCCTTATGATTTAACCAGATTAAACTATACTAATTATAATCAAACTAAAATAACTTTTTCATTAATTCTCCAAAGTATTTAAATGGAAAAAAATTGACATGAGAAGAGTTGAAATAAAATAAAACATTACAATGTGTATTTGCATGCAATATAGCCAAATTACAACATGAAATCAGTAAAGTAAGCATATCAAACATAGGAAGTATCACTACATGACCAAATATATCCTGGCAAATATTTAGAAATACATTTCTAAATATACAATGATAAATTTCAGAAAGTTAAAGCATCTAAATTTTCATTATTAAAGAAAACATGTTCTATTTAAAAAATAGAAAATTCTCTTTTGAACACTTATTTGACATTTAATTCATTAACAGATTTGAGTACATGAAAAGCACAAATCACGGGAAGCTGTTTCTAGTGCTCCAAAATGACCAAGTTCTGCATTTCCCCCTTTATAAATCATATGATGGTAACATTTATTGATTTTGTCCTTCTTCATTTCACTGGCCAAATTCTCAGGTCCTCACCACATTTTAATTAGCTGTTTGAAATGGCTTTCTGTAGACACAGAAGCATAGAATCACAGAATATTCCAACTTGGAAGGGACCCACAAGCATCATCAAGTCCAGCTCCAGGCTCCACACAGCACTACACAAAAATCAAACCTTGTCTGAGAGTGGTGTCCAAACATTCCTTGAACTCCAGCAGTTTGGGGCTGTGCCCACTGCCCTGAGCAGCCTGTTCCGTGCTCACCGCCCCCTGGTGCAGAGCCTTTCCTTAACCCCCAGCTGCCCCTCCCCTGACACAGCTCCATGCCATTCCCTCGGGCCCTGTCGCTGACACAAATAGCAGAGTCCAGCATTACATTCCACTTCCCTCCCCTCATGAGGAACTGTAGACTGCAATGAAGTTTTATCCCGCTATAATACTGTGGTATCCAAAACTACACACAGTACTTGAGGTGAGGAAGAGTTGAAATATTGATTGATCTGTCACCATTTTCCTATCTACTAAAAAAAACCTAAAAATTAGAAGATCTTCAATTTGAGGTATGCAGTTATCTGAAAGTCTTATTTATTGAAATTTTTTATCTTCCAAGGAGATATGAAATACGTTGCAGAGAAATGTGCCATCTCTCGGAAGCAACATAGGTACTAAAATATGAACTCAACTGATTCAGACCTACTAAAAAAATAAAGGCCTTTTTCTTTAGAACAAGTGATTCATTTGAAAAATTATCAGGATTACGGTAAATAATATAATACCCTGCATGATAAGCATAATATTTTACAATAAAATCTGAAAGCATAGTAAATGAGGGTCAGGCACAGTGACTGTAGGTTTTCCAGCTCCTATGCCATTAGAGATTTAACGTATCCCAGATTTAGCTGTTTTTATTGGCTCTCAGTGTTCAAGTATGCAACCAGCTCTAAACTCAATCAAAAAAAAAACAACGGAGATACTTATATGGAGCCTACTTAAAATCATTTGACACTGAAAGTATAGGAAAATCTTTCAGAAATCAGCAGCTTCCTTTAGAGCATCCTCCAGAGTTTTATGTTGAACTGCAAAATAACCAACTTTTGCCATCTGCATTAGGTGAGCAATGTACTCTTTTGTAATTGAAATTTGGTAAGCACAGGATAAAATAAAATGGTAGTCAATAATGAAGATGAAAAAACATCATGTAATTTTTAAAAAGTTGTATGCTCCACAGATAGTTTTGTATTTTATCAAGCAAATCATATGTAAATGGCATTAATGGTGGAAGTATCTCAACTGTCATTATATGTAGATAACATCAGTAGTCCTCCATTGAACTAAAATTATTTTGCATTGACTTCTGCTTTTACACATCCTAACTTAATAAAATGTCCCCTACACATTTACCTTTACTACTTTAATACTTTGATGAGAGATCTATGATTTCTCTACAGATAATGTCATCTAAACAATGTTATGGCATTATCAATAAAACATGCATAAATGCATATATAAGTGTGTACATTTATATTTACAGTATATTTACATTTACAGTTTATCTATATACATTATACATATATAAATACATATATCATGATTCTTTTTCCAGATTTCATAAGCATTGTTATCATCTACACCGTCCAAATAGTGTCTATTTTGAGTATTTGAGCAATACTACAATCAAGTGCTAATTTTAGAAGTGGTAAACATATGTGAAAGTCTTTCTGTGTGATAGTTTTTTCCGTGTATGAGAGTTAGTTTAACTTTATATTAACACAAAGAAAAAAATCATGTGCTAATATTTACCTACTGTAATGCTCTAAATTCAATGGAAAGTGCTGTGATAATAGTGGGGTGACAAAGTCTTTGGCTGCAGCAAATGAGAATGAGCCCAAATGCAGCAGATGCAGAAATGAAGGAAAAGAGCTGCTTCATTTTGGAAGGCCTCAGGTAGGCAGGGATCTCCATCAAGATACCCTTGCCTCCACTTTCAAACCTCAAATGAGGTCTCTATCCCTTCTTGTCACTCGAGTGCATTGAATGCAACTGAGTTCTCCTGGGTTGGCCCTGCCTTCTTACCAGGTGCTCAGTCACTAGTTAAGGCCATGACTTAGCATTTCTACTGCACATACTCATTGGTAAATAGGCCCAGTATGGATTGTTTTCCTTTTTCATTTGGGTTTATGAGTCACTTTTTTTTTTTGCAAGGAATTCCTTCCATATTTTTCAGCTATGCTCTGGAGAAACTAAGCAATGAACTTCTCTGGCCAGTCATTTTTTTCAGTTAGATTTCCAAAAGCTGCAGGTCTTCTTAAAGTTCTATCAATTTTAATGATCTCTTTAAATGAAATAATTTTAGCATCCCAGAAGTTTCTTATTTATTTCCAAACATGCACCAAACTCACCACTTCCCAATATCCCCTTGAATTTACATACAAGTTAAGCAGTTATGCTTATCCATAGGCTTATTTCTATACATGTTTATATATATCCATATGTTTATTTCTCTACAATGCTAATAATAATACCTTTGACATACCTTTTTCTTGTTATTTACTATTGAGTATGTTTAAAACTATATAGTCATCCTATCTCAGGGTAAAAACTGATATCTGACAGGTACTGTAAGCTTCCACAGACCTCAGTGGAAAGTAAGAACTAATGATTTTGTATGTTCAGCTCCTTAAAACCTTAATTTGAATCAGTCTTGCACAATTTCAAAACAAAGTAATAAAATGCTGGGTGTAGTCATTCTCCACCCAACTCCCCCCCAGCCCTCTTCATGACATTTAATGAAAGAAGAAAAAAATATAGTCCTAAACAATGATAAGAGAGGCACAGGAGAAGATATTTGACTATGAAAACAAAATTCATGGTTTCAGTCAGCTGTCCAAGGCAACAAGGTCAGCTACTGCCTTTGGCTTTTAAAACAAAAGCTCAAGCATACAAATCCAAAGGTCAGCGGAAATGATTACCATAAACAATCTGGGCAAATGTCCTGCCATTTGAAAGCCTATGCAAATTAACATCTCGGTCATCTGGGTTCCACTTACCAAGAAAATATGTATTTGGTAAAACGGGCATAAACAAATTTTCTTCTTTGAATATCTAATAAAAAAGGAAACCTTTGTGGGTTTTTTTGTTTTTTCGTTTTTTTGTGTGTGTGTGAAATAAAATTCATGCCTGTTTTCCATTTCAGAGGTAAAAGAAAAGGAGGCAGAACTCTTTCAGTAATACCTGTATATTTTAAAGAGAGTAGAACCAAGTCACCCAGAATCACAATAATTTTTTCCTGCAAGATTGATGGGCAACACAGGCAAGTCTTCCAGCCTGTGTGACATAGCCCAACTGTTATGTGATGTTGCTTCTCCTCCGCACAGAGCTGTAGCAGCAGTAGCCTCTGATCCCCTGCCACATCACAGCTTTAAGTGGCTGCTTTCCACACCAATGGCACTGACGCTTTGCTGGCTGCACATCTATCCCGAGCCTTTGCACTTACAGTACTTGGCACCAGTCCCTATGTCTCCTTCTGTGGATTTTTTACAGCAGTACTTTTCCTGGTCATATTAGAGTTCTCCAGTAGATCCCTACGTAGCAGTATTTTTTACTTTCAAACACTTATTTTCTTGTACATTTGCTGCCTCCTGCCTATTGTTGGAGTTACTACAGACAAGGCACTTGAAGCAAAATCCCACTGAAGTTACAAGCAGAATGAACAAGGTTAATGGCTCTAGTGAAAAAAAGAAAGCAAGTGGTTAATAAAGAACAGTCTTTAAACCCACTTTTAGACTGCTGAAACAAGGATAAAACTGTAATGATTAGTTCCAATAAATGTGTGGGTTTTCTTCCTAGCATGCTACTTGTAGCTTTTCTGTATGTTCCTATGAACTACTAAAACACAGCACAGTTTGGTAGTGTAAGTTCAGCAGAAGAAAAACAGTCTGTACTCACAGTTCTTAGGGGCTTTATGAAGCCAACAGAAATCAAATTGCTCAGAAAGCTTTTGCACCAGAGAAAGTTTGGTTTAGTTTTCAGATCCTGGGAATTAATGACAATTAGGTCTTTTCTGTCTTTAAACCTATTTTCATGTAAATACTGTATTCTCATTTTAAATCACTTAAACATTTATTTTTAAGCCCACTGGCACAGGCTTAATGAGTTAATCACTGTCTATATTTGGTGATGAAGAGGGTGCCTCCTGTAGTCCTCTGTACTGTGCCTGCTTCCCCATCTGAGTAAAGCTCTCCCAGGTTGAAGTCACACTTCAACCAGTGACTAAACATCACATTTTTATCCTATTTTCTAGATAGTACTTAAAATCATTCACCTTTTCTTTCCAATATAAAAGCAGATCAGACATTAATATCCCATCCAATATGCTGTCAAAAGGAAGAGCAATAAGTGCACAAATACCCCATAAGCATTAGCCTGGCAGCTAGCTCTAGCCTGGCAGCCTAGAAGTCCCTACTGTCCCAAGGGTAAATCACGTACACTGCCTAAATGATTCAAGATCTAGCATTAAGGCATATGGAGACTGAACAGCGTGAATTAAGTGTTCTTTTTTTATGAAAGCTACAGATACCAGTTGTGTTCAAAAGAACTCATTAAAAGAGTATCCAAAAGGCAGCAGGAGTCTTTCCAAAGGGTTGCAGGGGAGTCTTGAACAGACTTTGGGTGTGCAGTAGGATTTAAAGCCTTCTTCCTTGTGCATGTTGTTTGCTCACTCATTCTGCTCTCATTTGTGCAATGAGAAGTGCCTTTGTTGGTTCTACTTCTCTGACTTGTAGATGCAAATATACATACTCTCTGTTCCCAGTATTTTTCAGCACAGAACTCCCTCAGCAGATACACTGCCCATCTCAACTACTTACAATTCAGATGAATAATCTCTTTGATGATATGCAGAATCATTTAATACTAAGGAAACTATCATTCATAATTTAAATGTGAAAAATTCTTGTGATATAAAAATTGTTTTTCTCTGAGATGATGAATCTAAGGACAACCCCTGTGCTCAACAGAGTGCACTCAGAAATTGTGAGCAGATGCAAATGCAATTTTAAACTATCAAAGAAAGAAACAACATAACAGAGATTCTACTTCAGCTTTTTTGGTTGCTGTAATACTATAAATGCAATGGAAAGTAAAGTGATAACACCAGGGTGGCAAAGTCTTCAGCTACAGCAAATGAGAACAAGCCCAAATGCAACAGTTGCAGGCACATAAATAAAGGAAAAACACTACTTACCCTTGGGAGGCTGCACGTAGGTAAGGATCTCCAGCAACAGAAACTTTCACCCCCACTGCCACCCTTAAATGAGGTCTGGGAAGGGGTGGATTTTGACTCCACTCCTTCCAGTCACTCAGATGCATTGCTTGCACTTGAGTGCCCCTGGCTTGGCCCTGTCTTCCCAGCAGGTGCTCAACCACTGGTTCAGGCCCTGAGTCAGCACTTCTGCTACATTTGTGTTTCTGCTGTACATATTGATTAAACACAGATACTTTTGGCTATACTCAAGCATTCACCAAGATAAGAGCTATTGCTTTTTACTTTTGTGTTTACATAGTTATATTAAGTCCTTCCAAAATCATGCTTAGAGGATAAGGTAAATAAAGTTCTACCAATAAACAGGCAATTATCTTTCCACCCACTGATCTTCCAACACAGGAAGTCTCTATGTTCCCCAGAAGAAATCATAAGTAGCACTGTCACACCAGAAATTCCTAATCTGCTTTACTATTGGTTTTACTGCCTACCTAGGTTTAAAAGAACTTGGGACAAACTAAGACTTTTAAAAATACTTTATGTGATCCACAAGTTCCACTAAAGGGTTAACTGAGATTCAAGCTTCTTGAAAAGGTGAACAATTCTGTAAATTTCACAGTTTTCATTTTCATTTTTTAAGATAATTTTTATATATTTATTTAAACTGTAACAGGTTTTTATAGTAATTACTGCCTTCTCTAGAGCTGAAGTGCTTTGTAGGTAACTTACTCTCTGGAAATTTGCTTTGAAAACTGAAAACTTCATGTTTAGAAAATTCTTCTTTCTGTTGTAAGGGTAAGACTAGTGATGGCTGAGATAAGCATTTCTGCTGATTTTGTGGCCCTCATAGTCTTGGACCTAATAGTAGAGACTGTTTGAAAATCTTTTAATTAGGAGAGCATCCTCTGTGAAGAGTCATAAGTTCAAGATGTCAATTCACCACAGATCAGGCTAAGTCCAAATTGTTCCACTTAGTTGCCAAGAGAGAGACAAGGACACGGCAAGATGTGTCTCATTAATTAGATGTTTCACCATGCAACACCTTTCATCAGTTCCTTTTTTTTTCTCATTTGCACTACACAGTGCCAAATGTTCCGGAAAAAAACATGCACCTCTCTGCTAAGATCTTTGCAACCATGTGAAATATGTCTCTTCTTTCTTTGTTTTCCCCAAATTATTTGCTTCTATGCTGGAATTTTTTTTAGTGCATATTTCTATTGACTTGGGAATTAGTCTATACAGAACTCAATGGAGAACCTCATATGGTTGAGAGAAATAATAGACATAGGCAGGAAAAATATGTTCTAATTAAGTATATCAATTTACATATGTATATATATGGCTTTTAATTGTTTTGGTTTATTATACACAAGAGTTGACTCTTTCTAGTCATTGCTGCTTTATCACAAAATGGTTAGGCATTAAGATGTTAAGTATTGAAATCCACAGGAAAGATGATTGTTAGAAAAATATTTGCAAGAGTAAGGAGATAATGTCTATTGCAACAGTATATCCTATATTGAATCCTTGTAATTGTAGAGGCCTTTTTATTCCTTTCCCTTACTGTCAAATGAAATAACAGCTAAAATATCCAAACATCAGTTTCTGAAATTAGACATAAAAATGGTTGGTTTTCAAATATACTAAATATCTGTATTCTTATAATTTTTAGAGAAACCAGTGACATAAATATCAGTGTTGCACATTGTTTCCAAGATGCCCACTTTCTCAACACAATATAGGATAGCAACACGATACAGGATTTAAAATAGAGTGAAAAGGTTTTACTTTTGGCCTGTTGGTGTGTGTGTTTTAAGAGAACATTTCAAGCAGACAGTGGTATTTTCACCCTTTTCTCTTTTAATCAAGTCTGTTTGTCACTAGAATGCTAGACTACTCTGAATTAGCTGAAGTGTTGAGCAATGCAACGCAAAAATGTTATACTGTATTTGAGCAGATTCAGCATCTTTTAGTAATATCTTAAAAAACATGTGGAAATGTTAAAGACTATTTCCCCCAAAATATTTTAATATTTTGCCTGAGCTTTATTTACTTATTTCTTCAAATGAAGAAAATCCTTTCAAATAAAGGAGAACTTTATTTTTATTAAAAGTAAAGTAGAACATGTCCGAATGATTATTATTTTTTCCTATTCATTCAGCATTCAGTCTTAAGCACGCGCTGCTTGAGCAACCCGTTCTCCCTCCAAGGCCATTCGGATTGGCAAGGCTACCTCCGCCCTCTGTCCCAACTTTCCATCTGGATTGGGGTTCTTTCTTTTGGCTCCCATGTGAGGAATTCCCACCCTGAGGGAGATGCACCAGACTCACTCATTGAGGCAGAATACCTCCTTTCAAAGATCAATGAGTCTATTTCCACACTTTCAAATACACTCCCAAGCTTGTGGTTTATTTACTTACATGTAGTATCCTTTGTTCATGCACTGTTTCAATTTTATTTGTGTGTGTGTGTTGTAATAAGTTAATAAGATATCTATCAGTGCAGTATTTGACCATTGTCCTGCAAATACTAGTGGGTAAGCTCATAATCAACTTATTCATCTCAAAGCATCAAATATTTATGAGAATGCAATGCTGATCTTGCATTAGAACCCAGCAAAAACTTTTGCTTATGAAAAACCATAGCTGTTTTTCTTAATGGATCTATCTTCTTATTGCATTTTCTTTCATAATCTCACACACATAATTTGGTTTGTAAGGAAAGAGACAGGAACAAACTTAAGTACACACTCACTCAGCAGAATGAGGCAGAAGTCTATGGAAAAGACTCAAATAACCTCATCAGTATCAATTAATCCCTGCTTCCAGACCTGCCAAAGCTGATCTCAGACGGATCTTCCCAGCATTTATTTGTCCCCCATACAATCTGAGTTTGGACACCACATGAACACTAGAGCAGAAAGGAATGCTACTCCCATCCATTTCTTCAATGAGCAGCTGCCAAAGTTCTGCATGAATATCTATGCCATTAGCTTTTAAGTTTTTACATGGCAATCACTTTTATGTTTTGCATCTCCAGCTTTGAATTTCTGTATTTTAAGACAGCCTCATTCATCATCATATTGCTGACAAAGGGTGTTAACAAATTTTCTGCAGAAGAAGTACGGAGTGTACACAGCACAATTGTTATCATTTAACCTGACCTAAATACTGTATAGATCTTTCTGCAAGAGAAACATTCCATTCATTTCTGGGTATAAGGGAATTAAAGTTTCAACTGAAAATCTCAACCCATCTGCTGAAGTGATGTTTCTTGTTGTTTTCCTCATCTGACAGTTTCTGGCCCATTTCTTAAATTTCCTTCATTTTTGTAAAATGAAAAATCATTTAGAGAAGAGGCAGAAGAACACATGACGCTATAAAGTTTACTTATCCTCATATTTTACTATCAGTGTTCTTATAGAATTCAAAACAGATCTTTTTATTCAATAAATAATATAATGCATTCAGCATTATATCCATGTGCTTGTCTGACATCGGCACAGCAGTTGACATCAGAACTTGGAAAAGACTCAGATACTACAATAACAGCATAAGGTTTGAAATTCAATAAAGGGAACCACAGGGCTTTCTTCATTGTATTCAGTGACATCTACCAGTTGCAGAACCAGCAGCTTTGGCTGACAGACCACTAGGTAGTGAGCATGTCTGAGGAAAGGTTTTAAAGCGCTTGCTGCTAACACTTTAGTATCCAGGCTTTTGAATCTGTGCAATGTCAGGTTTACTAGGATGTGTTGGGAGAAATCTGTGCAAGCCCCATCCTGTGTTGCACTCTGGACCAAAGGTTAAGTTAGTTATACAAATGCAAACCAGGCCAGTGGAAGGTTTTGGCAGCCCTGTGCAAGCAAGAGAGATGCACATGGTTACCCTGCAGTGAGCATGTGCCTTCCAGTACGTCTGATTTTTTGCAATGTTTGGTGAAAAAATTATTACCATCTGCTGAAGAAGAAACTTCCTCAAACACACAGGTCAGCTACAATCCAAAACAGATTTTGTTCGGATGGTTTTGTGTGCTACAGAGCTAGTGATGCCTAGCAGCAAAACCTGCAGCCATAGGAGGCTGCAGATTGTCTTTCTTGTGAAGTTCCTAGCATAGCTGTTGTTGCAGCCAGAGGACTTGCTGTACCCACACCAGGAACTGCAGGCCCCCTTGGAAACCAGAAAACTGGTTTATGGTTCTCAGAACAACTGCAAGCCTTCATTGACACTATATTATGCTACCTTTGAGGAATTTGCCCCAGTGGCAAGATAGCCTGGCCCACATACCCTGGAAAGCGAGGGAGCATTGCAAATTGGCACATATGGCTCTGTATGCAACAGGCCCTGTCTCTTTTTCACCTTAAACTGTTAGAAACTGAAGCAGCACAAAGGGAAGACATTACTACCTTGGATATTTGGTTACTGGCATGCTTTATGACTTCTTCTCTCCAAAGGACATGGAAAGAATGAATAGATATATTGCATTACATAGTCAGAGGATGAATCAGTACTTTGGCAGTCCTTAGGAAGTTCCTCAACAATACAAATAGATGCTTGAATTGAAACTATAACTTCCAGCATATAATTTATGGGCTAACTGAGATCTTGATGCTTACCTCATGTCTAACTGCCATTCATTATCCATTATTACCTCTGCAAACCAGGGCTTGAGGCCACAAGGAGGGCAAAGCTGAACTTCACTATACCAAGAGGAAACCACACTAATCAGAGAAGAAGACAGATGGTGAACACCACATCACCAAGAACAGGGATAGGAGCCAAAAGCGGTGTATCTGAGAAGATCAGGTTTTATGCTGTCTTGTTATGGAACTAACAGACAGATCAGTTCCCCTATAAACTCTTACCACTAATGACAAATGTTATGGCATACATACAAACTGGTAATACAGATCTTCCACATGTACTCCCTTCCTCTGAGCAGTGAACTGCTGTGATAGTCCTTTGTCCCACGTGGGCCTGATGCACACAAAAAGGAAAAGTTCATATTCTCTTATCAAAACATATTAATCTTGTGAAATACTGACATGACACATCCAATAGGAGAGTAAACTGCTGAAGTAGTAACTAGTAGCACTTGTATCATTAAGCAGGAGATCTTACCACTGCTGTATCAGCAGTGCTAAATGACTGAAATGTTTGTAACCTGCTTTATCCTCAGCTTCTTTTGAAAGCTTAGGATTACAAGCGCAAAGTTGGCATTTTCAGTTGTGAAATATATAAAGTGAATTTATTTGATATTGGAATAATTTTTCTGAGACATGATATGACAGATGTTGAAAATAAGATGCAAGTATTGCACTTATTTTGAACAAGGAAACTTCTCATACTGATTTCTGTTCCATACTTAGAACATTTGCTGCATCTCTTGGACTCAATCTTTACTAAATTAATAATGTTCTCAAAACGAAAGAAATCCCTTAAAATGTCATTCTCCTGGATTTCATTCAAGGTGGTTTCCAGGGCAAAGATGACACTGATTAATTCAGAGAATATGTAAATAAGTGAGCAATAAATTCAGATAGTGTAATTAATACACATCAAAGCACATTTCTTCTGCATCTTCTTTCTTTTTAAGGTTATGTCATCATTTTCCAAATTCAGTAAACTTCAGATTAATTCTACTCTAATAACATTCAAATCTGGCTATAAAATCACTAGGAGCCAACTGCATACAAATTTTCAGAAGTTCAAGCCATAACCAAGGCACAAAAACTGAAGCAAATAATAAAGGACAATACAACAACACCAAAAAAAAAAAAAAAAATCAAAAAGATCAAATTTTCTTAGCACAATTTTGATGAATTTGTCAGACTATAAATTCCACAGATTAGAGACTATTACTGACAGCAGTACTGGACTCCTGGACCAAAATCCTGAACAGCACAGAAAAGACATCAAGTGCTGCTGTCTAGTTTATGTTGTCTTATAGCAGCAGCTAATCTCAGAAATGATTAAATTTATGCCTTCAACACGCTTTTCTCTTAGATTATGAATTCTGCTACTAAATATTTGTTAGCAATACTGTACAATATGGAATCTTTGAACAGCATTTCAGTAGCACTACTGTGATGCTTTGACAAGTGACATCTCTACTTCAGGCTACTTTCACCTGCTTTATTTGTCCTACTGTTTATATCCATGACATTACAGTTAGTGCTAGAATATTTCCCAGATAGCTTAAAATGATATAATAATAAATGAAAAATTGAAGAAGGAAAATGTCAGCTGATAATTGTGTTGCAGAGCTACAAAGTCTCACTTCTATTTTTTTTTTAACATATGAGACTAGGAAAAAATGTTTTGATCTTGGAATTTAGGAGGAAACACATGCCAGTAATACTTTCTATAAATATTTCTTTGTAATTCCTCATTATTTAAAAGAAGAGGCATTAGTACAAACATTCTTATCCCACTTGCAGCCCATTTCTAAATCAATATTTGCTAACTGTGAGTCCAAATCTTTTTGATTTACAGTCACAGATCCTTCATGCATTTTCTGATGCAACTCTAGGGGTTATAAAACACATACACCTATTTGGCAGAGACCTTTAGAGTGGAAATTCATAGTTCGTTTTCATGCTCTTGGAAAAAAAGAAAAAAGAAAAAAGAAAAAAAAAAAAGCATTAATTCAAGTTCTATAAATACTTTATAGCCTAATACTTTAGAATGAATAGATTTGTGATTTCAAAATACGAACATAATTCTACATAAAATATTAATAGCTGTTTCCAGAAGATTGCACATTACTACTATAAGTAAAACAAGGCTGAATGTAAAAATAACTTGCATGTAGTTTACTTATATTCAGATTTCAAATTAGCTTCAATGTCAAAATTGCCTTTGAAAAACAGGGAATTTTTGCCCTTGAAACAGTTGCATAAACAGACTGCATGAAGACAACAGGAAAAAAAGTCTATTAACTCCAGTCTTTCAAATTCAGAAAACAACCTGAATGAGAACACCAAATACATTAGTAGTTATAAACAACATATTTGTTGCATATGTTTAATGGGGGAGAGGGGGACATCAACCAACCTGTTCATATGGACACTGATTTTGTCCACCAGCTGCCTACTCTGCATTCCTAACATAAGCCTCATCCAGATAACTTCTTATATAAAAGCTTGGAAAAGAATAGCTGATCTGTCTTACTGAAGAGCTAACTATAATTTTGTCTTACTGAAGAGCTAATTATAATTTTATGTAGCTAGCCCTGCCTTAAAACAAAAGGAATAACAATTGAGACATCTTCATTTCCTGAATAATGTTAAAATGTCCAGAGACAAGTACAAATGTCATAGAGCTAGAAGTTTAAAAAAAAAAGCATATGTCCAGTTATGGATATTTTCTACATTTGGTGACATTTTTATTGTTTTAATTGTACAAAACTGTCTCTTTATATTTTCCACCAATTACATCTTCTTGAAAAAAATTTTCTCCAAACAGACGAAATTTTTCTTTCCTGTTGTGGTTCATAGCCGGCCACAACTGAAGAAGACATCTTAAAACACTTTCAGTTAGCATGTCTCTCTCAATTGTTTGTGTGTTTAGCTGTTTTACAATTTTCTCATGAATTCAATAGTATTTTTGTGATCCTTTGCTTGCAGATTGCTCATCTATTTCCAGTAGTGAAATGCTGGGATTTAACTGGAGTACACTTTCCACTGTAAAATGATTTTTTAATGTGTTAGGCCAGAGTATTGTTGGCTTTGTTTGCTGCCACATTCTATTGAGAGCTAATGCTTACAGCTAGCCAGTCATATTGCCAGTTCTTTTTGGCATCTCTGTGTTACATGGCATCTTTTACCTTAAATAAAATATCTTGTTCATATATTTCCAAATGGAATTAACCATCTTCTGTTCATATTTTTAACCTTTTGGTCATAACACAGTATATTATCTGTGTCAAAAATTTTGGTCTTCTTTTGGCTAATAGCTATCTAGTAAATTTAAATGGAGCCAAAAGAAATCCTACACAACAATGAAGTACTTAGTATTAAAGTACTAACATCCATCTTTGCAAGCCCTGTGTCATTAAGACTTTTTTCATTTTTTGTACTGATCCTGAATGGAAATGGAAGTACTTGTGAAGCTTTATGTTCCCATTTAGCCTATTTCTTGATCTTTTATTTCCTTTTTTTTTTTTTCAATTTACTTATATTTATATATTTTTATACTAAGCATTTACTTACACATTTCCAAATGAATACCATTAAAATGCAGCCTATTTACACAACAAAGCAAGAGTTGCTTGCATCATTTGAATTTGTGTGGAATTTCAAACGTGTCTAAATCAGGTTGCATTTGATGTCACCTTCAAGTATTTTCTCACTATTAGTATTAGATTCCATATCTTCTATTTCAAAGGAGGCTAGAGTCATAAAATACCAGTTTAGCCAAGAATAGAAAACATGCACCAAGAACATATGTTCCCTCTTGGTTTATATATCTTTAATTCTGGAGAAATCCTATTCCTCCCATATAAAGAAGAAAAAAAAAAGCCAACATCTGTTTCTGCTAATGTCTGGTTTAGATAACTATCACATAGAACAAGGTTTTAGAGGGCTGGGGACCAAATCTAAAATTATTATAATACACCTGTTAGAACTGTTTCAGTCTAGTTTTAAATGGAGAAGAAATTCTGTATCTTTTTTGTTTGTTTGTTTGTTTGCTTGCTTTTTAAGACAAAATTGGAAAATAAAACATTCTTCCTTAACATAAATAGAATTAGAGGAAAAGAGTTGGGCTTGACTTGTTAATCTCCAACATTTTGTTCCATGTGGAATGATATGCACCATCTGGACTCACTCTAAATCTACCTGTCCTTTCCTAACTTGTTACTTGTATCCAAAGAACTAAATCAAAGCAATATCTCATCTAGTTAATCTGACAGAAAACAAAAAATTATGTAGATAAAACATATTTACCTCTTAAAAGGAGATTTTGCAGAGAAGGACCTGGGTCTCCTGGTGGACAAAAGGTTGACCGTGAGCCAGCAATGTGCCCCTGATGGCCAAAAAGGCCAATGGTATCCTAGGGTGCATTAAAAAGAGCACAGCCAGCAGGTTAAGGGAGATGATGATCTCCCTCTGCCCTGGTGAGGCCTCATCTGGAGTACTATGTCCAGTTCTGGGCCCCTCAGTTCAAGAAAGTCAGGGGTGTGCTAGAGAAAGTTCAGAACAGGGCTAAAAAGATGATTATGGGCCTGGAGCATCTCCCTTGAGAGGGAAGGCTGAGAGACCCAGGAGTATTCAGCCTGGGGAAGAGAGGACATTTATCTTATAAATATCTAAAGGGTGGAAGTGAAGTGGATGGGACCAGGCTCTTGTCAAAGTGTCTTGCTCCAATTTATAGGAGGGAGAGGAGGTTCTTTGATATCTGTATACCCAGAGTGAGATTAAGAAAGAATGGTTCAAATGTAGGTCCGACCAGTTTATTACAAATCTTAATCAGGGAGATGGGGAAGCGGAGGACGGACACTATTATGAATTAGGGTAACGGGGAAGGGAAGGAGGGATATAGAAAAAATAGGAAAGAAGAAGCAAGGAGACTCTATAGGGAGCAAGAGGGAGATAGTCACCACCATGGATCAAGCGTGGCTCGTAGTTCAGTCACTGATCTTCAGTAGTGGTGGGTCATCGTGCATTGCTGTTCTGTTGACGACGGTGACCACGGTGATGATGGCCACTTTTCAATGGTAGTACCAACTTATAAATAAGTCTAAAGTTGTCGAGTCAGCTTTCTTTGGAGTGACAGCTTCTGGCTCTGGGATCTCAGCAGAAACTCCTTTTGTTCCCATCTTCCAGGCCTTGCCAGCAAATAAGAGGGAGCAGGGATGCCCATCTGCACCCTGTTTTTCACAGTACATGATGGTATCATTCCCCAGTTTTCCTATACCAAGCTGGAGCTATTTAGTCACAGGCCACATCTTCCGCCAGTAAACACTCCTGAGCACTCTCTTCTGGAGGCAAGCAGCTCTGGAGGAAGGTGCTTTCAAATGTCCGCAAAGTGATGTTGATTGTCACATAGTAGCACCCATCACTTGCCTCCGCAATAAATCAATCAGAGTCTTATCACAAGAAATACCTCAGGAAGCAAGCTCTGAGCCAAAAAACAAAGAAGGATTCTCACACAATGGTGCCCAAAGACAGGACAAGGGCAGAAACTGGAACACAGGAAGTTCCATCTGAACATGAGAAAAAATTTCCTTACTTTGTGGGCATCAGAGCAGTGGAAGAGGCTACTCCGATTCAAAACCCACCTGCATGCTTTTCTCTGCAGCCCACTGTAGAGAACATGCTTTCATAGGGGGTTGAACTGGACAACCCTCAGGGGCCCCTGCCAACTCCTACAATTCTGTGATTCTTTGAGATCTGCTACGAGATTTAGTAAAGGTATTTCTCTGTTGGTCACAGAATGGCAAAGGTTTAAGAACTGAAAGATATATGCAAGTCTTGGAGTTTGAGTAATACTCAGAGACTAAACTTTTTAGTTCTTTTGTTGGTTGAGTGGACCACTACCCACAGCAATCTCTTGGCTTTGTTCCTTTCAGTCCCTTGGCTTTCCTCTGACAACATCTCACAAATCTGTATTTGGTCCAAATTCTTGTATTTCCAAGAACACTACTACCAGTTCTTGGAAATGTTCTGATTCACATACTACAACAGAGCACAGTAGTCATTTCAGGAAGGTGGATATTTAATTTGGATGTTTATAAATGCATAAATGCCAAAGTCTTACATACTTACTGAGAGTTTGCATTCAGATGTGCAGAATTCTCATATATGTAGCTGTTCTTAGAAACATTCGATTTTTTGTTCAAATCACAAGAAAGCATGCATGAAACAGATTATGTTTAAATTTAAGATGAGCTCCATTCTGATTTTAAATCTGTCACATATCAAAGGAAAAGAGGTTGTTATTTCAAACCGAGACTTAAACATCTGTACAGCTGAACAGCTCTCAAAGATGAAGGATTTTGGATGCAAGTTGTCAAGTTGGGCTAATTTCTAATGCAGATTTTCATGCATCTAGTTTATATATCTTATATCTCAGAACTTTAATTCTGGGTAGTAAACTATCAGGACACAAATTTCAAGGTGAATTTGCACGTTTTCTCATTTTAACTACAGACTCTCTTATGTTGATTCAACTGGAATTCAATATTATTCTGACACATTAACTAATATGGGCCAAGTCTCAAGTTCATAACAAAATATCCTTACATCTGAACTTCATATCCACATTTCATTAGACACACTTCACATGGGTCTTCTCACAATATGTAACAAAAAATTAATTTGTTGTTTTAAATTAATTATTTTGTGCTTCTTGAATCTTACCCCAAATGCCTCATGCTCTGCTCTTATGAAATCTGAATATTTCAATCTGCTACCTTATGTTTAAGACTAGTAAGTCATAAAAATAGATATCAGAAAACTAATTTTTACATTTGCATTTTATAGGAGAATTCTGTATACATATTGTACTGCTTTTGATAAAGAATTGAATACTCAGAGTTTATTTTAATCAGTTGTAAATTCACAGACTTGGTGGAACTATACCAATGTATACATTCCGAAGGTTTGTCTATGTATATCTTCATGAAGACAGAATGTATTTGTATATGTACTCACTACATTTCAAATTGGTTCAGATTATTATGCATAAACAAATGTATTACATAATATAAGAATAAGCGTATTACTCAGGCTAAGATATCCAAGTATCCTATGTCATACAATGGATAGCAGAAGCCAACTCCCTGCTGCTGAACCACTATCAGAGAAAACATCTTGCTGTGAGAAAGGATGGTCTTCACACCTTCCATCAAGACTAGAGACTCTCCTGAACCATAAACGGGATTCAATGAGACCCACACTGATTATCCAGCAAATAGGGATGCTTTTCTACTGAACCTCCACTCCAGGTTTGCTCCAGGAGGTCAGGGTTGCCTACAGTTCTGCATTTCTTTTCCACCAAGAGTGATGTTTGTAAGATTGTACCCACCTCTCTCTCTTTAATCCAAATGCTGTCCCCATGGAGCTTACCACATCTGTGTTACAAACAGCATATTATTTCAGCCTGTCCTGCAATGGCTCACATTTCTCACTTTGTAGAATATAGTGAAATTTTCTATTTTCACATCTTCAAAAATCTGCAGGTAAGAAATTTTCTGAGGTATTTTGGGGTTTAATTTATAGTGTACCTCAATTCTGCAAGATGCTTTCATAGGAAGATAATTAACCAGGCTTTTCTTTCAGCTATTCTCTCATCTGATCCTCCAAAAGAGACATTTTCAGAATGAGTCCGTAAATCTCCAGAACATAAATGGTCTTTGCCATTTTCATTCTTTAGATTTTAAATATTAATTTGAAGCATTTCTCAAGACATTTGAGACAGGTGAAATAGCATATATAAATATTAAAATAATGGCCAACATGTAATATAAACATTGCAAATTTCCTTGGTGTATCTTCAGCTTGAAATAATAGTTACTTGCTCATAAGCCAATCATTCACCTTGGAATTCATCAAATGTGAACTATTTCTTACCTAGGTCATATACATATATTATAACATAAATAAATACTGCCAAGATTTTCTATCAAACATAATACATGCATGTGTTCTATTTACTTTCACTATCAATTTTCCTTTGATCAGAGTTCCGTCATATATTTTTACACAAGAAAGTAACAAAGTTTTTTTGTTTGTCATGAGAATGCTAACTTTCTATGCACCTATTTTTGCTTTCTGTCCTTAAGAGGCAATAACTTGGCTGCCTAGAGTAAGCCTATGTTGTATTTCTCATTTTTTAGCATAAAGAAACCTTTTAATTCTTCTTTAAAATGGATTTCCAAATTTTCAAGATGAGAAGCAGAATCTAAATAGAAGTGTGAAGAGAAAGTGTATGTTTGTGCCCTTATAGCATTTGCTATACAAGAAAAAACTATTTGCATTACGAAGTTGCCTGCTCTTCGGTTTTCTAGTCACAGAAAAGAATCATAAACTGCACTTTTTGTTTAAAGTGTCTGAGTTTGCCCCCTTTCATAATGGATTCTTACGTTACTGGGCAATAATTCAGCCCATTTTTACATTCCAGTTTATCTCAGGTTTCCTCAGTTATATCTGTGGAGCTTTTCTATTTCAATTCAGAAAAACTCGCTTGTCAAGTAGAAGTGCTATACTCTAGACATTGATTGATGGCGTAAGTCTAGACTTAGATTGATTGGAAATTATCAACATTTGTAGTCCAGAGTTTTAATCCTTTGAGTAGCATCTTTTTGTAACTAGTTAACAACCAGTTTTTATGAGCATAGGATTTCCCTTTCCTTATTGATGGGAATTTCTGTCACTGGGAATTTCTGTTCAATTTTATGTCTTCTGTCTAGTGTGACAGAAAGAAAGAGAGGAAGAACATGCATATTTCTAATATTAAAAATAAAAACATGATTAAACAACATTCAAAATCAGTGCAAGGCTAGGGAAGACTGAAAATATGGTGAAAAAAATCATTTAATTTATTTGAAAGCAGAACAGATATACATTTTGTTTGATGTTGGTAGTCTTACTGAAGATAGATAACATGTCTTAGTGGTCATTAAAATTACCAGATGCTGCTTTCTAGTCTAGGTTAAAAAAAATGTCTAGTCCCACTTTGAGGGAAGAGTTTAAAATAAAACTTCTGGTTGTTGGAATTCTACATATATAGGTAGTCCTATATATGTAATGAAAAACAATGTTTTGGTTGAGAAAAAGATCCTGATGTGTGGATTTCTTGCTGGCCTTATCAATCAGCAGACCCACAGCTCCAAGTTAGGCATAACAATAACCCCTAGGGCAGTTACAGAGAAAAGAATAGAATCATTGAAATCTGTGGGCCTGCAGAGAGGAAATAATTCTTTAGGAAATTCTCTATCCTGCCAGAACACAAATGAAAAGAGGAAGATTTGTTTTCAGACCTCATTTTTGACCAATCTTACACAACAGTCTTGAGTTTTGCCTCTGTGATGAATTGCCATCATCTAGTATACTATTTTTGAGAGTTACTGAAATATACTTCTAAAGAGTTTAAGAATTTGAACAGGCTGTGAAGAGTCCAGAGAACAAACTTTACAAATGATAAATGATCAGCAAACTAGAATAAAAAATGATGTACAAAATGAGACTGCATCAACCAAGGTTACTTTATGTAATGAAATTTAAAAAAATAAAAATAATTTTAAAAAAATCTCTGATAATGATGCAGAGAAAGTTAAAGTCCCCTCAGTGGACATGAAGGAAAAGAAGCAGCATTACATTATGAGAAGCTTTCTAAGTATGAAACCATAAGAATTTTCCACTCTATTAATCATGGTTTATCCATCTAAGGACAGCAACTATAGCTGAATTGGTGAGAAGGTCGCTAATTTCTCAAGAAATTAGAAATATTAATTGGATTTGACAAACTTATCTTTACATGCATATGGTCACTGCTCAGCCCCTTTCCTGCAATACTATGTTGAAATATCTATTTTATGAACTCTGTGTGCTCTTATACAGGTTGGAATGACAAAATGGATCCCTCTTTTCTTCCCTAGAGACTTGCTCATTTTTATCCAGGTTGGGAGCACTTTTATTTAAAACTTTATTTGAAATGTTTTATTTAAAACATTTTGAAGTTGGGATCTAACCTAGAGGTCCAGAGGGAGATTTTTCTTGTTTTGATTTTGATTAAAAGACATTTTCCACTGACCTCTAATAAATCTTTTTTTTTTTTTTTTGGCTAGTGATAGCATTGTTATAACCTCATACTGCAGTCATCTGTCATCAATTTTGCTTAATATACTTTCATTTCATATTAGGTGATTTGAAATGAGACTTGGGAAGGTCATGGGAGATTAAAGTAGTAATAATAATGCTATTTGTTACATGTATGGGCTTATTCTTTCATAGTGTTTATATTCCTTCAAAATGGTGCTGCTGGCTGGGTGAGGTAGAGCCTTCTATGGGGAAACTGGGCTTAGCCCTTCCCTGGGAGCCAACAATCACGTCTGGGGAGGCCTCTCCAGAAGGCAAGGAGAGCTGGTGGTGGAAGAACTCAGCAAACTGAAATCATCAACACAAGCAGAGTCTGGGTAGCAAGCTGACACACGGTCAGGCTTCAGAAGAGCTGCAAGAGATGTCTGAGGGAACCACAGAGACTGGTAAGAGTTCACTGCAATTCAGGAAGATGGTAATGGTTGTGGACAGAGTATGAAATTGAAACTGGGGAGCACAAGACCAAGGAGAAAGATTTTTTACATTTTGCTCTGATTTGTGTCCCTTCTGATTCTGAACTTCCCTATTTTCAAAAGTTCAGTGTTTGTGATTTGATGATACTCATTATATGTCATTAAGGAAGTTCAAAACTGAAGCTTCTGCCAGGTCTGCAGGGCAGGGAGAAGGTAGAAGGCAACAGAAGATCAATGAGTCAGCCCTGGGTTTTCAAACAGCCATTCCTCTCCATGGGCAAGAAAGAGCAACTGACAATATGATGATCAAATGTCTAGTTTTACCCAGGGTTTCTCCCTAAGTAAGTTAGCTGCCTCTTCACCAGAGTTTTCCAAGCATAACATCAGTGCAACACTTAAGAACAACTCACTGCGACTAAAGACTGGAGCACTGGGCCCAGACAAGTGCATTTATAAATAACATTCCTTCAAATTGCACTGTCTGTTCATTCTTCTAAAGAACACTTAAGACTTCGTACTTTTAAACAAATGGATTGTCCAGGGCAATTCTGCAAAAGTAATTCAGTCGGAGCTGAAAATGTGTACCACAGACATGGCACAACTGATCCAACCTGGAAGACTGATCTATAAATTTCCTCCCTGACAATGTACTCTCATAGTCTCTCACTCTCTCCCTCTCTTCCCTGCCTACCTTCCCCCTTTTTTTTCACTGCCTGGCTTCATTAGGCTGGAATCTTATTGTTCTGGGCTTTTTTTGTTGTTGTTGTTCCATAAACTCTGCTGTGTCCAAACCACCAGTGCAAATTTGTCAGGGTCTAGTTCCTCAGGGAATTCAAGGTAGGATGGGTTTTGTTGCATCTCTTCACTGTCCTGACTTCTGTTCTTCCCAAAAAAGCCCTTGCTTTTAACTTAGGAAGTTCTTTTTCAAAAGCTTACCTCCCTTTAATTTCTGTGAAGAATTCTTTCTGAAGAATTTTCAAGACATTTAACAAGGACATTAAATCATTTCATGTCTTCCTGACACCATAACACCCACTCCAGAAAAATAAATAAAATTAGAGCAATCTACCAAAAAATTGAGGTGAATATGTTCAGAATACAACTATATCACAATATACAAGTGCTTTTTTCACAGTTTTGTTCACAGGAATTAAATATTAACATTGCTGTTTGATTTTGGGAGAGAACAAGACAAAGCATCTGTTTTTCTGTGTTCTGTATCAAACTACAGAAACGTACTGTTAAATCTGAAGTCGTTTTTTCCTATTTTCAAAACTCATCTCTTACTTTCTTCTCAAAATATTTAAATTTAATTTTGTCTCTCCACAGTGTAGTTGCTCTCAGAGTCAAATAACTCCATCTCAGGGATATTATATCACAGGAAGCTGGCTATTATTAAAAAGTATTTATTTTCCATTTCTATTTGTAAATGTCTTCTAAAATTATAGGCTGAATGAATAACCTTGTTATTATTTTTTTTACAAGAGAGTCATGCTAAATATGTTCTGGTGTCAATTTTAATAACTCAGTTTTCCTGACTTTTCATTGCTGTTTAATTTTTAAGAATGTAAAACAGACCCAGCAGTAATATCCACTGTTTGTTTGAAAAAGAACTGGCATAGATTTTTTTTTCTGTGATTGTATTGTTTTGCCAACTTGGCGGTCTACAAATCAGTAGTGTACTAAATCTACTATCAAATCATCTGGGCAAACACAGCCTTCTTCCTGTGTGGTAAATGAAATGTGATGACATACCTGACAGTCCAAATTTAGTATTCAATTTCTACAAAAGAAAAATCATTCTTTTTGTTAGAGCTGCTAGAAGCAAACACATGACACATTAACACATTAGTCCTCATTGAGAGTAGAATCCAGTCATAAAAGGGAAGAAGAACAAGAAAATGATAAAAGAAATAAGGGTCCTCAGTGCTGTTTAGCCTTCTTCCCTTTGTGACAGAGAAGTATGTTTATGTTTCCTCTTATTTTTAATATGTGTAACTAAATAATGAAGAATATTTCACACTTTTGAGTGATTTTGCTTGTACATAATAGTTGTACATAATTTAACCTATCACAGTTTTTTCTTTTATACTCATTATTATGTTGAGTAAAGAAAAACTTGACACGTCCATATTCAGAAGAAATTTCAGTGAGAAAGTTAAAAATTGCAATGGTTAATAATTAAACACATCATAAATCTGTATCTCCTTCTCCTGAGCAGTAATAGATTCAAGCCCTAACATTCAGCTTACCTTTACAACGATGCGTTGTAACAAACCTCTTAGAGACCCTACCAAGACACAGACCACATTGTGCCTATAGAAACATAAATGCGGACTCAACAGATTCTGACTTAAAGATGTGAAGAAAACTTGGAACAGCACTCAAATAAAGCAACAGAAAAGCCTTATTTTGCAAGTGTTTTTACCATTATTCAGATAAGAGGCTATACAATCCCTTTGGAGGATAACTTCTGTTCTACCAGTGTCCTCTAGCAGGCTTGCAGGAGGGTTAGGAGCTCCTTCTCATCACCAACAGAGAAGGCTTCTGCTGCCGCTGTACCCTTGTGATTGGCAGTGATTGTGAAGTGGTAACTCTTATTCCATCCAAGTATCAGTGCTTGGCTGTGTATTTTAGCATGTTCACAGAGGTGCTGAAAGATTTGTCTTTGTGTGTCACATTCTTTCCTAAGGTAGTCTATGTCTGATTGATTGTCTGTATGTTACAGATGAACAACTCACTGTGTACCTACCACAGGAAAAGGCACAAAAAGGCTTAATAAAAGCATTTCCTAACAGTGTTGCTGTTATTCTGATTGTCATGAGTATCATGGCAAGTGTCTAAAATCAATGCCTGTATGTCCATAGAGCTTTTAAACAGGACTTAAGTAGCTGTTTTTCAAGAAGATGTATTCTTGTGAAAGGGATACATTCTTGTGAAAGGAATATTTCTTGTAAAACCAATACAGAAGCAGTAACGAGTTAAACTCAGCTCCTAACTAATATCTGCTAATAATGAAATAAGATTTTTCTGAAGTTGGGGACTGAATTAAATTATATTTAGATAGAACCCTAGTATAAATGAGCAGTAAGAGTAAAAAGCATTTAAAACTGTGCTCATACATCCTCTTTGCTCCCTTTAAAAACCTTGTCATTTATCTCCAAATCTCTCTTCTCTGAAGAGAGCTTTCATACTAACCTGGTAAAATCAGACTGTTAATCTACTACATCTGTGACTTACTCTTGCTCAGCAGCATCATGTCTTTTCACTGGTTTTGATCTCCTTCTGCACCTCCCTACATTACCTCTTTAATGAGTTTGAACAGAATTAGCTCTACTTTTCCTGATCCTCAGTTACTGGACAAGATAGTAATCACCAACAGGATACCTATGCTTCCTAAAACAAATAACACAAAACATAAAATTTAATACAGTTGCTGACAATTATTTTTTACTCTTTATTCAGCTGTATTTGCCAAAGCCAGATGGTCCCAAGAGATTCCAAATTTGTTCAGGTGATATCTCTAAGCCTTGCAGACATTGGTGCTGATGTATGTGCCAGCAGATGCAGCCTGAGTTTGCTTGGATAACACTGCCCCATGCTGGTTTGTAAGGAAAAGTCCCAGCTGGCTGTTTCTTTAAATAAATAAATAAATAAGTAAATATATTTTTTTTAAAAGGCAGGTGCACTCTGATTTTAGTGTGCAAGTTTGTTTTACTATGTGACAGAGCACAAGTCAAAGCTCAAATTGCACCAGGGGAAGCTTAGATTGGATATGACTAAAAAAAATTCAGAGTATGATCAAGCAAGCACTCAAGGACTAGAAGAGTTGCTCAGAGCAATGGTGGAGTCACCATCCCTGGAGCTATTTAAGAGATGTGTGGATGTGACACTTAGAGCAGTGGACTTGCAGTGTTAGGTGGATGGTTGGATTTGGTGGTCTTGAAGGTCTTCAACTTAGATGATTCTGCTTCTAAGATTCATAATGAAATACATACAGTTCTGTATAAATAGTTGTTTCTAATAGTAACTGTAATTTACAGAGTAAGTTTGGTGAAATTAGCAGTATGTATAGATAGGAAGAAGACATTCAACCAATAAACCAGTTTCCAAATGGTACATGAATAAATAGTGTTGATATTATGCCTGAGGGGGGAAAAGAAATTAAAAGCAAAACAAAGCTATCACAGAACATTCCTCATTTTTCCCACCATACTACTGAAAGCAATGAAGTACAAGATTGCAAAGATCAGGCAGAAAGTTGAAGGAAAACAGATCTATACAACAAAAACTTACATGCTATTTCAGATTTAGCACTCCTCATTTTAAACAGCCTTTGCTGAAAAGTTTTTATCCCTTAGTTATCTCAAACTCTGGGATTTTCAGTATAAATCTCATGATTCAAATATAATTCAACATGGTTCCTACTTAAAGGAGAATTCTCACGTGCTCAAATATCAAGATGGAATGGTCAAAGCAGGATCCTAGATGATCAACTGCTTCTGAAGCTTTAATTTCTAGATGGCTTGAGTTCAGCAAGATTAAACACACTTACAGATACATCTTTAAAGTAATGTTAAAGTAGGTCAATATTGTTATGAAAACCACTTGAATTTTCTGCCAACTGTTTAGTGGTTTTGTTTGTTCTGAGGAGGGAGGAGGGGCATTTCTTTCCTAGCTTCCTATGCCCTAGCTTTAAGGACATTATATTGCAAAGTATTTTAAAGTTATAGGCAGGAAATAGATTTTCATTCCATATCTTCTCCCAGTACCCATGTCTTCTTAGTCTTTCAATACATAAGACACTATATGAAAACAGTATGGTGACTGCAAAACAGGCTCTTCATACTCCTTTTGTGGTCCTGTCAGAAAAGGGTCAGGGTATGAATATATCTTGTTGCAATATTTGTTTGGAAAGAAGGTTCTCCTTAAACACTCCTTCCAGTGGCTTTCATTCCTAATGAAATGCAGATGTCTACACATCCCATCAGGACTGAATAGTTTTGCTTACCACAGTACATATTTCCTTTCACTTTCTAGGGAAGAACAATATTTTTTTCTTCTCTTTTTTATTACAAATGTGTCTGAGTCCCGATAAGAGTCAGGATATGCCATTTTTACCATATTAGAAATGACTACACAGATAATGATCATTAATTATTACAACATCATTTTCTTATGGGTCTTGTTTTGCCTTAATGCATCCCCAAACAGTAGAAGCTATAAACATGGTTTTGGCTTTTTATTTTTTCCAATGACATTTTAAGGACAATTTCATACAGTAAGATTTCTCTTCTTTCGTTTGCACACATTTCCGCATGCTAGGGGTAAGTTCAACAAATATTTTAATAAAATCTAATAAAAAAGAGAAAAAAAGAAGTGATATCCACATTTTTCTGGTCTAAGCATTTTTTCCTATGGCATATTTCTACACTCCTAGATTAAAAAAAAAAAAAAGTATTTTGCAATAATAAGGATGAAACTTTACAATGTCATGATTAAAAAGTAACTTTTCAATTTCATTGCAAACCTTGATATCTATTTTCTTCTTCTATGCTATCAATTGTCTCTAAATATGATCTCATCTTTCTCAGTATGACAATGAGAACTGCTTTCTGAGGCATTTTTTTCTACCAAATCTGCACTTACTTTTTAGTCACTCTAACTGCACCATATTTTTACTCAGAGGGTGGTTGAAGCTCTGGAACAGGTTGCCCAAAGAGGCTGTAGATGCACCATGATTCCACCACCTCCCTGAGCAGCTCGTTCTAGTGCCTGACCACTCTTTTGGAGGTGAATTTTTTCCTAACATCCAACCTGAACCTCCCCTGGTGCAACTTGAGACTATTTCCTCTTGTCCTGTCACTAGTCCGCCAGGAAAAGACACTAGCTCCCAACCTCACCATAACCTCTTTTCAAGTAGCTGTAGAGAGCTATAACCTCCTGAGCCTCCTCTTCTCCACACTGAGCAATCCCAATTCCCTCAGCTGCACCCCATAAGACTTGTGCTCCAGTCCCCTTGCCAGTTTGTTGCCCTTTCCAGGACACACTCCAGGACCTTGATGAGGAGGCTGAGGGGAGGCCTGCAGCTCATCACAGGGAGTGCAGAGCTCTGCTCTCTGTGACAATGACATGGCCCAAGGGAATGACATGGAGCTGTGTCAGGGGAGGGTCAGGTAAGGTTTTCTTCACCAGAGGTGTTCGGGCACTGGAACAAGCTCCCTCGGTTTAATTTTTAAGATTTGTATGGAGTCATAAGTTGGACTTGGTGATCACTGTGGGTCCCTTCCAACTCAGGATATTCTACCATTGTGTAATTCTATGATTATATCATGATAAAATAATTAAAGTTGGACAAGAACCCTGGACTGTCAACAAAAGGTTCAAATCAGGGTTAGGTTCATCATTTTATCAGGTTGAGCAAGACAGTGTCCTCTCAGGACCTCAAAGCATTCACAAATGGAAAATCTAGAACTTTTTGGGGTAGATGGTCCAGGCAAAGCAAATCCTCACGCATTATGTATTCCAGATTCCTATCCATCTTTATCAGTTTCTTTCTCAAATTGTGAAACTCAGAAATTAATGATGTACTTTCACAAATGCTAAATACAAGAAAAAAAAAAACCACTTCTCATAACTCTCTGGAAGTACACTTTGTTAGGCATTCTTATCTTCCTCAGTTTTTTTTTTTCCACTATTACTCAAATGTAAGGAACAGAGGATTAAAATTTTAGATTATATATTCAATTTTAAGCTACTTAAAAAACAAAAAACAAAACAAAACAAAACAAAACAAAAAAAACAAAAAAAAACCTACTTAATAATGCAAATATAAAGATAAAAAAAAAATCTCTCCTTTAACAAGCAATCATATTTAAAAAAACAGGAGTTCAGCTCAGTTCATCTTTCCTGTAACCAGTAACGTGCTTAAGAGAAAGATAATTGCTGACAACAAAAGTTACCCATTAATTCAAGTAAAATAATTCCAAATGTCACAATTTCAGATTAATTTTTTTATTTTTTAAAGTAATTGCCTGTTCCTCAGCAGTTGAAAAACACATGGAGTTTGTGCACTGTCTTCATAAACAAACTTCTTTGTGTAGGAGCTTAGTACGTTTGCATGGTTATCAGTCAAACTGAGTGATCCTTATAGAAATACTCATCATGTATGTTAACAGAACAAATACCAGCACTGACAGGCTGCAATTCTGTGCATCCATAGTGCCAGGAGGGATGAAGAATTTTGCTATTGCCATTTAAAGCTGTATACTGGAACCAAAGTATGGTGAAACCTCCATATTTCAAGGTCTGCAAAGCCATGTATCCCATGGAGAAAAGCAACCTGCCCACCCCCTCTGAAATCAATGGGAATATGCTCTGTAATATTTTTAGGAATATTTTACCTGCTTCAGTTTTCTCACATTGGTATACCATGGGAATCATGCTATTGTGAGACTACACATGTGGGGAAGTCTAGAGACATAACAGCACACCAATGTGGTTAAAAGCTATTAGTCTGCTTTATTGTTAAGCACTACTCTATTTATACATGTTAACAGAGCATTCTGCAAAACACTCTTCAACCATTCACACCGGCACTTAGCCAATCAGAGCCGCGAGATGTTCCTTCTTCTTCTGAAGGTGTCCTTGAATCTCATGCTGCTTATCTTGCTCCGCAGCTGCTGCTCTGTGCAGTTTTTTCTTACATTCCCACATACACATACAGCAGTGTTGAGTGAAGATGTTCTTCCTGACCGCCGTTTTCATCTGCAACCCTGTGGTCCTTCTTTACCCATCATCCACTACTTTGTGAGGAAACTACTCCGCTACTGTTTGTGGAAACACACAGTAAAATGACCTAAGCTACAAATGGCCTGGCAGGAAAAATGGGGATATGTGATTAACGGACCAGAAGCAGACTGCAGCTACTAGAAGACTACAAAGAAACCACAGATTTCAAGTCCATCCCCAAAATAGTCCAAACATAATTCAATAATTCAAACTGGGTTTCCATAGATGTCTGGATAGCATGGAATGTCTCATTAAGAACCAAATGGAGCAATTTTACTAAATAAACTGAAAAAGAAATGGAAGTATCACAACTGGAGTTCGTTGTGAACAAGGAATACCCTAGAGATTATTTTTTAGACCAATAAACATGGGTACCAAAGCAGAGAGCTGTGAAAGAGAGATCCAGCAATTATTGACTCCACTTCATCTCCCATCTCAAATTATTTCTTATTTCTCTACCCAAGTAATATTACTTTCCCAAATTGCTACCTCATTCTTGGTGTTTAGTTTGCTCTCTCCCAGTCTGTCTCAGCTTCCACATCCTTCTCGCCAATATCTTTCTCAGCATTCTTGCTGGCTTCCATTTTTCTAGTATCTCTCCTTAGGTCCTTCTCATCTTTTCCAAATCATCAGAGCATTTCCCAAACACAAAACTCAATGTGTTTTCCCATTTTCAACTACAATCTGTCCCTACCTCTTATCTCAGATCATAGACTCAGCCTGTTTGACAAGTTTGTTTATGGCTTGCACAGGTCCCATATGTATGCCTTTTTTTTTTTTTTCTTTTTTCTTTTTTAATATTCAACCTGGAACAATTTCAATTCCATTCAGTTTAGGTTTTCAAGGCTAACAGCAACAAAATACGAAGTGGTCTAATAAAGGAAGTACTTGGCAACACTAACTTCTTTATCTGTAGAAGAAACAGACTTGTAAACACAGATATAAAAAATAATACTTCCATTAAATTTTAGAGATACAGGTCTGTCTCTGTGTGGAAAACAAGCAACATATGTAATAACTGTGTCTCAAACAACAAATGTTACATATAAGACAAAAAAATTCATTCTTATGAAAATTCAATCCTCCTTCCAACTAAAGAATATTTTTTTATAGAGGAGAAAAACTATCAAAGAGGAAGGTATCACTCTTCTATGGATTTTTAAAGTTATTTCTTATTTTGCTCTTGGAAAAAGATAAATATGAATGATAGAAATTTGGCAAATAATGGGAAATTGGAGCATGTTCCCATAAAAAAAGAAGCCCAATATGTCTGACACTGGATCTTCATCTTACTATCTGGAAAGCATTTTATTTTCCTGTAGGATCTGCAGCTGAGAAAAAAAAAAATAATATGGTCTTATTTTTAATTATAGAACTAAACGCTTCCTATGGTCACTGTTTCCTGCGGAAAATGATCCTTCACTTACTTTAGAAAAGTTCAGTTTTATGTTATGTTCTGTGATGAATAAATATTCAAAATACTATGTTTTACTTGGAAATAATAGTATAGGTCAGTATGCACAGCTGGGATTTTTTTCCATGAATCTGATTTCTTGAAAGTAAACACATTTTTCTGTAGGAAATGTAAGCAAAAGGACTAAAAACCCCATGGGTTCTTTCGCAGAACTTGGCTGGCCAGACAAGATGAGGGACAGTCTTTCTGCAACATGGAACTGTTTGGGAAGTTAAGAAACAAACCATTCAAAGATTGTTTTCCAGGTGGAAAGCTATTTGATCTGAACCATGACCACATACCAGAGAAATTTTAGTTTATAGTCAGCTTGCCAGTGTGAAGCTGTATTAAGCTACTGGGACTGGTTACTGGAGAACAGTCACATACCAAAAAAAAAAAAAAAGTGTCACTGCACCCAGCTTCTTTCTTTTTCCACACTGCTCAAACTCAGCAATTTGTGTTAAGATCTGCCTAGAACCATATTTTTCCATATGCCTGGAAGACATTATGATTATTGATGAATGATTTTTTCCTTTTTTTCACTAAACAACTTAAGCTTTAGGGAGCCCCAATTAATCTTGGCAAAGTGAAAAATAATTCCCTTTGAAACAACCACATTTGACAACCCTGGGTCCTAGCAGCAAGCTGGTCCTTTCAAGAAGAATAAGGCAGCAACTTACTGTAAAAAACATCAGAGGATCTAATTGATGGCAAAAACATCTAATCTCTACCTGACAAGCAGATGAAAAGTCTGCAACGCTTAGGTTTCAGCCCCCCACCACAGCATAATTGAAATCAAACAGGGAGAAAAGCCCATTTCTCAAGGCTGTTACACTTTTTCGAAGTTTGGATTTCAAAATATCATGAATTCCCATCTTTTATGTTTAAAATGTTTGTTTTAGCAGTGATAAGCAGGAAATCCTAGTGAGATTACTACACTCTTTACAAAACATCCAAGGGAAGTTCTTTAATAATATGATTAGCAGCTAACAAGGATTTGAGCAATAAAATGATCAGCTAGTAAAATCCAAATTGTACTCTATTTATTTACATTGGTTTCAAACACTGAAAATTTCAGGCCACTCAAGAGAAGGCCTACAACCCTGCATTACTCTAACTACTTACAGTACTGTCTGTACTGTTCTCCAAGTGAAGGTTGCCTCCAGCATGTTCAGAGCTCTGCTTCTTTACTGACAAATGTAATTACTTGATGTCCTTTAAGAACAGCTTTAAACCAGGGGCAAGACAAACAGGTGAAAAATCTAGATACACCACACCTAGACAAGGGGTGGCAGATTGCAAATTAGATAATGACTCATAGTGTCAAGCTGTCCCGGAGAAAATAATCATTATCTACCACTCATAGATGAAGAATGAAGACATGCGAAGGATGATGCTGTGTTATACCTACCATCTGCAGTACCATGGCTGCAGTTCTCTTCACAGAACATAAAACCAAGTCTACGACCGTCATTCAGCAATAAAGAGAGAATAATACTGAGGAGAGCCACAGAAATGCCCAATTACAGGAAATATAACTTGTTCAGAAAGATTTTAAAAATCAGATGAGCAGTGTTAAGGGACTGAAAAAAAAAAAAAACACCAAGATGACTGCCCTGAAAAGCTTCAGCCAAAGAAGGGATACTACATCTCCTCCATGACAGACAAAGGCATAATAAAATGCTAATGTGCTTATCATTCTGAAGAGAAAAAACAAATGAGAAACCTAGCCTATTAGAACTGATTGGTTTATCCTAGCTCAAGAGGCAAAATGATGGCAATTCATGTTTATTTTCAGTTTATTTTTAAAAGTGTTCACAAAAATTTAACATTAGGTGCAGCTGTCAATTTTCCGACATGGTAGCCTTCAAGAAGACTGCCTCAAGCTTTTGTGAGTTGGACATTAAACAGTACAAACCCCAGAACTGATGAGCAGTGATGGTTCAGTACTAACTTTTGTTAGCACGTATCAAGTACGCAGAAGCAATATAAATGATTTTATCTCTTACTGATGTCAGTTCAAAAAAGATCGATTTTGTATTTCAGTATAACTTCAGTTTTGGTAAGAAGAAAATGGCATTTACAGACCCAAATGCGTGGATACTTGAGAAAGTATTATTGAGAATTATTGAAAAAGTACGTCACCTTTTTCTGGTCTTTCCAATGGAAAAGTCTGCAAGATAGTTGGCATGGTATTCTTTGGGGGTTTTTCTGAACAAGTAATTTAATTTTACTAGGAAATATTACTGAAAATAACTATAAGTGTACAACAGTTAGCACATGGCATTAAATTACACATTAATGTTTTTTATTTGTTTATATTTTAATTCAATAAAACCTATAGATGGAGATTCCATTAACACTCTTTTAACTCAGTCTGCAAGTTTATGAGTCATTTAACCAAGTTTTGTCTTAATTTATTGATCTATAAAATGAATACTGTAATCTCCAGTCTTATAAGATTCCAGAAGTTACCTCAATTACCTTTTAAAAAAGTGTATGTAATAACAGACACAGCCAAGAGTGTATAGCCTTCTTTATTTTTTTATTTTTTAATATGTCAAGTAATCTTACACTGCAATAAGTCAACTTTGTCTTGGCAAAGTTTTCAGTTTTATCTATACTAGGAAAGTTTGCCTTTGCAGTCATATTTTTAAGGTCAGCACCTTAACACTGTCAGCATAATTTTTAAAAGAATACAAGTCACAGTTCTTCCCAGCATGCTTCTCTGTAGGGTCTACTATTAGTTCAGTGTTATGTTACTTGTCACAATATAATGAGTTTTCTGAGTGATGTGAGACCCTTCACACTCAGATTAAGAAACATTTTACTTCTGCAAGTATTTTCCAGAGAGAAAATAGTTTCATTCAATGTTGTTGCTCTCACAATGTGTTGTATCCTACTAGCATTAAATACTGCAATAATAAAATTACTTCCATGTTGCGTGTGAAAATACACTCAGCTGTTTCAGTGAATAAACATTAATCCCCATCTTTCTTTTGAAAAAGAACAGAACTATCATTAAAGTCTCAATAAACAGGATGACATTCAGAGAACTCAGAAATCTTCTTCAATCTTATATGATACCTGAAAAAGCATCCGTGTTTCTCATTCTGTGAAATAGGAGACATACTAAAAGGAAGAATGCAGGCTGCAGTTGCAATAACATGTTCACAGGAACAACTATTTCACTTCAGATATTAAAAATGTAAATTTTATCCCTAGTTGTGATTTCTGATAGTTCTCTAATAGTGCTGGAACACATTTAAGCTGCATCAGCTCTGCTTTTGTACTGTGTTTTCATAACACACGTGAAACACAATACCTGTGATAAGAAAGGTCTGAGTCAAACACTGTTATGTCTTTCCCTGATAGAATTATTTGAGATGTCATCAGTTTTTCAGACAAGAATATTGGAAAATACTAGTGGATGTATTTTATTCACTCAAATGCTCTGAATTCATCTTCAAAGGATGATAAGTGAAGTACAGCAAAGCAAAGATTATCCAGGTTTTGTAGATAAGGAGTGATGTAATAGGGTTATTTGTCAAAGACTAAGTGAAGTTCAGACTGCCCAGATCTTGTGCCTTAAGCACAAACCTTATTTGAACTTCAGATATTTCATTAAGAAGGTCGAGAGGACTTCAAAGAAAAAGGATACGTCAAAGCCGAATGTCTACCTCCATGCTCTAGAAAAATACTCCTATAGAGTACAAGGCTATGCTGGGTACACATTACTCCATATATCAGGATATATATATTTCATCATACCTAATATCTTCAGGCAGGATGTTATTAACTCTCTCAGCATTTTCCTTTAAGCTCTCTTCCTCTCCTGGTACTTACTGTTAAACTTTTTTCATCCCCAGTACTCTCATTTGGAGATAAACAAAATATCACTTTTGGATAAATAAGCACCTTTTTTTTTTTTTTTTTTTTTTTTTTAACAGATTAGATCCCTGCTAGTTTATGGATAGGTCACATAAATAACTGTTCACATAAGTGCCCTTACAGTTAAATTGGAATACAAACACAAAACCACCATAGTGTAAATACCACAAGAGAAGTGAACCAAAAGTAAAATTTTGGACTGAAGTACAGTTTTTATTTTCTGAACCACTTGTGATTTTTCATATCCACACTTTTACAGTGATGGGTCAAATACTGCTTGCTGTTTGTTATTTTGGATGATAAAACTAAATTGCAATGCTGTCTTTTGTTTTAAAGTGCAGAAAGTAAAAGGAACAAACATGCTTCTTTCCTGAGCAGAGCATTGTTTACTTTAACTACAGACTAGGCCCTCAAATTGCTAAGACCAGCAGGACTGCAAAATTATTTTGACAATGGGAAAGCATAGTTTTCATAAAATAACAGTATAATTCAGGTGGGTAGAAACCTCAGTTGGTCTCTAGTTCAATCTCCTGCTAAAAATAGTCAGCTCTGAGGTTAGATCTTGTTCAGATCTTTACCCAATCAAGTCTTGAAAGCTTCCAAAGAGGAAGAAATGCCATCTGGACATGTTGAGGTAGGATCAAGAAAGACAAGGTGCAGATGGAACTGATAGGTGGTAGGGGATGCTAAAAATAACAAGGGATTCTACAGGAACATTGATCACACACACACACACACACACAAAAAAAAAAAAAAAAAAAAAAAAGACCAAGGACTTCCTCTGATAAATGAGAAGGGAGAACTGGCAAACAGACATGAAGAAATCAGAGGTACTCAACAAGTTCTTTGCCTCAGTCTTCAGTGGCAGTCAGGCTTCCCACATTTCTCACATTCCTGAACATCTACGCAGGTGTTAGGGGACTAAAAATCTTCCACTGTAAGCAAAGAGCAAATTCAAGTCCACCTGTTCAGACGGAACATGTCCATGTCAGTGGGGCCAGATGACACATCCCAGGCATGACATGAAGAAAATAGCTGATGTAGTTGCCGAGCCACTCTCCACCACATTCAAAAAGTCATAGACATCAGGTGATGTCTCCAATGACTAGAAAAAGGAAAACATCACTCCAATTTTTAAAGGTAGAAAGCAAGAACCAGGAAACTACACACCAGTAACCCTCACCTCTGTGCCTGGAAAGGCAATAAAACAGATGCTCCTGGAAGCAACGCTAAGGCACATGCCAAAGAAGGAGGTGATCCAAGACAGCCAGCATGGCTTCAGCAAGCATAGGTTATGCTTTACTAATCTGGTGGCCTTCTACAATGAAGTGACTGTATCAGTTTACAAAGGAAGATCAGTGATTGTCAACTACCTGGATTACTGCAAAGCTTTTGAAATGGTCTCTTTCACAGGACATTCTTATCTTGAAATCGCAGTGGAGTGGATTTGAAGAGGTAACTATTAAGGGTATAAACAATTGGTTGAATGATTGCAGGTGTTGTGGTGTTGTAGTCAATGGCTTTATATCCAGATGGAAGCTAGAGATGAGTGGTAACCTTCAAGAGTCCATCTTGGGACTATTGTTCTTTAACACGTATATCAAAAGCTAGAGACTGGGATTGAGTGCACTCTCAGCAGACTTGCTGATAACACTAAGATGAGTGGGACAGTTGATACAACAGTAGGAAGGGATGTCTTCTGCAGGCGTCTGGACAAAACTGAAAAGTGAGTCCATGTGAACTAAATGACATTCAGCAAGGCCAAGTGCAAAGAATTGCTGCACTTGGATTGGGGTAATTGCAGACATGAGTAGAGAACTCCTTGAGAATATCTCTGCAAAAAGGGACTTTTGGGGTTCTGGTGGAAAGCTTAACCAGAGCCAGGAGTGTGGTGCTTGCAGCCCAGAAGGCTGCTTCAAAAGAGGGGTTGCCAGCAGGTTGAAGGAGATGGTTGTCCCCTTTGCTCTCTCCTCATGAAGCCTAGTCTGGAGTACTGCATCCAGGTCTGAGGTCCCCAGCAAATAAAAGATGTAGAGCTGTTGAAGCAGATCCAGAGGAGGGCCGTGATGATGATCAGAGGTCTGGAGATCCTCTCCTACCAAAAAAAAAAAGACTGAGGAAGTTGAGCTTGATTAGCCTGGAGAAGACTCTGGAGAGACCTCATTGCAGCCTTTCAGTACTCAAATGCACTTAGAAGAGAGACCAACATTCTTCGTAGTTTGATAGAAATAGGGCATGGGGAAATGGTTTTAAACTAAAAGAGGAGAGACTTAGATAAGGGGTTAGGAAGACATTTTTTACTTGGGGTGGGGGATAAGAACTAGGTGATCTTTAGAGTTACTTCCAAACCAAGCCATTCTATGACGATTAACTTCTATGTGCACTGGGAAGATTTAAGAATTTTACTTAGGAAACATTTTAATGAGAAAAAATAAGAGAACTGGGCAATAATATTCATGTTTGGATGGAACAGTGTTAAGTCAAAATCCCATTAGACAACCAGTGGAAGTAGAAAAATACAGAATTTAGCTAAACTTCTAAAGTCTGCATGGAGTATAATAAGGAAATGGAGAATCACTTATTTTTAAGAATAACTGTTTGAATGGAAAGAAACAAAATATATCCCCTGAAAACCTTCTTTTCTACACATATATTCAGATATATATGTGAAGAATAAATGAATGCATATTCACACTGCTATTGGTTTCAATAACACATAATACTAATGGCCTATACTTTGTCCCCGATCGTCTTTTTCCATATCTACATGGAAACAATGTTTCTTGGTTGGAAATATGCAATCTGATCTCTAACCAAAACATATTGCACAGATGCACATAATGGCTTTACCAATGGAATGTAATATAATTACAGTGCTCGTCAAGTCTCTATAATCCATAATTAGAGAAGGTTGCATTTTTCTTCCATTTGTTTTAGTTCTTGAACCTTTTTTCTCAGTAACACATCTCTTTGACATCTGGACACATCCCGGAAGATGAAGCCCTGTCCTAAATCTCTGTCATAGACTAAAGGTATATTTCCATTGACTTCTCAGGATTTTGGATCAATACCTACATTTCCTGTTTCAAGCAAAGCCTGATGTATACCACATATTATGACCAAACTGTTTTCTCAGTCCCTTCATGAGAAGTCTGTTACTTTTTTTAGTATTGCTTCTCTTGGATAGCTTTGTTAATCATGGAGTTTCCATCAAACGCAGCTCCCTCAAGCTGCATTTCACTCAAATTACTTACCATTTTCTTAGCTTTCTTCACAATTACTTTCTAATTTGTAGTATGAAATTTACTTAATATTTTCACAAAATCACAGAATCACAGAATATCAGGGATTGGAAGGGACCTTGAAAGATCATCTAGTCCATTCCCCCTGCTGAAGCAGGAACACCTAGATCAGATCATTTTATTGCCCCCACTCAGCCTCTTTTTCCCCAGGTTGTACACAAAGCCTGCTCTGCCCCGTCCCAGGTGAAGAATCTCAAGAATTTGCTCTCGTTATGCTTCATGCAATTGGTGATTGCCCAGGCCTCTAATTTGCCTCAATCTCTCCGCTAGGCCTCTCTGCTCTCAAAGGATTCAACAGCTCCCCCGTTTAGTGTCCTCCACAAACTTAATATATTTTCAAGTCCTGTATCCAAGTAATTGATGAAAACAGTAAAGAAAACTGACCTTAAAATGGAACCTTGGGAACCCCACAACTGATTGACTGCCAGCCTGATGTAGCCTCATTTACTAAATCCCTTTGAGCCTGATTTGTCAGCCAACTGTTCACCTGTAATATTATATATCTGTTTAATTGTATGCTGGAACATTTTGTTCAGAGAATACTGCAAGAAGCAATTTGGAAAGCTTTGCTGAAATCCAGAAAGTTTACATCAACTGCTTCCCATGGTGAACTAGGTGATTAACCTTGTCATAAAAGGTATCATCTTGGTATCATCAATGCATTTAATGCTATGTCATTTTTTCCTGCTATTAAGTAATTTAGGAAAAAAAATGCATACTTGTTGTTCCAATTCCACTCACTTATCATTTAGTCCCATTTTTTTATATAACTAACATTCAGATTCCTCTATACTATCACTATCCACCCATGTTATTATGCAGAGAAATATTCTAAAATATAGATCTGTTAATTTTGCTATCAACCTAGTTGATCTGAGTTATAAAATTATTTGATAGATTAATTCAAACATCATCCAGCTTTTATTTAACTTTTTGCCACCATCTGAAAAACCTCTTCCATGCTTGCATCCATCTGCAACTTATGTTATGATTAAATAGTGGGATTTTTACCTTGACTTATTTGATTACAGTTTCCTTACCTTATGATTTGAGAAAATATTGTCAAAACTTCTATGCATTTCTGTCCATTAAAGCACAAGGGGAATCCTGAAATATATCTGATAAAATAATGACTGTGAGAAAAGATTACTATTGTTTGTAGTCTGGATCAGACTTTGTTTGTGTCTATCTAAAGCCACATCATACACAATAGATCAAAATTCCAGGGTCAAGGTCCACCCAGGTAGTCCTATTGGAAAAAAAAAGCAATTAGGGCCAGTGACAGGTTTGGAGATTATCTGCAGACAGGGGGTCTATTCAGAAGACCGAATGAACAGGGACAGAGCTAGAAACTCTCAGTGCTGCAGTGCCATGTAGGCAGGAGTTGATACCTCTGGGTTGGGCTGAAACAGGGTCCTGTGCCTTGGGCAGGAGTAAGGGGTAGCCCCAGTGGAGACTTGACAGGGATGTTATGGAGTTTTGGTGCCCTCAGAACCTTTACAAACTGTCTAGCTTTATGTTATTTTCTTGCCTTTGATACATGTTGTTATTAGCAACTATTACAGTAGTGTGCCCAGGTGAACATGAGGTTCGACAGATTCAAGTGCAAGGTCTTGCACCTGGATCATGGCAATCCCCAGTATCAGTACAAGCTGGAAGATGTAAGGATGGAGCACAGCCCTGACAGAAAGAAGTTTAGGGTACACAAGATGGACATGGCAAGATGGACGTGAGCAAGCAATGTGCCATTGCAACCCATAAAACCTGTATCCTGGGTTGCATCATAAGAAGCATGACCAGCATGTAAAGGGAGGTGATCCTGACACTATGCTCTGCACTGATGAGATCTCACCTGGAGTACTGTGTCCAAATGTAGAATTCTCACTACATGAGAGTTGTGTACCTGTAGGATTGCTTTCACAGAAGAGACAAAAAAATGATCCAAGAGATGAAACACCTCCCCTACAAGGACAGACTAAGAGATCTGGGGCTGTTCAGTCTGGAGAAGAGAAGGCTCTAGGGACACCTGAGAGTGGCCTTTCAATATCAAAAGAGGACCAAAAGAAAGAAGGGGACAGATTCTTTAGCAGGGTCTATTATGATAGGATATTTCCAGATGACACCAACTGGACACCAACTGGATGACTTCCACTTGTGAGGAAGTGTTGATCTGCCTAAGGGTAGGCAGGTCCTACAGAAGCATCTGGACAGACTGGATCACTGGGCTGATGCCAATGGGATGAAATTCAACAAGACCAAGTACTGGGTCCTTCACTTTGGTCACAACAACCCCAGGCAGTGCTGCAGGCTTAGGGCAGAATGGTTGGAAGACTGGATAGTTGAAAAGAACCTGGGGGTGTAAGTCAGTGTCAGCTGAATATGAGTCAGCAGTGTGCCCAGGTGGCCAAGAAAGCCAATGGTATCCTTGCTTGTATCAGAAATAGTGTAGCCAGAAGGAGCAAGAAGGTGATCATCTCCTTGTACTCAGCACTAGTGACACCACACCTTGAGTACTGTGTTCAGTTTGGCCCCTCACTGTAAAAAAGACATCAAGGCTCTGAAGTGTGTCCAGAGTTGAACAACAAAATTGGTGAGGGGTCTGGTGCACAAGTCTTATGGGGAGCAGCTGAGGGAACTCAAATTGTTTAGACTGAAGAAGAAGAGGTTCAAGGGTGACCTTATTGTCCTCTACCTGAAAGGAAATTGTGGTGAGGTGTGGGTCAGCATCTTCTCCAAGGTAACTAGCAATAGGACAAGAGGGAATGGCCTTAAGATGTGCCATTTCTCTGAAAGAGTGGTCAGGAACTGATACAGGCCCAGGGAGGTAGTAGGGTCATTGTCCCTGGGGGGTTTAAGAAACATGTAGATGTGGTACTAAGAAACATGGTTACATGGTTTAGTGGGCAACACTGGTGCTAGGTGTGATTCTATGACAAGGGGAAATGGTTTCAAACCAAAGAAGAAAAGATTTAGATTGGACATGAGGAAGAAGTTTCTTGTAAGAGTGGTGAGGCACTGGAACAGATTACCAGACAGACAGTGAAAGCCCTGTCCATGGAGATATTCAAGTTCAGGCTGGACCAGGCTCTGAGCAACCTGATCTAGCTGTAGGCATCCCTTTTCATTGTAGGGGGGTAGGACTAGATGGTCTTCAAGAGTCCCTTCCACCTCAAAAGATTCTGTAATTCTATTATTACTTTGGATTCCATATCTTCTTCCATAAGTCCTTAAGAAGACTTATAGATAAATCCTAGAATTGAATTCTGAAACATGTCATGGCAGAAAAAGTCAGTGCAGCAAATAGGCTCTGACAGCTTTGATGGTGCCAGTGAAGGAGATGGGTGGTCTCTAGGATAGGCACTTCAGAAGCCTGGAAACTCAGATATCTAAGGTATATTCTACAGCAACTCAGCAGATAATCAAGCCTCTATTTAATAGCATGGTATGAGCATGACATAAGAACCCACAGAAGTCACTGGACAGTTTTCTGTAGACATGGAGCTAGGCATCCAGGAAACATCTGTCATACAATTTGTCTAGCGAGACACTATCAGGGTTGGTAGACTGGCTCTCAAATCCTTTTCAGTCCACTGAGCAGACTTCATGATCCTAATATCTGAGAGACCCGTAAGCTGCAGACACACTTCAGGAGGAACCTGAGAGGTCCCTAAGGTCTCTGTTAAGAGCTGAAGCAGTCAGACTGACAACACATCATAGCTCATACGGAAATCTTGTAACTCGTAGAGTTTTTTCTGAACATGAAATCTTCAGGTTGTGATGAACTAGAAATTTCCAATGAAAATCATAATGCTATCAAAATTTCCAACTGTCTTTCCATGTTTAACCTCAATGGTTTGCCACTGATTATAGCCAAGGACTCTCATTCTGAATAAAGGCAGGTTATTTAAGCATTTTTCCCAAAGGAAATTGAAAATAAAATCTCAGAAATACACAACCATTCTTTTTACAAGCGCACATACACCAGTAGAGCAAACATATGTTAACTTCTGAGAACTAAAAGCTGACATTTACTTTAATTCAACTACGTGTGTTCCTAATGCTGCTAAAATGAGTAAAACTTCTCAGTGCGGAAACTTTGAACAATAAGTTCAATAAACAATTATTCCTTATTTGAAAGACTAATAATGAAATAACTTCAGATTTCATGTGACAGCATCTGGCATACAGCGCACCTCCCCAGGGCAAGGTACTTCTATTGCAAGATAAATTAAGTTGTTGATGCATTATCTTATTTCCTGTGGCAAAAATTTTGCTCCTGGCTCTGGAAGCAGACAAGCCTTCACAGTCAGCTCTTAACTCCTTGTGGAATCTTGGCAGTGGTTTGCAGGGATTTTATTCTGGGTTTCTTTCATATAGAGCATTTCTACGACATACGTAAATGTTTTATGAGGATTTAAGGACTGGGGAGCTGGCTGAGCTAGGAAGGATGGCCCAAGAAAGGCATATGCTGATTCAAAGCTTAAAGATGGAGCAAAGCTTCAATAGACCAGAGCTGTAGAATTAGGCTCCTTTTGTCTACATGATAGTAAATGCTGCTTATTTTGGAAATGAATGAGGTAGCTCACCAAGACACAAATAACCAGTGCAACTTCTATATTGGTCAGTGGTAATTCTTCAGTGGTGCTTATAAACTGTTGGTGTTGCTTTGGCAAGAGTATCTTCTTGCTTCTCAGAGCTGTTTGAAGTAACAGTGCTGGATTTTCCACTATACCAAAGAATATTAATGTTCTAAAAACATCCCTGGATCTAGGCAGGTGAATGGGCCATATGTTTGTAAGTTGCTACACTCAACATGAGTCAGAACTTTTGCAACTGTCAGAAAATAAAAAGATGTCTTGTGTAACTTAGTTTAATTTCCTGACTAGATAAGGTATATTTTGTGCAATGATCTCTAACCAAAATATTTTCTGTATTACAGCTGATCCAGGAGTTGTTCAGATATCTCTTCAGAAAATTTTAGTGTTCCATGCCATTCTTAAGCAAGACACTATCTCACTTACAGATTTGATTAAATGTCTCCTCATCATCACATGAAGTTCTACTTGAAATCATGTCCCCAGATCATTATCAGATTTCTCATTTTCTATTAAAAGGCATTTTCTTCTTCAGGCAAGTAAAGACATTTTAACTTTAAATTCACCATGCAGTACTTAAGTAACTTCTAGTTGACATCTCTTCTACTACATGCAAAAGTTTCCCAAATTGTTTTTTTTATAGAAGAGATATAAAAGAGATGTCAAATGTTAAACTTAGTTCTCTACAGTATACTTATTATCCTGTTTAATATTATTATTTTAAAAGCATCATAGCTGTTTAAATACTATTCTGTAGACTTTGTCCAGTTCAAAGCACTTTAAAAAACAGCATGCCATGAGGACAAACAGTAGAAGCATGGGCAACAACAGATAGCTTAAAAAAGAAAAAAAGAAAAAAGGAAAAGATAACATGATTTCCACTAGGTCAGGCCTGAAAAGCAAGCAATTCTGTGTTCCCAAGTCTAAAACATACTACATTTCCCTTCTCTTCCCTAATACTCCTTCTTCTATCAACAAAAGAAAAACTATCCAAAAAAGTAAGGAAGGCATGCTTAGGTACATCTTTTGTTTTTCCCATTTTTCTTCTTTTTTTTTTTTTTAATTTTGAGCTGACTCGGAAGAGGCTTCTGACACCTGCTTAGATCATGACTGAGAGAATTGTGGATCTATATCTGACTTCTGGAAGAGTAATATTTAGACACTAGTAAGCAACAGAAAGTGGACCCACAGTCATTAGCAGATCAGAGGACAAATCCCAGTGATATTCTACTTTATAGTTTAGAATGGTGTATTTCATTCAGATTTAAGTTCTTCATACTTTGCTCAGCCTCTTTTTCGCAAATAACATTGTAATGCAATGTAGAATTTCAGTTTTCCACTAGTGAAAATCAAATTAGTAAAATTGACTAAGATAACAAGAGGTAAACTGAATGTTTGATATCATTAAAATTTTCCCTTTTCTGTGTTAGGCATTTCTACAATATGATTGCTAACATTTGAGTCTCTCTGTAGGAACTATAAAACTGTAATAGTTTCCTAGCAAGGAAAATAAATTCTTGCATCTGGTTTCTTTAATACACTTCTATGTTTGCCTTTGATTAAATTAGGAACCATTGACTCATAGTCACATTGTCATGGCTGCCTCCTTGCTTTATTTTTAGGACTAAGATAGTACTAGCAAGTTTTCTTATGTGTTTACTTTTATAATGTGATTTGAATAATGTGTGTAGTGCTTTAATATATAATGCTATCAGAAAAAAAGTAATCATCCTTTAAAACGGGTATGGGATGCTTCAAGATAACTTAAAATTTGTGTTCTCTTTGCTTTTGCCATAGAAATAGGGAAAAGAGGGCCATGAAGGGAACTTCAATCACAATCTGCAATGTTTTCATTAATTCTGAGACTTCAGCTGTATCCAAGAAACACAGATGTAGGCAGCTGTACTGAACAATATCACAAGAGTTGCACAGGTAGACCTGTGGAACATTTTGGCAAGAGGCTTCATATGGCCTATGTGACCTGGGATGACATTACACGACCTCTGTTAAATCACTTACACTTAACAGCTTATCATAAAATTGAAAAAGTGTGTTCTTTGTCTTGCAATATCAAATTGTTATCCAACTTTCAGAGTGTCCCAGTTTTGATAATTTTTTAAGATTCATGCAATGCCAGGGTATGGTGTGGTATTTCAAAGCATTGATATAGTATGCTTTTCTTAACACAAAATTCTGATGGTTGGAGACTCTAATCCAACAAATCAGCAACCACATTTTTAACCTTAAGAAGCCATGGAGATATTAATGAAACTCTACTAGGAGGCAAAGATTTTCTTCAGCTTGTTACTGGCTGTAGTCCCAAGGATAGGATGTAAAGTTCAGAGATGCAATGGAAGTCTGCATTTGTGTTAGGAAAGATTGGATCCAGGCCTTTTCATTTCAGCAACTTTGTAAAGGATTCCTTTCTAGTTTCAAACAAATTTTAGCTATAGAAGTTTAGCAGATTTAGAGGAATACTTTATAATGTCTACTTCAAGGCAAAACATGTAACTGTGTATGTATGCTACTGTGACTTGGCTAAGGCTCAAGGAAACTGTGTTCAAGGAGCTAAGAAAAATCTGAGAAGTGCATTTTAGACACACATTAAAAAAAATTGAAAATAATTATTTTCACTACCTGCAATCAAAGAACATTGTGCTTGGTGTAAGCATGTATTGCATAATTCTATATCTTTCTAATTCATTTTGTTCTGAAAAAATGCTTCCATAATGAAAGCATTATACTCATCTAGATACTTATTTACACAACCAGACAGTAAAATGAATCCTTTAACAGGAAGTTATTTCTTCATTTAATCCTTGAGCTGAAAGCAATATTTTTCTAGTATTTGTAGTAACTTTAGCACATCTACATTTGCAACTTTCTCTGCATGTGAACTGCAGATGTAAAATAGTACTCTGTATCAGTTATAGAATAATTTAGGAAGACAGCTCACAATTTGCTTTGTATTATACCCGTTTTAATGTTCTCCGAGGAAATGACATAACGTTGTGAACATCTAACTGTATCATCAGCAGAAGCAGAATAGCAAAATCTTTAAAGAACAATAGTAGAACTGAAACATCCCCTGAGAGTCCGGTTCTCAAGACCGAGATCTGATGGTAGTTCATATGATCACAACAGCAGCATTGTCCCTGTGTGAGAAGTTGCCATAATCATGCCTGATAGATAGTGAGCTGTGTTTGCAAAGGAACATTTCAGTTCCTAATTGCTCAATGATTAGAACATACAGAAAAGTGGAAGAAATTTTAAAAAGGTGATGATATGATTCTTGAAAAGCAGGAAAACACACACCAATACTGGAGACTGAATTTGCTATATTTGCAAATAGACCACAATGTTCCAGATTGGAAAACTTCTGAGATCATTTTAAAAATTATCAGACTTTTTTTTTCTTATTAATTCTAAGTCCTCATAAGAGGACTTCACAAACAGGAAGATTTTTTCCAGATTTTAAAATCTTATGCTACTGTATGATGTAGGTTTCAAAATCATATACTTCTCTTGGAATGCAGATGTGATGTGTATGCCTACTATAATCTCAAGACCTTCTAAAAACACATCTGCTTTACCTTTTACTTAAATACAGACCAATGACTACTTTTGGCTAATTTATTTGAGATTACCCAGTAAATCTAGTGGAAGAATTCCTTTCCGACTAAAAGAAAAGTGAAATAGAAAGATAATTTCTTATCTGACAAAGAGTTTAAGAGGACAACAAAGTGACTTATCTGAGTGCAGCTGCAGAACTCCCTAAATTTAGCTGAGGCAACAGCTCTCTGACAGTGGATACTCTGAAGACAAAAGAGTCATCTGTGGAAAAGTAAGGAGTATTTTAAAATTAACTAGGGGTCTGGAACACAAAAATCTGGCATAAATTATTAAAATGTGTCAAACCAAAACACTTAGATGTCTATTAATTTGTGGTTCTCTGTCTTAGACAGGTTGAACATTCTTATTCATTGACATGAGAACTTTACTTTTTTCAGAGGGTTAATATTTTATACTTTCTCAAGTTTCAGGTTACAGATGGCATTTAAGCTCAGCTGGAACCATGAGGAAGATACTCCCTTTGGGGAAAAAAAACCACCAGAGATGGATGTAGAGCACATTATGAAATAGACTTTGCAGTGATTTACAAAACAAAGAAATGTTGAGGCTTAGAGATCTTAGAGATACTGCAATGTTTTGGAGGAAATTCATCCATGTGGTTAGAAACATAAGTTCAGGATAATTATGTCTTCCAGCATTTTCTGTCTACTTAACGCTGTACCTTTGCACATGGTTAATATAGATTTTATTTTCCATTTGGTAATGCATTTCTCTTTCCACAGTAAATACCAAGGTTTCTCAGTCCTTTTCATACCATGGCTGACATGCTGAAAATTGTGCAACGTACATATATAAGTTTCATTTCCAAATTTTGACAATGCTCATTGACAATTTTGACAAATTCTGACATTTCTGAGTGCTCACTACATCTTACTTTTAATTAGACACAGTCAGTGAGCAGGTAGATTAAGCTAATTTTGATTTGGATGTGAACAAAATTGTTTTGGCATTTACATATTGCCTCATTCCCATCACCATCACATCTGGGGGTGAAAAGAGGGATTCACTCCAAGTTAATAAGGAAGCCAGCCTAGTGGCTCACACACAGGAGACTCTCAGCAACAAAGTACTCAAACTCATCTGGTGTCCAAACCGTAGGGAAATGTTCCACCCATGACTCTATAGACCATACGATCCCATAGCCTTGAAGAATTCCCCTCCAATTACAGTTCACCAGCCTCACTAGCCCTTTTGGCAGCCCACCCATTTGTGGATGTGTCCCTCTTTACATTTCTAGGGATGCCAGTATTATGCTGATCTGCTGGAAGATCATGGAGACTGGTATCTCTTCAGGGTTCTGTGCCCAACAAACCTATATATATACACCCCTTGTTAAACATGTCTGCAAGCACTGAATTATTGCATACGCCTTGTTAATCATAATTAGTCAACTTATGTAATCATAATTTATCACAATCAAAAGGGCAGATTCACAGCATCATAGAACCACTGAATTTGGGATAGACCTCTCTAGCTCATCCAACTTTTTCACACAGGGTCTCATACAGCAGGGTCTCATACAGCAGAGTACAGTTGCTCAGGACATTGTCTATTCAGGGATAATCACCATAACCAGATAATGTTTTTGAAAAAAAAAAAAATCACCAAGATTCTCTGCTACTTTTCACCTACGCAACAGGATAGCATCTGTGCTGTGGTGTCACAGGACTGTGTGGCTTTCTTTCTTGCAGCTGTAGTATTTGCTACTGGTATTACAATTCTGAACAGAGCACATCATCCCAACAGCACTTGAGATGTTTTTTCTTTCAGCTCAAGATCAGCCTCCCTTCATCCAAATACACTGTAAATGCTTTTAAACCTTTGAGTCCCTTTTGTAATTTCTTCACTCAGTAGTCCTTATCATCCTACATGTTCACCTACATGAAATTCTATAGATGCTTGCAGCTGCAAACCAAAAGACATGATCTATAAAGTCCTTCAATGTCCCATGTTCCACTGTTAGCTACATCCAAAAGCCATTTTATGTAACTGAATTGCCAGTCCAGCTGGAAGTCAGGACACAGTTATTTTCCTCAATTTTTCACAGAAAAATCACTGGAAGGTTACAAAGTTCCTGAAAGCCAGTCAACCATAAAACAGTGAAGCTTAGTTACAGTAAGGGAAACAAGTCAAAAAACTGTAGTTCAGTGTTGGTTAATTTTTCATAAAGCAGCCCTCTACTACGTAGCAGACAACTGCAACAAATTTCCAAGAAATTAGCATACATGCATTTAAAGTCAGGGTCACAGTAAGAACAAAATTTGCCTCCATTCTGGATTTTGGATTAAGTTTGTCTGGAAAGAGACACATATAAATGATTTCCCTCTCCCATTCCAGTTTTTTCATCTTATAAGTGTTCCAGACATAGACATATTAACTGGCATAGCAATCAGATAAATACAATCGGTAACATCATTTTAAAAATAACGTAATAATTTTAATAATCATTTAAAATCTGCTGTGCCCATTTATCTTCTCTTTTTTCTTTTTAAATCACTTTATAAACAAAATGATTAATATACCCTCATAAAAAAAGTAAACCGGTGACGTCAGCAACAGGGATAACATGCATCTTTCATCTCACAATTCTTGGCTGCCATTTACAAGGAAGAGATATATAGCTGATGCTTTTAAAATCTTAGAAATACACAAAGTATTTTGCCTTGAATTCTGTTTACCAGTTTCAGAAACTTCTAGCTCTTGTGAACACTTACCAAGTATGATGTGTTTTGCAACCATTGCATCTAGAAACATTTCACAAATGCCCATATTATATTTTGTTACTCTCCAAAATGACAACAGGCTATGTTCTGTATTCATTGTGCATCTGGAATTTCCACTGACGTCAGTAGACCTGTACAGCAAAATTAGAAAGAATAGTCTAACATCTAGGTAAGTAATTAGTCGTCTTTCAGTGGAAAGAACATCAAGTTCACTTTGTTTCTTCTGTCCTCGTTCCCTCTGCCCTGCCCCTAAATACACACACTATATATATACACTGCAAAATATATCTGACATGAAATTACAACAGCATGATTGGTAGAAAAAGCAAAAAAAAAAAAAAAAATTGATGGTAAGCAGGGCTGTCTCCCTGTAGCTTATTATCTTTAAAAAATGCACTCTTAAGAATTTGAAAGGCTCCTTGGATGGCTGTAATTTATAAATCAGGATGTTGTTTACTAAGAATATTGTTTATAGGAGTCTTTAAGTCTTCCTAACAAAAATGTTACACCAGACATTACAAGAAAAATTTATATGATGTGAAATGAAGTTTCAGGTGGATTTAGACGTGATGATTATCCTTGAAATTCCTCTCTGAATTTCAAATTAATACTCTATTTCTAAATGAGTGGCTATCTGGAGAAAAAAAAAATCTCTAGTATTTTTTTCCTGCAATACTAAGTCTTTTTAAATTATTTTACTATAAAATTTCTTAGAAAACTGTACTTTTTTAAAAAAAAAATTGAGATTTTCTAGGAACTTTAATTTTTTGTTTCACTTTCATTGACAGAAGGAGACCGATGCTCAGAAAAGTCTCATGCCTATTATGTTTTACATTTTTTAGCACCAGAAAAGCTGTGAAGTCATTGGTATTTATGATATAAATTATGATACAATTATGATAAAATTTTAATCCCAAATAGCATGCTAAAATTATTACTTTTATCACCATACAAATGTGGACCCACAGAACTATGGAAGAGAAATTACACATATTTGTCTTTTTGCCCACTGCTGTTCTTATGATGTTTCATATATTTTCCATTGAGCATTGTACTCCTAGCTGCATTTTCTCTTTCTTCCTTTTTTGCATTGCAGTTTTGGGGTGTTTTGTTGATTTTTGTTTGCTCAACTTCATCTTCATGGTTTTCCTCTTTCTCTCCTGATGAGTACCCCGTGTTCTGCTATTGTTACTTCTCTATCTCTTCTCCAACATGTTATCCTTGTATTTTTCCCCTCTTTTTTTATTTTCTTGTGTACTCCTTCACCTGGGAGCATTCTTTATGTTTTAGAGACAATTTGTAGTATTTTCTTTTTAGAGTCTTTTGAACATCTCACAGAGAAATGTTTTGTTAGAACACTGCAGGAGCTACTTTAGCAAACCTGCTCATAACATATCTTTCCTGATAGTCCTGAGGGCATCTGCTAGAGGTACTGGATGCTGTGCTGAGGGCCTGTCAGAACAGATACAGACCTCATATGTCAGCAAATGGAATGTATCCAATGGGAAAAGTATGGACGTAATCTCAGTAAGGCTGTCCTACAATTCTTTATGACAACAGTGAACTAGCAAACACATTGTGATACTCTTTGTAATCATACTGCTTAGCATTGTTTATAGTTCGGAACACAAACAAAGGATATAGCAATAGAAATGATCTAATGCTGTCATCTGGGATTTGGTATAAAGGGAACATTTCCAAATATCTGTTATTTTAGATGCTCAAGGATATGAAGCAATAGCTCGTCCTTCTTTATGAAGAAAATGCTTAGTTTATGCATCAAGTAATAAATAAAACACAGTGAAGAAAAAATAGGCCGACCGCTTGGATCTTGATTTGTTACTGAGTGACAAATTGCTTTTCTAAGAAAGAGTGAAAGCATCCTGAGCAAAGGCTCTGAAGAGCATAATGTCAGTGAAAGTATCAGCATTTACCTAATGTATATTTGCATTAACAATCTCATTTCACATCTTCAGCTATATCTTTTCATTCAGTGTAAATCATCCTAGTGGTATTTTTTTTTTTTAATGGGAATAAAATGCATTGGCTACTTAACATGATATAGCAAAACAAATTATTAAATTATTACTGATATATAAGGCTCCAGGGAGATCTCTTTTGGTACTTGAAGGGAGCTTACAAGCAGGAGGACAACCAAATTTTTACAGACTAATTGTGATAGGACAAGTGTGATTGGCTTCAAACTAAGAGAGGGAAGATTTAGGTTAGATGTAAAAAATAAATTCTTTACTCAGAGGGTTGTAAAGCACTAGAGCAGAGAGGTTGTGGATGCACCATCCCTGGAAGCATTCAAGACCAGCTTGAATGGAGCCCTGGACAGCCTGATCTGGTGAGCAGTAGCCCTGACCATAGTAGGGGATTGAAGCTTGATAATCTTTAAGGTCCCTTTCAGTCTAAACCATTCTATGGTTCTGTGGTATCCAGCAAGTAACTGATGATACACAAATGTTCTGTTCTGAGTGAAGAAGTGAGACGTCTCTATGGGATCTACTACACACTTGACTAAAAATAACATAATAAAATCATTTTTTCCCCTCTTCCTTCTGTTTGTATTTTCTTTGTGTAACAGAAGCTGTTTCAATAACATATCTCAAACACACCATGGGATGACTAGGAAAGTTCCCATCAATCCTAGAAAGGTTCCCAACAATTCTTTACAATTATTGTGTTAATTTCCTTATTACTCCACCTTCATCCTTTGTTTCATTTAAATGTGTGGAGTAATCAGTGCCCAAACTATTGAATATCTAAATCAGTGAGGTCTGCATAATGTATTTAACTTATGCCAATTAAGAGTCTTTCACATAGCAACCTGCAAAGTTTCTGTAGATGGCTTGATCTCACTGATTGTGGTTTTTGCACTGGCATGTGAGAAAGTGAAATTTAAATCTGAACAGTTCAGTTGATCTGTGTGATACAATAAGAATTGCCTTCTCAGATAACACAAAAGAATGTGACAAAATAATCCTCATTAACCATGAATGGAGATCCCTATTCATACAATGATTATAAAGTTATATACAAAAACAAACAAAATATCTGTGGAGCAAACAGACTAATTTTAGCTAGCTGGAAGACCTTAAAAGTGGACAATGAAAAAAAGCACAGTGTATAATATATTAATATAGTAGATTTTTATAATACAGTTATCGGCCCTCCTACACCTCATAATGGAAAGGCTCCCCCCCGTCCCCCTCCACACCTAGGGGAAGTTCTCCCATCAAGCCCCAATAGCTTTTCCCCAAGGATTCTTCTCCCTCTTTGAGAAAGGCAAACCCCATCTGGTGTCCACAAACCCAGTACCATGTAGGCTAATTGTCAAAAAAAAAAAAAAAAAAAAAAATCAAAGTTCTGATGATGGCATCAGCCAGAAAGCCAGGTATTTAAAGGTATGATGCTTTGGTTTGTTTCTGTGTTCTTACCCAATGCGGAAGGCAGAGAAGAAAAGATGGTCTGTGCATTCAATTTCTTTAGTCATTGTCCCAAGGCCCTGAAGACCCTTTTGTTAGCCCCTGACCCACATGTACTGCATCATCTCTCCCTGTACAGAAAAACAGTAAGGGGTTGTGGTCTGTCAGCTGTACATCCCTCACCTGAGCCCCAGGAAGACAGCAGACTTCTCTAAGAAGAGGGTCTGCTCAGCATTTTGGACATTCAATTCCCTGTACGGAGGAGTCACCCACAACCAATAAACATCTCTTCTTTTTCTTCTTCAATGAAGTGGACTTGGTGTTGGGGAAAGGCTTTTCCTGGTTTGGGTTTGTTAGCATGTTTAGACTGAGCGAGCTGTTACCGCCCCCAGACAGGCCTTCCGCATCCAGGGCCTCATACCTGTTGTACAGAAGCATCTGGGAGTATTTATAATGGGTATTCCCTTATAATATCAATAATTCTTAGTTTTGAAAGCTGCCTTTAATTTCCAACTGTAGTTCTCTGCTTTCCTAGTTCAGCTGACATTGTGTGCAAACAAGCTTAAAAAGTGCTACAAGCTTCATGGCAGCCTCCTTCAATGACAGTACTCATCAGCCCATTCTTTACTTACTTTTGTTGTGTTCTCTCAAACTGAAATGGTGCAGTAGGTCGGCTGTGATACACAGAAGGAAAATCACATGTACAGAAAAATGTAATAAGGATAACACTACAGAGGAGAATTTCAGAGTTCCACAAGACAAGCTGCAGTTAGTTACTCAGAGAGTTCCTGCTGAAATATTTAAAAAGTTATTTTTGTTTGCTGTTTTTTACTTCCAGAGATTATATTCCAGGAGGCATAGTGGAAGTGCTGCCTAACAACAAGTTTTAAAATTATTATACCTGAAGTAGACATAGGAATTGCACTGCTATATCAACCATGCATATGTCTGTCATCTCTTCTCTATTAGGAGTCCAAGTTACACAAATTACAGAGATCTTCAGCTCTGCTCTCAGGAGTAGCTTCTTACTGGCAAGGGAGTCTCACCAGATGCACTTACTTCATTCATCTTTGTATCTGCACAAAGATGTCACGTATTCTGCTTCCACAATGTCTGCACAAAAAATTCTGAAGTGTGCTTCCCTCTTGTATCAACATCCAGGCCTACTTCTCACACGGCTAAGATGAATAGAGGAATAATATATGCAAAATGCTAAAATACTCACACACTTCACTGAATAGGAATGGAGTTGGATGTTTTGGTAAATAGTCTGATGATTTAAAGCCTTAAGCTATTTCTGATGTTATCGGTTGTTTCTAGTGGTAGCAAGACGAATTTTCTCAGTGAACTCAGAAAATAGTTTCCATCACTGAATTCAGCCACTAGGTCATTTAACAGCCTCTGTTCCAAACAAAGCCACAGCTTTGACTCTGCCCCTGCTTTTTGCTCAGCCGAATCTTTCTGATCCACCACATGGGCCCTCCCAGCTGCAGTCCTCGCTCATTCCGTGACTTGCAGAAAAGCAACAGGACTGCATCTCTCACATGATTTCTGTTTCCTTGTCCTCACCAGAAGGAACACTGTACGTGTAGGGTTTAAGCTTTAGGATTAGGAAAGCTATTGTGTGTTTATATTGAAGAATGCAAAGTGGAAGAGAAGTTTAGAGTTAAGGAAGAGATACTGGTGATGTATTTTTGCTCCTAGAGAACAATCTTCAGCCAATAGTTGAAATCAGGTTTTTGGTTTTTCTGTTGTATTTTTTTTTCCCCAGTAGTAGAAACTGAACTTGAACTCAAACAGCAGTTCCAGAGGAAATTCATGGAAGACTTGACAGAAATGTGGTAACCCATGTGCCTACAGAGACGTGTTCCAGCCTTCTCTATTAGATAGAGTTGCCCTGGTGCTGCAGGCAGCACACCCAGGTCTATCACCAGGCTATACGCTAGCAAAAAAAAGTAATGAAGGCATAAATGATTGTACTGCATGAGGCAGAGGATATAGCTGCCACTGACCGGATTTTACATAACTCAAGAAAAGTATTGATCACAACTTGGTAATAAGGGAATAGCTTACCCCCTTCTAATGATCAGATCCTTCTAGAAAACTCCAGAGGAAACATTCTCCAAGTAGAAATGCTTCCCCTTTGGCTGCCAGCCCTTAAAAAGTGTTAGGGAGGGGTGGACTCAGGGTTCATCCCTTCTGGTCTCAGAGATGATGAATTGCTTGCACCCATGCTCCCAGGATTGGCCACACCCCTTCACCAGGTGTTCAATCACTGGCTCAGGTCTTGACCTAATATTTCCTATACAATAATAAAGGCCAGATCATCACTTGCAAGAATGGGGCATGATGTCTGAGCCAACTAGAAATGATATGAAACCTACTTACAAATGTAAAAATATAGGACCTCAGCAAAGGGTCTAAGAGTATGAAGCAGTAGGTCAGATAACTTGGGTCACTGCTCAGTTCAGCTGACTAATAGGAAGAGATTTCCTTTCAGTTCCTCATAGATTCAAGGGCTCAGACCCCATGAACTGTATGGGAAACAATCACAGAAGAATTTAAAACAACCCACTTAATAGCAGAGCCTCACAACTTTCACATGCAGCATTTTCTAAAATTATGCTTGTAGATAACTTACTTTGACATTCTGATTCACACCCAGGCTGTAATGCATTGATTTTTAAAGAAAATTAAGTCACTTTAAATGTCCCTCGTTTGCACAATTTTAAGCATTTTCCTGTCTTTAATATTTTTTTCAGGTTGGTTTGTTTTTGTTTTTTTCATTATGAGGTTGAAATATTTGTGACAAACTGATGTCACTAATAAGGACAACTAATAAGGACCAATAAGGAAACACGCTCAGCCTTTGTCAAATAGGTATAAGACAAGATAAGATATCTTTGGGAAAATATTCATATCCAACTCTCAGTTATTACTTCAAGAAGAAATAATTAGAAACCACAGAAATCCAAAGGGAACTTAAATACCTTCTTAATTCAGAAAGATTTTGACTGTTAAAAATACACTGTGAAATCTTTTAGACCATCATATTTTTCTCTTTCTTTTCCCCCTTTATATCTAAAGAATATTCCTTGCTTCAGCTTGTGACCACTGCCACTTGCCTCTTCACTGCATCCCTCTGAGGAGAGTCTGCTCCTGCCTTCCTTAGGACCTCCTTTAGGAACAGATGATCTCACTCCCACTGGTCATCTTTTCTCTTATGGACTGAAAAAACCATCTCTCCTTACATGCTAGATATTCCAAGCCCCTGACTGTCTAGCTGGCCCCTATGTCTGCTTCAACTTCCCTGGAAATCTCTGGTATGAAGGAAACTACTATGGCTCTGGTTTTCAATCTTTTAAATCTCTTTAAAAAGTTTCTGCCCTTCAAGATTCTCCTGTAACCTCCTGCCTCATAATATTTCACACTACATTTCCATTGGTTCAGGAATGCCAAGGAAGAAAAAATCTTAAAAGCTTTCAGAAAAAAAAAAAAAAAAAAAAAAAAAAAAAAAAGAATTGATAAGCTTTTATTTCCCAAGGTCACTTTTGAGGTTAGTTAAAAAGAATAGTTTACAAATTAACATGTCAGTATACAAAAATGAGTCTCCACAGTTGTTACAGCCTGCTTGAATACGTACAGTGTTAATAATGAACCTCAGGAAATAATAGGAAACACAGACACATTGTCCAGGCAGAGTTTACACAGATCACAGAGACTATTTAAAGAAATTTGAAAGTAACAGAAATCAGTAGAATTAAAATCCTCCCACCTTGTAGGGACAACAAAAGTTCCACCCAAACCTCAATGTCCCATGGTCTACCAGTTAAGATAACATTTCCGCGATGTCTCTTCTTGCCACTGTTTTTCCTCTAAAAAGCAACCATTTGTAATAACAAAAAGGCCAAGAATTCATCAATGCTTTCAGGGTCAAGATGAATTTGTTTTCAACAGAACTAAGGCAAAGAATCTTAGCCAGCTGAAAAAGCAAGCTAAGAAAATATTTTTGATGGCAATATGAGACAATCTAATCCTTCCATTATTGCATGCTGGACTTACTGGACATGCTGGTAGCCATGCCTTCCCTTTGAAAACATCTCATTCTAGCACACTGATTGGAGAAAGAGGGGTTTCCCACATCATCTGTTTACATTCAGTGATTAACAAGAAGCAGCAGCATCCTGTACTGAAATTATAATTAGACCACAATAAAGAAATGCTATGAGGACACACATACTGATTTTTAAAAGCAAATTTTAGGGTTTTTTACAGTTTTGGTGGGTAAAAAATTTGTAGTAAGTGTACAGCATGTCAAATGTCATCACAAGCCCTGATAACAAAAAGAGATTAGTGGTTTTAGCTTCACCTTAGAGAGGTTAGTAGGAGTTCCAAAAGAGGAAGGGAAGACTCACAGCAAGTTTATTTTAGGAAGATCTAAAACAAATTCTTTTTTATTTTCTTCATACTAGTTTTCTATACAGGCATTGGAAATGGAAAGACTCCAGCATACATTTTTACATTAATATCAGTCCCAGAAATATCTTCTAATGCAGGTTTCAATGCAGGGGATTTACATATGTCCACGAATGTAAGCATCCACAGTTACTCACCTATTGGTCAGTGTTTTCATACCTGCATAGAGTAAGCCTCAGTAAATCAGATGGAAATTTTACTATAAAGTATATTGGATTGTGAATCTTTTACTGTAACAGAGAATGTTTGCATGATTATGAAACTTCTTTTCCATTAAACCTATCTACATTGTAAGTATCTTTGATGTACTTCACAACTTCATCCAGATGGAAGTTGAAAGACTTACTCTTCCTGTTCAGGAAATATCACAAAAGGAATTAATATAAGAAGGATGAGAGCTTCACTCCATTCAATGATAAGTTCTGAAACACCTTAGAAAATAGTCTTCATTGTTCACAGAAAAAAAGTCAACTATTTCTCCATAGTAACATACACGTCTAGACTTGAGTCTTCCATACACAAAGTCTACACTTCATCATTAACCTTCTGGAAGCTTGGAAAAACCTTCTGGAGTTGGAAAAAAATGAGTTATTCTGCTATTTCAATCAGTCTATCGTTTTGATCCCTTCATTACTAGTGGTATCTTTACATGAATACAGTTTTCTGCCACTGGACTCAAAAGAATGAACATTTTGTCTTCATTGGTAGAGACTCATTTTCTTATTTATGCCCTCTACTCACTCTGTAAGACATTTATTGACATCTTTGCTACTGGTAACCTAGCTTAATGTTTCTACAGAATAAATTAAGCACCAATAAGTTTGACTCTTTCAGCTTTCAGGAAAGATTTTTCCAAAATAATATTCATACAGTATTTTTTTACGTATAGTACCAGAACTGCAGGTGATGTCTTTTGCTGGGCCATATAATTCAGTATCTGTTCAGGATGATGCAAACAGCTGCTTTCTCAATCACACTCATCTTGAATTGACAGGCGCTAACTTTAGAAGGAGAACAGAGCACATTTTACTCAACTCCACAAGTCTTCAGATTCTGCTGAATCAATTGAAGCAGTATCAGATACAGATATATGACTGCACATCAGAAACAGGATTTAAACTGCAGTAAATGTCAATAGGTAATCAGCAGGTATGCAAATAGAAATATACTGATAACATATAAAGAAGAAAAGAAGAAAATTCTGGCAAGTGATTCCTAACACAGCCTAATGTCTCCTGATCAACCTTCTTGAGGAATTTATGGATAATTTATATTGTTGCTCTTTTTTTCACTTATAAAAAATGATACAAACATTAGTAGCACTAACTCGTTAAAAGTCTGTTTCTCTACATCAAAAAGAAGCACATAAAGGAAAAGCATAATACTAACAGGAGAATATCAGCACAGAAACATTATTTCAGCTGTTTCTGGAGAACATCAGGTTTTCTCCCTAGTTTCCCTTTGAAATATGAAGAAATTGCTCATTAAGTTTTTCAGTATCCAGGATACTTGCAAACATCCCTACATATTCTACCACAGAAGACAGAAAAAACCTGAAATGTGATTAAGGTAACTAACGCAATCTCAGCAACACTCGAAACTCAAAAATTATGACTTAGTTCTTTAAAGTCTTGAACCTGGCTCCAAAGTCTGATTTTTTTTTTCCCTCTACTGGAAATTAATACTTCATTTCTTACCTCCCCAGAAAATTATATAAAATATTTTTTCTTTCCAGGGTGTTGGTCTAGGCATATCAATAATAAAAGAGTCAGAAAATTCTAATTTCAAAATAGTTCATCTGCAGATGGAGGCATCTTCTGAATAATTCTCAGTATTTTAATGATAGGAGGCTCTTTGCATACTAAGATCTGGATTCCTCTCAATCAAGTGTAGTATCTAAGTTAGGAAAATGACCACTTTTTTTCTCCATGGTGGATGTTTCTCTTGGAATCATCTGCCCTATTCTTGTTGCAGCACCCAAAGGCATTACAGATCAGTGTAGTTCCTCATTCCAAACAAGTGCTCCTGAAGTCTATTTTCCTTATTAATTCCAAAGATATAAATGACACCTGGCAGAAGATTCAGACCTCAGGATCCATCCTACCAAATGTACATCTCAACCTATAAAATGACTTCTAAATTCTACATAGTTAATAGAAAAAAAATGATGCTTATTCTGGAGTACATGTATTTCAGAGGAGTTACACCTTCAAAGATGCATTTTCTATTCATTCAATACGTAGGATACCTGATGCTAGACAAAAGTTCAGAGCCCTTATTTAGACAACATGGAAAACAGAATACGGTTATATTTCTGAAAAAACTGCAACACAGAGCAGTAGAAACATTTACCATTTGTAATTCAAAGAACATAGTCTGTGACCTCACTCACTTGTGAGCACTGACAATTACCTTACACTTTCCTAGTGTCAGTAGCCTTCTAATATGCGTTTTCTATTCATTTCCACTCATTTTCTAAGTGATGCCACTCCATTAACTTATCAAGTTTTCTTAATTTATGCATTCATCTGCTACTTTCTCAGGCAGCTACATTCAAGCAGTTTTTAAAGAAGTGAGTTAATATGTCTTGAGTTCCTCTGTTGATGGGAAATAATGAGGTCACATTACAGAATCAAAGAATCACAGATTCTTTCACTAAAAGTCAAAACAATTAAAACCACAGCTTTCCTGTCTTTCAACATCGCAGAGGTTTTCATGTATATAGAGTAGTTATTGCATTGATACGTCATAAAAATATGACTGCCACTTTGTTTCGACTGTCACTACTGGAAAGTGATTACTATAAATTAAAAATCTGAAATTTGAATAGAAGGTTGGAGAGATGGTTTTTCACAAGAATAGAAGGATTTAGGACCAATGTGCAGAAGGACACACAGACACACACATATATTATTTGTGAACTTTTTTGACACTTTTGGAATTACAGCAAATAGTTTCATCCTTTTTTTCTTTCTTTCCCATCCCTGCCCTCCCCTTCCCTTCCCTCTCCTTCACTTCTCTTATTTTTTTCCCCTAACCTCTGCATTTTTTATGTATACAAAGATATTTCTCAGCCAATGGTCACTAGAAGTATAGTAAACAACTGAGGTCCATTTCATACTGCAAAATAAATATTTCCTAAATAAAGAAATAAAACATAAAATTCTGTTGCTTTCATTTCTTTTCATGTCATTTCATTTCAAGTTCAGTCCTGAGGAACAATATGCTTTCAATGACTTGATGTCTCTTAATCAAAAACTTTTCATTTTTAATATTTCTTTGTTGCTGTAATTGAGAAAAATATTACTTCAAGCAACTCAGATGCATATCAACAAAGAATTGATGACAGATTTCTTATACATAGATTTCAGACAAAAGTGAGCATTAACCATGGGAATGATAGAATTATTTGGTTTTCTATTAATTGAATTTGGAGGGGGCAGGAAAATATGAGACACTGTGCAAGGGATGATATGTTTCAGAACAAACTTCAAAGATGGTTTTGGATATTCTAGTGAATGATTAAGCTGAAGTGGGTTACAGCTAGCAAAATAGTCAGATAACCTAACTACTCGCATCTGTGTGCTAGATACTCACTGGTCAGAGATGTTTTTTATCATTGTAATCTTATTTTTTTTAGTATTGATTATAAAGACATCCTGGCAAGAATTAGGCCTGACTCATGAATTACTGTAAATGTTTTTTCTGAAAGACATTCATCCCGCTTTGATTTTTCACTATGCTTCTCAGCTGTGACAGCATTATTGAGTGTATTAATTCTTATCAGTGAATTAAAAAAAAAGCAATGAGGTAATTTAATAACACAACCTGTTTGCCTTTAGAGAAGCAAGTAATACCTAAGTCACTGTATTTTTCAAGATTCAAGGGATAAAATCCTTGCATTGAAGTCAACAAGAACTGAGCAAGGATCTCATTCAATTATTTAAAAAATCATCAACAAATTTCATACTTCATAAGTGGGCTGATTAATACTGATTTGTCAGAAGCTAGTTAGAGGGTAAGAGAAGTGACTTTGGCATGGAAAGCAGAAAACATCATGACAAGAAAATGAGAGTAACTGCTGAATATGCTCTTTGGTGCTCCTATACAGCATCTGTATCCTCAGTTTTTTCTGTTATTTTTAGTTCATAAGTTCAGGTCAAGAAGTACTCATGCTAGAACAGTGGCCCATTCCACCCTCAATGTTATTTGGAAGTTTCTCTTTCTTTGCACTATTCCAGTCTTTTGACAGGCTTCTGTCTATAAAGATAAGAGAGTCAGAGTTTTGAGTTTGCAAGTGTAGCAGAACTTAAATTTAACTACAAATGTAAATTCTAACATAGAATTAATGTTGCTGTAATCTAGCCCAGGTATTTTCTCAGTCCCAAGATAGCTGCACAAAAACATCTGTCATATCCTGTTGTCTATCATGTAAAGCCATGCAAACTACTTTTTTTTTTTCTTTTTTTTAATATATTAATGGTTGTCATGATATCCTGGCAGAAAAGCTTTCCCAGGAATCAACCTGGCATATCCTGTGGTGGAGTACAACATTTCTGAACAGTCCCATGAACTTACAGCAGCTTGCTGCTGTGCTGACCTTTGGTCATGTCCAAATGCTTGGACTTACATTGTGAGGTGGTATAAAGACACAATCTGGAGTCTTTTTAGATTAAAGAAATATGTTCTTTATGGTACAACAGCCATAAAGGCAGACTTTCTTGGAAGTAAAATCTTTCTGAAATGCACATTCTGTGGACGTTGAGATGTAACTACCTATGGTTTTGTACTGCAAATCCACTCCTGTTAAGTTAGCATGGTGTGCTACATAAGAAAATCCTAAACCCTTAACCTCCAAAGCGCAGTGCAGCACAGGAACATGTTCATAAATATCAGTGGGACAACATGTGAGATGCGTATTCATGCCAGATACAGTTGGCAGATTGCACATACTTTATTACATGTTGTCCAGAATACTTAAAGTCCTCAGAGTAATTTTCATTATTATTCACACCGTAGAATCACTGCATGTCTAACATACACGATAAACATTTTGTTCATCACTAGTTTTATGGGTTGAGGTAGATAAATGTTAGTATTTCTACAGAAATAAGTAGAATTTTCTTATGATGCTAATCTAGTGTTACTTTCAACATTCTTCTGAGTTTCTTACTATTTTATTGTATTTTCATATTATCATCTGGCTTACAACTTTTTGAATGAATGACTGGGAAACAAAAACTGAAAACTTCATACTCACAGATTTCTGATTTGCCAAATGAAAGCTAAGAGCAGCATATTTTGTACTTTCCTACAGGAGAAGACAAACTAAAACCAAACTCCAAGGCAAAATAGAAATAAAACAGCACTTCTGAAAATTCTGAAATAAATTTAAGCAAATCAGAAAGAAAAGGTGACAGATAATTCCTTTCCCCCTTTTGCTTTTTTTCCCTTCTGTTTCATCTTGTAGCACAAGGCTGTTGGCTGTTGTTGTTGTTCAAGTTACGAAAGGCATTTATCCATACAATCTGCCATTCTGGTTTCTTTACAGTAGAGCTCAGAAGGTCAGGCAGAAAATGCAAAGGGCAATCAAGGACCTAGGCCTTGTACAATACATGAAGAGGCATATTTGCAGAATTACAAATTATCCTGCAACCACTTCATTATAGCATTCCACAGAATGACAGAACAGCTGAGGTTGGTAGGGACCTGAGTCCACCTGCCCAACTCCTGCTCCATCAGGGACACCCAGAGAAGGGGGCCCAGGAACACATCCAGGTGGCTTCTGAAGATCTCCAAGGAAGAGGTTCCACAGCCTCTCTGGATGTCCTAATTCTCCATCACTTGTAAAGTAGAGTGCTTTCTGATGTTTAGAAAGAAACTTCTTTTTATATTATTTTTCTTTTTCTGTTGAGGAATTGATTAGGGAGAGGCCATTAGCTTAGCTCTGGAAAGGTACCTGAGACAGCATTGCAGAGAAAAGGACCAGGATTGGAGCATTACCTTGAATTTTCTCTTTTAGAAGCACTATGTTGACACACAGGCTAGGGGCATTGTTAACCAATCTGGCAAAAGACTAGCTGAACAACTTCTTCAAAACTCATGTTGTATTTCTGGATATTCCATTATTTCAACTGAAATCAGGCAGCATGCTGTACTTCTTTCCAAATATTGACCAGGTTCTGACTGTACTCAAGCCAGCTGGCTGCACAATGGATCACGTGGTTGGACTGGCAGGTTGGAACAATCCATGAGGAAAATGAAGGGAACTAAATGCTGGATAGGAAATTAAGCAACACAGCCGTGATCTGGCCTGTACCTTGAAGAAGTTTGGCTTTGGCTGCTCACCCAGAGGAGATTGTATGAGGGGAATCTGATACCATCAGCAGCCACAGATAGGGAATGACTTCAACTGGTCATGCATTTTCCTCAAACCCAGACAAGCATCAGTGCGCTACGTGTCATCTTTCAGGCCACACTTGTCCCAGACAAGATCTGTTTACTGAGAATGAAGTAAAAATTTGACGCAGCAGGAGAGCATGCACAAGAACTCCTCATGGTGTACAGCATTATTAGCAGTCTCTTCATGTAAACTCTGGCTAGGAGCTGTTACAAAACAAAGCAAATATTAGCAGTAATTAGGAGGCTTAAAGAGAATTATTCACACCAGCAAGGCTGTCTCTCTGAGCTCATAGGAGACAGTCATAAACCCTGCTGATTTCATTCAAATCAACAGAATAGCAACTCAAAGAGGAAGCACAACAACAGGCAAGAGATCAAGCTGAAAAAAAAAAAAAACAGGCATGGCTTGTGGAAGGACTGGAGAACACAGGAGGTCCTAGGCTGCACCATGGGCAGTGACCAAGTTATGAACTCTCATCTTTGACATTCAGGATTGTCTCACACCATATAAGCAGCTACACTTGCAAATTCACCCTTCAGTAGCCTGCAACCTATTGGAGATACTTCAGCTTCTCTGGCAAGGAAGGGGTTGTAGCTCATACCACCACACCATTTATCATGGTAAATCCTTGGGTAGCTTTTCTTACAGGTTACCTTGCTTAAGGAGTGGCATGGCTTGTCATGAGTGGGAACAGTAGTGATAAAATCAATGAGGTAGTCAGAAAGCTTGAAAGGAAAGAATATATAAGTTGCAAAAGAGGTTATACATTTTGATAGTTTTATTTGTCTATGTAATATAACAACTTTTCTGTACCAGCATACTAAAATTAAACTGAAAAGAGTTTTTTGAGAAATGTTTGTTCAGTTGTATAAGGAAAAGATTGAAAGATTTTCCCTTTCACTTTAACTACATTAAGTTTGGAAATTTAGAATATACAGCACATGATCTGTGAAGCTGCCATTCTGAATCAAATTCAGCACTTGTTATTTTAGGAATGACAGCAGCCATTACCAAAGACCCCCCTCCAGGGTTGTGTCTTGTACAAACCGGGGGAGGAGACAGCTCCTACTGTGAGAGATTTACCAAGAAAAAACAAAAATAAATGAGGGTGGAGAGGTTATGCAATCTTAGTTGAATGCATTGCAAGATTTCTTTCTGTTCTTTGACCCTACTTGATTGTCTAGGGGACAGACAAGAGGAAGGCAGAGATGAAACAAAAGAGCTACAAATGGACAAGTAAAGAGGAGAAGAAGAGGAAGAAGGAGAAGCTTCCTACCAGACTTTTATGACAGTGTTAGCCTAAGCTTTGTTGATGCAATGATAGAACTGGGCCTGAAAGACTTATTTGTAAAAGGACAATGATCTGGTCACAAAGCTTATTTTCATGCTTCCAGGATATTCAGAACATCACATGCCAGTCTATGGACGTCAGCATTCTGACTGATATCAACCACGCACTATAAAAAGATAAGAAATTTGGACTTTCATATGAAGAATTCTTTACATCAATAAAATACTAAAAGCTCTCCTGCTGTGTGCCTGAGATGCCATAAACATTGCACCAACTCAGAACTGACATAACCTTTTCTACAGCAGCAGGTCTGAACTTAAAGGTTTATTAGCGGGCATCCATTTGCATAATCCTGTGGATTCCATTTTTATTACTAAAAAATAAAAACATAAATTCAAAGTAAATTACTTGCTTTTTGCAGCCATTTTAACACTACTTTTGTTTCAGTACTGGATTTCCAAAATGCCTCACACTAAAATTGTTATAAATCATTTAAAATTAAAAGTAGCTGGCAAGATAGTCTTCTAAAGAGGTGGGTCTGCCATGTCTAAACTCAGTCTCCTCTTCATGGATGTCATTTCCTATGCAAAGGGATTTGGTACGATTTGTGTTTTTCTCCTTAAGACTAAATTGCCAATAGTATTATGTAGCAGTAGAGCCTCTGAAAATGAAATAAGGTATTTTATCCTACCCTTAATGTATCTTATTTTATGCTTTCAGAATATGGAGTAATAGCTGCTTTTGTAGTTAAATGCAAACTCTGGCTGATGAGACTGAAGAATTTATCTGAAGTATTTTGGAGAAGACCCATTAGTCTAGGTGCAAGAAAATTATGTCCTTTCTTTTGTTCCTCACTCTGATGAATGATCAGTTAATAATCATGATAATTTTTTCTGGTGACTATATTCTGATTCTATTAGTCTTTAACTGAACATTGGCATATTATGACTTGTATTTTAAGAAGCACTGCTAATTGCCCCACCAACTACATTCCTAGATAGTGTTTATTATATATACCAATAGGAAAACATTAACTAAATGCACATCCAAAAGCAAAAAGACAGTGGTATTACTTGAGCAGTCTGAACACAAGGAACAGTAATTGGGCTTGAAGACTACTGAGGAAAACTGAAATTCATTTTCTATTTTTGACCTAAGACACTCTTATCATTGCATTATCTCAATTTATTAAGATGCAGTCATACAGTTGTCAATAAGCACAGCAGTGATAAAATCATATCTTCAACAAAGGCATGTGGTTACTAAATCACTTTTTTGTTATTACAGAAGTATCAAGGAAGTTTAACAAGAGCTTTGCCAACTACAGCAATACGCTCTAACACTAGCAAAACTGGTAAAAGATCTTAATATCCTCCACAAAAATGCAGAGAAAATAAAAACAAAGTGGCGATATCTGGACAATACTTGGATATACTCTGTGGATCTTTTTCAGCTACAAAGAGAGCAAATGAAAGGCAAAGAGATTACACAGGTATGCTGACCTTGCTTGTGTTTATGTTTTCATCCATGTCACACTTTGATCATGCAGAAAGTTGTATGTATTTTAATGTAATTGTGCTGTGCTGATGGTTGTGTAGGCATTAAGCCTGTCCAACAATCACATGTGGGAAAGCCCTTATAATATAAACAGAATCCAGAATACTAATGGACTTTCACGTAAATAACTTTCAAGAAATATCATATAAACCAGATGTGCCATCTGTGTGACTGAACATACTCTTGATTAGAAAGTAGACATCCTTAAAAAAAAAAGCTTCAAATTACATCAATAAAAGCCCTGTTCATTCTGCTGTTCCTTCCCTGTTCATTCAGTTCTGAGGAACTGCTTTTATGTAATCCAGGCATGGTTTTCTGCTTTAAAAGAAGCTCACGTTACTGAAGTTAGCCTCTTTGTGCTGGGTTAACCTAATTTCTTGTGCACTGGAAGAGCAATGGAAAATAAAAGTTGAAAGAAACAACAAACAAAGAACTGATGATCTTGTTGATGCAGAGTAAGTGGACTGAAGCGTATCCCAGGCGCTTCCTAGTTATTTTAATTTTGTAAGTGATTTCATTGATTTCACAAAGCCATTCATATCCCTAAATTATTACATAAACAGTAAGTGCATTAATAGACTGGAACATAATAATTTGGTTTCAAACGGTTAAGTATTCAGAGTTGGAGAAAAGCCAGAGAGAATCTGTGATTCATGAACATTCATCAGCAAAACTGCTTTGTTTTTTTTTCATATCAATTCTTTAAACCCTAAAAAAATATTATCTCATAGCATTTAAGGAATTGTTTAATTAAGAAATTAAGATGTTTTAAGTACACTAGCATCAGCTTACAGCTAAGGATAGGGATGTAAGTGTGTAAGAAGTAAAATATGTTCTTTTATGACCCTTCTATTGATTCTTCTCGGTCTCTAGGAAAAAAAAAAGAAAAAAAAAAAAATCAAAGCATACAAACATGTTTTCCCAGCTAAAGTCAGAGGCAGAAGTATGGCCCAAAATCATGATCTATTTAGTCTCTGACTCTCAGCTTTTTTTCAGTTTGGAGATGCTGAGTTTTTGGTTTTTCCAGCTCTCATGAGACTTCCAATGCAGCCTGAGGCAGCTGGGCACTCAAACACCAGTGAATGCCCATGACATTGAAAACTCCTTTGAAAGTTCCACTGCTGCTTTCTTTTCCATCTTCCCATTTGTTTTTAATACTGTGTTTTTCATTTAAATTAGAGAGATCACAGAAGGATCTACTGATCTACTCCCTCTCAATGATTCCCAAACAATAGGAACACAATACAAATCTAGTGGCTTTGATGCTTGTTAGAATCTTCCCATTTGTGTACCACTTTAAAACACACTGTCTGTGGAACTGTCATGCCAATAAGGGTTTCTGAAGAACTCGTTACCCTGTAGGAAGTAAACAACTGGACAATCATGACAAGATATTGCTTGAAACAAATTAAAAAACTTTGGAGGCTAGAACTGGTTCTAGCTTAATGACTGAAAGAACTCCAAGGCACATTAAAAGAGATCTTGTCAAAACAACACATGAGGTTTATGCAACTTTATATAAATTTAACAAACTAGTTGCTTGCAATAATACAAATTTGGGCTAGAAAGGAAACGCTGCTGTTCAAAAGTTGATCACATCAGAATCTGTAATGACCTACCTGATAGCTAAGAGGAGATAAAAACTATTCAAGATTTTTCGGTTCCTCCAACTACATATAGCCTTTGGTTTAATTGCTATTAATGTATTCTATACATTATACTCCTAAACTTAAAAAAAAAAAAGTCAGTATTTTCTGAATTTTCTCTCACACAGAATGACCACATGGGAAAGCTCTCTGAGCCAAGAAAGCATTAGATTGCTACTCTGCTTACAGATCTTCTTTATTGTGTCACTTAAAGATGCTCTTCTGCAAGATGGATGTTAACCCATAGTCTTAAAATCTACATTTAAAATTAAGTGTAGAAGCAGTATGAAAATACTCCTGTGATCACTTCCACATCTATATTAGGATCACGTTTTTTACTACCAGCAGAAGGATAAGGTACAGAGCCAAGTTCTATTCTCAGTCATCAGTGTAAATCCAAAGTATCCTCATCAAAATCAGTGAACTTATTCCAGATTTACACTCCTGGGTCTAAAGCAGAGTTCAAGCTGTCTTGTTTTAATATTCTTCAGCTAAGAAGAACATCTGGCTTTCCAGAACTCTGGAAATGTGAGTTTGTGTACTGCCAGCTTAACAACAAAAAATCAGATTCTTGTGTGTTATTTTCTTGAGCACAGATACAGTGAAATGACATTGACTCCAGCCCCACACTTCTGTTGCCAGAAGTCAGAAGTGTGTTAATATTTGTATTTTTGTCCAAATATATCTATTAGTATGAGTTTATCAGCTCCCCAGGAAATTCATTAAGTTCTTTTTACTTTTTTATTTTAAGATTGACTTTTTGGAGAAGTTCAAGACTAGTTCCTCTAACTTTTCTTTCACTACTCTACCAATTAATGAGCTTGGTAACTCTTAAATCTCACAGCATAATGACTGTGTTTCCTTGCACTGTGTGAACAGTGCAATTGTAGGTAGTCTCAAAAGGCTGCGGGATTAACCATCAAGTATTTATTTTCATTTCCTTAATCATAATGTCCAGGGAAAATGCTCTGTTTAGGAAAGAATGGTCATTAAGTGCTAGACGTGACAACCTGAGAATAGAATGAAGCTACGTAGAATTTCCCTCTGTGTTTTCTCTTGTACCAAAATACCCATGGAGAAATGAAAAGTTGGAAAAGCCTGTAGAGATGTATAAAGTCATCTCAGGCATCCAGCCACAGAAATCTCTGAGTGTGGGACGTGATAGCACAGGCTAGCCTGGAACAAAATTATCTCATTGCTAGCATGGGTCAAAGAGTTTTTGCAATACTAAAAAGAATCACAAACATGTAACATCCAGCAATCAGACCAGACAGCAAAAGAAGGCACACCGGTACACTGGCTGGAGAATATCAGATCAGCACAGAGGAAGCTGAGCCCACAGGGAGCCCTGTATGTGATCAAACAGAAAACAGTAAGGCTAAGTAGTAACTTACAGAAGCCAACCAAAATAGAAAGCATAAAATCAGAGGTAACTTATACATAACATCGGAATTTATTTCAACAGAAATATTAAAAAAAAAAATAGAGGTTTTGGTATTTTAAAAGGGACTGCCCACTTCTGTTGAAAAAGATCAGTGCAGAAATAGGACCACAAACCACTAACTCCAGTGTCCTTCGATACACTCTCTCCATTAAATAGCACCAGTGTTAGTTATGACTGAGGGCTGCAGGATGAGATCTGAGTTAATTTTCAGGAACATAGTTTTTACTGGCTGAACAGCTGGAAAATACTTCTCTGTTCTAGAGGAGAATTGTAGAAAATCTTGTCATGCCAGTGTCACTGAAGAATATTAATGATAGGTAACTATCATATGATTGACAACCTTAAGTAATGGAGCTGGGGGTTGGGACAGATTGTAACATAGAAGCACTGGTTGGAATTCACTTTCTGAGGAAGTCTAAAGGCATTCTTTATATGGGAAAACAATGTACGTCTTTTAATTGGAAAAATTCGCCACTACCCTTTTCTAGAATGCCACCCTTGGTTTAAGTCAAGTCATTGGAGCACAAAATGAAACCCATAGGTCAGAGGCTGTAATTCCAGGTGAGATCACAGGAACAGCAAAGTGCTAATTGAATAAATAGCACTGTAGAGCTGAATGAAGAGAGGGGAAAGAGGCTGGAAAGGCATGGCTTGCTGATGTGATGAATGTCACTCTCCGAAAAAAAAAAAAAAAAAAATCACACAAGGGAACATTACCAATCCAAGTAACTAAGTGAGCAATAGTATCTCATATTCCAAAATATCTCAATAAATTAAGGGCAATTTTTTCATTATTCTACAAAAAGTAAAATTAATTCTCCAGCTTAGGTTGTGAGGCCTGCATTTCAGCCAGCCTGCAGGCCAGGTCTGGCCCAAAGAACAGCCCCCACTGCCCACCAGGGACTAGACAACATGTGCCTTTATGTATGTGCTTCCCAGTTGGTGCCAGTCTGAATATTTTTATCTACTAACCACTGGCTGGCTTTTAAGTAACTTCTGCACATACTGGTCCTGCCAGGATACTTGCATCCTCTTGTTGGCTGCTTCGCTCTGCTTCTTCTCCCATATTTATCCCTCCTGGGCAGGACATCACACACTGTCTCACACGCCAACCTAGCCAGAGAAAGGGGAAAGGGAAGACGTTAGAGAGAATGAATTCATTTGGAACAGCAGCAGGAGTTGTTTGGATGAGTGTTGGGAAGTAGAAGACATTAGCAGTCTCCGAGCTCATTTGAGATGCAGCCTTCTGCATTAAAAACATCTCCTGTTCCATAAGGACTAGTCCAATTTTGTGAAGTGGTTGCTTTGGTTTGAGGGATCATCTTGTGTTACAGGATAGTCAGTTAACATCACCAGTACAAATAGGAGCTTTTCAGAAGAGCACACACATTATAAAAGATACTACATGATCCCAAACAAGGGGAAAGATTTTAACTAGATCTTTTCTCAAATAAGTGAAAACATCTTTGAATAAGAGAGAGGTCAAGGTGTAACAAATGCAATTAGGGTAATGCATTCACCTGAAATGTGCATCAACAGTTGGTTTTCCTCTACAGGAGAAACAAACGAGTCTGGAATTCCTGCTTCAGCAACCAAGGGAAATTGAGCCAGTTCTTATAGAAGCAGCAAGTCTGTCAAGGGAAAAGTTTAAACTATACATGGAAGGACTTATGAACAGAAAATTCATAAGGCAGATCCAGATGCTGGAACAGCAGTCTGGATATTTCGTCTGTTGTTTTACAGGTGGGTTTTTGTTTCCTGGTATTACAGCACCCTGCTGTATTTGTTGCACAAGCACAGAGGTGTATTTTTTAACAATATTTTTTTTAACAAAGTGACAGCATGGTAGTCCTGGCTGAGTGTGTAAGGTTGATCACTTCTGGCTCAGAGATTCCAGGAAGAGGTCTACAATCCCAATGGAAGGGCCTGGGTGAATGGGTGACGGTGACACTCCTGACAGATTCTGGAATACTGAATTCCTATTCCAAGTCCCAACTTATTCTATGCCTTTACATTAATCTAAAGAGTCCTCAGTAAGGTCTGCTCCATGGGCACTGCCAGTCCATCCAACATGGTAACTATTGCCTTTGCTTCAACAACGGGAAAATAAAAGGACCAGTTATCTGGCTTAATGTACAGCCCCATGGGGTTTGGAACAGAGGAGAGAGAGAATAGGGAAACCTGCAGGTATTGAACAGCTACTGACTTCTATTATGATCTTCCCAGCTATCAAATAGCCCTCAAGAAACAAAACCTTGGGAACCCCTACTTTAATACACTTTGTTTCTTCCAGAGGAAAAAGTTCACTGATTAAGGGGGTGTTTCCTGCCAGAGAACAACAGAGAGCCAGCAGTAGGTGAGGAGCCGTCTCTGTGCTTCTGCCTGAAGTAAGTACATGTTTCCAAGCTCGTGCTCACATCCCTGTGCCAGGGAATCTGTTGGCTGAGGCTAATGCACCTAGAACGAGAGGTCACACAGTACAGATTTCCATCAGTTAGCCAAATGCATTTCACAGCTTTTACGCCCAGCCATTATTTAATATCTGCTGCCAGGAGCCACCTTGTCTATGCTGACATCACCCTGTCAGGTTTTTTACACTTTCTTACAGAAAGAATGACACACTCCAGCATGAACAGACACATAATGCCAAGAAACAGACAGTATAACTCAAGCTCCTAGATGGGCTTGAGTAATTTATTTCTCATTCAGCTTCATTTTTACAACTTTTGGAAGAATGTTTTTGAGACTGAAACTTCCATGTGTAGATTTTCTTCTCAAAAAGCACTAAAACTTTTGACAACATACTAAATAATTTCAAGTTGAAAAATCAAGCATTTCAGAGTACATTACCCTCATAATGAATCAAGATATTTGTTGTCATCATGATAGGCTTTCTTGTCAATACTCTAAGTCACATTTTTATGGCAGTGTATTTGGTATACCATAAAAAAGACATTAAAAACATTATTAAAAACTGAAATCAACATAATCTATATTCTGACCAAGAAAATGATATTATTTTAACAATTTATAGCGACGCTGCTGGGTATTATATCAAAGAAAACAACTCAATAGCAAAAGCCAGTGGGAAACATAACTTATTTTGTCAAAAAAAAAATGATTTTAACAATAACTCAGAGCCATCTGAAATCTGGCAAAGTAGCATAAAAAAAATTGTGGCCAAGCTGATTATTTTAATTTTCCAAACAGGGCAGCAAAAGTCCGTCACCACTTGGTACCTTTCCACTTAATTCCTCAGATTAAACATAGAAGTGCGAGTCAATCAAATGCAAGAAAATGCTACTTGTATCCTACACCCAAATTATTATTAATTCTTAATTTAATTTGATGATGAATCCTTCTGTCATTAGAGTCCATGGACATGGGAGGAGAAAATGTTGGATTCTGAATCCACATCTCAATAAGTTTAAGATATTAAACTGTTTTCAGTGAAAGTGCAGGAGTAGTAGGTGGGAAAGAGGGAAATCCAAACATAACATGGGAAATAGTAGGAAAAAAAGCTCACGAGCAAACTTCTAGCACCAAAGGAAAGAGCTAGCAGTAGCCTCAGAGTGACAGACTGTTCTGGCCTGCCACAGCAATGTCAATGGTGTCTTCTCCTGCCATTTGACATGTGCCTTTTCTCAGGAACCTCTTGCCACATTTTCTGAGTCAGCAGTATAACCCCTCTGCTGCATATCATCAAACAAACATGTAAAGGAGGAAAAGTGCCAGTAGTATAACTGCTCTCCAGCAAGAGGGTAAAGGTCCTCTGAAAATGCAAGTTTGTTTGTAGAGCAACAACTAATTGTTGCCAAAATACTACATTGATTTCAATGCAGCTGAATAAGTTATTTGGCTAAGTGTATTTTATACAAGCTTATACTGCATCATTTTCCCATGTTAACTCTGTAGGTCTTTAATTCAAATAAGGGTAGTTTGGAATAAATAAAGCTATGAATTAAAATACTCTTTCTCCAAAACAGAAAATGTTAATAATTGTTAATATAAAAAATAAATATAAATACTAATCTGAGACAAGGATGAATTGTTCATGCCTCTTTACAATTGCTGACTTCAACAAAACTGTTGGAATCAGATGATTCTTAGGGTCCCTTCCAACCTAAACTTTTATGAAAGCTGAATTCTCTTCTATCATATCTGAAATTGGCCCTGGATCCCTATTAATTCAAAACCAGACTTTCTCTTTAAAATTCAGGTCTAATTTTCATCCTTAAATCCATTTTTTATAATAATTTTACACATATTGGTTCTTCTATGCTGGACAAAGACTAAAAAACTTCAACATTTATTTTCCATTAACTTCTTTTTAATAATGAAGTCATGTTTTTTATGACTTCATAAACTGGATACTTGCAGTATTTTCTCTATTCATATGCGAATTGCTCTGTAAGTAAAATAATGCTTTTTCTGGTGTTGTGATTCTATTCTTAAATGAAAGGAGTAACTTTTTCCTGCCCATAAAATATCAGTCTGAGTCAAGACTGTAATGAATTTATACACTCTTTGTAAAAGTTTTGCAATATTAGTAAAAATAACTTTTCAAAGAGGTCATAAGACACTTTTTATTACAGAACTATTTTTTGCTAATAGCCAAAACAGCCTGGCTATAAGGGCAGTGTTACCATAAAGAAGGAAAAAATGAAGAATTAAAAGCTGATAGCTACAGCAAAAGTAGACGTCTGAAATCAAATGATGAGAGAGCTTACCTCTTCATCAAGGCTATCTGCTCAAATATCTAATGACCTGGATTTTTATTATTTTATGAGGACAGTGTCTTAGTTTCTAATTATTCTATACTTCCAACATCAACCTGTATTGCCAAAGATAACAGTACTCTTACTAAAATGGCTGTTTCACTTTCTATACTCCCCTGTCCTCCAGTAAGTTTTTGCTCTGTTACCTCAGTTACACAGGCTCCAGTGCATACAGCTATAAGGGAATTAAAATGTTCACAAGCATACACATTCTTTTGAAATATCACCCCAGACATCCAGGGGTCAGCCATAAAACACTGAAAAAACTGGAAGTGGATTGACCACTATAGATTCACCTGGGACACAACAGTCAAAATTTTTTTGTCCAGTTCCAAGTTTTGTCACAAACCCAATTTTATCTTCAGTAGAGAGAAACGGGCATTGTCAGAAAGCAATTCATATAATTGTCTCAGACATCCATTTTAGAAAACAAATAGCACCAACAAAAGGTGATGTATATTTCATTTCCATTGCCTATACAGAGGGCTGAGAACAACCAGTTTTGACTTGAGTACTGAGCTTTTAAAAGCCTTCTAAAAGGGTGGTAAGATTCCTGTTTCGTGTATTTCACACTGGAGGTAGAGATCACCATGCAGTGTTAGATTAGGCTGAAGCATTTCTACTACCTTCTTCAGGAAGACTACAATGGAGAGTGAAGCCACATCAATATAGAATGGCTGTAACATAAACCACAAAAGATGAGAGGTTGGGCATCACTGATTCAACATCATATTATCTTCTGTGTCACCCATGGGTTCAACTGGAGATGTGACCTGTTATATGGCAATGATTTAGTGCCCTTAGCTCTGTCATTCCATCTCAGTTGTAGGCACCAAAACTGACTGTGGCTATGGCTGCAAGGAAATTGTACATCCAGATCAATGTTAAGATATGATGAATTTTTTTTTAACCATACTACTCAGCCAAACCAATGGAGGATGTTTATATTTGTGCTTTGTATGAAAGCAGCAGATACAAATTTTAAATTGTAATCTATCTTGTATCATGTTATGCTATGCAAAGTATATTTGTATACATACAGATATAGCAAAGATAAAAACTGAAAAGAGACATAATTGGAGAATAGAGAACAGTCAGTTTGATTGGTGATAATCTTTGGAATTTATTGCTAAAGTTGTTAGAGATTCTTGTTTGAAGTTCTATCTGAAGGTTAATGCTTTGGATATATCCTTTTCTAAATATTTGTGTGTTTGTACTTGCTTCCAAGGTTACCTGTATTTTATTTTTAAAAACAGATTAACTTGCAGTCTGATCTAAAATTCACTAGAATTAATGGAAAACCTCTCAATAACTTCATTAGCATTTCAATCACATCTTTAGAGAACTTCCTCCTTTCAGAATCACAGAATGGCCTGGGTGGGAAGGAACCTCAAGGATCATGAACCTCCGTGCCACCCCCCCCCCCTTCCCTCCCCCCCACATGCAGGGCCACCAACCTCCCCATTTGATACTAAACCAGGCTGCCCAGGGCCCCATCCAACCTGGACTTGAACACCTCCAGGGACACGGCATCCACAACCTATCTAAGCAGCCTGTTTCAGGCTCACCACTCTCTCTGTAAAGAACTTCCCCCTGACACCCAACCTAGATCTTCCATCCTTCAACTTAAAACCATTTCCCCTTGTCCTGCTGTTATCTAGCCTTGTAAAGAGTTGACTCCCTCATGTTCATAGGCTCCCTTTAGGTACTGAAAGGCTGCAATGAGGTCACTCTGTAGCCTTCTTTTCTCCAGGCTGAACAAACCCAGCTCCCTCAGCCTGTCTTCACCAATATCTGTCCTTCTCTGTTTGTAAAAACACAGCAATGATTTAGAGTAATAGTTGAAATCATAGTTGTAATGTTTGAGAAAAGAACAATCAATTCAGTGAATTATAGAGTTCCACATATACATTTTCTTTCTTGCCAAAAGGACTTTGAGCATATTCACTTAAATTTAAGACAGTAAAAATCAGTTCACTGAGCCAGAGATATAATGTGCTTTACGTGAAGGTCTTTAAAGTAGTTGTACTTTTGCTCAGCTTAAAAGAAATTAACACTGTTGAGGTTTTATGCTGAAATATGTCTAACAATGAGGAACTGCAATAATGACAAAACTATTTCTGCTTTAGAAAAATTGATGTGGAAAATGCATCATTTTTACAACTCATATTTTAAAACTTTAACAGTTATACAAGTGAAGTCATTTTCTTGGAAAAAAAATGAAAAACTGTGGACCATGCAAGACTTTTAGAAGTGTACATCTTCAGTTCCTTACCAGAACATTTAATTCACAGCACCATAACAGTTGATAAAGTCTATCAGTACACTACGTGAGCTCCACTTAAAAATTAGAACATTCTGCAAATTAACGAACTACTTATTTGCTTTAAAGACCTGATTTAAAAATCAATTAGGACAAAAGACTTCATCTTGATCAGTAACACAAGTGAATGAAGTTTTGCAGACTTCACCTATTTATCACTGGATGAAATCAGAGAGAAACAAAAAAGTTATAGTTGTAATTGCAAGAAGCTCTTTGGGTTTCACATTTAGGATGTCCATGGTCAGTGCTAACTCAGTAACAATAGAGTGACTTGCCCTGTTCTAAATGTCACCATTTTCTCATCCTTCAGGTGTACAGCACAAAACTCAATCAGGGTGAAGCTGAAATTGGCAGGAGAGAGGTACCAATTTGGCAGGACTCAAGAAGCACTTTTGGCAATGGAAGGGGAATGGGTGTAGAGCTAGACACTAAACCAGGACCACTAATACCTGGTTGGCCAAGTAGTTTTCCAGGTCTGGACACCACCAAAGGAAGGATGATGCTTGAGATCTTCAGTACAAATCTATGAGAAAACTGGGAGATAAGTGTGCTCCAGACCCATCATCTGGATGAATGCTGGAGTAATGAAGGTGAATGGAGATCACTAGGGGATACATTTGAGCTTGGGAAGCAGCTGGTATTGGTATGCATGACACATGGGAACTAGTAATGGGAACTTGATGCTTGCACAGCACCAGGAACTCCCGCTGGCCTACTGTGCAATATACAGAATAAGCAGGAAAAATGCATTTAGTTCACAAGCTGAACAGTTTTGCTGCCACTGTCTTGTACTGGATGTTCAGAGAAACCACTCAGAACAGTACTTTCTCCTTCTGCTTCTCTTACTATCAATTGCAGGTAAAAAGTTGAAAAAGAGAAGATGAAACTAATGAAGATACAGCACAAAAGTTAATAGAACTCCACTTTCAGTAAGGAAAAGTAAGTTAAAATCAGTTTTTGAATTATGTATACGATATGGTGTCCTTTGCAGGTACTTCAGGATGCTGGCTGCTGAGCTTCACAGCCCAGTGCAGAAAAGTGATACATCATGCTATGAACTACCCCACTGATGTCAAAAACTGAGCCCTTAATTTCTTCCCAGTTTTTCAAGTCTTACTTTAATAGAACACTTTTTTTTTTTTTTTAATAGTGGCATTGTACTATACTACCTTCACCTTGCAGTTTTGAAAGAAAGTCAGCAGTTCTATTTTCCTAGAGCTTGCAGCCCATGAAAGCACCAAATAAGTAGTCTTTAAGAACATACATTATCAATACTTGAAATTTTTGATATTCATATTCTACCTATTATTTAATTTATATATGCCATACATCATTAAATTGAGAAAGTTGTAACTGTAGGACAGTTAGAAGAGCTTAACAGAAATAAAGAACAGAGCTTTTACCAAAAGAAATCACTTAACAGAAATTTTTTAAATTGCCTGAATACCATTTTGGTTCGTTTTTTGAAGCATTTTTAACATTTGGAATCTTGTCACTCTGAATGTTTTATTTAATATTTAATACTTCTACTATTTGTGAACCCTTTCCAAGTAGCCTTACATAAACTACATCTTCTAGTTCCTTTTACACAATATGCCAATCCCTCTTAATCTACTTTAAAAATATGTTTAAGCTTCATTCTTGCCTCACATGTCATGTATTTTTTTCTTCATTGGCCCAAGTCTCTATCATAATACTTTTACTGGTTTCTTTTCTTCTCACTTATGTCCCCATTAGGAAGGGATGCTTTGCTTAGGTTGAAGACTGATCATCGGTCTTTCTTTTTTATTGGACTCCATTTCTGTTTCAAGGTGAGCACCATTAAAGCCATTCATGATGAACTCAGCTTACCACAGACCTATTTAATTTCAGCCTCTTTCTGAGAAACATGTCTTACCTGACATCTGCTCATTCCCTGTCACAGGATTCCGTCTTTTTTTACAGCAAAATGGTACAGTTGGTGCAGTACATCATCATAAATGGGAAGGTTTAAGTTATTTCCCTCAGTATAGAGAGCTTCACAAGACATTTTGCTTGAGACAGAAAGAAACCAAAAGTAAAAACTTCAGGGCTTCTCAGGAATTCAGAGATATCCGAGGAACATGCTTTAGCTATGTATTTAAACAAGCAACCCTCTGTCTTTCAGAAAACATGAGTCAGGACTACAGGCCAGATTCCATCACAACTCAGGAAATCTAGAGTAAGAGATAGATAAGTGAGGCATGTTTCTCATATAAAATGTGCTTTCAGAGTGTTCCTTAATTTTTCAGTAGAAAAACTGTCATTTCTATCATAGACCTGCCTGCATTAAGACTTTTCTTGTGCTATTTTGTATATACCAATAAGACACTGAAATTGCTCATCTGAAAAAGTGATATTTTGCTGTATTCTGCACAGTTTAGATGTGCATCTTCCACATCAGGGAGATTTCTATTGAATATTACTTGCAAGATGCCTGCTATCTCAGTCTGCACTTGTCAGAACTGTTCAACATGATAGAAGAAAGCCCTAAGGGGAAGAAAAAAAAAATAGTGGATAATGCATGCCAGGCTCTGCCTATTAGCACAGATGTATCCTGGTAACTTATCAGGAAATAGCAGGCACCCATCATGAGTATAATTGTGTCAGATTCTCCTTTCCAAGAAGCTGTTGCCCAAAGCTAGACATGTCACAATCTCCTTTGAAAAAGAAGATGTAAATGGAAAAATCATTCAACTGAAGGTATTATGTAGCAAGCTTCGCAAGTCTGAACAGCTCAAATTTTCCCAGAAGTCTGCCTCTCCAAATTGTTTTTTAAATAGTTCACCCTACAGTTAGATTAGCTTACCACAGTCTTTCCCTCATAGAATTCAATGCGGTAAGAGAAACAACTTGAGCATTGTGACTAATCAGTGTAGAACTTATATCAGATTTTGAAGTAATTAATGTAAAAGTCATGCAGTAGAGCATAATTTCATGTTCTAATGATGTTCTGAATAAAAGTCACATAATGATTGTAGAAAGCAAGGGTTAGAAAATATTTAACAGATGCTTGTCTGTTCTTATGGGAAGATCAGCAAATATAGTCTTCAGGGAAAGGTGTATAAGTGTATGCATGCAGGTCTGTACATCTCTCTGTATCACCTCAGTCTAAGTATTTAGAAAGGATATAAATGCATAAAACAAAACAGGTAAAGTTGTGAGAAGTTTTATTTTTTAAATTGCTTACAGTTATATTAACTGCATCTTGAAATTAGTGTGTACTGCAAAAGTTGTTGTGCATGTTTACATGTTATAAGGAATACAACTGTCATTTTCCATAAGACTAGGGAAGTCAAGATCTTCTTGTCTTCAGGATTTCCTCATAAGTATTTCACATTCTTGTTCCCTGAAGGGAAGAATGAGCAGGTATTTTTATAGATTTGGTGTTACTGTAATAATCAGTGTCCAAATCATATTTTAGAAGGCTAAGCAAAGCTATAATCACTAGAGATTAGGGTGAAACTTTTCCACTCCTATAAATCAGTTTTCCATGCATTCATTTTAAGGCACTGATATGACCAATAATCAAGAGAAATAGGATGTTAGATAAGCAGACTATGAGTCAGCTCTCACTCATTATGACAGCTCCTTAGTTTAAGTGGATTTGCAGAAAATAAAGTACCTTTTCTATTTGATCATCAAGTGAGACTATGGCCATGCAATCTACCCACATTGTTCAGCTCCCATTCTTTTCTGACAACTCTTTCAATCTTTTGACAGAAATATAAATTCTCTAAACAAAGGTGAGGTACCAAGATACTATATAAATATCCAGAGGTAAATAAGACAGATAAAATACCCATTAAATGAATAACAAGGAAAGCAAATGTTGGCCCACCTCACCTGAATGATTCATTCAAAATAAGTCTCATTGATACCATCTTTACCATAAAGCAGTCATAAAAATTCTAGCAGTAATTAGCCATAGAGCTGATGCAAACAAACCCTCAATGTTCAGGTTTCACTACATTAACAATCAGAAAAATCAATGCAATGGAAGGGCAATACAGGAGTAACATCAAAGGGACCAGTACAAATAGAATGCTGTTACAAAGAAAAAGGGCTCACCCAGCTATGAAGATCCAGGTTCACAAGGAAAACTCCACAAGGGAGGGATCTCCAACCAGAGATCCTGCTCTAGGGGCAGTCAGCCCTTAGATGAGCTCTAAGAGAGGTGCAGCCAGGCTCCACCCCTTCGGGTCACACAGCTGAATTGCCTTCACCTGTGCTCCAAGGGCTGAATGGATTTTTTCCCCAGGTACTCAATCAGTGGTTCAGACTGTGATTCAACAGTTGCCATACTCAAGTGAAAATTTTTGTAGTCTGTTTTAGTTATTTTTTTGTCATAAACAACATTAGTTCATTATGTTAAAAGATGATTTATGAATTCAAGTTTCAAATGCATAAAATCTTTGAGGCTGAAGTAGGAGCAGTGTGATAAAGTAAATACAGCTGTATAAACAGGCACGTATCTTGCATCTTATCTCTCCCCAGAAATTATCTGTCAGTCTCTCACGACCCACAGCACAATGTCCTCTTTTACATACCAGAGCCTTATTCAGGTTGGAAGATGTTTTTAGAGATGTCTCCAAACTCCTTCTCAAAGACAGATCAGCACTGAATTCATAACGTGTTACTTGGGATTTTGACTCTTAAGATCTTCAAAAAATTCTAAACAGAGACATTCGAAGGAACTCAGCTTGGAACCAGTCCTCTGAAGAGAATGAATCCTTAACCATGGACATGCAATCTTTCTAAAACCAAGAATAGATTCTTATTGTTTTTCAGAAGGTGTCAGCACCTATGAAGCACAGCTAGCGCATCCACACTGTTGTGGTTTAACCTGGTAGGCAGCTGAGCATCACACAGACACTCATTCATTCCTCTCTCAGCTGGATGGGGGAGAGAATCAGGAAAAAAAAAAAAAAAAAAAAAAAAGAAGAGCCAGCAGCGTGCTCTTGCAGCCCAGAAGGCCAGCAGTGTCTTGAGCTCCATCAAAAGAGAGTGTCAGCAAGGCAAGGGAGGTGATTGTCCCCATCCACTCTGCCCTTGGAGGGCCCTAGGGAGTATTGTGTCCAGGGCTGGGGCCCTTGGTATAGGAAGGACACGGAGCTGAGGAGGAACTCCAGAGGAGGACCACAAAGATGATCAAAAGGCTGGAGTATCTCTGCTGTGGAGAAAGGTTGAGGGAGTTGGACTTGTTTATTTTGGAGAAGGCTTCAGGAAGCTCTCATTGCTGTCTTCCAGTACTCTAAGGGATCTTACAAGCAGGAGGAGAACTTTTTACATGCTCTGACAGTGACAGGACAAGGTGTGATCACTTTAAACTAAAAGAGTAGATTTAGGTAAGATGTTAGGAATACATTTTTTACTCAGAGAGTGGTGAGGTGCTGGAACAAGTTGTCTGGAGAGGTTGTGGGTGCCCCATTCCTGGAGACATTCAAGGCCATCTTGGATGGGATCCGGGGCAGCATGATCTAGTGGTTGGCAATCCTGCCCACAGCAGGGGGTTGGAACTTGATGATCTTTACTCCTCCAAACTAAGCTATTCTATGATTCTACGATTACATAGTAATTAATGTCATACAATTCAAATCATTGGTTATTCTCTCCCAGTATTAAATCTCCTTGAGGTACACTCTGGACATCCTCAGCCTGCCACATTACCCACCACATGCACCAAGCTACTTGAAGAAAAGTAATGGTTTTGCCCCTGCATTGCCAGTTGTTTTTCTTCCATTTGCCATCATCCATGAGTCAGTATAGGCAGAGCACTGGCCACTTTTCTTGTTCAATAACATGTAAAGCCAGCTGGATGGCTTTCACTTCTGCCAATCATCTCAATTTACCTTCTCCTTCAGCAGTTTCTGCAGCTCATTGTGTAGGACTCCATACCATAGCCTTTCACATCCGATGATTTCTCACAATGTGACAGGACCCATCCATGACCAAGGCATATTTTCTGGCAGTTTATTATATAGTGGAGCCTCTTCTGGCAATATTCCAAAATTTCTGCCTTTGGGCCAGGCCATAATCATTTCTAAGATTCTTGGACAACTGGAATTCCCTATGTGACTCCAGTGTGTGATTGGTGAGACCCACGTACTCCATGTAGCATCAGCTGTATGATGTGTGGAGGGAAACCATGCCTCTGAACATCCAGCCCAGCACAGGCAGTCAGGGTTCCAAAAGGAAATGTGTTTCAGTACCAACCACTTCCAAAGAAGCTTGGACCCCTTCATACATTGTCAATATCCCTTTCTCAATTGGAGTGTAGCAGGCTTCACATCCTCTGTATCATCATCTCTAAAACTCCTGGCATAGGCCTGAAATAAATGTTCAGACAAATTTTTCAAAGAATACCGTAACTTCACTTGATTCAGATTTGAAGCTACTAATTAGCATTTTTTTATATTATATCCAACTATTATTGGCAATGTCTGGGTGGCTTTCCTGTCGAAAAAAGTTGTTTAATCCCTTGGGCTCACTTTATACAGTGAGATATAATTTGCTAACATTCAAATAAAGCATTTTCAGATTTCCAATGAACGCAAGTCATCAAATACTTATTAATTATCTGGAGCACTTCTCAGTTTGTACACTGTCACTCTTGTGTGTGTATGTGGAGGAGGTTGACTTTGATAGCCAAAGCTCATAACTGATCAGTTTATCGTATTCAAACTGCAATCTTAACTAATAACCACAATGACAGCGGAAACAGGAAAAGGGTTCAAAGCATGCATAAAACAAGGAGAGTGCTCTCTCATTTAAAATTTTTAAGCAGAAACAAGAGTTTCAGTATGTTTATACAGGCAGATTGAGCTACCACAGACTTAGTGGAAAAAAAACAAAAACCATAGAACAACTTGAAACATCTAATAAATTAACATTCAAAGTATATAGTGAACTTCTGTCTTCAGCAAACTTATGTTCTCCTAATTTATGAGTCGGAGCCATTTCTCTCTTTTCATAATACAGAACCTTTGGATTTCATATAATGGAAACAGAAAATTAAGGTTATCACAGATATACGTTCCAAACGTCTATCTTTTTATTAATTAGTATGTTCTGTACTTGATCCTGCACGACTAGAAAACTCACAAAGGTAGCTTCCAAATACCTGTACACTGCTGCATGAGCTCTACTTACACAAATTAAATACTGCAAACACAAGTGGTGTTGCAACTGACAAGCCAAATGCTTTGTGTATGAGTTTTAGAACAAACAAGGAAAAATTTGTGGGTTTTTTTATTCTAATAAAAATAATAGAACTAATGTGAAAAAGTTGAGCAAAGTAGCTATAATCATCCCCTCTGTTTTCTGAGGCAAATGCAAAACATAGCAAACATATTGATTAAGACTGCAGTTTCATCTGTCCCTGTTTCATATCTGACTGAGTTGTACATCTTGAAGAAGAGTGTAAAAAGCAAAGACCATTAAAAGTAATCCTTCAGATAGCAGCATTCTCTCAGCTTCAGACAGTTGAGAAGTAGCTAGGGGTTTATGCCAGTTTAACAACTTCAATGCTATCCCATAGTGAATGCTACTTCTTTTGTTTCCTAAATTATAAATCAATAAATTAATTTCCCTTCCACTCACATCTGAGTTTAATTTAATTCTCTTTTTTTTTTTTTTTTTAAAGACCTCAGAGGGGAAGGTAGATTCCCTCAGATTCTCTATCATGAACACAAAGAACAAATTTCATTAGTCTATCACAGCTGACCTTAATATCTTTTTTATACCTCATGCTTCTGCCAATGTTCCTGTTCCAGTGTTTTAAAAATCCACCAGCACCATATTATTTGTCTGCATGCTATAGCGATTTGCTGCACATCTCTGCTTTTTGCTCTTCTATTTCCCTCATTTGGACAAAATTTGGACAAATCTACTCTATTGCCTCAACCGAATATTTTTTGTTTGCTTGGTCAATTCTCTAAGAATATTTTTCAGCTGGCATTGGCACACAGATTTATTTTCAGTTAATATTTTATGTTAGTTTTAAACAACTGTCCTGCTATTCATAAGCTGTTTATCCTTCCTACAAGTGTTACATCATTGTTCAGTATTTTCTCTCTTTATTTGCAGACATGTCATAATGCTAGGAACTTTCGCGTGTGTGAAGGCTTGTATGCATATTTTATTTAATTTCCTCTGAATTTTCACTCTCTCAGTTAAACTAAGAGTTTTTAAGTAAAATGAAATCTTAATTATCCTATTTAAACTTGCTATTAAGTCATTGCCTCTGAATCTCTACAAGCATTCCAAATGGGACTCTGCACACTTACGTATCTTTCTGAAATGTCTATTAGCGATAATGTGCTTTTTACTAGGAGAGGAATTAAATAATCTTGTGATATTTTACTTTGCTAGTAAAGTAACTATAGGGATTACAAACATCTATAATTTTCACACATTTCAACTTTTGACTTTGGCATTCTCTCTGGATAAATACCTTAACAAACAAAAATATTCATTTATTTCGTGTCAGGGAGGATTTTCCTTCTTTTACCTTTGAAAAAATGTTTTGCCGATTCCCTCATTCACATTACAAACTCTTTATAGCCTAATTTCATAAACATAAAACATATTATCATAACATGAAACTAAACTGAGAATGCAGTAAGACATCTGATTAAAATGAGATCACAGTGTGAATAACAACAGGCTCAAAGTGAAACAGAAACTTAAAATATCAGTTCAAAAATCTATAATGTCTAAATAAGTTTCTGGAAATCAATAGCGAAGATAGACTTTAACCCTCTCTTTAAGTGACATTTGAAGGTATTTGTGTGCTAAAATCCTAAAAGCAAATTTTTACACTGTGATCTTAGGTCCAAGTTCTTCTCTGTATGTCTTATAGGATATGGAATTGGGATCATCATTTACCTCCTCAGAATACATAGTAATATTGATCAAAACACCTAATAAGTGAAGATTTGACAATTTTTATTTGTGGAAAATTACATTTGGCAATCTTCAGTTCTCTAGATCTCTTAAGGATTAATATGAACTTGTATTCTCTTAATAGTACAATCTACAGGATTGTTCCAAACTGAGGACAGTTCTCCATGGATGTATATGCTTATACATATGCTTATAGCCATATATTCATGTTCACACTCAAGAAAACTTGTAAGATTTGAAAAAAAAAAAAAAAAAGGAGGAGGAAGAGATTAGAGAATTCACACTGGCAGACTATGGAAGTAGAAAATAAGATAGAGGCAGAACTACAACCTTAGGCTAGGATGTAATGGTCTGTTGGCAAATAAATTCACCTTCACTAGCTTCCCAGAGGTTCACTGAAGCATTCATGGACTAGAATGACTTTCACTAAGTCTTGGCTTCCGTGATGTCCTCATCTCATGCATCTTTCTGAGTCAAGAGATGGGACAGCACTGTCTTCCCTCTATTTCTTCTTAAAACTGCTTGAGTTTTGCAGTAACTCTGCCCCAAAAAATCTTCCTCAAAATCTTGGAAATAGAAGGCTCAACAATTGCTGCCATTCAACTTATCTGTCAGAGGTCTTTACTGGACAGCTATAAAATGGAAATAATTTGCTTTTGTTAGCAATTAAAAAAATAGCCTACATTTTGTATGAAATAGAAATTGATCATCTTCAAAAAAAAATACAAAAAACTTCAGATTTTATAACATCCCTTCTGAAAGACTGGGAGTGATAAGAATTGGTATAAAAGTACTTCATTGGAAAAAAATCTATACAACAAGCAACCACTTACTTAACACTTATTTGCCACTAAAATTAAGAAGCATTTATATGTATTTCCTCTCAGCATTCTCTTTTCCTTTTCCTTCAAATAAAATTTTGAGATTTTAAATTTTGAGAATTTAATGAAAATTGTTCTGACACTAAAATCTTCATTATAATAGGAAGAAAATGAGACTTCACTGCTCACCTTGATTAAAACAGCCTGATAAACAAATTTTAAACTAAATCTGGTGTCTGCATTTCCAAAAATAATTTTTAAAAGCTATGCTTCTACTGTTTGGAATAGAGTTAGCTATTAAAAAAAAATAATATGGAAACAAACTGTTGGACTCTAGTTCTGAACTTCACATGAGAAATTGTACCACAAATGTCACCACAGTCAAGATATATTTATTCACCATAAGTATGATCTTGAACCTACCTTTCAGTTTTGAAAGCCATGCTTTAGGCAATACTGTCCTGCCTTGCTTCAGAAATACTGTTCTGAGAACAGGCTACATTGTTCTGTATATACTGCTAGTTTTTCTTAGTTCCAAGTGATGTGCCAGATCTTTCATGCTTACTGTGATGACACAAAGTATTACATATGTCTAGCAGAGTTGCTCAGTTTTTTTAAGTCTCATTCCTTAGGGAATGGTAATATTCAACACATTCTAAAGTGGAGTTTTAAGAGTTTATGGCTTAAAGTTTAATAATTCCCATTTAGAAAAAGTCCACATTCTTTCCAAAATGACATTCTCCACTCACACAGATTGATTTGTAGAATACTCACATGTATGAGTTGTTTATTACTCCAAAGCTAATTCAAGAATAGCTGATACCTAGTTGTTTCCTATACAAAACATTTCATTAAAGAGGAACAAGATAAGCATTTACCTATAGAAAAAAGAAGATGAAGAATTGCTTCATTCCATTCTGCTGTCATTCACACAGATACACAAATAAGGTCTGATCCTTGGCTTCTGCTGAAGTCCCTTTGTGATAAGAGTGCTTACATGAATCATTAGCAGGCATAAAGCCAGAACTATTTAGTGTATCCCCCAGGCTGCTCTAAGACATGCCAGGAGTAGGTTTGGCTTTCAGCTCTGGAAGCAGAACACTAATTTCAAGCCACTTTTCTCACCTCCTCCCCTCATCGTGTCTGGTAAAGGACTTGTCTGTTAACAGCAGTTTCTTTCTGTTCCAGATGGTAACTTCTCAAGTACACAATAGGAAAGAAGGAACATAGTTCTCACATTTTCACTGATGTTGTAAGATTAAAGATCTTCACATCAGACACACAAAACTACCAGCTCAAGGCAAACAGTAAGCTTGCAAATGGGTAATATGCTTTTTAAATGCTACATGTTTCCTAGAGATCTAAAATAGAATTGTAGCACAACTCGAAAGCTGCACAGTGGCTCAGAGCCACATTCTCAGCCAAAGTCGAACAGCATAGATTAAGTCTCAAGAGCATATATAGTTTGCTTAGATTTCTTGTATACTTTCTCAGAACTTCTCCATATCTAGTAAACAGAGGGTGTCAGTCAGGATTAATGCAGCTCAGTGGAATCCACATAAACAAACACAAATACACAAAAGAATAAAAATAAATAACTAAAACCACAATTATTACTTTGGAAAAAAAATGTTCACGAATGAACTAATTGAAAATGAGAGAAATGAAGCTTGTTTTCAGCTGTACAACAGTAAAGGGAAATCAAGTGTGATAACGTTGTCCAGTTAGAGAATCAGTGTATAAAAAGGCCAAGAAGCTTGGGATTGCAAATGCAAACAAAACATCTACATGCTTTTACTTTAAACTAGTCTTCAATTTATCACTGGTTTTGGCAGTGACCGTTCTCCTCCGTTCCCCCCCCAAAAAAAGAATTACTTGTAACCTCAGAAATAAAAGGGAAATAAAAAAATAGAATTAATTACTCTAGAAGACATCTTACTAAGTTCTTTGGCAGGGTAGATGACTAGGTGAATAAGGAAAGCAGTATATTTCAAGTACATTTCGTAAGACTTTTCAGTACAGAACATTTCAGTATAGTACATTTCAGTATATTTCATCAGACTTTTGACACTGCCTTATATATCATCCTCATAAGAAGGCAAAGGAAATATGATCTACCCAGAATGACCTAGAAATGAGTATAGAATGGTGGAAAAATTCTCTCAAAAGTAATACCTAAATTGGAAAAACATTTGTTGTAAGACTAGTCAAAGATTTGTTGTCACCCAATGCAATCAGTATTTTAATTATCTTAGATTTATTTAACTCGGTTACATTTTAACTTACTTAACCTAGTATTTCAGTAATTATCCTTGAAGTAGAAATGATGGTGATAAAATGAGTGCTTGATAGTAGACTAGGAAGATTTGCAACAAGATTAAAATTCCCCATCTGCCTGCACCACTCCTGGGAAGAGGTAAACGAATCAGGAGTAAAGCTGAGTGGCAGAATTATAGAATCATAGAATGGTTTGGATTGGAAGAGACCCTTAAGATCATCTACTTCCAACCCCGTGCTGTAGGCAGGGACACCTCCCTCTAGACCAGGTTACTCAAAGCCCCATCCAGCCTGGCCTTGAATGCTTTCAGGGAGGGACATCCACAGCCTCACTGAGCAACCTGTTCCACTGTCTCACCACCCTCAGTAAGGAATTCCTCGGTAAGGAATTTCTCCCTAATATCTAGTCTTAATCTGCCTTCTTCCAGTTTAAAGCCATTTTTCCTCATCTTGTCTATACATGCCCTTCTAAAAAGTCTCTCCCCAGCTTTCCTGTGAGTCCCCTTCAGGTACTGCAAGGCCACTGTAAGATCCCCCCAGAGCCTTCTCTTTTGCAGGCTGAACAACCCCAGCTCTCTCAGCCAGTCCTTGCAGGAGAGGTGCTCTGGCCCTCTCACAACTTTGTGGCTGTCCTCTGGACCTGCTCCAACAACTCCATGTCCTTCTTGGTTGGGGATTCCCGAACTGGGTGCAGAAAGAAAAGGGGTAGTTTGTTTTAGTCTATTTCTCACTATTCTACTGTTATTAACTGGCTATAAATTAATCTTCCAAATGAAGTCTGTTTTGGTTACTGGTGTAATGGTAATTGGTTTTTCTGGACCCACAAGCTGTTTTTACTCCCTCTGCCTTACTGAGGAGCAGGACTGAGAAAGCAATGTGGGGGGCTCCTGGAAGCCAGCCGAGATCCACCACAGAAGCTTTTCAACAAGACCAGTAAAATTCAACAAAATAAAGTGTTTCCTAGGTTGTCTTGACAGAGAATCCAACGCAGGGCACAGAAGGCAAGTATTTGAGTGCATGCAGAAGAAGGAAGGCCTCCGACAGGTCCAGTCCAGAGAATCCTCAAAGGAAAAGGTGTATAGTTTGGGACAATCCAGAATGCTCAGAGATTTAGAGAACATGATTAATGAAGAAATTAGGATTGATTACTCTAAAAAGACAAAACAGGATCACTTTTTTTCCAGTGCATCAAACATGCTATAAATAGGAATATAACCAGCTGTTTTCTGCAGCAATTAGACTGTTCTTACTCAGATTCAGCAACTATGGAGAATAAATTGGTATAATTTCCAATGAAGAAGATCTGGTGTTGAATATAAAGCAAAACCTACAGCCAGCAAGTTGGTGAAAAAATAAAGGAGGCTACTAGTCTACTTTAGAAAGCATTTGGAGATTTTTAGCAAGTTTGCTGTATGTGCATTCAGAATCCCTCTATGGAGACTCCTGAACTAAACAATTTTCTTATGGCCCCTTAACTAATTCTGTCATCCTCAAACTATCCAATGATTGTGCATGTCTAGCCATGCTTAATTTTCTCAATATCTCCTGTTTTTACACACCATAAGCAGGGCTAGAATGTTTATTGCTTCAAAAACAATATCCATTCCCTTTGTGATTTGTTCCACTTGAATTTATACCATAGAAATGGTACTTCTTTATATGTATTAATACAAAAAATAAGAAATTCATGAACTCAAGCTAATTAATTAAAAAATGTGAAGTAACCCCAATTCCATTATATAAGAGAATGTAAAGTGTTTGTTTTGCTATTGCTTTGAATAATTCTAATAAGTTTAGATTTTATGAGTTCTAGGAATTCAGAAACAATATCTGGTTTTACATGCACAATGTATTGCACTACACAACATGCTAATGAGCTTACCAATGTCCATAAAACTTCTTTATTTTGAAATTGTGTGCTGTATTTTCTTGGCTTAGGGATGTATTTGAACCAATTAAAAATAAAGTCTAACTGATGATAATTTCAAAATCCAATTCTATGTATTATTGGGGGAGGTTTATTATGCATTCTTTTTATGGACATTCTGCATCAACTCTGCAATTCTTTTATGTTTTTAAAATTCCAGCTGGGGGTTGTTCATTTTTCCTATGTACTTAATCACAAGACAAGAACTGCAGTTTTAAATACAGAAAGAACATTAGATGAATTTGGCATTTCCATTGCTTCTGAAAACTAAACTGTTCAGGATGTTCTTTTCCAAGAATTGTTATATGTATTTGTTCAATAGGATTACTTAAGTCATTATAATGGCATTCCACACCTTCAATGTAAAAGCTTATACATGTCCTTCCATGTGATGTAAGTGGAACAATATTTAGATGGAGTATGTGTTTTTGATGAGAAGTTGAAACCTTTGGAAAGACCTTAAACTAATCCTACTGGCTGAGCAATTTACAGTAAGTCAAGAAGGGGCACTCTGCAAGATGTATCTCGAGGTTGTTTTCCCTTATTACTAGGGCAGTGCTGATGGAGCATCCTCATCTAGAATTCCAGACATTTAAAATACTCAAGGTAATGGTTCAGATTGCTTTTCTTTAATCCTTTCCTTGGAAGATAAATGTTGTACTCATTCCAGGTGGAATATATGTTTTTTGAGCAGGATGTGGAGAACATAGAGGAACTGCTATGAGGGTCCAACAGCCAGGAGCTGGGCAGCTGATAATAGAATCATTGAATCATAGAATCGTTATAGTTGGAAGGGACCTTTAAAGGTCATCCAGTCCAACTCCCCTTCAGTGAACAGGGATATCCACAGCTAGATCTGTTTGTCCAAAGCCAGCTCCAGCCCTACCTTGAAAGTCTCCAGGGACGGGCATCTCTGGACAACTGTTCCAGTGCCTCACCACCCTCACTGTAAACGACTTTTTCTTATATCTAGCTTAAATCTACCCTCTTTAAGCTTGAAACCATTTGCCCTTGTCCTATCACTACAGACCCTGCTTAAGAGTCTGTCCCCTTCTTTCCTGTAGCTCCCTTATAGATACTGAAAGACCACTATCAGGTCACTTCAGAATTTTCTCTTCTCCAAGCTGAACAGCCTCAGCTCTCTCAGCCCACCCTCACTAGGAGATGTTTCATCCCTTGGATCATTTTTGTGGCCCTCCTCTGGAAACACTCCAGCAGGTCCATGTCTCTCCTGCACTGAGGACTCCACATCTGGACACAGTACTCCAGGTGAGGGCTCACCTGTGAAGAGTAGAAGAGCAGGATCAGCTCCCTCACTCTGCTAGCCACTTCTTTAGATGCAGTCCATGACAGGGTGGCTTTCTGGGCTTCAAGGGCATGTTGCTGGCTCATGTCCAGCTTGCCATCCACCAGTATCCCCAAGTCCTTTTCAGAAGGGCTGTGCTCAATCCTTTCACCCCCCAGCTTGTATTGACAGTGAATGTTGCCTGGATCCAAGTGCAAGACCTTGCACTTGGATTTGTTGAACCTCATGAGATTCTTCTGGGTCCACTGCTCTAGCCTGTCTAGATCTTTCTGTATGGCGTCCCATCCCACTGATGTGTAGGCTGCACCCCACAGCTTCTTGCCATCTGAAAATTTGCTGAGGGTGCACTTGACCCCACTATCGATGTCACTGATGAAGATTCTAAAGAACATCAATCCCAGCATCAGACCTCTGATGACATAGGAGTGGCCACAGCCTACCCTGAGCACCAGGCATCCCCAGGTGGGGATGTGCACCTATGAGATGAGTGGGCCAGGCAGAGCTGGCTGTGGGGAGTTGGATCCATCCTTGTTGTGGCATCACCATGGCAGGTGTTGACTGCTTCATGGCTGATGTGGGGTCCTGGATCAGGGGCAAGTAAGATAAAGAAGATAAAGCACAACTATTCTAGCAAGTCCGCCTCTATGTCTTGTTTCTCACTGTAGCTTGCAACCTCAGCAAAGTCATGGAATCATAGAACCATTTGAGCTGGAAGAGACCTTTAAAGGCCATCTGGTCCAACTCCCCTGCAGTGAATAGGAACAACTACAGCTAGATCACGTTAACTCTTCCAGTATTTCACCACCGTTATTGTAAAAGACTTTTTCCTTATATTCAATCTAAATCTCCTCTCTTTTAGTTTGAAACCTTTTTCCCTCGTTCTATCACAACAGACCCTGCTAAAGAATCTGTCCCCTTCTCCCCTTCTTTCTCATTGTCCCTCTTTAGATAGTGAAAGGCCACTCTCAGGACTCCCCAGAGCCTTTTCTCATCCAGGCTGAACAGCCCCAGATCTTTCAGCCTGTCCTCATAGAGGAGGTGTTCCATCTCATGGATCATTTGTGTGTCCTTCCTCTGGATGCTTTCCAACACTGAGTACTCCAGTTTCTCCAGTAGTGAGGTCTGGAGAAAGATGTGAGTCCAGGAAGGAACTATGATTTCACAATTCACAGCACTTTGTAAGTCAACATATTTTATCCTGTCTGCAGCAACTACATGTGCTCTGTTACAAAGGATGCATATATATAGCAGTTGTAGCCATCTACACATTTTAATCTTGTATTCACAGAATCACAGAATTACAGCATGGCCAGGGTTGGAAGGGACCTCAAGGATCATGAATCTCCAACCCCCCTGCCACAAGCAGGGCCACAAACCTCCACATTTAATACTAGACCAGGCTGCCCAGGGCCCCATTCAACCTGGCCTTGAACACCCTCAGGGAGGGGCATCCTCAACCTCTCTGGGCAGCCTGTTCCAGCACCTCACCACTCTCTCTGTAAAGAATCTTCCCCTGACATTCAACCTAAATCTTCCCTCCCTCAACTTAAAACCATTTCCCCTGCAGTTCTCTACCCTTTCAGAGAGTTGATTCAAATAAATTGAATCACAATTTTTATATGTTTATAAATCACTATCCTCTAAAAATAATTTTTAAAAGAATCTAGTTTAAACAACATAATTTTGCTGTTCTGGTGGCCTCATTTACCAGTGTTCTCAAGTTAGACACTATGGCTAGGTTTACACAAGTGAAAAGTGCAGTGCCAGGGAACGCTTCCAAACATAAGAACTTGATCTCCTGCATGGTTCCAGGCAGGTTTTGGCCAGACAACCCACAGCTCTCCCACATGAGTGTTGGGCACAGACTGGGAGCTGGCTTGGGTACAGTTCTTGCTCAGCAAACACCTGGACACAGCCACCTGTTTCATAGGGTAAGAAAGTTAAAGAGGAGGGACTTGGCCAGACTGTGGCAGAGGACTGTCCTTGGCTACTGCTAGCTTACTAGCATAGGTTTAGCCAATCCTTCTTGAATGTTATCAGTGGTTAACCTATACAGCAAGACCATTTTAATAGAAATGCTGGATTTTTGTCAGGAAACAAAGAAATTGCAATTAGTCTACACCACACTTTGCAGGCAACTTTCCTAACAGAGAAGTGTCCATGTGTGATGTGTTGTAGAAGGAATTTAGACAAATTATCACAGAGGAAAGGACTGTGCTTTGAAAAACAGGACAAACAACCTTACATTCAGACACGATCAAATCCAATGTTTCTTCCTCTGTCTCACTTCAGACAGAATATTTTTCAAATACACTTATGTATCCTTTTCATATGGATAAATATATACATATATAAGCTATGAATTACTAACACTGGAGAAATTAGGTTTCAGGAGGAGATTCTCTTTCTTGTAGATGGAATTTCAGGAACCCTAATATAGTTATAATAAATCAGAGCAGGTTTAATACCTCACAGCAGACTTACAAACATATACCCTTTCTGCTTACCATGGCAGCATGCCCTCACTGTCCCTCAGCACATAGGAAAATATCTTTTATGTAGTGTTTGAACATAGCTACCACCTGTCATACTATTACAATAGTCCTAGGAAAGAAGCAAGTAAGTTCTGCAAGAGGAAATCAGCCAAGATTGTGTTTTTTCGTATATGGAGGAATATTCTATGCTTTTTCTCGAAGACGTACCACCAACATCCACATGTCTTAATCAGAAATTCCAGATGTTTCAAGAATTGTTGTAAGAGTTCTGTCTGTTTTACTCCCAGGGTTCATTTATTTGATCATTATCTTTTTCAAAAGCCCAAAATAAATGTACAATTCCACTGCACTTCAGAACAGCTTAATTTTTTTCAGAAATGTTCATAAAATGTCTCCCAAAATGGTTTGCAAACAAAACTAAAATTATATGGCAACAAAACTATTGCAACATATAACGTGAACATCAAAGTTTCCCTCTTCAGGTTCTTCAAGTTTATTTTCATGAACTCTTGCTTTTTTGCAGGGATATTTCAGCAATCGTTACTGTTGTGTTTGTTTTTGCTTTATCTTTTTCTTAAGTTGTCGCTGTATGGCCCTTCAAATCAGCTGAAACAAAGATTGTACAGAAGTGCAGGGAAGCTACTATTAAGGAAATGTTTTCCCATTGTCTCTGCATGTGCCAAGTACAATACATCTTTGCCATTCACCGATTTATAGACAAATCCTTCAGAAATAAGGGCCAGTAGAGACTAACCTGGTGGTCTAATTGTTTAGTAGTTTGCATTGTTCTTCTGACAGGAGAGAAAGATTAATTTTCTAAGTAGCTCCCTAAGTCAGATGGATATGGGAATGTCACAAAAAATGAGTGGGAGGTAAAAGTTTCCTCTGTACAGGGAATACTTTTCTATATCTTTCTTTAGTAAGAAGAATTCATGAGAAACGCATAACCAAAAATAGTATTCATAGGAAAGCACATTCCAGAGCCAAAATTCACAGCCATATTTAAGCAGAATCAGCACTGTGTTAGCATGATCAAAGGAGGTCACACAGAGATCATTTTAAGTAGCATTAATCACTGTCTGTCATTCTAGCAGATTGTCTTCATATATTATTTGTATGAGGAACATGGGGTTTTTGTGTTTCAGTCAGGCAGTACATTTCTCTAAGTGACACAGGGGATAGGAGAAAGCAATATATATCATATATCCCAGCTTTAGTAAGACTTTCAAGATTTCCTTCCTGAAGTGAGTTAGGGGAGTAGTCTTGGAAGTGAAATAAGGCAACTTGGCCTGGATTAAACCATTACAGGGTGTTGCAAAGTTTGTTTGAAAACAGTATTCAGGCAGAAGATTCAATATCAAAGCAAAAGCATGTATTGAGAGGAATTATTATGTGGTTCAGGTACTGGTCAATACCTTCACACCTTAACCATAGAACCATAGGACCACAGAATGGCTTGCGTTGGAAGGGATCATTGAGCTCCAACCCGAGGATGAAGTGTAAATAAGAGACAGAATTACAGAATCACAGAATGGCTTTGGTTGGAAGAGACCTTAAAGCCTATCCTGTTCCAGCCCTCCTTCTGTGGGCAGACTGCCACCCACCAGATCAGGCTGGCCAAGGCCCCATCCAACCAGCCTGGAACTCTTCCAGGGATAGGACACGCATAGTTCCCTGAGCAGCTGTTCCAGGGCCTCACTACCCTTTGACTTAAAACTTTCCTCCTAATAGCTAACCTAACTGTACCCTCTCTGATAATAAAGAATGCCTGCTTGCTAACACTACAGCTTGAGTCTTAGAGAGTTTCGTGATCAACTGCTTCAACCTCTTTACAGTAACAAAACTGTTTGTTCAAATAAATTTCTCCATTTATCTAACAGAAATGGCATTTATACGACAACCAGCTAAAGCTCAGGATATCTTATTGATTCACATGATTTGTTTGTTGTCTCAGAAACTGTAAAATTCCACCACAACTTTTACCTGTCCGTCCAAGTGAGTGATTTAGCTGACAGTTTCATTTTATCTGAACAAAGTGTTGGCTGCACTGAACATTTAACTAAGATATTCACATAGGCTGTTCATGTCCCCTATGAACCCAAACACAGCTACTTGGGTGTAACAGATCAGAATCGGCATTATTGTCATCCAACAACAACAAAAAAGCCTTCTTCACATCTGAGAGGTTTGTATATTCCTCTCTGGATAGCAGTTTAGCCTTTCCTCTGTCCCTCATCTTTCTAACCTAAAATATTTAACGTTTGAAATATAGGAAACAGGTCCCTCAGAAGATTCTCATAACCTTTGTTTGTCCTTTCATGCCCTCAGGTATCTTTACCACAAAGTAAAGACTAATTATGTGTAAATGAATATAGTTGCAGTACTAATTGTATTAAGAAGTCTGTTAAGGCTACAGTTCGCTCATAAATCTCAAGTATAGCCCCAAAATATTTTCATTTATCTGCAAGAATTAGAACTTCTGTTCCCCAAGGTACATTCCAACTATTTTATTTCAAACAATTTGTTGCAAAATGTAGCCAGACTGGCTGTTCTAAGGGGCTGTAGGTCTTTCTCTATGTCAGTTCTCTGGCCATAAGATAAACAGAACGCACAACAAAGTTGGAATGGTTGCATATTTACATCAAGGTTTCAACTTAATTACATGTAAGAGGAACATCATTTGTTCTACATGGAAATTCTGGAAGCTGGTAGGCCTATAAGGTGTAACAAAGACAGACAACATCTGGAATTCTGGAGTTAAAAAGATTTTTACAGTAAACCTATATTAATCCTTATGCATACACTACATAAATATGCAAGCCATTTCATATAAGAGTCCAATTTTTAAGGCCTTTTATCATTCTATCATTCTGTGGTATCAGATGTAAATCTAATTCATGTACTGCACTTAGCCTCTTTTTAAACATGGTTACTTCAGGTTAGTCTGTGACATCTCTTAGTTTCACAAGTATCATCCAATCCTAGTTAAAAACTGCTGTGTTGTGGAGGAAATGTCCAACACTCAAAATACAAGATCTCACCATCTTTTTACTTAACTCACATAGTTTCTCTTACTCAAGAGTTCAAACAAACTTACCATTTTGTGGTATTGGATGAGTACTTTATCCCTCTAGTTATGTTCTAGCACCCATTATCAAAAGAGTATTAACAGAGGCTTTTGAAAAAATACAGTACTATCCATTTTGATGACTAGTCATTTGCAAGTGTTGAAAGTTATATTCAACTTCATAAACCATCTTCTTACTATACTTAACAGATTTTATGAATGATTCAACTCACAGGAAGTTAAGCTGGATGAGAGGAAAAAAAAGTCTAAAAATCCTAAAAGAATGTCTTCCAAAAAGACTTTGTCTTACAGATGAATGTGATGGTGGAATTCAGAGCTGTGTTATCCAAGCAGGGATTGAATCCTTTTCTGAAGTAGGAACTCTTGTAAGGAGAAAGAATATTCCATAATGTTGATTTTTTTTTTTTTAAATCAGCTCAGTCCTTAACAGTATCATCACTAAAAAAGTCTTTGCTTATAAACATGCTTTAAGAAAACACACTTATCCTGTGAGGCATAGTAAGTACAATTAAAAAAGACTAATGATTTAATTATAGTGTTAGAGTTGGCAGCACTGCTAGCTATATACCCAGTGCATCAGGGTGAGGAAACAGATGTATCCCTCAGTGAAATAACTTGCATTGTCACTTTCATTCTGAGGATTCAGATTGAATTAAGGAAGATGTGGAACTTTAAGTCTGAGCCTGTGGAGACTCCAGAGTCCTTCAATCACTATCATTATGTGACTGCAGACATAGAGATGCTGAATTCTTCACCTGAATGTAAACCAGTTCCACAGAATCTCATAGAAAAGACTGGAGGGCAACTAGAGTGAGTACCTCCTGCTCTGCAGCCTACCAACTTCAGCACTCCCCAGGTTCTGCAATAGCTTCACAGAAACATACATATCTTCAAGTCTTAGCAGGAAATTATAGAAAATAAAATAATTTTTCCTGGTCTGAAACATAGCAATAACAACACTACCAAGGCATGAAAAGATGGATACAATCTTTGATGTATGAGCACAGAGCAGTATTTCTACCACTACCTTAAAAGTGGAGATCCTGCTACAATTGTAACATACGTCATATATGAGAAAAAAGAAAACAAAAAAAATTGCTTCAATTGAACAATCACTTGTGAACTATGAGTGGAGAGTCGACTTCTTTCAGTTTATGGAGCTCACATTCTCACTTTTTCACTATGAAACACCAAGAAAGTGCATTCAGAAAATACCCACATTAAGCAGTTCCCCATGCTATGAATCTGTGGAACATTTTCCTCTGCAGTTCTCTCTCTTCCATTTTTCATGCCAGTGAACATATCTGTATATCTTCCTAATACTTGGTCTTCCAAAGAAGCAAAGCCGATGGACACTGTGACCTCAAACAAATCATCACAATCAAAAAGACTGAATCTTAGAACAGCAGCCAACCGTGAGGAAATAACATAATGGAAGCAACAACTGCATTAAAAAAAAAAGACTATTGCACACTTGTAGTTCAAGAAAAACATTTGGTCAACACTTAAGACTGTGATGAATAGTTAATGAGGCATTCACCAATGGATAGCCAATTCTGTCTTTAAGTGATGTGGGCATCTGAATAATAGTGGAAAGTACAAGGGTGAATGTTGGAAAAATACTTATCCTATAGCTAATTTACTTTTTTTTTTTGCTATTTATATTAAGTCAAAATGAGAATTTTTTCTCCTTTAGCAGTGTTTTACAGTCTGTTTGTATCCTCTTTTGACTGATTTGATCTAAAATTTTGCCATTGATTTCACTGATATATGAGTTTGGCCTTTATTTATATATATTTATCTGGAAGTTATTAATGTATGTTATTTATTAGAAATAATTGTGTTTAAACTTGAAAATACAACAGTTTTAGAGATATACTTTTCTTCATCATTGCCTTTACAGGGATCACACTTCACCATGAGCTCCTTTCACACTCATACACCTCCCTTCCCCACACAACTCAATAACCTACTGCTTCCATTCTACTTTTCCTTCATCTTTCCTATTTGTCTTCATACACAGCTCCTTCAACTACATTCTTCTCCCTTACCCTTTTCTGCTTTTCATGCTCCCATTTCTCTCTGACACTCCAGCCATCTGGAAAAGCATACATTCCAGTTCCACTATTCTCCCAGTTTGGTCAGGGACAATAATTCTGTCTTTCTGATAGAATATATCTGATACCACCCTTCCTCGCAGGTCGTTCCTACAAACCATCTCCTCCTAACTCCAAATCCTTTTTGTCAACAATGTTGACACTACAGCTGTGCCAGGTCATCCCAAAGGTTTGATATTCCCTGGTATTATTCCCAGTTGTCTTCGATCTTGCAGTCCAAAACTCACAATCAGTGGAAGCAAGCGCCTTACGGCCTCTTCCTCATTTATCAGAGGGGGTACAGTCTCCTTTGGCTTTTCAATGAGAAGGTGCTTCTTGAGATCTCATTATTCAGAAGAGTAAGGCAAAATGACAATAAAATGTATTTCCCTGTGGCAGGGCAGAGCCAACAGGAAATGTGATTAAGTCAGAGTGACAAGTTATGACCTCAGGAATTGATCGAGCATCCTGTAGACAGCCTGGATAACTTCAGTGGTCTCATCCATCAGACACTGAAAAGATCTGCATTCCAAAAAGGCCACATCAGTACTGACTCATACACAGTGCACAGCTTATATTTACAGTAGGAGCTAAGTTGAGCCAAGGACACAGCAGACATCTGTTTGTGCCCACAGACTGTGTCTTCTTCTACCGCCTTGAGAACCTACAGCTGGGTCCATAAATAGCAACTGTGTTTCTCTGGTGCTGTTTCCCTTTCTACATCTTTAGATGAATCTGTAGAATACAGATTATGTTGCTAATCCTGTTTTGGCTGGCCAGCTTCCAGATTCCTTTTTTTTTTTTTTCTTCATTGTCTGGTATAACACTTGTCTGCAGTCCTTCCCAATATTCTTTCTCACTCCTACAGAACATTCTTTTGACCATTCTTGCCCTGAGAGGTTCCCCTTACTCCTTTACTGTTCCTTTATTATTCCATAGGTGTTCACTAAGCATCTTAATAACCTATCAGTAATATTTCCTGCTACCCTAGCACCTGCATTTCAGAAAGTCTTTTCAGAGTTGTGTGTATCTGTATATGTGCTTCCCTCACTTTTGTTTATGCCTTTAACAGTGCTGTACTGTTCAACTAAGAATGTCGTTTACTTTGCCTAGTAATATCAGAAAAGTCTTTCAGGATATTAAATTTGTACCTGCCTTATTTTTGAATTCCAGGGAGATTTAGGTGAAAAGTAGATGTCTAGTCATTAAAGTAAAGTTGGGAGTTTTCAGGTTGAAAAAGTAGCTATTACTGAGGTTTAAAAACCTTGGGATGAGAAAGCCATTAAATTAAGAACAGTCAGACTACATCTTTGAACAAGGCAACAGAAGTCCACCTGTATATTTTTATTTTGTTCTGTCCTTTTTCTGGCTCCTTCTCTAATCCTTTGTCACAAAGAGGCCATGGTTATCTGCAATATGATCCAGAAAGATCAGCAATTACATTGTTTTGACATCATTTTGAAATTGCAGTTTTCTCAGTAAGTCATGTTTTATATTGATTGGAAAAGTATTGTTTCTCTGTAATAGAATTAATTAGTTTATAATACTAGAAAAGAACAGAGATGAGAAAATACCTCATACTTAGATGCTTCTAAATCTACTTATACTTTACCCAAAACTTGGACTGACATATTTTAATATCCTGACACTATAAAGTTATCTTGCACTGATGTTGGCCTTTTTTTGTCATTGTCTTGACAATAAGCCATAAAAAAACGATCCATAGTCTTGAATTTATATTAAGATTGCAATAAATCTTAGACACCTCCATTCTAGAGATGGAAAAAGTGATTAGGTCATCCCATCCAAGTGCCTGCCAATGAAGGAATATTTCCTCCACTGATTTATAGCCAGATTGGACAAATAACTTAAGTGATGGTTTCCCTTCTGAGAACTACTTCAAGAATACCGCAAGAGAACAGTACAATAAAAAATATTATGGAAAATAACAAGGTTACTTTTCCAGAAGCTATTCCATATCAGAAATATCTCGTCAATCATATTCGCAATATATTGAGCAAATATATATCATTAAACATATTGAAAGTAAAACAAACCAAAACTTACAAAGACAAATGAAAAATGACTACAGCTTTGAATTAACTTCATGTAACTCTTCCACTCAATATATTGTACAACAGAGTTGTAAATCAGTTCTAACTCCCAACTGTCTGGAATCAATCTAATAATTTCTAGTAGGTTGAAATGCAAGAAGAGAGATGGAAATTACAATACTTACACAAAATATTCCTAGTCTGAAGATGATGTTCTGTCTACATTAATAGCAACCCGTTCTGCAATTGGATTTTAAACATTGGACTCCCTACACCCTTTCCTATATGCTCTGGTGCTGTCAGGGGGTGGTTCCACAGTTGGTTTAAGAACATCCAAAATCCTGCTACCAATGGAACGAGTAGAGCCCCCTCTTTCTTCACCCACCTTTGAACTCATTCTCTAATGTTGCCTTTCGGCAGCCATGCTAGCTTAGACTGTGTCATGGTGTCAGATGGAATAGAGGCGATGGAGGCTTGTATGTTGCTGTTTTTTGGATTGTTAATGAAAATAGCACAGATAATACATTGATATTTAGTTGTTGCAGAGGAGTGCTTACACAGAGCCAAGGATTTTTCTACTCATGCTGTCCTGCCAGCAAGGAGACAGGGTTGCACAAGGAGCTGGATGGGGACACAGCCAGGACAGCTGACACAGACTGGCAAAGGGCTTTGGGTATTACTGATTAAAGTGAAAAGCGGTCTCATATTTTCACAAAGATCACAGGGGTACTTGAACTATCTGCTGCAGCATTATTCTATATTATTTTTCTCCTCCAGAATACAAGCAAATTCCCACAAATCAGGGCCCTTCTGGATACTTTTTTAAGAACTATAAAGCCCATGCTAAATGCGAAAACTTTTCCTAATTGTTTAAAAGTTGGGGATAATATGCTCTATTTATTTTTTCATAGGACTCTGCTGAGCTGCTGTTCATCTTACTGCTCCGTGACCAAAAGTTTTCAAAACAGGTCCAGCTGCTCGGTGTCAGCTGTGACCTTCCATTGCTTATGAATGTATTCCTGAGCCCAAAAGCATGGAGGTCCTGGAAAGTCATCTTTTTCAGAATTAGCAAACGTCAGTTGCATGCATTGAACTTTCACATTGCATCTGTTGGATGTAAGTGAAAAATTCTGTGAAGTTTAATTGAATTCCTTTTATTTTCACATCTCTAAATAACTCTTCATCTCCATGGGAAACAGCAAATCTCTATGTGGGAAGCAGTGAAAAGCACTGCCAAGCATTATCCAAGGATTCATCCCTGCTGGAAAAGCATTTGGGAAGCCACCATTCTGCCTGACTATGGCTATTTCATCATATACTACATACTAGGTTATTACCATTGTTATTATTATGAGTATTATTTCTTATTACATCTGCAGCATTCAGAATAGGAAACAAGGAGATAAAATCTGCAGGTGTAATTTTGCTGAACTTCAATTTTTTTGTACGATGCCTGTGTAAAGGTTTACAATTTATTTTGTTTTATGAGAATTTCCAACTCAGAATGTCTGAAATCTGAAGCGCCTTATAAACCAAAGTGTTGTGATGCAAGATGACAGACAAATGGACATTCAGAACTACATAATTTCTCAGCTGAAAACCAAAGAAAACATTGGGTTTGCTAAGATGAAAACAAGTAGATCTTGTTGGGCACTTTTATTTCATCTTGAAGAGGAACACTACCCTCATGGCTTATCTGCTACCAGTTAGCATTTAACACTTGCTCAAGATTGACTATTAAATATATTACAGCAGATATTGTCTTTGGATTTCTATCAATTTCTTCAAATGTGTGTTTGTGCCACTGCTCCTTAGTATTCTGATGCTGATAATTTTTAATTCTGCACTACATGTGTCAGCTTCTTTGATAAAAAGCTCCATGGACATGGGAAGGAGTGCAGAAGATCAGTAATAGATGAATAACACCCAGCCCCATCTCCAAGACAGCATACAGCCCAGTAACTAAGCCCAGCTATTGACAATATCCACACACCATGTATGTATGTACAATTCTACAGAAGGTGTTGAAGTATGCAAATATAAATCACGTGTACCATCACAAGCCTTGTATTCTGAAAATCACAGCAGTTGAATACCTGACAGTTGCTCAGAGCTGCAACTTGTCATTGAGCAGTCTTAGACAGGAGAACAATCTGTCACAGAAACAATCTCAGAAATTTTTTAATTGGAGTTCAAATCCACTGAAAATCAATGTCTTCCGTGTTTTGCCCAGTGAAGACTGTGAGCAGCTCATTTTTCTTGGTGAAGATATCCCTCTGTATGACTTTACAGTGAAGTTGTGTTGTCTATACATTATCCCTACTTACATCTTCAAAATCTCTGCTACAAAAGTCTTAATGTCAGAATTCAGAGGACTTCATTTCACAGTTTTCTCATGGATAGTGGAGCATTAAGGATTTTAGCAATGTTTTTAAGCAATGATTTTTTTTCAAAGTTGTATGGACTTAACAGCTGTCGTTCTTGCATAGATCATCCTTGAAGTCTCTTCAAAGATTTGTACCAGTCTCACTGAAAAAACAAGGAATATTGATTTAGGTTTGACCTGCCAGCCATAATCACTTCTTTCTGTGAGCTATTAGTTCATGTCGATAAAAAGGGTAAATATGTTTTACATAGTGTCAGAGGCACTACAGTTGGAGAATTTGGAGGACAAGCAGAGCAAAGTGAACACTGACAACATAGGTGAGATTTAATTTGTCCTACATTTGCAATTAGTAAAATACATGCCTACAACATGGAATCCATAACCCTGTCCTCATGCTTGAGCATAAATCCTGCACCATGGTGCTCCCTGTTTGCAGTTGCTGCTGATTCCCATGGAAAGGCAATGGCACCTAGGGAAGAAAAAATAACAGTAATGCTCTATTTGGGTACTTGAAAACATTTTCCATTTATCTCCACACGAGTTGATCACTCAAAGGGACTTTCAGATACCAAAAAAATTTATACAGTAATTTATCAACTGCATTTGTGTGCAGCCACAGTCAATATCTGCAACTACTGCTTGAGGTTGCAATTTGTGATTGGTGGTGTCTGAGGAATCTTGAGATAAATAAATAGAAGCAGTCATTAGGCCTTCTCTCAAAAGCTACGCATACACAAATATACTCTGTAGCACTAAGAATACAACACATCTTTTAAATCAGGCCAACCAAATAATATATAGTCTGTCTCCCTACTTCTTCAGCTGACAAGATATTTATAGAGTAATGAATACTTTGAATGCACCAATAAATGAGAGTAAGTGTTGCTGGATTATCAAACTACAGAAAAATGCCTAATCAGTTCATCTTGTTTCCCTAGAGCTCTTTTAGTCACAGTGCTTTTAAGATCTTTTCTCAAATATATTACTTTGGATGAATTTTTGAAGAAAATGGAATTTTAAAGGATAGGAAGAGCCAAATCTGGATGTGATGCTTGTTTGGAAAAGAAAACGATCACCAGCTGTGTCTGCTATTTCAACTGCGTTGAAGGAAACTATCTTTAACTCACAGAATAGGTTTGCATTGGGTACTCTGCATGCATTCTGCACTCTGGACAGCAGTGGGAGATCGCAAGGATGATCGCAGCAGCCTGCGAGAGACTTCAGCTGTATTTCACAAATGCACTTTGGAGCTTCTGTTTTTCTTAGAAATGGATAGAAAATATAGAAATTAGGCCCTGGATTCAAAAATCACCATGTTTCTACGTTCTTACATTTGGAAAAAGGAGATAACTAGGCCTTTTATTTACGCATAAGGGCACTTGAGTCTTTCCAAGAAAGGTTGAGGTAACTGGGCTTGTTTAGCTTGGAGAAGAGAAGGCTCCAGGGAGAACTCATTGTGGCCTTCCAATACTTGAAGGAAGCATATAAACAGGAGGGGGAACAGCTGTTTACAACGGTGGATAGCGATAGGACAAGGGGGAATGGTTTTAAACTGAGACAGGGGAGGTTTAGGTTAGATATTAGGAGGAAGTTTTTCACTCAGAGGGTGGTGACGCACTGGAACAGTTTGCCCAAGGAGGTTGTGGATGCCCCATCCCTGGAGGCATTCAAGGCCAGGCTGGATGTGGCTCTGGGCAGCCTGGTCTGGTGGTTGGCGACCCTGCACATAGCAGGGGGTTGAAACTCAATGATCATTGCAGTCCTTTTCAACCCAGGCCATTCTGTGATTCTGTAGTTCTATGATTCTATGATTATACCTACTAACCATTACAGTGTCAACTGTATCCTTACTCCAGCATGGGAAACATCTACCAACTGTGTAGGAAAGTTGATCCACAAGGCATCTTCTGGCAGATTGAACTGTGGGAACTCTGCCTCATGCCAAGAGCAAATTGCCTGAGTCAGAATTTGTGCAGCCAACATGTCAGACAAACATGCCTGAACTCTCCTTGTCAGTGTATCAAATGCTTCAGCTGGGCCTTTAGTATGTGCTCAAAGGTTTATACTGGGAATGGCAGATAAAACCAGTCTTGAGAGTGCCATCACTTAAGAATTCAGCTTCCCATCATATTCTAACTGACATTGGGTGAAAACAGTGAGATTTAACTTCCCAAATCCTTATGCTCAAAAGTCATACATGAGAAGTTTTTAAGGACAGTGAAACAAATTGTTAATCCACACTACCTTTTGTAAGCACCTTGTGCTGGACCTGCCTGTGCTGTGAGCCAACCAGACACAATTTTCGGATCACTTATGCAGAGACTGAAGCAGAGCTAGCATCTGCTCACAGAGGATTAGCCTTAGAGAGGGAAGCTGCTCTGCTATCACAAACACCAGCATAACCAACAACATCAGACCAGCTTCCACCTCTATCAAAGTGCCAGGCACCAAGGGGGTCACAATTCCTAATTTCTTTCTGCTGGTTGCTATTCCTGAAAATAAAAGTCCTATTCATGAATCCCCTTTTTAGTGTTCTAACAAGTTTTCCATATTAAATGAGGTATTGCACAGTTAGGTGGAGATAACCAGAACAGATGATTTTGACACAATCCTTGAACTTTGTATACTTTTTAGTTAAAAGATGGACTGCATTTCCCTGCTGTCATGTATTTCTTTCAAGGAGTTACAGACTTTCCATGCAAATCAGTCGCACTTGATTATCTGGTGGGCTTCAGGGAGTAGGTCCTGCTGTTTGCAGACATCTCACTTTGGGCTATGCAAAACAGCAAATGCTAGCAGAAAAATGAGGACCTCTCAGAGGAATGAATTTATAATACTTAGCAAATCAAGCTGTTTATTTACAATACCTGGATCATGTTAGCAGAAGGTCTTAAATACATGTAATGGAGATCACCTTTTCATTACTGGGAATTATATCTGAAATTCAGTTTCTGTTGTAACTGTTTATTACTGCTGAAAGACGCCCAAAACATCTTTGGATAATGTTAATCCAAAAGTTGTGCATCCTTTTTAGGAAATGTTTGAGTTACAATTCAAAGGTGATTTATGAACTACAATGTAAAATATACAAGAATGTTTTTGAAGTATTACAATATCACTCCATACTGAAAATATCAATGAAACTGAAATACAGCACTGACAGTCATTCGCTGTGGAAAGTCTGTTCTTTTGGTTTTAGCACAGGAGAAAACTATCTTCTTCCAGAAATCCCTTGTAGGCAAGGAATATGTACATTTACATATACACACACTAATGTGGTTACAGGCCAGATTTGCTGTGGGATTTTTCTGCACACATGACAAATTAAAAACATACTAACAAAAACAACAGATGGAATTTAGTAAATCTTTTGCCATGAGTTTCAGATACTTGGGTGTGCATTTCATTTTTTGAGCAATTTATTAGCACATTTCTTAAGTTTAGGGGAGTGATTCAGCAGTAACGTTTCCACAGGCTTGTTCTATTCATTCTGCTCTCTCCAGAATTTTTTTCACACCTGCCACATTCATCATGCAGAAACTTTGCATAGAGATATCAGTCTTACTGTATAATTTATCCAGTGCAGTTACAACTGTGGTCATTCTAAAACAGCATATCAGAAACATATGAAATATGGGACAGGATAACAGGAAAATCAGAAAACATTGGTTACTAGAAATCCTAACATCTAAAATTATTCACATACTTTTCATAGTTTGCTGTTTTTTCATTCATTGTTAAAATAGTACTGTTCATAGTGTTACCTTCTGCCATTTAGTCAATAAGTAAGACAAGATTGAATCATTTGTGTTGTGAAGACTAACATGATTCTCCCTCACAACAGCCTTTTCAGGTTTATGTTGTTAATGTATCAAAAGCCCAAATGGTGCCGTAAGACAGTGAAAACTGTTAAGATAAAATGCAGGTTCTACTATTTGACTTTGAAAGCAAAATGTATAGAATCAATAATGTGAATGAGTAGTGACTTTAACATAGGTGTTCTATTTCAAAAATAAGCTATGTTTGCCTGCCAGGTACTCCTCCAACAGATATTCTTTAAAATAATTCAATAAATAAATAGACTAAGTACAACACTGACAGGTGCTTTCTTTTTTTTTTTTTTTTTTCCCCTTCAAATAAATGTATAATATATTTTTTCAAATAAATGAAATATAATATTAAATAAGCACAAAGCATAGGGAATTTAAAAACAGAATTACTGTGCAACCATCAGTGCTAGCTACAGAGGTGGCAATGAGGTAATATTCAGTTAACCAAGTTACTCAGACCAATGTGGCCCATAAGAATGCAGCTCCACAGTACACATATTCCATCCTTTCTATGTTCTTTGCTTGTTTTGATTCATATCAGCACTAGATGTGTACGTGCCTCCGTCCTCTGTTTGCAGTGTTAATTCAGCTTTCCAAATGGCTACCAAATTAATTCAAAAGGTTCCACACAAAAATGCCTTACCAATAATTTTATTGTATTTCATTATGTTTTTGTCTTGCAAGTTGTGTTCCCTCTTAAGCTCCAAGTTTCTCTGTTTTTATCAGAGAAACATGTACAGAAAAATGAGAGTTTAATGAGTGAAAAGTGAAATGAGCACAGATACTCCCAACTCAAAGTAAATTATGTGACAAACATCATTCATCATAGCAGAGGCATTCATGGCCTCGATTAAGCTAACACCACTGCAAAGTTCTGCTTGACCCTTGAAAAGGTCATCTTCAAGCATTTATTCAGGTCATTTATGACAAAGGTGACTTCCTGGGAGTAAGGTGGGTACTCTTCTGTATGATTGGGGTGGTTTGGCTCTGTTCATTGCTGTAACTTGCTTAAAGAGTGCACACATCCCTCCCTAACTAATATGAACTAACTCTTCTTACAAAATAGAGCAGCCTGGAAAAGTCAATTACATTAGGACAGGAACCTGCAAAACAGAAAAGCTTGAAGAATTCAGTCCTGCATCACTGGCTGCACACAACTGACCAGAAGTCTTATACAATCAAGGCCTGAGTTTAGCCAGGACAAAAATGTAATAGCACAAAGAGGTTCAGAGCTGTATTGGGAAGAAATGTAGTCATCATGGACTATCAGGATGAATACATTAACTCATCTGGAAATGAAAGACAATTTTAAAAGAACAGATGGAGGCTGTGATTATCAGGTTTATTTTGAGAAAATAAGAAGTTTGAACCTTGCAGTTTTACAAGGTCATCAATTTTGTGTACCATTTTTTCACCCTGTGTTTAAGTATGTATCAAGTTGCTAGTGGCTTGCCACAGTAGAACGTTCCCTGTATATGGAAAACACACAAACGACTTTAGCTTTCTTCACAGCAGTGCAAATGCAGTAAAGCCTTGGTCAGCTTAGTCACACTGTAAACAGCAGTAAGCAAATAAATCATGAAGTACAATAAAGTGAATCAGAATGAAGTTCATTTGCTGAGTAAACAACCACCAGAGCAGAAATAGCAGTCATTTATCTGATGTAATGGCAAAATCAAAATAGACCAGAGATCTTCTGTTACAGTAATCCCTGATCCCCACAGAGCCTCTTAATGAAGTAATTCTTGTGATTTCTGGCTGCTGATGTTTTTAGGAATTACAGCAAGTATACTGATTGAAGGGTTCACAAAATAAATCTGTATAATTCTATAGCACAGGCTATATTTATAATGACTGCAATCATACTCTGAGCTCCAGGTCTTCCAAGTCTCTAAGCAGGGCAAATGGTCACTGTCTTCTATAACTGTCTTTCAACCTAAGCAACCAGACTCCCATGCGATGGAAACCAGAAGACTGAGGAGCCCTTGGCAAAACCATTTAGAGAGTCACTTATGGCTTGTCCCATTTTTAACTATCAGCTATCCAGTACTGACAATACTGGAGGACATTGGAAAGTGTTGGGTTTGTTGGGTTGTTGCTTTTTTGTGTGTTTGTTATGTTGCGAGTGAATAGATTTTCTGTGAAAACACCAGGACTATCTATGGTATGCTACATGTGACAGCAGGTAATCACTCTCAGCAGCCAGAGAATCCCCTTCCTTTCTTGATTCTCATGTTTTCATATGACAGCAAAAACTTTCTCTGACCCTAAATGTTCAGCAAGTGAATGTTGGCAGAGGAGTGTCCACCCTAATGTAAGACAAGACAGAGGGAGACATAGATGTGTAGGAATAAAGGCATTCTGATTCGGGAGAGCTAATCCCCAGGCAACGAATGCAAAGGAGTTAAGAGAGTAGAAGAGTAGGATGGTGTCAGTCTGCTCCTACAGACTATGGAATACCCTTACTCACTGAATTCTGGAAGAGCTCTATCATCCATGAAGGTTGAAGGGAAGCATTTTTGCCCAAGGAATGGATAGGCAGTTCTCAGTTCAATAGCAAAATAAGTAAAATGCAATATTATGCATATTTTTCTCTAGGCTCTGTGGTGTTTAATGGCTTGCTCGGAAATAAATGACAATAAAAAGTTAATTATGCAATTTAATCTGGATTCTTAGTTACCAGTGATATGGAGTAAATGGGAAACTGTAGTTCTTCAGTTGTCAGTTATTCAGCTAATAATTTACAATATTTTCTATTATGTTTTCTGAAAATGTTGTCTAAATTATCTAAGGACAATTATCTCAAAAGAGTTAACAAAAACTCTACTAGTAGTGTTTTCATCTGTGTTTACTCTTAGTTGGGTTTCCCTGTTTATCTGTTTGGCCATTTCTCACGATTAAACCAGTCCTTTATCATATTGCCAGATTGCCTTTAGCTTGTTTATCTTCATCTTGACATCATACACTTTTTCTTTATGATTACTCAACTATAATCTCCAAGATATAAACTGATTTTTATTGTCTGGAAGGGAGAATGTAATATGAAACAGAATGAGAAAGAGAATCTTGTTAAACCATATTTTTGAGAAACATTTATTGAAAATACAAAAAAATGTGTTTTTTTTTCCCATTTTGTTGCCAGCTGAAGCAGACCATACCTAAATAAATTCTCTTCTAGTTTCAGTACAATGCAATTTAGGGCATTTCATTCAAGTAAATGGAGAGATTCCAGAGAAGATCTGCAAAAGCCTACAAGATGCAAAAAAAATTAGAAGGACAGTTTTCAGAAAACATGCAGTTAAAGAGCCTGGATGTATGTAAACTGGAAAGGAGACATCGTAACAGTCTTCATATACATTAGTCTGCTTTAGAGAAGAAAGAAACAAACTGCTCTCTACATGAAAAGAAGTCATCAGTAGAAAACTGTAAAATCAGTAGAAAAACAGCAAAATATATATATATATAAATTACCACTTCAATCAAAAAGTTTAAAAATGCTGAACTAACTAACTCTACAGTCAGGAAAGCTCTGAATATCTGAGAACAAGTGTAAGTCACCTGAGTCAAGGATGACATGGAAGTCTGTGAGCCTGAGGTTAGCCAAGCAGATGGATTAAATAACTTCTTGAAGTCTTTCAGAATAATCTGATAAATATAAAATCAAAGAACAGCTTAATTGAAATCTTGCTCCTGATACGATATCTTTTCATGTGCCAGATAATGAGTTCCTTTCTCTCAAACCACCTGTTCTCCACAGAGCAGTTCTAGAGAAATGGTATAAACAAAGCACAGCTGAAACATTTTTTCTGCAGTCAAAACATAGCAGAGAAATTTATTTCCTTAGTTCTTCAGTAATAGCAATAACCACATTTTTTCAAGCAGTTACAATGTAGTGATTTCTCCAAGGTTTTAACTTCTGCTTATGATGAAGTAAAACATCTTATTTTGAAGATCTACAGGGAAATTTATTGTGATGGTAATTTTAATAACTAATATATGACAGTTGCAATGTTCAAATAGAGCAAACAGCAGAGGCTTTTTTTTTTTTTTTAATTGCCACAGGATGTGAAAATTAATCAGTTTTTGTCTCACTAGTTTATAGCAGGTAGGATGGGTATGTGCACAGCTACAAAAATTAACATAATAGCTTTATAAAAGCTGCTGTTCTCTGTTGATCAAGTGCACATGTGCTTTTCCCTTCTTCCCCGTTATTAACCATGAAAGAAAAATCATGTGTGTCTTGTTCTAATTATTATCCTTTCCCCAGGATAGAAATCTTACTTATGAGGAAGTTGAACATTTTTTTAATTAATATAATATTTCCATTTACAAGACAAAAACAGTGTGTCTAGCCTGGACATTTATACATGCTGAAAATGAAGTTTCTGTGTTTGGAGCTACTCTGGATTTACACATGTATAACGGAGTGAAATGTAGTCCTTCAATCACAGACAATCTTTTAAGTCTACTTTTGTTGCTCTGGTCAGTTTGTCAAGTAAAAGAAAAAATCTGATCTCTGAGAAATGTCTTATTATTGTTCTTCTGTTTAACAGACTCGTGATTTCTAGACACCTGACAAAAGGGGTAATTAGAAAAATCAGGTGTGTGTGTATGTGTTCCTAAACTGAAATTTAAATTATAGTGCATGTGATCACGTCAACAGATACTTTATCCCATGAGTAATAGTTTCTTCACCAGCAGAATAAAATACCATTTGAGGCACCGCAGGTCTATGAACTCCCCAAAAAGGGATTCACAGGCTAGGCTTTAGCGGGGCTAGAATGGAACCCAGGATCAAGTGATCCCCTTTCAACTCTCATTTATTGGAGAGTGTTCATCATCACAATCTGGATCCCAAAGTAGCCAGACATTTATTTGGTGACAGCTCTCCTTGGGCAGGTGTCCTTGTGACCAGGTTGTCAGAGCACTGTCTTCTGCCAAGCAAGTGATGGTCTCTCTTCCTTCCAACACAACACTTAGTTACCCTCTTACAAAAGCCTATCTGGAGGCATGCTCCCACTGACACCACAAGACTTCCCACTTCAACACACACTGGAGCTGGAAAGTTTCTCTTTTCTTCAGAAGAGAACTCCTTAATACAGACATCACTGAAAGAGCTTAATTCAGTTTGTCAGACGAATTGGGTGGGAGGTATTTCATTCTGTGACCTACTATCTCACCCTTTACAAGTGAGACGGATCACACTGACAACTGTCAAGTCACTGAGGATCCAGAATTACAAGGTCCCAAGCAAGACTTTAGGATTTTTTGGTGGAAGAGAGCTCTAGTGTATCTTTGCTTGAATCCAGCTCAGTGATTCACAACAAAACCACTCCTAGTCTTTCTTCATATTTGAAGCAGTCTGTTGAAAATGATGAAACAGAAAAAATGGAAGGTGTCAATTTTACGAATTGACCAAAGCTCTCGAAATGGTGCCAATTTGTGGGATTACAACCAGTACCTCTTTAATGCCTTCTCTTAAGAAATACAAAATTATTTACAAGAAACCAAATAGTCTCCATTACACAGTCCAATCTCTATCAGTTATCATCTATAAATAAATTGTGTAGGGAATTGCTTTTAGCTACCATATATAATGAATCCATTGAGATCTGCTCTGTTACTTTTGTCAGACAGCATACTGCACAGCAAGAGCTGCAGAAAATTCCTGCTTTGTCTTGATAGAGAAATCCCTGGGTATTTAACCTAAACATTGCACTAAAACAGAACAAAACTACAGGACAGACAATATGTCCATAGAGCAAAATGAAACACCATGGTTAATGCAGAGGCAAGCAGCAATTAAAAGGTTTTTGTTCTACTCAGTTGAGGGAAGGGAAGGAGAGGGGAAGGAAAGTAGGAAGGAAAGGGGAAGGGGAATGGGAACGGGAATGGAAAAAGAGGAAGGGGAAAGGAGGCGAAGGAGGAGAGGGATGGGAAGGAGAGAGGAAGGGGTTGTACTTTGGTACCACATATTATATGAACCCAAGCAAACCCAAAAGAAGAACTGCAAGATTGTAAACATCACTTTTGCATGTGGTTTGTTATGCAGTCCTAGAACTACTGTGCTTTGCAGTGTAATGTGTGGGATTTTTTCATTAAACTTCAGTACATTTGATTATAACTTTGGAATGAAAGTAGCATCCAAGCTAACCCAGGCATATTTGTTTTCCCCAGATAATTACATGTACACATTCTGAACTCACGTATACACAGCAATTTGGTGCAAACAGCTTTAAAATACAGACATAAAGCTTAGTGCATTGTAATTGCCATTAAATCCTCAAAGAAGAGTTTACATCCTCTGTTTTTCAACAGCAAATTTAACTACCTTTTAACACACAAATAACTGTTCTAAGAAACTGTTACGAAAAAAAAAAAAAAAAAAAAAACTTATATCAGACACTAAGCAGATCTTCTACGGAGCATGAACTTTAAATGTGGATTTTGTGTTCATGGGAGACAGAACACCAGCTTCCTTTTGAAACTGCAGTTTCAGTCTGTCTGGATAATTATTAACTGCTGATTCTTCTGTAAATGCCATCTCAAAACCAATATTTTCTAGCTTCTGACAGTGAAAGGAGCTATTTTTATGTCTGACCACAATCTGTATAGAAAATCTGTTTATCAAGTATATTACAGCAGCAAAATGCTAATGAATATTAGATTGGATTTTATCTGCCAATGAAGAGAGAAGGATTTTTTCAAAAAGAAACTATGGTGATCCAATCCAAATGTCACTAATCTGACATGCACTATGAGTCACGATGGTTATTCTGAACAAGATCTTGTAAATACCAATGCAATGAAATGAAATGGTATGAAATGGCAATTTTGCCCTTGACTATTGTATAAGGGAAGCTTTGTCCAAATTCTCAACGTACCTGCAGTAAATAACTAAATAACCATAAAAACTACATGGTGCATTGCATGTCACATCTGGATGATAATATATCACAGATAGCATAGTTTCTCAACAGTGTAATATATATGTATAACTGGAACAACAGATAAGTTGAAAATGACAGAATGATGTAACAAAGATAGAGGAATGTCTGAAAAAAATATCTCTAACATGACCTAGAAAAACATACCACGACCTAGAAAAACATACCACTTACACAGCAAATTTGCAGGAATTAAGTAGAAACAGGAAACAAGTGTGCTCAAAACAAAAGAAAAAATAGTATATCATATAAAGCTGGGAAGTAGAAATCAATAAGTCTCTGAAATGTTTCCTTCCTTAATTGTTGTCTCTATGCTATTACTCTGCATTTTTGTATTTTTTTATCAAGAATTTCAAAATTCAGTAATCTAATTGGTTACCTGCTTAGGAAAATTACATGCATATTTTCCAAATCCTAATGTGCTCCTGCAAAAGGTGATTGAGAAATTTAACCAGTTACAATTAAACAGGATCTTTATGCAAAAACCCCATCAGGAATTCATTCAAATTAGCATGGAATTTCATCACTTCTGGGGCAGCAGATGGACCTCCTGCACACTATTTCTCCTGTCTCTGAGAAGAACCTAAAAGTACTGCCATTGGTGCCATCTAAAGGTGCCCAGAACCATTGGAAACCTACTCTCCACTTTACCTAGGCTTTAGCTGGCCCCAGTTTATTCCTAAAGCACAAGTACCATAATGTACACGCAGCAGTGGCAAAACCTTGACTTATGTGCTGTGCTGTTTTATATGTGATACCTAATTCACAGTGAAAAACAGAATGCCTGCCAGTTTCTTCTTTTGGTAACACTATGTTTTCTTGTTGGTAATGCTATCAAGCTCCACTTCTTTGAAAGTGTTCCCAACTTCCATTTTACTAAAATGAGACAAATCTTGAACACTGTTTAAACAAAGCATATATCAAAAAAACAAGCCCAGCATTACTGAAATTTTTTTGCTGTGTTCAGTCCAGTTATGTGTCATGACATCAGCTGCAAACCTAAAACAGGATTATCAGTCTGTGACTAATGCCAAACTAGATGAGATTTGTAATCTGTTGAATTTACAGATAGGTAACAGCACTGAACCAATAATATAGAAATGTCTAATGTGACTGCAGGTCACACAGCTCCTTCCCTGAACTTTCTTCAGATGCTTTATTCAGTATTGTCCCACTACTAACAAAGGGATTGCCTTAGCTTTTGTATCTTTAAGTCTTTAATTCATTCCAGTCAGACTCTGCTCAAACAGAAGAGCAGTCAGCAATCCATTCATTGCAGTTTCATGATCACATCCCCTGTGCTCCAGCACAAATACTTTCCATTTCCATGAGTAACAAGGGAGATGGCACTAGAGACTGAATTGTGGTCCTGCTGTACTTCTAACAGCAAAGTCTCCTGCATAAGAAGAAATGTTCATCCACAGTATAGTTAAAAAATACCTTTTTTGGCTCACTCATAAAGACTGATGGGTAGATTTGAGAACTAGGCCTCAACTATAGGCTCATTTTCCTATCTTTTGTGTGATGAGGAATGGAACAGCATTACTTCCAGACGATTTTGTTGACAATCTTGAAAAAATCTAGGTTGGTTTCCTAATGCATCTGAAAGCATTTATGTGCCCTCCAAAGCTTTTATGCAACTGTACTGGAAAACTCTTAGACTTCCCTACCGTACAATTATTCCATAACTCTGTTCTTACTTGTTTTCTCTGGAGCTTTGTCAACAGACAAACAAAGTTGAGAATGTAGAACTCAGAAAGAAATTTTTAGACACCTTTGAAAAAGCTGTTTCAGTCATATGAAGGCTAAAGAATGTGTCTTTCCATGCAAGGAGAAAAAAGAAGTAAATCTCTCTCAAGTAATATTTCACCCATTACTATTAACCATAGGTTTGACTGATAAGTGGGAGTTCAAATGCTATGTGCAGCAAACCATGAGTTTGCAAAAGTAAAAAAGTGGCTTTGATAGACAAGCAACTGCATTTCTAGCAAATGGAGAAAATAAGAATGGTATAGAATGGTAAAGAAAATACCAAATTTTTAAAAGACTATTTACCTAAGAGTATTCTGTGAACTTCACTGAAATTCTTCTTTCTAAATAGGGAACTGTTTTTCTTTGTTACATCTACTGGGATTTAAATGCATAATATTTGAAGTTTTTTCTCACACTCTCAGTTCCTGTACCACAGTGGAACTTGGCTTCAAATTCAAATACCTAAGTTCAGATGTCTGTATATAAGCATTCATATGTGAGCCAGCTGTATAAGCTTTCCACAGACAGCATTGTTCTGGTCAACTTAGTTACCGAACCTTATAGAGGTCCTCATGATGCCCCAGAATAAATGTCAAGGGCATTATTAATTTATATAAATTAAAGCACTTACTGCCTTTTGCATATTGTCAGGGAAAGCATCCTGCTTCACTTTAATCTGCCATGCCACAAAGACCCAGGTCTTCCATAGACAAGTTGTCCTGTGGGTATGCTGTGTGGATGTCTCTTATACCAACTATAAAGCACCTCAAACAATGGTAGATATCCTATATTTAGGCAGTCAAATTCAAGTCTTAGCACCTAGTCACCAAACTCCACTGATTTTATAACAGAAACTCCTAGTACACTCATATTCACATACTGAAGGTGTATGAATCTCAGACAGTCTCAGACCTCCTATCCTGAGAGACTGATCTGTCTCTTCCAGACCATTCACCAATCTTTTGATAAAACATTTACCTTTTCTTGCCATGTGTTAATAACGGAAGTCAGTAAATTATTGAACACAATCCCAGTAGAATGAAAGCATCGGTGCCATTAAAATGATTTTAGATATTCAATATCCAGGAGAAACCACTGAATTTTGTTAGAAAATGTGATAGTTATTTTCTAATGAGCGTGTTTTAATTCTATCAAAAATATGCTAATTCAGAATATTGAGTAAGAACACTTAGGAAATGTCAGACTATAATTAAAAATGTTCTATTCATGAGAACAGATGATTAATGTGTCCCTGTGGGCAAACTATGCTTCTGATAGATAAAATTTTGTAACAATTCTACCAGTAATCGTATTATTTAAGAATGCTCTTAATTAGAATCTATGTGAAAACAAAGTGTTTCACTTGTAAGGAAATTGATATAGAAGAGATTAAAGTGGCTTTTCCACTTCTTTAAGACTCAAATGAACACACACATTACTGCCAGAAATAAACATGAAATACATGTGATTTCTAAGCCTATGCAAGACTAATTAAAAAATCTAATTCAGGGGGAAAAAGTGTTAGCTGAATTATAAGTTCTTGGACGTTAATTCACCTATGTAACTTTGTGGGGATCAGCACGCAGTTCCCACTGGAACTGATATAATGGAACAGTAATCACTGGATCTCCTGCTTGTCCAAAACACTGCACTAAAGGCCTTGAAAGCCCAGCTTTATTACATCAAAGCTGTTAGTCCAAGCACTTAGCCAACATTTTCTCTGCCAATTCCATTACCAAGTTGGTCACTCATATCACTCCCCAAAAAAAGAAAATCTGGATAACAGTGTCTCAGCACAGGTTTTCACAAATGATAAAGTGGTCTTCTTTGCACTTGGCCATGTGTGCGTGTGTAAGCCATTCTTTCCTATCTATCTAAGTTAAACAGTGTGACTACTCCTAAAGGCAAAAGAATCACTGTGGCAAATAAAATAAGCTTTAAGCTTTTGGCACAACTCATTCCTGCTTTTTCTCATGTGTCTCACACCAAATGTATTTTGCAACAATCAAAATGCTGAGTTTTATTCTGAGATCACATGAGAGATCTGTGGAAGTCTTACTTTTCCTACAGCTCAGCAGAATACTCACATTCATTAAAAAAAAATCTGTACCATTTCAAGGTATTATCTGAAGGCCTTTTAATAAATGGTTCCTTTCTTTACAGAAAAGGAAAGCTTACTACAACACTGAGAAGCTGAAATGGGTGATATTGTTACCACTAATGAGAACAGTACAAGAATCCAGTCTAGGACAAGGAAATGAATGATGAAAGATCAGTGAGAAAAGTTGATCTGGTGCTATTTCAAAGCCATCAGCTTGCAGTTTTCCTGGAGGATAGATAGGACACCAGAAGGCTGATAAAGGGCAAATCAATGGCCTGCCTTTAGCAGATAGGAGAAATGGGAGTCACACAGAAGTTAGTCAGCCTAACCTCAGTTCAGTATTAATTTTTAAAAAAGTTACTTGGAATAATTTCATGCACCAGTACAGGTTGGGGGATGACCTGCTGGAGAGGAGCTCTGCGGAGAGGAACCTGCGTGTCCTGTTGGATGACAGGTTGGCCATGAGCCAGCAGTGTGCCCTTGTGGCCAAAAAGGCCAATGGCATTCTGGGGTGCATTAAAAAGAGCGTGGCCAGCAGGTCGAGGGAGGTGATCCTCCCCCTCTACTCTGCCCTGGTAAGGCCTCATCTGGAGTACTGTGTCCAGTTCTGGGCTCCCCGGTACAAAAAAAGACAGGGATCTCTTGGAAAGAGTCCAGCGGAGAGCCACAAAGGTGGTGAAGGGCCTGGAGCATCTCCCCAATGAAGAAAGGCTAAGTGAACTGGGTCTGTTTAGCCTTGAGAAGAGAAGACTGAGAGGGGACCTGATCCAGGTCTATAAATATCTAAGGTGTGGGGGGCAGAGTGGCGAGGCCAGACTGTTTTCAGTGGTGTGTGGAGACAGGACAAGGGGAAACAGCCAGAAACTGCAGCACAGGAAGTTCTGCACAAATGTGCACAAGAACTTCTTTAAGGTGAGGGTGATGGAGCACTGGAACAGGCTGCCCAGGGAGGTTGTGGAGTCTCCTCTGGAGATATTCAAGACCCGCCTGGACACCTACTTGTGCGACCTGGTGTAGGGATCCTGCTTTGGCAGGGGGTTGGACTCGATGATCTCTGGAGGTCCCTTCCAACCCCTATGATTCTGAGATGGAAACTGAAGCATAAGTAACTACAAACTATATCTGTTTTCTTTTTCAGGAGCAGTGCTTTTTGGCAAAAGCATCATTAACTCCTGGCTTGCCACAGAATTACATATTTTAGGTACTGTATTTCTCATTATTTAACAGATCTGTTATTAGCAACTACAAAAAGCTCAAAAAACAATGCAGTTTTGTTGATTGGTTTGAGTAGATAATTGTGTTCTTCAAGCTCCCGTCCTAATATAATTTAGTCTCCCTCAGTTCTGTCCACCAGTCATCCATACCTCACACCAAGCCACCAGTTCCCATGTAAAGCAAGGTGAAGTAACAATGACATTCATGCAGATATTGTCCTAAAACGATGTTGAACTATGGGTGATTATCCATTTTTGTATGTGGTGAATAGACATAGATTCACTAAATTAGTCAGAATTATAATTCTGGTAGTCTGATTCCCATATCACTGAAGACTGTAAAACAGTTGTAAGGATGCCTACATTCACTTACATAATCTTCAGCTCATCAAATATTCAATATTTCTGTATGCTATATGGATCTGTGGAAGACAACAATAAGCCAGAATTCTACCCATCTTAAATTTAATCATAACATTGAGTTTTCTGCAGTAGAGAATTTCAGAACCTTCCATGGCATTCTTTTGTAACCATTCCAATTTAGGAAAGTCCAACCTCTCAACAATATTTAAACAAGGTCTATCTTGCTTGGGATGTATCAGTTAAATTATACTGAGGCTTCACATCAATCCACACTGTAGTTCTGAATGCAATTAAAAAGATGCCTTGTTTTAGGAGTTAGCTTAAAAACAGCAGAAAATATGAAAATAATTTTATATTCTGAAGTTACTAAAATCATGATGTTACTATGCCATGAGCAGCAAACACTACATTAAAAATGGATAAACACTACATTAAAAATGGAGAGTCCTGTAACAGGAGTAACAACTGAAAAAAACAGCCACTTAAACTTTAAAGACAGCCATTCTACTAGACACAACTAATGCAAACATATTAGTTGAAAAACTGCACTCATATTCCATTATCAATCAAGTCCAGCAACTCCTCTTCTTGTAAAGTGGAGGAAGGAATGGAAAACATCTTCAGTGATCAACATAGACTGTAAAACTACATCTTAAAACTATTCTGTATTAAAATTTCCTCTGTTGTACAGAAGTTAATGTTTTCTGTTTCTTCATAAGATGGCTCTATTTTACAGGCTGTATTTTATTATGTTGGCCATGAAATCAGTGGATCTTGGTGGCATGACAGAACAGGTTGAACCTTCCCAATAATATTCCTTACATGTTGTTGCTGCAGGACAGATGGCAGGAGTTGGGCAGTCTAACAAAATGGCATCTGACATGGAAGTCAGCAAAGGTATGTCACTGAATTCCTCCATGTAGAAAAAACATGTAGCCACTGACATTCATTGATGCTTGCTGAAAGTTCATGGAGACCAAACAGTGGATGTGAGCACAGTGAGGCAATGGGTTGTGCATTTCAGAGAGTGAAAGCAACAGAGGCTCACCTCCACTGGTGCAAATTGTTATGACCGTATTATCCAGGTTCTTCCTCATCACTATTGAAAATGCATACTTAATAGCAGTAGCTAGTACAAATATACAAGTAGTGTAAATAGTACATTTTAGCTGAGAATTTGCTCTATCAAATAGTGTAGTCCTCTTTTTACCTGTTGCAGGTAATGGAAATAAATGGAAATAAATAGGAGGCATTATTTTCAAAGCAACCAACATACATCAAATAAGAAAAGTATGTTTTTCTTTGTTTTATAAAAATATTTTTCATATGACTAATATTTCATTTTCATATGTTCCATAAAATATTCAATAAACATACAACTTAGACATTTTTCCGTGGTCATTCAGAAAAAGTAATAGAATATTTTACAGATATCAGGGAGACACCTGCTGAGGATGTTTTCTTCTCAAAAATAGAAAGAAAAGAGATTGAGACAACATAGGAATAAGTATTTCTTCAACTCTCTGATATAAAAGTCTTATCCAATGCATCAGACTCTTTTATAGGAATTGAGAAATATGCTGGATAGGAATTCACTGATTCAGCAATTAATTATTTGTTTCCATAGATGGAGCACACAGACCAAAGACTCTGATCCATGCACATTTTTTTTAAATGAAAGATTAGGAACATTTCTAGCTGGATTCATAATTTTACTCTTTGTTCCTAGAATGAAGGGATAAACTTGCCATGGCCCTTTCATTGCAATGACAGGACAGTCTGTTCTACACAACATAAAGGGGAGCCTCCAGGCACTGGGAAAAGAAAATACCACAGTGGTAAATTTGCCAGCAGCATTGATCAATGCAACAGCAAAAAAAAAAAAAAAAAAAAAAAGGCCAAGTTCAGGTCAGTCCCAGAGACAGTTTAATGTAGGCGTGGCTGTGCCATCAACCTCTTGGGCAACAGGAGACTGTATTGGGCAACAGGAGACTGTATTTGGTTCACAGATTGCCCTCAGACTACCTTTTTGCCTATCAGATCAAAATTCCTCAGAAACAGTTGATGGATTCAAAAGCAATTTTTTTTTTTCTACTTCATTACTGCCCTCTTTTTCCTTTGCATCCCCATACAGTGAACCAGATTTGGCAAACCCTCAGGATGTGACTGTGTGAATACAATTTTTGACATTAATTGACCTTCCTTGATGATGTTTGCACTGCTCCCAGTAGATAATAAAACTTTTCAATAGCATTTAGTTGAGAATCACACAGCAATATAAATGGGGAATTCAGTCCGGATGAGGTCTGCTGCCTCCCATTCCAATTGCTGATGAAAAAGAACTCTGAGAAGTAATTAGTAGACAAACAGTACATGAACATACTCTGAATTTAAGGAATAGTGGTGTTGATTCAACTTTCAACAATCCTAAGGCCTTCTGGTTAGTCAAACTGTGACGCTGAAGAAATAAGTCTAAATCACAGCTTTCAAGCAAATATTTTGAAAGACAAGACATTACCAATAAGAAGACATCCATTTTGAATCTGATTTAAAAGTAACCATCCTCCCATAGAGAATTTCCAAAGATACAAAATCATCATCCTTGTAACTTGCAGTTATTTTTCTATAAACACCATTCACTGAAGGTATACATTCTGGCATCAAAAAGGTACCTTCCTTTGTTATACACTGTTAAAGCACATAAGCTAAAGCAGACATGTAAGTATTTATTCTTTACAAATATGTTTATTTCACCAAAAGAGTCAACATATTGAAGATCGTATCCATCTCAGAGAAACAGTGCTACATGAAGATGTATATTCTGAAATAAAATGTGACTGAATTCTCTGGTCTTGAATACCAGGTAGAATTAACTGGATCATTTCGTCAATATAATAACCATGTTTAAGCATTTCAGGAGAGCATAAATGTGTGGAACAGTTCTCCACCAGTTATCATTTCAGAAAACTTAGCCCTCTGGTTACATCTACAGGATCCTGGTGTGCAGAGAAGCCTTGGAAACATGAGGGCAGATCTGCCATAAGCATTTTTACCATCATTTCAAGATAAGTTTTAGCTCCTTCAATTTTTGTTACAGCTGAGATAATGCAGAAATCTCGGAGCATTTGATCACACTCCTCATTCTAGTTTCTAAAGCTTTGCCAGTATCTTAGGTAGATCCTGGTTTTGCTGTACAGCACAGGCAACATGGAGCTGGCTTAGCTATAAAAATGAAAAAGAACTTAGGAAGGCACACACACACAAAATAAAAAAAAAAAAAGAAAAGAAAGAAATTCAGTATAAAACATATAAAACACTCATTCAGGCTTCCTCTGTGGTCAAAGGATAGTAGGCTACCTACTACTAGGCTCAAGGGGGGTTAATATGAAGTACTCTCTGGAAGGGTTTCTGTCTCACGAGCAACGATGAAGAGAGTCTGAACAACTAATTTTCAGTGGATATTTTTAGATGGCTGGAAATAGTGAGATGAATCCCACCTCCTGGGTTGATCATTTCTGGCACAGAAAAGCTCCCAATGAGTCTGTCCTTGTTCACTGAATCTATGCAGGAGAGACCTAAAAGAGATGGATGATGGGACCCATCTCACTGCTGAGAGAGCAGTAAAACTGGAAGAACAATTAAGTAATATATTCCCTTCTGCCAATTATCTGTACTAAAGCTTAAACACAACTCAAGAGCATCACCAAGTGACTAAAATTTATTTTAAACATAACTGCATCACATACATATCCTAAGATTTCCCTGTCTGTATTTTTAGACATTCCTGCCCTTTCTCACTCTTTTTGATGTTTTGTATTCACACCAGTAGCAAATATGCTCAAAAGAAGCTTCATTCCTCTGGCAACATTCACAATACATATTTAAAACAGAAAGATAGAACACCAGAAAAGTTTCTCAGCACGTCACAAAGCTACTAATATTAATAACAATAACTATTACTAATAATTTCTTGGTGCTGAAATGCATTGCAGCACTGTATGCAGTACTTAAACAGGTATCAGTTTCTCATATGGTTGGCTGGGAAAGTGGAAAAAAATCAAGGAGAAACTCCCAAATTCGAAGGAAACTCCCAGAGTATTACTCTCTCACCTCTAGCTAATTCTTCTTTGCTGTAACATTAGCTGGGCTGCTTTCAACAAGTAAAGAAAATTTCAGCAAATTGACAGAACATTTAATGGAAAATCTGTGAAAAGCTATCTCATGCATGTGGGCAGTTCAGTTTCCTCTCCATTAATGCTGCCTGAGGGAATCAGCTAGCTGCTGACTATGTTTTGACCTCATTCGATTCTCATGAAGTCATTCTGTGAGAGCCTAAAACTTTAACTACACAGTTCTTAATGGAAATTGCTTGTTTTGTATGTTTGTTGATGAATAATTACATAAAAGAATCACGGACCTACAAAATAAGTTCATTAACAGCAAAAAAAGTAAATTTAAATTTTGCAAAGCTGCACATCTCACTATCTCAGATAGTCTAAAGTATTTTTCAATTCTTATACAATAAGATTCACTTAATAATGCCACTTTGAAAATGTACATCCCTGAAAAAGAAAAAAAGAAAAAACACCAGTACAAAGGAGTAAATAAAAGCAGAGCAAAATTGTTTGTTGGCTTCGTATCCTTCTATCATTGTATGAAGCTCATAATCTCATCCTTTCTTTATCTGTTAATAGCCTTTGTGAAACATAAAACTTTTGCACTAGATAACATCCTTGCTACAAAATATTTTATCATAGCTATTTATCAACTGCTGTCCATCCTCAGATAGTCAAACCTGAAGGTTGAATAAGCAATGTTACATGCAGGTTTGAGAAGAGAAACCAGCCACACCCAGCAGAAGTGAAGAGGACTGTTTAGATGTGACAAGTGAGCTGCTCAGTTCTCTGGGCAAATAAACGTAGAAATATCCTGATGGCAAAGCTTGATCAACTATTTAGTCTTGAGCACTGGAAGGCATGTTTCATAACCATCTCACATAGAACCATAGAATCCTTAGAGTTCAAGGGGCCCATTCAAAGTCATCTAGTCCAATGTGCAGTGAACAGGGGCATCCACAGCTACATCACATTGCTCAGAGCCCCATCCAGCCTCACCTTGAACGTCTCCAGGGATAGGGCTTTCACCACCCTCACTGTAAAAGACTTTTTCCTTGCATCCAACAAAAATCTCCCCTTTATGTTTAAACCATGTGCCCTTGTCCTTCACAACAGATGCTGCTGAAGAGTCTGTGCCCTTCTTTCTTATAGGCCCCCTTCAGATACTGAAAGGCTACTCTCAGGTCTACCCAGAGCCTTCACTTCTCCATGCTGAACAGCCCCTGCTGAACAGCCAATCCACACAGGAGAGGTGTTCCATCCCTTGGATCATTTTTGCAGCCCTTCTCTGGATATACTCCAACAGGTCCCTGTCTCTCCTCTATTGAGGACTCCACCATAACATATCTGTAACCATGATGCAAAAATCTTTTGTATTGTATTGTCTTTGTATTGTAACTGTCTTGTAAAGTTTTAATGATAAATCTCAACTCAGATGCTATAATTCTCTTAGCTTGTATTGAAGGATATTTAAACTGACTTGGAATAACTTAGATCTGCCATGTGCTCCAAGCACACACACAGAATTACTGTGGCTCAGCCGACATGCAGTAACTTGTCAAACTCCACCAATTTTGTTGTTTGTCTGAACCCTGAGGCTGCTTTGCTCTGACCTACCTAGTGAGGCTTTGAGGAGCTGCCAGGCATATCCTCACAAAGAAGGTTACTCATCCCACATGCTAAAAATGGGGGGGTGGGAAGAAAGCAACATTTTCACTTCTCTTCCATGTTCCAAAGAGAGTGTACTGAGAAAATCCTCTACATAGGAAACACAACTGACGAACACGATGAAATCACTTGGTACACCTCTTGCTTCTGATTTAATTAACCCAGCTGGACTTCACCATCCAAATAGGAAAAATGTTGGCTTAAATATGTTGGAAAGTGAGAAACGAATAAACAACAGTGAGAAATCAGCAAAGTGCAAGCAGACATTGTCCAAACTCCCTTCACTATCCCAGCAACCCTGATTTGCAGCAATTTGCCCTAAGGCTGCCAATAATGATGAATTTTGGCAATCCTCAGTTATTTTTATATGGACAATGCAATCCCATTCATTTCTTCTTATGACCTTCTTAGATTGGGTGTCACAATCTACTATTCTTAAAATTCTCAGGAGGAATGTTGTTTCCTGGAGCACTGCTTGTAAAATAGAACCTTGCTCAGCAATGCCCTGGCAATGGAAAATTCATCCTCACACTCTTTAATGGCCCAGACTACTATCAAATGATAATGTTTTCTTATTGGATATGATTAATAAGGGGAATCAGTCATATGGATGCTACACATTTTGTTTCAGGCAGTATTTTGGATCTGAATGTTAACTTAAATTCACACCTTGAAGAGGAATCACAGTCTGCCAAACATTGCTTAGGGAAAGAACAAAGTTTGTAAAATCTCTCTGCTGTGTCTTACATCTTATCCTTGATGTTTAGACACAAAAGCCTGACTTCAACAAAAGGTTACTGCTAGGTAGTCCTTTTCATGTTTCTTTCCAAGTATCTAAAGATAGATTGTCTAGGCAGATAACTGACTTCATTCTTGAACATCCATCCAGCTACTTCTATCTCTTTTTCTCAGTAAAGGATACCAATATTTATTGTAATTAATATCTTAGCAGGGTGTTGCAGCTTTTGCATAAGATGTTCCTCTTCATCCCCCCACCTCTCCCTTCTGCCTTTGCAGTTCACAGAATCATGTCCTACCTACAGGTACATGAAATTGCCCTCAGCTCAGATAGAAGCTGTTTGCAGCATTAGTCTGTTGAGAACCTCTGGAAGTAACCTGTTTTGTACTTCCCAGCCCCAGAGCCAAGCCTAAAAGAAAATTACTTAGAAATATGTACTTGACCAAACCATTTTTAGTCAAGAGAAGAATTCAAAGTACTTGTGTTGAGAAAGTCTGCTCCCAGATGATTTCACACACAAAGTCTAACCTTGTAGGCTAACTCTAAAAGGAAATGAGGATTTGCAGTGCATTCTACAAATACTGAAGCCAAAAGCACTGCTGTTTTCCAAGTAGTGGAGGGATCTGGACCATTCTGTGAGAGCAGTTTCTGTTGACCCTCTAGTCTAGGGCTCATGCAAGAGTGGAAGTGCACAGAGAAGGAGCAAGGTTGGGTTTCCTCCCCTGTTGTTTTAACTGCTTGATTATTATGTTCCCAAAGACCTGAAAGAAATGATTGTCACCAACAGCCTCTAAACGAGGCCCTGGACCAGATGCAAAACAAAGAAGCCCCACCTGAGAGATCACAGCTCATATAAACTGGAGCAGTTACAGGGAAAATGCAACCAATGGTTTGAAGATAAGTGTTAGGTTAGAACAAATTCAACAACAGTTTTCCAGTGATCCTATTAAAATATAAGTATGTTCCAACTTACGAATGACTACAGAGGACCAAAGGTGTTGTATCATATCTTCCAGCATACATCATATGTTAAGTCTCAGTAGGCAGATTTATTCAATTTTCTTTGATCTCTGCTGTCTGGAACACACTACACCTGTGAGACAGACCCCATGTGGAAAGCACGACTTGTAAATGAAAGCCAAATGTGGCTGGAAATAGTGTTTGCAATTCAGAACATGTATTTCTTTAGTGCTTTCTCCTAGACTTTTGCTTCTGATTTCTATAGGCTCCCTGTGAGTGAGTTACATGTGTATGGATTCTTAGGTCACATTACTGACAATTTTCTTGGCACTGAACTTCAGACAATACCAAGAGACTGAATTTACTAGCTACCTATTTACACCTCCCTGCTATGCCAGCCATTTGTCTTGGCAATAAAAAAGAAGGCTAATTTGTACAACTGAATCACAATGACCTGTTGGGGGAAAACAAGTTTTCAATATTTGTAATCAAGTAAGTTCTGCTCGTTACCAGCATAAGCACAATGACCTTCAAAACTGCCCCCTGGTTTCTCCAGAGACCATTACTGTGAAGCATGGCTTGAAGCCCACTGCTTCACAGAACAGGAGGCTATTTAATATGAAGAGCTACATTTCTCATTTTTCAATCAGGTTTCTTGTGAGGCTTTGGAATTTTATGACTGACAGGTCTGTTCTTTTTCTTTCTTATTTTGTCCAGTGTGCAAACACAAATCTGCTATACACAGTTACTTTTGCAAAGTCAAAGGTAAAAATCTGTTGCCTCATAATCCACACACGTGCACAAAAAGTAAGAGCTATGCAAGCCCAGGAAATTCATCTTCACGTATTGAGCACATATTAATTGTAAAATAATTTTTTTAAAAAAGCCCTCAGAAATATTTTATGACATTTCTTAAGACAGAATTTCTTCTGTGCACAGTGAAGTCTCAGCTGAGCATGAAGAAAAGACCTGAACCTGGATATCCAAGCAGATGTTCTAATTCAGATATTATCCTCCTACTGCTGTGTTCTATTCAGAAAAGCCAGCTTGCTATATGGAAAACCCTGAAAATCTGAACTGACCCTGTTGCTGTTGTCATATGCGTCAGTGGAAGGGAGTCTTGATCTTTTGAAAATTCAGGTTCTTATTCAGCAGGAGAAATATGAGAGCAGTCCTCCTAAAATTTTGGTTTTGCATTTAAAGAAGTGCAATTCTGACTTGGGGTCTAAATAATTACTGCCATTGCATTCACTGCTTGAGGTAAATCTCACATATTTTTCCTGGAAGACAAGCAGTACTGAGGCAGGCACAAACAGTCCTGGTGCAGACACAAGCAGCAGTATATACTCTAACATTTTACCACCCAGGCCACAGCATTTAGAAATTGGTGGCCACATTTTCTCATGATATAAATGCCAGAAATTCCACAGACGTCAATTTAAGAATGAAAGTCAGTGCAAGCAGTTTACAGTATCACAGCATTAGCCACAGATGTGGTGGGAAGAATATCTTTTTCCTGTAGGCCGTTATCTTCAGTGACTTCTTTGGCATTTGATTGCAACACCTGCACCGCAAAAAGAATGACTGCTGAGAGCAGGAGAATCACAGATTCTTTTTTGGATGTCATATCTCACAGAATACACCCCATTTGTATTTATATGTGGTTTTTGAGTCAGAAGGATGTTTACTTCAGCTGCATGAAATATTGCAGAAAGACATTTTTTCGCTGTGCAAACCTGCATCAACTAAATAAGGTGCTTTCTGCTCTTTCCAGAAAATCAGTACAACTATGAACTGAAGGGAGGGGGAAAGGGGATCATTAAACTCTTCTTATATGCTACTCAGACATTGTTTAAAAGTTTTTGAATATCAGCTGAACCAAAGGTCAGTCGGGGGTTAGATGTGGTAGTGGAAAAATATCTGGCTGGCATAGTCCATGGAATGTGTTGCAATCACTTTGAAAAACTTTGGAAATCTAAAGCTGAGGAATTTTATAGAAATTAAGAAGTTACTGGCAACATTTTTAACAGAAGACAGCTCAGTGGAAATATTCTCATCCTGAAAAAACTCCTGATTACTTTTCTGGTTGTTTCTGATGTGTGGCAATAGACTGACATCTAGTGGATGTGGTCCTCTCAGGAATGCTAGGTCTAGACAGGACTAGAAAGAAATTGTCTGATCTATTTTTTTTATTTTTAATGGAAAAGTACATTTTTGACTAGAAAAAAAAAAAAAATTGGGGGAAACTTTTCTCTTTTTTTTTTTCTTCATAGGAAACCACCATTCTTTCACTGCTTGCCTTTTTGAAGAGATTTCCCCTAAACATTCAACATTATTCAACATTGTTGGCTGAAACCTAATCTGCACTTTTTCTTCTTTTTCTTTGGAGTAAATTTTAATGTTTGTTTTGTTTTGTTTTGTTTTGTTTCAGTTTCACACTGAAATTCTCCAACATCCCCATTTTCTACCTCAGTGAGACATCTGTTGCTTCTCCTTTGTGTAATTTCTCCTTGCTGCTCTGACAGACAGGAAAACAGACTGTGGACGAGTCACCACTCTACAGGTTGACCACACCTCCAGGCAGTTTTGATTAATAACCCGTAGTCTTGGACCAAGGGCACAGTTGCCACCCTTGGTGCTGAAGGAGGAGGTGGAGTGATTTACTCCCAGGGAGAGGCCCATGCAGGGCTATGAAGCTCATTCATCATTAGCAGTGGTCCCTGTGTAATCTGTGTGTTGTGGCCCAAGAAAAACATGTGGAAATGAAAATCTCTGTAGCTTTCCCTTTCCCAGGTGTTGGGTTTCTCTCTGAGTGATGACTTTATGCCCTTTATCCCCTTTTCTAATCAAAGCCATCTTTTCCCTTTGTTCTGCCCTTCTGACACTCTCACAGTAACTAATCCAAGGAATAATCCAGTAGCACAGACAGCAGGATGTGGGGATGGGGAGCACAGCCCACCCTTGCAGATGCATCAGAATGCCTCTGTGAATTATGAATGTTAACGCTTGGTCATCACCTACTGGATGCTGTATTTTATCTTGATAGGCTGAACTGGTGAGATATCTCAGAACTTGGCAGAAGAATGGACAGAGTGTTCCTTCTTGAATGACTGAGAAGGTAACAAGTCCATCTGCATGCCAGAGAACCACCACCAGCAAAGATATCCAGCTATAGTGGCTCCTGACTTGGTTACAACCAATCCAGTATTCAATTGCTTCTGCTTCATTGGAATCCTTGCTTGCAGAAAATAATACACTTAGTGCTTATATATGTTTCATGGACTCAGCTGTTTGCCAAGTCTGAGCTTTCTTAAGATAGGACACTAAAATATTGGAAAGATGTTTTCCAGGGTTTCTTTCATTCTTCAGCTTTGTTCAGCTAACAATTGTATTAAGCAAACAGATCTGACTGTAAGCCTGCACTGTTTAAGAGCTGAAACAGAAAAATCACATCTATAAGACCTCCCGCCCCCTGATTTAGAAGAGAGAAGTACATGATCTGTCTTAGAAAAGAAAAAACACCTAAGAATTAAACTTTAATGAATAGGGTAGTTCAACTGCTGCAGAATGAACCTGGAGGAAATATATACAATGCCTATCAAATCTGATTTGAGTACACATGCACAGAAATCGTTGTGGTCTGCAAGCCTTCTTGTCTCCTGTTTCTGCTTTCTGTACTACAACTATTTTTCCAGGCTTGTTTTGATGGATTTTTTATAGTGTTATTTCATTCCTGGACCTAAAAGAAATATGAACAAGAAGCAAATTTCCAGCACTGTTGCAGCTGAGAATTTCACCTTGATGGTGAAAAGCTGCTAGACCCAAACTTGGATTGAGAGGAGTAGGAGATCTAGCAGGTGCTCAGCCACAGTATTTGTAAACTTTCTTCTCTTCAGCCCCATAAAGAAACAGAGTTTGTCCTGTTTCAAATCATAAACAAATGTGATAATACTGGAGCACTGCCATTTTTTCATTACTCACTGGTAGTAAAGATTCAAGGTAGATGATTATATTCCTTAGAATTGGTTAATAATGTTAGTAGCAGTAGCCATGATAACAGTTGGGATACCTTTTAAATACAGGAGGACCGAAAGTCCCAATGAGAAGCCTCAGGATGCTCCATCCAGGTATGGAGGCAGTGCAGAGGCCCAGCAGACCGGTGGAGGTGGCACACTGCCCTGTCCAGGGTCACCACAAGTCCCTCCAGCACTCACACAGTCCTCCTGGCATTTCCCCCAGCCCTAGGAGATTGCATTCAAAGGCAGATTGTCTTTGCAGCTTGGATACAGTCCCTGCAGCAGTGGAATATCCTGATTATTTTTGCAGACTCAGAGCAGTGCTATTTTGCCATCTCGGCAGGCCTGATTTCAGGCTGTCTGAAGGATAGTGCATAGGTTAAATGAGGCTACTGTGCACACTGTTTGCCTTTCTCATCAAAGACACAGCGAGTATTTGTGATCTTGTCCCCCCTGAAAGCTCAGTCGCCCTTTCTGTGGAGATAAATTCCTCAACATCAGCCTCATCGGGATCTAACAGAAACAGAAAAAAAAACAATAATGACCAAAACCTGCCAAAGGCTGTGTCTTGTGCAGTTCCTCCCTGAATCCCCAAGGAAGCAAGATGGGAAACGAAGGAAACACAATGCTGGTTTTTGCACTGTTTCTTCCATAACTGTACAATGCTACAAATAGGATTGAAGATATTTATAAGAAGCAAAAAAGTATTTAAAAAAAGAAAAGAGGATTTGTGTTACTGTTTTGTTGTTGTTGTTGTTTGTTTTTGTTTGTGTTTTCCCTTCACTGCATGCAGGGACAGAGATATTCCTTTCCCAGCTTTATTTTTAGGTACATGGAGTATCCACAACTCTGCAGGCCTCCAGACTGCATCACTGAGTGCAAATGGGATGTCATGAGGGCAGTATCTGACAGGCCATTATTGCTGTCTCCACTGAGCCAGAGCTGTTAGGTGCATTTAGGACACGATGCAGATGGCTCAAGACAGGGGATCTGAGCTGGTTGCGTCCAGCAATCAGAAGAGTTGCACTTTCTGCTCATTTCCTGGCAGGTCTGTGCCTATCTTTCACTGTTTGATTTTGTAACTGGGGTGTCTGGTCAGCATCCCAGCTGCCAGATGAAGATGCGCAGCTTTTTTTTGCTTTCCACATGGCTGGAGGATTGTGCCCATTTCTGCTGAATATGAACTTTGCAACCATCCCTTGAGCCTGTGTCAGCTGGAGATTAGATGTCTGCTGCCATAGAACAGTGTTTAAGACTCATTTGAGTCTGCAGCTACCCAGCTCAGCCTCCCACTTCTGACAAGGCATTTCCTTCCATGAACACATCAAATGTGGACTCTCCGTAGATTTGCACTGGCAACAGTCTGTCTACAAGACCCAATTTTTAAAGCCAGTCATAGAAAGCCCAACTTTCCTAAGAGATGCCCTCTTTTCCCTGAGGAAGCCTGACAGGGCTGTCTTAGCAACATGCTATGGCTGAGCCCTGCTGTGCTAAGAGCAGAGGCAGAGCAGGAAATTCTCTATTAGGGTTCAGCATCTTGAAAATTATTTTCCCCCAGAGCCACATGCAGTCATCTATCTCTGAGAGAGAATTGTATTCCCCTTTTGCGAGGAGGTGGGTGGGGGGCAGACAGACAGAAACACTGCAGATGGCAGAGGGGTGAACTCATTTCCTTCCTCCTCCTCTCCCTGTGTTTTGGGGCTAAGCTCAGGGAAATGCAAAACGATCAACTTAATGTGCTCCTAAAAGTCTGCCACAGGTGCCAGAGTACAGGAAGGGCTGTCTTTTATGAGCAGCTACATAAAGAAAAAACTCAAGCACGAAAGGAAAGAAGGAGTGGATTCTCAAGACTTTTGGAAACAAATATTGTCTATTCCGGCTGCTACTGCAATTAGTAAGAAAACTTTTCCATAAAGCTTTATGCCCAGGTAAGAATTTGCAGCTCTCATTTGTTCCAGTAGAATTTCTGGAATTAAACATTCCAGAGATATTTTTGCTGAGGAACAACAAAACTTGTCCTCAGTTTGAACAGTCATTCCTACATTGACTTCAAGATCAGCACAAGATGGGAATCCGGGGAAATGTGAACTCTATTTGTTAGGGAATATGAATGGTAGTGGTCAGTTATTTAAGCATTATGTTGGTTTAGCTATGAAACTAAAGAAACACAATGGCTAACATGAAAATTGTAAGAACAGATAAAAAATATATCAGACACTGAAAGCACTGGAAGTAATAATCGGCTAAAATTCCTCTTAGCTCTGTTTTCTCTAATTTCTGGGATGCTCTGTGATTCTTTGATCAAGCATACAAAAAACTTTTTAATTATGGCTGTGACAAATCTGGACATAATTGATAAAACAGAACTGTAACATTAGAGCTGCTTGTTTAGCAACTGGCTAGAAAGATGCAGGGAATATATGTGTGTAAGGGAAATATGTGATGTGCTGGGTGGTCTTTGCTCATCCTCCAAAAATGCCTGATGTTCCTAATTTGTTGACTATCTCTATCAATTATCATATTTATTTGAAACAGTTTTAAAAGCATGAAGCATTATGTCAATGGAAAAAGCTACTAGATGTTCTCTGGAATCTTTCCATTCATGTCTCATCTGTAAAAATTACATCAGACTGAGGAAAAGGAAAATGAGTCAAACAGAAAGGCATGCACAACAGGTGAAGATCAAACAGGGCAGCACACTTCTGACGTGCGCTTCTCAGTTGCAGGACACAGTGAGTGCTCCTGAAGGTCTGTCCTCACTCATCTTGGACCACAGAGGGGAATGGCACTACTGAACGGCCCTTGTGGTAAATGTCCTTCCTTTTTATTTCCGTATGGTTCCTATCCACTCACCTTTACTGTTTACATCTTCAGCAGCATGGCGACAAATGAGGCAATTCAGGCAGGATCACTGAATCTCTGTACTTGGAGCTGCAGCTCATTTATTACCCCATTGATTTATCTTGAGTTAAGGTGCAACTGATAGTCTCCATGCTACACGTGTCTCTGTCTCTGAGCCAGTCACTGCAGTCAGCAGTGCATTCCTACAGTGATGGCAATGAGCTGAAGTAACAGGACAAAGTGGCACCTTGGGAGAAGATTCACTTGTAAGCCATAAGAAAATAAATGGGTGCAAGAGACAGATTTGTTTAGAGATAACTAAGCATCCAAGACCCATTTAAAAAGCCAGTGAAACACAGGTTGGTGTTGACCTCATTTTGGAAGCATCCCTTCTGACTGCTTTACACAACCTACCAACAAATTGGTGTGCCTGTCTAGAAGTATAAATGACAGTTATAGACTGGATAGCAGAGCTGTGTGGATGCAGATGACTTTCTCAACAGAGACCAAATGGAGAGGGAGAGGGCAAATAAAGCGGGCTCCCAGACTGTCCTTGGAGGATGCTAGTTAGTTATCAGAAGGGATCATCTGATGCTGCTGCATGGGTTAATTCAGGCCTCAGGCCAATAACCTGGAGATCCTCTTTTGGGGCACCGAATGCAACAGGAGCTGCAGTGGTTGAGAACTAGAAACTGACCCTAAGGTCACCTCTGGGACTTCAACTTCTCTGGAAGATAGCAGTTGTGAAGGATTTCACCCTTTTCTTTTTCAGAGATTAATTGTTCTGGTTATTTCTTCCTCAAAAAATGCACTAATTCTTTTAATCTTCGTGGGGTCTCCAAGCTAATTGGTGTTAAATAAAAAGTAAAAACAAAAACAAAAACAACCACTGCGTAGTTGACAGGCATTTAAATAAATGAAACTATAGAACAATGTGTACTGAGAAATAGAGACATTCTGAAGACTTTTCAAGTTGACAGTTAAGCAACTTAGCAGAGTATGCTGGTGACAGTACAGTGATCATTTGGTCTTCTTCATAAGAAAAATATAAGGAAAAAAAGTTTAAAAATATATTATTTCACCTGGATAAGGAAAAGAAACAAGGATTTATACTGTTCATATTTTCCAAAACCTTTAAATCTGATTATAATACATTGAGATTAGTTGCTGTAGATCAGGGAAGGGAAGGAAAGAGGAGAATTATTTCAGATGTCCACTGCACAATGCTAAGGCTTGCATTGCTTTCAGCACAGTTGGTAAAAATTGAGGAAGACAAAAGCTATGTGTGAATCTAGTGAAAGTAAGGAAAAATGGTCAGCAAAGCACCCTTGATAAACTGTTCAGAGCCCATTATATTTCCAGACCATTGAGATGAGCTACAGGGAAGGGAGGGGGGGAAAAAAAAAAAGAAAAGAAGCAGTGAAAGAGGTAAACAAAGATATGATTTCCAATTATGTCTTAAAATGAGTAGAAAATCCACACAATGGAACTGAATGGAAAGAGAGAAACGAAGGAGAGAATATGAACCACTGGTGGTACGCCAAAACATTAGTCATCTCTTGAGTCTACCCTGAAAGGTTAGTGATATTTTTAACACATTCCTATAAGGAAAAGAATAATTTCCTAGCAGAGGTAATTTCTAGATGGTCATAAACTCTCTCAAGGGAAGCACAAGTCCCAGCACTGAAGTCAACAAAAGCTCAGCAGAGGAAGAGGAGTAGGAAATCTGCAGAGGAGTTCTATGGGCAACCCCAAGAGGGAGCTGCGAGAGGATGGGAGGAGATATGGAGAAGCCTGGCCAAAAACACCTGTTCAGTAGGCAAAGATTTGACTGAGAAAATGTCTACAAGGAAAGGAAGTAGAAAGCAGATATATGCTCCCTAGAGATTACTTCAGGTTAGATAGCAGTGGTGACTTCACTGTGGTAACACACACAGAAGGCTGTTGAAGGGCATTTTCTTCAGGAAGCCTCAAGTTGCATTGGAACATGACCAATTTAGGGAAGAAAGTATCACTGATGCTGCAAGCTGAAAACATTATTTTTTCATAATTTTAATTTACTGAAAGACTATGTGTTTTATCATTCCAGAATCATAAGTTGCAGCACATTGCCCAGAAGACAAAGGAAAGCTATGGTTCATGAGCTAGATGCCAGGTCTTAATGCCTCTGAAAGGAAACAAGCCCATGAACAGAACTCATCAGTCTGAGCATGCATTATGCCAGCAACTCATCCAGACACTTCCAAAGTCACAAGTTTTTGAGTGCTCCAATACATTCTGACATCCCTGGGAGTTAAGGCTTCCCAGCATCTCTGTATGAATCTCTGAGTACCACAATAATTTCATCTATTGGCATCTGGAGAACACATCTCAGTGAACAGCAAAGGCAGGAGGTCTGATACTTGGCTCACTGGACCAGATAATAAGTTAAACAAGTTTTATTGCTAGGCATTATTTAAAATTGGAAAAAAAAAAATTAATAGGCTCAGTCGTTTAAAATCCTGTAAGGTAAACACACTGTTTTTCAAGAAAAGGGGGAATGCTTCAGAAGAATTCAGGAGGGAAGAAGGAAATGGGATATGCTATTCTATAAACTCAGTTTATCTGTTCCACGTAATGATTCATTGCTATAATCAATAGGCATGGAAACTCTTGAAATTAAGTAAGTAGATATGATTCATTGCAAGATTTGAAGCTAAGTTTTTTCTAGTACCTTTGATTTTCTATTGCTGTCTGCCTTCTCAAGAATTAGCCTTCTCTCCATCTATTTCTCAGTCTACAGACAGTTGAAGGGAGGGACTGTTTTACAAGACAGCATGCATAGCACCAAGTACATTTTTAATACATCATAAGTATATTCATATTGGAGGAATTTGTGTGGGAATCTTGTTTACACAAAAAAATATGGTTTGGAGCTCTATTTCTTTAGATTAATCCATAGGGTCTTTCCTGAAATTTGATCTATATGATTCCTAGCACAAATGGAAATATTTTGTTACGCAGGGATAGGCAACAAACTTGAGCTAGGAAATTTAATTTAGAAATTCATGCTCTTGGGAAAGCTGACTGTGACTTTACATGGTGTTGATACAACAAAGGGATTGAAACCAGTGTCTAACATATATTTCCTTGGTAATCTGATAAACAATAGGCAACCAGAGTTGTCTATTGATAGAACTGTTTTCATGCACTAAAATTAAAGATGTTTTTAACTGTTTTATGAGTTTGGGGCCATGATTGGGTCTAGAACTGATAAACACATAGCAGGACAAAAACAGCTGTTTCTCCTTGGGAGGTTTTAGGCTTGCTTTTTTTTTTCAGTATTGCTTCAGAAGATCTTCAGAATCTCAATATTACCTCTCACCAGAATCCAAAGCTTTGTTTGAAATTTAATGCCACCTCTTTCAGTCTTCTTATGACTTTGATGCAGTCTTTCACTTGATTTCTTTGAGGTTTTTGAGCATAATAAAAGATTTTGATTACAATAGGGTATGACTTCTGGATTAATAGTTTTCACTCAGACCAGAATTTAAAAGGAATTGTTGCAGAAGATTTTTTTAATTCTCAGTTGGAATTTGGGAAAATAGGGTAGGAATAAGCCAAAATTTAGGTATTGATTGGAAGTTCCAGGTTTCTTGTGCTATGGGTTGTAAAACTCACCTGACATGTAACGGATGTGTTCAGGACTCCATTATGCTAATCAATTTATAATACTGTTATTCCACATCAAGAGCAATAGGCACAAACTTAATTGGACTCTTCTAAAGAATGCCATGACAAAAACACCAAGTACTATTTTTTCCAATATTATCAAAAGCATTCAAAGAAATGCAAATGCCCCTACCTCCTATCTAGCCTCTGTAATGTCAAAGACTAAATCATTCTTGGGTTTAAGGTAACTTCATTAAATGAGGTCAGGAAGATCATTTCAGGAAAATGACCACAACTCGGTGAATTTGGAATCTGTTAATCAAATCTGAATGTCAGCTTACTGAAATGTACAAGCTTCTACAAGATGAGTTACAATTAGCACTTTTTTTTAACGGTTTCAGTAATTTTTATGGTATTTTCCCTAACTTCATAGTGAGTTACAGTTTCTAAGGATGAAATTCTTGCCATAAATAGATTATGACAATGCAAAGGTATGTAATCATAGAATTGTAGAATCACAGAATCATTAAGGATGGAAAAGACTTCTAAGGTCATCTAGTCCAGCCATCCACCTACTACCAATCTTGCCTACTAAACCATATCCCTTAGTACAACATCTTCATGTTTCTTGAACACCTCCAGGGATGATTACCTCCCTGGGTAGCTCATTCCACTGCCTGACCACCCTTTCAGAGAAGAAGTTCTTCCTAATATCCAGTCTGAACCTCCCCTGGTGCAACTTGAAGCCATTACCTTCTAGTGCTAGTTACCTGGGAAAAGAGGCTGACCCCTGTAATCTCAGCACAGCCTCCTTTTAAGTAGTTGTAGAGGGCAATAAGATCTCCCTTGAGCCTCCTTTTCTCCAGGCTGAACAATCCCACTTCCCTCTGACACTCCTCATAGAACTTGTGATCCAGTCCCTTCACCAGCTTTGTTATCCTTTCTTGCTTATTTTCCTGTTGTTGCAAAATTCAATTCTTGCAAAGAAATGTTCAGCTTCCTTTAGACCACTGAGTTTGTGATAAAACATGAAATGTTCATAAATAACACCAAGCATTTATCATAAATAGTATTTGCCAGTTCCAGATATTTGTACACATCGTATACCAGATACAGAGAAGTACACACAGTCCTCTGAAGTACAGCCAGATGAACATATATTTTTTCCACCCATACAGAAATGTGTGCTACTCTTTGCTCAGACCAAAATATTTCCCAATAAATGAGCTTACAATGATTTTCCCAGTCCTTAAATGCTTTGTTTCCTAAGTTCTTGCAATGGGGTCAGACTCTTGGAGGTGTAACACTGTTGGCTTTATTACAGTATTCAGCAGCACGCACATCTAAGTTGCAGGAGCTCTCTAGATCTAACTCTGAATCAAGATGCTTTATCATCTCTCCATGCTCAGAAAGTCAGGTTTTAAAACATGGGAGAAATTGTACAGTGTTGCTTTTCCAAATTTCAGGAGAGAAACTCGGAAACTTTAATGCTGTTCAGGTCTGAAACAAATTTTCCAAAGTTACTATGTCTGGAATCCTCTCTCTCCTCTCCACCCCCATCGTTCTCCTGGGCTTCCACTGTTTCTGAATACCTTCTGCATGGCGAGGCAGTGCCAGAATATAGTGGTCAGCCATTCTATTTATGAACACAGTATTTGCTGAACAGAACACAGAGCCAGAAATTTCGGGGTGCTTTTAATTTCTCTCATTTCCCTTTTTCTTGTTTTTTTTTTTTTTTTTTTCCACTCATCAGTTATGCACTGAAGAGAGGTGGAACAGCAGTCTTCCAGAAAAGAGTAGAGCTAATCATGGGAGTGTCACATCTATTTAATTAAGTTTTTCTTTTAAAAGGCAAGACAATTACATCTGCAGGACTCTGACATTCAATTACATTAAAAACCTACTATTTTCCACAGAGAAAATTGAATGCAATGATGAAACTTCTCTTATGGGTAACATTTCTTTTTTAACTCACATTAATGATATTTCCAGAGTAAGTATTTTGTTACATGGAGAAGTAATAAAAACAAACGAAGACTTTTTCTGTTTAAAATTTATAACCAAGTGGCAATCTGTCACCTCAGATTTGCAATTACATCAGAAGTTTCTAGATAACTCAAAAAATCGTGGTTCCTGATCTGACACCGAAGGTTTTACACGAAGCAATCTTGACAATCTTTACAAATCTTTAAATACGAATCATGCAAAATACCGTAGCCCAATTTTAATACACAGATAAATTCAATTTATAGCTGTTGATGTTTTGTAGCTTTAGAGATTCAAAGAGAAGGTTAAAACTTCAGGCCCATAGCATAACATTCACCTGGGCTATGGCAGACATATGCTGCGATAAAAGATTCATGTACCTGCTCCTTCTTGATGTCTCACTGTTTTCTCATGTTCCTTCATCTCTCTGAATCTGTGTTCTCTCTGTTTCCTTTGATAAATTATTTCCATAATTATATTTAAAAGAAAATTTTTAAAAGATCTTTGTGTTACTGAATATTAAGTTCTTTAATTAATTAAGAGTTTTAATTTATCTAATTTTGTATCAGGAACCTTCCCAAGACTCACTGAAATGCTTGAAGATCATCTGGAAGCTTGAAAGAAAAATTAGTACATTCCTGTGGCTTTGGGACTGTAAAAAGATGGTTTGGGAACCACCAGTGAAAACGGATTGTTCTGAATGCCCATTTTCTCTGAACTAGTAGCATTTCCCAAGAAAGCTAAAAAAGTGGAATTTTCAATTTCAAATTATATGCAAACCTCTTCTTTGTGCATCTTACTCCAGAAGAAAGTGATGGTACATAAGCTTTATGTACCCTGCTGGAAGTAATAAAAGAATAAATAATTTAACAGCATAGTCATTTGATCTTTCTATCTCCTTTATTTTCTGTACTTAATTTCATTTATGGAAAGACTTGCACAAAAACTGACCACATTAATAAAAACAGATAAAATTCAATACAGCATGCGGAGGAGTAGAACTAGAGTTACACTGCTGTTTTTTTGGCAAAAGGAGAAAGAGGATTAAAAAAGTATTGTAACCTGGTTTTCAGACCTGCCAGGCTCTCTAGGCATTACCCAAGTTACACCAATACTGCATCTGCAGATTTTTTCATTTTCACTATTGGCAACGTTTTTTCCAGCCTGAACCTACTGGTAAGCCATTACAATAAGTTAGGTTAAAGATAGCACTGAGCACATTTTCAAAGCAGCAGATCACTTACAGCTTGCTAGGACTCTGGGATTTTCAAAAACCAAGAATGGAAATCCATTCCCAGTTCTGATTCTGAAATATTCAACATAAGTGTTTGAAGATGGTCTAACAAATAGAAGTATGTGCAGCTGGCAACTATGCACTGCATCCTTTTAGAAGGTGCCTCTGCCAGAAGACACTGGTGGCCTTCAGGGAAGATTCCATGCCTGGCTCCATTGGTACTCTTTTTGCAACAAGGCACGCACCAATTTTTGCTGAAGTTTAAACTAATATCTTCACCTATAAATGAAAAAATATATATTTTTAAAAGGTTAATAACACAACATTTGATATTTAAAATGGATGCAGTTGTTTACCAGATGGTAAAATTAAAATGGCTCAAGGACAATGGTTCTAAAATTTGCTCTGGCTCAGCTTCTTTCATGGGCATCTGCACCCCAGAAGAATAAAAACACAAAAACATCTAATGAGTCTGCATACAGCACAATATTCATTTGGAGATGCTGAGTTGAACCCCTGCCAAGAAAGATATATGACCTACATAATTGGGGATTTCACATCACCCGCAGAGATCTGGGAGAATTTCAGATTTAAAGTGTTTACTCATGCAGCTGAAAGCTATAGAACAGAAAATGACAAACTGCTGTACTTCTATTCAAGACATACAGAAGCAGATATGCAGTTCTGGCAACTCTACCTACACTTATCACTGCTTCCACATAATTCTGCAGGTTTGGTTGGGTTAATTTCTACTCAACACAAGGAGTACCGGGTAGTCTCTGTGATTTTCTCAGTCATTTAAAGTAGGGACTAGCAGCTCTAGCAAGCAGTGCTGCTGAATATCCACAATGGACCTCCTTCTATGAGTGCTAAGGAGATAATTGAAGAGCGGCAGCAGTGCCAAACAATTTTCAAGAGCTAAATGTTTAAAGATGTGAGGACACCCCTATAGCATTTTCTTTCTCTGAGTCGTCTGTGTGAAGGTAGTGAATACTGTCACCAAGGATACAGAAATGTTCCATTTGTTTTATTACCAGTGCCTTTGAACTCCATCTTGCAATTGTGTCGACCTTCCAAGGAACAGTGGATGTTTCTGTTTCCAACAGCCAGGTCACTGGCACCAGCCACATCCAGCAGTCTGTCTCCTACTTGGATTGCAGAGTGAGTGGTCACCTCACTACCTGCCTGGGAGGTGTTAAGGTTGGACACCCTACAGTCATCTGTTGCACAGTTGACCTCCTTAAGTTTTGATCCTCAATACAACATTCCCTGGAGAAGCAGCTGGTTGATAAATATGAGATATCCACTGTGCTGTGGATCCCGGCACACCAGCAAATGTATTACTTGTGATAGATATTTAGTCAAATAAGGTACCTTTTTTTCTCCACTACCCTCAGTGCCAGAGAGCAGCAAAAACAGAGCTGCTCCTTAACAGAGTACAGTCCTCAAAGGCTAAAAACCCCTAAAAGGGCTCTGACACTTGGGGTATTGTGTACCCTCTGAGTGCTGGGCTCCCAAGACCCTTGCACAGCCAGACAACAGCAGTTAAAACACAGCAAAACTGCAAATATAGCAAGAAGTACAATGATAGGTGGTTTTGTGACCATGCCATCTGCATCTATAGATGTATTTTGAAGGTACTGGGTGTAGCTGTATTTCTGCCTAGGACTGCCTTCAGCACACAATTGAACTCAATGATAAGTAGTTCATTTGTTCAGCATGTGTTTGAAAGAGAAAAAAGAACTCTGGTTTCATGGGAACATGTAACTAGAAATCAAAAGTGTTCTGGTTATCTTGGCTATCACAATCTTTGTTTTCTCTGTTTGTTATTAAGTGCCCACTGTACATTCAGTATTATTGTTCTGGTTTTGTAGCCTCTGATTTTATCCTTGAGGAAGAAAATAGTGAAGAAATAGAAAAGTTCAACAGATATATGATATGAAAGACAACTTGGCACAGCACTGTAGCTCTGAATGAAAACACTTCAGAATAGTTTGCCCTGTAAAGCTGAATTTGCACACTGTACTCTAACAACCCAGCTGTGAGCAGAACAGTCACAAAGACATTTTTTAATCCTTTTTGTGACAATGAGTAGCTGGGCTTTGAAACCTATGGAACCTCTGATATGAGTTGGCCTCATCTAAGAAACAGCCTGGGGAAATGTACCTGATACCTCTCTGGAACATTCGAGGCCAGGCTGGATGAGGCTTTGAGCGTTCTGGTATAGAAGGAGGTGCCCCTGCCTATGGGACCCTATAATCTTAAAGGTCCCTTCCAACTCAAACCATTCTATGATTCTATGACATAAGCTTGTGCAACTCTTATCTGTTGTTGGATGTCTGTTTACATTTACTGGACACAGGCATGCCTGAAAGACTCATAAGTTCAGACCATTGCATTGACACCCCTTCTTATAGTATGCCTGATCCTGTACTTTAAAAAAGGTATTTTTCAAGACTGATTGTATCATTCTGCAAATATTGTGAGCCCTTTTAAAAAGCTGAAGTGTGATGTCCCAGTGATTCCACTGTGCTTTTAAGGACCACTATTGCCTTATGGAGGCAATTAGGAGCTGGATTCTCATTTGAAGTACATAACAACACTGTAACTCCCATGATTTCAAAGTAGTTTTTCAGCATATTCAGCATTTATCTCAGTACCAGCAGAGAAAAAGTTTTACCTTGCTCATTTCAGTAGTCTCTTATAAACGATGTCTCATTTTGCACCTTTGCAAAATGAGATCTTACAGATATCAGCTCATAACAAACACTGCCGGAAAGGACATCAACAGCCCATCTCCACCACCAAGACAGACACAGGTCATTATTCATAGGTTTTTGCCCAGTTTACTCTTAAAGAGTGTCTTTGAAAAAGAAGGTTGTTGTCTGTATCAGCATGTTCCACAGTTTGAACTGTTAGAAACTGTTAGAGCTTAAACTGTAACTTACTTTTCTACAATTTAATCACCTACTCCTAATTATGTCATTGTGTCAGCAAACAACTTTTCAGGAGTTTTTGATACAGGTAGACACAGAAAAATCCCACAGCCCTATCTCCAAGGTCTCCAAGAAACTCCAGTTCATTTGACCTCCCCATGTTCTAAACAGTCCTCATTGTCTGCCTCTGGGAATTCAGAAGTCAGACCACTGATTTCCTCTTGCAGACCTAAATAAAATAAGGCCACAGCATTCCCAGGAGCTAAGTGGAAGCTTCTCCCAAGATGCACTCTTGTTTATACACCACAGTCTGTGTTTGCCTTTTTCCACTGCATCTTGACATTGTTGACTCTTGCTGGGCTTGTTTATGCTAGCATGTCCTGTTCCTTGACATCCCTCACAGAGTAATCCACATTGCACATACACTGCATGTGATGAAGAGCAAGAGACTCATGTACAGGCCAATTAAATGCATTTTGAATACATATCAGAATATGTTTTGCAACCTAAAAGAAAGGTCACGCTATATCAGCATGAAGGGTGGTCGCTGCTGCCAATGGTCCAGAGTCATTACTGACCTACACAAGGATCTTGTCCCTCTTTCTGTCACTTTGTGCCTGTGGCTGCACTGGCATCCCAGCACAAAGTGGCATTGGGCCTTGCAGCTCACATATCTTGTTTTCCATCACCTGTGGGAAAAGAGCCAGGTACAAACCTCCTGCAAGACAGACCTGCCCTACTAGACACCAGCTGAAAGCTGCTAATCCAAAGGGGATTTAGGGCTTCCAATTACATTTGAGGGAGTTCTTATACTGGACTTTGCAGTATTTAGCTTGCTCATGATTCATGTTCACCCAGGCTGATTTTTCTTCCCTCCTATACATGATCACCATGTGATGTGAGAACAATTTACAGCTCCACACTTCCTTTCCTCCATCTAGATTGTTACTGCCTCCAGTCCTGCTCCCATCATCTTAACACTGAGGGAAGCGATGCATTGCAGCCATTGCAAAGCCCCTGCTTTGCCTCACAGCCTCACTCTTTCATGGATGCAAAAAATGGTACCCACTTCAGAACTGGGACTAACAGCAGCTGGGCACTGAGCGATCTCAGCCAGTAGTAGTTCTTGTTTGTCATATTGCTATTTACAAGGTGAACTTGCCCTATGTCAAGGCCCAAATAAAGGATCAAGCTGTTTGAACTTTATTTAAGTCCACACTATGAGGGAGGTGGACATTAGCAGATTGCAGTGCCCTATGTAAAAGAGTAGGAAGGAGGAAGCAGGTGAAGGGAAGTAATTTGCATCAGACAAGGCAAGTAGTTCAAGAAGACAACCAAAATCAAGCCAATCATTTACATTCACAGTGTTCTTGACCTCAGATCTTCAACAAATATATACTAAAAATGAATTCAGAAAAAATGAATTTTCTTAAGACTAAATCCTATTATTCAATGTTGCTAGGAAATTTAGACCTCGCTGATGCTGCTAAATGCAAAAAGAAAAGAAAAATAGACTGGGAGACTGATAAAAGATGAAGCAGAGGTGGCACAACATTACCCCAATCTTAATTATTGCAAGGGTAAAGGAATAAAGCCATTATAAATGAAGAAAAACAGTCAAACTAGAGAACAGGGCATAGATGAGTAGACACCATTTGACTTTGTTTTCTGAATATTGCAGTTAAAGGTCTCATGCTTCCTTAGTATTTTGAGACCATACACAGTGCTTCCTATGAAGAATTCACACTATTTTTTGTTTGCATCTCCTGTATCCTAACATAAAAATCTTCAAGGCTGTGGTTGGTGTCTCTGTTGGAAACATGGTAGGTGGGGAACGATTTCTGAACAAAGTAGCATCTGAATTTTAAATGAAGCAAGCAGACTATGAAATAGTGGTAAACTTATTCCTCACAAGTGTTTCAATATTATTTAAATATGTGTTCATATTGTTGTTATTCTGAACATAATTAAAATGTGATTTAAACTAAGTAAAAAACAGCCCTTAAGCTGCCTATAAACATCTGACCAAGGACAGTGATCATGCACAGGAACAAGACGTTAATCATACTGACTTTCACTTAACATTCAGCAAACTCATTCACCTTTGAATGATGACTGTGGTGATGGTCATTCCTGAAATCAAACTGCAGATAATAAAAGAAAAATCATATGTTACATACTTTTGTACTGAACTTAGAATACAATGTACAGAGAGATTGCTGGCTTAATTACTTGCCTACTGAGCTAGAATTGGCTGCTATCTTTTTTCTCCATATGAAACCACAGAACTTTCTCAGTACATCATTTCCACATGTGCATGTTTTACTATCCCCATTCCTTTAGCCAGCAATTTAAAATACATTCATATGTGAAATAAATAAACAAACAAGGAAATGTCTATCTTCTTACCTTAAAATGTCATTCAGCATGATTCTCTCACCAGTGTGAGCTAGAAGCATCCCCAGGGATGTTTATAGAGAATCCCTGGTAGGGAGCTGTTGTGAATAAGATCAAGAGGTTCTTCTTTTTATATCAATTCATTCCTCTTTATTATGGGTATAATTTCTCTTTCCTTGTTTCAGCCATATTAAAAACCTCTCTTCCCTAAGTGTCAAAAGTCTGGGCTGGTCTCAAGACATGAACATCTCACTAGTGTCAGACAGATATGTACTACTACAGCAAAAAAAGCAGGTGCTCAGCTCTGAATTACCAGCTTACCTCCTCTGCAAGTGCTAATAGGTATTTTAAGGTTGTCCGTGGCTCAGAAAAAGAAGTCGACACTTCAGTCCCACCTATGAGCACATCTGCCTGACACTTCCAGGACTTCTTTTGTAGGAAAAGAGCATGTTCACACCAGTATTTACACTTAAGGTTTCTCTACATTCAGTCCAACCCGCTCTGGTTGCTTCTACATTTTATCATGCAAGCTGTACCAAAGCCATCTTTCTACAAACTTGCCTGAAGATGACACGTCTCTTCTTCTCTGTTTTATTTAGGAGTAATAACAGTGCTGAAACCAAAACTTAATTATAATGCTTTGATTTACTCCCAAAGTTGATAGAAGATGTAGTCTTTTTTTGCTTAAGTGAGAGAGAGAGAGAGAGAGAAAGGGAGAAAAAAAGAAGGAAAAAAGGAAAGAGAGAGAGAGGGAAAAAAAATTACTGATAGAACTGAAAATTAAGTTTCCGTACCAGTGACTCATTACGGATACCACACAAGCAGGTACCTCCAATCAGGCCTCAAAATCAGCTTCCAGGTATCTACCATCCTGTAGATGTTAAACTGTCTGGAAAGGTAACAATATATGGGTTTCTTCTAAAAATGAAATACACTGAATAGCACTATAATAAACTCAGGAGATTCCCATTTTCTTGCATGCCTTCTCAAACAGTAAATCAGTTTTATTACATTCTCAATGACTGTAATAAAAGTGAGGAACTAGAAAATGCACTTCTAGGTGAACTAATCCCTTCACATATCAGATAGGAGATTATGACAAACAGTTGTGCATAAAACTACACAAAATATGTAAGTTAAAACTGCAAAGCAATGCAAGTAATGAACTTGAAAGGAATAGGCTGTATGGATTTCACTGAGAGTTAAACTGAAGGCAAATGAAGAAAATAAAACAGGATTCCAAATGCAACCATACATAAAATACAAGACAAAAACTAAGTGTAAATTGCTGGTAGGAATATAAACACAAAGGAAGTTTTGTAACTCAGTAAGTTTGTTTTATTCTACAACTGTTTATTCAAGTGATTGCTGGGGCCTTAGGGAAGCAGAGTCAGCGTTGGGTTTATGGACCCACACACAAATGATCATGTCAGGGTCAGGGAGAAACCATGCCCATGCCCCAGGCAGGATCCTGTGTGAACTCCCTGGGTGTCTCAGATAAGCCTTTGTTAACTTCCCAGTGCACTAGGGGTGTTCCTAGCTCATTTGTACTCATTGATTTACATCTCCATTATCAAGCTTTGCATTCTCTCAGTTATCCAGCTTCAACAGTCAGTTTTCACATTTTAGGTTTCCATTATACTATTTTTGAGCCTACAAGCTATTTTCAGAAACTTAAATGTTTGAGACCCTTTGATTCTTTTTATTAGTATTTATCCTAAATGCTCCCTGCTGCTATTCAAATCTCTCTTCTACTTTTACCATTACTTGGATATTAAACACAGCTTACACACTTCTTTCCAGCAGCCTACCCCTTATTTGAAAACTTGTCTCATATTAACCTCCACCATCTCTTCTGCAGATTAAACAAAGGCTGCCTTTAACCCCTTCCTCCCATATCTTGTCTGTGAGGACCCTAGCCATTCTGGCAGCCTTTTCTCTATGCAGCCCCCTGTTATTGGTGAGCTGTGCCCAAGCAGGAACAGTCACTCCAGCTGCAGAAAGCATGGCCTTGCAGACAACACTCCTGTTTATACCACCCAGTGTGTTTGTTTCTTGTGCAAGAACTTGGCAAAAGTTGTAAAAAGTAAATAGTTTGGCCTATTTTCAGTGGATTGATCTCTTTGCATCCTGGCTCCTTTTCTGCTGAATATCTACCTTGTTAGTCATTCACTCAGCCTAGATCCGTACAGCCAACTACCATCTTTCCTGAGTACATAGCTATATTCTTGCTTCTGATTTTAGACCATTTCTGCATTTTGTCAAAGTCAACTTGAAAGCTACTCTCTGGAGCGCTGGAAGTCTCTCTGCGGCTGTTGATGCATGCAAATATAATCAGGCTGCATGTTAGTTTTTCAAACTGGGAATCTGATAGGCTCCTGTGAAACTTAACTCAATGTGACTTCCCCTTCCAGGGCTTCAAAGGACCTATCAGGCCCACGTAACTCATTCTCTACTGCAATTGTCAGTTTTTTTAAGGCTTTCAAAGCCCAGAAAAGCGTGATAAACAGGTACCAGATCCATCTGGAGATCCTTGCACCAGAAGGATGAAGGGATTGCTTTACAATGGATATCAACAGAAACATGTCCCATCCAGGACAGAAACAGCAGATGAAGCTTCCAAAGAACAGCATGAAAATCTTGCTGCACAACAGTCTACCCCACACCAAATTTATTCACCTCTTACAGTTCAAGGCCACCTTAAACTGATGAATGAAATTTTAACTTTTCCCTAACTGACTCTTCTCTTCCCCTTACAGGTATGTCTTGTCTCTCCCCTCAGCTTGAGCTTGAAAGCTAAAACATTTTCACTTGGGAAACCATTCTCCTTAGGCTCACTCTGTAGCAAAAGTGCAAAATAGGTAAATAAACGAAGCTTCTTTGGGCATGTTTCAAAAAGCAGATGTAGGTGCTCTGACTTACCTTTTTAAGAAGCCTGTCTCTTTCCATCAGTTGCTTAGATGGCATAGGAAGATTTACCTCCTCAGCCTCTCAAGTGTCACACTTGTGTTCCCCCTCATAACTATCTTCTGCTACTGGAATAATAGCAATACGCTAGTTACAATAATTAAGCTGAAAATGAAAGGTATCAAAGGAAAAAAAAAAAACAAAAACAAAAAAACAAAAAAACTTGCAGAGCAAGCAAAGCCTGCAAACAACACTCACCATTTCATAGCATTAGAAAATGCACATTCCTCAAATTCAGCAGTCACTCTTTGCCATCTTGCAAAGTTTTCATTGGCCATCCTGCAATGAGGAGAAAGGAGGCAGAGAGGAGCAAGCACAAATGGTAGACATTTGGCACTAGAATTCTAGAAAAATATTGTAAAGACACCACGTGCTCTATTGAGTGTCAAGGAATATATTTTTAGAAAGCAGAAAAACCATAACAGCATCTTCCACTGTGAGAAATTCTCTTTTATTAAAGAAACATCAGCATAAGTTATGAGTTAAGAACACACAACTAAAACACGTAGTGATAAGGTTAGGCAGAGTATTTTTACTGCTGTATCATCTTCTCATACTGAGCAAAAAACATAAACCCACAAACCTACAGGTCCCTCCCTGCGGTTAAACACACAAGGGAGGAAAAACCAAGAAACAAGACTGAAATACTCCATGTCTTTTATCATGTGCTGCCATCTGGATATGCCATCTGGATATATATTGGTTTGGGGTTTTTGCTGCAAGATCTGGGGACTGCTGGGAATACTACAAGTGAGAAAAAAAAAAAAAAAGGAACTGATTTTTTTCCAAAGCTAATACACTAATTCTATTCAGTGGATTCTTGATCTTTACAACCGAGCTATTTTAAATTCTATCAAAATAAATTATTATGTCCAAGGCTTGCTTGTATTTCCCCATAACAGGACATTATTTGAACCACAATATATAGGCGCCTGTGCAATAAACTTGTGCAGACACGCTGAAGGGCAGGCTCTACTTAAATCATAAGCAGCCTGCTTTTTCTTGGGAAAGCATGAGACAACACCAGATACACACAGGCCAAAGAAGTGAGCACAGGAGCACAAGGCCTAGCAGTGCTCACACACAGTGTCATATGAAAAATCACAGCAAAGGAGAGGTTTACACGTGTATTGCCACTGGCTGGATTGAAGTTAATTCAAGTTCCTGCTTTCCAGACAGCCTGTTCCACACCCACCACTCTCTGTTGAAGAACCTTTCCATAACACACATATAACCCTCCCCTGATGTGGTTCCATGCTATTCCCTTGGGTTCTGTAGCCCTCCTTTGGATGCTTTCTGACAATTTGATGGTCTTCTCATACTGTGGCATCCAAACCTGCACACAGTGCTTGTGGTAAGACTACACAGCCGCAGAGCAGAGCAGAGCAGAGCAGAACAACCCTTTCCCTCTTGTGGTGGCAGCACTGGGCCTGTTGCACCCCAGTGTACTTCTGGCTGCTCAGGCACACTGCTGACTCGTGTTCAACTTGCCATCAGCCAGAAGCCCCACATCCTTTTTGCTCTCCAGCCTCTCACTGCTCAGTCTGTACATAAAGCCAGGGTTGCACTTCCTCCTGTTGAACTTTATGCAGTTGCTGATTGCCCACCCCTCTAATTTGTCAAGATCTCTGTGCAAAGCCTTTCCAGTCTCCAAGAATTCAGCAGCTCCTCCCAAGCTTGTCTCAGCCACAAACTCACTTAGTGCACCTTCAAGTTCTGCATCTAAGTCGTGGATGAAAACATCAAAGGGAACTGGCTCTAACATGGAGCCCTAGGGAATCCTACTAGTGACCAGCCACCAGCACGATGTAACCCCGTTTACTATAATCCTCTGAGCCTGACTCCTCAACCAACTGTTCACCCACCACATTATATTTCGGTCTAGCTGTATGCTAGGCATTTTTTTCCAGAAGGATACAATGAGAGACATTAGTAAAACTTTCACTAAAGTCCAAAAATATTACATTAATTGGCTTCTCCTGGTCAACTAGACAGCTAATCTGTCATAAAAGAAAATTAAGTTTGTTGAACAGGGCTTCCCCTCACAAACATATGTTGGCTGTGACTATTAACAGCATTGTCTTTCAGAATACTCTTCAGAATAGTAATTCTCCCAGAATAATCTTCTCTGTAATTTTACCAGGCATTGAACTGAGAATGTCAGAATGAACTGTAAATGCCAGGGTCCTCTTTCTTGCCCTTCTTGAAAACTGGGACACTTGCCACTCGACTTTTCCAGTCGACTGAGACTTCTCCAAATTCCCAACACTGTTGAAAAATTACTGAGAGAAGTCTCAAGATGACTTCCTGGTGAGTAAAATATGTTTTTAGAACGTGGAGACTCCTCATCAGCAAACTCCCAGATAATGTTCTGCAAGGTAATGTTTAGCAGCCCAACCATAGAAACCACCATTGCAGCTCCATAAAGCTTTAAAATACCTGTGAGGCAGCCCCTGAAAAGTGCTGAGAATGAGCAGCAGTCCACAAAGTACAGAAACATACAAGTCATGTCCTACAGGTGACCGTATTGTTCAACAACCAAACACTGAACATATTATTTTTAATAAAATTTAATAATAAATAAATAATAAAATTTAAGAATAACTAATCTTTATTTGAAGAAAAATAAATCAATGACAAGTTTTCAAAATCCTGTAAATCAGTTTAATTCCTTAATATTTGTTCTGTTAATTGAAAGGACACAACCATGCTAGTTCACCTCCATTTACTCGAAACAGATCATAAAAGGATTTTTTTTTCTTTTTTTACTATTTCTGTTTTGATCAAAAGTGAAATTATGTATGATGATCGTAATATAGATCAAAGTGCATTTCTGTCTATGTCTCAAGCAGCCAAGAAATTCAGTTCAAATTGCTTAAGGCTTCACATAGAAAAACAAGAGATGCAACAGCCAGTAGGACAGTTAAAGTTTGCTTTGTTATATCTGCATTTATGCCACTTCCTTTGAGCCAGCATTTTTATATTTTTCCTCATATTAATATTCCACCCAATCTAACAATACTAGAATTCATCACAAAAAATCCATTCATAGTATAAACACCTCAAAATCTGAGCAAGGCTGATGAAGCTTTTGGATAAACTAAGAAATACATTAACAAAATGCATCATATGAAACTAAAGAGAAATCTTAGCACTGGAGTTCTGGTGATTCTATAGCACATAGAAGAAGAGCACTCCAATGCATCTGATAAGAAAAAGCTACCCATTAGGAAAAATGATCACTGGATTTATCTAACACAGCACAATGTCAGACCTTATTGCATAAAATAGCATTAGTGCAATGATATTTTCAAGTGGCACAAAAAAGTACAATAAACTGAGTAAGAAATAATATTGAAGTAAAATTTATTTTGACATAGGGAAAAGGAGAGTCTAATACAAACTCAAAAGGCCTGGTCACAAAACTGCTGTTTTATTTTTGTCTATAAATTACTAGTGATAAAATTTTTACCTATAAATTACTGGTGATAAAATTGAATGTCTCCTCTGTACTTACAGCACTAAACACAAAGATGGTTTACTGAACAAAGATTTGTATTAGAAAAACAAAAACTATAAGAAAAAACATTGACCATTAAGATTAAAATTGAATAAAGTGGGTGATTTTGTCCTCTTTGGTTAGTGTTTGAGATCTAGAAATGATTCCATTAGGCATCAGTTGCTTTCCACATATCTTCTTTCCTAAAATTCTAGATGTGTATTTTACAAAACATAATATCATACAATGTTTGGCTACTTTGTGAAGATCTTGTATGCTTTAATTGCACATAGATTGCACACAGTAGTACAGTGGAGCCTATATAACAGCTATATATATACACATATGCTTTCTACATAAATCTGCTTGCACCAAATATTGTCAAAATTCATTCCGACCTGAACACACTTGGAGAAATACTGTTAGGACAGTATTTTGAAAACTTACTAAAAGCAATTCTAAAATCTCACATCCAATATTAAGAAGTGACTTTCAAGCCAAAAGATAGGCAAGATAGGCAAGTAATGTTGGATCCTGACTCTTCAGTTTCTCCTGCACTAGTGTGGCTAGTTTTCTCCTTTATCATGTGCCACTGATGTGCACAAGCCAGCAAGCTCTTGTTTGAGAAGTAAATGGGGCACAAAGATGCCATGCTGGGAAACAAACCAGGCATTTGAGCAGTCCTGGCAAACTTGAAGTTGCTGTGAACCCGTTATGCAGCACTTGTCACAGGACAAGCGCTTCCTGTTGTGTACAGCAGCATTCAGCACAGAAGGCTTTTAGATGACATACAGCTTTTCTGTACAGAAAAGCTCACCTGTGGGATTGTGGATGACAGTCAAGAGAGGAGAGAGATCCTTTAAAATGCATTAAGGTTTTGCTTCAAAGCCAGTCTTAAATAAATGATTATTTCTTGCTGATTTAATACGAGGTTCATGGTTCTGCATAGACTATCCATTGATAACATAGAGCTGAAAAGGGCACTGGATGTACCAGAGAGTACTCAGGCTTCAAACAAAGAGCAACCACACAAAAAGTGTTCAGGCAATGCAATAGGAAGCCTCCATTATGAAATATCATTTCCCGACTGCTTTTAGCACCACTTTAAAGCTTTTAAAGATCTTGTTCGATGTTTTCCTAAAGACTTTTTACTAAAAGGTTTCCTAGTAATTTCTAACATCAAGAACTGACTGTACGGATCAGTGGAAAAAATACACAGAATGAGCATTTATGCACAGGCTCCGACAAAGAGGAAAACACTGAGTCACTGTGCCACAGTGCTGCCTTTCCTCTGTCCCATTCACTGCCAACATGCAATACAAAATCCTCTGCAACTTATTCAAGAAAATAGTCAGTGCAAAGTGACTGAAGGCATCTTTCAAGGCAGCAGAGCATGGAAGTTAAGGCCACCTAAGGTAGACATTTGTTTAAAGTCATGCTGTACGTGGTGCCTTTAGCTTACTACAGAGGCAGATTTGGATGTCTGAAGTGAAATACTACATTATAGAAAACAAAATAAAAAAGGATGTTTGTTCACTGAATAACAATTTCCGTGACACGGTGCATTATGACTGATGCCTCTTAGTAGGGTGTACAAGGCAGCCAAGAGTCATTTAAAAACATGTGTTGTTTGTCTCAAAAATAAATGCAAGGTAATGCTAATAAAAGTTGCTCTCTCTGAAGTTAGGCAGAGCAGTTTGAGTTTATTTCTCCAGAGGGTATTCAGGAAGATGGGACTGTGTGCAAAATAAAACTATGATTATATTCATGCTATCTACTGCAAAGGAGTAGGTTATCTCCAGTACATCTCTGGTAAAAAATAAACCTCTTCATTATAACATTAATCAGATATCTCTGCCCATCTTGGAAGCTCTACATATGGCATAACTGAAAGTATGTGAGCTTTGTGTTCTTGAAATTATGGCAAAGGAAAGCAAATGACATGTCAAGGCTGCTGTCCCCAAAGGCAAAAGATTAGCTGCTTTTCTAGTTCATCAGGAATTGAAACCCGTAGTGAAACATACCCAGGTTAGCGTGTGAATGTTTTCCACATCTTACGTTTGACACAATTCAATCCTAGGAGTAAAGAATTTGAGACACAAAGATACATGTCATTTTTCTATCTTGGCATCAATTAGCTTTGGATCCCTATAAGGAAGGACATGTCTTACAGAGGGTTACATCTGCATTCTATCAACTAAACAGTGCTTTGAATTTCAATACATACAATATCACTTTGAGATTATCAGAACAGCACAGAAACTCATAAGGCACAAATCAGCTACTCAAAGGGCACCAATGACGAGTGAAAAGCACAAACAGACTACAAAAAAAAACCATAACTTTGTCAGAGAGACAGAATCCCAAGTTTGTAAAAATATTTCAAATTCTAAGTACAGGTAAAGTAAAACAAATAACCACACCCAAACTAGCTTTGTAGGTAAAAAGCTATAACTCATTATTAAAAGGCACAGGGTTAAAGAAATTCCGACCTCTTCCCATGCTACCATGATCTAATTTCCTTTTCTGAACAAAAATACACATAAGCATAAAATACAAAAATATACATTTTAAGCGGTAGCAAAATTTGAATAAAAATTAGAAATTGATCAAGAAAGTGACTACCATATAATTACATGTGTACACATACACACTCCGTCTCTGAAAGATATGAAAAAAAGAAGAATAGCCTTAAAATTTCTAACTCTATTATTGTCAGCATAACAGTAATTAACTTCATTTCAATAAGCAGAAATGTTATCGGCTTTCTTATAAAAAAGAAGTAAGCATTAAATATCAAAGGCAGTATGCAAGAAGGTTAAATTGGTTGCCAGACAGTGAAGAGCTTCATTCAGGAAGGTGCTCACTTGTAGGGTTCTCAAATGTACTCATTTCCACACCCGTATTTAATTCTCCCAATGCGCAAAGAGAAGGTTTGGGTGTAAATGTCTGCTGTTCCAGAAAGGCTTCACCATCCCTCTTTTCCCTCCCACTCCAGCAAGGCACTTAAACATACAAGGATATGTATGTTAAACAAATATGTTTAGTGTTTCACTGATCAGAATGCATGTGGAGCCCACAACTCCTAAAAACCTTTCCACCAACAAAAACAGGACTTACACAAACACATGGCACTCAGAGTCAACCAGCTGACAAGGCAACAGAACAGCTGTTGGAGAGTTATGGCACTTAAATCGTCAAAAAGACTTGTATATTGTCTATGCAAGGCATTAATGATCCCCCAAAGAGTGACATTTCTAGAAAGCTTCCTGAAGCAGACGAGGATCAAGGCAACCTTCATCCCGGTGGCCATAAATATGCCAGGGAACACAAGTATTCTCACAAGGAAAGAGAACCCTGGAAAAACAAAGTCTCAGACTCCTTCTTCGATGATTTACAGTAAAAGACTTGCAGAGTAAAATCCATGAAAACATCCGGAGGCATTATTTTCAAACACGATTAATTAGAAATTGGCAAAAAATTCACCTGGCTTCTCTGTAATCATTTAAAAAAGACTGATAATTTTCTGGAATGTTCAGCACTTTGTGAACTCAGTTCTTTTTGGCTCATGGATCAGCTCTGAAGCCAGTTCCTTTTATTTTTCATATTTCTCCCCATGAGAGCATACAGAGAAGCTAAATACTAATATTAAGCATCATGTCTGCAGAACAGAACAGTGCATGCTCTGATACCCAGCTCCCAGTGCTCTGTTTACCAAAGAAGGAGACGGTTTTTCAGAAAAACAATGTAAACTAATGTAATGTATATTGCTAAAAATAGATATGCAAAAATGAAAACTGGGATGATAGGAAGCCAGAGTGGGGAGCTAGGTTTACATTTTCTCAAACTGCTTTCTCAGTAACTTCGCTTCTTTAGAAAATAACTTCAGTATGAAACTAACACTTGGAAAGTATTTCTAACAAACACTTAAAGAAGTTTTCTGGCACAGCCAGAAATTTACCATATGGGCCAGACCTGCTCTCCTTGAACACAGCAGGAGTTAGGTCACTGTAATCACTGAAGGCAGGCTAGTATCTGAACTTAAAATTTTCTTTGGATAATTTATGGAAACATTAAATGTGAAACAATGTTTTCTCTTACAGCACCCAACTGCACATCAAGTTTACATGAAGGACAAACAGCACGCAGAACAAGGAAGCCAAGGAAGAGTGCTGAAGCAGGGCTGGAGAACCAGCTCGGTGGCAAAGGTTGCAATCACTTTCACAGAAGTCACAAGGGGTTATGCTTTGCATTACTTCTGAATTGTAGCTTCTCACTGCTCTTCTCCCTGTTTAGAAAGGTTAGTTAACATTAGTTAATGAACTTCTGAGGACTGTCCAACAGCTGGAAATTCAAAGCTTAGTTTTAAAGGAGTTTGACACAGACTGCAAATTCTTCCAGAAATACTTGTAATGAAACTTTTGAAATGCTACGTTTTCTGGAGAAATCCCATCTGCAGAAAGATATTTATGCTTTTAAGCATCAGCTACATTCAAGGTGTTTCATGTAATTCAAAAATAAAAACATAGTATCTTACAGCAGTGTATCTTGAGAAAGGAAATATATTTACAGAATTAAATTCACGAAGACAGCTCTTTTAAGGGAAGCACTAAATTCTAACACAGACCTAGCCAAATACTTTGCAGCATGAGTATTTAAGCCTAGACGTTAATCTTTGTTCTTTTCACAAAGCATCAAACATTCTCAATATACTCATCTGAGTATACTCACACTTAAGTGGTAGGCATACAGTCATAGACTCCTCTCAAAAGTTAGACCCAATCTGTTCAGAAAGCCTAGTCACATGTTTTGAGGGGAATTTTTCTCCTACCTAGTCAGCAACCTTTATGATAAAGGAATTCTGATGCTTTACCAGGCACATTACAGGCTCTGTCACTTAAAATCAAAGTTTCTCATAACCGAAGCTTATTTTCACTATTATGTCTGAGAGCTTCAGCTTCCTGAACTTCGGACTGCCTATCTCACCTAGCTCTGTATTTTGTTCTCCAGTTTTCTGAAGAGTTGCTACACAGCCAAATGAACTAGAAGCCTGGAAGGCTGTATTCATTTCAAAAATATCAATGCGTGCTAATTGCATGCAGAACAAGCTTTTGCAAAGTTTCTTTCCCTTAATGGGTTTTGCGGTTTGAAGGATTTCATTCCAACAAGGGACACTGCAATCTTTTTTTTTTTTTTTTTCTACATGCAATGATATTCAGTTCATCAGAGATTAAAATTATAAAAATAAAAGACATCTCTATGGAGCCTAACATTTATCTAACAGTAACACCCAACTGGCTCTGAACAAAGTCAGGAGAAAGAACAGCCCTGTCATTTGAATGTGCTAAGTTGTAGTATGCATTAACCCTGGAGGAGTGTCTTGCTAGCACCACTGTATAGCACCCTGACTAGATCTCACACCTATGCTAGTTGTAATACCTATGACATATGTCATAGGTATTACAACTAGCATAGGTGTGAGATATACCTTTTTTGATAAATGCCAGAGCATAAACACTTTATAGACATCTCAGTTCTGAATATGAAGTAATCAAATCAGATATGACAGTAACCATCACATAAAATATACTCATGCAGCTTGGTTCACCAACTATGAGAGTGATGGAAAATAATAGAATAAAATAAAAGCACATTCCTGAATTTAAAAGGATGGAATTCCCTCAGAAGAAATCATTTTCATGGCATATGCGCACATGCTGACTAAAAATACGTCTATGCTACATAGCAACAGAAGTGGAATCTCATAAAATAATATTTTTCTTAGAGTTAAAGCTTTCTATTGCAGCAGTGATTATGTTACATAAATTTTAGTCTTTAAAGATGTTCATTCGTATATTTAAATGAATATTTATTTATTCTTTGAGAATTTATAAATTCTAAATATATTTAAACCAAATAACGGTATTTACACCTATGCATTTATATGGAACTTTTTATACACATATTCATTAGCCTTTCTAACAGATTAGGACTTAAAAGATTAGGTCCACAGTTTTCCTCCCAGAAATGAAAGTGTGTGGAAATTTGTTTCAGCCACAGATTCTAAGTGTTACAAGCTTGTCTCAAATAAAAAATTGTTCCAACTTGTTAAGCCACTAGGACTCAAAGCATGCCCTGGTTTGGATAGTTTAGGTACATTGTTACTTCTCTATTTTAACTTAAACTTCTGCAGTTGAGTAAACTTCTCAGCCTAAGTAGAATAAATGTGATTTTTATCCAGCTGAAGAAGTATACATTACAGAGTATTAGGTTGTTGTTTGTCTTATGCTAAAACAAATCAAAATGAAGATGACTGTCAGTACAACTTTTTTATGCCTTATCTCAAACCACGTCCAAATCCTTAAAATATTTCAGCCGTCTGCTATAAAGAAAGCCTAAGATCTTCAACAGCCTGTAATCTTTCTTTCCTTCTCACTTTGGTCGAGAGTTTGTACATTCCTGCTTTTCTCTAAAATGCACTCTATTAAAAAGTAAAAATAAATTAAAAATCCCTTTGAAACTGTTTTTCCCATGTACATCTTTTTTACATAACTATACAAATCAAAACACTGGCTTTTTCTGCAGTGTAGGACTCTTTGATTAAACAAGAAACAGATGGAAAAGCTATTTGAAAGACAATCATTAGCTTGGTAAGTGAACCACAGTGAAGTTCCTTTTGGAAAATACATTGGGCTATACTGAAAACAATTCATACCAGCTGACAAGTTATAACAATTTGCACCTTCTAACAAACCAATCCATTAGGATAGCAAAAATGTATACAAGAAAACACAACTATTTTTTAGAAAATACGTTGCAGCTTGATGAAAAAAAAAATGTAAGTTTCAGTAAATTTTGCTTTTTATTCACTGAAAGTTGTCCTGTTCCCATGAAAAGAAACTTCCTGTTTAGCTTCTGAACAACCGGGATCCATTTGGAATGAATGACACTTACTGGGTTCATAGTAATCCACTACAGTCACAGAAGCATCTTGAATATTTGCCACTTTGAAGTCTCTCACAGTCGGAATATCCATACAAAACTGTGTTGCATTTAGCTAGAAAAACAGAAGAAAAACATCCTGAGAACCATGATGATGGTGATTCATGGAGAAAATAAGGATTTCTAGCTCACTGGAAGTCCACTTTATTTATAAAGGCTTGGAGTCAAGATGTATGTAAAACTGCTTATTTAACTTGTTATTTTGGCCAAAATACAGACCTGTTAAAAAGTCTGCTTTTATGATTTTGCAAGAGGTGCAGTCTAGAAACCCCTTACAAATGGAGTTGTATCTATCCCATCAATCTCCTTTAAAAACTGGAACAATTCATTCAATGTGAACACCTGCTGTTGAAAAATACAGTCATATGGTCTTTCTGAATTTAAGTCGAGTCAAGGTTAGGATCATTCTGAAAGCATTCCTCTGTTATTTGCAACTTACAGTGTCTAAGTATAGGTTGACTTTTCCATTTTCCTTTTCCATCTTCTTAACTGTATTGTCTAATGGAATGAAATCTGGTGACACAGAGAAACCACTGAGTAAGCCAACCTCCATGAGGACCATACCACTACTCGGAGATGTATCAGACCCCAAGTACCTTTATAAAATACAAACAAGAAACTTTTAGTAGAAATTTAACAGTAAATTCTCTAAATAAACACTTTAATCATTTTATCTCAAGTACAGAAGAAAAATACTTAAGAATACTAAGAAACAAATGGAACAAAATGCCAACAGGAAAGTTTCTAAAGTAAAGAGATAGTCATGTTTTTTCTTCTATGTTTCTGCTTAGTTTCAACCACATATGAAAAATAAGGTTTAGCACTGACAGAACTACAGTATATAAAGCATGAGAGACTACGCTGCCACCACTAGGATCTTTTCACTGGCATCTTAAAGTGATTTAAAGGCTTTATCACAGATATGAAGGAAATATTGCAATTAAACATATGTATCAAAGGAGGTAATTAAGAAACCACTTTGGAACCCTTGAATTGAAACATTCATGCTTCCACTTACAGATGCACTGTCTTGCTTTTATTCATTTTTGGAGGATGAAATAAAGGATTTTTTATAGGTCCTTGATATAGATTGGTGGTTCCATTAACAAAATCATAATCACATTGTTTCTCAAAGATTCAGATTTAGAATGCAAATCCATGTTATTAATTCAGTTTTGGAAAAATAAAATTTAATAAGTTGAGTTCCTTCGTTTATCCTAAACAATGCTGCTTCTTATATTTTCTTCCAACCTGAACTTAAAAGCATTGCTCTAGTGAGCAGGCCTTGTTTATAAACCATGGTGCACAGCAGAACTACCAAAATATATTTACGGTGCCCTGTGTAACAAGTGACACTAAAGTGACCTGCAAAATATTGTGGTTTTTTTAAATTAAGTAGGTGATAGAAGAATTCCCTCTCCCCCCTTGGCATGTAAATGACTTTTGCTATACTAGAATAAAAGCATCTCCAACCCTCATTTTCAAGGCTTGACATTAGTTGAAAGTAATTGAAGAAAACTATTTCTTTGTAGATTTGGATGGTTTGAAAAAAAGGAAGACTTGCATTCAAAGTAATGCTGTTAAGCCTGGCAGCATGGCTGATTGAACACAGATATGACTGTGAAAGAAATAAAGCACAACTGCTGACTTCAGTTGGCTCATGAGATTAGAAACAAATGAAACCATCTGTTGGATGATGGGTTGCACCAAAGTAGCTGCTATTGAAAACAAATAACTGAATTGGAGCTGCATGTCATTATTTCTGCTTAACTACCAATGAGAGGAGACAAAAATACCCAGCCTGTTAAGGTATCTTGGAGTGCCACCAAAATACCAACAAGTAAATAACCAGCATGTTATTGCCAAGTAAGATACACCCTAGAAGTTATGAAGTCTCTAGTTCTAGCTCTCTAAAAAATACAAGAGACACAGCTTTGAGGGTGGCTCCCAGTATTACCTCTTGAACTCAGTGGTATTATTAAAGAAAAGGAAAAAAATACCATGAAAAGAGAAGAATGACCAGTAAGAGAAATTAAAAACTACTTGAAACTTGTAACTTAGAAGAACTGATATTATTTTGTGTTGAAAGGTGATAAGAGGAGAAAAGAACACCAGTTAGTGTAGTAGAAAGCAGAAAGAATAAACTGAATAGAACCATCAATGATCAGTATTGCATGTCTGAAAATAGTGTGCAGATGATAAGACCAACTGGAGAAGAAAACAGCAATCCTGCAAATGTGCCTCCCAGACAGAGAGCAAGTTCCTCTAACCACAAATGAGACATCATCTGATCCAGTGTCAGAATTGACACTCAATTGAGATGACCATGGCCAATCACTGTAAAGCTGGTTTAGATGAGGTAGAATAGTCTGCAGGTCAGAGTGAAAACAACACAGCCAAGCTACAGCCTCCATTACCTGACTCTGCATACCCACAGATAGGTCAATCTGTTGAGATTTCAGCGGTGTTTGTATTTACCTGCTTTGGTTTTCTACCAAAAAGCCAGGTCACGTTGTAAAGACAGTAAATGGACCAGCTGTAAACTAATTCAGGAATTAATATAAGTAATATGTATACTCCATACAATGCATGAGTTTGGGAGGGAAGAAAATGACAAGAGAATCAATGACAAGCAACCAGAGATCAAGTCTCAAATAATAAAAACAGAAAATATACTGTTCCACTTTTCATGACGGAGCTGATGGGTCTTAACATTCCAAGTATTTTCTTGCAGTAAGTTTACATCATTAGATGTTCCCATATCCTTTGAACACTTTGCAATTAAGACATCAGCCTAGAGCCTTCCCGGAGAGATGAATCCCTTCCCGTCTATATTCCTGAGTCAAATCACTGAGCTAGAAAATCAGGATGCACAGCCAAAGTTTATCCCAGAGCCATTATGTAAGCCCTTAACATGTCAGGAGTTGATGCTAGACTTTAAAAAGCTGTTGACACTTCACAGAAAGCTTTAAATGAGAAAAAGCTCACTGTTTCAAGAGTTCTTGTGTATTCTAGTGTCCCTGCTCACTATCTGCATCACTGAATTGGTTACCGGAAACACATGAAAACAAAATCTGGCTTTGTGCCTGCTGGATATCTCTGCACTGACATCATATTCACTATAGCTGATAATTTGTATGATGGTGTCACCTAGAGGCCTCATCTTCAGTCACAGCTACCCTGCACAGACCTGCAAAAATATTCTAGCCAGAATGAGTTCACAATTTAAATAAATAATAAAAAGAGGATATAAAGGAAAGAAATGCAAGACTGAACATGGTGGATCAGATAGTACTTTGCAAATAACACATCTACAAGGAACTCATTATAATATCCCAAGAAGTAAACAGGATTTCAAGAAGTAGTACTGATAAAAAGCAGATGAGATGAGATCCTTCAATACAAAGAGAGCACTTATGTCAAAATGCTAGTAGATAATAGGTGAAAGAAGACAAAAAATCTAAATCCATATATAAAGCAAGATACCAAAGGTTTTTTGTGAAATACTCAGTGCTGTTAAATAGGACATAAGACAGGACTACTAAGGAAACTGCATAAGAACATTTTCATATATTTGGTTTAGATACACATGTAGACAATTTCAAAACAAACAGAGATGAGACAACAAAGCTCTTAAAGAAAGAACCTGTTTAATGACCTAGAAATTTGCAATATGACTACCTGTTCTCAGCTCTATCTTGCTACAAATGTAACACCTAGCAGCTGTTTTGTCTTGAGATGTGTCTTGAGGTGATATTCCAGCAATCTCTGCACAGTTCTTACTAGATGTTTTCAGAGCAAGAAACATAATCACAGATGTCCCCACCTCCACCTCCCTCCCTTACTTAGGAGAAAGAATAAAATTAGCTTGAACACAAAACTCCTAACCTCTTTCAACTCTAGAATGTTGCTTACATTATACTATATTACTAGAATCACAAAATACAGTACATGGGTAAATGAAAGACCACAAAAATACTTGCAAAGACAAAAAATCCAGTTGAACTTATCATTACATAAAGTTTATTAATAGAGATGAATAAAGAATGAGTACTTCTATTTCATGATGTTTTCAGCACTTCAGAGACTTGTTTCTCCTTTTACAAAAAGGAGGTATCTACTTCTATATCAAAAGCAAAGCATTCTGTTCACGAAAGATGAAAATTACAGTGCAGTTCTCATAGTTTGGTACTAGAATGTGGAAGATATAGGTTCAGTGTTCAAGTCTATCTGTGGTTTTCCATATACCTAAGGTGTACTTGCACCAAAGAAGCTTTCGAGCCTTTACTTGTATTTCACACAAACTCCTCCCTATAACTCTGACATTTAGGGAAGCATGATGCTTGCGCATGCCACTAAAAAATCATCTAAGATCAGACCACAAATTATTCTGCACGAGGGATCTATTCAGACCCATCAAACTCTCACTGTATTTACTGACTTAGGAATTTTTTCTTAGTTTAACTTTGTCATTTCAGTGAAGTAATTCTTTTGCTCTCTCCTTAACTGCATGTTTATTTCCCATATACTAGTAAGTTCATACAAACAAAAAGAAAATTCACCTCAGTTTAAGTAACATGACATGCTCCAACAGAATTACCTACCTTGTGCACACATTTAAGGTCAAATGGTTCATATCGTCTTTATCATCCTTTACATCAACATTCAAGTCAAAAGCTTTTTGTTTTTGGACAGATCTGAGACTTCGATCAGTGTGTTTTGTGTTGTAAATAACATTGAGCTGCAGATTGCAAAGAGAGACATTAGAGGACACGTATAAAGCAAATCTACATTTTTAGAACAGTAACAGTAGAACTCCAGAGGCATGATCACATAAGACAGGATACGTGACCTTGTACCTGACATCTGTAAATGTGACATTCCTAGGAAGTTTCTGAAAGATGTTTTCTGAACATTTTTTAATGCAGCCCAACCAATTCAATTATAAGGCAAACACAAGGAAACTCTAGGTAACTTTCTTCCTAGTTGCTCTCTGCTGGTTTATAATGTTTGCTTTTACTTCCTGACAGTATGAAATGGGATGAATGAAGGCAAGCTTCAGAGACTGACACCCACTAGGTTAAAAAGGCTGGAAATGAATGAGCAAAGGAAAATACACAGCACGTGCATAGAATTTGTCTTCAGTCTTCATGTCACAGCATTCATGCACTCAAACCAGGTGAGGAACAGCATATTACTCCACTCTCAAAACAATACAGTCTTTATGCACTAAGCATTTTAATCTCTGCAAAGACAAAACTACAGTCCTCAATCTGCCTTGAGGACAGAGTTCTCACCCTTTCTACTCAGCAGCTGCCAAACTCTGATAAGTGAACCAAGTAAGAATGACAGGATATCCAACAGAGGACAGTAAAATTAATAAAAAGTAGGCTTATCCATTAAGCACAATTTAAAGAAATTCCAATTCTTTTAGTGTAGAGATGTGTAAGATGCTTGAAACGATACTAGAAGACTAGTAAAATCAGAAGCCCTTAAAGGAGATATGTATAACTGGGAATAGCTTATTATCTCAACATTCTATAAAATTAACAATGCCAACAGCCAAAGCAGAAACATGAAGTTGGATCTGAGGAACCAGCAGAACACTTTCAATGTTATAGAATCACAGAATCACAGAATCACCAGGGTTGGAAGGGACCTCAAGGGTGATGAATCTCCAACCCCCCTGCCACATGTAGGGCCACCAACTTCCTCATTTAATGCTAGACCAGGCTGCCCAGGGCCCCGTCCAATCTGGCCTTGAACACTCAAGATAAAACAAATGGCAGGGCAAGGGGAAACCTTCTGTGGTTTTTTGTACAAAAATAATAAGAATGACTCAAATAATTCTCCCTGCAAGACTCTGTTATGAACTTTGCTCAGATAAAGAAAAGGGAATGAAGAGGGCTTCTGGAAAATTATAGTCCCTTTAGAACTGTTTCTGGCAGCAAAAAAACTGTCAGTCCAAATTTAAAGGTATGATGAGGGTTGTCCAAGTTACGGGACAGCAAGTCAGTGCAAATTGATGAGTTTTTAATTTATCATTTTTGCTTTTGTTGCTACATTTCTCCTTAATATGAAAGTTATGCTCTGTCTTTCAATCAGTACATATATAATTCCTGTCACCCTGCCCAGCATTCCTCAATTTATCATGCTGTATGAGCACTGAGACAACTCTGGATGAGCACTCAGAACAGAGGTGCAACAGTAAAGATTTAGCTACACAACCACTCTGCAAAGAAGGCAATACGAAGGATAAAGCCAGCCTAGAAGCTTGCCAGTTAACGGCATGCAGAAAATTTGGTAAGACAAGCTGGCAGCGCCACTATGATCTGTCATCACAGAAACAAAGCTGTTTTAACTTTCGCCATGAAAAGTTAATGAACAGGAATTTACTGCCAAAGCAGGATGTCTGAAACAACATACTGAACAGGTCAATCAGCTTGCTTTTTCATGGAGTAAATTACTGCTGTTACATTTGAACTTTCTTTTCCTGACTTCTCACGACAATGAAGGGAAAATGTTTTTCACAACAGAGCTTAATTAAAGCCTCCTTCTTTATATGCTGTTAGTTTGGGAATAGAAGGCTCTTATCCAGCAACCCAGCATTAGGTCAACAAAACAAGCAACTGCATTTCATCTTAATCCTTTTTAAAAAGGGCTAACAAAGCTAAAGGCAGAACTGACCCACTCATACTGCAACCAGTTCTGGTGAGAGGCCCAAGAAACAAATTTTTAAAGCTAATCTGCTTGAACGAGGTGTTTGTAATAGTGTGTGATCCAACGAACAGCATTAGATTTCAAAAAATCTGAATTGTTTATTTTACCTTAATGAATGTCTCTTTCCCTTTCCATTTTGTTCTTCAAATAGCAGCATCAACTTTACTGAGAGCATGAATTCGATGAAATTGTCTTCAATTATTTTACTATCCCTTTTTGACTGAATAGTTCATTGCATATCTTTTTTGGTACTCACACTGAATTACTCTGAATCTTTTGCCTAAGACTAGTAAAAATACGGTGAGTGGAAGAAACAGTCAGTGCTTCTCAGTAATGAGTAGCAGGTGATTCTCAGTTTTCTTATTCCCTTCCTCTACCAGAAATGTAACTTATGTCCTCCTCTGCCATATGAGAACTGCTGGTTTAGCCACCATACACGTAAGTCCAGTTTCTTTCCAAAGAGTACAAAAAAGAGAAGAAAGGGGAGCAATGCTTGCTAATTGTTCCTGCCACAAAGTAAAGGTAAGGTCCTCTCCAGAGTCTTTTCTGTATACCACCAGGAGATAAGGAGATCTTGCTCACTTTGCCCATACCTATCTTCCTTAAGCCTGCCAGCTCTGCCATTGTTGCTAGTCCTCAATTTCAGTGGCATTCCAGAGGGCATGGGACATGCCATGTTTTTGAGGCATCTGCCAAGCTCGGTTCACAGTGGTTCGCAGTAGTGAAGAGACTACTTTCAAGACTTTCAGCAGACCTCTTAGTGAAAATCACTTTGTTGACTCCTTTCTCTATGGGGACACCTTTGCATATACTCTAGGCCTACAATCATCTCCCCTACAGAGTAGGTGTCTTAGGACATCTATATTGTATTTAGACAAAAAGAAAGGATGAGCTAGGAGACTTTTTTTGACAGCAGGATCACAAAACTACAAGTGCCTGCTTTTGCAGTTACACTGTTGCAGCTCGGAAAGCAAATGGTATCCTGGGCTCCATCAGAAGAGGGGTGGCCAGCAGGGACAGGGAAGTGATTGTGCTCCTCTTCTCTGCTCTTGTGAGGCCCCATCTGGAGTACTGTGTCCAGGTCTGGAGCCCCCAGTACAAGAAGGACAGAGAGCTGTTGGAGAGGGTCCAGAGGAGAGCCACAAAGATGATCAGGGGGCTGATAAACAAGAGTGCATCTTGGGAGAAGCTTCTACTTAGCTCCTGGGAATGCTGTGGCCTTATTTTATTTAGGTCTGCAAGAGGAAATCAGTGGTCTGACTTCTGAATTCCCAGAGGCAGACAGGCTGAGGGAGCTGGACTTGTTCAGCCTGGAGAAAAGAAGGCTGTGGGGTGACCTCATTACAGCCTTTTGTACCTAAAAGGAGCCTACAAACAGGAGGGGAGTCAACTCTTTACAAGGCTAGATAACAGCAGGACAAGGGGAAATGGTTTTAAGTTGAGGAAGGAAAGATTTAGGTTGGACATCAGGGGAAAGTTCTTACAGAGAGAGTGGTGAGGTGCTGGAACAGGCTGCCCAGAGAGGTTGTGGATGCCCCATCTCTGGAAGTGTTCAAGGCCAGACTGGATGGAGCCCTGGGCAACCTGGTTTAATATTAAATGTGGAGGTTTGTGGCCCTGCATGTGGCAGGGTGTTGGAGCTTGATGATCCTTGATGTCCCTTCCAACCCCGGCCATTCTGTGATATTCAAAAGATCTATTTTTATAGGATCCTGCAGGGTCAAGAGTGTAGGCACTGCCGACCCATACACACAGACAGTGAGGTTTCACCAAAAAGCACTTTTATTTTTTTCCTAAGAATCCATTTTACTGGGAAAGCAGCCTTTTCCGTTAATGGACTGAATCTTGTCTTTTGTGATATTTAAATGAATTACTGTTTTGACATGCTACATTTGGCCAGAAAATCAAATCCTATAACACTGAATCTCACCACTGTAGTTTGGCAGACCAGAGACAATGAAACCCAGCTGAAGAAATGTGATCACAATGTCATATGCTATCTGATTTATTAAATGAGACCCAGATCTAGCTTGTGTCTGGGAAAAAGAGAAATCTAATTCAAATGGCATTAATGCACTTTGTTCTAGAATACCAGACCTGCCAAAGGAAGCAGAAGGAAAGAACCGGTCCTAGCTAAGAAAAGTTATTGGAGAAGCTACTCCAGCATGCTAAGTATATTTTGAATTTCAGACTCAAAGCTCCAAGGAAAAAAGGCAACAGCACAGTGGCCTCAGTGAAGTAGGTAACCTGGTGCTGGTTCCTGAATACCAGGCATTTGGGAGCATGTTGGCTCATACAACAAATCACAAGCTTAAACCATGGTACAATACTTCCCTAAGGAGCCTTCTAAGCACAGGGTTAACTACAAGTTATCCTGATAACACTGCTGAAAACATCATTTGCAATTCTGGGAATTAATGAACATGAATACTGATTTCTAGCACTGTGGCCTTGGCATAATGGTGCTGGATAAGCAATATTTGCAGCATGAAATGCTGTTCATCACTGATAGGCAGTCAGTAAGGTTTCTTTATGAAGGTATTTTATCCAAAAGCATATTTAACAATATGTTAAATATTGTCACCATGCTTTTGGTGGATTGGAATGAACTAGAGATGGAAACTGACCAAAACTTTGAGACTCTTAAAGGTGGCCTACATTTGGTTTTCCCAAGTATGAATATCAAGAGTTCAGTAAGAACTGTGCCCAGTTTTGTGATAGACTCTGCAACTGTGAGTTAATCTATATACTTTTATAGAATGATTCTCTCCTGCTTAACAGAGACTAATATTTCTGTATTATTCATAGTTTATCAAAAGTCTTCTCTTTCACCCATGTGGACCACCACAGATCAGAGAGTGGGAAAAGGAGATCCAGTAGTGGTCATATAAAGTCAGATCCAATACTGTCTTCTTCTTGTACACTATTTCTCGTTAGGATAGGGAAAATTTTGAAGGCATAGTTTCATTGGAATTTAATTTTTAATACGTAGAAAGAGCAAGGAGCTGAAATGCATAAAAAGACTGCTTACAGTTTGCTAATTTAAAGTACAGTATGTGCTGACCCCAGCTTACTTTTTAAAATATAAATATATTTGAAGTTAAACCACTGAAACAGCCTCCTGCAGAATTGGCAAAAAAAGGATCATTAGACTTTCCTCCTATACTCTTTGTCACGTCCTCAGTCTGGTTAATACTAAGCAAATAATGTTGGAACTATGCAAGACCGTTTGATTCTGTCTCTTATGCTATTTTAGAACAGCATAAAAATTGCTGGAAAACCTGGCCATAATACTTTTTAAATTTTTTTCTTTTATTTTTCTTTGCATTAGCTCTTCTGCTATTATTATATTACACTTCAATAAAAGAAAAGAAAACACCAATGCTCTAATAACTACTGATGTACTCATGCTGTCTACAGATCTGTGTCTTCCATTGTTTATCAAAGATGCCTGATGAGCTATTTATGCCTGGTCCACACGCTTTTTTTCATTGTGACCTTTGGGACTGCCAATGTACCATTGCAGCTCTTTGCCTTGCAAACTGACACTGCAATTCTGCAGAAAGATGGGGTCACTTTGATATGACTCTGATCCATGAAGTGCCCCAAAACTGTCAGTCCTCCAAAATTATTTGAAGGGTCTGGCCATCCAACATACACAATCACATTAATATGCATGTCCACACAACTTAGGTTCACAGCATTTTTCAAGCAATAAAGTACCTTGGCATTGGTTTAAGATATTTCAGAAAGTTGTTCTTATTGACATGTTTTATAAAGCTTCCTTCTTTTTAGAGAGCATATCCTCAGAAAACATAACCACGTTGCATACCTGAAAGACAGCAAATCCTCTTCCCTCTGCTGAAACTGTAACTGTCATCGGTTGCACGGGGGGAATCTGGAAGAAGGACAGATGGCCAAAACAGTATTTTCAGATCATTTTCAGGAACCAGGCTTTACAAAAGTATTTCTCACTTTCTACAGTACCTCCTTGGTTTGAAGCAGAAAACGGTTTTGAGTGTCAATTGAAAATATTTCTGGGATTTCCAAAGAAGTTGCAGTAACTGTTACATCCATTTCTGTTTTGTGTGCACTGGTAAGAGCTGCAAATAGGCTCAAGGCTTGCAGAGCCACTACAGTGTCCTGTTGAAAGAAATAAATGTTTCTGTGTTAAACAGAAGAACTCTGCATAATGAACTACTTGTGTATAGACAATGCTGTGAGAGCTCACAGTCTCTGTACTCCCCCTTTTGTTGATTACACTATGGTCTTCATACACGTGCATCAACATGTCCATTGTTGACACTCTTGAAGTGTTTGTTTTAAAATGATCCTAGATACTAAAAAAAAGTGGGGGATAATTCCATAAATTAATAAAAGGCATCCACAGAGATATGTGGAGTAATTTTGAAATGAAAATACTTCAGATTACAGAAAAACAAAAGGATTAAATTCATCTTTTAATTTCTCCCTCAGCGTTAAATTATACAATACTTCAATTTCAAACTTTCAAGGAAAAATTGTTTCTAAGAGCAAGGAGAAAATCTTTTTCAACAATTTAGCATTTCAATTAGTCTCTTCAAATAACAAGCATCAGTTAACATGTTAGGAAAGTACTAGAACCAGGCTGGTTCCCAAGAATTACATTTTACTTAACAGAACTATTTTCTCTCATATTAATAACAACATATGAAAATAAGAAAGAATAGTCTGTATAGAATGGTACCAAGCAGTACAGAGATAAGTGTCATTTTATTGTGACCAGCATTTGTACTTAATTTAAAAGAAAATTTAAAGTAACACAAACCAGAGTAATATTTAAGTTTTCTGGATGCTAGCACAGCTTACAAGATGTGGCTTGAATAACATGGAAACCTCCTGGAGATAATGAAATCTTCCAAATTTCACGGTCCATCAAAATTCTGTTGCCAACAGAGGCACTAAGATGGGTTGTTCCTCCAAAACCCTTTCTTATCTTAGCTAACAGCCTTTCAGGAATTCGAGAGCCCACATATGGAAAGAATAGAAAGATGTTTCTCTCCTTGGAAGCCACATAAGCACAGATATTTATCATACTTGCTTGGAAAATCTGATTACTTTTCCATGGGCATCTTCTTAGCATTTTTTGGTTTTTGTGTTGTAAGTAATTAAGGCGACTCTCTATTTTTGCTTTTTATTAAACATTAATTACATTGGTAGTCTACGTTTAAGATGCCAGTCCTGCAAAGAGTGCAAACATGCACACAACCGATGCTGATACAGCAAAGTAAAACTCAGCAATCACTATTTTAAAACAAATGTTTGGGCTTTTGGGGGGAGATAATTCTCATTCTGAAAGTACAACAAAGCCTCTTGAGATATTACCTGTGTAGATGAAAATCCTCCAAGATGATTTCTTTGCTGACTTAACCATTTCATAATAGGAATCCCTTCCTCCAGCCTGTCCTGATGAAAGTGTGAGAGCAGAGCATATGCTGCAAGTTCAATATCAATGGATCGTGGCTGCCAGGAATCAGAAATTTCAGAAGCAGGTGTTATCCAGAAACGAAATTCTCCTGAAAAATAAACCAAAATAATCTCAGATCCACAGACTGAAGTCTTTGGACTTCTAGAAAAGTCTTATTTAAGACTTAATTTATGCTTATATAAGGGATCTAGCAATGCTCTTTAAAATTAAGTGAATGTTTAGGTGCATGCCCAGTAAATGTCTTAGGTACTTCCTCAGCACTTTTTCAATATAGTTATAAATAAAGCTGGAGTCCAGATAGTCAACTCCAATTAAATTCAATTAACTTTATACTTTATACATAACTTCATATGACCCTTCCATTGTCAATATGAAGTGCACAGGTCAATGAGCCCTTGTAGAAAAGCCATCTCATTGCTGGGATGCTCACTAGAGAAGGAACTTCAGGCATTATAGCTGCCCAACAGGTTTGTTCTTGAACAAAGTGCAAATCCTCCCTTCTGAAAAGCCTAACTCAGAAAACATGAAAGGAGGACACTTAAGATGCTCTGTTTCCAGTCTCCAACATGAAATCCTTTCGTTTTTTCAAGAGGATAGTTATTATTTTTAATTAAAAAATCCAACAACTTTGATATCTTTGATTACTATTATATAGTCTGCTCTTCAAAATAGAAAACAAAATATATCTATATATTTTATAAATATATATCTATATAATTATATATATATATATTATATATAATATAGATTTATATTTTATAATATATATTGAACGTGGAAGAGGCTAAATATGATGAGATTATTGGTCACTACAGAAAATACAATACACTTCTGTATCAGCTCACAAGATGTCATTCGTCTCTTCATTCCAATACTTATTTCAACCAACCATCCCCCACCCCTGCTCCTGGAAGCTTCCTGATCAATCAGAACCACTCTGAAATAGTTAACTTCAACTGTCTAATTAGACTAACCTTACAAGTGCACATAACATGGAAGAAATGACAAGTCATGATCTTTGATAGTATCATCGTTCTCCCATCAAGAACACAGAAATTAAAACAGAAAGGCTTAGCTTTGCTATGAATTAAAGGTTTATTTGAAGATCCTAAGCTATTTTATCTAGCAAGCTGTGAACATATTTTAATTTTGAAGAAGGATTATCTTTTTCACTAAGTATATATATATTATATATAAAAATTGAAAAAAAAACATCTGTACAACCATAGAAGTCTGTTGTGCAATACCTTGTCGTTCTGCTCTCTCATTCAGCATACTCAAGGCTTCCTTTGCTTTTGTACTTTTTGCCCACGACAAAGCATACGTCACAAGTGCTAATGTATAATTATCCGAAATGCCTTCTTTTAATTTATCTTCCAGAAAGTTTGTAGCTCTCTTAATGATATAAGCATGCTGAAAACAAAGATCATACACTGAATACACATCATTATAATGTAAAAGAAAAGCTTGTAAAGAAATAAAAACTACTATCTTCAAACAACAACCAATAAGTACTGAAAATCTCAGAATCACAGACACAAACCTCAGAGGCAAAGCTTTTAACCTTGCACTGTCCTTTATGAATGTTAGAAATCTCAAGAAAACTGACTGAATGACTGAATGCCTCTAAGGATAGTTCCCCCCATAAATTCCTTTTTATGTTCCTGGACTGAAGGCATGACAATATTCTTGCTAAAAGCAATTGCCTTTAGATTTTTCAAAGGTATGCAAAAATGGATGGCCTCACAACACATACTGTCTTAATTAGTAAACCAAAATACAGGGAAATTTTAACAAATAAGGTTACATTTTGTCTCTATTCAGGATATTCTTCTATTTCTTTAAACTACCAGGTGTTTGCCAGGTAGTATGAGAATTTATGAAGTATTCCAAACTGTAAATTCTATTTATGAATTCCAATACCTCTTTATCTTGGAACCCAAGGAGGGAAGACATGATATATGCTGTGAGGGCGACTGGATTATTGGTGCCTCCTTGAAGGTCACTATGTAACACTTTGCCAGGTTCCTGAAATTCTCCATTTGATTTCTGATGTCCAACAATCCATTTAGCTGTATCCATGAGTACATCTTGGTCAATATCTATGAATGGACGAGCTTGAAAAAAACATCTTAATACAAAAGCTGATAACCTGGAGGAAAACGTTAATGAAATACGACAAAATTAGCTTCTGTTTTGCATAATATAAGAATATGATGATGCATAAAATACTCAACACACAGCTTCCAAGCACAGAGGAAAATACATGCTTTATCCAGACAAGAAAGGAGACTAAGCTTAATCCACAAAAAAATGAAGCTATTTCCTTGTTCCTAAAGATAATTCCTTTTGCAGCTGTTACGTTTCAAAAATAAGTACAGACTATATATGCTCCAAGTCTTTGTTTGTCTTTATTTATCCAAGTCTCTGCCAGTATTTGTTTAACTTTATTCAAATATTGCTCTCTTGCCTTCTGTTGCTAAGCTAAGTGGCAAAATCATAACTGCAATACTGCAAACTATAAGTGTGACTGTAGTTATCACAATTATCCCTCTAATGACATCATCGAAAAAACACTTGGTTTATTCATTAATAATCTGAAGTTCTACTTTAACTTCTTTCTTTGCTAAATGTGCATTTAGGTAACTTGCTTCTGCACTATATATCTAGCGGGGTTGCTAATAAAGATAAATTATCTTCATTTCCCACTCCATCTGTACTGCATCTAATAGAAATCCCACTGAAACTGGTGAAGGGTGCTCACTAACCCCAGAAGAATGGAGCAAGTAAGTGAAAGAGTAATTGGAACAGTTTTATTTGAAGCTGGTAACATGCTGAAGCACGAACACACATGTAAACTAATCAAATGTAGATTAGCTAAACAAAGTGCTGGAACTTGTATCTGTTTATCTTTCTAGCTTCCACAATTATGTTTACTATGTTTCTTAAGGTGGAATTCTACACTGAATTTACAGTCTCAAAAACAAGGTGTAGAAGATGCAAGTGGGACAATTTTTTTTTTTTTTATTTTTATTTTTTTACCATCAGTAGCTCTAATCACCTCATAGAGAATTCCTCAGAGAGTCCTCAGTATCCAGACCAGAGAAAAGGGAAAATCTATTTGAGGCAATAGTGACCACTAAGCCCTAAATTGTTTCAACCGCAATTATAAGCAATGTAATTAATGTTATTCTTCCTTTGAGAAACTTTCAGACAAAGCTGTCTGTTCTCTGTGGAGTCGCATTTCAGTATATAACACTTTAAGTGATCTCAATTCCTGATAAATTACTAGAGAACTAAAAGTGCATCTATGGCACTTAAATACTGGTTCTTAAGCTGTTCTATTACTCAAAAACCTTAGAGCAGTTGGACATATTCAACACATCTATATTGGTAGGTCAAATGTGCCTAGAATTTACTTCATAGAATCATAGAATGGCTTAGGTTGGAAGGGACAGACAACCTGGTCTGAAGACATCTACCACCAATCAGCTAGCACCTACACCAGTGAACAACTTTCTAAATCAGGGTTCTTCCCAAACAACATGCAGAGATAACCTAGAAGGTGTCAAGAGAGTGTCAGGGTCAGAAGGCTACCAAAGACTATGCTGATATTTAAGCTGCAGCGTGGTTTACACTCCCAGGCCCAGGAATATACCAGGGCACTTTCTCAATATATGCACAAATAGGATGCACCCGAGAGTAAAACTGGAGTGTGTTTCCACCACTCAAGAGTTCTGGTTTGCAGAGATTGCAATAGTGATTTAAACAAATGCTTACTTGACATTCTGCTTTTATACAGTTAACAATGTTTCACCTTTGTTGTTGTGACAAGAAACCAAACTCTGAGTAGCCTTAACTAGCTTTTCTTTTTTCCAAAGGGGTTTTAAGTTTCCTCCATGCTGGTAAGCTACCCTCTCCAGCAGAACATCTCAAAGCATTTCATTCAGCTATTCCCATGGGTAAAATAATTCATTGTTCATCTTTTGTAAAATTAAAAAGACCTGCCCTAATATTGGCCTTGACAGCAAGGTATCCAGCAGAACGACCTTAGAGTTGGCCTAAACACCTAATGAAAACCAGACAGAAGGCTAATACAGCTGGAAAATTTTAGCAGCTTCACAGAAAAAATCTAGTCTTGGGAAGTATCTAAAACAGTCAAATTCCAAAGTGAATCTGGCAGAACTACTTACCACGTGCTCCCAGAGGGATCTTCATTTCCAAAGGCACTAAAAGAGCCATCATCCCTCTGGAAAAGCAGCTCTCTTTGATATCCTGGAGTGAAAGAGCAGAGATAGGTATTGAACACATTCCTCTTTTGTGGGTTCCAGTATAAACTTCCTACTGACATGAAGCATGGCACTTTCTAAGGATGTGAAGAGTAGAACCTGAATAAAATATCTCTCAAATCTATAAAAATACACAAAACCCAATGATTCTATGAATCTGAACTGCTACGTTTTACCAGTACAGTAGTATCAAGTTTAGTTATTGTCTCCTTAAAACTGTTTGAAATTACAACTTCCACTTAAACAGGTTTTCTAAATGTATTTAGCAGAACAACAGTGGTTAACTAAATAATTAAAATTTGTGATGCCTTCCCATACTGATGGATCTGTCAACTCAGTTAATGATCTTGAAAAGCAATCTTGAGTGAGAGAAAGAAAGCAATTAAGTGGCAAAACTTGCTGTCAAAGTTTTAGGCTCAAAACAATATGCCACGAGGAGCATAATTATACGTACATATACAAACAGATCACTTCCTCTTCAAAAACACCTGACTGCAAGGCCCAAAGCTGAGATCTTCTGCTTCTTCACTGAACAGGCAATATGCAGTAATAAGGATTATAGCCACTACTCCAATGGTAGTGTAAAATAATGAACTAAGACCAACAGCTTACTTAACAAAGACTGCTGAGAAGGCATAACACAAGAAAAAAAATTATCTCTGAATTTATTAGGATTGGAAAGATTGGAAAGATGAGCAGAACCAGATGGAGGTTCCTCTATTTCCTATAGTCTTTTTGCTTTCCTCTTAGTGTCAAGCTCTATGCAGTCACGCAAAAAAAATCTTCAAACACGAGCATATCTAACACAAGAAGGTCTGTAGAAATGTTGAAACAATAGATCTGAGGGCTGTGAACCACTGCATTCATTCCAATGGACACTCAATCAGATGTGAAAAACAATACTTTAAATGTCAACACATACAACTGGAAAGGCAAGGAAAAGAAGGATCCTATTACGAAGATGTACGCTAGTACTTCCAGAGGACTGGCTGAAACCCAGAAGATGTAGGTTAGCTAAGCCAAGCTAAAAGAAGAGTACATCAGGATGGAAAGGAGTTCAGTAATATGTGAAAGACTTAAAGGCCTCATGTTTCGAACAGCTTGAAAATACTGCTCCAACTCAGTGCTTGCCTGGGTCTAGCACCTAAGCTTTCAGGACAAAAAGGACTTTTTATTTCTGAAGAAGTGATATCAAGATGAGATCTGTCATTTTGAGAACTGAAGGAATTTATTTTAAATTCAACTTTTCTTTTGTTCTGTCTTTGTTCTAGGTAAACAAAATCTGATAGAAGGAAAGCAACCAGTGCTAGCCATGGTTCCTTCTTCCCACTAACATTTAGCTTTTAAATTAATTATATTTACTTCAGATTATGTGGTCAGTGTTTCAGATATTTAGTGTTTTTTGACATGTGAAATAAATTATGTTTTAAATTCACCTTCATTATAATCCTTTTGAAAACTGATTTTATGAAAGTTCAGCTCAAACTAAGGATAAGTAGTACATCATGGATACTGTCTGACCCAGTAGGCACAAGGAAGCACAATGTTCTCCACACTTCGTGATGCACTGGAGTATTTTCAGATGAAAATATACAACCATTTTCCATTGAAATATTCCACTTTCCAATGTCCAGCACAGAATTCACTTCTGATCAAGTCTAAAACTGGGGTGGGCAAACATGAATCACAAGAACATAATTCCTAGAGTTCTGCAAGGACATGGCAGGATGAGGATGTGCCTGCTAATTTTGATGCACTGTACCTCACATACAGCAATGTTTGCTCATACACAGTTTAAGCAAAGAAAACCTAGCAACTATCAATAACAACAACAACAAAGCACAAAAATCACCTTCTAAAATGCAGTTTTCCTCTGAAAAATACCTACATAGAAACAAAATATATTTTGGAGCAAATTTTCCTTGTAAACAGAATTGTCTGCTCCTCAATTCTGTTATCCCAGAAGAAAGAGAAAAATGAGTTTATTTCCAGGTTGCATGACACCAGCAAAGTAGTCTTTCAAATACCAAGTACAAAGTCACAGGTACCTCAAGCTAGGAAGAGTTCTCGAAAACGTAAAATGTCCTTTAAGCATACATACCTTTTCTCATAAATGATAAAGCTTTTGATTGAATATCCTCTCTGAGCTGTCTCGTTTTAGTAAGGTATTGCAAAATATAAACATTCGGAGCAAAATTGATCATATTCTGTTCACCACAGCCATAAGGCATCTTAATCAATGATGACAAGCCATTGATGGAAGGTCCAAGTAAATCACCTGGAAGATAAAATTAAAACTTAATACAAATAAACACATATCTAACACATAAAGGACGGTATCAGCTAAACTATGAAAAAATTTAATTCATTGGGAATACTTGTGCTCAACACCAGTAGCCAGACAAAAAACTGCATTAATCATACACAGTTTTATTATCAACTTTTTTGCTCACTGACCAATCTCCTCATAGAACTTTACTGACCTTCCTAACTACATGACAATTAAAAGAGACGCCATATGAAAAAGACAAAAGATATTCCCTCTAGGAGAATGTTTCAGCAACTGTTCATATTTCAAATTTCCTGTATTTCTCCTCTCACACAGAGTTATCAAAGCCTAGGACCAGCTATGAGTCAAGTTTTAGGCTTTATTCTTCAGGCAAGCAGAATTTAAACAGAATATTAGCCAACTTTGCAGGACTTTCCTGCAAATTCCTGACAGTCTCTTTAACTCTGAAAATACTAAATACCACAATATTGCAAATAAATAAATAATGTAATCCATCCATACAATCATCATACGATCAGTTCAATGGATGAGAAATTATTATTAACTAATGATTCATGCCATTAACATAGGGATTAAATTAAATTAATAGTTTCCTAAAAACCTATGAAGCAACAGCCATCCAGGGCAAGATCTTGGAAAGGCCTTTCAGTAGAGAAGTTCTGACAAACCCTGTTACAGTAGTTCAGGATATTATACCAACATCCCTGCTCTACTTGACAGCCTACTGCTTCCAGTTACTATTTGCACCTATGCAGTGCAGAAGAAACCAGCAACTGGATTATGTTAAATGTGGTGACCATTTGCAACAGGACATCACAGATGTCAAACTGCTAATGGAGACCAATCCTTTCACATCCACGTGGAATACAGGTACTCTCAACTTCCAAAAGCAGTGGCGTGCTGTATCTTCATGCTACATCTTAGATACTAACAGAGTTCAGAAAAAGCCCAGCAGACAGCAAACTATACTTAAAACAACAAAAAACAACTGACCAGTAGCAGAGATGGAAACAGAACAAAATAATTCTTACCTATAGCAGTGACCTGCACTCTTTCACTACCACTTACAACATCAGAAGGAAAAGTGAAATCCAAAGTTTTTGTCACTGCTTGTTGTTTACTCCCAGTTAAGTCCAAAAGGAGTGTCTGAGAATATGCTTGTTCCAATCCTTCAGCCTACCAAAATAAACAGAGGATTGTTATAATTTCCAATATGTTGTTGCTTTTAGAACTGGAACTACACGCTTACTATGTTGATGCATCTAAAACTCTGTGAGATATTTTGTTCTGCTTCTTAACACATCAAGAACCTGAGAAATTGGCCTATCTGAACTGAAACACAGCTGTTTTTATAATAAAGACCTGCTTCCACTATTTGCTTCTAGCAACCGTGTGTTAATTATAAAAATACACACAAAGTCATTGAAAGCATCTTTGATTCTAGTGAGCTCAATGATAAGCACAGAGCTTCATGATCAAGTATACGCCAAGGCCAGAAGTGCTCTCTTTCATGCTGTTTGCAATCCTACAGCCTGTCATACAAAGAGGACATACGCCAGTTAAGTTCATCACTGTAGGTTCAAAGGTTCCGTTCATTCATGCATGCAAGTCTCTTGGAGAGAAAAAATGTCTTCAAAGTAGAGAAAATGAATGGATTTCTCTTTTCTGCCTAGATTTAATCCAACAGGATTTTGTTCTCTTCAGCACAACTGAGTTTCAATAAAAAGGGCAATAAGTGGTGTTGTTGCGCATATTACGACAATACAACAAAGTGGCTCCTTCCAGAATTAACTTGCAGGACAGTGATTTTGAGATGTCCAACAAAAAGGCTATGCTATAAAAGAAAAGCTTTCTAGTGGGTCCAAAAATGGGCCCTCAAAACAAAAAGGAAAAGACCCACTTAGCAGAATCCAGCTGGCCAGAGCTTGCTCCTCACGATGGACAAGGCTCAGTTGTGGGTAAGTATAGATACAGAAGAACCTTAACTTTCAGCCTTAAGGTTTTACAAACAGCTGTGCTGAAATTCCCATCACTTACTTTATATGTTTATCGTATTCTGAGGTAGTGCAATTTTATGATCCTGTCTCATAAGAGAGGTAAATCAGCACCTTTAGAGCATAATTCAATTAACCTGTCATCCTTGAGAAATGTGCTATTAGTATGGAGATCCTAAACAATGGGTAAGAAATTGGCAGAAAGAAAAATCTATGAAATCTGAAAACAAATGCATAGATGAAGGGAGCTTACAAGCAGGAGAGGGACCCATTTTTTACATGGTTCAATTGTGATAGGAAAAGGAGGAATGGCTTTAAACTAAAAGAGGTGAAATTTAAGTTAAATATTAGGAAGAAATTCTTCACTCGGGGTAGTGAAGCACTGGAGCAGGTTCTATGATTCTTTCTATGAAGGTCAGCACAAGGAAATGACAAGTCCTGTACCTGCGGAGGAACAACCCCATGTACCTCTACATGCTAAGATCTGCCCAGCTGGAAAGCAGCTTTTCAGAAAAGGACCTGAGAGAGCTGTTGGACACCAGCTTGAGCATAAGCCAAAAAAGGGACCTTGCAGCAAGGGCATCCAACTTTATCCTGTATCCATGATACATCATGTAAAGCCTGGACAGCAGGTTGAAGAAGATGATCCTTCTCCCCTACTCAGCTGTGATGAGACCACTGGAGTACTGGGTCCAGGTGAGGCAAATTGCCCACACAGGCTGAGAAGTCTCCCTCCTTGAATACATTCAAAACCTGACTGGACAGAGTCCTCAGCACTCTGCTGTAGTTGATCCTCCTCTGACCAGGAAAATTGGATTACACAATATCCAGAAGTCCCTTCTAAATTCAACTATTTCCTGATTCTAGGATCTTAAGTAACTATTTTAGGATGAGATGTAAAAGTGCATATCACCTTTCACTGAAATGGTGCTCAACATGACTCAAACTGTTAGATGTCAAAAGATAGACAAATCTCATCCAAAAGCCTCTAGTTCATCAAGAAAGTCTGGGGGCTAAACTTTCATCACTAACACAATAGAGAAATGTTCATAAAAGTAGGCTTTGAACTAAGCTAGGTACACTAAGAAATTCATTGCATTATCCATAATAGTTACATGGTTCACTTTACCATCCTAGATTGTTAAGCTAACTGTAGTACCATTAATTCATTGATGCAAAAACAGGTTTTGCCTCACTTTCAGAAGCATTTGACACATGATCAGCTATAGAACGGATCTATATTTTCAATTCTGGAAGGAGATCTAAAGAATTTATTTTAAAAGTGCTTTCAACTTCAAGCCATCTGACCTGAAACCAATCTGAGAAAATGAGAAGCAGACAAATACACTGGTTTGCCTCTTTGCAATAGTCCACTGTCTATTTTACAGAGCAATTTATTTGTAGAACAAGCCAAGCTGCAGACTGTTTACCTTTACTAAAACTTTTTGCATGATAGCGTCAGAAGCAGCAGATGATATCGCTGTCACTTTAATGGGAATCTCTCCCAGCTGTTTTGGTTTGATTGGAAATTGAACAGTTTTTCCATCTTCACTTGGTACAAATATAGACTGTTGATTTCCTGTAGCATTTATTTCATTGGATGTTAGAATAACTTCAAAAGCATCATTCATATCCAGGATCACACTAACCTGTAAAATACAGTAATATTTGCAATAACATGTAAATTTTGAAGAAAATTCAAGCTGCCTTTTTAAGCTGTATATAAAGATATAGCTTTACAATACGCTCACTGAAGATCTCACAAAAGAAAGTTATGATTTTCATCAGTAATGCACTCCCTTCAGTGTCTGCTAATATTCAAGTACAGAGAACAGAGAGACTGTTACTTTACCTCTGCTTCTTCTTTCAAATAATTAAAGATATTCACTTCCAAAATGAACTGCTCTCCTCTGATGACAGAGTATGGAAGGTTCAGGAAAACGAAGAAAGGCTGAAAAGCTTCTAGCTGCAAAACAAGATCGGCACAAAACAGTGAATCCCTACAATCAGATACTAGTGAGAAAATTATTACACAGCATGTCTCCTGATTAGACTCTCACTTTTAAATCTTATGAGAGTATCATTACTCGCACTCATACTCTAGGACACTCAACTCAACTATACTCAACTACATTACTCTACAACTAACAAAAAGTATTACTACAGGGCTGAATCAGAAGCCAAGGATCCCTCCTGCATACAAGCACCTTTGTTGGAACTCTGTAATGCCACTAAGATGAAAACTGCTGGACTACTGGCAGCTTCAACATGGCAAATTCTGACAGGAGAAGATGAACTGGGACTAAGAAACTATCATCCCGCAAGTTGGAAAGCTGCGGTCTGTCTAGAGATACCATTAAAGCTACTATGAACTATTTTGAGCACACAAGTAAAAGAGGATTCTGAATCTGTCCACTGACCTACATCCATGTCAATACAGTCATGTGTGTTGGAATCCAAAATAACTAACTTTCCCTAATTCTGTAATTCACCAGCACATAAGTATGATATGTTATTTTGTGAGGTTAATCTTGGCCTAAGTCTTTCGTTATACTTCTAATAGTACATCTTTCCTTAATTAAAACAGAAAAAACTTGCAGGAATCTGTCAGAAAGTGATTATTTTATCTGTTAACAGAGATTTTTGGACCAAGTCTTGGCTCTAGGAAGGCAGTGGTAAGCTCACATCAAGCTCAGTGGGATTTCACCATTTATGAACATCTGCACATTAAGAATGACTGAAGCATGATATCTATTATTAGAGAAATGTCAACTAAAAATGGCTTTAATTCAGTTTTCATTAAAAAATTCTTCTAAGTATTTTGAGTTCCAGATCCAGAAAATCTTCAGATTTCTTTCTAGCCAACAAATATCCAAAAAATATTTTAAGTTGTTTACTAAAGCTTGCACTGATAAAAAAAAATGTCTTTTATCATTAGAAAAGTTTTAATGGATAATTTTTTGTTAGTTCTTACTCAAAGTTTTCACTGGATGCCTATTTCCTTTGATTTTTTTTTTTCCCTCTTAACCTCCTGCAATACTGAATTTTAACAATCAGAAATATTTCAGTATCTTAAAAAAAAACACGAGGTGAAATTATCAGTACTTTGTGTACAAAAAGACATGGAAAAACAAGATGCAAAGCAGTAAATGACACTAAACATGCAGATATCACTTATTTATTTCTCCATCACAGTTTTTGTGCATTTCTTTTATTTGTCTCTTTGTATGGTACTGATTAACATGTTTCAGCCATATGGAACTCCAAGCACAATCTAAACATCCCAATGAGGGTGAAGCACTGAGCAGTGTATGTTGGCGATTATAGTTTAGGAATAAGCTCAACATCTGTTTTACTTGTAGCTTTCTCATATTTGAGAGCAAGGGACCAAGTATATATTTTCATATAGTTCGAATCAGAAAACGATTCCTCTTTCCGTCCCTTCTCTGCCAAGCTAAGTGGAAGAAACAAGAATCATGATTACAGTCTCTAAGGACTCTCAGCCACAAAATACAGATCTGTTTCCAAATTTTGTGGTGTTTTGACCAGGATGTTCAAAGCATATGGTTTGTATCTGGTATATCAGCCAACTACAAATCTGAATCTGTATCTGGGCTTACATCCTGAAAGATACTCCTCCACAAGAATTTGGAGGGATGAGAATTTCAGTGGGTAAAGAGTTATCTCCAAGTTAAATTCCAATTAGTGCAGGCATCCACTTGGAAATCTATGACCTAGTACTGCACACTTTCAACCTTTCTAACCTTTGGCACTTGAAGTGGAGATGTTCAAGTTAGGAACGTAGTTTTTCTAGGACTTTTTACATAATGCATGAAAAGATAACTACAACGACACTTCAGAAAGTAATTCTTATTTTAAACAATCCAAATAGCATTCTCTAAGAAGCTGTTTCCACAAATATAGAGTGAGCCTAGGACAACTGCATGTCTATTCTGGAAATTTCAAGTTGTAGGTCTAAACTGACAAGTGCAGAATTTATTTTAAATTGCTAAATTCTTAAAAGAGCCATGGGAGACAGAAACTTGGCAGCAAAACCACCATCCTGGTGCCCAACCTCCATGTCCACATAGGATTTCACTGTAATGTTTTCCTAACAGTTTGAATACGCATGAAATTACTTCATTGATATAAGGAGAAGGCTGTTATTAGAAGTAAAATGCAGGTTCCAATTAATAATCTACAATGTTATCAGTATTTAAAGGAGAAACATCAAGCGATGTGCTACCTCTGCTGGAACAGTTGTCACTCCAAGACCACCATTTTCAGAAAGCACAAAAGCACTGGCTATCCAGGACGTGATGGTATCAGGTACAGTGACTTCCATTGTGGTATCTGCATCAGATCTGACAGCAAAAGGACATAGATGACTTTCAAAAGCATCTATTTATGGACATGAGTAAGTAAATATGTATGTTAATAATACATCAAAAATGAAGTTCAAACTCTTGGCAGGAAAAACTGTTGGTTATCTGTTTTCCTCTTCTTAATCATTTAGAAATATTTGTGATGGGATCAAAATGATTAGAACAAATTATTAAATTATTTTGAATTACATAAGTTGAAGGTAATTACACTTAATCAACTTTCGCAAATCCTGTAAAATAATCTCCAATGAAGTCTGTTTCCCTAACTTCTTAGCTGTGAAAGAATACAAGATTTGTGCCTCACAACACAGGTCAGATTTCACTATTTGTTTAACAGTTTGAAATGCTTCTTGAATTAGGTGCAGACGAGAACAGATTTTAGCATCAGGATCAAAATCTTATCCCTGTACTCAGCTCTGGTGAGGCTGCACCTTGAGTACTGTGTCCAGTTTTGGGCCCTTCACTGCAAGAAAGACATTGAGGCCCTGGAGTGTGTTCAAAGAAGGGCAACAAAGCTGGTGAGGGGTCTGGAGCACAGGCCTTATGAGGAGCGGCTGAAGGAGCTGGGATTGTTCAGTCTGGAGAAGAGGATGCTCAGGGAGACCTTATTGCTCTCTATAACTACCTGAAGAGAGGTTGTAGTGAGCTGGGGGTCGGCCTCTTCCCTTGTGTAACTAGTGATAGGACTAGAGGGAATGGCTTCAAGCTGTGCCAGGGAAGATTTAGGCTGGACGTTAGGAAATACTGCTTTTCTGAAAGAGTGGTCAAGCACTGGAATGGGCTGCCCAGGGAGGTGGTGAAGTCATCGACCCTGGAGGTGTTCAAGGAACGGTTGGATTTTGTGTTGAGGGACATGGTTTAGTGAGTACTATTGGTGATAGATGGATGGTTGGACTGGATGATCTTGAACGTCTTTTCCAGCCTTGGTGATTCTGTGATTCTATGTACTTAATAGAAAAACACCAAGTCTCTCTGCAAGTCAGTTCTCCATCTGTAAAAGGAAGATAGTTTCCTGTCCTGGAAGACTTTGTCTCTAGGGTTTTATTTTGTTTCTATTGAAACTGAAAAGCACTGAGTCAGGGATTGCTATGCTTTGTGCAGTTGTAAAATGCCTCATTTGGTGGGCCTCCAACCTCACTTGTGGCCTCTAGGTGGTAGCAGAATATAAATAATACCACATTTTTAAACACTGTTTTTCAGTACACAGAATAATACTAAAACAAAAAAAAAATAAAAACAGCAAATCAGTTTCAATTTCCTTTTAATTTCATACCTAGTTTTGGTATCGATCCAAAGCCAAGTCTCTGGAAAATGTGTCCTCACATATGGAGTGCTGAAATCCAGAGGTCCATCTCTAGCTACTGGCAGATCATCACCAAAGCCATCCTCTATGGGTATCATTGCATCATCTACAAAACAAAAATTATTGTCCTACCTACAAATGTCTACGTTTAAGAAAAATCAAATTAATAGAGTGTTTTCAGTATAATCTACAGCATTGTTACATATGTTAACACTACTCCACGACATCAGAAACTTTGCATAATTCTTTTTTTCTTAGGGTTTTTGATTGTTAATTTCTTGTCCTAAGTAAATGAAATTTCAGAAGAACATTAAGATTTTACATAGCCTTTCCAGACTGCTTCTAGAACTGGTATAATATAGTGTCATACAACAAAGTGACAAACCACTGCTATGAAACTGCATCTGAAATTGCAAAGAAAATATCATTCATTGATTTTCAGTCCCTTAGTGAGTATGGTCACTCAGGACAGCAGCAAAAGTGAAGTTCTCAAAATAGTACCGACAGGAGTTTTGCTCGTTTTGAACCTTAAAAACAGTTCTCTTTTGCAAGGTTGGAAGTTCCTTTATGTATACTACAGTGAGAAGACTTAAGAGGGGCCCTAACCCACAAATCTCCTTCCCCACTCAGTAAATTAGATTTGGCTACATTTATTTTTATTACTTACAAAGAAAATGTTCTTTATCCTCCTCAAGAATTGCATCAGTTGATACCCAAAGGCTGCATTTCTGGATAAAATTTATACAGTTTATCTCAATACAGGACATTCAGGACATCAACAGTGCTCATCTATTTTTTTTTTCTTGTCTTTCTTTTTAAGAAAATAAAGTCACAATTCTAGAGTAATTATAAGCCTAAAACAAGTAATACACAGGAACCAATAGAACTCACAGTTATTTGAATCTGAATATTGCCGTAATGACAGAAAAATTTTAAAAGGGATGACACTGTAACACAATCCATAATTATGAAAGTATAATCATATATCATTGTATTCAGATTATTAACATGCTGATAAGTTACAATTCAAAACCCATATAAACCATGAAAACTGTAGACTGTTGTCTACAGCCCCAAGCTTTAAAAGGGACATTAATAACCTTTTATTTTAGCAAGCAATACACAAACCACAAAGTTGAGCCCTGCCATGCCCTCCCACCCCTCATCTCCTCCCCCTCCAAAAAAAAGGTCAGAGTTTCTTATTTTAAACATACCTGAAAAACACCAAAGGATCCTCTGACCAAGGGGAAATACTGTGCTGTATTGTATAAATTGAGTTCATTAAATACCTAGAACAAAGAAAAAAAAACCAACCATAATATCACCCAAAAAATAAATGCAAATACTTTATTTTTCCTAGCACTGTCACAGATGCTCATTTGTAGACCAAGCAGCAGCAGCTCTGTTAGCTCTCACATAAAGGAGAAAAAGAATCCATGACAAGATGAATGGGATTAGATTGCAATAATTTCATAATTAACAAATAAGTGACTGAGACTACGTAAACTTAAAACAGGAGTCTACAGCCCACTGTTATTCCACGGCACTTAGGCTACTACGTCATTTGGGTGCTTTAGGAACAATGCATATTATCAACTCTTTCAATTTGTTGGTGCACTAGAGCTTCCACAAGTAAAGAGATTTCAAAAAGATGATTAATTACACCATTTCACTCCTCAAAAAACAGAATTCTTTGTATTATTTTACATAATTGATATTAAAGAGCATCAAGCACAAATCATCAAAAAGCTTCAGTGATTTTTGTCTTTTCTGAAAGAAGAAACAGTCAGGCATTAACTGAGAGTTTCTTGAATGGAAAAACAATTTAGTATTAATTGGAATCAGAAGTGCTGGAACTGTTACTTTGTAAGCCTTAGATAAGCTACTTGCTGATGTAAAAAAAAAAAAAAAAATTCTGCACAGCTAAGAACATTATACCCAAAGAACATTACTCATTCAGCTTATAAGCTGTAATACCGATGTAAACACACAACTTTCATACAAACAATAAAGAAAATCTTTTTTTTCCCTGTATACTTACAGAATCTTCTGTTATGTCACTACTTTCTCCTAGAAGCTTTGTACTTTTATCAACAACTGCAAGTCCAATTACTGATTCTGGATCTGTTGTACTGATCTTAAGGGACACTTTCTCAGATGGTTTGACTTTATCTTTGCTCCAAGAAATTTTAATCTAGAAAAAAAGTTTAAAAAGTAAATTATAAAAAAAGACACTAGTTTAAATTATACATTGATGTTTATACTCAATTAGCAACTCTGAGAAAGTATTTTCTCAGTCTCTATTAAGACTCTGCATTTCCTAGGATCTTAGGGAAAATACTATGGCCTTCCTTTTGCTCTCTTGCTCTCCCAGCTGATCCTTGGACTGAATATAGTTACTTCAAACAACTCCTGGATTTGAAGTAGCAGTCTCTTAAACCACAATACACTGGTTTCTACAGCTAAGGGCAGTAAATTAAATTCATTCTCTCTTTCTATCAATGTGCAGCACAGCATGTAATGTATTTTGGGAAATACATTTCTGGGAGAAACTCCATCCTTGAAAGATTTTAATGAAGTATGCCACAGTGAGATCAACACAGAAAAAGCGGTTTATATAGTGGGTGCATGAGTAAGGAATAAGGAAGTGAATAGGCAAATACAGCACCAGTATGCCTTCCTACAGGTAGTGAAATGAGGAAGGGTCATCCATTGTAAGGCAATTCTAACGTGCCCCATCCACACAGCATCAGGTGACAATGCAGTGAACAATGCTACTCTTTTTCCTCACCTACATAACATTCCTATGAAGTCTGGAGACCCAATTCAGGGTCATACTAATGTTGCCTACATTTAGCTGTCTGTATTTCTGTTTAGTGTTTAAGTTTGACAAGTGTCAAAAGGAAATTGTGGTGACTAGATAGCAGTTTTTCTCATCATGGAGCAGAAATCCGAGTTGTGGTGGAAAAAAAAGTTCTGTAGTCTCCACTGACTGCACTGGCAGTAGGTGGGGTTCACTTATATAACAACTTTTTGTTATCTTAGATGTTCAAAGTTATCTGAGTCACGTGCAGTGGTACAGAATTTCCCTTTCTGGAACAATCACTGGAGTCCAGGCAGAATATCGTTAAAACCACACTCAGTTTGGGCAACTGAATATCCTTAAATGGAGCTTAGATGTGTAATTCCCATACAGATATCAGGGATGAGAGACTTCAGTCAGCTGAAGTCATCTGAAATCACTTGAGATGTCCCCACAGCATGCTGTCTGGCCCTCAGCTCCCACTCCGGAAGTGGATAGGTTACCTACACAACCTCCTACTAGCCCTAGGACAGTATCTACAGGTTACAGAGAAAGTAGTCTTCATAGCAAATACATTAAAGTTGATACTAAATTCTTATAATTTACCTTCTCAATTTTTCATCCTATCTGTACACACACACTAGGATGGTGATTTTCATTTGTAAGCTAGATTTAATTGAACTGGTATTTTCAAGATCATGCCTCACTTCTTTGCCACAAAATATACTGTAATCTTACTTGTGAACACTGAAATCAGTAGCCAAATTTGCATTTTTTCCAGAAGGCTGAGCCAAATTTCTATGCTTTCTCACTAGAAATATCCGCCTGTCTCTACCCTAGAACTCTCAAGTTTTAGCTAAATTATTTGTTTTCTGTTTAGATTCTCAGAATGGATTAGATGGATGGTGGATAAGAAATTGGCTGGACGGTCACACTCCAAGAGCTGCAATCAAACAGTGTCCAAATAGAGACCAATAATAAGTAGTGTTCCTTACAAGTCATTTTGGTATCAGTACTATTGAACATCTTTGTCAGTGACGTAGACAGCAGGACTGAGTTCTGTGGAAGTGACAAAGCTGAGAGTTGCAGTTGACAAGCAGGAAGGAAGGGATGCAATCTAGAGGGACCCTGACAGGCTTGAGAACCTGACTAGGGGGAATAACTTTGCAAACTTCTACAATTCCATACTTAGAGAACTTAGGAGTATTTTTCTACTATGTTGTCCAAAGCAATCTTTGGCTCAGTATTTGGCCATACTGTTAAAAGCATAAGAAGGTGTTATCAGTATATTTATGGGGAATATATTCAGATACAGAATAACCCCACATTTAAAGCCAGACCCTAATTGTCCTGGCATTATCAGAAAGTTCCAGAGTTACACAAACCTCAGATTAGATGCACAATGAGGAAGGTTTTACATTTACAAGCTTGTGATCTAAACAACTGTTTACTATACAACAAACAGACAAAAACATGGTCTAAGGCTCATGTTCAATATAATTACCTTGTTGTCCAAAGCAGGCTGAACAGGGATCGTAAGAGCATCATTTACAACTGCTCCATGTTCATCAACATAGAATACAAGTATACATGCCAGAGGAGCCCAGGAATTTTCTGCTGTTAAATTGAATGTTTTTGCAGCCATTGTGCCAGAAGTCATAATTTGTTCCTTAGATAACACCTGAAAGGGAAAAATTAAATACTCAATCTGCATCTCAATACATCATAAGGTCTGTCATTCCTTCAATAAAAGGCTTTTAAAAGAAGAGGCAAAGAGTTGTAATTCTTGATTGATTAATTCTACAAGACTGGGCATGAAATAAAGGGATAATACAATATTTAAATATTAGGAATAGAATTTTTTTCTAGGCTTTAATTCCTGCCTGTATCATCATGGATAACACTGAACTATAAAAATGAGTGCACAGCACCATATGTTCTACAGGTACATAAAAATATAACAGTAATATAACTGTAGCAATAGAGCAAGGGGTAACAGGCAGAAAGTGGAACATGGGAAGTTCCATAGTAAAACAAGGAAGAACTTCTTTACTGTCAGTGACAGAGCTCTGGAATAGGCTGCCCAGAGAGGCTGTGGAGTCTTCTTCTCCAGTGATACTCATGACTCATATGAATGCCTTCCTGTGCAGTCTGCTGTAGGGAATCATCTCTAGAGGGGAGTTGGGCTTAATGATTTCTTGAGGTTCCTTTCAAGCCCTATGATTCTGTCAAGTTGATAAAAGTCATCTTGGATTGTTCATGTATGAAATAGCAACTTACCAGATAATGGAACTCTCTTACTGGCTTGTTGCTTTCAATATTTAGTTCAAAAGGTTTCCCAGCCTAAAAAAGAATATGATTGATAATGATGAATATGGAAACGTGATGAATAACTTGATTTTTTTTTTCCTATCTTAGCAAGTTTTGTCTCAGACTGTACCTTCACTTCTTGGCTCTTTGTTTTAACCTGGAGGTAAGTTTCACTGGGAGAGCTGAACACATCATAAACGCCTATGTCAGTCTTACTGTTGAGGAACTCTGCCTGTAAGACAATGCAAAACAAAGTTCTTAACATAACAGCAAACTGTGGTGCTTTGTAAGCAGCAATATCTATGTTGCTGTTTAGAAGAACATGGTAATCATAATTGCAGTAGAAGGCAACTTCTTGCTTTGGGTATCTGATGATTCTTTTTTTTTCCCTATTGCTACTTTGATGCACTTATTTAGATCACATTTACACAGAATCTGCTACTTTCCTTCCAGCTCTAATATGGATAAGAAAAAAAATATATATATAATAGCAAGTGGTATATAGGCTGTTATAGATGGCAGAAACAGCATACCACTAATTATAGCCTTCTCGATTCAGTGTGTCACTCTTTCAAATCAACATATTACAGAGCAATACCTGAACTCTCAAAGTTTTTGTATTGGATAGGATTGGAAACTCAATATCAATAATTCCATTTTCTGGGACTGTGTAATTCAGGACGTGGACAGTCTTATTTCTCTCCTCTGTTGCCTCATTCTCAAAGTGAGAAAGTGAAGAATGGTGAAAAAACAAGTCCGACTGTTGTGCAGTGATTGTGACAAGATTCTGCCTCTCTTCAGCTGTCAGCTGGTTGCTGTCAGAACGTGACACCTTTAGCTAGAAACAAAAAGAAAGAAAATGTCCATCAAACAAGGTAAAACTACATACAACATTATAATAAAAAAAAGGCATTGGCCAGGTTTCTCACATATAAGCATAATTAATCCCTTGAGAGTACTTCAAGTAGACAAGTCAGTCAAAAACAAAAATACTCACAATTCTACCCAATAGAGAAAAAAAAAATTTAAAAGAAAACAGGTAAAATAGAAAAGGTGATCTGCCTTTCAGCTCTTCCAATTTCAGCTCCTCTTCTCCACATACTTATCTATCAGGCAAAATATGCATATCTAACCTGCTGCCTGAATACTCATTTTATCACCTTTTGAGTGAGATGTATTTATGGATTCATAGAAAGAAATGAAAAGACTGAAAACAAGCCTCAAATTGATACAATCTCTAAATTCTTCACACTAATATCCACCAGTCAGCACTATAACTTACATCAGCCTTTATTTCTATGGATTCTCATCCACAGTAAAACCATTCTCCCTCTGTATTTTATATTCCAGAAATTCAACCTCTACATTTAATAACACTGAACAAAAGTTTCCACCCTTCTTTTTCAGTCCAAAAGTGCGTCACTCTTCTCCTCTGCCATTATTTTCCTTTTATCTCTCTGTACAGCACATACAGACCTTCACCTCCAGTAACAGCAGTAGCTGTTCCCTCATCCCCTCCTCTGGGAGCATGACTGGTATCTCCTCTGCCAGCTGCAGTATTGCTAAATCCTCAGTTCCCTCTCAGCTCTTCAGCAGGTCAGAGCTGGAGTCAAACTAGGCTGCGGGCAAAGAAAATGAAAAGGACCAAAACCAAAGTCCCAGTGGTAAAGCTAGCAAAATGATACAACCTGCATCGATCCAAAACTGCATAATCAGCCTATTTTATTGGTATTTATTTATACCATACATTATACAGTATTTAGGTAATTCTACATAGTAAAGGCTCTGGCTGTCTTGAAGAATTATGAAGTCTATTCCTCCTTAAAGACAACATTCAGTGGTGCAATACACAATCTATCTTAAATGCAGAAATACTGACCACAGACCAGGAGAGCATGAAAAATATGAAAGGCTTTCGTGAGGACTATAGCTAGCATGAAAAAGACATGACAGGATGCAAAAAAAGAGACGCTTTCATTTCAGAGCAACGTGGTTTGATGAGTTGTACTTAGTTTTGTAATTATGTCTTATGTTGGTTAGTTTGGTTAGTCTTATATATGCATATTTAAAATAAACATTATATTCACATTCATACTTCCCATTTTATATACAAGTATTAAGAGAGTTGGGACTCAGTAACTACTAAAACACAGTCAACTTATTAGAAAACATTAGCTAGAGATTGAAAAGTTTTACTTAACAATGCTGATACTCTAGCATATCCTGTCAACACAGTATTTCCTATCATTTTATCCTTTGCTAGAGTAAAAACTGTAAGCTTAGAACTTCCTGATATATACAACTTCATATATCATGAAAAAATAATTTGAAAATAAACTTGTAAATTACTCCTAAAAGTCTGAGGCAAATTTTGGTATCTAAGCAGAAAAACAAGAGAAAAAGTCACATTTGTTTATGCACAAACCACAATGAATCAAAAGAACTTACAGTAGCGATGAAATTCAGAGAAGGTTTTATGACTCTAGAGTAGTCCACAAATTCAATGAAATAGTCACTTTGCTTTGGAAATATGATAGTACTTGAATTCTGAGAGATTCCTGTTGAAAAATTTCTTTCATTTAGACGTATGCACACTCCTGTAGCAGTAATTTACTTAATTCTTAGATTTTTTTTTTAATTTTTACTAGATTTTTAGATAATTCATCAATTCTATCACCATTTCCACTCTGACTGCTCTCCATCCTTCCAGCTAAGTATCAGTAAAGAGATGATATGGCACTGTTACCCATGACAATAAATAAGTCATATCACACTGTGATCTACTCTATGAATACTATTTTCAGAATGACAATACGAGGAATCACAAATCAGCCAACTTCCACCTTACTGGGCTTCAAACAGAAATTCTGTAATGAAATCTTGTTACTAGAACTGCCAGTGAACTCCTTCTACTCATGTTTACAAGCAAATAAATAAAATACATTTATGATTAAACTAAAGCTTATAAGGCAACCCAATGCTATTTTTACGCCTGCTCTTCACATCAAAACAACCTTTTATTGAGTTTAAGCCCTCATCTGAACAAATCCCTTGGTTACTTAATAAATCATTTAGTGTAGAACTACATTCAGCAGAGCTAACAGTTAGTCAAACTATTTAATAACTAGGCAAGTAACAATTCAGATAATATATTTGCATGGAAAAGATTCCTTCAGTACATGATGCTTTGCCATCACTTCCAAGGCACTCTGCATTGCACTAAGCACTTCTAGCATGAGTTGCTCTTTGGATTTCTCTTGGAAAACCTCAAACAGCAAAATACCTGTGAGTGACTCAGTAACCACAGCAATAATTTCTACTGGCTCAGTGTAATCATCATCACCGTGGTGCCACGACTGATCCCCATTCAAGTTTTGCAACATGAGCTTGTTACAAGTAATATTCACAGATCCATTTATCTGCAATGTGAAAAAAAAAAAAAAAGGATTACTTTATGTAAAATTGTCCTCTTCTACACTGCCAGAGCACTAGTGTCTATGCTTTACAGAAAAAGACAACAAAAATTGGAAGCTGCCTGAAGGAGCATAGGTTTTACCTAAATTCAGTTCTGTTTCTGAAGATTAATTGCCGTTGAAGCCTTAAAGCCAGCCAACAGGAAATGACAGACATCACTTAGCTGAAACTGAAATTTTGTTCCAAATTAATTGTTCAAAATTAAAAAGACCTGATTTTGAGTAAGTCCTCAAATCAAAACATAATGCTTTTTTACATGTCATGCCCTAGATCACCTCTAGCACATTAACTCCAATGCAATTACTAGAGAATTAGTAGGCAAAACTCTTTTGACACCACCATGCTAGAATTCTACCTGGACAATTGCAATGCCTTTATAACACAGAGTTGAGTGTGTAATGGCATGCTCAGTGCCAAGGAACATTCCTGGGCACTGGCCCTCCATCACCTATGCTGCTAGAAGGGCTTTAGGAATGTTTTTCTACTTGGGCCAGCTACTGCTCTCCAAAATAACTTCCAGGCATAGTTCAAGGGATTACAGTGGCCAAGTATCACTCCCAACAGGCAGTCTGAACGTAGCCACTTTGTACTAGAAAATAGAGTTAAACACTATTCATGCAAGTCACTCCACAGACTACGCCAGCAGAACACCAGCACTTGAGAATGGTCCCAGGCATATTTAACCTTCAAAAGCAGACACAGCTTTGGACTCTACGACACTACTGAACTGCTAACAAAAGACTCACCTCCATTGTTTTTGTTACGTTCCTCTTGTTTGTCCAGTAAGAGACAGACAGACAGGTGACTGTCACATTTCCCTTCACCGGCTTTCCATATGTATACCTGAAACACACCAAGCAAAGCAAAACAATGCATTATCTCAAGAGCCTGGGCTCCTGAAGAGCGTTGAAGGTAAAAAGATCCACTGAAATACTTTTTCCTGAGTTTCAAATATAGATAGAATGTATTTTTACTTTGAACCATGATGTTTTCAGTGCTTCATTAACACTAAAGTCAGAAGCCCAAAACTTGGAGAATATACAGAGAAGTGGGAAGTGCTGTCCTTTGCTGAACACGAGCTCTACAAGTCTGTTACTATGGGCTGTACAATTTAGGCAAATTAGCTATGTTAACCTAAGCAAGTTACTGAACAGAACATATAGCACCATAATACACAATAGAGTTAAAATGGGATGTGGGAAGCGCAAATGTTCTGCTTCCCAAACACTGAATATACAAAATGAGTGATTTCAAGATATTTACATATATTCAAATTATTTAATAATCACAAACAAATAATTTGCAAACAAATCATGGCATTATTGCACAGCAAACACAATTGGCAGCTGTAGCTAATTTATAAACTATAACATACTTAGTGAGTAGTAATAAATCAAAGATTTTGCTCAACACTTCCAACCTATACGTAACAGAAATCATTAGTCAGACCTTGTAGAGTAGGAAATAAGGACAAAATAACATTCTATTCCAACAGTATTAATACATTCAGATGTGATAACTAAGTAGTTTGGGTCAGTATGGATATGACCGGCAATCACTTAAGAAACACGAAAGGAGAGGAAAAGGATAATCAAATAGCATAGTTACAGGAACATTTCTGACATCGCTGTCCTGCACCTGAGCTGCAGTCTTTCCCGTTAAATCTAATTACAGAAAGAAGCTGCTATTAAGCTTGAAATATTACTGTCATTGGATAACATCCTGTAGTTAATCTAACAATAGCACAGAAATGAGAAAGGAAAAAGGATTTATGACATCTACAAGTTTAAAGGACATGTAAAGTCCTTGTATGCAGAGACATTTTGCCTATAAAAACAGTCACCAGGAATGAAGTCATTCCCTATAAATAATTATGACATATCAGTAAAACTTTGGCACTGCTGGGATTCAATCCCAGACTATTCACTGGCGCCCAAGTCTGGATTTATTGCAGCAGACAGGTATGCTTTCAAATACCTTAACAAAGGAGACAAGTATCTTGTGGCAGACCAAAACAAATTAGGAAACCAAATTCACATTGGCATATACTCCAAAAGAAAAATAGGAAGAAGAAAAAAAAAAGTGGATTTTTTTTTTTTTTTTTTTTTTTTTTTTTATTACACCTAATGAGAAACCTACATCGTTTGTAGTATTGGATTGCATTGCCTCCAGGAAAGAAGCTTTTTCTCAGAAGTCCAAACATCACATTTAAACAGACTGTTAATCAATCTTGAATTTACTGTTCTGAAGGTATGCATTTTAACGGAATGAAATAGCTCCAGAAAGACTTTCAGGTCTTCTTGTTTACCAAGTAGCTTTACTTGGCTCTCATCTTCCCAAAATAAAATTCATTTCTATCTGAGATTAAAAAATAAAATATTATTTGTACAGCAGTCTACAATTATGAATAGTAGTCTACAGTAAAGTCCGTTCTGAACTTCTCAAGAGTTTTCAATTCTTCATCAATTTACAGGTATAGGTATTTTGTAAGCCAGTAGAAGCCTATAGTTCAAATCCATAACATGGATAAATCAGTATAAGAGGGGTGTGAATAGAACCTTGAATAATTTTCCTGTTGGTATAGTAAAACACAGTTACTCTATCTAAGGAATTTGATGCGATATTTTGGAGAGCATAATGAAAGAGACATAATAACAGAAAAAAAAAAGTCTCAAAATTTACATTATAAACAGAAGATTCAAGAAATGTTATGAATAAGTCAGTTGAAAATATCTTGGCTGTAGTCTAGAAATACCTATACCTAACCAAAAATGTGCAACTGAAAGTCTGAAGATCTGTCTAACATTGTTACACAAAAATCCGGTAACTAGGAATATAAACTAGCCAGCTAATGCACAGCAGAGGATACTCGTTTAGCATTTTAGCATGTTTTTACTTTAATATTTACAGACCATTATCTTAACAGACAGCACAACAACAGTATCAGTGTTTTACTTACTTTGCAGTGACAACGCCAGTTACATCTTTCTCTCTCAAGGAGTAGTATAATGGAGTTGTTATCGTAACATCAAATTTTGGTAAAACTAAAAAAAAAAAAAAAAAAAAAAGTAAAGTATTTAATTCACATCAAAATAACTTTTACATATTTTGAATATGTAATATGGTACAGACTATTGCAGTTTCCTGAGGACTATAATGTAAGATATATTTTTAACACAGTTCTATGCATGCTTCAGTCTAAGATAGTTTGTCAAAAGGTGGCACTAAGCATCACAAAAGCAGCCTGTGCACAACCTTGTATGGATAAAATATGTTTGTTTCTCCTTTCTCAAAGCAAGCTTGTAGAGGAAGCAGTAAATGTTTGGCCTGTTTAACCTTCACAGAATTATCAGGAAGCTTCATGATCAAATATTATACAGATCTTTTGTGATGAACACATTGCCTGGAAGCTCCTGGGAAAACAGGGACAAGACAACATTCAGATGCTACAGCAGTAGGTCATTAAAGCTACCAGAAATAAGTAGGGCAGCTGATGAGATGTTGTTTCTCCCCAGGACAGTCAGTCTCAAAGAAGCAGATTTGGAAATTAAACTTTCTGGGAGTATTCAAAAAGTTTGTGTTAGCCAAGATTAGTTAGTTTCTCTAAACTCTAAATTAATGGAGACTCAGTTACTAATTTTGGTCAGTACCAAATGTCCTTGAATAACACTTACCATATTCTATCACTTTAAAACTTTGATAATGTACTTGACCCTATTGAAAAAAAATAAATACGTAAGTACATACAGTTGCAGTTAGAGTGGCATGTTTAATGCATTTTTAGGCCCAATCCCACACATACTCAGCTTAAATTATAATTGCTGAAATTATGTAATTTTAAATTACAGATCAACCACCATCAGCTCCTGTTACAGAGTTCCTGCAAGAATCAGCTGAAGATATTTGCACCAAAAATGCATGCAGGTAGTTCACATATAGTAGATTCATTACATATATAATGGAGTCCTTAGAGAGCTGTTAGTCTACAAATATCTACATATGGCTGGTTTCTGTATATAGATATATCTGAGGCAGCTAGCCTAAAACTATCAAGCATTAAGCATTCACAGTGATCAAGATGAAAGATGACAGAACTACCAGCAGTATCTTTGCTAACTCATTTAGAATTAACTCTGGTATCTCTATGCAAGTGGAAGTCCCTGTAGTGTATCTAGAAGACAAGACCACTTCAAAAGCATGTATATAATCTTAAGGCTCTTCATTCACTTAAGAAAAAAAACAAAAAAGACTAAGATTTAATTAACAGTCTGCATTATGTACTTACTTCAGCAGAGATGTCTTGAGTTATATCTTTCTGACTTTTATTTATTGGTTAAAAATCAAAGGAAGAAATAAGCAACTGTAAAGAATCTTAAGTTTCTTCTATTTTCCTATTTTTCTGTTTGTTTTTTCATTTCTTAATTTTTCTTGGAATATCTAAAAGCCTATTCTGGAATATTATTGAGATTTGGTATCTCAGGTCATACACAGCACATCTTAGGAAATTAATTTTACACTTTGTTTGTTTTCGTTTTGTTTGTTACAGTGCTCTCTTAACATTAAAAAAAGTTTAAGAAATCAGCAGCTATTTTTGTTCATTGGTGCAATGACAGTTGACCCAAAAAGTCAGGGTAATGAGACATTAATTTTGCTTCTGTTGTCTTACTCAATTATTCTTCCTTGTTAGAGTGTGAGTAATTTTGAGCAAGCATGCAAGTCATTTGTCCTCTGGCACATAACCCTTAATTCTCATTTTTACAGTGCCGTGCCAAAAAGCTGCCATCAGCAGGGAAATGGCATGAGGTACCTGGAACTGGAGCTCTGAATCTCAACTGATCTGCCTAACACCAAGATTACATTGATCAAATTATCTGTCACAAGGCTATTTTATAATCATTAATCAATCAGACTGTGTCTCACTAAGCCATATGGAACTTGTAAGCACATTCTATAACGATTAGCAATGTATCAGTGACAAAAATAAAGACTCAAAGTATTGCTAGCATAACACATCTTGTACCCATATCTTGCTAACTATTTGATATTCTCAGTGTCAAGAAACAAATGATGTGGGCATAGATTATTATACAAAAACAGAATCACTCCAAGTTTTGTTTGAGGAGAAAGAATATCACTAAGTTACTTTTGAAATATTTAAGCCAGCCTTCATCTAAAAATGTGAATAATGTAAGGTTTAGTGTACACACATTTTTACAAAGTTTGACTTTAATACTCATAAATAATAAATAGTAGTAAAATAATTGTTATAATAGAATGAATAATCCAATAAAACCATGCCCACAAATAAAATGAATCAGTCAAAAATATTTTTGCCTGGATCAGCAGGAGCCAACATGGATGCCCTCCCTAGCCCCCCCCACTGAATGCATGTGAGGAAGGGACAGCAACAGCTATTCTGGCAACCAGTGGTGCTCCTGTGCTCAGATGGGACATTTGGAGGAGCTCCTGTGCTCAGATGGGACATCTCAACATAAGGGCTTCCTCCTTCTGACAGGGCTCCAGGTCACAAAGGAAAAGCAACCAAAAATAATCTTAAGCCTTAAGCAACACAAGAGCAGCAGAATGAAAGAGTTAGGTTCCCATTCTTTTTATTTTTTTTTTCTTTAAAAAATAAAAACAAAAACAAAATCTAAACTCAGCTGAACCAGAAAAACAAACTAAGAAAATGAAAGTTTCCAGATTGCAAAGGACAAGAAGGGGAAGGCTCCTTTTGAAAGCCTGTTTGCTTCCTTGATTAAGACCCTTCTGAGAAATAGGGAAAGACCATGGTAGACAAAAGTCTGTCACTAGGAGGTGGCTGTTTTTAATATCACTGGGTGCTGCTTAACTGCACGATGAGGTTATGACAATGTGGAGCTCAGAAGCCTGCTTGCTTTGCTTATTTTCAAGAAATTTTTCATTTCCCTACAAGTACCATTTTTGCTAGAGAACTTCCATGAGTATGGTTTGAAATATGAGGCAAAAGAGATTGGATATGGACAATTGGTTGTGAGGTAGCACACAGAAACATGACTGGCAAGTGAGAAAACTGCCAGATGTCCCTAGGCCCTGTGGTTCAAAGAGTCTCACTGACAATCACAGTAATATCAGTATTTAGATATTTCACTTTTTAAGTAGGAATCAGTTATCCTCTCAGAGGTAAGTGAAATTTGTAGTTTGACTGATCAGCAGATGGCTTCTTTACTTCATCAAGGTGTGTCAGGTGGGAATGAGTGTGGCAGGAGAAGATGAGAGCATGAACAGAGAACACTTAAGTCACTGATCACCACAGCAGTTGCCATATTTATATTCCCATATTTGAAAATATGCACGCTTAATCTGCTACTTTCACATTTGTGCGTATCATAATCCTTATGATCCAAAATACAACAGTACAAAATGCTACATGCAGTCCACAATCAGATTACTATCTATTAGTCTTAGGAACAGGTATCTTTAGGAGAATGACATTCAGCAAATTTATCCCATGTTTGGTTGATGTACATATTCTATTTCCACTATCAAGCATGTATTTTTCACCCTTGCTGTCAAGCAAACCATGAGCAGAACATTGCTCCAAGTGATAGGATGAAAAAGTACCTCCTTGACTTTTTATTTCACCTTAGAAATTAAAACAAAATAATTATATGTTAAGGGAACTGAAAGCAATAGAAAACAGGTATTAAAGAGAGACTAAAGCTCTTGGCTGCAACTTCTCTAGAATAACAACCTTTATTACAGAAAGCAAGCCATGAATTGACAGTGTAGGGAAAGGAAAAGACCCTAATAGGTCAACTGGATGATTTGACTGCCAAGCCAGATTTCTCCCTATTGCACACTTTCCTGCCAAGCTAGTTTGAATTAGGCCAAGTAACAACATTTCAACCCCTTTGCACCACTTTAGTTCTTCAGGGCAGGGCTTTCTCTCAGGTAAATATTGTTGAAATATTTTGAAGTGTACACTGTTCAATTAGTTTCCAGGAGTGGTGACTTTTAAGAGCTTAGTTATATACACAGTTCAAAAGAGAATCTTTTTCTTTTCAATTCAGATACAAAAACAAGCTCCATGCTTATTCCACTTAGGCTGCTTTATTCTGTTTTTATGATCTCTCAAGAAACCAGCATTTCTTAAACCACAAGAGATCTATAACATTCTGTGCACATTGCTCAGAGTATACCTACAGAGTAAAAAAAAAAAAAAAAAAAAAAGTGCCAAAAAGAGATCCATATAAGATGGATGCTACAGATCTTGAAATCTAAGAATGACAGTTCAACTTTTGCTCTGCTGTGATGAACCAGCCCTGTTTGAAATCATTCAGTCCAACTGAAAGTTGTTTTGTCTCTGAAACTTTTAAAAATAGAGTACTCTTCAAAAATATTTTAGAAAGCCCTCATTGCTCCCGAATCATCACTATTCCTGTATCAAAAATTTTCAGACAAGAACTTCCATCAATTAGATTGCAAAAAGCCTTAGAAGAAAAACTTTTAGACTGAGATATCTCCTACTAAAACTCAGCAACTAAAAGCCTTTCAGCAGCAGGCTCCATAACAGGAAATATAAGATATCCAACTAAAATACAAGGTGGAGACTTGGGAACCAGACTGTAATTACACTGTCTTGAGCTTTCTTGGAAGAGTTCTACTAACACCTGTACTCTTATTAGAAGTACTACAGGATGTTTAATAGCAGCAAGCAGCCAGAACCTGATTTAAAACAGGATTCAAAGGCACTACTTCCAAGAATCCAAATTCCGCACTCTTGGGAACTGATCTGTAACCACTGGAAGGGAAGTGTTATTTAGTGATTTTATGGCACTTTAAAGACAAGATGAGAAATGTTGACTGCTGAAACTAAATGAGAAAGCCCAGGTGCTGGCATCAGGATAGCTAAGTCATGCAGAGATCACCCCATTTGCAATCTGAATATGTTCCTAAAGCCCTGAGTAGATCCAAAAGATCCTACGGATACCGTGGACTCAGTCAAGCAGTACCAGTTACAGACAAGTATAGTTACAAAAATGCCAAACCCACCAAAATGCAGGACAGACACACTAAGCATGTCTTAGCACTAAATTCAAGATCTTAGTGACCCCTACTCTCAGGACAGGATTAGTGAATCTGCAACTTCATATATAATACAGAAAAACCTGTACCTCCCTTAATGACAGCTGCAGCACAGGAATACCTACTCAGAGTGATCTGAGCCACTCACTTGCTTTAATTGAACACTGACTCAACCTCCACTAACTGAAACAGGAACTTCAATACCCACCATAAATTATGGATAGACATGCTATAAACCTGAAACCAAATCCCCTCCTATACGATCTTGACATTCAAAGCATAAGCTCATTTCTGACTAAGAACCAAAAGAAATTTCCCATCAGTTAACTACTTCTTTTCCTTTGTTCTGCAAGGTTTCTTGCATCTTTCATTAATCAAACAGTATGATATGCTATCAGAAAAATGAGTGTGAAACAGCCCAATAGACAGACTTAGCAAAATAGTGCATAGCTGTTTAATATACTTTTGTGCATGATCGGATCATCCAGTGTAAGGTATTGTGCAGATACATGCTACATCATACAGAAATAACGCGTGCTGCTTTGTCATTATATTCTTTTAACACCAAATTTGAAGATCAAAGAGGTGTGCATTCTGGAGGAAAAGGCCCTTTTTGAAAGGAAACAAACTTCTACATGTGGTGTTTTGCCCCCTATAGTTTAAACATCATAAGAACAGCCAGGTTTTTCTGGACCCCAAAGCCTACATTTTTACTTAGATACACTGTTCCTTCTCTCCTCTATTTGTATTTTGATTTTATATATTTTAGTGACAGAAGAAACCATTTAACCTGACCTCCTTTTATCACAGGTTTAGTTATTCTAGAATTCAGCTACTCCAGCAGTCTGCTTGATTTCAATGCATTGATCAAAAAGGCAATCATTCTTGATGCTAAAGCATCGGGCAAAAGAGAAGCCCTCAATTTCATTTTTTTGTTTGTTTGTTCAGGTGATTAATAGCCTTACTGATGAAACAAACGTCTGTGCAAAAGAGAAACTCTCCAGTTTCAATTTCTAATAGCTGGTTCATAGCATGCCTTCCTCTAATACATTAAAAAGCTTTTTAAAACCTGTAATGGCACCCAGAGATTGTAAACAATAAATCCACTGATTCGTTTTATCCTTCAGCGTACAGTCAGCATTGAACATCTGCAAGTCCCCAGCAATAAGCTTTCTTTCCCACCTCCATCTGCAAACTCTGTCATTGGTTTGTACTAG